>NC_142650.1:502500-1752500 GCF_055504915.1 Nelumbo nucifera
AACTTACCTCCAATGAATCGAATTTTCGAACTACAGGGAAACAATAATTGATTACATATTTGAAAACTGCAAGCTAATGATTGACCAGGGCATCTGCAATAGATGAAGTTCAATGAAAATTTTTCTTACGTTATTTCCACGAATACGATAATTCTTAGTTACAACAAAGCTAACTGAAAATGGGAACCAGAACTAAAACCCTAAGTCTGGAACTAAAACCCTCTAAGTACTCAACCTGTTAATTTAAAGACGTAAACGTAAATATTAACAAAAAATACGCATTAAACGGTAGAGAGGGTTACGTAGCAACGCTTGCTTACAGGGAAGAACGTGCAAACACCGTCTTGGTTAGCATTTTTTCGCCCTAGAAATTCTCGGACCGGCACGCAGTGGAGGAGTGGGACAGTTTCTGAACGAGGTTTTTTCGATTTAATCTCACTCTAGAAATAATTCGTTAGCAAGCATTGTTCCGTTTTTCCGGCTGGGTAACCGATAAGCCTCCACGCTGTACCACAGAAAAAGACGCCCCGCCTCGCGCCTAGCACAGAATTCAAGCCAAAGCTTATACGATCCGATATTACATTATTACTGGCGAGGATCCGTGCGATGCACGGGATTTATAAGGAAAGTGAAATAATTCATACTTGTAAAGTTGTAATGCAATGTTGTTAAAATAATCAAAATTTTATTTTAATAATTTATTACAAAAATGTTTTAGTAATTTGGATATTAATATTTTTAGCAAAAAGTCAAAATCTAATAATTATTGTTAATTACTTAATAAAATAATTATTTTTCCACACTATTTGTTAGTGTTCTATTTTATTTTTTTATTTTATTAATGATTAAATGTTTCAATTTTTGTATAGGCTTATAGGATTGCCCGTGTTAATTATAAAACTATTGTTTTTTACAAATTAAAATGTTTATTTAATTATATCTTAATATAAAATTTGTTATCTAAATATTATATAATAACATTTACCACATATACATATAAATTCTAATTTGAGCTTATTAGGGGTTGTTTAACTTGGGCCATATCTGCTAAAGCCATCGCTGGACTCCAAAATTTTGATAACCAATTAGACTTCAAATCTGATAATCCTTGATAATGTGCAGACTTGGTGAATATCTCGGCTAGACCTAACTCAAAAAAAAATAGCTGCTTAAGCCTGTAGATTTATAGATCTAATTAGGTTATCTTAAGTTATAATTGATTTATTACTTTTTATTATTAATTTTGATTATCATATCAAAACTAATTTTTAATAGTTTCTAGATAAAACCTAGTGGTGAGCATTTGGTTTATTCAATTAAAAATCAAACCAAATAAATCAAAATTAAAAAAAAAACCAAAACCAAAACCAAAACCAAAATTTTTTTGTTTCGTTTTTTGTTATTTCAATTAAAACCAAATTTTAATAATATGTACTCTATTATCTATATTATAACATATAATATATATTATATATTATGAAATCAAATTTCATTATATTATATATTAATATATAATATATTATATATTATATGTTACATATTATATATTATGTCTTACATATTATATATCATATATTACATATAATAATAGAAAACTTGGTTAATTTGCTTAAATGAATTTCTAATCCTGAAAACTAAGACCGATAACTAATTTAACCAAAAATCAAAAAACCAAACCAAAAAGAAAACATAAACCAAAATTTTCGGTTTGGTTTTCGATATCAATCGAATGGTGCTCACCCCTAATAAACCTATTAAAATTTAATTATCCTATCAATAATTTATACCCTGGCTTGGTGTTGGTCTAAGCTAAACCTAGCTTAGAACAAAATACTTGATTGAGCCCAAGGTTGATCTAAGTTATAAATGATCATCCCTAAGTAGGAGTCATATGACATTATGCAAATGGTTTCATTTTTATTTCTCATAATCTTTTACTTTTTATACTTATTTTAATTATCCTATTAAATTATATTTCAATTTTTTAAATTCATAACTACTAATTAACTTTTATTAAAGTTCATAACTTTTAATGATTGCTAGATAAAAAACTTCCTAAATTTTAATATTTTAATTAACTTTAGTAATTTTTTTAATTATAGTTATTAGGCTTCAAATTATATATAGATTGAACGTTATAGGTTTCTAGACGAACTAGAACCGCTTTAATATTGTATTTATTAATAAATAAAATATTTTAATAAATACAGTTAATTATTTAAAAAACACTATAATTATTATTAATACTATAATAAAATATTATTTTTAATAAATAATGTATTTATTAAAATACTGCTAATTATTAAAACACTGAATTTATTGAATATATGTCTAATTAATTAAATACTATTAATTAATAAATATTGTATTTGTTAAAATACTGTTAATTATTAAAAGTACTATAACTATTATTTTAATATTAATTAATAAATACACTATTTTTAATAAATATTGTTGATTAATTAATAAATACATTATTTATTAAATTTTTAATAAAATTGAATTTATTAAAATACAATTAATTATTAAAAAAATACTATAATTATTAAAATATTGCTATCTATTAAAATATTATAACTATTAAATTACTGTATTTATTTAAAATATAGAAATATCTGTATACTATCATATTTTCAGAAATATTGCTGATTTCTTAGCTAAAACTAATTAAATGTAATTTTCTGCTATTTATAGCTTAAATTATAATTACTGTTAATTACAGTTTAAATATAATTCTTGTTAATTATATTACTGTTAATAATTAAAATACATTATGTTTTCATTATTATTCAGTATTTTTCAATAAAATACAATTAATTTAATTTTAAAATTATTTTTAGTATTTTAATTAAGTCTTAGGTTTTTTAGAACTTTTGGATGTTTAATTAATTTTTGGTATTATTTATTATTATTCAGTAATTTTTGCATATGAGTGCTTTTCAATAATTTTTCAATAAATACCCTTTTTAATTATTTTCAGTATTTTAATTATATTTATGCTTTTTCAGAATTTTCTAGATTTTTAATTAATTGTTGGTATTTTTCATTATTACTCAGTAATTTTTGCAATAAAATACTTTTAATAAAACAAGTTATGCATTTTAATTTTTTATCATTTTTCATTATTTCATTATGCACAATAAAGGTCTCAACTCATAAGTTATCTTATAATATTATTAAAACTATTGATTAATATTTTTATATTTAAATTTCTTATTTTGATTAGCATTTATTAAGTTTGGTTTTTAAGTGGATTTGAAACACATTTTTAATATGTACTAAGTTTTGTTAATATTTATTTTAAGTGAAAGTTTAGTAGATTTTTAAATTAGTGATTTTTTGATTGTTTAACCTCAAACTATTTATATTATTACTATTCTCTCTCTCTCTCTCTCTCTCTCTCTCTCTCTCTCACACACACACACATACACACACACACACACACACACACACAAATGTAATAATAACATGCATTAAAACAAGAGGCCTTGGTAAACCCAAATGTGTGTGTGTATGCGCGTGCGTGCGTGCGCGCATGCGCGCTCGTGTGTGTAAAAAAGTGCATAGCTTTATTGATCCAATCAAAATAGACAATGATTATTTTTTATATTTATAAAACAAAATAAAATAGAGAAAATGAAAAAAAAAAGTGATAAAATAGATAAATAGCTTATCTCAGAGGAGGGACATACTGACATGGCAAGGCAAGGATTACATCTCTTGAATACAAGTATCAACGGTTGGATGGTTGATAAAGAGAATTAGATGACACTCAAAGGGCATTTGTGTGTTTTCAAATGGCACTTAACGGTTGGTTAACGGACTAGTTAACAGTAGGTACTGGATTGACACTTTTTGAAAGTTTGGGTACTGAACTGTCGCATTTTAAAGTTCAAGGACCAAAGTGACACTAGACCCAAAGTAGGGCATTAGTCAAGAATTTTCCCTATTACTTATTACAAAAAAGAAAAAAGAAAACATTACATTATTACTGGTAGTGGCCCGTGTGATGCACGTATTACTTCTTAAAAATGTATTTTTAAAGTAAAAATGAAGAAATAATAATTTGTTGAGTTTTTATATACTTTTAGTTATTTACAATATAAAATACTTTTCCTTTATTTTTAGTTAGATTTATTGTGCTTTAAACTTATGAAAAACACACTTATACATGAGAATTGTATTTACATAAATCAATTACTTGGATGGTGTTTGGTATGGCTTCCGTTTATTTGAAAAAGCAGTGCCAACTCATCACCATGTGGGTGTTTGTCCCAAAATGCTATTTGGTATGTTTGTTTATCAAATAAATATTCGTCTTGGTTTATGTGTAAGCTAACCCTTGGGGGAAGATTCATTTTAACGTTTCTCTCCAACAACAAGGTGTTTATTTACTGTTATGCGTATGTAGCACTTAATGGCGTTTAATGACACCTAACTGTCAAACAATAGTAGAAAAACATTAGGGAAAATTCAACTTTAGTACCCTGAACTTTGGGAGTAGTGTTGAGTTAGTACTTGAACTTTCAAATGTTTCATTGCAGTACCTAAACTTTCAAAAAGTGTCAAGTTGGTCATTGCCATTAATCGACCATCAGTTATTTGCTAAAAATGTCAAAACTACCATTCTAAAGAAGACATTGTTTATTGTATTCTACATTGAGACTGAACCATTTATCTTCAAAGAAAAAGAGAGAAAAAACATGAAGTATGATAGAGGGAAACAATTACTGAAAGCAAAGAAATAACTAGACAAGAATGTGCTTCAGATCTAAAGGTAGAAGACAATGAACATTGTCTTCTTTTGAAGGGTAGTTTTTGACATTTTCAATAGATAACTAACGGTTGGTTAATGGCAGAGACCAACTTGACACTTTTTAAAAGTTTAGGTACTGCAACGACATGTTTGAAAGTTCGGGTACTAACTTGACACTGCCCTCAAAGTTTAGGGTACTAAAATGGAATTTTCAAACATTTATCAATTGCTTTTTTATGGATTTTGAAGATAAATCAAATACAAACATTTTTCAAATAAACGAAAGTCATACCAAACAACACCTTAGCATGAGAACCAAATGATGGTGGCTTTAGTTGTGTTGGTATACACTGCCATCAAGGTTAGGGTTGAGAAAATTGGTTACCCCATGTATTAATGGGCAAAATTGGGTTTTAACAATAGTTTGGGTCAAAGCAAGGGTTCATATTATGGGTTGGCCCTTAACTTTTTTTGGCATAAAGGTTGGCCCCTGGCCCAATCCATCTAATTAATACCCCTATTTTATTAGATAAAGCCAAAATAATTTAAAGATATTTAAGGTCCATTTAGTTTTTTTAGGAATAAGTGCTTGGAATCAGAATTTGCCCATTTCGATTCCTATTATTTGTTTGGTAGGAAGCTAGGAACAGAGGTCTAATTCCCATTCTCGAGGGTCCCCATATAGGGGAATGGTCATTCCCAATGTTTTCAAAACCAGACCGAATCGGACGGTCGGACCGGAAAATCGGGAACCGGTCATCTAACGGTTCCGATTTCCTCCAAATCCGCTTTTTTCCCCCAAAACTGTTAATTTTGGTCAGTAAACCGCTGAACCGGCTGGTTAACCGTTTGAACCGTTTTGACCGTTTTCCAGTTTTTTATTTTATTTAAATTTTTATTTTTTGTTAGAACAGGTCGATCATTCGGGTCAAACGATCGGACCGTTCGAACCGGTAACCGGACCCCTGACCGGTTCGATCACCGGTTCATTTTTAAAAAACATGGTCATTCAAACACCCCCTAAAGGGGATGGGAATCACATTCCAAAGCCTGCCAAGAAATGAACAACTTATGACAAAAAGCCCCTTAAATCCTAATATTAATAAAATAATAAATATTATTAAATTAATAGAAAGACAATAATAACAATAATACATTAATAAAAAACAATAAAATATTAATAAATTAATAATAAGAAATTATTCAATAAAATAATAATGAAGTATAGCTAAAATATTAATAAAACATAATTAAAGTAATAATAAAATAATATTAAAAATGTTAATAATTAAATAATAAAATATTATGAAAGTAAAAATAAGATGATGATGATGATGATAATAACAATAGGTATATTATTAATTAAAATATTAGTAAAATATTCATAAAATAATAATACTATAACAAAACATTAATAAATCAATAATAAAAAAGCAAAGATAAAAGAATATTAACAAGATAATAATAAAATAATAAGTTATTAATAAAATACAATAATAAAAAAATATTAAAGTACAAATAATATAATGGCATACTAATAAATTAATAATAAAACTAACAAATATTTATTAAATAATAATAATTATGTAGACAAATATATAACATAATTAAAGTAATAATAAAATATTTTTAAAATAATAGAATTTAATAAACTAATAAGAAAATAACAATAAAACATAATAAAGTAATATAATATAGTAATAAAATATTCATAAATTAATGATAAATAGTAAATTATTAATTATTAATTGATAATTACATATTCATAAATTATTAATAAAATAATAAATAGATTAATACAAAATTGAAAAATTCTATAAGCGTTTAATAGATATTGGATATGTTGAAAAGTAAGCTTATTGTTTTGTCTTTTAAATGCCAATCTATATTTCTTCCAACACTTTTGTTAGCGATGTTCGATTTCGTTTTTCGATTTCACTTTTAGACCCTTATCCCCACTCCACAAAATTAAAGGGACCCTATTACACCAATCATCGTATGCCATGAAGCTCCATATTATAAGGGCCTACATAAGGTTGACATGGCTTACCATGATCGATTCAATTTTCATGCATTTCATAGTTATTTTAAAGCCAAATCCAAGAGAAACCCTCTATGCAAAAAAAGAAAGAAAAAAAACATTGACATTCAAGAACGAGTTTATGCAACTCTCCATACAAAGTTGAATATGCCTTTTCATGGGCTTCATATGATATTCACCTCATCAACCACCAAGTCAAGTGCAACAATGACATTGTCCCTGCAAAAACCCACCTCAAATGGTAACTTGAACATCCACCAATAAAGTTATTCTTTGGGCTGCCACTTGAAGAAGGTTAGTCCGAACCCAACCTAAAAAGTTTCAAGTTGGGACTGTTTGGGTTAAAATTGGGTATAGTGTTATCTCTCTCTCTCTCTATACATATATATATATATATATAACAACCAATGAGATGCATTTTCCCAATAACCTAAATAATATCTTCTCCTAAAATTACTCTTAAACTACCTCCCCCACTTTCTCCAAAATTATCTCTAATTCCTATTCAAAATTATCTCTAATTTAGTAAAGAGTTTATCTCCTAAATTATCTCTAATTCCTATTTATCCTCTCCCATAATTTTTATCTATATCCATCTAAAAAAGTTTGGATTAAAAAATTTAAGAATTATTTAAATATTATAAAATAACTTTAAAATATTTATTAAAAACACAATAAATAATTTTATATTTTAAAAAAATATGTCACAAAATTATGTACTAACAATTTAAATTATGTTTTTTCTGGATTATCAATTTAAATATTTTTTAAATATTTAATAATATGTAATAGCTTTAAATAAATAAAATTCAAATAACAAAAAATTTTAAATATTTTATAGATTATTTAAATATTTATCATAACTAGATTTTAAATAGTTAAAATAAAGAAATTATGTAATAAATTCAAAAAACCTCTTCAAAGTATAAAAACAATTATAACATAATATTTAAATTAATAATAATTTAATATATTACAAATTTAATAATTAAATTATGTAATCATAGTACAAATTATGATTTTATAGATAATCAAATTCAATAAATAATTAATATTTTAAAATTTAAATGCATTACATATTATTTAAGTATTTAACATAACTAAATATTTAACATAACTAGATTTTAAATAGTTAAAATAAATACATTATGTAATAAATTAAAAAAAATCCTAAAAAGTATAAAAATAATTATAACATAATATTGAAATTAATAATAATTGAATATTTTAAATAATATTGTAAATAATTAATTTCACTTGTATCAAGTAATAATTCGAGAAAATAACTTTCAAAAATAATATTTATTAATAATAATTTTAAAATCTTAACCTATATTTATTATATAATTATATATACTAAAATTAATATTTATTGTCTTTTGTGATAAATGTATTTTCAATAAGTATGTATAAATTTATTTTGTTAAGTTATTTAATAGAAAACTTTCAATAATTATTGGAGATTAAATTACTGTTATTGAAATTTTTAAATTTAATTTATTGTACTTATTGTATTTATTGTGTTTTTGTTATAAGTTGTTGATTAATATTTAGTAGAGATTAAACTATTATTTGAGATTATACTATTTATTGACTAAGTTAATATTTTTTTAGTACTTATTGTATTTTTGTAATTTCTGTAATTATTGTAGTTTTCATTATCAATATATTTTCAATAATTGTGTATTTTTGCTATCAATTTTCAATAATTATGGGAGATTAAACTATTGTTATTTATTAGAGATAAAACTATTAATTTAGCTGAAATTATGAGTGTTCATTAGTTGGTTCGGTGTGGTCGTAGGCTATTTGGCCAACCAAATTGACCAAGTCAAGTTAGGGAGTTGGCTAGTTGAAACTGACTAACCTTTTATGAAAACCGACCCGCTCAAGTTGTATTGGTTTGGGTCGATTTTTTGGTTTGGTCAATCTATTCAAAATATTTAAACTTAAAATTTTAATTTAATTTTAAAAATTATAGTGTGATTATTAAATAATAAATTTAAAAATTAGATTTATGATATAAAACATTTTAGACTAAGAAATATGGGGAAATTCCCATTTTTTCATATTATAAATTATATTTAAAATATAAAATATTAATATATATCAATGGTTAGGTCGTTCGATTTTGGTTAGTTTACAAATGGCCAAAGTGGAACTGATCCAACTTGGTCAAATTAGGAAAATTTTGAACCAAAGCCAACCTAAAATACTAGAAAAATGATCAACTCGGGTCGAGTTAATTGGGTTAGTTGGTTTCATTAGTTTGATAAATAAACCTAATTAAAATTAATTATTGTTATTTTTGTATTATAAAAAATTTATTAAAAGTAGTATATAAAATATGAATAATTATTAATTATTTAAAAAGTTAAAAATATAAAACAATTGTATACTCTTATGTGTTTCTATTAGGGTCATTTGTTAGAACACACTTTTAGGAATGGCAATTTTCCCCATCCCCAATGGGAACCTGACTTTCCCAACCCAATGGGACTGGGGAAGGGGATTGTTTTGGCGGGGCGGGGACGAGGATTAATAGGAATCCCCGATCAAGGTCAGGGTTGGGGTCGGAGATGGGGATTGAGGTCCCTACCCCACCCCGGCCCCAATTATACATATGTGTGTGTATAAATACTATTTATATTAAATATACTATTATATTATTTATATTATATATATCAAAACATTATTTATAATTTATAATTTTTATTTATTTTAAATAAATTTATTTAAAAAAATACTATTATCTGAAAACATTTTGGGGATTCGGGTGCCCATGGGGAACCCATCTTCGTCATGGATCAGGGATGGGGGTTAATTTCAGAATCAAGGTCAGGGCCTTAGGCCCACGATTTCACTAAGGAGTGTTTGTTTTGCCCTTAGGCCCATATTTTTTTATTCCAAAAATACCCCTAACACTTTTTTTTGTAAAAAAACAAAATTGAACAAATGTAGCCAATAGAGTGGTTGTCCATGTCTTATTAAGGGCAAAAATGGTATTTTCATTTGATTAAATTTATTAAAATGAACATTAGGGTCAATACTGTCATTTTCCACTGTCACCTAATGGAAAATTGATTAAATCCATTATAAATTATAAGTGGTGTTTTAGTAAAATGCTAACATATGGTAGATTTTAGTAAATCCATGAAACTATAATGGCTATTTTAGTGTATGACCCTTTTTATTATTTAGCTTTCTCTTAATAAATCCCGTGCATCGCACGGGTCCCCGCTAGTATATATTAAAACTGGTCCTGCCATGTCGGCATAGCTCTCCTTTGAGAGAAACTATTTATCTATTTTCTCCTTTTTTTGAATTTTTTTAATTCCATGTCATTTTTTAAACAACCAACGAGATGCATTTTCCCAATAACCTAAATAATCTCTTTTCCTAAAATTACTCCTAAACTACCTCCCCCACTTTCTCCCAAATTATCTCTAATTCCTATTTATCTCCAAAATTGTCTCTAATTTAGTATTGAGTTTCTATCCTAAATTATCTCTAATTCCTATTTATCCTCTCCACTACTTTTTATCTATATCTATCTAAAGAAAGTTTGGATTAAAATATTTAAGAATTATTTAAATATTCTAAAAAATTATAAAATAACTTTAACCTAGCATCTTGAGTTGGGCTTGCGATTAGGCGTGTTAAGATTTGTAGCTCAATTTTTAGGTAGAATATATTGATAATATGTAGATATGTATATCACAAAAATGTTGGTTGGGCTCAAATTGGTTGAATTAGGCTCGGGCTACAAGGCTAGCCAAGGCCTCAACCTAAGCCCAACCTATGCAAAATCTTTGGTTGAGTCGGGCTCGAGTTAGGCCTACTCAAGCTGCACCCTTAACTCTTTTTTACCTCAAGTTCATTTTAACAAAGCCTATGTATCGCATGGGTCCCCACTAGTATATACTAAAGTAAAACATGCCATGTCATATGTCATCTCCTTGCTCCATTACCTCAATGAAGCAATTACAAAGGAAGTTCAAAAGTGCCTTTAGAAGCCCATGGAGTTGCCACCTCATCATGGCTTATCTCCCTTTTTCATATCCTTTTTATCGAGAAACTAACTATCCCCTACTTTCTCCCAAGTTATCTCTATCTCTAATTCCTATTTATCCTCTCCCCCACTTTTCATCTATATCTATCTAAAGAAAGTTTCAATTAACAAAACTTAACAATTATTTAAATATTATAATGAAATTATGTAATAATTTTACAGTATTTATTAAAAACATAGAAAATAATTATATTGGATTTAATAATATTTATATTATTAATAATTTTATATATTTATGAAATTCATAATGAAACCATGTAATAACAATATAAATTATAATTTAATGGATTATTCAATTTATTAACTAAATGATATTTTAAAAATATACATAAAAATTATCCAAATAATAAATTTAAAAATAAAATAAAATATTATTTAAATACTTTAAATAGTTAAAATAACGAAATTATGTAATAAGTTTAAAAAGTTTCTCAAGAGTAGAAAAATAATTATAACAAATTTCATAATGTTTGAATTAATAATAATTTTATATTTTACAAAATTAATAACAAAATCATTTTATAACTCTAAAAAATTATCAAAAACACAAAAAATAATTATAATAGATTTAATAATATTTGATAAAAATATAAATGTAAATAATTTTAAAAAAATAATATTATAAATAACTAATTTTTAAATGTTTTAAATATAAAAAAATTAATACTAAATCATATTTTAAACATTATTTAAAAACAAAAAAAGATTAAATAATGAAATTATGTAATAACTTCAAAAATTTATCAAAGAAACAAAATTAAGTATAATTGATTTAATAATATTTCTCTCTCTCGCCACCTCTCGTCTCACTATCTCTCTCTTCTCGCTATTTCTCTCTCCCCTCCTCTTTCACTATCTCTATTCCGCCATCACCGCTACAAGTTACAACGACGGATTTGGTATTTTTCTCTTGCCACCTCTCGTCTCCCTATCTCTCATTATCTCACTCCTTCTCGCTATTTCTCTCTCTTTATCTCTATCCTCCTCTTTCACTTCCTCTATTTGACCATTGCCGCTGCACTGATTTGGTACTTCTCTCTCTCTCTCACCACCTCTAATCTCCCTATATCTCTTTCTCTCTCTCTTCTCGCTATTTCTCTTTCCTCTCTCTTTCTCTCTCCCCTCCTCTTTTACTATCTCTGTTTTGCCATCGCCGCTACAAGTTGCAGCGGTGGATTTGGCATGGAAAGTTGCTGCCTTTACCATTGGTCGAGCACTACACCCACGAGCCCCCCAACACGTATGCGACCCTTCATCTTCTCCATTGCTCCAAACAACAGCCAACTCTCCGACCACAACATCGTCTTCATCTTCGCATCCACTGGCATAATCAATGGCACCACCTCTTCTCAAAGTCTCAGCTTCGTTAACAAGAACTCGCTCACATTGACAAACAAGTGATTATCAGTTACAGAGTGAAAGTCGTGGGATCTCCCCAATTGATAGAATTACAAAGTCATCTTGTGTTTTCATCATTGAGGCAGACCCATGTGGGAAAATCTATGAAAAGAAACAATTAGTGAGATGAATCGAGATTCTGTAATTGGATTTCTTGAAGAACCCATCCGCTTAATTTTCTCAATTATTTTTTTTCTCCAAAAGCTCCACATTTGATTTCTATTCAAACCCACCTCATTCTTTCAGTTCTTTATGCCACAAACTGCATCTATGCTTTGAAATTTCAATTAAACTAGAAGCTTCTCTATTTGTTTCAATTGCAAAGATGGGTAGAAACCTGAGTTCAGTACTCCAACAATGGCTAGAGAACCTTGACAAGGATTTAGAGAGTCGAAGATCAGCAATGAAAGCACTGAAGTCATACGTGAAAGACCTTGATTCAAAGGCCATCCCTCTCTTTCTGGCCCAGGTTTCTAAAACCAAAGAGAACAGTTCATCCGGGGAATACACCACTTCTCTCTATGAAGTCCTTGTCCGTGTCCACCATTATAAAGACCTTGACATCAAGCATAGGATATCAATGGTAACCATATCGACGTCGACGAGAATTCGCTCACGTCGAAGTTTGCTGAGCCGACCAATTATTTGGGTGAACTGATGAAGACAAAAGGCCAAAGGGTATTTTTAGGAATGGAGGTGGGAAGGGTGTTTTTGGACTTTTTGATTAATATATTAGTCACATGATATCATATGTAACGGAAAGTTAATGGTAAGGGTAGACTTATTCAATTGTCAGAATTAGTAGGGTTAGCGTTAGTTAGTTTTCAAACAGTAAGGGTACACTTAGTCAATTAGCTAAACCATAAGGATAGTTTAAAAAATATAATGATATTATTAAAAGAATAAATTTAAAAATTTAATTTTACAATATAAAATATTTTAGACTAAGAAATATGGGATTTTCCCACTTTCATGTATTAAAAAATTATATTTAAATATAAAATATTAATATATATTTATAATCGAGTCGGTTCAATTTTAGTCATTTTACAAATGCACAAACTGAAACTAATCTGACTTGGTCGGGTTGTGAAATTACTGAACCGAAGCCGATCGGAAGTACTAGAAAGTGACCAACTTGGGTAAAGTTGGGTCAGTTTCATCAGTTTGATGAGTATCACTAAATGAAATTGATTATTGTTATTTTTTATTACAAAAAATTATTAAAAGTAGTATATAAAATATAAATAATTATTAATTATTTAAGAATTAAATCATAAAACAATTATCTACTCTTGTGTATTTCTATTATTTAATTTTTGCTTAACAAAACATGTGCATCAACTGGATCCCCTCTAGTACATATAAAATAATACAAAATAAAAGATTTTAGGCTCTACATATTTATATTTGTACTCATTCCAAATCGACCCCTCGCTGCTTGTGCATGGGCCCAGTTCAGAGGCCTTAGTCCAAAACAATGAAAAATGCTAACTTGAACCAACTCGAGTGGTACCTAGGACCAAGGTTTTTAAAACCGACCCGGATAATAAACTGATCAAGGGTCTGATTCCCGAGTTGAACGGTCGGCACATTCTAACAAAAAAATAAATAAAAAAGGTCAAAACTGTCGAACAATTTGAACGATTTAATCACCCGATTCAGCAATTTGCTGGCCAAATCAATAATTTTTTGGCAAAAAGCCGATTTTGGGGCTGACCGATTCCTGGTTTTCCGGTCTGATCATTCGATTTGGTTCGGTTTTGAAAACCATGCCTAGGATTGACCTCAAACCAATCTAACCCAATCCGATTTACCACTGTGACCATAAAAGAACACCGCATTCCAAAGGCCCAAACCAAACACAACTTGAAAGGGTTTACCCTAAAAGGGAAAAAGACAACGGAGATTGAATTCAAAAGTTTAGAACAACACAACACATCACCGCATAGGCTTACCAAATGGCTTAAAAAGAAAAGCATATAATATATTTTATTATAAAAGAAAAATAATGCACCCTGAACAATGGTCTGCGAGTTGTAAAGTGTTACGATCTATTGGTCCCACATGGGTAGTATGGGATGCTGTTGTGGGGTGTATATGTGTCTGGATTCCTTCCCTCTAACAGCTAGATGATGCTGTGGGATGTATATGTGTCTGGTTCCCTCCCTCTAACATATCATTGGTGTTAGTTCTCCTCAGGCACATATCATAAAAGATAACCGCTGATTTCATTGGTGTTAATGTGTTATTATTCTTCAACTGGAACCATAGATAGAGAGAGCTTGGGTATAGAAGTGACCATTCGATCATAATCTTTTCCTTTTGTAAAGAATAAAACGAATCACGAGGGGAAAAAAAGACGCCAATCCCAGTGAGACTCATTCATCATGACGATGCCTCTTTTGTTCTTTGGCCATACCGCCATAGATCCGACACCACTGTAGTGGTCAGTAGACCGAAGGGGCGAAGGGGTATTATCAGTCCGAAAGCCTCTGCTCCTAAGTCGCTGAATTCGAATGCGAATCTCGTCAGGTTCGCATGAACCCCTTTTCGACCTTTTCTCCATTAGAAAACGATAAGAAAAAGTAAAAGCGAGGACTGAGAAAGGTTAAAAAGAAGAAAAGGGCATATCCGTAGATCATTCAAAGTAGCATGGGCATCTTTGTAATTTAATAGACCACTTCATGTTCCCTCCATAATAAGTCGCAGTTTCTTTCTCTCTCCAGTCTCCTCAGACGTTACAAATGAAGGTGAAATGCTGACTGAGAACGCTTTCCCTTCTTTGAATCGTTCCACCACCCCTAAGTTCTGCAACTCTTTCAGTAATCGGTAATGGGTTTTCTTTCTGTTATAATGGTTGCTTGAGGTTCTACTTAATCCAATAGTTGTTTAACATGATTAACGATTGTCTGTTTAAATTTTTTACACTTTCCAATTTGTGTCTTTCCCTCCTCTGTAGTGTGTAGTGTATACTACAATTACTTTGTAAAGTGTTAGCTAAATGTGATTCGGTCGATTTTTTATCTTTTTTAATAGGTCACCAACTTCAAAATTTAGAACTGTTCAATGTTCTGTCATAAACTTTTTTTCACATATATACTTTTAGTGTATTATTTTGTTGGTAAATTATCATTTTCCGATGCTGCTAGTCTGTTACTGACTTGCAGCATTTTGTTCTAGGGTTTAAGGCGAAGAAATTTATTTTTTCGTCCTGCTTCTCTTTCTGATATTTCTGCTAAAATGTGCAAACTCTTGTGGTTTTATTTTTTCGGGTATTTTTTTAATCGTCAACGGAGCATTTAGCATCGACTTGCTTTATTATCCATGTCGGTTCATCTTCTTTTTCTTCTCTTTTCTCTGGTTTGAGGTAATGTAAGCTAATGCCAAAATTACTCTTTGAGGTGTTAAGAAGAAACAGAATTTGTTTCCTTGTGTTCCTTGTTAGTATCCTAACTGGACTCCGTACTTCAAAATTTACTTTTCTGTTTTTTCCCCTACTGCTTCCCTGGCAGGGAACAGTTAAACCACGCACCTTAACTCATCTCAACAAAGCCTTATCCGAACCATACGGGGTTGGCTGACTTAGATTACACATAGTTCCTCGTATGCTCTTCCTTTTTTCATCATGTTTGATGTTTCTATCGTGTTTTGTTTTGGTAAACATTACTTACTACTCTTTTTGGGAGTTGAAAATGTAAATCTTGAATTTTATTTTGTAATATGTTATCATTTTCAAGGCTTTTTATGGCTATCTAATACAAATACGAGTCATGTTCTGTCCCTTTGTTCTTTATCTCAGAAAGGAGAATAACAAAAATATTCCTTTAAGTTCAGTTTGTTGTATAGTTAAATACTAAATCTAAAAATGGTTTGCTATCTATATGCAGGATCTTCTCAGATGTTGCAGGGGACATAACCATCATTGTTGATGGAGAATCTTTTTTATTACACAAGGTAGGAATATTTGTTCTTCTCAATATTTATAACTAGTATTAATATGCAAGTGATGCTTTCTTAAGAATTTGTTTCACTTTTCGTTCCTTTCAGTTCATTTTCTTACCCTCTACATAATTTGTGCTAATGCAATGTTTCAATGCCATCTTTTGAGAATTATGGTCTAGAGGTGAAGGATAGGGCAAATTAGATTTTCCAAGTTTTGTGTCTAAATAGTATATTATCATTTTTGAAGCTAGTGGTAGGACTAGGAGTGAGTCAGACATCAATCGGCTTCTTTTTTAATCCTGGTACTGGTGATGGTATGATTATGGGTACGAAGCGTCTTTCACCCTGTTAAGCACTTTCACTGAAATGGTGGAATGCCCTTCAGTCGTAATAATTAGAAGTGTTGTTTATTCTTAAACTATCTTCTTTAATTAATAACCATTTTTTATTAGTAACAATCTATGGAAAGGAATGGTATACAACAGCAATCTGCCAAGCATCCTAAGAATCACCCAGCTTTAGTTTCACAGATATGTATGTATTCATGCTTGTAAAGATGTATGTCTCATGTGGCAGGGGTTATCAACAACAATTAATTTCTTGCACATCCTAGCTTTACTAAGAGTACGAGGGTCATAATAATCAACCAATCTCTTTGTTTTTTTATTTTTTTTATCTTCTGTTTACTGAAGTTCCCACTGGTCTCTCGGAGTGGAAAGATCCGGAAAATGGTGGCAGATGCCAAGGATTCAAACCTCTCGAAATTGGAATTACTTGACTTACCAGGTGGACCCAAGACCTTTGAGCTTGCAGCAAAATTTTGTTATGGAACAAACTTTGAGATTACTGCAACAAATGTTGCCCACCTTCGTTGTGCGGCAGAATACCTGGAAATGACTGAAGACTACCGAGAAGAAAACCTCATTGCCCAGACAGAGACATATCTGAATGAAGTTGTGTTTCAAAGTCTTGAAAAATCGGTTGAAGTTCTATCTAACTATGAGACACTACCCCCTATAGCAGAGGAAGTGGGGATCTTAAACAGATGTATAGATGCAATTGCTATGAATACTTGCAAGGAGCAGTTGGTATCAGGTCTATCTCGCTTGGAATGTGATGGTGGGTCTGGAAAACTGAAGATGGACTCTTTTGAGTGGTGGGTTGAAGACCTATCAGTATTAAGAATTGATCTTTATCAAAGAGTTATTTTAGCCATGAGAAGAACAGGTGTTCGGCCAGACAGCATTATCACATCTCTCATGCATTATGCTCAGACATCCCTGAAGGGTATTGGAAAACGCCAGATATGGGATCCATCAAGAATGAAATTGAATCCCAGCATGGGAGAAAATGAACAGGGGATCATTGTAGAAACTATTGTAAATCTTCTGCCAACAGAGAAAAGCTTGTCTGTTCCACTGAGTTTTCTGTTTGGAATGCTGAGGATGACAATCATGGTAGATGCCACTGTTGCCTGCAGACTTGAACTTGAAAGGAGGATTGGTTTCAGGCTGGACATGGTTTCGCTTGATGACCTGCTTATCCCATCTGTGCAGACTGGTGATTCTCTATTTGATGTTGATGTTGTCCACCGCATATTGGTAAATTTCTTGCAGCGGATTGAAGAGGAAGAACCTGATGAATCATCACAGTATGGTTATGAATCTGAAGGTCTTGGTTCTCCACGCCATGGTGCTATATTGAAGGTTGGGCGGCTTATTGATGCATATCTTGCAGAAATTGCACCTGATCCATATCTGAATCTGCAGAGATTCATTGCAATAATAGAGATCTTGCCTGATTATGCCCGTGTTGTCGATGATGGACTTTACAGAGCAGTTGATATATATTTGAAGGTAAGCACTGCACTCAGTAAATAGAAAAACAAATTATGGTAATATCTGATAGACCAGGAACAGCATGCCAACAGAATTAGAATACTTTGGCAATGCATGGTCTCTGGACCACCACCATCCTACCATCCTATGGTTCTTACCTAAATCTCCTCAGCCAGGTTGCCCTGATTATGATTTCCAAATTATCCAATATGTTGTATTTTGTAGATAGAAAACATGTATTGTCTAGGGGAACCAATAATTCAATGTGTTGGGGAGTTATAGTCATTCCTTTTGTGCCATAATGCACTGGCAGTTTTATTCACCTTGACCATCAGATACTAAGAAGGTACGCTCTCTTTTTCCCTCATGTTGGTGCCTTTTTTTTTTTATCAGTTCCAGCAAATTTCATAAGTTTGCTGATTTTGGATTTTGGGAAATCCAATTGATTCAATAACTGAACAGTTGGGCTCTAAAATGACTTCATTAGGAATTGCTGACTTTGGAGGCACAAGTTTAGCATATGGAATCATTTTTTTAATGGGTATCTTAGAATTTTATTAGAACTAAGAAAACAAAGTTAAGTATAAAGTTCAGCACCCCAGTTCTTGAAAACCCTCTTTACCATATGGAATAAATTTATCATTGAAAGAAGTGTAGAAATGAATTCATTCCTTTGGAATCCTACAATCACTCCATTACTGATTTTATTGTCATCTAGGTAAGTTTTCCTCCATAAAATAATGCACCAGGCAATCAATGTCTTTAAATTAAGCAATGTGATTCTGGGATGCCACTCTAATAAAGCTATTTATTGAGTTATGTCAGCCTACTAAATTGGCCAGGTATACCTAAATCAAAATGATGCAAATAGCTATTTTTCTGTGAAAAAAAGGCTATCCTGTGAAACCTGTATGATCCAATCATGGACCATGTACACTGAAGATTGGTAGTTTCAAATTGTGAAAATGTGACTAGGATTAACAGTTAGGCCCATCTTTGGTAAAAAAACAGTCTGGTGTAGGAGCATCATATTCTTCAAATCTAATAAAATGGCTTCTGGTCTACCTTTTTCATCTGTATGATCCAATCATGGACCATGTACAGTGAAGATTGGTTAGTTTCAAATTGTGAAAATGTGTGCCTAGGATTGACAGTTAGGCCCGCCTTTGGTGAAAGAACAGTGTGGTGTAGGAGCATCATATCATTCAAATCTAATAAATGGCTTCTGGTCTACCTTTTTCACCTTTTGCAATGCTGAAAAGCATGAAAAATATTTGGTCCATATTGCATTGCATTGCATTTCTGTGAATGTAGTAGAATCTTTAATGACTTTACAGGCAGCAAACTCTTGGTGAATGAAGTTTTACCACTAGTAAACAAAATGGACACTTCTGATCATGATCTGAAAACAGGATTTGTGATTGGGCTGTCTATCCATCTGATCTGTGTAGGCTGCAGCTTGTTTACGATGTCCTGGAAGTAGTTACTTAACATTTCTCTATTATTTGAAATTGAAATTTAATTTTCTAATTTCTTGTTTAGGCTCATCCAATGCTGACTGAAAACGAATGCAAGAACCTTTGCAAGTTCATAGATTGCCAAAAACTCTCTCAGGAAGCCTGTAATCATGCAGCACAGAATGACCGCCTTCCAGTACAGATGGTTGTCCGAGTACTCTACTTTGAGCAGCTTCGCCTGAAAAATGCTCTTTCTGGAAGCTCAGGGGATGGATTCCTGTCACAGAGGATAAGCAGTGGTGTTCCCAGTGCAGCTGTGTCTCCTCGAGATAACTATGCATCGCTGAGGAGGGAAAACCGAGAGCTGAAGCTTGAGATCTCAAGGATGAGAGTGAGGCTGAGTGATTTGGAGAAGGAACAGGGGTTCATGAAGCAGGGTATGATGGAGAAGACAAGGCAAGGAAAAACATTCCTTACCTCGCTGTCTAGGGGCATTGGGCGGATTGGGATCTTCAGCAGCCCACCTGGAGGGAAGAGGCAAAAGTCTGGGAGGAAATCACAGGGATCAGATGGAAAGACTGGAAGAAGACGGAAGCATTCTGCTTCATAGACAATTGTAGTGTAGATTACGGTTCCAATATAACAGTTCACACCATTATCTTTGTCGTCTCTGGGTTGTTCAACTTTGCATCATTCATACCCAATATCAATTTAGTCACAGCACCTAGCCATCTGATATTTACAGACCGAAAATTTGTGCAAAGAATGTCATAAAACTATAAAGAAGATGATTTTGATATAGGACGGTCTATATAGGTGGGGTCCATATATATTGAATAGTAATTCCCTCTCCGGGAATTCAGATTAGCCGAACGTGATGGCTGTTCTATTCAGCTGGCTGTGGAACCAATGGTAATATTGCACGCCAATAATAAAATACATGAGACCCTTCAGCTGGGTTAATCCTTGCTGACCGTGGGACAGTGGGACCTCCTAAATTTGCCAATCTTCCATTGCCCAGACAACAGCGGACCATATGAAGCAAATCACTTGGGTTAACATGGCTTCGATGGCTGGATTGGATTGATTCGTTTACCTAAAATTTTTGTTATCGTTCGGCCTACTTTGGAGTTCTGTTTGTCTGAGATCAATCACGAAGAAAGAGGTAGAAAGGTGGAAGAAAGAGAGAGAGGGAAAATGAGAAAAGTCTGGTTCGAACTGAAAGTCAAAATCCTATTCCCATTCGACTAGACATGTGTTTTAATTATTAAAAATAGTGTAAAAGACATGTGCCCTTATTTAAGTAAGGAGCACTAGTTCTAACATAACATTATAGATTAGTAACCCTAATATAAGTATAAAGACAGAAATACCCCTACACTAACACTCCCCCTCAAGCTGGTGAGTATATATCATACAATCTCAGCTTGTTACATATGTAGTTTACTTTTCTCCGACTCAACCCTTTTGTAAATAAGTCTACCCACTGGTTTCCTGTATTGACATATGCAGCGTCTAGCACTCCACTCAGCACTTTCTCCCTCACAAAGTGACAGTCAACCTCAATGTGCTTGGTTCTTTCATGAAACACCGAATTAGAAGAAATATGACTTGCAGTTTGATTGTCACAATAGAGCTTCATTGGAGTATTGATGTTGTATCCTACTTCTTGTAGAAGGTTCCTTGGCCACACTAATTCACAAGCAGTATGTGTCATAGCTCTATATTCTGCTTCTGCACTATTTCTTGCCATGATTGTTTGTTTCTTACTTTTCCATGTCACCAGGTTACCCCCAGAAAAGTGCAATAGCCTGTGGTAGACCACCTATTAGACATAGAACCGGCCTAGTCAGCATCAGAATACCCTTCTATTTCAGGCTTTTCGCCACTTCTGTATATCAAACCACGACTCGGGGTCCCTTTTAAATACCTCACAATTCTCAGAACTGCATTCCAATGAGGAACCAGAGGTTTCTGTACGAACTGACTTACCACACTAACCACAAATGAAATGTCTGACCGAGTAATGGTTAGGTAGTTCAGTTTACCTACAAGTTGTCGGTATCTGCCAGGGTCTTCAAACACTTCACCCATATCACTGTTTAGCCTAGTATTTGTTTCCATAGGTGTTTCAGTTGGTTTAGCACCCAACAAGACTGTTTCTTCCAGCAAATCAAGCACACATTTCCTCTGACACAAATTAATCCCATACTTAGATCTTGTTATCTTTATCCCCAAGAAATATTTCAATTTACCAAGATCCTTTGTTTGAAAATGATCTTGTAGATAAGTCTTCAGCCTGTCAATGCCCATGTTATCATTCCCAGTAATAACAATATCATCTACATATACCACTAACAGTATTTTTCCTCCCGGAGAGTCATGACTGAATATGGAATGATCAACTTGGCACTGTTTCATACCAAACTTCTTTACTACCTCACTGAACCTACCAAACTATGCTTGAGGAGACTGTTTAAGCCCATATATAGCCTTCTTTAGTCTGCATACCTTACCATCTTCCCCCTGAGCAACAAACCCTGGAGGTTGCTCCATGTAGACCTCATCGAGTAAGTCACCATGCAAAAATGCATTCTTGATATCAAGTTGATATATCAGCCAATCATACATAGTTGCAAGAGAGATCACAACACGAACTGACCCTATCTTAGCAATTGGTGAGAAGGTCTCTGTGTAGTCAATACCATAGGTTTGGGAGTACCATTTTGCAACCAATCACGCTTTTAGGCGTTCAACACTACCATCAGGCAAATACTTAACTGTATAAACCCATCTACAACCGACAGCCTGCTTCCTAGGAGGAAGAACGATGAGATCCCAAGTATGATTATGATGAAGGGTTGAAAGTTCTTCTACTATCGCAAGACACCACCCTGGAGAGGCAAGGGCTTCCTGGACATCCTTAGGGACAACAACTGATGATAACAAAATGACAAATTGGTGATGGGAGGCGGAAATGTGAGTAAATGAAACATGATGAGAAATAGGATGAAGGGTGCAAGTGCGTTTACCTTTCCGCATGGCAATGGGAAGATCAATATCAGATACTGGGTTCGGGTCTGGAGTCGGATCTGTCGACAGTGATGTAGCCGGTACACGTGGCCGATGTGTATACACTTGACGGATAGATAGGCATTCAGCAGGTGGTGGCACTAGAGGCAAGGACTTGGTCACAACTGGAACAAGGGGAAGGGGATTGGCAATTGGAAGTGAAAGAGGAGGAGGTGATGAGGAGGAAGAAGCATCACCGGACCCCAAAAAGAACGGAGAAGACTCAAAGAAGGTGACATCAGCATACACAAAGAACCGTCGAGAACTAGGATGGTAACACTTATACCCTTTATGGGTCTGAGAATAGCCAAGGAAGATGCATTTTAGAGAACGAGCGTCAAACTTGTTGTTCCCGAGGCCCAGATTATGGACGAAATAGACACACCCAAATACTCGAGGAGAAAGAGGAAACATAGACAAGGTGGGAAACAATATCGTAAATGGAGAATGACCATCAATGATGGACGTGGGCATCCGATTAATCAGAAAGCAAGAGGTAAGCACCGCATTACTCCAAAAGGGTTTGGGAACATTCATGTGATGCATGAGGGATCGTACTGTTTCCAAGAGGTGGCGATTCTTTCTCTCAGCCACCCCATTTTGTTGTGGGGTGTAGGTACATGAGGTCTGATGTATAATGCCATGTTGGTCCAAGTACTCTTGAAATGATGAAGATAAATATTCACGACCATTATCAGAACGGAAAATTTTAATGTGAATACCAAACTGATTACGAATCTCAGCATAAAATTTATGAAAGATGGTAAACAATTCACTTATTTCTTTCATTAGATAGAGCCACGTCATTCTTGGAAAATCATCAACAAAAATGACAAAATATCTATATCCATTACACGGCATCACTTTATAAGGACCCCAAACATCGGAGTGAATCAAAGAAAAAGGACTCGACACACAGTTATCAACCCTAGGACTAAAGGAAACACGATGGTGTTTCCCAAACTGACATGACTCACAGTCCAAAACAGAAGGTTGACTCAAAGACGAAACCAAAGACTTCAAAACTTTCAGCGACGGATGACCAAATCGACAATGCCACTGGAGTGGAGAAAGAGATGACTGGAGAGCTGTTGAAGTTCTTCCACCACCATCAATGTAATACAGTCCACCATCTTCATGCCCTCCACCAATCTTCATCGCCGTCTTGAGATCCTAAAAAACACACATAGAAGGATAGAAGGTAATGGAACAATTAAGTGACTTGGTCAGCTTACTAATAGACATAAGATTAAAAGGCAATTTAGGAACATACAAAACTGATGATAGGGATACAGAGTCTAGGTTAACATTACCAATACCACAGATTGAGGATGTGGAACCATTAGCAAGGGTGACCGATTGTGATGTTGAGCAATGAGAGAGGGAAGAAAACACACTTGGAGTTCCAATCATGTGATTAGAGGCTCCAAAGTCAATAATCCAAGGATTGGGTGTGGATGCCAAACAAGCCATACCTGAGTGTGCGAAAGTATCCGTGTTCTGTTGTGACGTGGACTGGATAAACCTCTCATACTTATCACGGGGAACACTTACCATCTCCTTCACGGGACCATCTGTGGGTGTAGGAGGTATCTGATCAGATGAACGATTCTCCTGTCTAAAACTGGAACTGGTGTCACTAGTCACGGCATAATTGGCCCAGGTTGAGGGTGGACCATGTAGATCATAGCAATAGTTAATGGTATGTTCATCCATACCACAATGAGTACATCTCCTCGGACTTGAGCCACGTTCTTTATTACGGGCTCCCCCTGAATCTCTACCTCTAGTGCGACCACCACCACGGTTATAAGTAGGCCCACCACCGCCACTTCGGCCGTACACCGGACCACTACTACCACCACGGCCAGACTAAGCTCCCCGAGCTCCACCTCTAACACCACGGCCTCTCGACACAGCAAATGCTGATCTATCTAAGATATTAGAGTTCTCAGTAGATCCAATAGAAGTCATTCGGAATCGAACAAATACCTCTTTTAAAGAAGGGAGAGCTGACCCTCCTAGTATTTGAGCCCGTATTGGTTCATATTCAGATTTCAGTCCCACAAAAAATCGAGTCACATCAAGCTGTTCTCTCTGTTGTTGTTGAATTTTGACATCAAAAGTGAGAGGGTGATAAATGTTCAACTCATTACGGATGTTTCTCATATTGGCATATTACTCCTCAAGACTCTGATTGCCCTGTTGCAGATTAAAGTATTCTTGATACAACTTATACACTCTGGTTGTATTGTTCTGACCCGAATACAATTTTTTAGCATGGTCCCACACATCTTTGGCAGTGTCAAGAAACATGAAATTTACACTAATCCTGGGTTCCATACTATTCCATAACCACGTGATAATTTGTGCATCATCTTGCTCCCAATCTTCATACTCGTGAGAGTCAGTGGAGGGTTTCTCCTCTCTTATGTGTTTTACCTTCTTCTTTGCCTTCAGAAAGACTTCGACAGATTTAGCCCAAGGCACATAATTCTCTCCATTCATTTTAATGGAGGTCATTTGAACGTTCAGGTAGTCAGTAAGCACCATCACATTAGGTTTACTATCACTATTATCTCCCATTCTGTTATCACCGATTCTGCACACTTGTTGAATTCTATTATCACTGAATTCTACACACTGCACTCGACTAGATCACAGTAGTCACACTGATTTCAACACTTTTTTTTATTGCTGAGAATTGTACTCTTTACACCACAGACCCTACCCCTACGGCTACTTGAAATCTCATCACTATATGATCACAATTCTTCCTTCGAATCACACAAAAACAAGATAAACCCTACCACGCTACTGTATGAAATCCCAACATATGATCTGAAACGTACTTCCTATTTGATTCATTACAGAAAACATGCATAGAAATCTCTTACCTTATCACTGGAAGAACAACCACACGAGCAGAAAATCAGTCCACACAAAACAGCCACTGCACCACACAAATCGACCCTTTTCTCTTCATCGATTAGGGGAGGGCTTCTTAGAAACCACAACAACCGACCACACAAGACACAACTAGAGGCATAGAAACCTCCAAGGGAAGAGGGCAATCACTCCTTTTCAGCCCTTTCCCTTATCTCCACTTGATAGTAGGAAAAACAAGAGAAAACCCTAGATTGGGTGCGCAAAGAATAGAAATCTAGGCAGATTTGAGTTGCTTAGTTTGGCTCTGATACCATGTTATGATTCAGCCTGCCTTGGAGTTCTGTTTGTCTGAGATTAGTCACGTAGAAAGAGGTAGAAAGGTGGAAGAAAGAGAGAGAGAGAGAGAGAGAGAGAGACAAGTCTGGTTCGAATTGAAAGTCAAAACCCTACTCCCATTTGGCCAGACATGTGCTTTTATTATTAAAAATAGTGGAAAAGACATATGTGCCCTTATTTAAGTAAGGAGTACTGGTTCTAACATAACATTACAGATCAACAACCCTAATATAAGTATAAAGACAAAAATACCCCTACACTAACAACTTTATTCAATGGCAAAATCGCAATGTATCAACGCGTATTGTGTGATACAGGTGTTCCAACGACCTACTGATATATGTTACGAGGAACACAGAATTTCAAAGATCTACTGATACTGGTGGTGTATCGGCTCAATTGAATTTTTCGCAAGAGTGCTCCAGATGATTAAAAATTCCTGGATATATAAAAAATAATGGATAAAACCATCAAGAATTCAGATTTTTGAAGTTTAATGTGTCTTGGGTGGGATCAACAAAAAAATGATAAGATTTTCACAAACTTTTTCATCTTCATATTTTCTGTAGCCTTTTCTCTTTGAATGCATGAAAATGTTTCAATCTAGACTGATTTACTCTTAGTGTTCAAATTCCGATGTTATTTCATTTTTTTTTTGATAATTATTTCGATGTTATTTCGTTTCTGTGTAATTTTTTAACAAAAAATAGGAAAATATAAAATAATAGAAAAAAATTATATTTTTTAAAGATATATGATAGTAAGGAAAAATTATAATGTACACATATATTGATCTATCATATCCATAAGTCAACTAATTTTTTTTGTTAAAAATCTAATAGGTTTGATTTTTTTGTTATTTTTAAGTTATTGATCTATCACATAACATCGCAACTACACGTGGGGATCGTTTCATCCTCTTACATAGTATTATGCATGGGGAGATGTTCTCAATGCACGGAGATGTTGTGAGTACATCAGCCCCCCACTAGAGGTGAGCATTATTCAGTTAAAACCGAATTACCGAACCAAAAACTTTGGTTTCGGTTTTTGGGTAATTTGGTTCAATTAATTTGATTTTTAACAATTCCAGTTTTCAGATTTAAAAATTCAGTTAACCGAAAAAACCAAATTAACTAAAATTCATTATATAATAATAATAATAATAATAATAATAATAATAATAATAATAATAATAATAATTAAATTCGGTTTTTAATTGAAATAACTGAAAATCGAACCAAAAATTTTAGTTTGGTTATTTCGGTTTTATTGTAATTCGGTTTTAGTTTTGATTTAAAAAAATTCAGTTTATTTGGTTCAGTTTTGAATAAACCGAATGCTCACCCCTACTTGACTGAGTCAAAATGAAGGCATGTGAGTATGCTAAAAGCCTCAAATACCAGTGGAATAGACTTACGGACGAGCAAAAGGCAAATTTTGAGCAATATAATATAGATTAGCTACATGCGAGAATAGAAGAAATCGGCCTCTAAACAATATAGTCTCTTAAAATGAAATGAAAGGGGAAGAAGCCCAAGCTGCATTAAGCCTTTAGCCATCCAAGTTCTGAAGCCGCTTTTAAGAAAACAAGAGGCATGTCCTTTATAAGAGATAGAGAGGAAATACCACCCGCCATGATTAAGCAGCCACCTTTCCAAAGAGCCGTTTCCGAATCTGCATGGATAGGAATATATAAGGAAAATGCCGAGTTAGGATGCCACCAGCTCTTAAATGAGGCTTGATGCACTGTGAACAAAACTAAACTATCAACTCCTATTTCAGAATATGTATGGAGTCCTTGGAGATCGGATTGGATATTTTCTGCCAAAAAAGCCAATCTTCCCAAGGGGAATAAGCCCTGTCTAACTCTTTTCCACCACCAAAAATTGACCCAGGTAAACTCAGTTTGCTGAAACTATCATCTTAATCAACCATAAAATTAATAGAAGCACACATACAGCGGCCTAGTAGTCTAGAAGCTTAGATGGAATGTTGCACGAGATGTACATTTTGTGGCTGTAAAATAAGTTGCGAAGTAAAATACGAGAATGATGTCAAAAGTTATTTATCATAATCTTTCAAGACACCATTTGGATGCCCTTTATTTACATGTTCGATTGTCCTAGGTGCATATAACCTACATACTACTTACCAGGACAATAATTTATTAACAAGCATATGATGACAGCAGTAATGTGAACAAGAGTTTCAAGCACCAGTTTCCAAAACCTTAAATACTAATTCATAGACCTGCCTGTTCAGTTTGTGGCCCACGACTAGGGTGGTCATGTTGGCTGAGTCCGGATCTGCTCCTCACACCAACCTCATAGCACATCTCAGCTGCACATTGGGAACATCTCCTGTCCTTGTATGTTGTTCATGGGGAGATGTTTCCAATAAACGGTGGGATGTGCTGTGAGATTGGTGTGATGAGTGCTCTGTGAGGAGAAAATCCCATTTCATGTTGGCCAGACTATGTTGATTTGACAAATTCAGTCCAAAATGTAGGAACATTACATGGATTAACTGGTGTGGTTGGGGCTTTGGGGTTATAGCACATCGACAAACCTCATGGATCATAGAAAGAGCCATGCATGCTGTTTAGAGGACCTGACATCCCCAGCCCTCAGGGTTTAATGTCTTTGTGAGGAGGATTTACTGGATTTAATCTGCAAGTTAAGAATTTTCATCCTCTTATGGTTCAAATTTTCAATTAATTCCACAGTTTGAAAATAAATACCTCTGGTAGTTTCTGTCGAAAAACAACATCCAACCTTGCGTCTAGTGTGTTTTCGCAGACTATCTTCCCATCCTGTGAAGCCAAAACTACTCCTCCAGAGCTGTTGACACAATGGAAAGAGTTAGTAGAAAGAAGAAACAGTTGGGAGATATGAACAACCTAACATGAACCTGGCCAAAAAAGGAATAAGAAGAGGAAAAGGAAAAAAAAAATAGAAAAGGATAGGGGAGAAAAGAACAATAAGAATGCCCATTAACCAGATGGTTCAACAAGTAACAGGGTCAAGTCCTTTTGGGCCCTCAACCTTTCTGTGAAAACTGGAGTTGCCCAGAAAGATAAAAGAAATAAAATAAAATACGAAAGAGAAAACAAAACACAAAAAAATCAAAGAAAAATCATTAGGTTTTCGCTATGTTTCATGCCAAGGCATAAGTTGCCACCCTAGACAAAAAAAACCAAATTTAGTCTCAGGGGTATAGGAAAGAGGATAATAAAATAAGTGGAATTCCCTAACAAACAACTATTGGCAAAAGTTTAATCTTTGCATATAAGAAAATATATGGTTCATTTTCTGACCATTGCTTTGTTTGATGGTAACATCTCAGTCTGACATGCATGAGAAATGTGGGTTTGAGCCTGAGAGCAACCGCTTTGTGCAAAAATCTGGAGGTCAAGTCCAAATCCAGTTCACCACTCCCAAGGCCCAAGATAGCTATGACCAGTGTTGTATGATTCATACCTGACTAGCCAGACCTGGGAACCAGAGGCCATTCCGGTTTTTTAATGGCCAATCTGGAAAACCAATCAAATTGATCAAAACCTGGCAGAACCATTGAAAACCAATTTTTAATACCTGGCCGGTTTTCATGACCCACCTGGATCACTAAATTGTTACAATATCCAAAATGCCAATACGAGGATTTGACCTTGAAACCTCTTGGTCATGTGTATTGACATGCCACCGCACCAATTCACAGTTGAACCATTCAACCTGCAACCTGGCAAGCTTTCTGGTTCTGTGTCCGGTTTGAGTTTTACAACAGCTAGGACCAACATTAGTTAATGACCATGTAACTACTACCTAAATATATAATTGATGGTGGTCATGGTTCCAAGAATGCATCACTGCCCCCCCCCCCCTCAATATATGACCCAATGGTCAGACCAATCAGAGAATCTTATTCAACCAATTCATTGCTAAAACTTGGGCTTCTGACACCTAAAAACCAATAAAGCTAATAACCAGAATGTTGATGCCTATGTTAGATAATTAAGACCTTCCAGTTGATCTGACTTTTAGGTATATGCCCCCACAGAACAGTGATTCATTGACAGCACAGTCCATGGAAATTAAACAAGATGGCCCCATCTGCATAAGAGATGGCGAATTTTGTCTCTTCACATTCATCATTTGGAATCAAAATGCAAGTAGGAATATTTACCAAAAGGGACCATGTGAATTTGCATCACTGGGAGGTGGTGGAAGGTATACACGGTCATCTATTACAACTTTAGGGGGATGAACTTTGGCTTTCTCTGCATACTCTTTCTTTGCTTCATTTAAAATGGACTCAATAAGTTCACGATCAACCTCTCTGCACCGTAACAATATGGATGGCTCTTTCAGTCGTAGTAAACTCTGGAATAACAAGAAAAAATTCTCAGTCACTAAGCCTTCATGATTTTGAATAGTAACAGCACAAAGGAGATGGCAAGGAAGACATAAAACCAATGTTTAAGAACTCACTGATTGACTAATGTCAACCAAGTCAAATAAGGTTTATTAGACATGTCTTTTTCTGTTTTGTCTGGTTAGGTAAGTCCTTTAATTGGATTGAACTTGGAAGTAAAATATTACATTACCAAGTTTTTATGGTTAAATATTGGTTGTATTCCACACTAGGAGTGCTTCTAAAAAGATTACAAGTGTAGAAACAAGGTCCATTAGTAGTCATTGAACACAAGGTCTGATATTGTTCAATACTATACTGATCCAAATTATCCAACCAGCATGCATAGCACCAAGATATCAAGCATATTGATGTTAACATTATGGTTAGAGCTGAAATCCAAATTGCAAGGTAGCAGCCCCCCCCCCCCCAAGAGGATCATTATTTATTTTAAAAATTTTCTAACCCCTTTTTTTGGTAAAAAAGGATCTACCCTCTTAGAAGGGTTTAATTGGTGACAGCATGCATGGCACAAGACTACCAAAGATTCTTTCAATGAGGGTGATGGACCTAAGATCCATCACAAATATACTTTTGCTTCTCTATCTATCAATAATCAACCAGATCAATACTCAGAGGATACTTGAACAATCAAGTCTTTGAGAAGCTTTCTATATGCATGGGAGTCATTTGAAACACGCAGAAGCTCCTTGCTAGCAGAATCCTTCATAGAGTTCACCACATCGTCTTGTGCTTGCAGAACTTTAATACGTGATGCATTCAGCTGCATTGAGTATTCACTGCATCACAACTTCTTCGGTGTCAACATATAAAATTCAGAAATTAAAAGAAAGAAGAATAATAATAAAAAACCAAATATGCATCTCAATATCAATGCTTTGGCAGTTAAATTTATAATGTACATATTGTCAGCACAAGTACAAAGTTGATATTGAGAAATGATCTTAGGATTCACAACTAAACTGGGGATACGGCCATTGATAGGGTGGAATGGAGAAACAGGACTTGTGTATCCCAACTTATATGGTTGGGTTTAAGGCTTTCATTCAGTAATTAAGGTGCATGTTCCTGGGAAGCTGGGAGTCTTCAGGAATGATGAAGGTAGTATCATTGCATTTTACTCCGGTCCAATTGGGATAGGTAATCTGAGGGCTGAAATTTTAGCTGTTTTGGAAGGAATTCAGAGAGCTAAGAACATGCAAATGCATAAGTTGGTAATTGAAGGGGATTCAAAAAAGGGAAAGTGGCATTGATGGGAGTTATGGAGTGGAGAAAGTGGCATTGTCTGCTCAAGAAAGGGAAAGAGTAATTATGGAGTGGAGACAACCAGCAGCCAACTTTGTAAAACTTAACATTGATGGGAGTTATATATGCAATCAGACAGCGGCTGGGTTGGGAGGGATTTTTCCAAGATTCAGAAGGAAAGGTGTTGGCTTTATATTAAGAACTCTTGGCAAGCAGTGATGCATTGACAACAGAGCTTTTTAGTCTACTCCAGGGATTAAAATTTTCCAAGAATTTGGGTTTCATAACCTAGAGGTGGAAGAGGGCTCACAAGTGGTCATTTTGTGGACAAGAAGTAGTACCCAAATCCCATGGATTAATAGGCACGCAGTCCGGGAAATAGAAAGTTTATCAAGGGAGATGAATGTTGTATTTAGATGGGTGAGAAGAATAGCAAATGGGATGATGGATACTTTGGCTAAACAAGGGACTGTTAGACAACAAATATTTTGGGAAAGCTTTAAAATTGTTTCTTGGTGGAGAATTTTCCACCTTGCTGTAATACCTTACTTTGAATTTAAAAAAAAAAATCTTTCTTTATTGATAAAAACAAAAAACAAAAAACAAAAAACTTACATCTTTTTACGAACTTCCACCTGCTTTGCCTTCCGCTCATATTCTTGTCTGATTTTCCGCTTCTCAGCTTCAACTAGTTGCAACTTCTCAATGTTGAATTCCTGCAGAAAATGAGAGCAAGTTAAGGATATAGCATGAAAATATCATTCTTCGGAAAAATGATCAAGGGTTCAATGAGATTATGAACATCAGTTGGCACCAGACGCACAATTTAAACAAAAGGTAGTCTAGCCCCATTTCACAGTTCAATAGGTCATCAAGTATCAAATATAAAACGATAAATTACACAAAACGTGCTGACCAATAAATAAATTACTCAAAATTTCTTCCGGCTGCAATTACTCAAAACGTTACTGTCTACGAAGTACGGAAGTGAGGTAACCGGGAAGCAAGTAATCTCATACTCTCATCTCAATCTATAAATGTACGGATGTGTTGGATCAAGACATTATAGTATAATAATTAATAAATGTCGCCAACATGTCATATTTATATAATACAAGCCTTTTCTGTTGTCCTTAATTTCTTAGTTCAAAGTGCATGGAATCATTCCCTAATGATGGACTCCAGAACGCAAACAAGCTTCTGGCAGTGTCATTTAAACAGTTGATGAAACTTAGAAATTCAGTAGAGGCTCATAATTGAGTCACTGAAACAGAAACATACAAGGTACATATTCGACTGCAATTGAACAAATAAGCATAAATTCACATCAAAGGACGGAAAAACAAGTTTGATGAATTAATAAGAGGAGAAACCAATTGCATAAGCAAATGGAGATAAATTACCTCCTCGGCGGAGACAGAGATCTCATTAGCTTTCTCCTCGGCTTCCTGCCGGATGAATCTGACCATCTGTTGGATCTGCTTCGAGACATCTGCGTCATTCATCTTTCTCGAATTCTAGGGTTTCGTAAGTGCACAGAACAAGAGATCTTCCTCTTCCACTTCCTAATTTCTTCTCTGCATATCGCTCATGCTTCCGCTGAAACGTTATTGAAAGAGAAGGGGAGAGCTAAAAGTAGGAGAAATTTCGCGGAAAACTCGTGAAGGTGAGGAACTCAAATGGCCACAAATTTCGCTACTGAAATCATGACTCAGCAAAGAGGGGGATGCGTTCAATTCAAAAACACTCTGAGGCCTGTTTTGTAAAATAGAAAATTGATTATGTGAGTGTGCATCGAAGATAACCTCATGTACGCTAGCATGTGTAATCTACGAGTCTACGACGTCCGTCCCTGTCTCAGCAGAATATCATATCAATAATCTCGTAATTATATAATAATTCTTTTAAAAAATAATTACATAATTCTCTTTTTCTTATAGAGATGATGATAACGGGATTCATCACAGACCAATTTATTCATTGACACTTTAATTGTGAAAATATAATGAAAAAAGAAAATGAAAATTTAAAATGACTCATTTTTTGATATAGTTTGGTTGGTAAGAAAACAACTTAAAATTTGATTTGAAAGGATTACAAATACAAATGGGTAGAGTGTAAAACCTTGTATTTTGTATTATTGTGTATATATTATACTATAATTTTTCTTCTAAAAAGGTAAAACAAAGTAAGGGTCTGTTTGATTTATAGTCGACATCCATCCTTCAAACGGGGACTGCTATTCCACTATAAATGGAAACGAGATTCTAATTTTGCTTAATCAAACAATTGGTACAAATTTGATTTCAGACCCCTACCCCTGCGAACCAAACGAGCCTTATTGGAATTGAAAGGTTTGTTTTTTTACTCTATATGACTACACAAGGAATAGCCCATCCCCCAAACCCATGACCCCAACCTTGTGCAGGCGACATTCGATCCCTAATCTGCACTACAATTACCAACCAACCAATTAAAACCTTGCTAATTTAAGGATCATCCTAGCCTATAGGAGCACTATTCATTCTATATGGTATAAGAAACACCTCAACCTCTTGTTTCAAGGGAGTTGTTAAAGTTTGCTCTCTTTATCTTTACCATATAGAATTAATAGGGTACGCATCCGCTATCTAAGTGGTTCCAACACTCACCCAACATGCCATTGTAGTTTGTACATTTGGAACATCTCTCTTGTCATTCATGGGGAGGTGTTCTTGACCCGCAACTATAACGGCTTATTGGGATAATGTTGGAAGTGTTTGTTTGGGAGCAGATTTAAACCTAAAGTAACAGTGGAGCACTTGCAATGATAACTCCCATCGTAGCCAGGTTCTTAGGGTGTTGCCCGGTGCTACTAAGGGAAGTTGGTGGAAAGGTGTAGAAGAATCTATGATGGAAGTCCATCCCCACAAGCCAAGTAATCCAATACATCATAAATTAGCTTGTTGAAATTGATAAATTTACTTTATTACCCACTTTCGAGGATGCAAATGATTGGTGGAGGTTTGATTTTCCAATTCCGCCCAAGCCCACCAAATCAAGGCTATATAAATGGGTAATGTGGCAAGGTAAAACTAAATACTGATGGTGCTTATCGAGGAAACCTGGGTGTAGGAAGTGGGGGAGGCTTGATTCGTGATGATGAGGGTGGGTTTCTTAAAGTTTTCTCAAGTCCTTATGGTATTTGTACCTCTCTTCATGTGAAAATTAAAGCTCTTCGAGATGAAAATAATATATGTATTCAGCACAGTTGTCTTAATATCAAGGTTGAATGTGATAACTCTACAGTGGCAAGCCTCTTCGACTATTTCATGGAGTATCCATTACTGTGTAGTTGAAATCAAAAGGCTCCTTGACTCCTACAACTACTCAATAAAGCATGCGTATTGTAAAGCTAATAGACCATTAGACTATTTGGCTAAAATGGGTGGGATGTTGGAAGGATTCATTAGCTTCAATGCTCTCTCACATATCCCAGATCAAGTAAGAAAGTTAATATTTGACGATTTTATAGGTTTATCCAATTTAAGAATTAGATAATCTATTTATGGCTTTTAGTGTGGGTTGAGCTGAAAGGGTAAGGTTGAGAGATTTGTATCTTGGGCTTGGGACAAGGCAGGCTAACTCCTCCCCAATAATAGCTATTTTTATTTTTGATAATGGTTAATAAAATTTAAGGTGGCTGCCCCTCCACCTACAATAAATTTTGGGGTTAAAAAAATTTAAACTAATGGTGCTTCTATATAACGATAAAAGCATTTGCCAATAAAATTTCATTTTTATATTCTTTTTTCATTTTTCTCATATGCTTGGCAACTTGCAATGGGCTCATCAACTATTTTATCTCTTCGCGAGGGACCTACAAGTGAAAAATTGGCTGCCATAGTTGGATGGTGTTACCTATTGACAATCAAACCATCCAAAGAGCTAATGGAGAGTTTGAATTTACCCCTATAGCTCAGTTTGGAAGGAATGCAAATACAAATATGTAGAGTGCAAAACCTTGTATTTTAGTATTTGTTTTCCTTTCAAAAAATTATAGAAATTAAAATATTAATAATATAATAATTATTCTATTAATTAAAAAATTATGAATTTGCATATGATATGTATTTTAGAATTTTTAATAGATTTAATATATTTTAAGCTAATATTATATTTTTTATAAATTATTAATTAATATTTTAATTTACATTTTATAATACCATATTTATTGTTTACAAAAATAAAAATATTGTTTAACAAACATTTGAGAATTTAATATTTAATTGTTTTTTGTTAATGTTAGAAAGTAAAAATAATAAAATATAAAATAATTGATATAATAAGGGTAATGGGGTATGTGACAAAGGCCCCCCCGTATACTTTCTTTAAGTCAAATGACGAAAGGCATTAAATTACCAAAATATCTTACTAAACTTTTTCTATTTTTTTTTTCTTGTCCTTTTTCTCTCAAAACCTATTTAACCTAGCAAATTGATATCTGGTCCTGTCGATCTTCAAACCTTGTCCAAACTCAACCTTTCTTCATGCATGGATTGATTTCTCCACCCCGTATTTTTCCCTTATTTCCCTTCATTTCCTAGGTTCCGCCGAGACTGAACTGATCCCTTATTTCCTTCCCATCGATAGAATTGTTCCATTATCTGCAACCCATTCCCAGTAGTGTTCCCCTATTTCCTTCCCATATCTGAAAAAAGAAAACAAAGAAGCTCCTATATTAGCTCAGGCACACCCACTAGCTAGAACTAACTTTCTAATGGCGGAAAAGGATCAGACCCATCATTCAGCATCTATCGTATCTCCAACCAGACGCGACGAAGAGTCAGCTACACTGCCGGCGGCTGCATTGCCATCCAGAAACGGCCTCGATTCATTTCTACATGTACAACAACGTCCCTTCATTTCTCCACCCCGACCTGTTCCATCGAAACTATTTGGATCAGTTCCGAGATATGAAGGCCACGGACCCGGTTGAGCTCCTAAGCATATTTCCCACTTGTGGCTTTGGCAAATTTTGCTCTATGAAGTTCCTCTCTCTCGTTCACCCCAAGATGGAGGAGTCTCTATTCGGACATTTTGAGCAGCGTCGAGTGATTTCGACGGGCAACCACCCGAGGAGTGAGTTTTACGAAGAGTTCTTGGCAATGGCCAAGGCGGTTTGGTTGCTTCACTTGCTGGCCTTTGCGTTCGAGCTGACTCCATGCCATTTTCAGGCAACTAGAGGAGCTGAATTTCATCCTCTGTACATGGAGAGTGTCATCGAGTTTTCCGGCTCGTGGGTGCCGCGTCATTGGATCGTGGGATTTCCGGTTACTCCTGGGTTCAAGCTTGGAGACTGTTTGACCATAAAGGGTGAGGTGCATTCAAAGCCCAAAAGCACAAAGCAATTTGTGTTTTGCTTTTGGCTCAATTTTGCTATTCACAAGCCCAAAGCTCAAAAGCAAAAGCTTACAGGATGAGATCATGTTGAGATCAAAGTGCTTAATCCAACACTGTTCTGACGAGTAAAACAGGCCATTCCAGATCCGAGTGCAGCTTACAATTAGCGTTATAGTGCAGCTTATAATTAATTATAACACACTCAACAGTATTAATTATAACGCACTCTGGGCTTGGTCACGAAGGACAAATCCTTTGATTGTAAGGGAGAAATAAGGTGAGAAAACGTATAAAACACGAAAAAAGAGTTAAAACTGTTTAAATATTTATTATAAGTATAGTATGGAGATTAAAAAAATATTGTAACGATATATTTCTCATTGTTTTGGACGAAAGGCTAACGGAAGGGGATCTTTGTCTCACGGTCATAGTATAGGGGGGTTGTTGCAAAACAAAATACAGGGGGTCTTTGTAATTTACTCATATAATAATTAAGATGTGATAGTTGCACGTCTTGTGTCTGACTTATAATGGCTTTATAAATGTGTTGATTTGTAAAATTGATGCATTATTGAAAAATGTACCATATTTATACATCTTGTTTTGTTAATTGAAGTATATTTCTTCATATATATTATTAAAATATATATATTTCATATGTATTTATATATTATCTGGTTATTTTGACCTTAAATTTGGAATTATTAATGTATTTATGAAATTTGTATTGGTTTCCCTAATGTATCCAATCATTTTCATATTTGAATTTGTATCCACGTGTTTTCAAAGCATATTCACATTCGAGTTGTTTAATACGATGCTCGATACTGATATTTTGATCATTGCTTAGAGTATGTTGTAGCTGCACATCACCAATATCTTCCATACTTAAGTGTTTTCATTCATGTGAAGATGTTCCCAATGTACAGATACAAGTGCTGGATTGGATTGGATTGGACCTGGTCCATTCGTGATGGATTTATATTGGATTGAATTAGATTGAACCAATATCCAGCCCATTGGTAGAAGATAAAGATACAATGGACCGGGATTATTGGAACCCATCTAAATTAAAATCAACAAATTGAACAACATAGACATTGAATTGGACTGGTCCAAAATGATCCAGAGTATTCATCAAATTGGATTGGACTTGGTCCATCTATATTGGACTCATATTGGACCGGATTGAATTGGACCAAATCTGGTCCAGTTGACATTCCTACCTATAGCCTTGGTTATTCTTCTTTTTGATAAATAATCCAATAACCTTAGCATTGTTCCATGCAAAAGAACTTATTTGGTAAAAATCTTAGAGTTATTTGGGCTAACCTACAACTTTCCTTTTGAATTCATCTAATCAATGAATTGTTTGATGTTTTTCTGTATTTTTTTGTTTTTTTATATATTTCCAATTGTTTTCTGTATATTTTTTATTATTCTTTTATATGTATTTTGTTGTATTTTTTTCAAATTCTTTGGATTTTTAATGTTTTCTACATTTAGGCACTAATAGAGATGCACTTTTTTTTTGAGAAGAGGAACTTTATTGATCATATAGAAAAGTGTACTAGCGTATCATGCAGCTATCATAACAAAAAATAATAATAATAATAATATGAATTAATTGATTATATTGACTATTTACATGAACAAAAACGTTGATAGGTTATTGAAGATGATTCAAGTGTATTTATTAAATCCACACGTATTACCTATTCATGCTATTCACATTATTCACAAGGCAGATAAGCTGTGCAGGGTCAGAATGCACAATGATCTTAGATTGCATTTGGTTTAAAAGATAAGGTAGGAAACTTATACCATGTTTGTATAGGTTTGGTTTGTGTTGTTAAACAAGGGCAAATTGGAAATTTTGGAGCAAAGACTAGTTGCCTGTTTTAGTTAGGGGTGTCAACATTATTTGCAAATTCGAATATCATAATTGGTCGAATTTAGATATTCTATTCATATCAATTAGTTAATCGGATTTGAATTCAGATGTAGTCTTATTCAATCCAATAAATATCCAAATTCAACTGATGATTTAATTTTATATATAATATATAAAATATTTAAATGTTTTATATAATTTATATATAATAATTAAATTAGATAAATAAAATATTTATTAATTATCTAGAATAATTAATTGATTAAATTTAAATCGAATTAAATATTTAAATATTTAATCTAATTCGAATTCAGATATTATTTGATATGATACACTCCTAGTTCCGGTCACAAGAACAAAAGCTTTTAGAGGCTTAGGGTATAGTTCTAGGGATAAAGACTTCAATGATCAAATCAGCCATTGAATGTCAAATTGGTGAGATTTGTAACATTTTCCCACATTGACCTACATTGACTTATCTATTTCATTAAAATCAGGGACAATGTGACCGAGCATTACCCAAACATTAAAAGAACCGGAGTGCTCGGTTGAGGTTGTAACAGCTAGTGATAAGCTCATCATTAAGTCGAGCTCGTGTGCTGTGCACCCACGACGAGTGCACCCACGAATGGCTGATCGACAGGCTATGTTATCGCGCGTTTGAGCGTTAACGTGGTCCGGTTTCGTTCATACGAAAACAAATCGATTTGCATGAACATGAACCGGTGGAGTACTCAAGCAAAAAGCCCCATTTTGGATTTTTTCGAATTCCTTCTTTCAGTTTTTTTTTTTTTTTTTTTTTCCATTTCTTTCCACCGAATCCTATTCATACAACAAACCCTTGTCCATCGGCGGCAACAGAGCTTCGGCGGCGAATTGATGGCGACAGAGCTCCAGCGGCGATGTATCATTCTTCTCTTCTTTTTCTTCGACTCTCCATTGTTCTTCTTCTTCGTCTTCTCTGGTGGTAGGTTCGATCTAAAGGACGAACAGGTATGACAATTGCTTTTTTGGCAAAAGCATCAACACCAACCAAAAATCAAGGCGGAACCCGAGATTTTCCAAAAGTATTTCAGACCCGTCAATGGCCGACAATCCAAAGTTTTGCGGCGTAGGGATGGGAAAATGGTGCTTACTGATGCCGACGGCTCAATCGTCTGGTCCACCAACACCACCGACACCGGAGAGAAAGCCGAGCTCCTCAATACGGGAAATGGGTGTGTTTAGAAACAATAGAGCAAGTTATAATAGAAGCAGAATTGCAGTGCTCGATGAAATGGGTAGTTTTTCGTCGAGCAACAACACAGGATTTTATGCTTCTGATTTGGGTTATGGGATTCGAAGAAGATTGATCATGGAATATGATGGTAATCTCATCCGCAACACTGCATTGCCCATGGGTTGTGTGGAAAGAATGGGATTTGTGTTTACACACCAGAGGCCACTTGCTCATGCCCGCCAGGTTACAGAACAAGTGATCCAAGTAGTTGGAACAAAGGTTGCGAGCCTTTGTTCAATAGAAGCTGCGACAATTCTCAAGATGTGCAATTCGTGGAGCTCCTGCATACAAAACTCTCTGGATATGATGAAAGCGAGGGGACGGTGGATTTTTTCCGCTGCAGGTGGCTTATGCGTTCACTAGTGTGCAGTGAGCCAGCATTAATGCTTGGATTAAGGAGAGTAAAAAATAACCGGTTCAACCAGCCAAATGATTAATAAAGGAGAAAATTTCCATTAATTCGCGATTAATACGTGTTTGCCTCTCATTCGAGGGTGCACTCGTGCAGTGAACCTATGGGTACACAAAATGCGAGCTCCATTAAGTCTTGGGAGCGAAGTTTCATAAATGTCCCCAGGCCTATGAAAAAATGAGGCTGCCCTTCAAGACCTCAACCTCTCCAAACCTGATTGGGTAGGAATATTTGGTCATATCAATGTATAAGTTTAGGGATAAATGGATTGCAATTTGCAATCCATTTTAGAAATCTGAATTGCAGCCCCCCACCTATAATTAGCATCCTGCTCTTTAATTTCGCATCAATCCATAAATAGGATTCAGTTCACCTTAGAAATCTTAACTCCACACTAATGGTGCCCTGAATTACAAAAACCCAAAGTTTTTCTTTCATTTCTCTACCTTTTCTTTTAAAACCAAACACAACCTTAATTTTCAAACATGAAACCCCAAATTCAACTAAAATAATTCTGATTTTTATATCATAATTGTCTTGAGCCCATTGTTTAATTCCTCTAACATAAATTGCAACCATGTTGAGGTATTGGATGACGACTTGCATTGTATATTGGTTGTTGATTGTGGTATTTTTTCCCCTAATTTCTAGTATCCCAAATGATCTAAATGAGGAGAAAGAATCGATCTTTAACTTCCTCCGTATTGAGTTATTGCTGTATTAAGAGAAGCCGCTCTCATCACTTGATGTAACAGATAAGTTTAGGGGTGAGCAAAAAAATCCAAACCAAAAAAATCCAAACCAAAACTGAATCTAAAAATAAGTTAACCAAATTGGTCAATTTGGTTTCAGTTTTCTATTCTTAAAAAACCGCTAATTTTGATTCAATTTCGCTTAACAATTTAAAAAAACTGGCAGTTAATCGAACTGACCGATATATATATATATTATTTTTTATTTAATTTTGAAAATTGAATAAAAGAATTGGAAGAGACTTTCATTGAAAATTGAACTTTTCATTGAAAGTTCTGCCATCCATCAATTTTCTATTTTTCTTGTCTTTTCCCCAAACTGCGAGCGTCAGAATTCTTTTGACTGTTTTCTCTTCTCTCTCTCTCTCTCTTTCTCTCACAATTTTTTTTTTTCTCTTCTAATCTTCTTCTTCAACTCTTTTCAGTCTTCTTCTTCAACTCTTCCTAATCTCTACTCCAGACGGTCACGCGGCTCGTGCCAACCACCATCACGACAGCACCAAGCGGCAACACCCACGGCTGCCGCCTCGTCGGCAAGCAATGACTGATCTCTGTATCTCTCTTTTCTCTCTCTCTCACCTCTGCTCTCTGTGTCTCCGACAAGCTCTCAGGCTCTCACTTCAGGCTCTCTGTGTTTCTGACAAACGAAAACACCGACACCAACCAGTCCGGTATCGACAACAACCACTGACACCAATCAGTCCGGCACCGACATCAACTACCAATGGTTTTAGTTTTTTTTTCTTTTTCTTTTTATTTTAAGTGTATAAAAAAACCAAAAAATTAAACCGCGATTAACCGATTGTCTCAATTCGGTTTTAATTTAAACATTTAAAAAACCGGTCAAATTGGTTCAATTTGAAAAAATATCCCACGATTCGATTACCGTGGCACACCTAGATGTTATTTGAGCCCAATTTAAACAATACACCAAATATCAGGAGCAGAAGGGCGCAGCAGAAGAAAAATGATGAAAGGTTTCATATTCTGCTTGACATAGAGCACATGGTCTTTGAAGACTCATATATTATGGACAGGTGGCATAAAACTATATAGAAGCTACGTAGTACGTACCTATTTCTGTTTATCACTAAATTTGGAATTTTGGGCAAAAAAATTATTTTGATGGCTAACGGGAAAATATCAAATAACATTAGAATGAAATTTTATTATATATTGGATAAATTATAGATTGCCACCCTGTACATTGGGGTAGTGATACAAAATAGCATTTGATAAAGTTCGTCATCTTTTGTAATAGAAACTTAGAATGGCAAAAGCCTTGAAACGAAGGCTGTGTTTGATTTGAAAGAGTGTTTAAATTCAATTGGATACACCAAAAAAAAGGGCGATTTTCAGTCTACCATTCATAACATGCCACTTCCCCCTAAATTAGAATTTGAGTGGTCAAATAATAAACTGTCGTAAGAAAATTCTTAAGCTTAAACAAAACGAAATAAGTAAAATAAAATAAAATTTTAAATAGGGAATTCTTCAATCTCGTAGCCCTTCTTTCACCTCATCTATATATATTAAAGTAGAATGATATCACATGAGTTTATCTCCAAAATTATCTCTGATTACTATTTATTCTTTATCCACTGTTCATATATATATAAATTTAAATTAAAAAATTTAAGAATTATTTAGATATCATAATAAAACTATGTAATAACTTTAACATATTTATTAAAAACACAAAAAATATCATATATTATTAATAATTTTATACTTTTATGAAATTCATAACAAAATTGTGTACTAACAACACAAATTATAATTTTATGAATTATTCAAATAATAAAAATTAAAACTTAAAAAATGTTATTTAAAAATTTCAATAACTAAATATTATAAATAATAAAATAATAAAAATATTATATAGAAAAATATTTAATATTATGTAATAACTTTAAAATAAATAGATTTAATAATATTCATATTATTAATAATTTTATACTTTTATGAAATTCATAACAAAACTAACAACACAAATTATAATTTTATGAATTATTCAATTTAAATATTATTCAATAATAAAAAAAATAAAAAGAAATATTATTTAAAATTTTCAGTAACTAAATATTATAAATAACAAAATATTATAAAGAAAAATATTTAATATTATGTAATAAGTTTAAAATAAATAAAATTTAAATAATGAAAAATTTTAAATAACAAAATAACGAAATTTTAAATAACTAAAGTCTAAATAGTTAAAATAACGAAATCATCTAACAAACTTAAAAGTTTTATTGAATGTAGAAAATCGTTATAATATATTTATAATATTTTAATTAACAATAATTTTATATTTTACAAAATTAATAACAAAATTATGTAATTATAGTATAACTTATAATTTTATGGATTATGAAATTCAATTAATAAGTAATATTGGAATAACTAAATAGTGATATTATTTAAATAGATGAATAATATTGTAAATAATTAATTTTAAATATTTTAGATATTAAAAAAGTTAATAAATATATCATATTTTAAATATTATTTAAAAACAAATAAAATAGAATAAATAAAGAAATTATGTAATAATCTTAAAATTTTATCAAAAACACAAAAAACATTATAACAGATTTAATAATATTTGATGATAAGAATATAAAATATAAATAATTTAATTTTTTTAAATATTAGTGAAAGAATGAAAAATAGATTAAATAATTTAGAGGTATTGAAGCTTTCAAATAACAAAAAAAGGTAATAGCTCTCAAAAAAAGTTTTTAATAGATATTAAAAACAGAATTATAATTGTAATTATTAATGTACTAATAAATAAAACATTATTTAACTTATATCAATTAATAATTCTATAAAATAACTTTCAAAATATTTATATTTGTTAATAATAATTTTAAATAATTTCTCCCTTTCCCCAACCGAGAACTCTACACTCTTCATTTTAGCCTTTCTTGCTCCCTCATGAAGCCACTTCATCACTCCCTTATCCATCTCTCATAATGAATTATTTAATTTATTTAATCAATTATTAGTATTAATTAATTAATTATTTTATTTTATAAATATTGTTTATTATTTAAATAATTTAAAATGATTAAATAAAATACCGTAATTAATAACAAAAATAGCGTTAAAAGAATACCCTAATTAATTATGGTATTTATTGATTTAATTTAGGAATTTTGGTAAGCTCGATGGTATTTTAGTCAATTCTGGTCTATTGAGGCCAAAATAAAATTCTAATCTAATGGTGGGTACTTTGGGTTAAAAAAATGAAGGGTGAAAATGGATTTGAGTATATACAATGGTTTTGCATGTACGGACCAATGAGATTAGACAAAACGGAATCTTTTTATATAGAGGGGAAGTTAGGGTATTTTTTATTGAAATTTTATAGGATAGGGTTTTTAGGCATTTTGAATCAATTGGTGGGGTGAGAATGGCCTAATTGCCTAAATAGGCTAAGATTTGGCAAATTTAGAGAGGTAATGATTCAGTTAATTTATTAACTTTGAAACAAAATCTTGGTGTGATGGAGGGGAAAGTGCGAGGATATTTTGTTGAAATTTGGTAGAGTCGTGTTTTTAAGCAATATGGGTTGATTGGTAGGGTTAAATTGGCCCCATTATGCCGAGATTGGGCAGATTTGAAAAGGACTTGATCTAGTTAGTACGGAGCTTTGAAACGAAATCTTGATGTAATGGAGGGACAAACAAAGGTATTTTGGGCTGAATTTTTGTGGGTATGTTTTTTAGGGTGTGTAGGATCTTATGGAAACATCTGATTGATTTTGGAGGGCCAAAATCACATAAATTTGGGTCAACGAGAGCATTTAAAATGGAATATTTGTTTGGTAATGGGGCAAATGGGGGAATTTTATGTTGAAAATTTATGAGTAAATGTTTTTTGTGTATTTAGGGTTCAATTGTATGGACTAATTGTTTCAGATGTGTTAAGATCAAGAATATTTGGGTTGTGGGTGCTTCATGCTAATAAGAAGGTTTGAAAGGGAATCTTGGCTTGATAAAAGAATAAATGGAGGGGCATCTTGGGTTGAAATTTCAAGGGTAAATATTTTAGGAGGTCCTTGATTTGATGACAATGTTTGGGGATTTTTAGGTACTTCGGAAGGATCAAAACGGTCTGATTTGGTGTTCGGGGTAAATTGGGGATTCGATGGTGAATTGAACAAATATCAGATATTGACAAGTGGGGTTTCTAGAGGTATTGGTTGAAGGGATGAGAGATCCATCCTATGGACGCCCAAAAGATTGCGGAATAAGGGGCGAATTTCAAAAATTTTTCTCTCCCTTCAACTGGGAATCGTATTCTCCATTTAGAAAATCATATTTTCAAGGATCAATTCTGAACCATAAACTGAACCAGATCTGAACCAAAAAGAAGTGTGAAAGATTATACCTGATACGGAGAAGTAATATCTCCCAACGAAGGTGTTCACGCCCAAGGAAGGATCCAAAGACTGCTTCCACTGAAGATGGCGCAGTGCAGGTGGAGCAGAATCAGCAGTGTTCTTCTCCAAGAACTCTGTCCTTCGCAAGAATCAGCAAGATGGCACGTGAGCACAGCTTTCTTTCAATCCTTTCTCAAAGGACTGATGTCAAGATCCAATCTTGACTTCTCCCACAAGTGGAGATCGAACTGGAAAGCAGGGCGGCAAGAACAGGGAGGCAGCAAGAGAGTATTTGCAGGGAGCAGAATTCTCTCTTCTAGATTTCAGCACCAAAGAAACCTGATGATCTGTGTGTATTGTGTCTCTAAAGGCTGCCGCCCCCTTCTTCTTTTATAATCTTAAAGGGATCAGCTCCTAATCAGATTAGGAGTTGCTAATCCAAATCATATTTGGTTTAGAAGTCCCTTTAAGTGATAAGGGATAATCCTTATCTTATCTGGAGATCAGATCAGCCATCTCCAAATCTGATTAGGAGGTTTCCAGATCTAAATCTTATTTAGATCTTGGACTCTCTAAGTGGATAGGGTCTAAGCCCAATCCTATTAGCTGATCCACTTCAGATTTCGCCCCTATATTAACTAAATAAGTAGCCCAGTTCGAAATGGGCTTTAGGCCCATTAAGCTTATGTGCTCACTTAACCCTCTTAACTGCTGCCCAGTTGGCCTTCCTTGTATGGCGTGGGACCCAAGCATTGATCTACACATCAGCCACATGGGTTCGGCCCAGCCTTTGTTACAAGGCCTGGCCGAATACACTGTTAAAGACAGTGCACCCCCTGAAACCCATCAAATGGGCTCTACGGGCCCAACACTTACCCTAAGAGGTCCCTGGGCCAAGCCACCTTGTAACACCCAGGGACTGTGGGCAGATGCAAGATTAGTCCATCAGGTATTAACCTCAATGGTCTTACACGTAACCTCTCAACCCATAATGATCATACACTGCCCGACAAGAGAGGACCTCTCCCTCGGCTGCAAGGAACAGTGTTGCACTCTCCACTTATATGGATCCCGGGAATTAAAACCTTCTTGCAAACAATTTAGAAACCATACATATATACTTTTATATCTTATATAAAATATATTTTTCAAAACAAATCTCAACGGTTGAAATCGGTTGCCGGCAGTCTTGGTTTCCATCAGTGAGAGTGCATCCCCGATCATTACCTTTGTCCGACAAAGGGGCTGATCCTGTCACTATGATCACCCACTCAGATGAATTCTCAGACTGTCCCAACATACCCAGGTTTTGACCCCCACTAAGGATCTCACTGATTGGTACATCAAAGACAGCCCAATCCGACACCTAGTGTAGTATCATAATCGAGTCTAGGGGTCGGGTGTAACTTTCCAGTTTTGCCCATCAATCTCCAAGGTCCAGGGCAATACTGGAAATCTGGTCCAGTTCAAAGATTCAATTAATCCTACACTGTATGTGCCTAGGGTCTCACCCTGGCAGCTGAGACAGGCCACCCCAACCGACTTGGTGGCACCACAGTGTCAGCCTTGTCAGGATAGGTCTCCCCAAACCGACCCACTGGCTGTGAACATTCAAAACTAACACGAGTCTCATTAAGTGTCCAGTTTAAGGGTATTACACAGAAACATACCAAGGGAACATGAATCAAATATGTATCTTTATTCATTTACAATAAACTCATAAAATACATCATTCTGATTGAATATAAGGGCATACAAAACTGTCTAACATTGGTCTCTTAGATTATTTGATGGGTTTGATTGGTCCATAAATGGTATGATCAATGGTATTTATGTAATGAATGTTTTGGCCAATGAGATAGCCCAAATTAAAATTTCAGTGTTGCCAAAGATTAAATAAGGGATATAAGTAATGAAATTTTGTGGTAAGTTATCAATAAGTATATAGGGCTCTTTAAAGCCTATTAATTCTAATTTTCAATTTGGTTAAAAAATCCCGCATGGCACGGGTTCCGACTACTTTATCTTCTATAAAGACTGTTTTCTCTAAAAGAACCTCAAGGGTTTGGTTACATGATCGTTGTCTCTTAGAGCGGTTGTGCAAAATTTTAGGCTTTTCATATTATTATGTATTTTTATTTTCTATTATTCATTGACAGTATGATTCAATTGAAATTTCGTGAATTGGTAAAATGGGCTGTTAGGTAATGAGTTGGGCGAATGAATTTGAGGTGGGCTTCTTGAGATTTGCATGGATTGAAATTGCAGGAATTAAGCACATTGTTGGTTAGATTGTGATTTCACTTCTTCCCGGGTAAGGCAAGCAGGGAAAAGGGATTCGATTAACTTTTGAGTTAAAAAATAGTAAAATACAATTGATAGATTTCGTCAATTAAAAACACAATTTCCCAACTTGAAGAGTTCGTCCAGGAAGGCAATTTATGTTCTCAAGTTGCGAGCTTTGCTCCTATCTGTTTTTCCTCGGACAAGTGAGAGTTGAATTTAGGTTGCTACTAACGATCTTGGCTTAGGTCTTCCTATCCGGTAAGTAGTTCATCTCATATTTCTAGACATATCTATGACAGAATCATTTTTGAGAGATGAAATTATAGAGAGATAGAGAAGGAGACGAGAGGCGGTGTTTTCACATTCCAAAAGTTCCTGTTGTTGAAAATATAAGGATCTGCCTCTCTATGTCTCTCACTCTCCCACATTTCTCTTTTCTTATTCCTTCAGTTCTCTGTTTGTTGATTGATTCTATAACAGGAATTTGTGACTCGTAAGGGTGTGTGGAGTAACGAAACCTTGGATGGGCGAGGAGGGTTTTAAGAGAGAGAAGATAATTAGAGAAAGAGGAAGGACCGTGAGGGTTTTAAGAGAATATAAAAGGGTTTTTGGAGAAAACAAAGGAATACAGGGTACAGTTTTGTTTCTTTCTAGAAAGACCGCCTATATTATGGGGTTGGTAACACTTTCCCCACGAAATTTCACTTCAAAAAAGATTTCACCTATCAAGTCTGAAGTTTTTAGTTGTGATTGCCATGGCAGGGGTGACTTTGGCAATCTCTTTTTGTGTATCTCCATTTTTGGGAGTTTCTTGCTGAGTTTTGACTCTGTTAGAGGTCGGTCCTTTTTTTTATTGGCATTTCATCTTTTTGGGTCATTTGCAAAGTTCTTATAAGAATTTCTCATGGTGCTTTTGTTTCTTTATCAGTAATTTGATTTGGGTTTATCTTTTCATTTTTTTGTCTACTATTGCTGATTATACTTTCATGGATTGTATTTGAGATTCTGAGCATTCTTAATGAAATTAGCCATTGCCTTCAAAAAAACTTTTTTAAATCTCCAAGCTACCCTTTTATTATTTATTTGAATGATTTATGATTCGACTAGTTTTCTAAATATGACATTGAAGTCCTCTCAATTGCTCCAATAGATTCTTGCACATTTTCTGGTTGGATTCAACATGGTTTTTAAAAACGAATCGGTGATTAAACCGGTCAGGGGTCCGGTTACCGGTTCAAACGGTCTGACCGTTCGACCTGAACAGTCAGCCCGTTCTGACAAAAAATAAAAAAATAGAAAACGATCAAAACCGTTCGAACGGTTAATTGGCTGGTTCAACAATTTGCTGACCAAAATCAATGGTTTTGGGGCAAAAAGTGGTTTTGGAGGAAAATGGAACCGATTAGGAGACCGATTCCCAGTTTTTCCAGTCCAACCGTCCGATCCGGTCCGGTTTTGAAAATAGTGGGATTCAATATTTAAATCAAATGATGGATGTTTCTTTCTAATATATATAAATTTAAAGTTTCATTTGGTTTTTCATGATTTATTGGAAGATAGAGTGGGTAATTTTTATATTTTAAGATAAAGAGAAACGTTAATGTCAATGAAATGAAACAAGAATTTAAAGAAACTTGCTTTTCTATGTCAGTGAAATGAATCTTGTTATTTTAGCTGGTTATGTTTTAAGAAAATGGTTGTAGTTTTTGGGTCAATTAGGGTTTAAGAGAAAATGGCAAGAAAAAAAAAGTAAAAGAAGTTGAGGTGGGTATTTTAGTAATTTTAATGCATTCAATTAATCATTTGACATAAAACCTAAGGGCTATTTGTAGCAAGTAAAAGTTCAAGGGAGTAATTGTCATGGACCCGTAGTAGAGATATGGTTTTCAAAACCGGATCAGACCTGATAGTCGGATTAGAAAAGAGACAAAAGATGTTGATTTGGTCAGCAAACTGTTGACCCAGGCGATTGAACCGTTCAACTATTTTTTTTTTAATTTTTTTGTCAGAATGGCCCGACCGTTCATTCGACCTGGGAACCGGACCCCTGACCGATTGGTTGTCCGGATCGGTTTTAAGAACCTAGAGTACAGGGAATGTTTGTAATTTACCTTAATTTTTTTGATAAAATAAAAATCGTAAAGCTAGAAAGACATCTCATGAAAATTTTCTGTACCTTAATTATCCTCAACAAGAAAACGATGTGGCAGGCATTGAATGGACGACAGAAAATGACCCTTTTTGCGTGCATTCACAACAAACAACTTTTTAATTTAAGAAAAAAAAAGTAGGAAAAGAAAGGGAAAGTGGGAAACCTATACAACCTAAAGGCGTGTTAATGGATTATACTTTGATCTAGTCCGATCCTATTAATCCAATTCAATTACACAGTCACAGTATGAATATCCAATTAAACATTATTAAATAGGATCAAATGCAAAAAAATGTGGTCCATTTATTTTATTCAACTACTGGATTGAATTTGATGTATCCAACCCGATTTAATCAAAATAGGATTGGATCGGATTTTTTTTTGTTGGGTTCAGAGAATCCTGATATCTTGGACCAGAGTGTTAATGAATTTGGAGTGGGTCGGACCAAAACCAAACCATCGAAAAGCCCACCTTGGAATTTATTACAACCAGAGCAAGATCATTAATTAGTAATATAATACAATACATCGTTTAAAGTTTAAACAAAGAAAGATCACCATATATTGAAAATTTCGAACAACAATGCAGCAAACATTTTCTTTTAGCAGTAATTTCAGTAATTCATTTAGTTTATGTGTCCACGTTGGTGTAACCCCTTGAGAGACTCAAGGGACAAAATACATGGGATTAGGGAGCTTAAATGTACGCTGGCCCAAACAATCTCCCAAGAGATCGCTCCATTGGTCTCCCACATTCCCCCATATTCTGTAACCTTCCTCCACCAATTGTTTACGAATTTCTGATTTGAATACCACCGCGCTTTGCCCCTTGTAAACCTGATTTCTGAGATAAAGGCACACCAATAAACATCATCAATCACTATTTAATGGGACGTACGGTAAAAAATGTTTGGGCCAAAAGCCCAATAGGAGGATCCCGACGACGGCCCATCCAAATATTAGTTTTAATTTTTAAAAGCCCAATGTGGGGTCATATTTTATCATCATCATCATCTTACGTACCTCAGAATCAACCGTTCATAGCCAAGGTATCCCTGGTTGTGCAAATTCTCCAGTGTAGCCTGCCCAAGCGTCTCTTCATCTCTTCCCGTAACAAGGAAGACCTTAAAACCATTTTCCACCAACTTGGTGAACAAATCAAGGACGGCGGGAATTGCTGGAGAGACCCCTCTCAGTGCCCAGAATTTGAACCCTATTGGATCGTATGGATCGCACCTATAAATTCGTTACAGAATGAAACAGAATCATCAGTATTAAATTTCATCTTGTCATTTCCAGTAAAAGACGCGACTGTTGTTTAGTATCAAGGATTTAGCAAAAAAAAAAGACTGTTACGTTTAATCCTATATTTTTCAGTCGGATTTTATCTTCATTTGTGGAAGCAATCCACTGCCATTGTTCCACGCACTGATGGATAAGATTGATAGCCCCATCGATAATCTATATAAAATCTGGCCCATCTGAATTCAAACTAATTAGATGGGCATGGGCTCTCCCGTATAATGGTCGGAACTATAACAGGAGACAGTAGTGTGTGTGGGGGTGGCGAGAGTGCAGAGTCCAGTAATAAGATTAATAAGCAGGCCCCTATATAGGAACCCCTAAAAGCAAATTAATTAAAATTGACCCAGGATTTGGGTCCAAGATGGATGTGGATGAGGAATAGGATGACCATACCCAAATCGCTTTCCTTTGTAGTACCAGAGATTGGAGATACACGTATCGTCCACGTCCAGAATCCAAGCATCCATGCCATCATTAAACAAAACGATATCATCGATGTAGCTATAGATCTGCTCTATAACCATTCCCAGGTCACGCTCATACTGGCCACTCACCATGTAATTTTCGACGTAGCGTAGGCACTGGAATGGGACTGTGCGCCATGCACGCAAATTGTTTGCTTCAACTGCCACTCTCCAACTCAAGCAATAACCCGTGCTATCGAATGGATCGCTTGTCCTGGAGTAAGGTCTTGTTCCAATGGCCTTTGAGAACAGAGCTAAGAGCATCATCACTACAACCTCCCACAGCAACCGCATTGTTGAAAACATTTACACCTTTATCTCTAGCTAGGGTCCATATAAAATAAAAGAAAAGCATCGCCATCATCATCAACAGCAACAACACACCACAAAAAGGAATATATACATGCAGAAAAAGAAACGGATCAACCCAAGGCTATACTGCCTTTATTCCACCTCTTTTTTTAGCTAATTGTACTGTTATGTATAAAGTCAATATTGCATCATCTTATAATATTGGTTTTTGAAGGGATGTAACAGTAGAAACTCAGCCGAATATGGACCCGGGTGAAGTTCTCCCGCTTTATTTTCGCTAAACAGTTAATCTGGGAAGTGGTGAGAACATAGAGGGCGGCACAAATTTGAGTTGGGGGAGGGGATCGGCCAAAGCATGATCAGGATGATATTCCCCTAATAACGTATATTTCTTTATGGAATCAACAGTCGCGGTTAATATTGATTTGCATAAATAGTGGTCCAGCAGGCCAACCTAAACGGCGGATTGTTCAAGCCGTTTCCTTGGTTGGTTCAAAAGACAACAGGTGAAATGGATGTACATGGTTAATATCGCCCAGCTTAAATTGTTGCTTCATTTGGTAACAACAAGGAAATTTAAAAAGATGAAAACATCATGTAACAACTTGATTGGTTTTGATTAATTCTGTGCTCGTGTGCTATTGACAAGATGAATGGCATTGTATATATGAACAAGAAATGTGACGGGTAGGAGCTTACAAAGATTACCAATCTTACAACGAGCTTGAGGCTTTGAAGCACTACTCAAACCGAGACGGGGCTCTACCCAGAACGAGAGAGAGAGAGAGTACCAGATATACTCGGAGAGCAGATCAGACGACCGTTTTATGGCAAAGGGGCGGAATGCATCATTCTTAGCGCACGTTAACCAGTGGAATCACGGCATAGCTATGAGCCTTTTCGCGTGGAGCCGATGGTAAGGGATAACGTATACCGGATGAAACTTGACGTCTGTAAGTTAGGAGTCGTTTTCCGGCGGAGAGCTAAGCAGAGCGAGTCAAAATTTATAAGGAGAAAATAAAGAGGGATTTAACGAAATTATCAGCATATTTGGCATTCCGAATGTGCTAAGATGTAGCCGCTCCCCATCTTGCCACATGGCTACGAGATTGAACCTTTTTTCATTTCATGTGGCTCGTATCGGCTCAGGGCACCGGCAACGCCGTTACTTGGAAAAACATTTTGCCCTCTGTAATTCGTTGTTTAGTCAGAAAAATGGTCCTTTTCTCTTCTCTTTGGGAATGAATGGGAGATAGAGAGGTGATGTAGTCTAAAACTATAATGTATAGGTAAGTATGGATAATTATCTTACCTATCATGCATTTTGGGTTGCGGTGGCGGTGCTGAATGGAAGAAAAGATACCAGCTCTCAACTTGTAGAAGAAAAGATAATTCCTATCAAGTTATCTTCATGGAATAAAGGTTTAACCATTATCATACGACGACACCTATACTGTAGGCAAAGGACGCCTATGCAGTCTAGATATAAAGACTAAAGAAGAATTGGAATAAAGAATATTGAGACCAATGTTGCGAGGTTTATTCTAAGGAAGGTATATATAAATAAATATTGCTCTGGAAAACAAACCAAAGACATTATAATACTGATAAGGGAATGATGAATCACTTCATCACCATATTATAAGGAAAAAGCATCACAAGTTGGTTCACCAATGGTGCGTGTCATCTACATGGCACCCATGCTTATATGTTGTACCTAATAACCCAAAAATGGTGTTTCCTCTTAAGGTGTCTTCATGCATGTTTAATGACCATTAGATGACCCCGATCGATCCCTTTTGATTTGCTGAATAATCCTAAATATTAGTGCGATGATTTGAGAATTAATTATGATAATCGTAATTAATTATTCATCACCAACTGCTTCAACTATGAGGTTTATAAGTGGTTGATATGCCTGCATATTGTTGTTAAAAAGTAGTGGTATACTTACTTCTTGGAATGCAGTTAGAGAAAAAAAAAAAAAGTACAAAAGGAGTGCCAAGAAAATACATGAAAGGTGACATCACCCACAAGTATCTCGCGTGTGCTTCCCACTAATAAAAGCCTTACCATACTGATTATAATTTCATACATAAGAATAATGAGGTTTAAAGTCGACATGAAACGGAAAGACTTGTCAACTTTATTTCCTTTTTGTCAATTAACATGCTTTCTTATAATTCAATAGCCTTTTGAATTTTCAAACCCAAGCGGCCAAGCGTGTAACGTGGGTGGTCTATGGTTAGGATTTTTGAGGGATAAACACTGACACAGTACCAAAACCATGTAATTTGGAGAAGATCGGCTCGAGGGCTCTTACTGGCTTTATACAATGTTCATGAATAAAATGACCACCCCTTAATGCTCCGGCTTAATTATCCATTGCCCAAAAGAAAAGATTAATTATCTATGCAGGGCTTTTTTGGTCAAATTCACAACCTCATCAATTAAAATAGAGAAATAATGTTGCCAAGAGCATCGAACGAAGCCAACTGTATGTCTGTATCCGAGACTTCTTTTCGAAAGATGCTATTTGCCTGCTGGAACTAGCATTGTGGCTTCAGCTTCGGGTTTACATACAGAAATACGTGGAAACAGTGCTGCCCATTTGGTTAGGTTATCAGATTCATGCTGAGTGGATAGTCAAGAGTATGCCCTCGATGTTTTTAGGAAGGAATCCCAACCCTGTAATTTGGGTCTCTGTCATTTTTTTTACCTGAAATTTAAAATGGAATAATTTAGTATCCGATCTTTTGAAACGTATCAATACCGTACCAACTCTTAACCAATTGTTAAATGGAATTTGAAAAAAACACAAATGCTTCTTGAGTGTCTTCTAATTTTCTTTATCAGTCATTTAAACATTAATAGTCCTAAATCCTTGCCTCTTTTGTTCATGAAAATTTGATTCAGAATGTCCACTCAGACGTAATCCCAACTTTCATGAATAGAAGAATGGGATTATTAATTTTTTGTCAAAACTTGGATGGTTGACAAAGAAAATTAAATTACACTTGAAGGGCATTTAGCAAATGATTTACGGTAGGTACTGGATTGACACATTTTGAAAGTTTGGATACTTAATTGTTGCATTAGAAAGTTCAATAAACAAAATGGCATTATACCCAAAATAAAGGGTATTAATCAGAAATTTTCCCTTATGCTGTACTTGGTTGCAATGCAAACGCAAATATGTACACTACATATATACCCATTTTCGGTTCATGAATGCAAATACGATTCACATTTTAAATCGTTTTTGCATTCATCTTATTTGTTTGAAATTGGTGCAAAAGTGTGGATTCATCATTAAATGCTCCAACTATATTATGCTCTAATGCATTAACTTTGGTCAAAAAGTTAATTATCAAAAAAAAAAACAAAAGTGTATAAAAAAAATGGGTACAATAATGCTCTTTTCTCAAAGTACAAAAGTGTCGAAAAATATATTTGTGCTCTTATAATTATTACTTTTTTACGTTTCAAACAAATGCTCGCAAACACGAATCGAGATACATAAATACCCTGGTTCGACGTTTGTATCGCAAACAAATAGAGTTAAGCTTACAAATGCAAATGCATAGAAAATAATACAAAATATAAGGTTTTATACTCTATAAATTTGTATTTGTAATCCTTTCAAACTGGGCATTAAAAGAAAGCTGTGTAGAGAATGGACGCCAAAAGCAAATGAAAAATCTTTCAGTAAAACCAAAAGAAGATGGAAAGGATGGTTTTTTGGTGTAAATTTGTTCAAGCAGGAAAAACCCTACTTTAAACCAAATGGAAAAACCACTCACGATTGATTTAAATTTGAGATTTGACAAATCACAAATCTGCTTTACCCAGGGCCATCAGCATCTCTATAGTTGTCTACCCTAAGCCGCCGAAGGCTTTGGGAAGAGCGGAGCCCAGATCAGAGGGTTGGTGCGAGTGACGTCGGAAACCAGGAAGGGCTTTGCTTTGTGGTTGTGGTGGAGAGCCACATCGAGGGGTGGGGCCCACCTCGCTCGCGGTTGCGGCACCGAAGACGATCGCCGGAGCGGGGGTGGGGACTGGGGAGTCCCTCTTCAAAAAAGAAAACTGAACAAATAAATATAAGTGGAAATTGTGTCAGAGGCCACGATTGAATTTGAATGAATGCCAAAAGTGGTGGAGGAACGGGAACCGCCATCTCATCTGAGCAAAGCGAAACAAATCACGTGCATGTGATGGGTCCCTCTCCCTCTCCCTCCTACTCCTACTTCTCTTTTCCCGCCCTAAACACTCAAAAGCGTGCCGGCAGTCTTATATGCAATGAGTATGCCACGTCAATTAACAAACTACCTACCTATTTGATCAGTGTTAAGTTACGAATGAGTAGTCCCTTTTTTTTTTTGATTTTGCTAGCACCGTTGTCATGGGCTGGCTCCAGCCTCCAAGAAAAGAGAGGACTTGGGTTAAAGCAAAGCCTACCCATGTGTGCCCCATGAAGAACCAGCCCAGCCCAGGATTCAAGACCCACCAATGCCGGTGCAGTCAGGTTCAGTTCAGCCTTATTTACCAGATAAAGATCTTGCCAATTATATCATTATTTACGGAAAATGGAGAGAGAGAGAGAGATTGGGCTGAGACTTTCCACGCATCAAGGAAATTAGGTAGTTACCAACTTACCATTTGAATTCTGAAACCAAAAAGATGGTTGGGTAGCTTATTTCAACTGCCATGTGTAAAATCCACTTGTTAAAGAGGGTATCAAATGTTGATACATCTAAGTCCTCCTAGATTCATCAGAGTGCTCACCCGTACAAACAGTTACAAAATCCTCAATCCCCAAAGTTAATTCCTTCCTAGTGCAGAAAAGTCATGATGATAAACGAGACGTCTATGGATTCTTCGGTGGTGGAAGTGTTGCCCCATTAAGGAATGACAACACTTCATATCGATGCACAATCCAACCGGTTTCTTACACGTTCAGGTAGTGTACCAAATTCCATTAAAACAGCAATCAACGTTTGATACTTTGATGTACCATTGTCCAACCGAACGTGGATTCGTTTGTACTCTCAATGTAAAATGAAGATGCCTCTGCCAACCTGTTGTCGGTCTTTTAAAGGGTGTGGAATCTGGATGGATGGATTGGATCATCAAAAGGCCCACAGAGCGGCCAATAAGCTCTAATTCCCATCTCTCAGGACAAATGGAGAAAGCCAAATTCCATCTAGTCCAATAAATTAAGAGCATATCCTATTGTCCCGTTCCAATATCATAGAGCCTAATATAAAGTCTAACCAGCAAATAGTAAATACATCCACCACCGAGCAGATGCCACTACGCCAGAGAGCATAGAGCCATAGAGCCCTCATACATATAACTGGGATGGGCCAAGCCCAACCAAAAGCACGCCCACCTTAGTCTGGTGCTTTTCCGTCCACGTCTACCGCCTACGAGATTAGAATAGAAAATTCACACCATATACAGATATATGTGTGGCTGGCTGCGGTATCCGAGTGGTGGGGGACCTATAACTGCAAGCTCAGTCAGTGGTCAACTCAAATACTAAGTGGGACTGTGGGAAATCTGTGGATGACCATGCAAAATCCAACCTATAGGACATCGGATTTAATTTTCAAATATAGAGAATCCAACACCTTTCTCTGTAGCCGTCCAACCAATTGATGGGCTTAGGAGTTAGAGCATTATATCATCCCTACCTACCCACTACCTGGGCCATAGAGTGGATCCGGAGAGCAAGCACCAACAAGTGATGTCTACGGTTAGCAACTTTGCATCGATTCAACATATAGCATTTATTAATTGATCTTTTATTTATTTTAGTAATCAATCAAACTCCACGCGAATTAGCATTAAGCTTAAAAGCCTTCAACTCAGTGGTCACATTGTGTGGGTGACAACAAACGAGTATGTGAGGATGATCACTCTTATTGCTGGTTTCAAAATTCTCTGCCATTTTTCATTATTATTGCTACACATTTTTAGAAATACATAAACCACGCACATTACGACTTGCTTTTGACATTTGATTCATGTACCAAACTGTAAATTAGGAAAGATAAGGTTGCATTTCGCATTTATATATTTTAAGGATTCATCTCATTTTTACTGTTAAAATACTCTTATCAATACTGAACTTTTAACTACAAAAATGACATTAAGCCTTTATAAATAAGGAATGCCAAAAGAATTAACTGAACGAAATAAGTTATTCGGTAAATTGTGGAACCCATGACATTGCTTTAAGGGGTGGGATACAAGAGGTCATGATCATTTAACTTTTACCACTGACCTGGAACAATATCATTGATTCCACAGCCCATTCAACAGCCACCGCATTCAGGTAATCCGAATTTGCTAAAAGATAACGAATAGGATGAATTCTGATTAACTGAACGATTTAGCTGTTCAGGAGGCTGCCCATGAATTTATTACCGGTTCCACAGTCCGCTGAACAACTACAGCGTTCAGCTAAATCTTGTTCGAATGGGATGGGTCACATAAATGGTAATGGAGTTTTGCTACTCCCTCCACCCTCTCCAATTGATGAATCCGCAACAAGTATGAAGCATGGTCGCGTTTAAGTGTCGGGTCACCCGCATTAAATTCGGCTGGCTGTGACTTTTGATATATAAACTAGGAGAACCAACTAATTAATTCAATATTGGGTTAATAGCATATAAGGGCAACTTTTTTGCCCTTAATATCAACAAAAAATACTATTTTTATATAATAATAAAAAAGAAGTATTTTTTTTTTGGAAAATGAGCAGGGTTACTGTTTATCATCTTCCTTTGTCGTTGTGTAAGTCCTCCAGTGATGGCCAACCACCCTATTAACCAAAACTGTGTAAATCCTCTTTCTTGACAATCGTGTATCAGATGCAGAGAAAGACGATCGTAATCTTCGGGTTCACAAACCTCCTCATGGTGATGGCCTACAATTTACAGATTTGTGCTTCTGATGTAGACAATGTGGTACGCTGGTACTTGTCGTTGCGGGAATTGCAGCGAATCCAATTGGGATGACGGTGTACGTCGGTACTTCCTCCAACGTCGGTAGTTCTGTTGGGTTCAATTTCCAACCAAAAAATGCTGTAAAAAAAGAAAGAAGAAAGACACCATTCCTCGATAAAAGGATCGTCCTCCACTGCTGGCGATGATGTTGGTTACAACAGTCATGGTACGGGCCTTGTAATCCTCGGCAAGATATGAACAACAATAGCTTGCAATGCCGGTGGTGGATCCACAACCCACAATTGCGATGGTCTGGCGACGACATCCACCACTGCAATTCCGCAACCATATGAACGAATAGCACAAACATTACCCCTGTCAGCTGCAATTTGCACTACTCCTTTGAGATGGACTGACTGAATGAGCTCCTCCCAGCAATCCCCAGAAGAATTGTATCTCCAGAGCACTCCTTTGGTCTCATCAACCACGTATAGCACATCCTCGTCCATCGATGTATTCTGGGTTTCTTCTTCAGATGCGCAAGATAGAGTGGGTTTCTTCTTCAAATGCGCAAGATAGAGTGGGGTATAGCTTTGATAGATGGGTATTTTCATTTCAACCTGATGTAACCGTTTTTGGTCACTTACCATTTTTTTGGGATGTATAAATTTTTTTGTCTAAGTACCTCGCGTTTGATCTGGTGGTGACGTGCCTTGGTGATGAGCTACTTGGTGGCGAACTGCCTGGTGATGCTCCCTGGTGGCGAACTGCCTAAGGGCGAACTGCCTGGTGGCGAACTGCCTGGTGGCGAACTGCCCGGTGGCGAACTGTCTGGCAGTGCTCCCTGGTGGCGAACTGTCTGATGGCGAACTGCCTGGTGACGAACTGCCTGATGGCGAACTGCCTGGTGGCGAACTACCCGGCAGTGCTCCCTAGTGGCAAACTGCCTGATGGCGAACTGCCTGGTGGCGAACTGCGCGCGACCTGGCCGGATCAGCCTGCCACATGCGCCGACCTGGCAACCTGGCCCGGACACAGGCGCCGACCTGGCAATCTGGCCCGGACACAGGCGCCGACCTGGCAATCTGGCCGGACACAGGCGCCGACCTGACAACATGACCCGGACACAGGCGCCGACCTGACAACATGACCCGGACACAGGCGCCGACCTGACAACATGACCCGGACACAGGCGCCGACTTGATGACCTGACCCGGACACAGGCGTCGACCTGGCAACCTGGCCGGACACCGACCCGCCGACTGACACAGGCGCCGACCTGGCAACCTGGCCCGGACACCGACCCGCCGACTGACACAGGCGCCGGTCTGGCAACCTGGCCCGGACACCGACCCGTCGACTGACAGGCGCCGACCTGACAACCTGGCCCAGGCGCCGACCTGGCCGCCTGGCACAAGCGCCAGCCTGACAACCTCGAGGAGTTCATCACCGTACCCCGGTTCTGACGGGATATGACATCTTACCATTTGAAGGCTTTTCACCCACCTAACCCGCGAGGGCACCACTATATAAGGACTCCGACCCCCAAAGCCAGAGGGGAAGAGAAAAGGGTATGGTAACCCCCGCTCTCTAGCTCTCTCATTTATCTCCAGGCTCTCTGTAATCAGAATGCTAACTTAGGCATCGGAGAGTCCCCGTCGGGAAAATACCCCCGGGTCCTCTGATTCAGTTCCCACAGGTCCCTCAGCTCCCGCCGTCTACAAAGGAGAGAAAATCACCTCACGCGGGGGGTAGTCGGGTAGCGCTGCACCAGGGAGCTCCACCATCCTCCGGGTTGCAGACCGCCTAGGAGCAAGTCAAGTGACGAGTTCGCCACCAGGGAGCACTACCAGGCAGTTCGCCGTCAGGCAGTTCACCATCAGGCAGTTCGCCACCAGGGAGCACTGCCGGGCAGTTCGCCCCCAGGCAATTCGCCACCAGGTAGCTCGCCACCTGGCAGTTCGCCACCAAGTAGTCCGCCATCAGGCAGTTTGCCACCAGGGAGCACTGCCGGGCAGTTCGCCACCAGGCAGTTCGCCATCAGGCAGTTCGTCACCAAGCAGTTCGTCACCAGGCAGTTCGCCATCAGGCAGCGCCACCGGGCAGTTCGCCACCAGGCAGTTCGCCATCAGGCAGTTCGCCACCAGGGAGCACTGCTAGATAGTTCGCCACCGGGCAGTTCGCCACCAGGCAGTTCGCCCCTAGGCAGTTCGCCACCAGGGAGCATCACCAGGCAGTTCTCCCCCATGAAGTTCGCCACCAAGTAGCTCATCACCAAGGCACGTCACCACCAGGTCAAACGCGAGGTACTTAGCCAAAAAAATTTATACATCCCAAAAAATGGTACGTGACCAAAAACGGTTACATCACAACCGTTAATGGAAGCAGAGATGTACAATTCTTTAGAGCTAGATACAGAGGTGGAAAGCCTCCTTTTCCCCCTCCTGCGCTGTCGAAGCGGGTGAATACAGAGGCAGAGGAGGAAGACGAGCGACTACCCTTTTTTGATATTTTTCAAATAAAAGTTATCTCATTTTGATTATTATGTAAAAAAGTTGCCCTTATCTCCTATAATCCCTTCAATATTCGTGTGCGGACTTGCTCCTTGACTAAACTCATCCATTTTCTAAGGTTTTCGTTTGGGGTTGTTCTCAACCTCGACTTTGATGATGCGCGATCTAGCAGTTCCCTATTGGAAGGGAACTTGGATGTTGAGGTGTGAATTCATCAGGTTGACCTACAAAAAGATGGAATTAGAGTACTCAGGTTTCTTTATCTGGGTCGGGCACTCCGATGCTTAAGTCAATTGTCTCGCCCAAAATTATTACCCTTGGCTAAGCGGTCGTTGAAACGTAGCTCTAGGTGTCGAATCCACAGAGAAGTTGATTAAACTAACAAAAGGAGTTATCGCTAAGAGTGAATAACCTAGAAAAAAAATGATTTTCTAAAAATAAAAAAAAGATCAAAAATATTTGAATAAAAGTAACAATGATTAAAGGATGAAAAGTAATACTATGATGAACATGGCATTGAGATTCACTTGATCGATTTGCTTAATTGGTTTCGACTTTGATTCTTATTTATTACTCAATTGCAAATTTCACATCCCAAACAAACAATCGAAAAATATAACTTTGAAACCAACGACAAGAACAAAAGTATTTGTTCTAAGGGAATTAATTTTCAATGGAGAACAAAATGATCTATTCTTACAAGCTACCCAAGAACGACAATATATCAGATTGACAGTATTACAGTCAAGGATCAACCCATAAAATAAATCTACCCAATCAATTATTTTCTAACTAATTGCACATAAAAAGAGCATGACTAATCTTATGTGGAAATTGAAGAATATAACTTCAGGGTTTATCAAAATAATAAAATAAATCTCTCAAGAACAAAATTAAACATTGAAATCTCTCAAGAAATCAAAGTAAAATAACAAGTAAAACTCATCGATCAAGATCCTCCGTAGCCTTGTTGAAGTTTAAGCCGCGCTTGGACGTCATTCTCTCCTCTTCTCCTTTGTGAAAGACTAAGAAAATAATGCCAAATAACCTCTGAAAATTGTCCCCCTTTTTGGTCAAATTTTTCCTTTTTATTGTGCTGCTAGGCTCCTCAATATGCTCTGCCCGGATCCATGTCTATCTCCCAATTTTCGCCTGGATAGAGATTGATTTAGAGGAAGTTATCAACACATGAATTGTAGCTCTATCTCTTAGCTATCCATCCCCTCAAGAATCTTTTGTAGAGAAAGATATGCCCAAAATACTAGACCCTGTTCAGAGTAAAGCGGGAAATGAATCAACACTCATACTTAGTTCATGGAACTTGGGTTTGGGTTTCTTGGACCTATGTTTGGGCTTTCCTCCATTCAATTATTAATTCCTTTAGCATAAAAATTGCCCAAATAAAAAAATTGACATTTATAAAATTAGTATGGAAAAATATTACTTTTAAAATCTTTATTTTACAAATGTCAATTGTTGAGTACACTTTAGATATACATTTTCATGCTTCCGTCATCAGTAAAGTATATTGGAGAGCTAAATCACTGTGAGAGAGATAAATCGCACATATTTCTCTAAGGGAGGGGATGCCTTTATATAGGCGTAAGAAACCGGGAGTTTCCTGTAATGCATCTGAGATTCCCAAGAAACCGTGTCTACCATGTTCGGAGGAGATCTCTAAGCTGGATATGTAATCCACATTGGGATAAATTCCGTCCAATCCACTATGATGTGGACGATGCAGAAAAATAGATCTAACAGATGAGCGTTTTGATCTCGGAGAAGTCGGAGACGATAACTCACTCGTAATGAGAGTTGGCCACGACGTCCTATAGGTGGCCAACCGCGTTCTAACCAAGTTGGAAGAGAGGACACCTCTCATGCTGAGGTCCCTAACTTGAAATTGGGTTAACTGACCTAATCCCGAGATGGCCGACCTGGTCCTAAGTCAAGGTGCCCGCATGGCACCGAGGTATTAAACAATAGTTTAAGGTTGCCATGTGGCATAGTATCACTAGAGGGCCAATTCGCCCCTCATCAATTGCCCCCACTCACTAGACAAGGTCGGTTCGACGAAGGGAGTAGCTCATTGTAGGTTCTTGACCCGGAATGACTAGTTCGATGAGCTCATAGGCATCCTCCCCAAGTCAGAAGAGTGTAAGGGTTGAATGCAACATTACATAGGGATTTACCATCTTGATTATTGGTGCATAGGAACAAACCTCGAGCGAAGTTTGTCATGCCGTCCTCAAGAGGGGCTTCAAATTGTGTGAATGCTTCCTCAGGTAACTCCACTTATGTAGACTTCAATGTAATGTCCCTCAAGCCGATCCTTGAAGGAGTAACCGACAAGGTCGATACAGAGGTTGAAACCGAGGTGGAGAATGACTGTGAAGAAGTCAGCCAAATTTGCATGTCTTCCACGGTGCTGAAAGAGAACTAGTCTTCCTTCGAACCGAAGTACACTTAGGTCGTTGCACAAAAAAGCGGATAAACCAATTAGGGTAACGACAAAGTCAAAATGCTGTCGAGCTAATTAGATGGGGGCCAACTTGCATAGATCGGTCAACGTGTCTCAAGGTCGGCTTGTTATACATCTTTGGCTCAAAGTGACTAGGTCCGGTTCGCCCCTCTATGATAGCTCGACACCTTGGCATTCGTAGCGAGGTGGACTTTGAACTTCCAAAGACATGGTGTAAGCTATGCGCGGCAAATTCAAAATTCAATTTAAGGAACACAGGAAGCAACATGCAACAAATTCAAATTTTGATTATGGCGCAAAAATTCAAATTCAAATCGCTCGCCATGTCTTTATGTGGGATGGTCCCTAAGCTGTCTGATCAATATCATCGTGGTTGTTCAAAAGTCGGCCCCTTTCCTATAAATAAAGGGTGGGGCCTGGGGGTCCCACTCGCACTGTGCATTTGTGAAGATTGCTTGAGCGTGGATAATCTCTACCTGTTGCGAGCGAGGTCTTTCTTCTAGTTCGTCGTAAAGTTCTTTCATTGTCGTCCTATCCCGTGAGTGGCCTTTCTTTTCCAAAATGTCTTTCGAGGGTTCTGACGGAGAGTTGAATGTGCCTGCTCGAGACGAGGCCGACACCTCGGCCCTGGACCAACAAGCTTCTTAGAGGGAAGCCTCCACCTCTCAACCCGTGGGGAGGGGGGTTGTTCCTAGCTTGCTGACCAGCGAGGTGGTTGTTAGGTTGATGATGACCTTTTGCATTCCTTTATACTATAACTGCATCCTGCCCAGCCTTAGTCAATAACCTCGGTACCACGGCCTAAACCAAGTATTTATTTTTGAAGAGGCGTTGGTCGTCAGATTCTGCTTCCCACTTCACCCCTTTTTTTGCGACGTGCTCAGTCACTAAAGGATCTCCCTAGGACAACTCCATCTAAACTCGATTTGGTGCATCGTGGGGACGGTCTCTCTTTATCATCGCTTCGGTATTGACCTAGACATTTACTATTTCATCGGGCTCTGCAATATTAAGAAATTCCCAAGGTGCCCTATTGTTTTTATATGAATTACCGCCCTGGGTACAAACTCCTTCACGGCTTCCCTTCAATGGTGACCTGAGGAGGGTTGGTCGATCGATACTACTTGGCAACCTAAACCAAGGAAGGTCGCTATTGTCATGTTTGATAGCAAGCTGGCCGACGAAGTCAGGTTCGTTGTAGCACGGTGATCTCTGGCCGAGGAGTTCCTAGCCGAGCCAATGCTCGTTGAGGCCGTCCTTAGTCCAGTTGGAAGGTCTTCCTCAATATTTTCTTTGTTGCAAGCTACTTTCCTTTTGTTTCCAATTCAACTAACTGTAATTTCCTGCGCAAAGATGTTAAACACATCCAGCATCCTTGTTGTGGCCAAGGCAGCCAGGGCGAACAAAAGGCAAAGAAGGACGATGGAGGCCACCAACTCACCATCATTGAGGAGGTCGGCCGAGTGTATTGCGATTGACCCAAAAGAGGGCGGGGACATATTGCATTCTGATCCCATCCATGTTCCTGAGCCGACCTCCAACGTGCCCCCCTATACCAACTCTTGAGGTTGCAATAAGGGCCTCCAGCTCTAAAGCTTCCCCTTTCTTTCCGAGCGTGTTCGGCGTCTTCGTCATTGACCAGATTCAACACCACCGACAAGATGATCAATGAGGACAATCTTGGCGAAGAGGTTGAAGAGATCGGTGGGAACGACGATGTCGAGGAAAGGGACGCTTGACTGGCCATGTTTTAAGTGATGTACTCTTTCTTTTTTATCCAATGGAATCAACTTTTTGCATATATTGTGCCCCTCTTTCTCGCCTTGCATTTTCATTTACTAGAAAATAGGCCAAGTGTCGAAACATCTAATATTTCCAAGGTGTACGAGTTTCCTAGGTGCCAAAGTGATTATACTCATAATTTTGGCTAAGTCAAAACGATGCCAAGCTCTCGAACTGCTGAAGTATCGCAAGGTCGGCATAGGGGGCCTTAACTAAAGGCGGCTTGGCTTCTCCTTAAAATTCGGTTTGACCAGGTTGCCAAATGGTCATTCTATAGTAACTTTAAACGTAGATGCATCTATGCCATCACGTGGGATTGACTCTCCCAGGTCTGCGCTCGCAGGATAATGTCGTACATGTACTACACCTTCTTCTGGAATTGATAGCCACCCACTCCTACTAGAGCCATGGGGGCCTCACCTTGAGGGAGTGGCTCTACTATCTGCGGGTCGCCTACTCTCACGGGAACCATGAATGGTTTGACATGTAAGGTTAGCTCCATAGTCAGCGAGTTGCCAATTTTCACGGGAGCCATGGAGGGCTTGATCAGTAATGAGGCTTTGCAGTTTGGGCTAGGAGACAATCTCGTCCAGATCATTGAAGTTTGGTCGGGCTAGTTGTTTAAATTATGCCCCCTTGTGAGAGCATAGTTGATACGTGTATCGTTGTTGGCGTTTGAACGGTGGGTCGGTGCCATGACTACACTGCGTCAACCCTTGAAGACATTGGTCGTCCAACGATAAGCTTGAGGGAGCTCAATTTGTGGGGGCGGCTCTACTATCTGTAGGTTGCCAACTCGCATGGGAGCCTTAGAACGCTTGACCAATGGGAGCCGCGAAATGCCTAGAGACTAAGAAACAAGTTTTTTTATCCCAATTATTATATCAATTGTTTTATATTTATTATTTTTTACTTTTTAACATTAACAAAAAAGTTAACCAAATATTAAATTCTCAAATATAAATTCAATTATCATTTAATAATTTATATAAGTATAATAATTTTAACTTAAAATATGTCAAATGTGTTAAAATTTCTAAGACATATATCATATTCAAATTCATATTTTTTAATTACTAAAATAGTTATTCCATTACTAATTTTTGTTTATAAATTTTTAAGTTAATAATCATTTTTCACATAAATGTAAATTAGTGGATTTGATGATCCAGTTTAATATTATGTTCTTGAATATTTTGTAAAGAAATTTTTATTTTTTGTAAATTATAAATATACTGTTATTTAATATATATCAAAATATTAATTAATAATTATAAAAATATATAAAAAAATAAGATATATGTCATGCACTAATTTATAAATTTTAAGTACTAAGATAATTATTCTATTATTTGTATAAATTTCTTTAGATTAAAATCATCTTTTGATGTAAATGTGAAGTTGATAGATTATTTATTCCATTTGTTTATAAATTGGTAATTTTAAATGTTATTTCTTTTAATATTTTGTTGGAGTTATTATATATAAATATCTATTATTTGTTTGAATGGATACAAAAGTTAATAAAAATTATTTTATTTCATTAGATGTCACAAGACATGAGAGGGCTTAATTGTTTGAAGTTGGGTTATGAGTTTTCGTGCTAGGCATTAGGTGATTCGGGTTCAAATCATGCTATAAGTTTTAATTGTTTAATAGAAAAATGCTATATATCAATGCGTATCAACCGATACAATGCAATACACACTCATATCAATCATATACAATTAATATGACACATTTCCATTTGATTCTAAAACTCACATCCCATTTCAAATTCTTGTTAATATGATACATTAATATGATACATTTCCATTTGATTCTAAAACTCACATCCCATTTCAAATTCTTGTTATATATAAGTAATAAACAAGCAACATTGAGCTAAGGAATTCTGGTGATTAGGTCGTAAGAGGTCTAATATCTCCTATGCAAAGTTCCTTGCAGCTTGTAAATTTATGGGACGCGATGGGTCGGAAAGTCGGAATCGTCAAGCTTGTGATGTAGACTATCGGCCGGTTCGTGAATCCGTGTATTTGACACACTAGCAGTCTAGCAGGTTTTTTGTAAGTATGGTTTAAGAAGATGACATGTTCCTCAATGTCCCATGACCATGCCTATCTATTTTGCTCTCTCTTTTCTTCCTCAAACATGGGTTTTTACTAATTTTACCTTGGCTTCTGTTGCTATTCCTTGTCTGCATGTTGTGCATGCATATAGTGTTATAGTTCGTTGTTCGCAGTCGTGAGTGCACACCTCTTTGGAACTAGGAACTGTGGTATCCTAGAGACTGACCACCGATAACCTTTGCACCCAGGGGGGTGAAAATTGAAATCGGTCTTAAGGATAACGGCGTTTTCCGTAAGTCAACTAATTACCAAGAAGTTTTCTATACTTTGTTATTGAATTTCCCACGCATATGTTCCATGCATTGTCTACAGATTTTACATCTTTCACTCTAAGGATTTGATCTCTGTAGATCAAAATTTTTTATTATTTTGATTGTTTACACCATTGATTTACTTTTAACTTTCTATACTACCAAACTATTATCCAACAGAGATATATACATTGAAAATGCTTAATAGTCGTAATCCACACCAACTTTTATTTTGTAGTATTTTCCTCCAGTTTGTACAGTTACAGGTAACCCATAATGGAGGAAGCAACCACATCGGGAGGGTGGATAAAGGTTCTTGATGACCAACCATTTTTGCCATGAAATTACATTAGCGAAGACTTGCCCGATGTTAGTCATTATATTGTGCAAAAGCATTTCACTTGATTTACTAGTCCTTGGAGTACTGAGTTTTTCTTTTCTTTCTTTTTTTTTTTTTTTCAAATTCCCTCTTAGGCCTCATTTGTTAATATGTTTTCCCGGACAAGTGATTCCTATAGAAAACACAGCGTAAAGGACAATCCCATCTCATTAGTGTTAAGAGATGGTGATGGCGATGCATAAACACCCCGACAGAATGCTTCACCCACATTCCAACTACCATATTGGAGTCGTCAGACCCCTTTTATGTTAAATTGTGGAGCCAATATAAAAGCAATGATCCAAAAGAATGTGAATAAGGTATAATTGGCTTGAGCCTGAACTTGAGCATTATGCTTTATTGCCAAACCAAGGTCCAAGCTAGCTCCGCCCGACTTGCATCTTTAGTCTCCGCTATTATTCAAGGGAGAATGGTGGTAAAAAGAAATAAGGGTTTAGGGTGTGGGGAGGGAGGCTTCACGCAATGGATCAAAGTATTTGTTTCGAGTATCAAGTTGAACAAGTTAGATATGAATACGGATCTGGACTTGTTTTAGAAACACATGGATGCAGGCGGAAAATATGAATGTGCTTGGGTATATTACTAAAATGCATAAAAACTTTATAAATATATTAATGAAATTAAATTTAATCAAAATTGCTATAAATAATGTATAAATACATAAGAAAACGTATATTTTAATGATATATATGAAGAAATACATTACAATTAATATATCACAATGCATAAATATCATACAATTTTATTGATACATCATTCAACATTCCAAAACACATAACATATAGATTTTTATAAATTTATGCATGCACAAAGCCATTATTATTTTATTTTTTAGAAAAGTCCAAGGCACAAAACGTATGCAAATATTGCATTTACATTGTTATATCAATTATTTTATATTTTACTATTTAATTTTTAATATCAACAAAAATGTCAACTAAAAAATTAATTTTCAAATTTTTGGTAAACAATATTTTGTATTTTTATGAACAATAAATATATTATTATAAAATGTAAATTAAAATATCAATTAATATTTTACAAAAAATATATAATATTAACTTAAAATATATAAAATATTTTAAAATTTTTAAGATACAATCATATGAAAATTCATAATTTCTAATTACTAAAATAATTATTCTATTATTAATTTTTATTTATTTAATTTTTCTAAATTATAAAATCATCTTTTTATATAAATGTAGATTCATGAAGTTGATAGATTCAATTTATATTATATTCTTGAATATTTTATAAATAATATTTTCAATTTTATAAATAATAAATGTATTTTTATTAAATGCAAATTAAAATTTTAATTAATAATTTATCAAAAAAGATTATTCTATTATTAATATTTTTATGTGTATAAATTTCTTGAGACTAAAATTCATTTTTTCTTAGATTATTTATTTTATTAATTTATGAGATACTGATTTTGAATATTAATTTTTTTTATTCGTAGTTGGAGTCGTTGAGTATAGATAGATGCTATTTCTTTGAATTGCATGTGGACATTAAAATTAAGAAGTGTTAATTTATTTCATTTTTTATCATAAAATGTAAGGTGGATTAGTAATTAAGGACAAATTTAAGTCTTGCGCATAGTTGGCTTTAGGTTCAAGTCATGCCAACATCTCTTTTTCTAAATAGGGAGTGAAAAATTCTTGTTGTCTAACACGCCTTTGCATGTTTTTAGCGGTGGCAATTGGGCGGGTTGGGTTGGGTTTAACCTGCCAACCCATTAATGACCTAATTATATAAAATTAAATCGGTTAGGTTCAACCCAGACCCACTTTAACCCAATCCAACCTGCCCAAACCCATTAATCTTATATTTATGGACTTAAAAAACAAACTAACTATTTCTTAATAAATAAATTGGTCATAGCTTTGTGTTAATTGTAGTTACTATTTACACATGTGGTGAAGGTTCAAATCACATTACATGCATGTTATTTTTACACTAGCGGTGAAGCCATTTAGCTATGTTCGGATTTCGGGTTTGACCGAACCACTTGGGTTCAAACCGATCAGATAACTTGAACTATCTAATTGGATTATCTTCGAGTTAATCACATCAAGGGTAGTTGAACTGTTTAGATCTGTATCAGTCCGATTGGACCAGACCAGTTTAGTCAATGGTGGATTGACTTGGACCGAACCATATTAGGTTTGTGCACAGGTTTGGGACCGAATTGACCAACCCAAATCTGGTCAACGTAAGTAAATCGAGCCGGTATGGATTTATTTCGGGTTGACGATCAACCAAAAAAAAAAGCATGCAGACACCGATCTGGTCAGAGCGAGCAGTACCAAGTTGGGCTGGATAGGCTTGTACCAGGTTGGGCTGTGTGAATATTGGTTGGACTATACGTCCCAAACCGGTCAGAGCGAGTAGTACGAACCTTCCCACCTAGAGCCTATTTTGGATTCGGGTAGGCTCGGATCGGCTTGTTCCGGGTCGGGTCGTGCTGTGTGAATACTGGTTAGACCAAACAGCCCAAACCGGGCAGATAAAGCAGTACTGAACCATACTGCCCGGGTCTGTTTCGGATTCGGGTCGACCCATATCGTTATATTCTACGTCGGGTTAGACCGCGTTGAATTGGTCTGAACTCAGGTCAAGTTGATTTGGATTTATGTTGGGTGAAGTGTGTTGATTCAAGACAAAACTAAATTTAGTCAATAATTAATAGAAAATTAATACATTAATTATAAATTATTTAATTCAAATGAAGAAAATTAAAAAAAAAGGCTAAGGAATTATTACGTATGCCTATGATGATTAACCCAATGGTTATCCACAACCCAACCCAATTAAATGAGTGGATTGGGTGATGGGTTGATCACACAACCCGCCAAGTAAATGGGTGGGTTAGGTGGGTTTAGCGGGTTGGGTGAAAATTTGCCACCCCTACGTGTATTGGACCCATATGCACAATTGGAAGGATACACCTCTATAACCTTAGCTTTATGATAAAATGGCACTTTTGAGTTTTCAAATTCATTAAGGAGCTTGGTTGGAAAGCATACCTTTGAACGTGCTCAAAGGTAGGAATATTAATTTTCCCATAAACTGAGGCCTCACCCCAGCCCACCCCGGGGCAGGTTTTCTCCGGTTTTAAATGGGCAGGGTAAAACTTTTAGAGTACGTTTGATTTAAAGGAAAAAGTAAGGAAAGAAAAGAAAAGGTAAGAAAACCTTTATAGATCCTGTATGGGTTCTCCTATCTTTTCCTACGTTTTCTTTCAAACTAAACACAGCCCCATAATCCCTTTTCTAAACCACCCTAAATTTCCACAATTCAATTTCTATAATATCCCAAATTTTCATAATCTTATTTCTAGAATACCTTCGATTTTAATGTAATAATAAGTGGTGCCTTAGAATAGAAAATTTTGGGAATTTAATAGGGCTTGCTCTGTTGCTATTCCTACTTAGAGGTCGTGGAAGAAAATCGAACAACCACTTAGTGCTGAAAAAAATAATTTATTTTATTGTTCGGTGATTTATTTGGCGCTACTGAATTACACCTAAGCGTGGGAGGGAATGATGAGCTTAAGCATTTGAACTTTGAGCTGTTGGAAACAAAAATGAGGTGAGAGTTGCTTTTAAAAGCATTAATAACCTAAACCAAAACAATTTCTAGTCACAAAGCATAAAGCGTAAAATTAGGGTTTTGTGTTTTTGAACTTTTGGGGCGACAGGTACTGAAACTTAGCTAAGCGCGACCTTAGTTAGTTATTTACATTATCTTTATAACAGCCGATGATCCACTTCTCTATATTAAATGCATGGCAATTTATACTTTTAATAGTGTTATTATTACCACTCACAGGCGGCAGTCCCAAGCACACGCGGGGGCTGGCTAAATGACCTTTGTGAATTGTGAAGGGCTCACATATATCGGTTGTAGCGTAGATCTGGGATTAAATCCCTCTTGCTGTCTTGCACCAGGGTTGGGGGATATGAGTACGAGCCTTGATTTCTTACAAATTTTTTTTACCCATTTTTTATTCATCGTGAATTAGAGCCCCACATTTCTTAATTTATAATAGAGATGTGTGATTTCAATTCACGGCGGATAGAGAATAAGTAAAAAAAGTGAGTAGGAAATTCTGAATTTATGGATACAACCTACTTGTTCAAGAAGTGGCAGGCCCAATCTAAGCCTTACTGACTTGCTCGATGTTAGCTTGATAGCTTCCTTAGGTACAGTGAAGCCCACTTTCGAAATAATGTTTTAACTTTTTACAGGCATCATTACGATCCTTCCAAGTGGTAATCTCAACAAGTTAACAATTATGCTTAAATGAGTACAAATGCAGTGCAAATATGTACATTATAATAAACACAAATTTGTATATATACTTCTTTCAAACTGAGCCTAGACCACAGATATAAATATGTATAATACAAATGTATATAAAACAATACAAATACTTAAATTTTGCATTTTATATATTTATATATATATATATTCCTTCCAAATGGAGCCTTAGGTGCAAAGGCAAACTTGTCTAAAAACTAGATTGAGATTAAAAGCCCATGAATCTAGCCCAGAGCCCAAGAATAATTAAGCCTGCTCTATAATATGTACATAACTAACACATGCATCGTCACTTTGTTACCGGTGGATATGACATGCTGACGATGGAGTAGAAAAGAAGGATTTCATGACTATAAAGGGTTGGAAAAGCAGTTCGCTCTCATCCACAAAGTTGGGTGCGGTAAGGACATCGCGCCAACCTCCCTTGTCGCACTCGCATAAAAAGCGAGCATTTGTCTCCCCAAACACTCCTATTACCATTTGTTCAATTAATCAAGCGCGTACGTACAAATCATTATGTCGTATCCAAATTCTATTCACCTTTTTTCTGAGGGGCAACTTGGGCCGGGATATAGCCTGTACCGAACCCAAATGCAACCTAAGGTTGAATCGGTTTAAAGTTAGGGTTTGAATAATCCCGTCTCCGATATAAATCTGACATGTCTTTATATTATATATATATATATGTCCATGAATTATGTACCAACATTTTTTAAATTTAAATGCAATTTTTTCTATAACTAAAAAATATGGTACTCCTGAAACACCTTGCACATGCAATTATGCTTATGCTAAAACCAGTTAACCTTAATCTCCTGAATTTTAACCTGAGAAATAAAAATATTTAACAAAAATAAAATGAATAAATTAGGCCAATCCGATTCCATTTGACAATGCATGCCAAAGTTTTGTTTTTTGATGAGTGCAATGGTTTGCCGATTCCAAGTATGATTAGGTGATTTGTTTCTTTTGCCTTCTTCCCCTTGCATTGGGTTGGGTGGAGGCGTGGAGCGTTTTAAGGGAAAGATTTGATGTATGTCCTATTTGGATTTTGGGGTAAGGTAGGGATGTAAAATGGGACGTGCTGGGCCGGCACGGCAAGACCCGCGTGTGGCCCGTGCCTTTTTCTATTGGGATATTTTGAGGGTCATCCTTGCATGGCCCATGGCCCGAGTATGCATGGGGCTGTGTCGTGCCACATGTTAGGCTGGTTCATGGGCCGAGCCTTAGATCCTATCGAGTCAAACTTATTTATTTAAAAAATTGAAAAAAAAATCTTAAAATTTTATTTTATAAGAATTTGGATGTATACAATTGTTTATATATACAATAACTAAATAAAATAGTTAATAAAATTCAAAACAGTTATTTATTTTATTAATATATTATATACTATATATTATTATATAATTATAATTTATATTATATAATATGTAAATATTATATATATGGGCCATGTTGGGCCGAGCCGCCTACGGACCTAAAACCCCAAGCTTGGCATGGCCCATACAATCGTGTCAGGTCGGGCTGGCTCGAAATTGGGCTGCGAGCGGCATGGCCCAATTTACACCTCTATGGCAAGGTAAGGCAAGTTCGTTGTTTTATCTATTTTGTTAATGTTTTTTTAATAAAATTTTAGACAACCACCCCTCTCTCTTCCTAGGTGAATTTAAAACAGAGCACGGTACGGTGACGAGACAACATACCTATTGACGTGTTCCTAGCTGAAAATGTTGCCAATGCTTTCTATCTTTCACTTGTCGTCCGGTTGGAGACAAGGGAGTCCCTCCTTCCTTTGATATTTGCAGAGGCAAGGGTTAACGTCGTGGGAACCGCATCGATTTTTCACTTACAAAGAATGTGTTCTTTGGGTGTTATTCTCACACAAGAACAAAACAGGGGTCCAGATTTAGTAGGCATGTTAGATAAGCACAATGAGTGAGCACGTAATAGATGTGTGACACATGTCCTAGTTAATGTGCCTTTCATCCAAACGTTTTTGCTTCGTTAGACAAAAAGTATTCATTATTTTATTATTTTTATCAATATAAAAACAATGAAAAAAGAAAACCTAAACGTGTTGGGAGTTGGGACTCATTTACGTTTTCCTTTTTCATTGTTTTTTATTTTTATTTATTTTGACAAAAATAATAAAATAATGAATAATTTATGTCTAACAGAATAAAAACGTTTGGATGAAAGGCACATTAACTGGGACATGTGTCACAGGTCTAGATGTACTAGGCACGTTAGGTAAGCACAATGAGTGAGCACATAATAGCTGTGTGACACATATCCCAGTTAATGTGCCTTTTATGAAAACGTTTTTGTTCCATTAGATAGAAATTATCTATTATTTTATTATCTTTGTCAAAATAATTAAAAATAAAAAACATTGAAAAAAGAAAACATAAATGAGTTCCAACTCCCAACACGTTTAGGTTTTTCTTTTTCATTGCTTTTATTTTTAATTATTTTGACAAAAATAATAAAATAATGGATAATTTCTGTCTAACAGAACAAAAACGTTTGAATGAAAGACATATTAACTGGGACATGTGTCACACAGCTATTACGTGCTCACTCGTTATATTTACCTAACGTGCCTACTACATTCGGACCCATGTGTCACACATCTATTACGTACTCACTCATTGCGCTTAACTAACGTGCCTACTACATCCGAACCCGCAAAACAAATCCTAATTTGCCCTCCTACCTTCTCACGTCCCTCTCACCAAGCTTGCAAAATCTTCTCATATATTTTTTTTCCATGAATATTCTCATATTCTTTTCACATCCCTTTCCTCCTCTTAAAAGTTTAGGATGGAACCCGTGAAGTGTTCTTACTTTTATCTGATCTTTCTAGCTCAAGAGGAGTACATGACGACTCATGAATCTTACGTATTTGATGTTTTGCCTTTTTTTCACTGTGAAAATGGCATTAGATGTGAACCATGCCAACACAAATGGACATAGTTGTCAAGTGGTTGCAGCTGAAAACTTTAGATTCCAAAAGCGCCCAAGCAAGAGGACCCAAAATCATGGATGAACCTGGAATGTTTTACAGATGCATGGCTCGGCCCATAAATTCATCTTACCCCATTCTTGTCCTCATAGACTTTTACTTTAGACTGTTGACTACGTATCAAACGTGCAGTTATTAATTAACGCGTTCCACGCAAGATCTGTTTGTAAATGGTCCTAAATTCTTACTTCTAAATCCTAATTAATTATCAAAAAAAAACTCCTAGTTCCTAAATCCTAACCCAGCACTTAAAAATCTTTGACCCGATAACGAGAGCATCTTCTCCTGGTCAAATCTTTGACGGAGATAATTCTAGTGACTTATCGAAAGGAATTCTATAGATCGATTATTGGCCCCAGAATTCGGATCACTCCTGTTCGGAATTTCGGCTCGGGTAAAATAATTAGGATCCGAATATAAATTGGATCGGATTCAGATCACCCTTATATGATCGGAGAGATTCGATTCAATATATTATATATTTATAAATATAAATATATATAATACATATATTATTTATTTATATATTTATTTATTTATAAATATGTTATCTATATTATATTTTTATAAATTTATTATATTATTTATTTATTTTATAAAAAGCATGTATATATATGATGAAAATAATTAAAAATACTTGTATTTTTTGTTTTTACTTTATTTAAATTAGAATATTTTATTTTATTAATAACTTATTAATTCTTAAAGAAGACAAGTCAAATCGGATCGGATCCAAAGATCAGACTTATCAATAGGATTTGAATTCAAATCGAGTCCTATCATATCCGATCGAATCGATTCCAACATAAACAGTATTGAATCCAATCCGATCCGTTTACATCCCTAGCCACCAGCATGATCAATGATCACTGAAGTAGGTATGCAGGTGAAAGTCTAGACCTGTTCAAGAGTCGAGTAGCGTAACGGCCTGGTCTGGATTCGGTCGGGCTTGGACATATTATTAGGTCCGTGTGCCCAGGCTCAGGCTCTATAATCTAAGCCCGACTTAATTTCGGGTCAGGCTCAGGATTTTACAAAAAAGCCCAGCTCGAGCCCAGTCCGACCCGATAATAATTTAAATACTAATATCTATATATATGTGTGTATAATTTTTTTTCTAACCCAAACTCATTTGAATCAAAAGTCTTTCACTCTTCCTCATCCCTATTTTGTGTTTTGTTCGAACTTCGGACAAATTGAACTTCTTCCATTTTTCAGCGGCGATCAGCGATAGTTAATCTACCTTCTATACTACATGGTCAACGGCATCTAACGTGACAAGCCGACAACCAACTCTAAGTACTCAATAGCATCTCCATTTCTTCAAGCTTTGGGTCCAGACTCCATAGTAGTGGCATCCCCAACAATGGCCGGCGACATCTACAACTACAAGCCAACAAGCAACAACCAGTGAACTCCATCTCTCTCTCTCTACAGTTTGCTGGCAACTAACCCTTCCTACAGCAAATCGACGATATTTGGATCAGAAATGTAACTCTCTCAAATCATCTCTTGAACTTTAGGCTCAGGCTCGGGCTTATGATTTAGGTCCGATGGTCGGGCCAGGCTCGGGCTCGAGCCTCAATATATTGCATTAATAAAAAGTGAAAGCCTGACCTGAGTCCGGCCCGGCCCGACTCATGAATAGGTCTAGGTGAAACCCATTAAATCAAATAATCTATAAGTTTTGATGTTTGAGTTTGACAACCAAATTAATCATTCATTATTCCATATAACTAGCGGAGGGGCCCCTACATTGCAGGGGCAAAACATGATGGTAAGTGGCATGTCAAAGGTAAATTATTATATAGGAAAAAATTGTAAAAGGTAAATTTTATAATTAAAAGTTTATTGGAAAAAATATCTATTTAAAATAAATAAAATTTTATGGGTAATAATATATTTAATTTAATAAAATAAAACAATAAATAAATAAATAAATAATCACGAGCATCAAGCAATAGAGTGAAAGAGGAAGAGATGACTTTTGTCATTGTATTTTTGTTTTATATAGTGGAATAATTGTAAATAGTTAAATAATATTTAATTTAATTTAATTAATAAATATTTTTAGTAAAATAAATGGGATAAATAGACAATCAAGTGAGAGAGTAAATATATACACGATTCTATGTCTTACTTTTCTAGCAATAATAATTTGTTGGATTATTAAAATATTAATTAATTAAATAATATAGTAAAATAAGTAAATAAATAAATCAAGCCTTTTGTATTATCAACACAAGATTGGTAAAGGCTATCTCAAATTATTTAATTAATAAGTTTAGTGCTTTTAATGGGTTAGGCTGAACTATTAGGCTACCTTGCCCATGAACAGGCTTAGCCTAGTTCATGGCCCGGCCTAGCCTAAGACTTAGCCCATGGACTAGCTCGGCCCACAACACAGCAAGAGCCCATGCAGGCTTAGGCTAAAATAAAATTTTAAGATCTTTTTTAATTCATGCTAAAATTTTAATTATTCTTTTCAAAATTTTTAAAAAGCATGGCTTAGCTCAATTTATGGCCGAACTTGGCCTAAGACTTGGCTTGCCGCACTAAAGGTGTCAATAGACCGATTTTTGATTGGACCCCGTCTAGTCCAAAATCAATTTGGACGGATTAGACCAATCCAGTCCAAAATATTTATTAGATTGGATTAAGCCAATATTTGGTCTATTGATATAAGATAAGAATATATGTGTCAATGGACCGGGTTTGGGTTGAAATCAATCTAAATCAAAATGAATTTGAATAGATTGGATGGCCCAAACATTGAATTGGACCTGTCCAAATTTCTCCAAAACATTCATTGGATTGGATTGGACCTACTCCATTTATAATGGACTCACATTAGATTGGATCAGATTGAACCAAATCTAGTCCAATTGACACCCCTATGTGGCATGGCATGGGCCTACACGGGCTCAGTTCAATTTTATTGTTGTATATATAAACAATTATATTCATCAAATTTCATATAAAATAAAATTTTAAGAGGTCCGAGGGCTGTGTCGGGCTGACCCCCTAAAGTATCCGAGGGGAGGAAAGCAAGGCCCAACATGGCTTGATTGTAAATAAAATAAGAGATAGACAGTTTTTAACAAATATGAACAAAATAAAAGTTTGATAGCATCATTGCAAATAATCAACAGCGGCACCATTATAAATAATTACATGTTTAATATCAAATATGAAAAAGAAAAAAAAAGAATAAGTTATAATTGTTTTTATTTTATTCAATGATATCATTATAATTAATGAAATTTGTAATGATAATGTTTAAAAGCATGAAAAGAAAAACATCACAAGATTATAAGAATTTATTTAATTAATAAAAAATTCCATTTACAAACGTACAACAATAGCGGCGCAGCATTTTACTTTTACATAATATGTAAATACTGCATTATATTTTCCTTGAACGAGTGAGTTTAGAAGGCAACGTACCCTTTGTTTGGTAGTGTACAAGAAAACGTACATGTACACATATTTATAGCATCTCATCTCATCTCTTCATCCAATTGGGATCAGTTTTGTCTAGTCGAGGAGGATAATAAATTGTTGGGAGCAATTGTGACCTTAGGGACCACGGTCCCTGAATGCTTGAATCATTAATTATTTAAATAGGTAGATGTCTTTTCTTCTCAATGGGATGGATGCCAAATCTTTATGGGTAGTGACACGCGTACAATTTGTATCTGGTTATTGATTCCTGTGGAGCCCACCGTGTTATCCTCTCGACGACGGTTCAGTGACAACCCTCGGAGTCTAGTCAGCATGAGATGACGTGGAGAATCTTGATCCAAGATTTTAAGCATGCGGTGTCTGGAGATGCCTTGACCACATCTTTGAGTTTCAGACTTGATCACGTCACCTCATTGAGCAAAGAAAATGGATAAGAAAACTTCACTTTGTTATTGTAAATTGTAATCCGTAAGCCGATCCTTACTGGTTTCTCCCGGTTTGACCGTTTGAGTCAAATTATAAGTTAGAACATCGGTTCTGCTGTCTAACTTCTTCCCAAAACGACTCGACCAACACAAACCAGTTTACTCTACAAGTTCTCCCATTTTATTATACCCAGGGTTGGCATGATTCATGGACGAGCCAATCTGGTTCGTCTCGACCCGGTATCACTCCTGGTCAGCACACCCCATCCTCCCTCTCCAGAGAGCACCCACAGACCCACTCCACCAAGGCAAGCCGCGCGAGTACATTAAAGAAAAAAAAACAGTTACAATGGAAAAAGATAAACATTAGGTATATGATATATTTATTTATATATAGTTTAAAAGCAACATTAATTAATATTAATATAAAGTAAGAGTTCCTTCTCCTCTGTTAAGATCTCTCGAGCAGCTGCCTCCGCCGTTTCTTGGTCCAAATAACGCTTGTATGGCGACCACCGTGAAGAACAGCAGCCGAGTTTCGCTTGCCATGGAGAGAACTGGCCAATGGTAATTTAGAAGAGAAACATAACCGCCGACTGCAGTCTGCAGTGCCTATGTTCTTCTTTCTATTTTTTCTAATTATTCATGAGACTCTTCGCTCTGTAATGAATTACTTGTTTTCTTTTTTTCTTGTCTTTAGGGTTTTCTCGCAAGAGATCCCTTCCGACGTAGTCATCGAGATCGGCGAGGCGAATTTCGCCCTCCACAAGGTAAGGGAATCTCCTGCTCCTCCAAATTTTCGTTTTTCAGAAAATATTTTGATTTATTTTTTTTTTGTTATGGAAAATTATCCGAAAATGAAGCAAGAACTACTGAATTTTGATTTTGCTCGTCCTTCTCCTCCCAAATTTACTCTGCCTCGCCGTAGCTAGAGATACTTTACTTCCATCAACATTACACAGTTGTTATCTTTTGAAATCAAAATGATAAGTACTTTGTCTGTCTTTTGCTGGTTGTCGACTTGTTGCAGTTCATGCTAGTGGCTAAGAGCGGTTACATAAGAAGAAAGATCATGGAATCGAAAGAACCAGATTTGACTCGGATCGATCTTTCAGACATCCCTGGAGGGCCTGAGATCTTCGAGAAGGCGGCAAAATTCTGCTATGGTGTCAACTTTGAGATAACAGTACACAATGTCGCCGCACTTCGCTGTGCCGCCGAGTATCTCGAAATGACTGATAAATGCAGCGAAAGCAACCTCGCCGGACGGACCGAGGATTTCCTCTCTCACGTGGCCTTGACCACTCTTCCGGGAGCTGTTGTCGTCTTGAAATCTTGCGAGCTTCTCCTTCCCATGGCAGCAGACCTCAAGATTGTACAAAGATGTATAGATGTTGCAAGCGCAAAGGTAGATGAATGGGTAACTATATGAGGTTTTATTGCCATCATGGATAATTAAAGTCATCCTCGACTGAGCTATGAACTCTTTTTTTTTTTCGCTTTATGCTTTCAGGCATGTAGTGAGGCAAACTTTCCAAGTCGCTCCCCTACAAATTGGTGGACCGAGGAGCTATCGATTCTAGACATCAACTCTTTTCAAAAGGTTTTTACTTCCATGAAAACTCGCGGCGCGAAGACACTAACCCTAGCGAGTTGCTTGATGGTGTACGCCGAGAAAGCCCTTCCAGACCTCGTCCGAGACCACACCGGAAATGGCACTAAATCGTTGGATCCCGGTGACTCTAACATCAGGAACCAGCAACGGGACCTTCTTGAGTCGATTGTTGCGCTCTTTCCCTCCGAAAAAGCTGCCTTCCCTGTAAACTTTCTGTGTTGTATTCTTCGATCGGCGATTTTCTTGAAATCGTCGATTAGTTGTAAGAACGAGCTCGAGAAGAGGATCTCGGCGATATTGGAGCACGTTACTGTGGACGATCTATTGGTTTTGTCGTTCACTTATGACGGGGAGACGCTCTTCGATCTGCAAAGCGTTCGTCGGATCATCTCAGGATTCGTGGAGAAGGAGAAGAGCGTGGCGGTCTTTAGCGCTGGTGACTTCAGCGAAACTTGTTCCACAGCCATGCAAAGGGTTGCTAAGACGGTCGATGCTTATCTCGGTGAGATTGCTACGTACGAGGATCTTGCTATTTCCAAGTTCAATGGCATCGCGACTCTCGTGCCCAAGACGGCGAGGAAGGTAGACGATGATCTCTACCGAGCAATCGATATCTACTTGAAGGTGAGTTCACTCCGGCTGTCGGGCGTAAGACTGATGCCAGTTGTATTCTATTTTGGCCTATAAATCGTTTTGTTTTGTGTTGCTTGCAATTACATGAGGCCATTTCACTCTGAGCTTATTACCCAAAAAAAAAGTCACTTTGAGCCGTTGGGTAGGGTTCCAATCAACGGCCAGAAAGTGGAGTATAATATAGACCGGAAGGTTGATCTGATCTCTTAAGGGTCTAGCCAACCGGAGCCGAAGGTACCATTTGAATGGTCCCAGTTAAACCGGAAGAAAAGCAATCCTGTTGGATGATTATTGGATATTCGACGATTGTGATCATCCATCCAGTCAGGTTGAGAAGATTCTTGTATCAAAGCCGATGGCTCTGGGTTGAGTGCATATAGTGTTGACTTTTTACACGTTGACGTGTCAACCTGGAACTCATTTGTTACTTGTGGATGCATATTTTAATTTCATCATGTTGCTGGTTTTGGTTTCGATTCAGGCACATCAAAACTTGGACGAGATCGAGCGGGAGAAAGTGTGCAGTGTGATGGACCCACACAAGCTTTCTTACGAAGCTCGGGTACACGCCTCCCAGAACAAGCGTTTGCCGGTTCAGATCGTCCTCCACGCACTTTACTACGACCAGTTGAAGCTTCGAAGTGGCGTCATAGACGATCGTAAAACACAGGACGCGTTAATGACCAGGAACCAGATTCAAGCAGATGTTTCCCTGATCAAAGAGAACGAGGCCCTGCGGACGGAGCTATTGAAGATGAAGATGTACATCTCGGACCTGCAGAAGAATCAAGGAACCTCCTCCAAGTCAGGGGGCTCCAGGAAGCCCACTTTCTTCTCATCGGTATCAAAAACTCTTGGGAAGCTGAATCCGTTCCGGCACGGATCCAAGGATACTTCCAATATCGATGACAGTGCCATCGACTTGACCAAGCCTAGGAGGAGGAGATTCTCTGTCTCTTAAAATGTAGGAGAAGCTATTATTAGTTTATTGCCTTACTTATACGCTATACCTATATATATATATGTACTACTGTACTGTTTAATTTTAGTTGGCTAGAAAACTGCTAGCTTCTTGTAAATATTCCGGCCTGTTTATGATTATCATGTCTGAGTTTGCCATTTTGATAATTATTCGTTGGAGATTTTTGTTCTTATAAAGGAGGATCGAATGAATTTGAAGTGACCCTAGACTTAGAATCGGTTTAACCAAGAATTTGATTAGTAGTAGTTCATTCCGTGTGGAGTGTGTGGGGACTCCTGCCGGCACAATACCCTTAATTTGCATCCATGCATGTACAACTTCTTATTGATGCGAAAAAATGGTTGTACATGATTGGCCGGTGGTGGGCGAACAATAATTATGGTAGCATTGAACCTGTTTCGAGACCACGTGGAACGAAATAAATAATTTAGGTTAAATTGCTAAAACCTATCAATGAAGTTTCAAACATTTCCTGAATATTGATAATTGCAATCAATTTTCTATTATTGTAGCAAATAGATTCTTTTTGCTAGAATCCTCAATCCTCTAAAAATAGGCATTGAAAAGTCCAAATTACCCAATTATTTTTTATCAAAATATTTATTTTCTAGATTTTCATTACATATGAATGGTTAGCCCAAACCCTTTCATTCTCTTTTATGAGATATATTTATTTTTTAAAAATGTCCTTCATGTTAATTGCTCAAAGGTAAAGATGCAACATTAAATTTTCTTTTCTTATTGTTTATAAAGATTGAATTGTTTTTTCTCTTTAGAAAAAGCCTCAACAGTAATTGCATGGGTACTTGGGACCAAGGTTCGAAATTTCAATATATATCATACCATATCATTCGATGTATATCATATTGGGAGCCTCCCGATATGCCCTTGGAAGGGGTGTTTCGGGGTTTAACCCGTCTCAGGGGTAGAAGAGCATTAAACCGACCCCTTTGAACCAGGTTCGCAAAGAAAAAAAAAAAGAGTAACAAGGGCTGATACAACCCAATACACCCCAGGCGAGCTTCAGCGATCTAGCCCAGAATGTCTCCCAGCCCAAACTACAAAGCCTCACTAATGATTGAGCCCTCCATGGCTTCTTTGAGAGTTGGAAGTTGGCTAACTGTGGAGCTGGCCTCACAGATCGAACCTTTCATGATTCTCGTGAAAGTAGGCGACCAGCAGACAGTAGAGCCACCCCCTCAAGGTTAGCACCCACGACTCTAGTAGGAGTGGGTGGCTAACAATTTCAAGGGCAGGTGCAATGCATGTGCGGCATTGACCTACAAACGCAAACCCAGGGGGGTCAATCCCACGTGATGGCAAAGATGCATTCGTGTTTAAAGCTAATTGTGGAGCTGGTCTCACAGGTCGAACCTTTCATGATTCTCGTGAGAGTAGGCGACCCACAGACAGTAGAGCTACCCCCTTAAGGTTAGCACCCACGACTCTAGTAGGAGTGGCTGACCAGCAATTTCAAGGGTAGGTGCAATGCATGTGCGTCATTGACCTACAAACGCAAACCCAGGAGGGTCAATCCCACGTGATGGCAAAGATGCAGTTGTGTTTACAGCTACTATAGAATGACCATTCGCTTTGGCGACTTAGTCAAACTGAATTCTAAGGGGAAGCCAAACCACTTTTAGATAAGGCCCCTTACGTCGATCTCGAGACACATCAGTAATTTGATACCTCAATAACATTTTGACTTAGCCAAAATTATGAGTCTAGTAGCTTTGGCAACTAGGTAGTTCGTGCACCTCATCACGTCGGCAACACTAGATGTTTTCAAGACTTAGCTTATTTTCTAGCAATTAAAAATACACGACAAGAAGAGGGGCACAATATATATATAGAAACTTTGCTTCATTTGAAAGAAAATAGTATATCTCAAAAAAAAAATGTTTGGTTAAGCGTCCCCTTCCCCGGCATCGTCGTTCCTGCCAACCTCTTCAAGATCGTCTTCACCGATAATCTTGTCAGAGGTGTTTGGCTCGACGTCCATTACATCCACCAAGTTATTGGGGACCGGCCAGATGGAGATATGGTCGAAGTCAAAACCAAAGTGGCGGCCCTTGATGAAGCGGCGACAAAGTCTGAACCAACTCTACAGAGAAGGCACCGCAGCAGTAGCTTTCTCCATCTTGAACTCAACTCGATGGACCTCCTTGGCATGCCTTGACCGCCACTCTTCTAGTATACGGTCTCTTGCTTTCACCTCAATAGTCAAACTAGCCATCCTCTCTTGGGTCTCTCCATGTCAACGACGTTTGTACTCAACAGTGAGCTGAGTATCCTGAAGTTTAAGCCTCGAGAAGCGTGATCTGATTCCTCATCTTGTGTTTCTCACACCTTGTGCGTGCAGCCTGTTCCAAGAGAACTTGCATGAAGGAGTTGTCCTGGGAGCAAATGTAGCAGTTAGAGCAAGTTGAAAAAAAAAGAAGAAAAACAAGCACAACATACTTGCATCGCGTAGCAAACTATCCGAACGGCCAGGTTGGAGGATCAAGCTCCCCATAGGCCCAAGCGTCCTCTAGAAGAAGAAAACCTCTCCCCATCGCGTAGCAAACTATCTAAATCCAGTTAGTGACGAAGACGTCGGACACACTAGGAATGAAAGGGGAAGCCCTAGAGATGGAGGCCCTTGCCACAACCTTAGGAGTTGGTACAGGGGTGCGTTAGAGGTTGAATCAAGAACATGGGCAAGATCAAGACACACTACATCCCCGCCCTCTTCTAGGTCGATCACGATGTGCTCGGTCGACCTCCTCATTGACGATGAGTTGGCGGCCTCCCTTGCCTTTTGTTGACCCCGACTGCCTTGGCCGCAACAAGGATGTTGGATGCGCTTGACATCTTTGCATAGGAAATTACAATTAGACGAATTGGAAACAAAAGAAAAAGCAGCTTGCAACAAAGAAAATATCAAGGAAGACCAACCAATAGGACTAAGGCCGGCCTCAACAAGCCTTGGCTCAGTTAAGAACTCCTCAGCCCGAGATTGTCATACTACAAGGAACATGACTTCATCATCCAGCTCGCTATCAAACGCGACTCCCTTGATTCAGGTCACCAAGTAGTATCGACCGGCTAACCATCTTCCCGTGATAGGAAGAAGTACCTATGCTTCTAATATCTTACTTTCGTAAGGAAGCCATAAAGGAGTTTGTACCCTGGGCGGTAACTTATATAAAAACAATAGGGCACCCTAGGCATTTTCTTAATATATTGCAAAGCCCAACGAAATACCGAGGTGGTGACAAAGAGAGATTGTCCCCATGATGCACCGAATTGAGTTCAGATGGAGTTGTCCTAGGGAGATTCCTTAGTGACTGAGCACCTTGCAAAAGATGGGGTGAAGTGGGAAACGGAGTTCGATGACCATTGCCTTTTCAAAAATACATACTTGGTTCAGGCTGTGGTCGCATGGATATTGGCTACGACTGGGCAAGATGCAGTCATAAGATAAAGGAATGCAAAAGGTCGTCACCATCCCAACAACCCCATCATCAGTCAGCGAGCTAAGGACAACCCCCCCCCACGGGTTAAGAGGTAGAGGCTTCCCTCTAAGAGGCCTACCGCTCTAGAAGCGAGGTGTCAACCTCGTCTCGAGCGGGCACATTCAACTCCCCGTCAGAAGACACTTTGGAAAAGAAAGGCCACTCACTAGATAGGACGACGACAAATAAACTTTATAACGAACTAAAAGAAAGATCTCACTTGCAACAGGTAGAGCTTGTCCACACTCAAACAATCTTCGTAATGCACAATGTGAATGGGATCCCCAGGCCCCCCTCTATTTATAGGAAAGGGACCCAACTTTTGAATGGCTACGATGATAATGATCAGACGACTCAAGGATCATCCCAGGCAAAGAATGGCGGGTGATTTGAATTTGAATTATGCGCACCTCAATCAAATTTTGAATTTGTTGTGCACTGCTTTCTGCACGCCTTAAGCAAATTTTGAATTTTCTGTGCGCTGCTCTCTACATGCCTTAATCAAATTTTGAATTGGTCACGCGCTGTTGCCTGCACGCCTTAAATCGAATTTTGAATTTGACGCACGTAGCTTATACCCCATCTTTGGGAGTTCGAAATTCACCTCGCTGCAAACGTCGAGGTACCGAGCTTTCATAGAGGGATGAACCGGACATAGTCACTTCGACCAAAGATGTATAGCAAGCCTACCTCGAGACATGTCTTTGCAGGTTGGCCCCCATCTAATTAGCTTGATAGCATTTTGAATTTGTCGCTACCCTAATTGGCCAGTCCGGTCTTTTGCACAACAACGTAAGTGTATTTCGGTTTAAAGGAGGACTAGTTCACTTTCAGCACCTCGGCAGACATGCAAACTTGGCCTTCTTCACAATCGTCCTTCACCTTGGTTTTAGGCTCCGCATCGACCTTGTTGGCTACTCCTTCAAGGGCTGGATTGAGGGACGTTGTGTTGGAGTCTACATAAGTGGAGTGACCTGGGGAGGCAGTCACGCAATTAGAAGCCCCTCTTGAGAACAGCATACCAAACTTCATTCTTGAGGTATTTGGATGAATTGTAGAAGTCCTTGACGGTTGCATCCCTTGTACGGTAAATGTCCTCGGAGTGCCTGCTCCGCCTCTCCTCGAGCAGATGAGTTCACTCCTGTTCCTCAATAATCAAGATAGTGAAGTCTTGCGTAATGTTGCATTCAACCCTTAGACTCTTCCGACATGGGGAGCAAACTGGGTCGATGCCTATGAGTTCATCAAACTAGTCATTCCGGGCCAAGGACTTGTAGTTAGCTACTTCCTTCACCGTATTGACCACGTCTCCTAAGTGGAGGGGCAATTGATGAGGGATGATTTGGCCCTCCAGTGATATTATGCCACATGGAGAGCTTAAACCATTGTTTAACACCTCGACACCACATAGGCATCTCAACATTGGACCAAGTCGGCCATCTCCGAGTTGCCTTCCAACAGGAAGCGACCTGATCGCGCTTCATCACCAGCCTCATCTACTCTCTATCTCATTTTCTTGTTTACCTTCCCCCCTCCAAAAAAAATGAAAAGAAATTTCATGGTTATGCCACTAAATATGGAGAACAAGACAAGGTGGGAAGAAGAGATTACCTCTTTTCTTTCTTTCTCCGTCTTATGTAACTATCCCTCTATCTCTTCTATTGTTAGACTCCTTGTTTTATCCCTTACCTTAGGTGTGCCCACTTGAAAAAAAAACAAACAAAGAATCAAACAAAAATCAAACTTGACTCCTCCCATCTCTCTTTCTTATCTTTGTCTCTCCACATCTAATATTCGTTAAGTCAACGTGGCGTTCTCTTCCCATAGGATAGGGTATTTGCACGTGATTTTTTCCTTTTCGTGTGAAAATCTCTTGTAGTAGTATAAGGTATCCGCACGTATGCAATTCTAAATTCATGTCTCCCTCTTTTAGCCTCGGACAATGCAGGTGCCAGATTTTATTGTAGAGATGATCAAGGCTCCATGGCTCCTTTCTAGTTTCTTCCACTACTTTTAGCCTCGGTCGATGTAGTGTCAAATTTTATTGCAGAGATGATGCTATCGGTTCCGACTCTATTTCTCCTTTCCTTCACTACTTTCAGCCTCTGATGATGCCATCGGTTCAGTCGAAACAGTTGAAGAAATGGACGAGAGAAGCTTGATTTTGGGCTTGATTCTGCAATTCGACGAGGAAACCCTAATTTTGTTCTCTGTATTCTTTTTTTTTATGTTCAGATTTTATTGTAGAAATGATCAAGGCTCCCATGGCTCCGACTCTATTTCTCCTTTCCTCCACTACTTTCAACCTCGGACGAGGCAGGTAACACGGTTAGTTGAGGTTATCGTGCTCTTCACTCAAAAATTGAGCACTTTGTTGCATGTACAACATGTGTCACATTTCTACCTCCCACACCCTCCACTCCCAAACCATCAAACTTGACGAATGTAGAGATTTACTCACTGCAATCATCCAGAAATCTAACACTGAGGGGCTCGAGCTTCAACCACAATGATTTCTATACCAGGGTGAATGAAAGGAATGTCAACAACATAAGTCCCAGACAATTTGTTTGGAGTGAACTGATGGGAGAAAAGACCTCCACATGTTTGTTTGGAGTTCCAGTGCTTCCCTTGTCTCTGCAAGGGGGATTCATGTCTTCAAATAAGGAGATTTTGGGAATGTACATGGCGTAGCTCATCCTTCAGAAAATCATACCAAAGGTTAAAGCACTTTCTCTTTTCTGTAGATGGTATGTTTAATAATATCTAAAGTTATTGGAGTTTTGTGTTGATGGTGCAACAACATTCATAGTCTTGTTGGGTCTGGTTCTTGGAAATAAGCTTCCAGTTTTTGTTTCTTCTCTGTATTTTTTTTGTTGGTTTAGTGGGTTTTGATGGGTGCATTCTTTTTTTAGATCATTTAGGGCAACTGTGATTTTGGTGGGAGTTGTTATTGATTTATGAGGCGCACTTTGCTCATACCTGCGTGGCTCGCGAAGGGCGGTTTTGGTTTTGGTGCGATGCTGACCGTTGATGAGATCAACGTTCACGATTCGATCGGGTGTGATCAAGAGGCACAATTCAAAGTTAGCAGTCATTAACTGTTAACTACTTTTTAAACAGTCACCATGTTTGAATTTGTGACTATTCAATGTGCCTTCTCTGAACCTGCACCTACCTTTTCTTCATACCTCTTCATAAACTATTTAAGGAGCATGAATTAGACTACAAAAACACACATTTTCGAAATCCACTTTCTCTCTCTCTCTCTCTCTGTCTAGTCTGCTACAGTCTCACAGAAGGTTTCTTCAACTTTGCTGGTTGCAGATTCTCACCCAAGGCTCTGTTGTATCCTGGAAATGGATTTGCCTGTAACCCAACAGCAAACTCAGTGAAACTGAGTGGGGGCAAATAACGTTCTAAAGACAGTGTCTTCAGACACACTTCAGAGCTTCTCCTCCAAATTATAGTGACCCATTTTTCCAACACAAACTATATCATGGCAATTGCTCCATCAAATACGAGGGGCACATCTTCGACAGTCAGCACCACCAGGAGACAAGTCTCATCTCGGTGCACCTTTTCCACCTTTGTCTTTAGCCTGTAGCTGGTGTCCTCACTTCTAACGCGGATTTCTTCCAACCAATCTGTATTCTGTGTTCTGTGAACTGTCATACCTTTCAAAGCTTCTCCTCCAAAGTTACAGTGACCCCTTTTTCCAACACAAACCATATCATGGCAATTGCTCCATCAAATACGAGGGGCATGTCTTTGACAGTCAGCACTACCAGGAGACAAGTCTCGTCTCGATGCACCTATGCCACCTTTGTCTTTGGCTTGTGGTTGGTGTCCTCCCTTCTAATGCGGATTTCTTCCAACCAATCTGTATTCTGTGTTCTGTGAACTGTCATACCCTTCAGATCTTTTCCTCCAAAGTTACAGTGCCCCTTTTTCCAACACAAACCATATCATGGCAATTGCTCCATCAAATACGAGGGGCACGTCTTCGACAGTCAGCACCATCAGGAGACAAGTCTCGTCTCGGTGCACCTTTGCCACCTTTGTCTTTGGCCTGTGGCTGGTGTCCTCACTTATAACGCGGATTTCTTCCCACCAACCTGTATTCTGTGTTCTGTGAACTCTCATACCCCCCCCTCCCCTCCCTTATTCTAAGTGGTTGATCTTTAAGCCAACAAGTGGCCGTGGTGGGCGTTATCAGTCTCTTTCTCTTTCTCGTTCTCGGACAGCCAGACAGGAGAGTAGGTAAGATTTATATATAGGGAGAGAGAGGTCTGGTGGCTGGTGCTCTCCATCCTTCGATCTTCAGCGGTTGGGGTTGACAAGTCTAATGGCCCCTCCACTCCGTCCGAGATCCATTTCATTGTAGTCAAACAAACGCCATATTGTTCAGCTTTCCATGAATGGCCACACCCTCTAATCAGGCTTTAGATGGGAATTTCTAATTTAATCCATACTGCAACATCATTATAGCCACGTAGTAAATGGTCAAAGTTTAGTTTAACTACCAGTGTACCACTACTCTCACCATTTAGATTCACAAACCACAACAACGTAAGGGCATTCGTGTACTTTCACTGATAAGAGGGTGTGACCCTTTGGCCTTTAGAGCATGATGTCATTCATTGTAGCTTATGAGGTCAGATCGTCTGTCCCCGAGGGCCCAATAGCAATCAAACACGTCATTGGTCCCACTTAATATTTCAAACTGACGGAGTTCAGAATTAATGCCAGTCGGACTCCAAGTTTCTTTTAATTTTGATTTAGGCGCCCAACCTACTTCCATTCTTTTTATTTTCATTTCTTTCCTAAGTTGTATCCCACTTCTCTCTCATTCAACCAAACAGGCAAACATGCTACAACCACCAACATTCATCTCTAGTCATTGAGATTACAAAGAAGCACCCAGAGGCGGCTTTTCTAAATCTAATAGATCCCAAGGAAAACAATTGGTAAATGATATAACCAAACGAAAGAATGAAACAAGTGAAGCAACTGAGTGCCATTTCTCTCTTACCCTGTTTCTAGATTTCCAAATTCCAATTTCCAGGTGCTCTCTGGTTTATTGCAGGGCACGCAGTGGCTCTACATAATTGAAATGTATGAAAAACTATGTACCTTTGAAAAAGTTAATGGCTCCTCATCCTGTTGCCACTTAATAAAACATCTTGTTAGCTTTCATCTTACATAATAGTTCTATATTGTTATACCAAGAAGGCAAGAACTATTATCGGATTCCAACATATATGCTCTATTAATGTTTCTCCTTGTGAGGAAACGAGTTTTCACTTTTCTTTCTTACTAGAGAAGTGATATATGCAGCCTACAAACAGATTAAAAAGAAAAAAATGGTAAATCATATGGATTTTTTTCCTTTATTTTTAAGTGAAAAGAGGAACCTGTACCTGAGTTCTAGGTTTTGGGAGTCGATGAGGATGAGGCGGATCCCCTATTTCATACATATAGTAGTAGATTAATGAACTTGGAGTTGAGAACTTAGTGAAGCTTATAAGACAAATTCCATGCATTTCTATCACCTGAAAAAGGTTCACTCCTAATCCATGGTAATGGAGATTTTGCTTCCCATTTCAACTTTTTTGTTTTTCTATTAAAAGAAAATCTATACTTAGAATTTATGAAATTAATTTTGATGTGTGGAGGAATCCCATTATCATTTCAACTATCTAGATATTGCATATCAACTATGTCTTCATTCTTCTCGAGCTAAAGATTATTTACTGGTGGAGGAATCTACTGTCATTTCAGATGAGAAGATTATTCATGGTGAACCTGAACATTAGGAGAGGAAAGGCAGAACAGAAAATCGGTGGTTGTAGCATGTTCGGTTGAACAAGAGAGAAGTGAGATAGAGCGGATGAGAGAAATGAAAATAAAAAGAATGGAGATGGGATGGGTGCTTAAACGGAAACAAAAAGAAGTTTGAAGTCCGACAGGCGTTAAGTCTAAATTCCATCAATTTGAAATGGTAAATGAGACCAATGACGTGTTTAATTACTATCGGTGGGGACAGGACAGAAAATTTTCTGTCCCTTGGGGACAGACGATCTCAACTCGTAGCTTATTGCTATATAAGCACTTTGGCAATATCAAGAAATCCGTGCTCAACATGGGTACCTCCGCTAGTGTATACTTATTATGGGTCTTTTTCTCTTTTCGCTAAATGAAATCTACTCGTGCGAATAGAATAACTGTTTTACGTGCAAGCAGCTTGTGCGTGCATGTAGATACCAAGAGATGTCGCCGCAGAATAAGCTACTTGAGCTCCATGGTTGGTGCAAAGTCACCGAAATCATCGATGACTGAAGCAGTTTCTGCTTCCATGGGATAGAACGGCACAAGAGACTCTTTAGTTGATCTCAATCCGACCATCTTCGTCCCTCTTCAGCCTCCCAGCAATGGGATAGAATGGCACAAGAGCCTTGCTCAGAGCTTCCTTGAGCACTTTCCAATCGAAGAAATCGGCCGAAGCCGAACCGCTAGAGTTCCACAGGCTTTCTCCTCCGGGCGCACCATAGTCGACTCCTTCACGCTAATAATCTTCTTCGGCGTCGTCCGCCAATCACCTCACCTGAAAGTACCCATCGCCGAGCCACATTATTTTAGCGCCACTCATGTTAGACCACTGGCTATTATGCGCTGTATGGGACCCACGACTGAAAATCTCGCATATTACTATTACAGAATTTCATTTTAAGCTAGTTGAGATTTGAGAAGGTTTTTCATGATTTTCCATAATTATAATTTCTAGGAAAGGAATGATAAAGAAGAAACAAAGAGGGAGAAAACAAATCTAAGAAGAAGAAGAAGAAGAAGAAGAAGAAGAAGAAGAAAGGGTGTGTAGGGTACCTGCGACGAGAGACAGAGAGAATTGCCTAATGAGTAAATTGGAAGAGACTCAGATCGTGAGAGAGAGAGAAGAGGGACGAAGATGGTGAACCAGTGGACTAGGTTTGAGTCTCTGGTTTGGGGATTGGTGAGAGCTTCCTATTTAAGAAAGGGACTTAAGGAGAGTTGATCCGTCATTTACCTACGGCACCTACTGACGTGGACTAGGTTTGAGTCGGCCTGAAGGGGTCGCTCTGAGGGTTGGTGAACCAGTGGCACAAAATGGGCAACCTTCTCAGCCGATTCAATGCCTCTGATCTCTTAACACTGAAGTGGTTTTGTACCACTTTCACTGCTAAAGTGGTGTTCGGTGGCTCTTAACACTGAAGACTAATGATATCTAAAGTACAAACGACTCACGTCATTATTTTAGTGTATTTTACCCATATTGCCCCTCTAATGCTCAATTACTTTATAACATCTCATATGAAGATTCATCGGACCCACCACCAATTATAATGAAACCAATAATTGTTTATATTAAATAGTATTATAAATTATGAATAGTAATAATATAGTATTAATATAATATTCATAATACTAATATTATAATATAATCATATAATATTACTAACATAAAAAATAATGATTAATATTATAATATTCATTATAATATGTTATAGTAATATTCTAGTAGAAATTAATTAATTACAATATTAATTATCATCGTATAGTTTCATTAATTATTAATTACTAGTTAATTATTAATTATTAATTATTAATCATAAAAATAAATAAATATTGAATTAATTATTAATTGATTATGAAGTATTATTAATTATTAATAATATTTCATCCATTAATTAATAATAATAATTCATAACTAAGTAATAATTAATTATTATTAATAATAGTTAATTAATTTTTAGTAATAAATATTAATTATTAATAATAAGTATTAATTAATCATAAAATAACTAATGAATTAATCATTAACTTATTATTAATTAATTACTATTAATAATTAATATTAGGTAATATTTATTATAATAATTTTTAATATTGTTTCTTTATTGAACTATATAGATAAACAAAAATTCTCTTATATGGGGTTAAATTGGACATTTGACATTTTTCAGAATTCAGAACAATGTTCTTGCATTCAGAGTTCAGAGAAATGAAAAGTTCACCAATATCAATATACCTCTTAATGTAATTATTGAACTTTCAGATATCAGACGTCAAAGCAAACGAACAAGCCCTCAGTCTCAGGCTCTAAGTTCCTCACCCGATCCACCCCCAGTGGTTGTAGTAGTGGGACCCATGGCCAGGGTGATGTCAGAAGTTCAGAATAGTAGAGGACCTCCCTCCCATAGAAATGGTTGTAGGTCCCCTACAGATTGCATGATAAAATGGATGTTGGTGAAGATTATTGTTTTGGTGGACTCTGACATATGTTGATTGTCGACACAAAGATGTGGCCGCAAGTTGGGCCAAGCTAGATGGGTTAATGTCAACCCTAACCCAACCCGAGTTTGAGAAAAATAATATTTTTGTTTCTTAAGTTGGATTGGGATCGAGGTTGGTATGAGTTGGTTCATTTATGCACTTATTCCCACCCTTATTTACACATTTTTTTTTTAATATTTTACCTTCCACTTGCCCCCTCTACGCCAGTTACCCATTAAACCAATAAGAAAATCACATATGCTTAATTATTTCTAACAACCATAAAGAAAGAGGGATTCGCTTTTCGAATGTTTAGCCAAGTGGCCCCACTTTCCCCCACTTCCTCCTAAATTGTCTCTAATTCCTATTTATCTCCTAAATTATCTTTAACTTCTATTTATCTCTTAAATTATCTCTAACTTAGTAGAGAGATTCTCTACTAAACTATCTCTAATTCCTATTTATCTCTACTAAACTATCTCTAACTCCTATTTATCCTCAGCCCCACTTTTTATCTATATCTATCTAAAGAAAGTTTCAATTAAAAAAATTCAGAACTATTTAAATGTTATAACAAAATTATATACTAAATTTAAAATATTTATTTCAAACACAAAAAGTTAATAGATTTAATAATATTCATATTATTAACAATTCAATATTATTACAAAATTCATCATGAAATTATGTAGTAACAATATAAATTATAATTTTATGAATTATTCAATTTAAATGTTATTCAAATAATAAAATTTAGCATTAAAAAATAAAACATTATTTAAATATTTCAATAACTAAAAATCTTAAATAAAACATTAAAATTAGCTAAATAATATAACAAAATATTTAATATTACGTAATAACATTAAAATAAATAAAACTCAAATAATGAAAATTTTTAAATATTTTACATATTATTTAAATAACAAAATATTTAACATGACAAAATTTTAAATAGTTAAAATAACAAAATTATGTAATAAATTTAAAAAAAAATCATAAAAGTAGAAAAATAGTTATAATAGAATTCATAATAATAATAATTTTATATTTTACAAAATTAATAACGAATTATGTAATCAATTATAATTTTATGGATTATTAAATTCAATAAATAATTAACATTTTAAGAATTTAAATAACAATATTATTTCAATAACTAAATAATATTGTAAATAACTAATTTCACTTATATCAACAAAATTATATTTATTAGTAATAATTTTACAACAATAGTGTATATCCATTATATATTTATATATACTATAATTAGTATTTATTTTATTTTAAATAATTATTTATTTTTTATAAATATGCTTTCAATAATTATTTATAAATGTATTTTTACTTTTGATATTTAATAGAAAATTATCAATAATTATTGGATATTAAACAACTATTGGTTAGCTTTTGAAAATTAATTTATTGTATTTTTGTTATAATTTTTTTTAGTAATTATATATTTTTTATAATTTATAGATTGATACTTATTAGAGATTAAACTATTATTTAAGATTACAATATTTATAGACTAATTTATTATATTTTTGTAATTATTGTATTTTTATTATATATCTATTATATTTTCATTATAAACTTATTTTCAATGATTGTGTATGTTTGCTATAAATTTTCAATAATTATTGGAGATTAAACTATAAATTTAGTTAAAATTAGGAATGTAAATGATTGGTTCAATTCAGTTGTAGGCTGTTTCGCCAACCAAATCGATCTCGTCAAATATGCAATTTGTCACTCGAAACCAATTGACCATTAGCGAAAACCCACCAACTCGGGTTGTATCAATTTGGGTCTATTTTCGGTTTAGTTTGTTTGTTTAAAAGATTTAAACTTAAAATTAACTTTAAATTTCATAAATTACATTGATATTATTAAAAAATAAATTGCAAAAATTAAATCTATGATATAAAATATTTTATAGTAACAAATATGAGAATTTTCCTACTTTCTCGTATTAAAAAATTAAATTTAAAATATAAAATATTAATATATCTTTATTAAACCAAAGCCGATATGAAATACCAGAAAACCGACCAACTCGGGTTGAGTTTGATCAGATTGTTTATTAAAAAGTTAAAATATAAAACAACTATATACTCTTATGTATTTATATTGTTCAACTCACTTTTTTCAAAACCGGATCGGAAAAACCGGGAACCGGTCTCCTGACCGGTTCCGTTTTCCTCTAAAACTGCTTTTTCCCCCAAAATCGTTGATTTTGGTCAGCAAACCGCTGAAAACGGCCGGTTAACCGTTTGAACAGTTTTGACATTTTCCAATTTTTTAATTTTAATTTTTTTTTTTACTTTTTTTGTTAGAACGGGCTGGCCGTTCGGGTCGAACGGTTGAACCGTTCAAACTGGCAACTAGACCCCTGACCGGTTCGGTCACCGGTTTGTTTTTAAAAACCATGGTTTAACTTTCACTTAACAAAGCACGGGTCCCGTCACCATGCTTCTCTTTGCTCCATTATCCCCACCTTGCATTCTCTTTGACTTTCTCTCCTCTCCCCTTCTCACCACTCCCATTAAGCCATGTCACCCAACTACCTAAAAATCTATCTATAATCTCTCTCCCAAGGTATCTCATTTAAACCAATAGGAAACTATCATGTTGCCCCACTCCCTAATCAATTCCTAAAATGCATCCCCCCAATCTATATCCACTCTCCCTCATTTAAAATATTTATATTAATTAATAAATAGTTAAATATGGTTAAATAGTGCTATTACAAAAAATTAATAAATACAATAAGTTACTAAAAATTAAATATTCTTATTAGTATGATTAATAAATTACCAAAAGTTAATAAATATTGTTATTAATGAACTCATTAACAACTTTTTATAGCTCTTTAATTTCTATAAAATTGAGAATTATATTTAACAACTATCAAAAATATCCGAATCATATTCGATCCGTTTTCATCTCTACTTGGGACCAGATCCGGACTTTTATTGGGGAAAAAGATCCGAGCTCGAATGGGTGGGCTTATTACATAAATGTAAATGGGCTTCATTTAGAGTCCAGACATCCATGGTCTCCCAATTGGTAGACGATTACAGTCTGTCCGTAAACTTCCATTTTAGAAATGGGAGACAGCCGCTTAACAACGTCCTATAAATACCAATCAGCAGAAAAGAACTTTTGTTTCTTGGAACTCACTCCATCTCTCCCCTTCTCTCTGCAGAATTCACAAGATCAACCATGGCCGCATCAGCGATGGTTCTCGACCTAAAGCCCTCGTCGTCGGACCCACCGCCTTCGATCCCTTCTTCTAAGGCCGACCTTTACGGCTTTTCCGATCAGTTCATCTTCTCCGACGAGGATGATCTCTATGGACGCCTCAAATCCCTTCAGCGCCAGCTTGAGTTCATTGATATTCAGGAGGAGTACGTGAAAGACGAGCAGAAGAACTTGAAACGAGAGCTTCTCCGAGCACAGGAGGAGGTGAAGAGAATCCAATCGGTTCCGCTTGTTATTGGTCAGTTTATGGAGATGGTGGATCAGAATAACGGCATTGTCGGATCGACGACCGGCTCGAATTACTATGTCAGAATCCTTAGCACTATTAACAGGGAGCTCTTGAAGCCTTCGGCGTCGGTGGCGTTGCATCGCCACTCGAACGCCCTTGTCGACGTGTTGCCGCCCGAAGCCGACTCTAGTATCTCTCTGTTGAGTCAGTCTGAAAAGCCTGATGTAACCTATAATGTAAGTTCCTATTATCCCAAACTCATCGTTTCGAGAATTAAACATTTTCCTAAGAACTTGTTTTAGAGCTTTTTTTTGTTTGCATATGGAGCTAAAGGATGATTTAGAGTTTGTGGAGAAAATCCTTTTATTTCCTTGAACATTTTCGGCTGGTTAGGTCTTCTTGATCTAGTGCATCATAAAAAAATGGGAGTGATGTTGTGTATAAGCGTAAACTATCAAAAAAAAAAAAAAACTGTTGTGTATAAGTGTGTAGCATACTGGCATCCTCAGAAGCAAAGGCAAAATAAAAAATAATGAAATCTAATCCATAGTTTTTCTTTCTGATGTTCCTTTTTTGTTTTTTATAGGAAGAACAAAAATGCTGACCCTCTAACAAGTCTAGTGACGAGGGAAAAACTAAGAAGGGAAGTTTTATTTTGTGAGTTCAAGAATAGGTGAAAAGGGCTGTTTTGGTGTGTAGGCTTCTTAGAAGAGTGGAAAGTGGCTGCACAAGTTATTTTATTTTATTTTATTTTTATGAATAAAGATTTTATTAATTCAAATATCCAAGCTAATACAAAAATCCCCTGGAGAATAGTAAGAAAAGCAAATATCGAATTACAACTGAGCCCAATACAGATGATCCCTATTTGACCCTTGCTTGGATAAACAATCAGCCATTTCATTTGAAACTCCCCACCCACTGTATTCTCAAATACATATTTCATGTCAGCCAGACGGCCACTCGAATTTCTTGATTTCATTCTTATAATGCCACACAAGGTTCTTCAACCACCTCACGACTACTTTGGAATATCCCCTTCAATCAGTAGGTGTTCCATGCCTAGTTGATTGGCAAACTGTACTCCTTGTAAGGCAGCTAATAATTATGCCTTAACAGAGTCTCCAGTTCTCAATGGACCCGAGTAACATAGTGAAACATCTCCAAGCTTGTTTCTCAAAATCCATCTGATCCCATAAGGGCCTGGGTTACCTTGACTGTTCCCGTCAAAATTCAGCTTCAAAAAACCTTTAGAAGGGGGTTCCCAGCTTGAATTTACTCTATTCTTTATGGAGGAGCAACTTGCCACTGCTGACCAATTCCTCCATATCTCATTGAAGGAGAATTGGTGAAACAAATCCAATGATTTTAACCAATGTATTGCCCTATTCAGCACGTAGTCCTTTAATTCTTGTCGGCTTTTCTCCTCTAAGAAGATTCTTGCATTCCTTTTCTACCCAGATTGTCCAAATCAGAGCTTCTCTTGCACACATGCACACAATTCTTCTTCTTTTTTAGGCCAGGCAAAGGTAGAAGGATCAAAGAGCACGTTTATCTCTACTGGCATTTGGTGATTCTATGAGAACTGAAGTACTTGCTCCACTGCGGGGCTTGAAATTTAGTAGATCAGTCAACAGTGGAGGGAGATTTGGAAGCAGGAATGGAGTAGCTGAGAAGTGGTTTCAAAGGCTCATGGCAGCACAGAAATGCTGTGAGAGAAATTGAACAGCTGGGAAAGGAAGTGGGAGTCAGTTACTCATGGACTTGTAAACCAGTAAACTCAGTGACTGACTGATACAATGGAAAGGCGATGGGAATATAAGGCTCAAATATTCCGGGGTGTTATGTAAATTGAATATCTATATTAAGTGAAAGGAAGGGATAGATAGCAATGCTGGCCTATGCTAGGGGTGCTTGACCCTTCTTGTATCTATCAATGTTTTTAAGCGTGGTGGCATGACGCGAGGAGTTCCACTACCTAGAGGTGTGAGGCATAGTTCAGAATGTAAGAGGCGTAAGCCTCCCGAACACAAGGAGGCGTAAGCCTCCTTAAGAGGAGGGGGATGAGGAGGAGGAAGGGGAAGAGGAAGAAGAGGAAGGAGGATCTCATTTTTCTTTATTTTTAATAACAATCTTTTATATTAAAAAGAATGAAGATGAATAAAATTGGGCTGCATTGGAAAGGGGGGTTGGGGGTCTTCGCCCCCTAGCCAATGGGTTCGGGGGGGGGGGGGGCACTTTCTTTCCCTTTATCTATTCTTCCCTTCCCTTCCCTTTTCTTTTCTTTCGTTTTCTCTTTTTTTTTTTTTCTTTCCCTTCCCTTCCTTTTTTTTTTTTCTTTTCTTTTTGTCTTTTTATATGAGGTGTGCATGAGGTGCATGAGGCATACACCTCAAGCACACCTCATGAAAAAAGCATATGAGGTGTATGCCTCTTGCACCTGAGGCGTTCGCCTCAGAGGTGTCAGCGCCTTAGGGCGTTTTGGGGGTGCCTCACCTGGAGGTGCGCCTCTAGGCATATGCCTCCCGTGTATGTATCCATTCTTTTGCCACAATTAATAAAAGTTAACCTTTCCAACCTTTCCAATCTAAAAACATTTGTTTAAACATTCTTGAATCACATACTTGGAAAAGTTTCTTTACATATATAAGAAATTGAAAGAAGTGCCAATGCAAACCTCTAGATTGTGGTTGCCTACTATACTCTACCATCCAGTTTTCTCCACTATTTCCCTTTGTATGTTGCTTTGGGTAACTGAGATTTGAATCTGCAAACCATGGCCTAATATTAGCTAGCCAACCCCTTTGATTGAAAGAAGGCCAGATGCCTTCAAGACTCTAAGCTTTGAGGTCTAGGGACAAAGTGGGCTTACCTTAGTTGTTAGGATTTCCTAAATTTGTTGTTGTTGCTGTTGTTGTTATTATTATTACAGTGTTGTGGTTACTCTATAACCAAGATCACACAGTTTAAACTTGAGGAATTTGGCCTTTTTGGTTTGTAGATATTAAGGTCCTTTCTATTTTCTGTTTCTCGAATGTAGTTACAAGTGAAATTATGGACCTGTTTGGCCACTCTATTTCTCTGTAAATATGGTTTAACTCTCATAATAGAATGCTATTCTGAGACGAAAATAGAAAAGACCCTCTTATAAAGAGAGTACCAAGATCCTAATGTGAAAAGGAATAACAATGAAGGATGAAGGGAAAATCCATGAAGCAAATTGGAACCAAACTTTTATTACTAAGGAGGGGGGGCTTGGGCATCAGGAAAATCAAAATGTTTAATGAAGCTTGTGGTGGAGAAGCTTGATTGCAGAAAAATCCGGAGTTACACCCAAGGGGGAACTGGACTTTGGGTGATACTCTTCTTATGGTTGCTCAATTTAGAAAGGAATTCTGAAATACAGTAGAAACTTTCTGAACAGTATTTCCTTCAGAGTGGGGACTGGCGATGGGTTGAGCTTTTGGCATGATAATTGGTGTGTGGATATCTCTTTTGTAGGATGTGTACCCTGATATTTTCTTGTTAACTGAGAACTGAAGCTCTAGTGGTTGACTCCTACCAATTGTTTGGAGGCCAGGTGGTGTGAGCACCTAAATTGAGGAGGCACTGCCATGACTGGGAATTAGCTGACTTGCTAGATCTACTCCAACAGTTGGGTAATCAGAATTTATGGCCAGGTTGATGATGAGTGGTTCTGGAAAAGGGAAAAGAGTGGTCTCTTCTCAGTCAAATCTTTTGTGAGAACTCTTAGCAGTACCCACAATGTTCACTTCCCCTTTCCTCTGGCTTGGAGTCCCTTAATTCTATCCAAGGTTGGGTGGGTTCCTGTTGTGGTCTGCCACTTTTGAGAAATGCCTCATCATGACCTCTTTGCAAATCAGAGAGGTGCAGATTACCGATCAGAATTGTGAGTTCTGCAACTAGGACATGGAACATGTCAATCACCTCTTTTTTCATTGCCAGACAGCCTATAAAATCTGGGATTATTTTATTGGTGCAGCATAGGTGACCTAGGTAATGCCATGAATCCAGCTGGGGCTACTAAGGGCCTAGCATAGACCTGGGTGTACTGCCAAAGGAAACTTCATTTAGCACCTTGTCCCTGCAACCATCACCTGGACAATTTGGTCCAGAAGAAACAGAAGTCTTCTCCCAAAGATCAAGATGTGTGGAGGATCTGATCAATGTAGTGATTGGCAGAATTGGATCCTAGGTATCTGTGTCCAAAGAGTTTGCTGATTTGCTCATGACCCATCTTTGTAATGGTTTAATGTTGTCGAATGCTTGATGTTCCTGTGGGGGGTTCTGTCTGGTGAGCTGCCTGCTGCCCTGCCTTTCTGTTGTGCCATTTGGCCTCATAATAATAAGATCTTACTTTACCTTTTTTCCAAAAAAGGAATAGCAATCAACTAGTGGATTTCTACAGATTGGGATGAATTTACTCCAAGGGACAAAGAACATACCTATCAATTTGGTTAACCCTGAATAGCACCCCCAAGTATGTATGTCCTGCTTGCAGTAAGGTTAAGAATTAAGATTATCAAGAGAAATAAACATAGAACAGAGGGCTTTTGCTCCATTCCTTCACATTAGGATCTTGAATGTCACTCTCTTTTATTATAGGTAATTCTTTTATTAGAGTGTGGTATTTTGAGAGGAAATCCAATTAACTCAAAAAACAACATCCACTTGTCTAACATCAGGCCCCTTACCTTCTTAATTCTACATTGTTTTAAAATTGGGAAGCACAAATGTGTTAGATGGACTCTTCTAAATGGATGATGTGTTTGGTTCTGGCACTCCATTGGTTCTTGAGGGACACTTCTACCGTTCTACTTAACCATTTCATTCTTATCGTTTATCTTATTTAACATAATGAACAGTTAATGCACAACATGAATGTCTTTTTTTTATCAAATATTACATAGCAAAAAAAGCAACATTTTAGACCCCCTTTTTTGTAGGTATATAATGTTAAAACTTAAAAATATGAACTATTTTAATAATACATACTTTTCCATAGATGTGTCCATGAGTCTACATTTTCTTGTATTGCAAAGTTATACTCTTTGAGTATATCTTTCTTTTGATTAATACACTTTTACTTTACCTCTTCAAAACAAAAGTCATACTCTTTGACATGTGTAGATTCTGATTCCCATATCTGTGTCCAATGTCCATGCAACACTGCACAAGTGAAGTGCAAGGGGTATGTATGTAGAACCAAGGCTCAAGGCAGATCACAAGGTACATACCTGAAAAATTTCAAAAGAAAACATGCAAACCTAATAGAAAAGAAAACAAAATATAAATTTAATATATAAGAACAGAAAAACTTTTTGCCTAAGGTTAAGGAATGGTGGAGTGAAGAATTGAGAGAAGTGAAATGGGAAGGGGTTAGATTCCACAAAAAACTAAAAAGTTTGAGAGGCAAATTAAAAGAATGGAATAAGGTTCATTTTGGAAGAGTGGAGGAGGTAAAAGCTAGATTATTGGTTCAGATTGAGGAATTAGATGCAAAAGAATCCCAAGGGATGATGGATGAGCAAGATTGAGAAATGAGGAGGAAACTGAAAAAGGAGCTAGAGGAGACTTTGTTGAGGGAGGAGATTTCTTGGAGACAAAAATCCAGACATAAGTGATCAAGGAAGGGGATGGGAATACCAAATTTTTTCATGATTTGGCTAATGGGAGAAGAAGGAAAAATTTGATACTAAAGCTTGAGGTTGAAGGTGTGGAGATAACCTCTCAAGAGGAGATTGCCAGTAGGATTGTGGATCACTTCAAATCCATCTATCAAAAACCATTAGAGAATCGGTTAATAGTAGGGGAGGAGAATTGGCCAACTTTGAACCAAACAGATAAGGGATGGCTGGAAAGAATGATTGAGGAAGAGGAAATTAAACAAGCTGTTTTTTCTATGGATAGGGCTAAAGCACCGAGCCTTGACGGATTTACAATGGCATTTTATCAAGACTGTTGGGACATAGTCAAAGAAGACTTAATTGGAGTATTTAGAGAATTTGAGGATAACAATTTTGTGAGTCTTGGAATCAATGCCACCTTTATAGCCTTAATTCCCAAAAAGAATGATGCCAAACACCCCAAAGATTTTCGGCCAATTAGCCTGGTGACAAGCATTTACAAGATTCTGGAAAAAGTGCTCTCTAGGAGGATCAAAGTTGTTCTCCCCTCTCTCTTTAGCCAAGCACAAGGAGCCTTTATTCAGGATAGACAAATTACAGATTAGATCCTTATTGCAAACAAGAGTGTGGAAGAGATAAGGAGATCGAACAGGAAAGGATTTGTTTGCAAACTGGACTTGGAGAAAGCCTATGACTTAGTGGATTGGAATTTCCTACTGGAGATGTTGAGAAGACGTGGTTTTGGGGATAAATGGTGTAAGTGGATAAGAGGATGCTTACACTCTTGTCGTTATTCAGTGCTGGTGAATGGGATGGTTAAGGACTTTTTTCCAGCCAATAGAGGCTTAAGACAAGGGGATCCACTCTCCCCTTTCCTCTTTACACTTGTTGCTGATGTTTTTAGTATGATGATTTCCAAAGCAGATGAGGAGGGCCAAATAAAGGGATGGAGAATAGGGAGTAGAGGCATTCCAGTAACTCACCTTCAGTTTACTGATGATATTGTTATTTTCTGTGAAGGGAATGAGTTAAGCAAAGTGGAGAACCTTAAGATCTTAATAAGTACCTTTGAGAGGGTCTCCAACTTGAAGGTAAATCTTGATAAAAGTTGTGTGGCTGGAGTAAACTTGGAGAATAGGGAGATTGAATCCATTGCAGAATGCTTAGGTTGCAATATTTCTTCTTGGCCTTTGACATACTTAGGACTATCCTTAGGAGCCAACCCTAAAGAAAGTAGTTTCTGGGCCCCTACTGTGGAGAAATTTGATAAGTGCTTGGCGGCTTGGAAAAAGAATTACATTTCAATGGGGGGTAGGCTGACTTTAATTAAGGTTACACTTGCCAACCTTCCAACCTACTTCCTTTCTGTGTTCAGGATTCCTCTAAGGGAGGCTACAAAACTGGAGAAGAGAATGAGGGACTTTCTATGGGAACCAGGAGAGGTGAAAAATGATCACTTGATCAGATGGGAGATAGTTAACAAACCAAAGGAAGAAGGGGGTTTAGGGATAGGGAACATAGTGTTGAAGAATGTAGCCCTTCTAGCGAAGTGGCTATGGAGATGGCCCCGAGAGAGAGAGAGATTATGGCATGAGGTGGTGGCAAGCATTCATGGTTGTGCATGAAATGGTTGGGATTCCGGGATATCTCGTCGAGCTACCCTTACTACACCTTGGAAGGTTATACATGGTATTCTCCCTCGCTTCCTCAGATTCATCAGGTATGATGCTTGTTCTGGTAATGCTATTCTTTGCTCGGAGGATATTTGGGTGGATACTCAACCCCTCAAAGATTGTTTCCCTTCACTCTATTCCTTTTCCCTTTACAAACATGAGCCAATTGCAACTTTTCTCCCGAGCCCGTTAAACTCCTTATCTTTAAACTAGGACTTTGGATTTCAACAAAGAAGGATAGAATTCTGTCAGAATGGGTTCCGCCTTTGGAAGGTGTCATTAAGCTGAACTTGATGGAAGCAGCCAAGGCAATCCCGGGCCTTCAGGTATAGGGGGTATCCTGAGAAATAAGGACAGCAACATAATTTCCCTATTCTCAGGGCAGGTGGGAGTGGGGGATTCCACAAGGGCAGAAATACTTGCTGCAGTACAAGGAATTCAGATCGCCAACCAGCTTGGGGTGGAGCATCTCCTAGTTGAAGGGGACACTCAGGTGGTAACCAGGTGGCTCCTAAACTTGGATACCACCATTTGGGTCTACAAAGATCTCATCAAACAAGTAAAGTGGTTAACCAGCAATATGAGAGTTGAGGTAAAATGGGTTAGTAGGTCTGCTAATTCTTTGGCTGATGCTCTAGCCAAACAGGGGGTTTCTAGGGAAGATCTTTTTTGTGCTTCTATGTAAGTTGTTATTAATTCGGAAATCCGTACTTAACCAGCCTGGAGAGGTTGCAACTCGTACCTTTCCATGAGGATTTTGTACTATTTTTTATTGCTGATTTATAAAATCATTTCAATTATAAAAAAAAACAGAAAAACTTTTAAAAAAGAATAGCAAATCTAAATTCCCAAAGAAATATTTCACAAAACCTATCATGAGTACCATCTAATAAGTTGAAGAGTTGCTAACTGACTTCTTCAGAGCACAATGGAGAAGACCTTCGTTCAGGCGAACAGATGGAAAAAAACAACTGAGACTGGAAAAGAAGAGGATCCTACTGGAGGAATCAAAAGCAAAAGGTATACCAGTTCTGAAAATCAGGGAAGATAGAAGAGCAATGGTTCTACTGGATTTGGAGATTCTCTAAACTGGTTTAAAGGTTTTGTGGACAGACTGATATTTGCTGTGAAGACACTGGGGTGGAAGAATGAAATGACTAGAGACGGGAAGAAGTTCACAGCTGTATACAGGTGGAACAAGAATGGATGGTTTGTCACATTAACAGAAGGATTTGGGCAAGAAAAAAGATAAATGATCTGCCTGCCGGAAGGCAAAGCAGGACAGGGGTGGAGACTGTTGGCTGTGACTTTAGGAGAGGCAATACTGAATATAGTCAAGCCAATAAAACAGAGACTCAAGAAAACCGGAAAACAAATGAAACAATAGTTATAGAAGAGGAACATGTAGATTCAAAAACAAACCATGGTACGATGAGCAACCAAGAAAGGGAGGAAACGATAATGGCATCACCAACTGGTTTCAAAATGATATGGGAAGAAAAGAAAACTGTTTGGGTGAGAAGAAAATTGGTGAAGGCAATGACTGAAGTGAAAGACTAGAAGGAAATACTACAAGCAATCATGGAAAAGATAAGCCCAAAAGAAAAGGTGTTTCTTAATGATAGAAAGGCAATCCTGGATATTGGGGATCTCAAAATGGATCATTTGACTGTGGAGACTCCTACCGGTGCGGTGACGATAGAAAATTGGTCGCTGGCCTGTAACGAGAAGCTCCTCACTGAGTGCACTGCAACTATCAAGCTGATTGGACTGCTTTTCAAACTCTCGCAGGAGAGACTATTTCACAAAATAGCAGCTGTTTGTGGTGGTTTCCTGGAAGCCTTATGTCTGAAGCATACATAGTTTTCAAGGTGCCAAGGCGAGGCTAGGCGACTGGGGGGCGCCTTATCGCCTAGTCGCTTAGGCGCCCGCCTAGGCAATGGATTTTTTATGTTAAAAACATAGCTCCTAGGGTAGTTCCCTAGGTACCATAACCATATTTCTTTAATAATTATTCATGGTTTTCATAAGAAAAGTATAAATTTCATATTAAAGTATAGAAAATCAACATATTCATGAGAAGAAAAGAAAGAAGGAAAATAAAATTCAAAAAATATAGGGTCTGAACCCTTATTTTTGTTATAGGAAAAGAAGAAAATAAAAAGTATTGGTAGTAGTAGTAGTAGAAGAAGAAGAAGAATATATGGAAGAGGAAAATGTGTTGATTAGATAAAATTTTAAGTTCTTCCTTTACTTATTGGTTCAGGTTTTTAAGTCTTTGAGGGTTCAATACAGCATTTAGCAATGTTTGTGTTTATTAAACCCTAATAAGTAAGAAAATAATAAAAAGAAATTAGTATATAAACACACAAAATGATTATTTTAGTTTAATAATGTCTATTTTATAATTATAATCTCAAAAAAGAATGACTAAAAAAGTATTTTATAGTAGGAAGTAGAAAACTGCTTGGCGATTAGGTGAGGCGAGCCTCAAAGGGTGCCTTGTCGCCTAGGTGTCGCCTTGACAACTATGGTCTGAAGGATCTACAAGCAACAATGATTAAGGTGGTAGGAGTGAAACCAGAAAAACTACCCCGAGCTGTGGAAACCTTCACTAAAGATTGCTGGAGAACGATTTGGGTAGCATCGGAGGTCAAAGCAATGCTGTGGTGTCTAGAGATGAAGGAAGAAGAAAAAGCTGACGTGGCCTTTTGGAGGCCATGTGGAAAGAGTTGGGTGGACCGCCCAAAAGGTCAAAGGGGAGAAGAAGAGTGGGAAGCTGAAGGGGCGGATGAAGATGGCTAAACGAGATTTTTTCCCTTAATGGACAATTTTTCAAATGTATTTGAATTTAATCCTATCGCCCAGAAACCCTCTTATGCCCAAATTTTAAAAATGAAAAATAACCCAGATGATCCACGTGGCACTTCTAATCCTATTGGTGTCTCTGGAATCGATGGTGTGAAGATAAATGTCAATCCGGACCGTCGGCTTATATCAATTAACCCTGTGCAAACTGGGTCATGTGACAACTTAAAGAATCATGTGTCTGGCTCATGGACGTCGACTGGGGACGATAGTTTGGGTCTACCATCATCCAAATCGAGCCCTGTAAGGTGCTCCCAACCACTTGCGGTGGTTTCCCTTGTAGAAATCTATGTAGGCAGCTCTTCTTCAGTAGTGAAAGGATTCAAAGCTCATAAAATGAACCTCACGTGGAAGAAGTGGGGGGTGGAACACTCAACAACCTCAGAAAAACCCAATTCGCGCTATAATAGAGATCTCCACGACCACAAAGACTCGGAGGAAGAAACGGATTGGGAGGAATTTAGGGATGTTGAAGATGAAGTTGATCAATCTTCAAGTGTGGGTAGCTTCAGTTCAACTAAGGGCTGCAAATTTGAAGACCTGGATTCCCTTGGTATCGAGCTTCTTTTTAGAACAGATTCAAACACGGAGCTCCTGGAGTTGAAGGAAACGGAAGTGGGATTGACAACTACAAAATGCGGGGATATTTCAGAACAATCATAGAGAGAAAAGGATGTAGGATCAAGCCAAACACAAAAGCAGGAAGACAGTCTTGAGGTCCTGGGCCTACCAAATGAGCCAAGCTTGGAAACACATGAGGGACAAAATGTTTAGCTGTCTAGGCGTTGGCTGAAGAGGAGCCTATCCCTACTCAGTCGAACTCTAGTGGGGTGCCTCTCACCTTCGTCAGGGAGTCTCTAACCCCCCCTTTCCCCCCCCTCTTCCCCATTCCTAGTTCCATCTCCTAATTCCTGTTTTCCTGCCTTCTGTGTTAACTTGTGTCCTATGGTTATTGTAGATCCAGTTTTGGAAGCTTAACCGAATGTGAATAGTGATCCTAATGCCACAGGAAAGAATGGAAAGGGTAAAGAGACGGGTAAAGAGGAGGTGGAAATTGTAAATCTAGTCTATTGGATGGGGAAAAGAATCTTGAGAAGAGCCTAGATTTGTGAGACTTGAATGTAGTCCAAATGTTGGGTGAAAAGGACTTAGGACTACTCAATGAAGGACCTGGAAAGGAAAGACCACCTAGCAACCTCCCTCAAGAGAAAGAGCAACAGCCTTCTACCCCTGGAAAAGATCATCTTGCCTTGAAAACCTACCTAAGGAAGGATTTAGGAGGAAATAAAAAAAGGAAGAGGAAAATGAGTGAAATGGAGAAGTTAGCTTGTGGAATCTCCTATGACAAAGCTGAAATCTGCAAGGAGAAAAAGAAAGGGGATTAGGCTGGAAAAGAGGGAGGGATTTACAAAAATCCTTTGTAATGAAGATTCTCTGTTGGAACGTAAGGAGATTAGGGAGTGCAAAAAAGAGGAGGATGATCAGGAATGCCCTAAAAAAAGAGAGACCGAATGTTGTAATTCTCCAATAAACAAAGCTCTCTAACCTAGACAAAAGGTGGATAAGAAGTATTTGGAGTAATAGAGGGCTGAGTTGGTCCTTCGCCCCTTCTTGGGGAGCTTCTGGGGGTATTCTCACAATTTGGAAAAATGAGGAGGTGGAGTGTCAGGAAGAAGTAATTGGTTAGTTTTCAGTATCAATGAAAGCAAAGAGATTGAGTGATGGAAGAGAATGGGTATTAACAAATGTCTATGGCCCAAACTCATATAGAGAAAGGGACTCCTACTGGGAGGAATTAGCTGCATTTAGGGGTTTGTGGGAAGGTCCATGGTGCCTGGGTGGAGATTTCATAGTTTTCAAGGTACCAAGGTGAGGCTGGGCGTCAGGAGGGCGCCTTGTCGCCTAGGTGATGGACTTTTTTATATAGAAAATATAGATCCTAGGGTAGTTCCCTAGGTACCATAGCTATAGTTCCTTAATAATTATTCATAATTATCATAAGAAAAGTATAGAAAAAAGTAGTAGTAGTAGTAGTAGTAACTACTACTACTAATCAAAGAATGGAATAAGGAAAAATCAAAGAATGGAATAAGGAAGAATTTGGGAGACTTGAAGACTCAAAAGAAGGAATTGCAAAAAAGATTGAGGACCTAATTAAAAAAGAAGGCCTAAGGAGTTAATCTCTTGGAGACAAAAATCAAGGTGTAAATGGCTTGTGAAAGGAGATGGCAATACAAAATACTTTCATTCTTTGGCAAATGGAAGAAGGAAGAGCTTGATCTCTAGTATAGACGTGGAAGGGTGGGTGGTAACTTCAGAGGAAGAAATAACTCAAACTTTCTTAGAGCATTTCAAATCAATCTTTGCCACCTTAGGAGAGAGAGTTTTGGATTTGGGGGAGTTAGACTGGATTAGGCTACTAGAAGCCCAGGCTGCAGTCCTGGAGAGAAGCTTCAGTGCAGAAGAATACATGAAATAGTGTTTTCAATGGAAAGATCCAAAGCACCAGGGCCTGATGGTTTCTTAATGGCTTTTTATCAGGATTGCTGGAAAATTATAAAAGATGACTTATTGGAGGTTTTTGAGGAATTTTATCATCAAGGGGAAGTCTCACCGTGAGCAAATGCCACTTCCCTAGCACTAGTGCCTAAGAAGAAAGAAGCCAAAACTCCAAAGGACTACAGTCCCATAAGTCTTGTCAGTAGCCTATACAAGATCATAGCTAAAGTGTTGGCGGGAAGATTCAAATCTGTGTTGCCTCTGGTAATCTCTCAAAATCAAGGAGCCTTTGTGGAAGGGAGGCAGATAATTGAGCAAATTCTAGTGGCTAATGAGTGTGTAGCAGAAAAGAGAAGATAGGGAGGGGGTAGGCTTAATTTGCAAATTGGATTTGGAAAAAGCCTATATGGTGGATTGGACTTTCCTCATGAACCTGATGGTAAAAATAGGTCTGGGAGAAAGATGGAGGAAGTGGATTAATGGTTGTATTAGCTCAGCACATTTCTCAGTTCTGATTAATGGTGTGGCAGAGGACTTCTTCCCAGCTAAAAGAAGTCCAAGGCAAGGAGACCCTCTTCCCCCCCCTGTTCACTCTCATTGCAAAGGTCTTGAGTAAATTGATGACTAAGGCTGATCTCGAAAGCCAATTCAGGGGGTGGAGAATTGGAAGAAATGAGGTTGTTGTGACACATCTGCAATTTGTGGGTGACATAATCATTTTTCTGGGGGAAAAGTTGTGTGGCTGGGGCAAATTTGGGAGAGGAGTAGTTGTCACTTTTGGCTTAGATCCTAGGATGTGAGGTGAGAGCTTGGCCCCTAGAGTACCTAGGTATGCCGTTGGGAGGAAACCCTAGAGCAGAGAGTTTCTGGAAACCAATAGTGGAAAGATTTGCTTAAAAATTAGCATCTTGGAAGAGAAACTATATCTCTTTAGGGGGAAGAATTATGTTGATCAAATCCACCTTAGCTAATCTGCCCACCTATTACCTCTCCACCTTTAGAATCCCGGTGAAAATTGCATAGCAATTAGAAAAATTGATGAGGGATTTTTTGTGAGAGCCAGGAGATGAAAAGAAAGATCGTTTGGTGAGATGGGAACAGGTGTGTAAACCAAAGGAACAAGGAGGCTTGGAAATTGGGAACCTGATTAAGAGGATTACAGCTCTCTTAGGAAAGTGGTTATGAAGATTTCCCTTAGAAGAAGATAGATTGTGGCACAAGATCATTGAAAGCGTTCTTGGTGTTGCAGAAAATGGCTGGGATGCAAAACTGGCGCCTCACAAAGTTCCCCTTGGAAAGTAATCTCTGAGGTACTACCTACTTTTTTAAATTCTACCCGTTATGATGTGGGATGTGGGAACAAGGTCTTATTTTGGGAAGACCTTTGGCTTGGGGACCTACCACTCAAACTGCAATTCCCAGTACTATACTCTCTAACAAACCTCAAGAACGAATTGGTTTCTAGGTTTGACATGCCTTCATCACATGCTTCAAATTGGGATTTCAGGTTCAGAAGGGGGTTGAGGGACAACGAGTGTGAATCCCTTATCCTTTTACTCTCTCTCTTGGAAAAAAGGTTTTCTTGGATCAAAATCTCTTGGATGGTAGAGTTTGGTACCCCTCCCCTAATGGTCACTTCTCCTGTGCTTCTTTCTTTAACCTCCTTATTAGTTTAGAACCCTTGGGGGTAAATCTCCTGGTGAGAGAAATTTGGTGCAAACCAATCCCTCCTAAGGCTCAGGCTCTATGTTGGGAAAGTTTCCTTGAGAAGTTAAACACCTGTGACGTTCTACAGAAAAGAAGGCCAAATAATTGCTCTCTTCTCATGTGTGTCTCCTTTGCAAGGCCAGTGGTGAGACCCTTCCTCATTTACTACTTTCTAGTTCATTTATTTGGGACTACTTCTGCTCTCTTTTTGGTTGCAGATGGGTACCCCCTCAGGATGTGGCTAGCCTATTTAACTCCAGTTTCTTAAGGCAACAGAAGAAAAGGGGAAGATCTCTATGGAAAATCACAAGAGCAGCCTTGGTATGGACCATTTGGGAGGAGAGAAACCAAAGAATCTTCCAAGAAAAGAGTAAGTAGGTCAATGGATGAAGTGATTGAATGCATAAGGATCAGATCTGCACATCGGGCTAAATCTTTGGAGCTGTTTAGAGATGTTTCCACAAATGACTTATTATCGAAATGGTCTGAAGTGGTATAAACAGATACACACAAAGTAGTGATAATGGAATGGAAACCTCCAAGGCCAAACAAATTGAAATTAAATTTTGATGGGAGCTCCCTTGGTAATCCGGGGGGGTGGGTATGGGGGAAGTTTTCATGAACCATCTAGGTGCAGTTGTGGCTTTATTCTCTGGGCCAATTGGATTTGGTGACTTGGTTAAGGCTGAGACAATGGCTCTCTTACAAGGACTAAAACTGGCAACACAGATGGGTGTTAGAGAGCTTGAAGTGGAAGGAGATTCCTTATTGGTTATTTCTTGGGCGAAACAAACTAGTTCAACTCCTTGGAAATATAAATTTGCTTTTAGTGAAATTGGCCACCTTGCAAAAAGTTGTAACACTAGCTTTGGATGGGTAAAAAGAACAACAAATGGATTAGCAGATGTTCTCGCAAAACAGGGAGTGGACAAATCCACTATTTTGGGCAATGTTGTAATCTGTATTAGTAAAAGGGGGGCATGGTAATCAGGGTGGCCATTCTGGTTTCCGATGTATTTGGGCTACTGTGTAGCCAGGATCTGTACTTTTTTCAAGCATTAATAAATTACTCTGTGCTGATAAAAAAAAAATCAGAAAACCTATCATCTCAATTTTGTTGGAATGTTGTGGCCTTGTACGTTCAAGTACGTCATAGAATAAACCATTTAAACTCTTAAGCATTGTAAGTACACCCTACAATATAATAAATTATATATTTAATATCAAATTCAAGGTTAATTCTTAAAAAACATAGCATCAGAATAGGAGATGCACATCTAGGTTCAGGTGTAGTGCACGGCATGAAATGAGTCTTACCTGTGAATACCTAAGCATTCATGAGGTGTTTTAACTTTTAAAAGCACAAGGTGCAAGTCAAGGGGATGCCTTTTTGAAGCAAGGAGCAAAATTTTTCAAAATTTCAACAAAGTGCACAAAAAAATGCAAAAAATTCATAAAATAAATAACTAAATTTTAAAATCATTCTTTTTAGTATAGATTAAGAATTTAAAACCCTAACGTACACTTGTTCTTGTTTGGGCTTGCCTCAAGGGGTTTGGGGGTGGAGTCCCCTACCTAGTCACCATTCTTAAAAAATCGCCAAAAGTACATAACTAAGGCGCAAGGCACACCAGGTCCGCACCTTCTTAAAGCGGTTGTACTTGGTCCTAGATGAGGCATATGCCTTAGAATGTACCTTGCATGTGTGCCTGAGGTGCGCCTTTTTATTTTAAGTCACTGACCTAAGACCCCCTTTAAAACATTGTTCTACCATTTTTGGTAAGTAAAAAACATTGTTCTATTTGGACCATGATCAATGAAAAAACTTCTTTTGTGGTAAATATTCTATCTTGAAGAATCTATTCTATGTCTTTAATATTTGAATTAATTCCTAAAGGGGGAAAGAAATATTCTGACAATGGGAGGCCTATTTATATTGCTAATAAGAAAATACCGTACCATTATTTCCAATTAAAAAAATGCACCATTGTTTTAAAAGGTGCAACTTTAGTGTGCCTATGCTTGCAGGCAAGGCTCATTTTGAGGGGTGTGTCTCACCTGGCTTCTTTCTATCTTTTGATGAGTTAACCTAGAAGTTGATGTTGAACAAATAGTTTATTGTGTTGTAATTATAATTTTGTTGTTAGAGTTCAAAAAATGTAACCTATGTAGGACTTAAATGCACAACACTATAAACTTTATGTTAGTAACATGAGGCTGTGGTCAATTGAGCTTATAAGGTTTCTAAAATATTTAATTTCTTTCAGAATTTTGATGTGTATCCTTGGCAGGGAGGTGTGGATTTTCCCCTTTCTAGGGAAATTTGCATTTAACCTCCCCACCCCCAATGAGGGCCGCAACTTGGGCCTAAGGATGTCAATGGGTCGGGTTAAATGGTAAACCCAACTATAGTACTTGTGCCGTGCATGGCCCGAAACCTTGGGTCGTGCCAAGTTTAGGGGGTCCAAGCCCATGAGCTGGCATAACACGACACGGGAAAATGGCCTGGACCACAACTCAGCTCATCATGGCCCATATATATATATATTCAATTTTGTTGTACTATTTTTCCAATTTCATTGTATTTTCCATTTCATTTTATTATTTCATATATGGCCAATTGTATACATTAAAATTCATGTTGAATAAAATTTTAAGACTTTTCCCAATTTGTTGTCTATCTTGTTAAATTTTTCTATTTTATTATTATTTTTTTCGGTTTTTCTTAAAAGAAAGAAAATTTGTGCCGGTGTGCAACCCAACTTCTCGGCCGTGCTGGATTCCCCTCTTGGCAGATTTGTGCCAAGTAGGCATCGTGCCAGCCTGGCAATGCCCACATTACAGCTCTAGGGCTACATACTATCATAATTCCTTTATCTTATCTCTTAAGCTCTTACCCTAATGACAACTTGTCATTAGTGATATTCATTACATACTTTTATGTTTTATTATTGCTGATTTCATGATTTTAGATTTTCAATAAAGGATCTATCATAATTCATAATAGACTCTAGTAATTCACTAATTTGGAATATTGTACTAAAAGAAACAATAAAAACATCAACTAAGAAAATACCAATAAAAAATATTATTAATATATGGTCATGGAAGTTCGAGTTTAGGTCTCTTAATCAAAGACTAAGAGAGTTTGAGAGATTTTATGATAATACAATATTACCTTACCTTTCTCCCAAAAAAAAATTGAGAGATTTTATGAAATTTTAAGAGGGTGGGATAAAGGCCTGGCTAGGCCATCAGTTGTAACTGTATTTTTTTAGTGATATGAGCTGCTTTAAGCAAAAAAGGTATGCTAGGTTGCAGCAATATGTTGTATCTTGAGTGAAGATAAAAGTGAGAGCCCAGATCTTCTGAAGGCATAAACTCTGGGAACACAGAATCCAGCAACTCTGGGATAAAGGCCTGGCTAGGCCATCAGTTGTAACTGTATTTTTTTAGTGATATGAGCTGCTTTAAGCAAAAAAGGTATGCTAGGTTGCAGCAATATGTTGTATCTTGAGTGAAGATAAAAGTGAGAGCCCAGATCTTCTGAAGGCATAAACTCTGGGAACACAGAATCCAGCAACACGTTGGGAATATCTCCCGTACATGTATCTTAAATTCATGGGGAGATGTTCCCAATCTGTGGCTGGAAGCCCATGCTTGCAGAGTGATTGCATGGTTTTTGCTTTCAGAGATCCCCTCGCTAAAAGTGAGTAATGCTAGGTTATTCAGCACATTTTCTACTTTAATTTGTTGTAAGTTGAAAAATTTTTCTTGTTATTTCCATCTTGCTCATTTCTCTTATTGAAAATTATGGAATTGGGAAGTTATCTATGTTGTTGCTTATAAGTTTACAGGTAAATGGGTAATGCTGATTATCGAGGAGAATTTGTGTAGTTAGGATGTAAAATACAACCTAGCTGTTTCTTCTTTACTTTTTTTTATTGAAATTTAGTAGTTAATAAACTTGATTGCAAACTGAACTGTTGAATTAAGTCTGAGTTGGGTTAATTTTTCATTGGTCAGCTAGCATTTGTTTATGTCATGTATATGTTGTCAGATAGCACTGTCTGCTATCGTTTCAAATGCATGATGTCCTCTCATCTTAACATGTTTCTGATGGGTCAGGATATTGGAGGATGTGACATTCAAAAGCAGGAAATCCGGGAAGCTGTGGAATTACCTTTGACACATCATGAGCTATATAAACAGATTGGCATAGATCCTCCTCGAGGAGTATTGCTTTATGGTCCACCTGGCACAGGTAAAACAATGCTTGCCAAGGCTGTTGCTAATCATACGACTGCAGCCTTCATAAGAGTGGTTGGTTCAGAATTTGTTCAGAAGTATTTGGGTGAGGTAAACTGCTTTAGATTTCCTTTCTTCTAACCAATAGTTTGGCATGTTGCGTATTTGCTGCCTTATACCTTGGTGGTTCTCATGTAGAAATCTGTTGCTATAACCTAAAGTGCTTCAATTGTGATCTATATAAACATACATCTATGGTCATGCACATATCTGTAAAAGCAAACACATTCACATTTCACATATATCAGAATATTTCCTGACTCCAAATGAATGCCTGGCTATTTGTTTTTCTCACTATAAACAATGTTACACTGGAGGTTTCAACCTAGTTTCAATACGAGTATTACGACTCAAATTGTGGCAGACTAGGAAGATCCAGCATCTGGCTTGGCATCCATATGAGTGATGGATTCACAGTTATGCCCTTTGCCCCTTTGTGTTGAAAAGTTGAAATTAGGGGTGCAAGTCAGGTGGGTTGGGCCGGGTTTATGGTCAACCCTGGCCCAGCCCTAAAATTTGGGCTTAAGGCCCGAGCCCAAGGTCAAGCACGATTTTCTCAACCCGAGCCCAGCCCACACTGTAATTTGTTACACTCAAGTGGTCAATGAACCCACTCTAAAATTATACATATATATGTATTTATGCAAATATGTATACAAATGTGTGTGTGTGTAGTAATACACACAAACACACACACACAACACATATATTTATATACATGTGTATAGTTGGCCTGGGTTTGGGCTACCTAAGGGCTAGGCCTGGGCCCGGCCCGAAAAATAAAAATGCCCGATTTCTTGGGTCCAAGCCCAACCCAAGGACCGAAAATCCAAGCCTAGCCCATGTAAAATTTTGGGCTGGGCCGGTTCAGTCTCGGATTGGGCCTGCCCAAGTTGCACCCTTGGCTGAAACGCTGAATCATATTCCACTCTTTTAAACATGCACACACACACAAACATGTAGACCCTAGGGGGTATGCTAGTATTGTACACTGTTACATCTAACATGAAGACAGATCTACACTCCTTGCATTTCAACTTTACTTCTATGATTAGTCTTGGTATAGCAGTTGCACATGAAGTTTTTCTTTCTGATTCTTCCTCTAAAGCCATGTTGTAAAGGCTTTCTCTTTTAGATGGGCTAGGAATAAGCCTCACCTATCAAAGATTAAAAACAATACATGTCAACAGTATGCTGCATGCTGCACCATTTCCATGGGTTTTCTTGGGGTGCAGGGGATGGGGATGAGTATCCTGGGCTGGACCAGAAGCAAGCCTTTTGACATAGGGTGGAAATACACAGAAAATATGGGCCTACCACCCATAGAGATTGAAACAAGGAGAAAGAACAGGTCAGTGCATCTGTTATGATGGGGTGAGTGAGAGGAGGGTGGTTACAGTGGGAGGTGATAGTGAGAAACATGGGTTTCGAATTTTAGGGGGCTTCTTTGATTGATAAATATGTGGATAGAGAACAGAGGAAGGTAGAGAAGACTTCTAATGTGGCTAGATGCTTTAAGGGGCGGATTTTTTTTGGACAAATTTTAACAGTCAGGAAGGGGGTTTATTTGGGGGTTTTTGATAAAATTTTCCCTAAAAAAATTTAACTGTCAGAAAAATCAAAGAGCGACCCAAGTTCTAAAGGTCTTTGCTCATCTACAAGGGGGTTTATTTGGGGTTGGTCCTCATAAGAAGGTCAAGAAGGTCCATAAATGGAGAATAGGAAAAGATTCTATTTGAGCTAATAAAGCATTTTTTTTTTTGATAATGAAATGAAGTGAAGAATGGTGGGTTGAAGAGGTTGTTAATATTTTTGAGGTTCATATGTGAGAGTACACAATAGTAGCTTTTATTATTTTATCATGGAATGTTCTTTTTGTTCAGGGGTGTTTTTTGGGTTTTGATTTGTTTATTTGGAGGTTGGGTTTGTGACATTGCGTTACTGCATATGTTGTCTTTTTTTTGGGTGATTTCTTATCAGCTTTCTTGTACTTTTTTTTATTTGGTAAGTTTTGTTTTTACTATAAAAAATGGCCCATGCAAGTGGAAACTTATCTATCTATCCTATTCAATAAAAACAAAAACATCATTTTTATGCACAACAAAAAATGTAGTGATTTTGAAAAGTATAGTACACATATTTGTTGTGCATAAATTCATTGTGTACTGGCATGAATTTGTTGTTTGTTGTGCATAAATTCATTGTGTACCGGCATAAATTTGTTGTTTAATAGAACTCTTAAACTACAATTCTTATATCTTCCAAACATTATTCTTGAAGCTTGCAAATCAGAACCTAGATATGTTTTGGATTCCAACCCTGCACAAGTCCATATAATACTGCTTTAATATTTTAATTGAAACCTACATGGTCTATTAGAACTTCCTTTTGCACATTAATAATTGTCATTTTGTGTAGCCATATTGTTCATTCTCATTTTTCTTCCTTTCTGCTTGCTCCCTCCTGGATTTGGTTCATAACTCAGTAGTGATGGATTGCATCTAATCTTTTCGTCAGGGTCCAAGAATGGTCCGTGATGTTTTTCGTCTAGCCAAAGAGAATGCTCCTGCAATTATATTTATTGATGAGGTGGATGCTATTGCTACTGCTAGGTTTGATGCCCAAACTGGTGCTGACAGAGAAGTTCAACGAATCCTTATGGAACTCCTGAACCAGGTAGAAATCATATTATATGGATTAAAAAGATAAGATCGTTGAAAGTAGAGATGGAAGAACATAATGATTTCAATTGCATGCCTCAATCTACTGTTTCTTGGGTTTATTACTGATTTTATAATTATGACGGACAAGTTACACTCCTGTATTGTACTATCCCATATAATTCAGATTTACTTCTTTTGTTTATTTATTTATGGTCTGAATGCTTTTACAGATGGATGGGTTTGACCAAACAGTGAATGTAAAGGTAATAATGGCAACTAACCGAGCTGACACCCTAGACCCTGCACTTCTGCGTCCTGGAAGGCTTGACCGGAAAATTGAGTTCCCTTTGCCTGATAGACGTCAAAAGAGGCTTGTTTTTCAGGTTAGTATTATGGATACATATATAATTTTCTCTCTACTATGAAGTTGTAAAGAACTAAGGTTGCTCATGTATTACTCTTTTTCACCATTATATCCATAAAATGCTTTTGCAGTTCAACATGAATGTCATTTGTCAAGAATCCGAATTTCAAGAGCCTTATTACTATCATTTGTTCTTGTACAGGTTTGCACAGCAAAGATGAACTTAAGTGATGAGGTTGACTTGGAAGACTATGTATCTCGGCCAGATAAAATTAGTGCTGCTGAGGTCAGTTGATCCATCATATTAGCTCTTTATGTTTTGATAGAAAACTGTGTTCTTGTTTTCTTCTGTGGGTACTCTTGCAACTGATCCATCCTTGGTTATTGAGTTTTGTATGGATTAGGAACTACAAATGGTTTTTTTGTCAATCATAGTTGTCAAGATGACAAGGCCATGGTGGGAGGGGGCCCCTTGTCCTCTGGGGTACCTAGATGATGAAATTTGACAATAACAATTCCCTTGGAATATACCAATCAAAAAACAATTCCCTAGGAAAATACCAATCATAAAACAATTCCCTAGGAATATTATTAGCAACTAGTGGCAACTGAAGTCCTAGATATCCTAATATTCCATGTAACTCAAAACTCCAAACAATTGCCATTGATATACGGAGAAATGAAGCCAGATATACAGAACAAAGGGCATATGAATTGAATTATAACAATGTAGAGTGAATAAGATGAGGTGGTACAGGGTATTATATCTTTTTACAGGAGGCTTTTTGCTGAGGAGGTGGTTAGATGGGAATTGGATGGAGTGATTTTTGATCAACTTGGATAATTTGGATAGAGATTGGCTCAAGAGGAGTTTGAGGAGGGGAGGTTTGGCAAGCTTTGCAGGAGCTTTATGGAAACAAAGCCATAGGTCCTGACAGCTTTCTTATGGAATAATTCTACACCAAATGTTGGGATATTACTAAGGCTGATGTCATGGTAGCAGTGAAGGATTTCTAGGTGAATGCCCAGCTGTCATAGGGTGAAAAATCTAACTTCATTTCCCTGATCCCTAAGCTAATTGGTGGCTCGGATATTAAGGATTTCCGTATTAGCCTCACTGGAAGCTTCTACAAAGTCATTTCCAAGTTGTTGGCTAACAGATTGAGGAATGTGATGGAAAATTGGTCCTACCCTCTCAACGTGCTTTCATGGATGGTTGGCAAATTCCTGATGAGACCCTCATTGCTAATGAGTGCATTGATTCCCATCTTTGGCAAGGTAATCCCAATCTCATTTGTAAGCTTATGACCATGTGCACTGGCCCTTTGTTAACTTGGTTTGGTTTTATGTGGAGGCAATGGGTAACATGCTGCATTTCTAATCCTATGTTTTCAGTCGTCATCAATTGCTTTACTATTTCCGGAGTGATCCCTTGTCCCCATTTCTTTTCTCTCTAGTGGACTCTTTAGGGAGATTAATTAGCAAGGTTTTCAAGGGAGGATATATTGAAGGCTTATTTGTTTGCAGTGATGGTCCATTGGTGTCTTCATTGCAGTTTGCTGATGAAACCCTTTTTTTTAAGGGCTTGCCATGTTGACTTGATGTTTTTGAGGTGCCTTTTGATTTGCTTTGAGGTTGCCTCTTGGTTGAAGGCTAATCTCTAGAAGAGCTAACATATTCCTGTAGGGGATGTACCTCATTAGTGAACTGGCTAGTACATTGGGGTCTTTTGCTAGAAGCTAATTACAGATCTAGTGCTATCTGAGATTCAGTTATATAACGCTTTGAGGCTTTTGGGTTGGAAAGGGAGATATTTGTCTAAGGGGGAAAATTACCTTAATTCAAGTGTCAGTGGCTAAAATTTTGGAGAAGTCGAGAAGAGGTTTCTTGTGAGAAGGTGCCAACAAAGAGAAAAAGTTTCACTGCATTGCTTGGGCCTTTATTTATGAGCCTAAGGAGAAAGGTGGAGCTGGAATTAGAGGTTTAAGGGTCGTGAGTGATGCCTTACTGTTGGGGTACTGCTCAACACAGGAGAGAGAGAGAGAGAGAGAGAGAGAGAGAGAGAGAGGAGGAGGAGGAGGAGGATTATTGGTTGCAAGTACAAGGTCATCTATGAACCGGACCGCACTTATTCCTCAACAGTCCTTCAGTACTAGGGTGTAGAAAGGGGTTATGTCTGGAATGCCCAAATTCCAGCAGTATACTAAGGGATGGCAGGAGTATCTGTTTTTGGAAGAATTCTTGGTGCTAGGACCAACCATTTTGTGAGATTTCCCCTAATCTCCTTTTCTCTTTGCCATTGCTTCTAACAAGGATGGGCCGGTTAGTGAATTTATAGAGATGCTCAGTGGCCAAGCAGTGTAGATCCCTAGTTTTCTTAGAAACTAGAGTCCGTTTGGTTTGCAGGGATAGGGGTCTGGAATTGGAATTGAATGACACATTTCAATTCCAACCATTTGGTTGGGAGGAACTGGAATCTGATTCCCATTCCTGGTGGAATGGCTTTCCCCTGAATGGCCATTCCCTCCCCCTCCCTCGCAAACCAAACAGGCCCTTAAATGATTGGGAAGTACAATTACTGGAAGATTTAGGGTCCACTTGGTTAAGAGTCAGAATCGGAACCAAAATCCATTGGGGAATCAGAATCAGATGGAATGGATTCTTATTCCCAAGGGAGGGGTTGGAATGGCCAATCCACCAGGAATGGGAATGGGATTCTGATTTTGCCTAACCAAATGGTTGGAATTGGAATGGACCATTCCGATTCTGATTCCAGACCCCTATTCCTGCAAACTAAATGGAATCTTGCTGTGCAGGTTGTATGAGATGAAGGTTGATCCTAGCTGTAGGGATGTTTGGTTGTGGGTGGGGGGAAAAGATGACCACTTCTGAACTAAATCATGTTACTGTGCTTTATTGGGGTCCTTTGATAAAGTGGCATGGTCTTGGATGTGGAAATCTCAGACTCCCTCAAAAAGCATTGGATGCCATGTCTGGTGTCACTTCTTTAGACTATTTCAGATTTCAATGGTTTCTTCCGTATTCAATGGCTGAGCTAGTTTTGTCTTGGATGATGGGTGTGCTAAAGGGAACTTTCTTAGGAAATGTCTGCCTTTTGCTATATGTTGGATAATTACGAAGTAGCAGAATTGCAGAACTTTTGAGGCCAAGTCTGAATCTTTGGAGGTGATTATTAGCCGCGTGGAATGGAACTTGAGGAGATGGGCTGGTGACACAAGGCTGTTTGTGGGAAATCCATCTAGCTGCTTTTCTAATCATTGGTCATCCATTTTATTTTGATTTCTATGTATAGAAGCTGAATGTATATGTTATGTGCATGTATACAGGCACTCTTTTTTTGTATTAGATTGAGAGTTGCTCACCTCCTTTACAGTTAATACAATTACGTTTACCACAAAAAAAATGAAAATTGCCAAGTTTATATAATACTAGGAGAATATAATTGATATTTAAACTAGCCAAATAAATTGTTCTGAAAGCAGAGCTCAATTTGTTCATATCTTATGAATAAAGAAATCCAATCCATTAAAATAGAAGAAAACTCAATTCAACTAAGCCTCGTTGTCCCAAATATATGGAGTCAGCTACATGAATCCTGTTCTGCTATTCCACTCTCTTCAATTCCATATCTATTCTTCAAAGCTGGACCCGCAAAATCGTTTCTCACTACCACCAACCAACCTTTTTTTGAGAAGTTTGTAAGAAACATAAATAATCTTATGATGTATGATATGATTCACAATTTGATTCAATTTAATTTTGTCTACAATTTATGGTACAATTTTCAGAATATTGTCTGCTGAATATGTTTAGTCAATTCATCCAGCAAATAAAAATTATTTAAGAGAAAAACAACTCTCTTTCCTCCCTTTAATCTCCCAACAAAGGTTTAGTCTATGAAGCAAAGCACAGATAATGTTGAGACAAACTTAGGTAAGTATTATTTGTATGATCTGTTGTAAAATATATGGTGATTTGGGGTTGTCTTTCAATGTCTGAAACCACTATTGTTTTTCATGGTGGGGGATGCAGATCGCGGCAATTTGTCAAGAAGCAGGAATGCATGCTGTTCGCAAGAATCGGTATGTTATACTTCCAAAGGATTTTGAGAAGGGGTACCGGGCAAACGTAAAAAAGCCTGACACGGACTTTGAGTTTTACAAGTAAAGCGTTGTGGAACTGGAACCAACCACCACATGGAATGGAGGAGAACATTTGGATACTTGTGGTATATTTGTAAACATTTGCAGACGCATAACTTTTGGAGTTGTAGTGGATGCGGACTTGCTTTGTATTTATTATTACCATCATACCATGTTTACTTACCTTCCCAACTCCCAAGTGTTGAAGCTCTATAATTGTGCCTCGTACTCATTGCAGGCATTTCCCGCTCTGAATTGTTTAATTATGTTTTATTTTTAATCAATCCTGTACTGTAAACAATCAATTAGTCTACAGAACGTCAGAGAGTCCACCCACGAATACCGGAATACCCTGATACAAAATACAATACAACTCGAAGATGTCTACGGTCTACCTATCCATAAATATCTCAAGCAATACCCTGCGGATAGAACTGCAAATTGCAAACAGCCCTCCATTCACAATCGCTTCTTTAACATATCCACCTTTCTCTACTGTTCATCTAGATTGTAGAGTACAGAGCACGGTTCAGTTGTCTTGTGACATGGCTTTTTGGACGTGACAAATTTTCTCTCATTCGTCGTCGTTAGCGTGGTCAGAAAATGGCAATAATATGCTTAATCTGGGCCGCCTGTGGGCAGGAAAATGCAAACCCTATAAGGCTAGAACAGGCATCTCCAGTAGCCAGTAGCTGGGTTTTGTTTCAATAGTCAATACCTCTGTCCACATTGGAATAGGATAGGAGTAGGGTATTGTTTTGTTGATTTGTTCCTATATTTGATAGTGGGCCGGGCTCGGGCTGGATTTTTACAACGTATCAACAGAATAAAGGCCTGCTTGAGCCCAGCCCGCACCCCATGCCCAGGCTGGACATCTGGGCTGGGCCGTACGAATGAAAATTAAAATTTTAATTTAACTTCATGTTCATAATTATAGAAAAACATATTTAAAAAGTTAAATGCATATGTTTATATATATATAATACCAGAATACATGCCAATGCCATTTATATTATAATTACATTTACATAGATATATATTTAGTAAAATATTATAAAATGTTTTAAGATACTATATATACAATAATTTTTGGGCCAGGCCTAAGGCTTGTTTGGCCTGGGCCCAACTCACATTATGTGCAGATTTGATGTAGGTCTGGGCTGGCAGGGCTTGACAGAAATATGGCTGCCAATCCTAGACAATTGCGGGCTGGATCATAAATGATCATCCATGGCATTGATAATTAAGTATGGGTACCCATCCCATGCCATGCGGCACTAATGATGCGTGATTTGGTAGCTTATTGTTGGCAGGCAGCTTGGACGTTGGATTGAGTAGGTCGTTTGGTTGAGCTTCAAGAAAAGAGAGATTAGAATGTTCGGGTTGCTTGAATCGGGGTGAACACTCCGATGCTTAAGTCAACAAAGAGTTTTGAGAGAGCTAGAGCATTATTAGAGCTAAATTGTGCATACCTCATGAGGTTAGAAGTGAGACCTTTATATAGACATTGTTTGGTGCAAGTTTCACGCACCACGTTCGAGATCTTTGGGAAGACGTGACTAACTGGTCTGAAATCCTTGGAGGTAGTTTCGTATGTAGATTAGGTTTTTGTGTCTTCCTCTAGAACATTCGGTGTGGGAGCTGACTTCTAGATGACCTGGGAATAATAGGACGCACACGGAGGAGGTTGACGAGCATGTCTCGTAGGCCGCCACCTGGACCTCAGTCAGGCAAGTCGCTCCTCAAGTCGAGGTCCCTTGGACCGGTATTGACAAGGTACCATAGGTCGGCAAGTCCTTGAAGGAGGTCGCTTCTCACGTCGAGGTCCTTTGAACTGGTAACGAGGAGGTACCAGAGGCACCACAAGTCGGCCCTGGACAAGGTGCTGCTAACCGCCTTGTTGAGGTGCCCGAACTGTGTATGAGGCACCTTGGACTGATTCTAGGGTGCGTCTCCTTAACTTGGCGAGATACGCGACTATCCAAGTAGCGCTGAGGTGTCAAGCGGTGAAGACGGATGTCACGTGTCACTAGGTCAGTGGAGGGCCAAATCACCCCTCATCAATTGCCCCCCACACTCGAGCCACGACTAGTTCGATGAAGGGTGTAGCTTGTTTGAAGATGAGGCCCGAGGTGACCAGCTCTGGACGTCGGTTGAGTTAGTCCGCTTGTGTTGGTCGACTTGTCGAGCTATTATTGGCGTGAAGCCAACATTTCTAGTCTAAAAACAATTGAAATTGGTCGCAACTTTTCGAAATTTGAAATAGGGCGTGCTTTCAAAATTTGAACTATGCCATGCACGCCCTTCAAAATTTTGAACGCGGGCTTCTTCTTGGACTGTTGGATTGGGCAAATCTGGTCCATCGGTGGTTCGTGCTTCTATAAGTAAATTGGGGGGACCCTCAAGGGCCCCATTTCGTTATCCGGTTTTGGACTTATGCTAGGGTGAAGATTGGTGAAGCATTGATGATCTCTGGCTCGGCGGTGGTAGTTTTTGGCAACTCGTCTTTTTACACTTCTTGTCGGTGAGTCTCTATTTCCTCTTACTCATGTCTAGAGGGTTGGAGAGGGAGTGCTACCCAGATGCTCGAGCCGGGGAGGGGGGGTCCTCGGATCAAGAGCGAAGAGGTTCCCCTAGAGGGGCCTCGACGAGGAGATAGTGGATCTAATTAACACCTATCAGATTTCTAATGACTTGAACTATATCCAGCCCAAGGACGAGCAATATCTGTGGAGACAGGGACAGAATGAGGCCTATGTGTTCATGGAAGCCATCGTTGCTGGGATATGCTTTCCCCTTCATTCATTTATCTGTGAAATCCTCTGACGCTACGGCTTGGTACTGGATCAACTGCACACAAACTCAATCAGGACCATTTCTCTTAGCTATCATCTCAGTTTCCCCTTAGATATAGATGTCTTCTTGGGGCTATGTAGTATAAAGAAGGTTCCCAATGAGCCTTATTGGTTCTACATTAGCTACCAATCTGAGTTTAAGCTTTCGGGCGGTTTTTTGTCCAAAATCACGAACTAGAAAACAAAGTTCTTTCTGAGTCGTGATGAAGGCTAGCCAATGTCAACGACCTGGAGGTGCAAGCCATGAAGATATGAAATCAAGTTCGATGAGGAGTTGCTGAATGACCTTAGACTCCTGATTGAACGACGCTCCTTGGTCAACAAGTTCCTAGTTGAATCGGTGCTCATCGAGTTCCTAGTTGAACGACGGTACTTGCCTCTTGTCCCTCAATTGAGTTTTTTTTCCTGATCACAGAGATGACTATCTTTTCTTCGATCTTAAACGCAGCTCAAAAGCTGTTTAAGAAGAAGAGGAGGGCGGTTGGTGAGTCTAGCCATGCGGTAGAAGAGAGGTCGACGGAAGGTTGTCGTGATGCGGTTGACCTGGAGGAGGGCAACAACTCGATTCAGATCGACCCTGCTCATGTTGCTCCAATACCACCGATGAGCACGTCCCATTTCGATGAGGCGATGACTCCTTACGGCACAGAGATCTCTCTGTTTGTACCCGAGTCAATTGCTTTATCACCGATTGGATTCATGACCCATACGTGGCACTTCGTATGGGAAGGGGCATTCTCCTTCCAGAAGATGTTTGCATGTATCATGAGCTTGATCTCTCTGAAGTCAGTGCCTAGATCATTCGGAATGCCATGCAGGTATGCATCCTTGCAAAAAACTTGCTTTGCTACATTATTTATCCCTTATTGAGCCATTTTTCTGTTCACAGATCAATTCGCTGGGTCAAGTCATGCTAGATCAGGTCACCGCCTCGAAGGGCCAACATAGAATCCCTCCAATCTCAACTAGAAGAGGCCTATCTCAGTGCCGAGGAGGACTGGCAACACTTCTATTCCCTGAGCATGAGTATGAACTACGAGCTAGAAGAATCTAGGGGGATGATTGCCAGTCTAAACGACGAGCTCTAGGAATAGCAGGCCAGACACTTTGACAATATTCACCGAGCTGAAGTTGTTGCTATTGATCGCTTTAGCCAATCTTTAGAGTTTGAACAAGAGAGAATTGAAGCGGCGGTACCCTTTCTAAAGTGGAGCTTCAACCTGTGCCACCGCTTTCTTCGACACCTATACCTAGACCTTGACTTGGGCTCTATCTCGCTTAAGTCGGTTCTGGACGATCTGACCCAAGAGGTTGAACAAGAGGCAACTACTCTAGAGGAGGGTGACAACGTTGAGTATGATGATGAGGATGGTGACGAGAATGATGATTAGTGGAGGATCTGCCTTTCCATATAGGGTTCGACAATGATATGGAAAAGATATGATATCCAAAAAAGGACTAACCACTAAACATTTTTAGGACTGCTATACGCCGGGCCTGCGAGTTAGTGGAATTTGAATATGTTGTAGGGAATTCTCCCATAAATGGAACTTCTGAAATCTTCCTTTCCTCGCTTTTCCTTTTTTTTTTTGTTTATCAGGTTGACCAGGAAATGCCGATGTTCTTTGAGATCCGCTCGAGTTTGCCTTAGTTGGAGTGCTAGAAGTGGAGTTTAGCTTGACCAGGTCGGAACCATGCTCACCCCGCAAGCTGATAAGTGGTATTGAGGCTGCGGGTGCATCTATGCCATCACGGGGGTTCAACTTGAGGGGGCAGATCTATTGTTTGCGGGTTGCCGACTCTCATGGGAACCAAGAGATGTTCGACCTGCGAGGCTGGCTCCACAATCAACTAGCTACCAATTCTCATGGGAGCCGTGGAGGGCTTGATTTGTAGTGCGGCCTTGCAGTTAGGGCTGGGAGACTATTTGGGTTGTGATAGCATCACCAATACGTGCGTTGTTATTAGCGTTGTTGAAGACATTGTTGCTTGAGGATGCCATTGAGCTTAGGATTTGAGAAAGGTGAGAACTTGGCTTTGTATAGTGTTCCCATAGATGGTGCCAATTGATGATGCACGATTTGGTAGCTCTCTGTTGGCGGGTAGCTAGGACGCTGGACTGAGTAGGTCGCCTGGTCGAGCTACAAGAAGAGAGAGATCAGAGTGTCTAGGTTGCTTAACCCGGGACACTCTGATGCTTAAGTCAGCAAAGAGTTTTGAGAGAGCTAGAGTACTATGAGAGCTAAATTGTGCATACCTCATGAGGTTGGAAGTGAGACCTTTATATAGGCATTGTTTGGCGTGAGTTTCATGCACCATGTTTGAAGTCTCCGAGAAGATGTGGCTGACCGGTTTGAAGTCCTTAGAGGTAGTTTCACATGCAGACTAGGTCTTTGTGCCTTCTTTCGGAACATTCAGTGTGGGAGCTGACTTCTAGAGGACCCGAGAATGATAGGATGCACGTGGAGGAGGTCGGCGAGCACATCTCGTAGGTTGCTACCTGGACCTCAATCAGGTCGGCAAGTCCTCGAAGGGGGTCGCTCCTCACGCCGAGGTCCCTTAGATCGGTACTGACGAGTTACCATAGGTTGGAAAGTCCTCGAAGGAGGTACTTCACATGCCGAGGTCCTTTGAACCGGTAACGATGAGGTACCAAAGGTACCACAGGTTGGCCCTGGATGAGGTGTTGCTAGCTGCCCTACCGAGGTGCCCGAGCTGTGTATGAGGTGCCCTAGACTTATTTTGGGGTGCCTCTCCTTGACTTGGTGAGATACACGACTATCCACGTGGCGCTGATAGGGACGGCAATTTTCCTGTCCCTGATGGGTACTTGGGCTCCCCTATCCGACAAGGTCGGGTATGGGGAGTGGTTTGGCAGGGTTGGGGATGGGGCTAACACTGAATCCCTGATTGGGTTCGGGGAAGGGGATGGGGAATGCAATCCCCGTCGTGCCCCAACCCCGATTTATATATATATATATACATTATTCATAAAATATTTATATTATTATATTATATATTATTTAATTGACAAATAACAATTTCAATTAAAAATTAATTAAACATTACACAAGTTACAAAAACTCAAAGTAAAAAAGTAAATGACTTTCTTCTACTACCACTCGAGAGACAAAGAAGAAAAAACAGAGGTGGCGGCTAAAAGCTTGAAACTCAAAACCCTAGTACCTTACTCTTCTTCTTCCATTGATTTGTTCTTCCTTCTTCGTCTATCGTTCCCGACTACCGTCGCCTGTCGGTACTCTCTCTCTCTCTCTCTCTCTCTCTCTCTCAGGTGAGGCAACACTGCAACTTGCAAGCCCGCAATGGTCCTCTCTCTCTTAATCTCTCTTTCTCTCAACTTAATGCTTTTGATTTCTGATTTTTGAAGTCTCAAACAGATTACAAATGTGAGATGTTACATATCTGAATCTACTTCAGATCCGAATCTACTGTAAGTCGCAAGTCTGGAGTCTCTCCCTCAAGTTGGGGATCGGGCATAGGGATGGAGGATGATTTGGGGGTCGGGTCAGGAATGGGGGATGATTTGAGGGTTGAGGTTAGAGATAGGAAATATAATCCTCACCCCGTTGCCATTCCTAGGCACTGAGGTGTGATGAAGACGAATGCCACGTGTGATTAAGTCGGTGGAATGTCAAATGACCCCTCATCAAGCACAATTGAACGAAAGCTAGTCTTACTTTTATATGCTATCCTCGTTGTATTATTAAGCATGCAAATACCAAAAAATTAGTATTAAATAAACAGCCGGCATATGGGGAGCACGTGCCTTCTACTACTTTATAATTTAAATAAACAAGCTCTCTCTCGCTCGATCCCATTCACGTGAGGACAACTCACGAAATTCTCAAATGGAACTTGCATGCTATTCCCATTGACCTCAATAAGCGTGAGCTGAGTTTGCTTTCAAGGAATGATGGTGGTGCCGTGGTAGCCACTGGTCACATACATCTCTGATCTGATCCGATCCTGTAGAGGAGCAGGGACGAGAATCCTGATCCTCTTAATTATTCAATTTCCAATCCCCATGTAACCCGAAAACCGTAAACCCAAAGCCATCTACATCTAACTAATAAATAGTTATGTTCATCCATCTAACTAATAAATAGCTATATATGTACACGTACGCTGGTAGTCGTAGATATATGCACATCCAGATGGAGACCAATTTTATTACCAGCTACTATCAAATATATAACTTTAAACGACGACAAAGGAAATTTCCTTTTTTTCAATACAAGATCGATGGTCTTTTCTCTTTTGAACGGATAAAGTAATTTGTTTGGGCTATATATGCACTTATCCTCCTTTCTTTGGAATTTGGATGCTACTACCATACAGCATGGAGTTTCGCATCATAAACGTGGCAATCAATGCATACTATTTATCAAAATCAAAATCATGGATGGATTTTGATTTTGATCGATCAAAATTCTTTAATCCTTTCCAGCGTCATAAATTTTCCTTAATTTCTCCGCATCACTTCATCCGGACTTGGAAGTGCTAATAAATCCTCCGGCAACCGTGATTCGTGAGCCAACCAGCAATATTGGAGGAACACACTTCACTGTAACTCACAGTACATGCGTTCTAGAGACTAGAGGTGTCTGTGCCAAAAAACTTGCTACGTGTCCTCAAATTATGGTATAGCTGAAACTGAAAGTCGACACATCAGAATGTACTGTAGAATTCACATCTGTGCCCCACAACGTTTTATATCACATCTCCACCGTGTATTGAGATGATAGTACCAGAAATAATGATATCATCATCCGGAGATGTTCCCAATACATGGCGAAAATGTGCTATGGGACGTTGTGAGGCACAGATCTGGACTCGTGTACCGTGTACGGACTAGCAAGTTTTCTCTCATTGAATTCCCATCTATGCCCCACAAATTTCCCACAGGATATTCCAACAGTGTATTGGGAACATCTTACTCCCAAATGTGGGGCACAGATGTGATCAAGTTTTCTTGTAGAGTTAGGATCTTTGGCTAATAAAACACATTCTAACCCTCTGCCAATATGATCTAACACCGCATACCTCATCATGAGATTAGGTCGTATGAGATGTGTGGTCTGAGGTTGCTGGAATGTATTTTATTGGCAGGTGATCCGGACTCTTATTGTAGGATAAATAATGCAATGATGGGCTTTTAGGTTGATTCTCTATGGTTACCGTGGCCCATGGGAAGCAAACACGTGGCAGATTTTATATGGAGGTCCTCCACAGACAATCCCTATTCATCGGGTCAGTAAATCAAGCATATTGTATAAAAATCCTTCCTTGATTATTCCAATGGGATGGATCATGGATGCTCAAGTTCAAATTCGGGTTTTCACACAATTTGAAGTCGGGTCTGTGGAGGCATACTCAGATTCCAGAGTGTCACCTCACCCTTATCCGACCCACAACCAATGACACCCCAGTTGCAAAAGTATAACACAGGCAGCTGGGGGTGAATTACTGAATTATTACAACAACGCAAACTGCATAAAGGTTGTGTGAATTACGAATCATGAAAACAAGAGAAACAGCAACAAAGACAAGAGGGACTGACTGAATCTGGTGGTCAAAAAAGATCGGCCCATAAAGTTTGTGTCCTTTCAAGTGGCTCAAACTGTCGGATTCGGATGTTTGGGTTAATAATGGCAATATCATGATGATTCATGTATGGAAGATATGTGTAGTGTAGTCAAACTCTCGAATCAAGGCTTTGTGTTGTAAAGGGTCTCTATGTTATTCGTGGTTATTGCCTATTAGTCCATATATATATATATATATATATATATCGTCATCCCTTCCCTCCCATTCCCATGATCCCATTGATCCCATCTCATGGCCATATATTATGGTCATGGATGGTAAATCTCTTGCAATGCAAATGCAGACCATGTGCTGGAGTGGTCCATTACCATTAGGCAATTAGCTTTTAGCTTTAAGTCGGAAGGATTTAGTTTGCAATAAATTTATCTAAGCCGCGTAATTTTCTTATTTAATATTATTCACTTCATGGACATGGACCATGACCAACCATATATAATAATAATGATAATAAACCCAACAAGACAACAATATTTAGTGGACCAGTTCACCCAGACCCAGCCCAGATGCTCGAACCGGAGGACGGGCAGATCTATTAGCTGATCCAGTGTAGTAGTACTATCTGTATCTTTTACGGGTTTGATGGGTGGACATTGGACAACGCCCACATTATTATCCTTTTCTCCACTCTCCTCTCCTCTCCTCCTGTACACTTAGTTACATTACACATACAAGATGCTAATAATTAATTAATGTTAATGTTTGTAATTCCTCCCGACTCCTTGTTTTTATATGTAGATATAGAATAAATGCAAAATCTGACGAGGACACGTGCTTCCATAGACCAATGGAAATGGTAGGACCACATTCCCTTACGACGAGTTACCGTCTTTGCCTTGTATCTATCTATGTATATTAATATGTTTCCTTCAATGGAGCCTTGATCAATTAATCCTCCTCTTCTTGTTTCGTTCCTTGTTAAGCCTAAAATTTAAAAAGGAAAGAAAAGAAAAAACACGACGTCGTCTTTCACTCCGAAAAACCTTTTATAGGTTTAATTTGAAAGGAGTATATTTTGTATATATTTATAAGTATTTATACTAAAAATAAGGGGGGAGACCGGAGAGGGACTGGGGGAGGCAATGTGGATGTTATGTAGAATTAATCATATTTTGTTGCCAAACATGAGATACCCACCTCCACCCATCATAAAAAAAAAAAGAAAAAAAGAAAAAGAGAGTATTCAAAATTTCAAACTTGAAACTTGAAAGCAAAGGACGCAAGGCAAAGCAATGGTGGGTCAATAATTGCCGTAACTAATTACTCATTAATCATATATCCAACTATTGGTAAATGATCGTAAATTAATGACCTGGCTTAATTTTTTTATATCATTATGGGATTGAGGCATAAATATGTATATATATCTTGTGTAAAAAGCATAAAAGCATGGATGGATGTTGGGATCATAGATTACTCATTAGGCATTAGCTGCTCTCTCTCTCTACTCTAACCATCATCATGGATCATAATGTAATGCTTCTTCACTAATCATTATTATTATTATATTTATTTGTCTACCAAAATAAAATAATAAATGCAGAGTCACTGACCCGGCCGGGCGGCCGACGATCATCCCAACTCCCAATAACAAATATCTTAAGGTCAACGAAGGGTGTCATAGTAATTTTGACTCATATCTTGATTAATGGGGTTATTCAAAGATCAATTTTATCCTATTCAATCGGATGGCTCAAATTGCCGGTGTGAGTTATCAGTGAGAGATTGAGAGGAGACACCAACTAAACTGTTTCTACTTATACCCAATAAGCACCAAGCAGTAAAACTAAAATTACACTGAGCCCAGGTGTGGATGTGGTAAACTGGTAATAAACCGACAAGACAATGTATTATTATGTGATATGTATAACCAACCGTATATATAGGGATAGGGATGGCAAGGAGCGAGAGCTCCGTAGTCACTACTCACAACTGCACCAAATACAGATCCACGACTCTCTCTCTCTCTCTCTCCAAGAACATCGTCAGCTATACTTCTCGCTTTGTAACTACTATTGCATTTTCTGCCACAGCCCCCCCCCTCTCTCTCTCTCTGTGTTATCCATGGTCTTTCTTTCAGATTCGTCGATATGAATCGCATCTCAAGGGATTCTTTGGCCGGAGGGAGGATTGTTCCGGCGGGATCGCAACTCCGGAGAGGTCGGAGCATCGCTGCCATCTCGAGAGATACGGATGAAAACTTGGATCTCTTCTCCAGGAACCGCCGGAGCCTCCCCATCACTTCATCTGACGAACCAGACGGTACGGATCTCACCGCCTGACTCTCGGTTTGAATCTCCCGGATCTTTTCCGTTTTCTATCTTGAATCGACTAGAATACCCCCTCTAAACTTATCTTATTCTTTTGATAGTAGTGGGATTGAGGTCACATATAGGAGCATTGTGGTCATTTTCTATTAATATCCTGAAATTTCTTTTTTGGCAGGCTGTTCTTGCTATTTGATGTTGATTAAGATTAGGTTGATGTTCCTAGGTGCACCTGTGCAAATTTAGATGGCATCCGTATTTCTTCGCTAGAACTTTATATTTACTATAGTATTATTTTCTGGCCTAAGAATGATGTTAAATATTTTTCTCACTTTTTCGTTTTTATTTGATTCTACAATTTATTTATCATTATTATTTTCTGTTTGTCATTTCGCCCTTTATAACTCTAGTTGCTTAGTTAAATACTTCAGGAGGAACGCCAAGTCACCAATGTTTGATTTCCTCCTGATAAATTTTTGAGAAGAAATTAGTCAAAGTCAAATTTGTTATTTTGATATTTTCTTAAGAAAAAAATATCATATTTGTTAATAGCTCTGGTTATGAATGCCTTCAGTGTCGACGAAATTGGGGAGAATATCGGTTGGACCAGTAAAACTAGCGAGGAATGGAATCGACGATCTACTCTCTTCAGTGGATGGGGGAAAGCATGATTATGACTGGTATGCGTTCTGTCCATAATTTTCTCCCTGATGTAATTTGTATGCTTGTTATCTTTCGGATCACTTTTTGTCATTTACTTGCTTGCTAGCTTTAATAGTTTCATTCCTATATTGAATAAAGTTCTCTCCATCTCTCTGGTTGGCCATGGTGGTCTTCTATTCGCTAATTGCATTTTCTATTTAGCTAAGTGCTAACCAGTAAGAGACAATGGGAATTCAATTCCTCTTGAAGTCTAGATCCTTAATATGGTAAAATTTGTTAGTGTGAGGTCCGACAGTGCTAGGATCTTCTTGCCTGAGAATGTTGTTGGGTGTTTCTCATCGTATTATTTGGTCTATAGAGGCTATGATCAAGTTATTGCTCCTAGCCCAACAAACCTGAGTCAATTCTCAACCAAAATGAGTCTGTTTTGCAAGTTCCTTTTGTACTCATCTAGTTGTGGAATCACATTTCTGTGAAAGAATCTTCTTTTTTCACAATGGCATAGTATGGAAATGAAACAATCTTATTTTGTTTCTAAGTCTTTGAGGTTGATGATATAATCTTACCACCGACAAGTATGGTTGTATATATGTTCTTCTTTCCCTTAACAAATAGGTGTAAGTATATTCTTAGATAGATGATTTATAATTAGAAAATTGAACTCAAACTAGCATTTGACAGCTAATGTTTGTTTCCTTTAATTTCCATGAATAGGCTTCTCACCCCTCCTGAGACACCTCTTTTCTCTTCATCAGATACAAGTGAGTCCCCTCCAACCTTACTGGCTCCAAGAAGCAGTTCCTTGGTTAGATCAGTTTCCACAACTAAGACTTCAAGGGTACATGTTTCAATTTCTTCTTGTTCATCACTATTCACTTTGATCTAAGTTATAAATTTATTTATTCTAAAACTGCAATGGTGTACATCACCTTCATAACTGTTTCTCCTCCCTCCTCTTGACTGTTTTTGTTGCCTAGGGGAGAGCATGAGTGCAATCTGGTCATAATTGCTACTACCCGTCTAATCTACTGTAGTCTTTTGAAATTTGAACACATAAAAAAGAACTTAGTTTAACCATTGGCAATATAAAATAATCTTTATATCTGATGGTTATGCTCTTCCAATTTGATAAACTAGTGAAGCTTCTTATATGATTTACGGAGTGATGGGACCCCTTAGAGGTCTTCTATATATATGGAGGGGAGTGTGACATGTCTGATTGGTTCTAACTGGAGTATTCCCTCTTAAAAGTTTCCACTTAAACTAAACTGTCTTTTGATTCCCTTGTTGATCAGCAAGGTTTTAAGCAGAGGTCTTCAATTAGGCAACTCAACTCAAAGATAGGCCTTCCAGTGGATCAGATCCAGTTTAAGTTGTGCTGTTCGACTTGCTTTGGCTTTGGTTTAAATCCAACTTAGTCCAGTTCTCCCCATAAAGTGTCTCTTATCATCAGCGGTGCCACCTTCCCAGCAAAGACTGTTATTTACAATGGCATAGTTGTCAAGGTGTCTAGGCGATTCTAGGAGACAGTGGGGTGCCTAGGTGTTAAGAATTTCATAAAAGAAAGGGAAAAAAAAGTTTTGCGTAGTTCCCTAACTTTATATACCATCCAGCATACATACTACTTAATTTAGTAACAACATTAATTTCCTCACGGCAAATCAACATATCTAACAATAGTACCTCAAATATACTAATTTCAATACTTCAAAAAATAATACCAATATAATCAGCATTTAATGGAGCAATTTCATGTCAAATTAGCAACTAAAAAATGTTATTATTTTATATGATAAAATTTAAGATAGTAAGTAAAAGATACAAAGAACAGGGTACAGCTTCTCCTTTATTTAATGTGTCTGTGAGAGAGAGAGAAACCTCTTTGTGTTTCTATGCTTTATTTATTTTCCTCTTCTCAAAAATAGTAAATAGAATATGCATGGCTAATTTCTTATTTTCTCTTTCTTTCAGCTTTCTATGACACACTCAGAGAACAACTATTCATCAAGACCAACAAGAAGTGGTTCTGTTACCCGTCCTTCCATTTCTACCATGCACTACACTACCTACTCATCTAGCTCCAACAGATCTTCCTCAATTCTCAACACAAGCTCAGCATCAGTCACATCTTCATCCAGGCCATCCACCCCTACTACCCGCTCTACTACGAGACCTTCCACCCCATCTGCTCGGCCATTGTCATCGCGACCATCCACACCAACCAGATCCCATCCTGGCCCCAACATCTCTTCCGTTGATAAGCCAAGAGTGTCCCAAAACTCAAGGCCTTCTACCTCAAGTTCTAGGCCTCAAGTCTCTGCAAACTTAAGTTCTGCATCTCGACCAAACTCACGGCCATCAACTCCTACCCGTCGAACCCAAACAGCAGCTCCAGGGCCAGCTCCAGTGGTAGCTCGCTCAGCATCTGTTGGGCGGGTCCTTCCAAATGGCCGAAGCACAGCACCTGCTTCCCGAGGAAGCTCCCCAGGCCCAAGGGCCCGGCCATCACCACAGCCTATTGATCTTCCTGATTTCCCACATGATACACCACCAAACCTGAGGACCACATTGCCAGATAGGCCCATTTCTGCTGGTAGGTCTCGGCCAAGTGTTGCTGTCACGGTCAGGGGAAACTTAGAGACATCTGGGCCTGTGAATCCACCAAGAAGGCAGTCATCACCTATTGTTTCAAGGGGAAGACTTGCAGAACTTTCAGGGAGGGGCCGCTTGCACACCAATGGACATGATGTTGAGGCACCTGAATTGCAGAAGACACCGCCAGTGTTGGAGCCTACAGTCCGGAGACTAACAAAACCCACAACTACTAGTGAGAGTACTGGATTTGGAAGAACAATCTCAAAAAAGTCACTTGACATGGCTCTCAGGCATATGGTATATCTCTTGTTATAGGAGGAAAACAGAAAGTACAAGTGTGGATGTCAGGAGACTCCATTCTGACTTTGCTGTCATTGACTCATGGAAGTTCCATGCAAAGTCGGACTGAAGCCCAAGCCATTCAGTCTGCCATGCTGATATTCCTGAGTAATATTTTTAAATTCTCAAGAAATATCTTTGTGTGCATATGATATATGCCAACATATCTGATATCCCTCATATATAAAATGGTTAGAAATCTTCCACAGATCCAAATTCTGACCAAGCAGGACTTTAAAGGGGTTGACTACTTTTTACCCCATCTGTTTATTAAACTTTGAGGTTAAATCTACATTATTACCTCTTAACTAAAAGTTCTTTATTCTTTAACGCAGGACATCCGAAATGGCACAGGGAGCGTCCGTTCTCTGTCTGGAACTACTCTTTTCCCTCAGAGCATCCGCAGTAACCTAAAAAGCCAACCTATTCGTGTCTTGGATGCTTCGTCTTTCCTCAGCAGTAATGGTGCCCCACCCGCCAGCAGTAATGGAGGCATCTCAGAGAATGGAAACTGTATTGATAAGTCCCTGCATAATGAGGCTGAGGAAGGTGATGGTCGGCTTTCAGCAAAACTGAGTCAAATGGACATTTACGAGAGCTCCCGTTATGATGCAATTCTGCTCAAAGAGGACCTGAAGAACACTAACTGGTTGCACAACGTTGATGATAAGTCTGATAAGGGGATCACCTTCGATCACCGGTTTGAGCCACTTCCTGAGCCATTTGGTCTTCTATAATCTCTAAAATGGCTGTGATGTTGATGCCCTTTTTCCTTCGTTTCTTTTATTTTTGTTTTTAGTTATTATTTTTCCAAGATGGAAACCATCAAACTGTCTCTCTCTCTTTCTCAGGTTGTCCCTTTTGGTAGTACGACTTCATTTGTACCATAAGGGTTTTATGTTTTGTACCCTTTGTATAAAAAGTAAAACAGTAAATAGAGAGGATGATGATGAAATAATATTTCAGTGAATCTAAGGTAGACACTAGAGAGTAATTGTCCAGGTCTTATTGCAGATTTGTGCAAAGTTTTTATTTATTTATTTTTCACTGCCAAGTTTCAGCAAAGGCACGACTCTCGAGCCATAAATCCCACAATCATACCAACTTTGAATATTTTTGCCTCTATAATCTTAATTATCTATTTAAAAGACTTTTTTATGACTAATGTTTTAGACGAATGTACTTTTTATATCGCATATAATAATTATTATTTATTAAACTTTGTTTATTTTAAATTGTCTAACCTTTTAGATGATTATTAATGAAATTTATAGTATCAGTTTGTTAAGCTATGCATATGTGTATATCAATGTTACCGTGGACATTCCTAGGGTTGTCAATGGATTGGTTTTGGGTTGGACCCCAACCAATCCGAAGGTGTTATGGACGGACTGGACGGTCTAAATAATTGTATGGACTCGGACCAGTCCAAATTTAAGTGGTCCATATATAATGCGGACCGAATTTGGATAAACTGCTGAATCAAAAAGTCTCCTAGCGCTCCACAGCTCCCGCCGATAGTTGAACGAAGAAGAAGGTTTCTCTCTGGCAGTGGTATTCCTCGAACTCTAACAGAACATCACCTATGAACTGTTTTTGAACTACTGCGCCAACACAAACTCTTTCTGAAGCGGCTCAAATGTTCTTTCGGGGAGCGCCAGGTTCTTTATTTGGGACATATAATCAGTGGGCAAGGTGTCACAGTGGATGGCTCCAAAATCCAAGCAATTCAGGATTGGCCCAAACCTCAATCCGCCAAGGCTCTCCGCGGGTTCCTAGGACTACAGGGTACTACTGCAAGTTTGTGCAAAATTATGGATTATTGGCTGCCCCATTAACCAATATGCTAAAGAAGAACGCATTCCAATGGGATGAAGCAGCTGACACCACCTTTGCGAACTTAAGGGATGCCCTCTCCTCCACACCCGTGCTGCAGTTACCAAAATTTGACCCGGAATTTACGATTGAATGCGATGCATCCGGTGTAGGTATTGGAGCAGTACTGCAGCAGTAAGGACATCCAATAGCCTTCTTTAGCCGCAAACTGGCTGACCGGCATCTAAAGTTACCAGCCTACGAGCGCGAATTGATTGGGCTATCTAAGGCCGTGCAACATTGGAGGCCATACTTGTGGGGAAGGTCCTTATTCGTCAAGATTGATCACTACAGCCTCAAGTATCTACTGGAGCAGCGGCTTACCACTTCGCCTCAACAGCATTGGGCGAGCAAACTGCTCGGGTTTGATTTCCGGGTGGACTACAAGGTGGGGTCCTTAAATCGGGCCGCATGCTATGCTCCTTTGTGCGATTTCACGGCCCCGTGTCACCCTGTTAGAAGGCATTAAAAGCACACTGCCCCAATCACCGGAATGGAAGGACCTTGTTTAGAAAATACAGTACGAAACGACCAACCCGAATTGGTCCATTCATGACGGGCTGGTGCTATACAAAGGACGGATATACCTCCTAGCCGACTGTTCCTTAATTCCCTCCGTCATCTCCAGCATACATAACTCCCACACATGAAGGCATTCAAAAGACATTGCATCGCGTCCAAGCCAATTTCCATTGGCCTGGCATGAGGACTTCGGTTCGGGACTTCATCCAGAATTGCTCCACGTGCCAACAACAAAAATGGGAAAACTTGCACCCGGTAGGCCTTCTCCAGCCTCTTTCACTCCCAACACAAATCTGGGCTGATTTCTCTATGGACTTTATTGAGGGCCTACCCAAGGTTGGCGGGAAATCGATCTTATTCGTGGTGGTGGATCGCTTTTCCAAGTATGCCCATTTCATTCCCTTGTCCCACCTATATAGCGCAGTTTCAGTTGCCCATGTTTTTTTTACACATATTTTCCGTTTGCATGGGCTACCAGAATCCATCGTTAGTGACAGGGACCCGGTTTTTACTAGCATCTTCTGGAAGGAGCTGTTTCGGTTGCAGGGTACAACCCTAGTTTTTTCCTCCGCCTACCACCCTTAGATAGACGGGCAAACAAAGGTGGTAAACCGTACGATAGAGATGTATCTCCGTTGTTTTGTGGGTGACCAACCACGGTGGTGGGTTGATTGGCTTCCCTGGGCCGAATACTGTTACAACACAGCCTATCATTTTTCTCTTGGCATGACACCATTCCGGGTCGTCTATGGTTGGGACCCTCCCCGCCTACTGTGCTACGAACCCAATTCGACGCGGTTGGATGAGATTGATCGTGGCCTACAAGACCGCGATGCCCTCCTGGCCGAAGTCTCTCTCCGCTTACAGCAAGCGTAGGCGTGCATGAAGAATGCCTATGACCAGCACCATCGGGAATTAACTCTCGAACCAGGACAGTTCGTGTGGTTGAAGCTCCAGCCCTATCGGCAGCACTCCCTAAGACGCAGGGCTCCCCCTAAATTGGCTCCCAAATTTTACGGGCCCTTCAAGGTTTTGCGGCGGATTGGGAAAGTTGCATATCAGCTCGAACTTCCAGAACACAACAAACTCCATGATACTTTCCACGTATCCTTGCTCAAGCCATTTACAGGTACTCCTCCTGATACAGTACCTCCCCTACCACCCTTAAAGGATGACAGACTCATTCTCCAGCCCTGAGCTCTTGTTCGATCCCGAGTCAATCGGGGTATTCTCGAAGTCCTGGTGGAATGGGACGACCTACCATCAGCCGAGGCCACCTGGATCCCCTGGAGGGGTGTAATGTTGTGGATGCGTTCGTGGGGAAGACATACCGCCGCCGGTAGCAGCATTGATGAGGGGCCCACATGGGCAGCAACTTATCTTATTAGCTTATCTTATCCTTAGCCAGCAGCAGCTTATCTTATCCTTAGCAGTTTCTCTTATCTGTTCTTATCTGTTTCTTACTTTATCTATTAGAAGAGTAGTAGGAGTTTGATTTATCTTAGGGGAGCCTTATCCTTCCCAAGTTAGGAGTCTTATCTTTAAGCAGTCGAATTCAACAAGGAGTCTTCCTACAAGGACGACTCTCACCTCTTGTAATCTCCTATTTAAGGAACTGCGATCAGAGAGTAAGGCATCCAAAATTTCAGTCAAAGAGAAGAGAGTAAAGGAGAGTTAGGGTGATCTCTTGGGCAAATCACCCCTTAGGTCGCGACGATAGGGTCTGCACGCAAAGGGAGGGGCAAGGGGAAACTAGAGGTTCTCCCCGTGGACCGACCAGTGACGAGATCCTACGCCCGGGCCCATAACAGTACAGGTGAATAAATTGGCATGAATTACAGAGACAAGATGAAATGGTGGAATATTTCCTTGGTTAGTGTTATGCAACAAAGCCCAGATAGTTGTTGGGTTAATCATATAGTGCAATATTTTATTTGAATATTAAACACAAGTTCCCCTGTAAATCTCCTGCAACAAAAATAAATGAGAGAAACATTCAAACAGACACACAGACAGACAATGAAAACGAACATTGCTCACTTGGTTGGTCAAATCTGATTGCAGTAGGAGACTGCAGATTGGTGGTGATAAGTTGGATGGAAAATGAAGGCCCTTAGGCACTCCATCAGGAGAGAGATGAGAGAAGCCTAGTGGTTAGTGTCCAATTTGAATTGGTTGTTCAAGTGGATACCTTGATCAGCAAATACTTCAGTTGATGTACTTCTGGTATATTGGTTTATATACCAGGGCAAATATACCAGGGCCTGGGTTTCAGATTTGATGTACTTCTGGTATATCGGTTTATATAATTTTTTGTACTCGTGAGATCTTTACCTGTTTGTACCGTCTTCTCTCCATCCTTTCAGGTACTCAGAAGTTTCTATTTTTAATTAATACAATTCGAGGTTACTGATCAAAAAAGAAAGTTAATGTTCTTAATGATTGATATTTAACAGTAGTTTTTTCAATTTATGTTTTTATTGACTTGTACTCTTTCATATTGTCAGATTGCAGCAACCATCATGCCAGAAGATTATCGACACAAAAGGTATTTCTATGCAACCCCACTTCTTGACTATTAAATTATTTCCTGAATTCGTTTTTTTCTAGCCCTTCATTCAGAATAGATGTCAAAGCAACCCCACTTCCAGATTGTTCAGCATGCACTTTAACCATGATTTCTTGACATGACATATCTAGTGACTATTGGTATGTTGCAGGTGTGGATCCTCTGTAATGACTGTAATGATACTACTGAAACATTCTCACATTATTGGGAACAAATGCTGTCATTGCAATTCCTACAACACGTATGATTTCCCCACCAGTTCTTCCTCGATGACCAGATTTTGCACTTCCAAATCCAGTCAACTAGGTGCACTTCTCATACATTGGTAAGCCAAGTTCATCCTTCATGTTACTAGCTGAACTTCACCTTGAAAGTTGGTTGCAATTGTAGTCAGGTGGCTTCCACCATTTCTTAAAAGCTTAGACAAATATTTATTAACTCATTCCAGCATTACAATCATCATTCAAAATCAGCTCTCTTCTCATGTCTAGGTATAAGCTTAGACAAAATTATCGAACTCGAGTAACAATGACAGTGATTTCATATTAAGATCAAAGGAAATGTTACTATTTTGCTTTAAGAATATATCCCAAATTTGATGAACTTCTTGCCTAAAACTGGGAGGCAACCTGCAATCAGTAGAAAATAAGTAGTTCCCAGAGTGTGATGATAAACTATGGCCCATGAATTCAACCAAAACTTCTGTTGTTTTTGTTTTTTCCAGTTCTGTTATTTTGGTTTTACAACTTCTGTTTCGGTTTACAGGTTTGGAATTTCAATTGTCAGTATTTCTATTTTACTATTATATTTCTCCTTCATTTTTAGATCTCCATGGTCCACACACCAAATAATTTGTTTTCTGTTGTATTTTTCTCTGTTAACCGAAACAGGGGGAGGATCGTTGATGGAGATGAGTCGGAATTTTGCCTTGATACACCAAATATGAGTGATAATGAAGATGTTTAGTGGATCAAAAATATTTGTACATTATGCCTATTAATAGTAAAGAGCTTTACTGAAGACGAAATGTACTCTGGACAATCACTGTTAAGTAACTGTAAATTTCATTTTTTTGCCTTTATGGTGATATCTTTCACTCAAAACTGATGGGCTTGTAAATGGTCAGATTAATTGTCTTAAAACTGTTTACTAACTGTACATATGCATTGATAATCATTTTGTTTATTTTCTTAGAAATTAGGCAAATAATTTATTCTTTATTGAGTATTATTTGCTAAGGAAAACATTTTGTTTTTCTTCATTATTTTAGTTGCAACCAAAATATTTTCTAGGGAAAATGATTTCTGAGGAAAACATTTAATTTGGACTGGATTGGGTCTAATCCAATCCATTTGCATTTCAATTGGACCGGACTAGATCCGGTTTGTATGGGGTTTTGTCTGGACTTGGTCCTGTCCATTTGTAAATGGACCAGTATTAGATTGGACCAAATCCAGTCCAATTGACACCCCTAGACATTCGATGGTTTATACATTCCATTTTTATAGTAAATTACACTTTAGTATATATATTAAAACAAAGTGATCAAGAAATTGTCCTTTTTTTGAATTTTTTGTTTTTTTTTATCCCATGTCATTTTTGGAACAACCAATGACATGCACTTTCCCAATCACCTAAATAATATCTTCTTCTAAAATTTATCTTAAACTACCTCCCCCACTTTCTCCAAAATTATCTCTAATTCCTATTTATCCTCTCCCATACTTTTTATCTACATCTATCCAAAGAAAGTTTGGATTAAAAAATTTAACAATTATTTAAATATTCTAACAAAATTATATAATAACTTTAAAATATTTATTAAACATACAAAAAATAATTATTTTTACAATATATATCATGAAATTATGTACTAACAATTTAAATTATGTTTTTCTAGATTATCAATTTAAAAGCTTTTCAAATATTTAATAATATGTAATAGCTTTAAATAAATAAAATTCAAATAACAAAAAAAATCAATATTTTATAGATTATTTAAATATTTAAATAACTAAATATTTATCATAATTATATTTTAAATAGTTAAAATAACGAATTTATCTAATAAATAATTTTATATTTGTACAAAATATATCACGAAATTATGTACTAACAATTTAAATTATGTTTTTCTGGATCATCAATTTAAATTATTTTTAAACATTTAATAAAATGTAATAGCTTTAAATAAATAAAATTAGAATAACAAAAAATTTAAAATATTATATAGATTATTTAAATATTTAAATAACTAGATAATTACCATGACTAGATTTTAAATTGTTAAAATAATAAAATTATGTAATAAATTTAAAATATTTCCTTAAAGAAAAAGATAATTATAACATAAATAAATAATATTTTAAAATTTAAATATTTTACATATTTAAGTATTTAAATAGCTGGGTATTTTAAATAAAAAATATTTAACATAACTATATTTTAAATAGTTAAAATAAAGAAATTATGTAATAAATTTAAAAAAAATTCTAAAAAGTAGAAAAATAATTATAACATAATATTGAAGTTAATAATAATTTAATATTTTTAAATAGTATTGTAAATAAATAATTTCACTTATATCAAGTAATAATTCGAGAAAATAACTTTCAAAAAATATTAATATTTATTAATAATAATTTTAAACTCTTAATCTGTATTTATTATATATATATATACTAAAATTAATATTTATTGTATTTCAGTAATTATTTGTTGTTTTTGTGATAAATGTATTTTCAATGATTATGCATAAATTTATTTTTTTTTGTTATATAATAGAAAACTTTCAATAATTATTGGAGATTAAACTACTATTGGTGAAATTTTTAAATTTAATTTATTGGATTGATTGTATGTATTGTATTTTTGTTATAACTTATTGATTAATATTTATTAAAGATTAAACTATTATTTGAGATTATACTATTTCTTGACTAAATTAATATATTTTTAGTACTTATTGTATTTTTGTAATTATTGTATTTTTTCATTATCAATATATTTTCAATAATTGTGTATTTTTGCTATAAAATTCAATAATTATTGGAGATTAAACTATTGTTATTTATCAGAGATGAGTCTATTAATTTAGTTGAAATTATGAGTGTTCATGAGTTGGTTCGGTTTGGTCATAGGCTATTTGGCCAACCAAATTGACCTGGTCAGGTTGGGGAGTTGGTTAGCTAAAACCGACTGACCTTTTTGTGAAAACCGATCCACTAAAGTTGTTTTGGTTTGGGTCGAATTTTTGGTTTGGTCAGTCAGTTCAAAAGATTTAAACTTAAAAATTAAATTTATTTTTAAAAATTATAGTACAATTATAATTAGATTTATGATATAAAACATTTTAGACTAAGAAATATGGGAAATTTCCCACTTTTCCATATTAAAATTTATATTTAAAATATAATATATATATATATATATATATGGTTAGGTCATTCGATTTTGGTTAGTTTACAAATGGCCAAAGTGAAATTGGTCCAACTTAGTCGAATTGGGAAATTTTTGAACCAAAACCAACCTTAAATAATAGAAAACCGACCAACTCGGGTCAAGTTGATCGGGTTGGTTAGTTTCATCAGTTTGATGAATAAACCTAACTGAAATTAATTATTTTTATTTTTGTATTATAAAAAAATATTAAAAGTAGTATATAAAATATGAATAGTTATTAATTATTTAAAAAGTTAAAAGTATAAAACAATTGTATACTCTTATGTGATTCTATTAGGGTCATTTAGTAGAACACATCTTATAGTTTTACATATTACTTAAACATACCTTATAGTTTTCATTTTATTAAAACATCTCATATATTTCTACAACTTATTTACTTAATCAACCTTTCATTAAGGAGTGTTTATTTTGTCATTAGGCCCATGATTTTTTATTCCAAAAATACCTTTAACACTTTTTTGTATAAAAAACAAAATTAACCAAATATAGCCAATAGTGTGGTTGCCCATGTCTTGTAAAGGGCAAAAATGGTATTTTTATTTTTATTTTATTTTGATTAAATTTATTTAAATGAACATTAGGGTCAACATTATCATTTTCCATTGTCATCTAATGGAAGATTGATTAAATCCATTGCAAATTATAAATGGTGTTTTAGTAAAATTTTAACTATAGGGTAGATTTTAGTAAATCCATGAAACTATAAGGGGTATTTTAGTAAATGACCATTTTTATTATTTAGCTTTTGCTTAATAAATCCCGTGCATCGCACGGGTCCCCGCTAGTAAACTATTAAAATACACACAGATAGTCATTGTATCTATACATATCCAAAATCTAAATACATTTTTTTAATTGCATCTTCAATATTCTTTGTATTTTTTGATACTTTGAATCTTGCACTTAATTTTACATCACATATCAGCTTGTAAGGCATATCGATACAAGTATGACGTATTGGTACTTTTTTTGTGTTTTAGTTATTTTTTCAAAACAGTTCAGAGGGATTGGTTTAAGTCCCGGCTACCCTCTGAACCGATACACCCCCTATAGGGGCATATTAGGAAGGCCCCAATACGATACATAACAATATTTTGAACCTTGCACATAAGTAAAATGTGATGCCCCTATGTGTGTGTGTGTGTGTGCGATGCGCGGGCTTTGTTAAAAGAAGTTGAGGCAAAAGGAACAATTCACAACTAGTTGTAATTTAGTTTATCAATTAATGATGATTAGTGATTGTTTTGCAAAATATAGAAACAATTCACAATTTAAATGTATTGTTGAAATAATGGAAAATAAATAAATAAAATATTTGAAGAACAACTCTCCTCTTTATTGCTTAGCTACAATATTGGATCCTAGGATTAGGAAAGATGGTTTAGATATTTTACTTGAAACATATTGTGAAAATATAAATATTGAAATTGAAAATAAAAAATAGGAAATTAATAGTTTATTATTTGAAATTGAAAATATAAGTATTGTTGTACAAGTGCATCTTTCACTTCTAAAACTAGTTCCAGTAGTGGAAAAGAAAAATTTTGGTCTCTAATAAGTAGGAAGTAGAAATCTACATCCTCTTCATCAGCAAGTTCATTTACTAAACTTAAATTTTATTTACAAGCAAAATTTTCTAGTTTAGGTGATTCCTTTAATTTGGTGGAAATGGATAATTTTAATATTTTAGCCTAGTGGAATTGACATTAAAAAAATTATTCAGTCCTTGTCACCATGGCACGTGATCTATTAACCTCTACAGTGTCTACAGTTCCATCAGAGTTTTGTTTTCAGGTACTAGGGTGTTGGACGACAAGAGAAGTTGATGAAAGTTTGAAGATGTGCATTTGCTTTCAAAATTGGCTGGATGCTGAAGATATATTACAAGACAAAGGAGGACATGACACTACACCTGATGTTTCACTAGAAGCAGATGATCAAAGTTAAGAAAATGGAGGTGCATGTGGAATTTAAAGAAAATAAAGTCAATATTTTTTGTATACTCAATAGTTGTATAGATTTTTTTTCAAATTATTGTAAATTTTGTTTTAATTTTATTTAAATTACTTGATATTTTTCAACAATGTAATTTTTTATATTCAATTTGTAACTGTATTGTATTTTTTATATTTTATTAATTTATTCCATTTTCCATATTTCATTCATATGACCATTGTTTCATTTAAATTTAAATGAAATAAAATTTCTATTTTTTCATATTTATTGTCCACTTTGAGTCTTTGACTTTGTATTTGGTTAAGTATTTTTTTTTTTCATTTTTTTGTTAAATTTATTATTTTTTGGGGTTCTATCCAGTAAATGTAACTTTTCATTCTTAATACCAATAAAAGTAAGACCTTTTATATAATAGGCAAAATTTCATCCCTAAATACCAATAAAAGTAATAATTTATATATAATAAAACAAAGTGGTCAAGAAATTTTCTAAATTTTTGAATTTTTTATTTTTTTTATTCCATGTCACTTTGAAACAACCAATGAGATGCACTTTCCCAATAACCTAAATATCTTTTCTCCTAAACTACCTACCTCACTGTCCATAATTATCTCTAATTCCAATTTATCTTCTAAACTATCTCTAATTTAGTAGAGAGCTTCTCCCCTAAATTATCTCTAATTCCTTTTTATCCTCTCCCCTACTTTTTATTTATATCTATCTAAAAAAGTTTGGATTAAAAAGGTTAAGAATTATTTAAATATTCTAACAAAATTATATAATAACTTTAAAATATTTATTAAAAAACAAAAAATAATTTTATATTTTTACAAAACATATCACGAAATTATGTACTAACAATTTAAATTATGCGTTTTCGAATTATCAATTTAAATGCTTTTCAAATATTTAATAAAATGTAAAAGCTTTAAATAAATAAAATTCAATTAACAAAAAAATTTAAATATTTTATAGATTATTTAAATATTTAAATAAATAAATATTTATCATAACTATATTTTAAATAGTTAAAATAACGAAATTCTCTAATAAATAATTTTATATTTTTAGAAAATATATCACGAAATTATGTACTAACAATTTAAATTATGTTTTTCTAGATCATTGATTTAAATGTTTTTCAAACATTTAATAATATGTAATAGCTTTAAATAAATAAAATTCAAATAAAAAAATTTAAATATTTTATAGATTATTTAAATATTTAAATAACTATATATTTATCATAACTAGATTTTAAATAGTTAAAATGACAAAATTATGTAATAAATTTAAAAAATTTCTTTAAAGCAGAAAAATAATTATAACATAATATTTAAATTAATAATAATTTAATATATTACAAAATTAGTAATGAAATTATGTAATAATAGTATAAATTATAATTTTACGAATAATTAAATTCCATAAATAACCAATATTTTAAAATTTAAATATTTAAATAATTGGCTATTTTAAATAAAAAAAATATTTAACATAACTAGATTTTAAATAGTTAAAATAAAGAAATTACGTAATAAATTTAATAAATTTTTGAAAAGTAGAAAAAAGTTTATAACATAATATTGAAATTAATAATAACTTAATATTTCTACATAATATTGTAAATAACTAATTTCATATATAACAAGTAATAATTTGTGAAAATAACTTTTAAAAAATTAATATCTATTAATAATAATTTTAAACTCTTAATCTGTATTTATTATATAATTATATATACTAAAATTAATATTTATTGTATTTCAATAATTGTTTATTGTTTTTGTGATAAATGTATTTTCAATGATTATGTATAAATTTATTTTGTTTTGTTATTTAATAGAAAACTTTTGATAATTATTTCAGATTAATTTACTATTAGTGAAATTTTTAAATTTAATTTATTGTATTTTTGTTATAACTTATTGATAAATATTTATTAGAGTTAAACTATTATTTGATGTTATACTATTTATTGACTAAGTTAATATATTTTTAGTACTTATTGTATTTTTTTCATTATCAATATATTTTCAATAATTGTGTATTTTTCTATAAAATTTCAATAATTATTGGTGATTAAACTATTGTTATTTATTAGAGATTAGACTATTAATTTAGCTGAAATTATGAGTGTTCATGAGTTGGTTCAGTTCGGTCGTAAGTTATTTGGCCAACCAAATTGACCTTGTTAGGTTGGGGAGTTGGTTAGCTGAAACCGACTGACCTTTTGTGAAAACTGACCCACTCAAGTTGTATCGGTTTGGGTCAATTTTTTGGTTTGGTCTTTCAGTTCAAAAGATTTATACTTAAAAGTTAAATTTAATTTTAAAAATTATAGTGCAATTATTAAAAAATAAATTTAAAAATTAGATTTATGATATAAAACATTTTAGACTAAGAAATATGAGAAATTTTCAACTTTTCTATATTAAACATTATATTTAAAATATAAAATATTAATATATATATATCCATGGTTAGGTCGTTCGATTTTGGTAGGTTTACAATTAGCCAAAGTGAAATTGATCCAATTTGGTCGAATTGGGACATTTTTGAACCAAAGCCGACCTAAAATACTAGAAAACCGACCAACTCGGGTTTTGTTGATCGGGTTGGTTGGTTTGATTAGTTTGATGAATAAACTTAATTGAAATTAATTATTGTTATTTTTGTATTATAAAAAATTATTAAAAGTAGTATATAAAATATGAATAATTATTAATTATTTAAAAAATTGAAAATATAAAACAATTGTATACTCTTATGTGTTCTTATTAGGGTCATTTACTAGAATATATCTTATAGTTTTACATATTTACTTAAACCTGCCTTATAGTTTTCATTTTATTAAAACATCTCATATATTTTACAACTTATTTACTTAATCAACCATTCATTAAGGAGTGTTTGTTTTGCCATTTAGCCCATGATTTTTTATTTCAAATATACCCTTAATATTTTTTTTTGTATAGAAAACAATATTAACAAAAATGATATTTTTATTTTTATTTTCTTTTGATTAAATTTATATAAATGAATATTAGGGTCAACATTTGTCATTTTCTACTTCATCTAATAGAATATTGATTAAATCCATTGTAAATTATAAGTGGTGTTTTACTAAAATTTTAACTATAGAGTAGATTTTAGTAAATCCCTGAAACTATAAACGGTATTTTAATAATTGGTCTAATTTGGTTAATAAATCCCGTGCATCGCAGGGGTACCGCTAATAATTAATATAAGATAAATTTTTTGATAAAATATCAAATAAGGGCACTGTCAACGATGAAACCCTATGTATCTCTCCGTTGAAGCCCCCGCTTTATCATTCTCCTTCCAACGATCTTCACTAAATTCTCAATTTCTTTTCTCAGCAAAAAGTCAAATATCAAATAAACCAGGGTCACAATCCGGTGGGAATCAATCTACTCAATTCATATCAGAAATAAAAATCTCCCAAAGCCATTTTCCACATTGTCATTCTTGTCATTTCTTGTTTCAGGCTCTCAACTTAGTGTTGTTTTGATCGATGGAAAGGGGGTCTTTCTCAGACGATTCTCGCTTCAGGTTGCTAGTCCTCCAACAGGGACGGCCTTCGTGGAATTTCATCAAGAGATCAATCCGAGTAGTGCGACCCTTCCAATGTAAGAGTGAAAATATAGGTCACTCTGCTCAGGCCTTCCGATGTAGGAGTAGTGGAATATGATTAGAACGGTCTTCATCTTTTTCACGCGATTTCCACTACCGTAGTTGACTCTACTCGACCGATGAACGAAATAGGGGACGAGGGAGATCGGTAAATGGTTGGGAAGGTCAACAACATAGAAGAACAATGCAATGACGATGGAAAACTAAATAAATAAAAGAGGATGAAAAACAGAGATATTCACTGGTGATGAGGATGGAGAAAGTGGATAAAATATTCGCCACTATGGAGTCGATGTTCTCATCGAGAAGACAATGAACAGTGATCAAAATGGGGAGGGGAAAAGATAGGAAATGAGAGAGGGTAAGAGATAAGAAGAAGGAGAAAATGAATGAGAGAAATGGAGTCATGGTGGAGAGTTCTCGTTGGAATTCCACTCCTGCGTCGAGTCGAGTGAGGGTAGACGATGAACAAGGGACGACAAGGTGGTTTGGTTCGGTGAGAGAGAGAAAGAAGACAGTAGGAATGAAGAAGAAAGAGGAAGAAAAAAGAGAAAATGGGGAAGAGAGCTCATGGGTCACAGCCATCTCTATTCGGTGTTGTGATCGGGACGAAGATGAACAGTGCATATTCAGTCTGATTCAAAGAAAAAAGAAAAAAAACGGTGTATATTTTAGCCATGATCGGGAATCAATACATTATTTGATATATTTTTAAGAAAATTAGCCTTATACCGGGGCATTTATCATCTGTTTTGACTGAAATTTATCATCTGAAGAGGGACAGTGCGGTTAGGTTCACCCGTAAGAATGAGAACATCAGGCCCTTTGAGAGTGGCGGGAAAATTTCTTTGGAGTTCTTTTCGCTTAAAACCTATTGCAGTCTCTTTGTGGTGAGCAGAGCAAAACTAGGGGCATTTACTTTTTTTTGTTTTTTTATTTGACTGATTCTTTTGGTGGCTGTTATTTGGATGATGATGGGACAAGTTAATAACTGTATGTTGTTATGAATTTCCCTTGTATGATTTGAATGAAGTTTGTTTGGTAGTATGTCTGAGCGAGGTAAATGACAAACATGGTATTATGGTGTAAGAAAAGGAATAATACCACAAAAATGTAGATAGAACAGAGATTTCAATACCAAGTTGAGTTGCAACTATATATTTCTTAATTGATCCAAATACTAAAATAATGGTAATTGCCTCAACAAATATGAATTCTACTGTCAGTATCAGTAATGATGCTTATTAAGCAAATTCTGTGTGCAGTAACTCTTTCCATGAGTTTGAAATTTTCCTTCTCATTCTGTCATGTAGTTTTGACTCTTAAAGTTAGGGGTGCAACTTGAGCGGGCCTAACCTGACCTTGGACTAACCCCACTTGTAATTTTACAGGGGCTGGGCTTAGGGCCAAAACTTCGGGCTTTCCTATGTTTTCAGCTGGGCCTGGGGTGTAGCCCTCGGGGAATGTGCTTTATACATACTTGATTGATTAACCCAAGCCTGGCCTGGACCCACCTCGAGTATGTCAATTTTAAAAGGGTGTATCTATTATACTTCTTTTATGATTTCATAGAATTTCATTATATATTTTCATATATTTCACAATGTTTCCACCATATCTATAATTTTTACAATATTTCTATACAACATTTTTGACATATTTCCTATGTTTGGAGACTGATATTTACACCGGCTTTGACATTTAAAACTTGGGTTGAATAGTTACTTATTGGACTTAGTAAAATTGTTTTGTTTTCAAAATTCCTGATTGTTTCTCAGTTGATATAGTGTTTCTGTTGTGCACTATTTTTGTTCAACTGGTGTATGTTCATCTGCCTCAATTTTTAAGTGTGTTTGTGTTTTTATTTGATTCTTTGCTGATAACTTGACTAGTCCTCCTACAATGTGTTTTCATCTTTGTGTTCATCTTAATAGCACTGTTGTGGATTAGATGAATGATTGAGAACTTACTAAGGGTTGCTATACGCACATTTTATGTTGTAGGATTGTCCATATTCCATGTATGAAGTTATTGAGTTGATTATCATTGAAGTTTTACATTGGCTTTCCATGGTGGAATGTATTTAAGAGAATCTCTATTAATTTGGTTACATGCTGCTGGGAATCCATTAATAAGTGGTAATCAGATTCATCATCAGCCTTATAAATAACACATCAACGAGGAGATAAATATTTATTGAGCGTCTTTCCTTAAAGCAAATCACCTATGTTGATTCTTTCTGAAAACGCTTTACTTTCAACCTTAGGAAGGATAGGTTGATACAATACAATGTAGAAAGGGGTGATCCAAATTCGACCAAATAATATTCCATCGGATCCTATTATTCGATCCGATGGGATCTAAAGATCCAAATAGGAGTTATCCGAATTTGATCAAATAAGATCGGATCTCGGATTGATCCAATCCATTTGCACCCCTACAAAATTCATCTCGTCCCAGAACCAAAATTATACTCCCTACTCTTCTCTCCAAGCTCCAACGTTGGACAACTGATTCCGGCGGTAGAAAGATTTTTCTTTCCCGATTTCATCCCAATTTTCACTAATTTCCTCTTGAGATCTAGGTTTGTTATACACTATCTTGATTCTAATAGTTTATTATTATGGTAGTCCATATGGAAGTGTAAGAAATCCAGAGCCTCATCATTATTGGATAGAGAAAGAAGTGGTGGTGACCGGTGAAGATGAGAATTCTCTCATGTTCTGTTCGCATCGTTATCATATCTATTGATGAGGGCGGATTTGGCCCTCCAATGACATTGTGACACGTGGCATCTCGGAACAACTAGGTGACATTCGGAATCACTTAGGCAACAACTTGCCTTAGCGAAGATGATGGTGTCCCAACTGGCGACCTGGCACAGGCGCCAACCTGGTGACCTGGCACAGGTGCCAACTTGGTGACATGCGAGACGTGCTCGCGCGACAAATTCGTCATGCATATCCCAACACTCCCACGATCCTTGGAAGTTGGACCACGTACCGAACAATCCGGAGGGTGGTCAACGTGCATGGCGGTTACCTTTGGGAATCTCGGATCACTTAGGTAGCCTCTCGGAAATCTCGGATATGGTGCGTGAAGCCCACACCAAACAATGCCTATATAAAGGCACCAACCCCAATGACATGGGGGGGGGGGGGCAAGTAAGCATATTCTAGCTCTCATACTTTTGTGATTTTTAGCTCGCAGTCTACTATGGGAGTACTGACTTAATCATCGGAGCGACCTCGCCGGGTTAGCCACCCCGGGTCCTCTGACATTGATTCCTTGTAGGTTTCTAAAGAATTACGAAGCTCAACAATCAATCCAGCTTGGCGGTCTGGTCAACTCGACACCTAGCCTGCCCCTCGCTTGGCCTGGTAAGCTCGCCACATAATCTGCCTCCAGCTCGGCCTGGTCAGCTCGACACCTGATCTGCCCCCTGTTCAGCTCGGCACCTGATCTGTCCCCCAGTCAGTTCGACACCTAACCTGCCCAGCCCGGCCCAGTCAGTTCATCACCTAATATGCAGCTCGACCCTCTGGTCAGCTTGGCACCTAATAGGCAGCTCGACACTCTGATCAGCTCGTCACCTAATACGCAGCTCGGCCCTTTGGTCAGCTCGGCACCTAATAGGCAACTCAACACTCTGGTCAGCTCGGCCTCCAGGTCCTCATCCAGCAAAAGTTCTCCACTTCGGCCTCTGAGTCATCGGCCACTTGGAAGTAGACCAAATGAAGAGGTACTTAGCCAAAAATTGATTCATCATCTATCATTCAATGCCCTGCGAATTAAGAAAGTTGAGTTGATAGTCTTTCTATTGCCTGAACTTTGGAGCCAAGGTGAAAGGCAATAGGAGTTTGAAGAGAAAACCGATCACAAATATTGGGTGATTCGGTTGTTGTATTTAAAATGATGAATAAGAAGATAAGTTACAATAGAACTGAACTCAAAGTTTTACTCTGGTTGATCAGTGGATATACAAGTTATCTAGTTAGGTTGTACAACATAACTAATCCAACTAGTTACGTGAGCAGCTTGGACTGATCTGAGTTGGACGTGTGCACATTATCTTCAACATCCCCTGCAAGTTGATGGTAGGTGAAACAACATGAAGCTTGGATCGGAGGAAGGAAAACCTAGGACAGACAAGAGGTTTCGTGAAGATGTCTGCAATTTGATCTTGAGAGGAGATGTAACGAACATGCAGAGATTTAGTGGCGACCTTCTCACGCACAAAGTGAAAGTCTAACTCTATGTGTTTGGCGTGTGCATGAAAAACTGGGTTAGCTGCTAGGTATGTGGCGCCAATAATGTCACACCATAGAGTGGGAGCCCGGGAAGGTGTCACACCCAACTCATTTAATAAGGAACACAGCCAAATGGCCTTAGATGTTGCGAGGGCGAGGCTGCAATACTCAGCCTCTGTGCTGGAGCGTGAAATAGTGGTGTGCTTCTTGGAAGACCATGAGACAATGTTGTCACCAATGTAGATGCAAAAACCACCGTGTGACTGCCTATCATCGGGGCAGCCAACCCAATCAGAGTCAGAAGATATTTGGACATCGAAAGAAGCACACGATTGAATGCAAATGCCTACATCAATAGTATACTTGACATAACGGAGGGTACGCTTAACAAAGGCCCAATGAGTAGTAGTAGGAGCGTGCATAAATTGACACGCCTTGTTGACTACATAAGCCAAGTTAGGGCGAGTGAATAGCAGATATTGAAGAGCACCAACAACATGCCTATAAGTGGTGGGATCTGGAAGGGGGTCACCATCATTGCGAGAGAGCTGAGTGGAGGACGCCATAGTGTTTTAATGGGCTTGATGCCATCCATAGAGAGAGTTTGTATTAGATCTTGCATATATTTTCTTTGAGAGAGAAAGAGCCTAGATTTGGTGTGTATGGCTACAATACCCAAAAAATAATGAAGTGGGGCCGAGATCCTTGAGTGCAAAGAGAGAGCCCATTTGTTGAAGTAAAGTGGAGATGGCATCCGAGTTAGGCCTAGTGACAATGATGTCATCAACATAGTCCAATACATATAGAGGTGTAGTATCATGAGCAGAGATGAACAGTGACGCATCAGATTTAGACATGACAAATCCCTCATCAGTGAGAAATGAACTGAGCTTCGAATACCAGGCCCGAGGGGTCTGTTTGAGCCCATAGAGGGACTTGCGTAAGCGGCACACATAATTTGGATGATCATGATCAATAAAGCCTAGTGGCTGTTGCATAAAAATCTCTTTAGATAATTCTCCATGTAAAAAGGCATTTTGTATGTCTAGCTGGTGCAGGGGCCAGTGCTGAGAAACAACAAGACTGAAAATAACCCTTAAGGGTTGTGGGTTGAACGCTTCACTGTAGTCTAGGCCTTCATGCTGATTGTACCCCTTGGCAACCGGTCGTGCCTTGTAACGGTCTATAGTGCCATCAGGTTTTCGTTTGATACGATAAACCCACTTACAACCCACAACATTAGCATTGGGGTTGGGTTTGACCAAATCCCATGTACCATTCCGTAGTAGTGCGTCGACCTCATCCTGCATAGCAACTCTCCAATGGTTATGGAAATTAGCAGATGAGAAGCATGTGGGTTCCACCTCAGATAAAAGATACCAAGTAGAGACCAACGAGTATTTCTTGGGGGGGCGAAAAATGCCAGCCTTGGCTCGTGTAGTCATAGGATGAATATTTTGGGCTTGCAGAGGTTGTAGAGACGCAGTAGGTGATATGCATGGGCCCATGGAGGAGGGAGAATCCAAGCTGGACGAAGATGAACCTAGGTTGAGTATAGGCCCATTGTCGGAATTAGTGGGTGGTTCACTAGATGACAAATCTGGGAGAAGCATGGGCTCATTATTAGAAGCACGAGGCCCATTTGGTGATGAAGGCAGTAAAACCAGCGGCACTAACGGTGTTGTGGGCCTCTCATAATTTGAAGTGGATGGGCTTGACAAAGAACTTGAGTCGTTGAAAGGAAAGGAAGTTTCATTAAATTGGGCATGCACAATGATGAAGTAGCGTCCAGTTGCAAGATCCAAGCATCTATAGCCACGATGAAAGGGGCTATAGCTCATAAAAACGCATGGCTTTGATCGATAGTCCAACTTGTGAGTCATATAAGGGCGAATATATGGAAAACATAAACAACCAAAGGTTTTTAAAAATTTGTAATTTGCAATCTTACCGAAAAGAGTTTCATGGGGAGTTTTGCCATGGAGAGCACGAGTGGCAGTCGATTGAGTAGATACACCGTAGTCTCAAAAGCTTCAACCCAATGAGTGCGTGGAACAAATACATGATTCAGCAAGGTAAGGCCTGTTTCAACAGTTTGTCTGTGCTTGCGTTTGATTTTGCCATTTTATGATTGCACATGGGGACAAGAGAAGTGATGGGATATGCCTTCCTTTTCCAAATAGGAATGAATGCTACAAAATTCACCTCCCCCATCAGACTGAAACAACCGGATAGGATGGCCAAGCAAGCATTCAACATGTTGTTTGAATTTAATAAATACACTAAGAGCATCTGATTTTTGAAAAAGAGGGAAAATCCACAAATATCGACTATAGAAGTCCATAAATGATATATAATATTTGAAGCCTCGTATGGAGGTGATGGAAGAAGGTCTCCATAGATCAGAAACAATTAATTCTAAAGGCCTTGAGTACACTGAATTGGTTTGTGGAAGATGCAATCGATGACTTTTCCCTTGTGGACATGCTGAGCAGAAGGAAGAAGACATGCTAGATACTGGAAGCTTAAAATGACTCACAACATGCTTAACTATTGCTGATGATGGATGCCCGAGACGAGAGTGCCAAGTATCTACTAAAGTCCGAACACCAAGAAATGCAGCTTTATTTGATTCATCAGCTTTATTCATATGTAGAGGTAGACTATAAAGACCATGTTTAGTTGTCCCTTGAAGTAGAGGTTTTCTCGATTGTTGATCCTTAACAACACAAGTGTGAGGGTGAAATTCAAAGTATACGTCATTATCAGAAGCAAACTGAGCCACAGAGAGTAGGTTCTTTTGTATATTAGGCACATGTAAGATGCTTTCCAAAAGTAAAGAATGAGAGGCAGATGATATAGTATTGGAACCAGTATGAGATATTGCCAAACCTTCACCATTGCCAACAGTGACCTGATCAGGACCAATGTATTTTGAATGCAACTGTAGTTTGCTTAAATCCGAGGTTATGTGATTAGTTGCCCTGGAGTCTGGGTACCAACAGTCATCCTCATTTGAAGCATTCAAAGACGTGTTATATGCTGCCGATGCAGAGTCATTGGGTGCAGCAGTCTTCTTGGACTTATGTTTGAAGTGTTGATTGTACCGATGACGACACCAGAAAGCTGAATGATTGCGACCCCCAAAAATTTGACATGGGTTATTGGCATATTTAGACTTACCAGTGTTGCTGGAGTCTTTGGAATTTTTCTCAAATTGTCGAGGCTTTGGGCTAGAATTCTCGGACGAGTAATTAGCAGAGGGAAACGAAGATAGAGATTGCATAAGAGATTCAATTCGAATCTCCTGATTGATCAGAAGAGCCTGGAGTTCATCAAAGCTGAGATCATCGGATCGAGTCTGAATGGATGTGACAAAGGCATCGTATTCAGCCCCGAGCCCATTTAAAACATGGTGAGTAATATCCGAGTCTGAAAGAGGTGATCCAGCAGCTGCCAAACTATCAGTGACGTTTTTGATTTTTTGAAGGTAAACATGCATGGAATCACCATCCTTTTTGACATGTAAAAGCTGGTTCCGAAGTTGGATAATTCGAGCCTTTGATTTAGACGCATATAAGTTCTCCAACACGCACCAAACATCTTGACTTGTAGAGCATCCAACCAGCTGTGCGATCACTGGTTCGGTGAGAGTAGCAAGGAGCCAGCTGAGCAAGATTTGGTCTTGTTTGACCCACGATGAATGAGCTGGATTGGGTGTAGTGTTATCCGAAGGGTACCAAGAGGGACATGTGAGAGAACCATCTACATACCCCGTTAGTTCTGCTTCGACCAATGCTGGAAGTATTTGAAATTTGCCGAGTAGATAGTTACGACCATCCATCTTTACCGAGATGGTGTTTGGGAAACTGTTGTTTCCAAATAACAGGTGTAGAGGGCGACGAAGATGAATGAGCATTGGTTGATGCAACTGCACCGGATTGAGTGAACAAGGTTTCAGACTGATGAGGCTCTGATACCATGAAAGACAATAGGAGTTTGAAGAGAAAACTGATCACAGATATTGGGTGATTCAGTTGCTGTATTTAAAATGATGAATAAGAAGATAAGTTACAACAGAACTGAACTCAGAGTTTTATTCTGGTTGACCAGTGGATATACAAGTTATCTAGTTAGGCTGTACAACAGAACTAATCCAACTAGTTACCTGATCTGAGTTGGACGTGAACACATTATCTTTAAGACAAGGAACAACCAGAGTGCAAGATTATTTTGTGTGCTTCCGGGAGAAATTTCTCGAAGCCCTACCGGCGACCAGGCTGTAGACTGTCGGCGATCAGCTTGTCTTTGTTTGTATTTATTTGATATCTAGCCCCTAACTGTAACTCTTGTAAAGCTTCCTAGACAACCAGCCTGAAATATTTTGCTCAGAAAGCTCTGTGGAGAGCTAGCACTTAGCAGAAGCAACAGGAAAACCATTCCTTGTTTTGTTCTGGCGTCGCATGCTTTTTTTATATATGGAGTTTTCCATCTGCAGTGGACAGACGGCAAACCGACAAAGTGTGTAACACAGAGTTACCCTGGTTTCTCCCGTAAATTACAGGTATTTTGTTGAAGAGGGCGATTGGGATTTGGGGGAAAAAATAATTTTCGGAGATATGATGTTCCAAATACACGGTGAGATGTGCATGTCGGGTGGTAATCTTTCTCGATGTCGATGGCTTGATTTACTTAAGAACTTAAAGCATTAATTTCACGACCAAATTAAAAGAGAAAAAGAAAAAAAAGCAAAACATGCCTTCAAATAAGGTGATCGATGATGTGATCGAAATTTGTATTTGTCAAAAAGCAACTTTGTTCAATTCTTTCATTCACGATGTTCGTTACGTACTTAACAAATTCAAATCTTGATGCAGTTTGCATGGGGGCCAATAAATGGATGTAGCTAGCTCAGTTCACAAACAAGAGTTTTTTGTCATTTAATTTGTCTAACGTAGTAAATGGCTTAATTACCATAATTATGGTGTGTTTAGTCGGAATCAAATGAAGTGAATGATGTCGACCACGCAAGGCTAGGCTATTTAGCACCAAAGATACTAGATATATACGCACACTAGTTGTTTAGTTTTTTATAGATAGATAGGTAAATCTAATAGAAATCTTGAAATTGCCTTTGTCTTGTCTTTACATTCTATTCACCTCTCTCTTGCAATTGCCACTAATTAATCCAAATAACCTCATCAATATCCCATCACCCGGCCAATCGTCTTTTTCATGTAGAAGAACACAAAGAAAATTCTCCTCTTTTTTGTCGTTTTATATGGATGATGGATGGTTTGGATTGGCTACATTATTCCTCAATGTGATGTGATGGCCTGATGATGGGATCTGTATAAACGAGCCAACAAGTCTAATTGATCCGATCCAATTAGGAAGCTAACTTTTCGTCCTATTATAGTTATGTGTTCCTGACATTATATAGCCCCACCCGACATGTATTGTATTGGCTCTTCTTTATATTCCCAAGAAAAAGTCAAGGCAAAAGTTGGTTGGTTTGGTGGATGCTTATAGCTAGGGCTGGTCACCAGTGCTAGTGCTAGTGCTGAAGACTTATAATATGGGCTGGGGCTAGAGCGGGTTTGGTCAACAAAGAACCTTATTTACACTCTTCTTTGCCTGCGCTCTGCTAATTTATTATTATTTATAGTATACTCCACTCCACTCCTCCCCCAGACCCTCACATTCACATTGACATATTGGCATTGCCTCTGCCTGCTGCCTTTAATAGTTCCAAATTTTGGATGGATTACTCCATAATTCTAACCCATGAGACCATGAAATGATCATTGGTGATTCTCATGCCTCATCATGTCATGGTTTCCTCCTCCCTCCACCATCCAACACCAAGCCTTCCAACATTCTTTATACATATTTTTCCTTTATAATATGGGTCTGGGCCTATACATGAAAGCAAGCCCATATGTCTATCATCAATTTGATTATACTAGATGGGCCATAGCAACCCCAGTTCTTACTTTCCATAGAGTTAAGCATCCCAACATGCCACTACGGCCACACTTTAGATCATCTCCAATGTCTTTTAAGGTGAGATGCTCCTTATATACGGCTGCTGTGCCTTGTTGGGACTACAGCTTCGCATTTTAGATTTCTAAGGCTGCTTCTGAGCTCTCATCTCATTGGATTATAGGGTTTGTTCTTGACTCTAAACCTCTAATCGACCAGTCACAAAATCAGGCTCTTCTTTTCTCAGTAATCAAAGACTGAAAAAGCATGTTTAATAGGATAACTGGTCTCAATAACCAAACACATGTGACAGAATTAAGGAAATAAATTTTTTCTTCTCATCTCATCCTTTTCTGCAACCAAACGGAAAATTGTCAAATTTATTATATTTCCCTTTTTCGACTTACTCATTCAAATTTATCATATTTCCCTCCAAAGCGGAAAATTGTCAGATTTTAGCCTTGGGCCTTGGAGTCGAATCCTGAATCCTGCCGGGGTTGGGGGCTTGGGGATTTGGATTTGGGATTTTGGGTTTGGGGAGGACTACCCTCCTGTCCCACGTTATGTAGCCCATTGCCATTTGCCTGCGGTGAAATGAGAGAGATTGAAGCCGTTACATTGAACAAGTTATTAGTGAAGAGTGATTACTGATTAGAGCTTCGGTGTTGCTGAAACTTATTATCCCTATGCCAATGCAATGCGAGGGTAAGCTGTCCTCTACAGTCAACACACATTACGCCCTATTGCGTGCGCGGTGGAAGACTTGCAGTTGCAGCCTTGCAGGTGGCTTGGACTCCTCTTCTAAACAACTATGCTAAGAAGCCCCTTCCCTTATTGATGTAGCATTTTTTTTCCACTTAATCAGAAAAAGGGATTTATAAGGAATGCCAAATGCAGCATAAGCCCCCTCTAATAAGTAATAACCTAATCATGTGGGATAAAAAAAGAATGTTATGCTCCACTCTAACTTGTAATTCATTGTAATATTATTTGAATCTCCTATCCGCAAGAACCCTACCAACACCTATTCACAGACATTACAGCTGTACATTCCTTGGTTTGTTTCTGCATGCTACTCACACCTGTCCACAAGACTATAGCTTTACATTGGGAATATCTCTTCGTAAATGCAAATATAGGAGATATTCTCAATGTAGAGTTATAGTGTCTTGTGGGTAGGAGATCAGGATTGTAATTAAATAGCCTATCTGTCAATACCTAAGAAAAGGGTGTCACAACAAAGGACAAAGGAATGCACCTTTGGTTTGCCAAAAAATAAAATGAGTAATAGAAGAAAGGGGGTTTTACTGTTCAGTCTATCCCCATAAATCTTAGCTCCGCCATACAGTTGAGGTAGGAGTAAACTTGGAATTAATGTCATTGATATTTAGGTGAAGAAATTTGAAATTTTGAATTGTTGTAAGTCTACCATAAAATTCAGAATTTTGAGGTGGAGTGCAGTTTATTTAGAGATCGGCTTCAATCAGTGCAAGACCCATTCGAACAGCTTTTATAATCTTGTATCAAGAATACTTCCATACTTTTATGCTTTATTTCATAGGAAAATATTCCCAATATAAAACTATAATGATTATTTGAGCGGACTTTGCAATGACTGAATCCCATTTCGTCTAGTTATCCCTGATTCCCTGGAAGAGAAAATTGTGGAAAGATCAAACTAAACAAAAGCGGGAACGGATGTACTACAAGTAGGACTGTCCAAAGAACTACGTGTAAACGTAACCCAATCATCGGTGCGGTGAACGCATTTATATACAGTTAGCACTTAGCAGATGTAGAAGTAAGAGATTGCCTTGTTGATCGAATTTTGTGATGTAAATTGGAATTTGGAGGACCATGTTTTCATTAAAATAAACCATGGAAAGCATGCATGGATATGTTAAAGGTTTTACACGCCATCAAAGATCAAATTCAAACACGGCTCCTTTCATTTAGTGAAAGTACACATAGATAGGACTTAGGAGGTATTTGCTTGGAAATTGGTAGCCTAATAAACAAGAGTGCCAAGCCATTTCGGTTTTCGGATCAAATGAACTTACTAGTTTCAATCATTCAGTGTCTCGGTGTCAGAAGAAAAATGCCAAAGGTCATACAAGTGTCACTTTCTTTTCTGAAACTGCCAGCTGGTTCAGTTGGTATATATAAAAGTCAATGGGTGCAGCTCAGCTCCCACTCCTCTCAGCTTCACCCACACTGTAAATTAAAACTCTACCCTAACCCCAAGGTTAGTTTAGAATATTTCAGTCCAATAAAAACTACTTGTTTTACATTGAAACAAAGTGGGACCTACATGGAATCTCTCTAACATTTTAATGCCTCTGCCTATACAAGAGAGAGAGAGAGAGACTGTACTGTAGTCTGCAACTCTTCATGCTTGTAGGTCCATTTCAACATTCAAACCTACAGGGATGCTGGGTGAATCATCATACATGTCAGCCTGACGTGTGGGATCCTTGTATACGGAACTCAACTGACGTCGTGTATTGTAATTGTAATTGGCCCACTAATTACGACGAATAAAATCTGTAGGCAATTTAAAAAAAAAAAAATACAGCAATATCAACACCCGAGAGGTACTGTTGTACCCTCTTGTCTTAATTCTTATATGCATTTCTTTCTTTTTGTGTATTTAAATCGTATATAGATTTCTAACTCCAGGTCAAACATTAACTATCAACACCCAGGGTTAGGGTGTTAATTGGACCGCATTTGATCCAATCCGATCTGATTCAATATGAATGTTGTTAGAAATAGACCAGGTCTAATCCAACCCAATAGATATTTTGGATTAGTCCAAACCTGGTCCATTGAGACCTATATTCTTATTTAATATTAATGGGCTGAGTATTGATTCAATCCAATATAAATCCAGTTCAATAAATACTTTGGACCATTAAGCCTCAAGGCTCTCAATTACTCCAATTCAATATGTCTATATTGATCCATCTAATTTGTACAAATTAATTTTGATCTGGATAAGGTCCAACGCAAAACCGGTCCATTAACACCCTACGTAGGGCCGTGTGTTCCACTTTTTCCCTCCTCTCATAACAATTAACATCTCCCCCCCGAACCAAACCTTGGAATTTCAATGAGTTTTAAATTTTAATCCTCCAATGGTGCTTTCTTTATCGCCGCTCCTTCCAATCCCAGGGATATATTCAACGATGCAAGTCTAATTAAATAATTCCATTTCCCCACTTAATCTTATATATTTTTACAGCTCGGCATGCACTGCCCTTATAAAATTACTTATCCCCCTGGACCCTGGTCTGTGATTAATTACATATTTACATATTATTTGAAAATTCTGCTGTCCTCTGTGTGCTCACAGAATAATTCATTAACGAGAACCAACTGCTCAAGACAGAATGCCACCATCGATCTAATTATGACATGGACAATCATTCAATTAAACACATATCCCCAGCTTTAAACAATTAGACCCGATTATTATATTTGCTTACAGCTTATACAGGAAAGCACACATTAATTAAACCCTTTAAGCTTGCTATTATTATATGTTGTGCTTATATATGTCAGAACAAAAGAAAAACCTTTCATCTTCCCCAACAGAGAGAGGGAGGGAGAGGGAGGCAACCTTGATTTACCACTGAAAGATAAGCGCCATAAGCCCCGTAACGTAAGATTATTTGATGTTAAATTGACCAAATGACGCAACAGGAAGCACATTCATCAAATCATATCGAATATCGATGGTTCGATACCAATCAACTATGATAGAAACCATTCAACAATTTGTGTTTCTATTTATATATAGTTGAGTGTCTCTTAAATCTTAATGGCTGAACAAAGGAAGCTGTACCGGTTGGATTGAGGTCCACTAAATTCTAAAATGATCTGTAACGTACAGGTCCGATACAGTTCAGATATTAGCCAATAAGGGAGGAGCCGAGGAGGGAGTTGAACTGACCATTCAACAATCAACACAAACTTATTTAGAAGCAAGTCTCTTGACTCCTGCACCTGCAGGTCGGTCAGGGCCCAGGGGTGGGACAGTCTCATGTGTGAAACTCATCATCTCCGCCCCAAATGAAATCATTTCATTTCGAATTCGAGCCTTCTAGTTAAATTAGATTACATCTACATCGTCTACAATTCCAAAATGGACGGTTTAACGACTCTGAGTCCAAAACCAAATTAAGCGGTTTTAGTTTTCGTAATCGTCTTTGTTTCTCAAAAGTCAAAACTCAAATAGGCGTCAACTTGATTGGAGGATCACGACCGTCGGGTTTTGATGTTTTACATGGTTCCTTTTTTTGGACCATTAATAATTAATTAAGAGGAGGTCAGCAGAAATCTGAAACTGACAGAAAGCATATATAAAATATGGAATCGGTTTCTATCAGTGCAGAGACTATTCTCGCACCGTTCGCGCAAAGCACGAGGACTTGATGCGTGCGAAGCGAATTAAACGGAGTCTATACTCCGCGTTGTTAGCTTCTCCTTCGTTCCATTCTACTTTCCGCTCGAAACTGACCGAACTCTGCCCTCGTCAGTCGCAGAAGGAAATTCCTCCTCTTCCTCCTTGGGTCATGTCTTCTTTTCTCTTAGTCTAGTGCATTTCAAAACTTAATATATCGTCGTCTGACCACGGTACCGAATACCCACTTAATCTCTCCCATCACCTTCCTCGACTCATCGAGCACTTGGCCCAATCTTTGGTAGTAAGAGTCTTCAATCACGTAAACGAATCTGGTGTTGGGTGAAGAAGATCCTGTAAATACATGACCTACCACACTCGAATTAAAGCTCAGAAGATTCATGAAAAAAAATTAAGAATTTAGAGAGAGACAGAGACCTTGCGACGCATGGTGAGAAGGGGATTGTCTGAGCCGTCCATGACTTGGATCTCTTCCCTATGACCATCCATATAATTGTCGACCCTAAAAACGAACTTACCGTCAGAATCGATCGTCGTAAACCCATTACAACTGAGCTAGAGTGACTTTCTCCACAGAGTCTGCGATCTACACACATCCACCCGCTCATACTTCCTTCGTTTTACTTCTTGACCAAATGTTCTCCTGATTCCTTTTCGTTTACCAGACTTTTAGAAAAAAAAATCATAGAATGAATTAAAAGAAAGAGAAAAATATTCAATGTTTCGAACATGCACCGGGTTAGGAAAAAAAATGTAATAGAATAGTAGTGGAGATACGGGGTATCGATTCCTGTAATAAAATAGCATGCTAAACGAGCGCTCTACCTGGTGAAATAGTCGCCGATGATGAATGACCAAATGTTCTCCTGATTCCTTTTCGTTTACCAGACATTTAGAAAAAAAAATCATAGAATGAATTAAAAGAAAGAGAAAAATATTCAATGTTTCGAACATGCACCGGGTTAGGAAAAAAAAATGTAATAGAATAGTAGTGGAGATACGGGGTATCGATTCCTGTAATAAAATAGCATGCTAAACGAGCGCTCTACCTGGTGAAATAGTCGCCGATGATGAATGAACCAAAAAGCTTGAGGTTTTTTTCTGGTCGCCGGTGATGGCCGTTGGTCGCCGCCAGTTGAAGAGGGTCTCGAGCGCCAGCGGGAAGTGGAATGGAACGAAGGAGAAGCTAACGGCGTAAAGAATAAACTCCGTTTAATTCCTTTTGCACGCATTAAGCCAACGCGTGAATCAAAAGACGCGTGGCACGTCCTCATGCTGTGCGAACATGGACTCAGCCTTAATAAAAGCCGGACTCGGAATGAGGCCTTCTTTTAAGTAGACCACGTGAAGGGACCGGATCTCCTTTCCACGAGAACTCTATTTACGCCTATCTACGTGAACATAATTCTAGTGAATAAGAGATCTGAACTCACGTAGAGGGGGCACACGTGGATAATCTACTTGCAAGGGCAACCACGTGTGAGTAAGAGTTAATTGGTGGGAGAATGACTGATTAATTCGGGTCAGAATTTTTTAATCCCACTGTACCTGACCGTTGATTAATGCCAAATCAACGGGCAGAATACGATTTATATTGGGGCTACTACTAATAGATTATAAGATTATATTTGGTTGCATAATAAAACCAAGTAGATGAAGTCCAGCCGTTCATTCCGAGATCGACTTCAGTGAGCGCAAGGCCCCTTCAAACACAGCTTTTACAGCCTTGCATCGGGAACATCTCCGTACTTCTATTCTCAATGCTAGGCTACGATGGTTATTTGAACGGGCTTTGCACCGACTGAATCCCATTTCGTTCATTCCGTATGTGAATTCGAATTCGAGCTGCCTGCACGTGACGTGATAACAAAAGCATTTCTAATAAAAGGAATGGGTACTTCTGTCACTTCGCTCAAAGTTGGACTATTGACTCTTCTCTCCTGGACTCCAAGTCCGACTCCGACTCCGACAGAACGTTACCCACGACACACGACGTCCATTGCTAGGATCCTAAAGACTCGAGACTGGACTGGACTGGACTCTCGACTCTGGAGGGATATGTTCGCCATTTCCTGTTAACTGAGTTTACTTTTAGTCATACAAAAAAGAGAAAAGCAGCAGTTGTCTTGTCCCCCACCATCTTTAAAAGGAAGACCTCTGTTCTCTGCTCTGCTGCTCCTGTATTCGATACACCAGCTTCCTGCCTGCCTTGTGATTTTTCTTCGCAATCGCAAACTCAGTTTGGGTTTCAATAAAACTAAATGCAGCTTGATTTATGAAGTTAATGACGGATTCTAAGCTTTTAAGGTTGCCGACATGGAGAAACTTGTTCGCCTATTTATTAGAGCGAAACCTCGAGATTTGGGTGTTTTTCTTTTTCCATGGCTGAGGGCGTCGGACGAGGCTTCTTCCAGCTAAAATACAACTCCGTTTGCGAATCCCCAGCTTTCATGAGTAGACTTCATAAGGGAATGCTATTGGAATTGGAGAGAAATCTTATGATTTGAATCACCACCACCATTCATCCCTCGGGTGTTTCTACTTTCTACGTTGATGCTTCAGTGGGAAGGTGGCAACTCTTAGCACTTTAGCGGCCGGTACAGGGCTCTGAAGAGAAAGGGTTTTAAGATGCGAAAGAAAATTTCAAGGTTTGAGCTTAATTCTTTGCAAGTATTGAACAGGTTGTTAAAATTAGGATGGCGCGGTGTTGCTTTTCTTCATGTTCCAGTTTCTGCTGTTTCGAGGCCCAATTTCGGATCTGAAGCCAATATAAATAAGCTTATTCCTGAGGATTGTCTTTGGATTGTGTGAGAAAACTTTTCTACCAAAATAATGTGTGAGAAATTCTGAATTTTAGCTAGGTTTAATCTCTTACCAAAAGAAGCTAGGTTTAATCATTGAATTTCCATGTTATGCCCCATTTCACTCCGGTTTCCTCAGAACGGGTGAACAAGAGTACAAGACCTTCATTACGGCTGTACAACCTAAGCAGAGTTCATTCTCTCCGTTTGAGTTTCAAGTCACAGTTTCCTTTTCTCTCTTGTAACCATTGCGGCTCTTTACTTTTTTGAAAGCATTTAACACTCAAATTGTTTCTGCTAGGTTTCTGCTAGGTATTTGAAAGCTTTTAAATACCACATCTTACTTTGAACTTCACAGTAGTTTGTTTTGCACCTAGAAATTGCTAATTTCACAAGTATACTAGTGCGGGCTTTTTCACTATCTTCTTTTCCCGCACCACGGCATGAGGCGGGATTAGGGCATCCCGGCTTGAGATTACAGGATGTTAATCTCATTCAACAGTACTCCTTGATGAACCGTCTTCCTTATACCGGGCTTGTCGTATTATGGTTCTCGGTTCTCCTATTCAGGTTTTCATTTCGGTTTCACTTCAAAACTTTGGTTCGAGTCACTTGAAGCTCTTCTGCTTCTTGCAGGGACTTCCGAAAGCTGTAATGACGGATCCAAATCTTCCGAGAATGCTACTTGGGGGACAAATCATGGAGGTGCAGAACTAGGCTTTCTGCTTCTAATCTGGTAAGGTTTGTAAGACAGTCTAGGTTCTTGAGTCGAACATTTCTCCCTGGCGCGTTACTTCTCATTCTTCTTGTTTTGTCAGATTTGGGGAGATTTTCAGCTCTAGTGGCGTCTCCTGACTCTGAAGGCCATGAGTTCCAAGAGAAAACCCATCAGTTTCACCCTCTGGTGAGTGAAGAGTGGTGATTCCTTAACCTCTGCAATCTCTTAGCCAGATCTTGGAGTTTGAGGTCTGGGATATTGTAATCCTCTTTCTGGTTGTTGCTAGCACGCACTTGGTACCTCCTTGACAAACGGAACTATGTGGTTGTGGTGTCTCCGAGACCGGATCTGCTCCTCACCCAGGGCCCTCACACCGACCTCACACGCACATCGGGAACATCTTCCGTATTTATAAGTTATTATACACGGGAGATGTTCCCAATGCACGGTGGATGTGCCCGTGAGGCGCCCCTGTGTAAGGAGCAGATCCCGTTCCGTTGTGGTCGGTAGTGTAGTGTGGTGCACTGGTTTGTACCACGCTTCTGCTGCTGCACTAATCTGAACTCCACTATCTGTTCTGTTCGTTGCTTATCTGGCAAAGAAGCTAGTGGATGAATTTTTACGGGGCTCACGTGAGACTTTCATAGCTCTTCCATTGTTTTCTTTTTTTTTTTCCTCCCCCGATGAACAACTGCTGTGTCATGGTGATAGTGCAGCAGCAAAGATTCAAAGTTTGTCAGATTTCCTACTCCCATTCTCTACCCGCACCCTACCCACAGTTCATTGCAGCCGCACATCTGCGATGTATGACTACAATTCACGGCGGGTAGAACATAGGTAAAGAGCAATAGGCAGGAAATCCGATTTGGCATCAATGGTCGGGCACAAGTTAGCAAAATCCTCATATAGTCATATTATAGCAAAATTGCACACTTTTTAGTTTTTATTAAGCTTCGGGCATCCAATGTTTTCCTTTGCCTTTAATACGTGCTTTTTTCAGTTTTTGCTTTTGGAAGAATTTTTTTCAGAGGTGTTTTAACTTTTTTTTTTCATTTTTTTGCCTTTCCAACTTCCAAGTGATTTTTCCTTTTTGTATTTCTTTTAAATTTCTTTTTACTTATTTTATATTTCTTTGGTGATTGATATGTGTGTCGAATGAGTTTCGAGTCTATAGTTGACTTTCTTCTTATCCGGCGTTACTGACCGTAAATGACGGAAATATCCCTCCATTTCTCCATAAATAGCTTCTGACTTCTGAGCGTCAGAACGCACTGCACAAGGGAAATGACAACGATTTAAAAAGGAAAAACAAAATAGTAAGGAAAGAGTGCAAAAACAAAGGGTTGGTTGTTGTTTGTTTGTCTCGGCTATGCCAACAATTTACGGATATTTACAGCGAACCTTCGAAAGAAATTATAGTAGTACCAGTTCCAGAATCTTTAGCATCAATTTTTCATAGAGCTGAAGGATGAAGTCAAAAACAAAATATTTTCGGAACAAGGTATTATGAAGAAAGAGACAAAAAAGATGGTTCCTCCGTTGCATAATAATTTCAGTTGTTATTTTTTTTTTTGTTTTCAGCAAATTTTATTTTATTTTTAACTTGCTGCTTGGTGCATGGAATGATGGAATATGCCTATGTAGTTAACAGGCTTACAGGCCTCTATGCCAGTTTGCTTCTCCGTGCAATTCTTCAAGATTAGAGACGAGGAAAAGCTCCATTTATATGTTTGGGTTTGCTTTTTTTATTCATTTATTTGTTAACCTTATTTACTTTTTAGTTGATACTGCTCCCTTTCTTTCCGTGGTATTGAGAGGGCATCTCTGTATTTCATTCAACAATTTCTTTTCCCTCTTTTTTTTCCTTTAAAAAGACAATCATGTGAGTGTTGCAGCAATTCAGGCATGCTGAAAAAACGGGAAATTATATTTTCTTTGTAGCTTTTAATTAGATGTTAAGTATTCACCTGTATTTTGCAAATCAGCTAACATGTTTTCACTTCCTTGTTACTGAATCAGGTGAAGAACTGTTGAGATTACACTCTCACAGACACGGTCACTTTCATACATCTATTAAGAAATTCCTTATGAAGCACCAAAACGTTATCTCCTCTTTCACACCTTTCATCACCTTCCTATGGTTTCTCTTTTCTCTGGCCATTGCTGACCTGAATTCGGACAGACAAGCCCTTCTTGATTTTGTTGATGCAGTTCCTCATGGCCGGAAACTGAACTGGAATTCATCTAGCCCAATTTGCTCAACCTGGGTTGGTGTCACTTGCAGTCAAGATGGCACTCGTGTGGTTGCACTTCGGCTTCCAGGAATTGGACTATCTGGTCCTATCCCAACCAACACTCTCGGAAGGTTAGATGCTCTCAGGGTCCTCAGCCTCCGATCCAACCGCCTGAGTGGGAGTCTTCCTTCTGACATTACATCCCTCCCTTCGCTCCATCATCTCTTCTTACAACACAACAACCTCTCTGATGAGATCCCCGCATCTCTCACCCCTGAACTCAACTTAATAGATCTCTCCTTCAACTCCTTTAGAGGCAGCATTCCACTCACAGTTCGGGATCTGACACGGCTGACTGGGTTGAACCTGCAGAACAATTCCTTCTCAGGACCCATCCCTGACCTCAACCTCCCAAGGCTTAAGCATTTGAATCTGAGCTACAACAACTTAACTGGCTCAATTCCGCCTTCCCTTCAAAAATTCCCTAACTCTTCCTTTGAAGGAAACCCTCTTTTATGTGGCTCACCTTTGAGCCTTTGCTCTTCGGTCATCCCATCATCATCTCCATCCCCTTCTTCCTCACTTCTGCCACCAACAGTCCCCACTGTGCACAGAAATGGATCAAAGAAGAAACTTGCAACTGGGGCTATCATTGCCATTGCAATTGGGGGTTCTGCAGTGTTGTTTCTTCTAGCTATAATCATCTTAGTATGCTGTCTGAAGAGAAAAGATAGTGAACAAGGCGGTGTCTTGAAAGGGAAGGGCTCTAGTGGTGGAAGAGGTGAAAAGCCAAAAGAGGAGTTTGGAAGTGGAGTCCAAGAAGCTGAGAAGAACAAGTTGGTCTTCTTTGAAGGCTGTTCTTTCAATTTTGATCTTGAGGATTTACTAAGAGCTTCAGCTGAAGTGCTAGGAAAAGGTAGTTATGGGACAGCTTACAAGGCTGTATTGGAGGAGGGGACAACGGTGGTGGTGAAGAGATTAAAGGAAGTGGTGGTGGGGAAGAAGGAATTTGAACAGCAGATGGAGATTGTGGGCAGAGTTAGCCAGCACCCAAATGTTGTGCCACTCCGTGCTTATTACTACTCTAAGGACGAGAAGCTCCTGGTGTATGATTACATACCAGCTGGAAACTTATTGACACTCATGCATGGTATGCTCTATTTGACACTTATTCATTTTCACTTTTGATGCGTCTGCTTCTGCTTTTATTAGAACATAGGTGCTGCCTTGCTGCCCTGTGTTTCTCCTTTCTTTTTTGGTAGTGATAAGTTGACATTGTCAGAAGTACTAAGACCTGAATACAAGCTGAGGATAGCAATTGAGTTCAGCAAAGGGGTGGGGGTATTCTAGTCCTTCATTAGCACTAAAACAGGAAAGAAGTACTTAGTTGAAAGTAGTCACATTTTCAGAGGATGTTTGCCAAGAAGCACTTTTTACATTTTGCACTTTATCCTAAAAATAATGGAGAACTGGATCGATCAACACAGGTCTCACTGGGTGCTGGTTCCAGAATCTGATTTATACAAGCAAGTTACACAACGGATGGTAAACTAATAGCCCTATAATATCTTCCATAATAGAAAACCATCCAGTATATAACGCCAAATTTCTGTAGTGTAGGCATTTTTTTCTCAATGAATCTTTTATTATGAATAAAATCAGAAAATGGAATTGGTGCATTTGATAACATTTGAAGTAGCTGAACTGAATGACTTGTTGTTTTGTCTTTTAGTGGATAAAATAGTCATATAGTAAAATACAGGTCAGTAACCAACCCAAAATGCCATTCAATCATTATGAAGCTCACAACATACTTTATGACTTGTAGTAGGCATTTAGTTCAACCATTTCAGCTGTTATCAAACAGCCCCTTCAAAATAAAACTTTCAAATAAGTGGCCTTCCAGCTTGGCTCAGCTATGGGTCAAATGCTATAACTGGTTCTATTTCATGTAGTGCAGTGCATCACTCTCAATCTGGTTGCCTTAGCCTAACCAGACCCTAATTTGGAAATTTTCTTGATAAGTGTAAATTGTGTTTAATATGAGGGTGAGACCGTGACGTGAGAGGCCCTCGTTCTATATGTCAAAATCATGGTTTCTAGGCAAACACATTTCTAGAGCTCCAATTAAAGGTAACATGATTATGCAGTTCATATCAAAGTTAAGATTCCAGGTCTTCCTGCCTTTATTTTTTGAAATGTAATCGAGAATAATACCCAGTGGCACCGGAAGAAGTCCAATAGATTCAGGATTTCGGTTGCTGGCTATAGAATGATTGATTCATAGCCCCACCGCAAAAGCTATCAGATAGAAATCAGTGGGGAATGGGGAATTTTTTTTTCTTGTGACGGAGGATCGAGATTTTTAGTCCTTTGTGTATATTTTGAAAATGTACTGCATGCAATTCAATATTCAGCAAAGTGTAGGATAATGATTTTATCATTTATGTTAACATTTATAGCCAATTACTGAAGTATGTAAAAGAAGCCTGCCATGCGATTCATGTCCATGTTGAGATCAAAGCATGCTCTCATCCATCTATCCGTCGTCGTAGACATTCGAATAACTGAGGTAGTAATTATAAATTTGATGCATTTCTCACTTCAGTTTTTGTATAATGCAATAACAGGAAATAGAGGCAGTGGAGGAAGATCTCCACTAGACTGGGGCTCCAGGGTAAAAATCTCACTTGGAGCCGCAAGGGGTATCGCCCATATCCACTCTGAAGGTGGTGGAAAATTCATTCATGGTAACATAAAGTCATCCAATGTTCTTCTCACTCAAGACCAAGATGGCTGCATCTCGGATTTTGGGCTGGCTTCTCTCATGAATTTTCCAGTAATCCCATCTCGAAGTGTAGGCTACCGCGCCCCTGAGGTGATTGAAACCCGGAAACCAACTCAGAAATCTGATGTATACAGCTTTGGCGTGCTCCTCCTTGAGTTGTTGACAGGGAAAGCTCCACTCCAGTCACCAGGGCATGATGATGTGGTCGATCTCCCCAGATGGGTCCAGTCAGTTGTGAGAGAGGAATGGACAGCCGAGGTATTTGATGTGGAGCTGATGAGGTATCAAAACATTGAAGAAGAGATGGTCCAGATGCTTCAGATTGCGATGGCATGTGTGGCTAAGGTGCCAGACGTGCGACCTAAGATGGAGGAAGTAGTCAGAATGATTGAGGAAATCCGGCAATCTGACTCGGAGAACCGGCCTTCCTCAGAGGAGAACAAATCCAAGGATTCGAATGTGCAGACGCCGTGATTATTATTATTATTATTTGCTGGCTATGCATGTTGGTGTTGGATACTCGTTTTTCTTACGGTAATGTTTAACATGCATAACGTATACATGCTTTGGTTTTTTACTAACAAAGTTTTAAACCCAACTCCATGTATTCATTGTGCATGAAATGTAACCCAATTGCGTGATTTCTTCTTAGTTTAGGTCTTTTCTTTTTACTGTTTTTAATAATTAATCTATTTGTTGTCATTAGATGAGGGTTTTGTTTCCACCATTTATTGTAAAAACTCTGTTTCTTTATTATTGTGAATTTGATTTATTGTGTTCAATCAGTGTATTATGACCATGTTTTACTACGCTGGCTGAAACGTAACAGATTTCTATTTGTTACTATCCTAGATCTTCTTCAACCTGGTCCAACTCGACGTTGAAACCCACAATTGCCAATACCCAGCCCATGGGCTCAGCCAGGAAATTTTTAGTGGGGAGGCCGGAGGGGGGAAATATACATGTACGGGATAATATGTGGGATTTGTTGGTAGGGACGCAAATGGATCGCATTGTATTCGAATCATAATCATGGTATATTTGAATTTGATTTGATCGGATCTGATACGTCTCGACATGAATTTGAATCTTATCGGTAAATCGAATCTTCGGATCTGATTCGATCTGATTTGTTTTCTTTAAAATTTAATAAATTATTAAAAGAAAAATAAAATATATCAATTTAAATAAAGAAAAAATATAAGTATTTTTTAATTATTTTTATTGTATATATACATCTTTTTTATAAATAATATAATAAATTTATAAAAATAAAATATAAATAATATATTTATAAATAAACAAGTAAATATAAATAAATATATAATATATATTAAATCGGATATTTTCAAATTGGACAGGGGTGATCCAAAGCCGATCCAATTTCTGATTAGATGATTAGATCTATTATTCGATCCAATCCAAAAATTCGGAACAGGAGTGATCTGAATTCGACAAAATAAGATCAGAAATCATATCCAATCCATTTACATCCCTTTTCTAGGCCATGCTTCCATGCTTCCCCCGTTTCCCGTGCTCCTGACTCCACCCCTGAATCAACACCATGTAAACTCGACATAACTCGGATTGGGTGTACCAAGAAGGAATAAGAGATAAATTCAAGATGTGGTTTTCAGATAGGATTGGGATGAGCGTCAGGATAAAGTTTGATCTGAGTTGTTTTTTTGACTGATCAATATGACGTATTTTTCCGATTTTACCAATAGAGTTTTTCCTGCATTTCTCTGAAACCTTACATTAGCATCAAAGCCGAAAGTTGATCAAAGAAGCATCTAAATTGGTCTGCAGGTGGCCGATATTTTTTCTACCCACTGAGCTAGCGTAGTCCCTTATTTAGCGTGTTATCTTTTATTTATTAATTTATTTTAAATTAAAAGGTTAATCTTCATTGAAAATGCTCAAATTACAAAAGATTCACTAAGCAATAGACACCGACAGACTCAACCAATACACCACGTAGAAGTAGGGCTGTTTATCAAACCGCACCGATTTAACCCGAGATAATCGGTTTTATAAAAATTTCGGTCAGTTTTAGTTTAAATAATGGTATAGCGCAACAATTTGGTTTGGTTAAGGGTTATACGTTGTAATCCTATCCGACATTCCATAGTATATCATACATAAAAAGCTTCTCGTAAAGTTAAGGCTCCTCTAAGCTGAGCCTAAAGTAAAACCTTAAAAATAGTAAAATGTATATCATATTTAAGCATTCATATCTCAATAAAAAATGGGCTATAAGTAAAAAGTCAGCAGCCAAATCTTAATTGTTGACGCCTGAAAAGGCTACTAATTTAACTTTTTTTGCCAATACCGAAAATTTTCAGATGGTGTTTATAAATAATAATTAATTGATTATTATGTGAGAAAACCGAAAAGTTAAAAGCTCTTTCTAACTTGGGCCACAAAATGAAGAAAAGGAGACTAGAAAAGGACAATGGTGGTTTGGTTTCATTCAAACCTTTTGTTACATCTAATTTCGGCTCGTTTTTTTTATTAAACTCGATTGGTTTCAGTCGACATATGAGTCAACCTGAGATGATTGGTTCGGTTGACAGAAATTAAATCGACTCGACCCGACCTACAGCCCTGCTTAGAATCAACCAACAAACTCAACGGTAAGTAACACTTAAAAAAAAAGGTAACAAACAAAAGCCCATCAGATGCAACAACCAAGGTTGAAAGAGATGTTAGGTAAATTAAACATTAAGGCCCTGCTTATTTTTTGATAAATTATTTATTCAGGTAAGTGTATTTATTCATGTTCTTTTATTTCTCAAGTAAATAAGGTAATGGCCATTTTAGCTATAGAAATTCATTATTAAAAGGGGAATTTTTGGCAACTTTCTCCCTATGTGGAAAAGTAATTTACCCATCTAAGAGATGGGTATCATTTTCCTGGGTAAGTGATGCCCAAGAAAATAAATTTTTCCCGATTCCACATAAAACTGAAAAAAGAACATGGGATTCTTGGTCAATGGGAATCAAAATCCCATTAACCAACTTTTTCCCCTCTCCAAATCCAAAAAAAAAGAGCGCCCCCCAAGAGTGTCATCGAACAAGGCCTTTGCAAGCTTTATCCAAAATTAAGCAAACACCATAGAACGAAGGCCAAAAAGACTCCAACAAAGATCACTTTGCCAACAAAAACTCCCACAACAATGAAGGACTAAACATAGAGCCTAGAAAAAACCACCAAAACTAATATAGAATATAAACACTTGAAACAAAAACATACCAATCTTACTTAATCAATTTGGATTAAGGTCCACACCCACAACAGTTGTCGGCCCATAAGTTTCTCCTCCAAAAGTAAATGAAATAGCCCACAAATCATTGAAAACGCTTTATAAAAAAAAAAAAAAAGGGAAAATTCTCAATAGTACCCTGTACTTTGGCTCGAGTGACAATTTGATACCTAAACTTTAAAATGCAACAATCTAGTTCCCAAACTTTTAAAATGTGACAATCCAGTACCTACCATTAACCAGTCCGTTAATCAGCCGTTAAGTGACATTTGAAAAGTCAAAAATGCCCTAAGAATGCCATATAATTCTCTTTATCAACCATCCAAACATTAATAATAAAATGAACAGTTCCAAATTCTAGATTCTTCTAAACAGTCACCAACTTTTTTGAATTGAAGAGGCTAGGATTTGGGACTGTTTAGTTTTGTTGTCAACGTTTGGATGGTTGATGAAGAGAATTAGATGGCATTCGAAGGGCAATTTTGACTTTTCAGATGTCACTTAACGACTGATTAACGTATTGGTTAACCATAGGTACTGGATTGTCACATTTCGAAAATTTGGATATTGAATTATCACATTTTGAAAGTTCTAATACTGGATTATCGTATTTTAAAGTTCGAGTACCAAATTGTCACTCAAGCCAAAATACAGGGTACTGATGTGAAATTTTCCCTAAAAAAACATTTTTGACATTTGTGACCCAACACTCCAATTCATGGTATAAAATATCACTGCCTTTGACTCCACACCTTGACTCCCTCCGGTGGATTCAAAACATAGAATGGGACAAAATCCATCGATCTCGTCCCTACCCACCACCATGAACTATGTGATCGTCAGAAGTTCAGAACAAGAAAATGCTGTTAAGAGTTATAAATTAAGTGACGTTTCTTTAAATAGTTTATGATTTAAAAAAAAAAATGAACCTTCTACCAGGATGCCGTAAATCACTTCACTGCCGGAACAGCATTGGAGACATCATCTTCTCTGGTTAATCCATTCTCACTTAATCCCATTACCCACTAATGCAGGATTTCGTGTGCTGGAAAATCCCTTTGCATGAGAGAGGAATGCCAATCCCATTGAAATCCGAACCGAAATTAAAGTCTCCACACTTTTGGACCTTACGCATTCTCACTCCAAATCATCTCCAACACTAGCTTCCACCGTTTATCCAATAGTGTGTTCTCTATTTAGTTTTTTAAGTCAATTTACATTTAGGGTCCGTTTGGTTTACAGTCATAATTATAATTAAAATCGAAATTAGAATGATTTATTTCCATAGACCGGTTTGATTTAGACAAGAATAAGAATGGAAATTAGCAGTAACTGGAATGGGATTTCATTCTCAAGGAAAAATGAAGGAATAACCATTCCACCAGGAATTAGGATGGCATTCCAATTCTCCCAACCAAACCGTTGAAATTAGAATGATCCATTCCAATTTCAATTTCAGACCTCTATTCCAATTTCAACTTCAGACCTTTATTCCTATAAACCAAATGGGACCTTAGTTTTATTTCTCATTCTTTTAGCAAGTCCGCAGGCTGTTGGAATCTTTGTTGTACTTTCATCGGCAGCTATGATGTTTTTGCGGAGGTTCTCTTCTCTCAACCTCCTCCCTCTCATCTCCTCTTTAGTGGTCGTTGCCTCATCTAATTAGTCAGCTAGAATTGTTTCTATTTCATGTCATGCATCCATGGTTTTTAAAATTGGATCAGATCGGAAAAACCAGGAACTGATATGTTTTACCCTAAAACTGTTATTTCATTAAAAATCATTGATTTGATCAGTAAACCATTGATTCAGGCGCTGGAATCGTTTGAACCATCTAACAGTTTGACTATTTTTTATATTTTTTTATTTTTTATCAGAACAAACCATCTATTTGGTTCAAATGATCAGATCGTTTGACCCAAGAACCAAATCCTAACCGTTTGACCCAATAACCGAACCCTGATCAGTTCGTTGTTCGGTTCAATTTTAAAAACCATACATAAGGGATATAATCTATAGCCTAGGTCCAGCCTAAGCTCTACGCGAATGAGTTTTATGTAAAAATATTAAATTGATATAATATTTTATATATTATTTGTATTAATTTTTTTTTGTACATATATAATATAAAATAATATGTATACGTATGTGTAAGTTATATATAAATAAATTTATGTAGGATTGGTTAGGCTTGAACGAGGCTTGACTCTGAAATTTATAAGCTTGATGCGGGCCCAAGCTTGAATCGGCTGAAAATTATCACCCCTGACATACGTACATATGAGGCATGTGTCTTTATTAAAGGAATGAATATAGGTTGGGTTGGACCAAACTTGATTTAGGTTCGGACACCACGGGCCTTAACCTGAGACTAACTTGAGTTGAGGACCTCTTGAGGTGAAGCCTGCGTTTTCAGACCAAGATACAACCTGAGAGCTCGAGAATTCAAACCTAATCTGTATACAAAGTTAGGATGAGCCCGCCTAGGGTTGGGGTGGTTATGGCCGGAGGAGAATGCCGCGTTTAGCAAGAAAGCGAAACAGATAAAACAATCAGTAATTTCCCCAAAAAAAAAACAAGTAAGAAGGTAAGAAACAACAACGCGGAATCGGATGCACTTGTTGACTTTGACGGTTTGACACCGACCCCGGTCTAAGGGGTCGGTGCGCTTAATCATCATCAGTAGAGACAGAGAAGTGGCATCATCATTCATCGTTGATTGTTCTTTCGTCGAACCCGAGGATAGGAATTTAGGAAAGGAGGCCCGAGGGCGTGGAGACGTGGACTGGTTCCTTCCTCCAAACTTCTATATGATAATACGCGTGAGCCGTGACTCGCGAGTGAGAGAGCATGCCATTTCAAAAGTTGTTAAGGGTATATAAAGGCAAAATAGTCATTCGGCGCGGCCGTCCTCTTCCTCTTTAAGAAGGGCCTTTCGTTTCTCTGCGAATTTAGGGAAATTTGTGATTTCAGGGTCAGGGGGTGACGGTGCATCTGTTGGCTGCTGCTGGAAATCCGTCCCTTTCCACGCCGTTGCTCATACTATTAACTCACTTCACCAAATTTTCTAAGCTTGTGATACGACCCTAACTTTCTACCAGGTGAGCATCATTTCTCCGTATATTGCTTTCTCTTGTTATCTCCCTCGTTTTTTTTAGGGATTGCTGTGCAGTCTATGAACTATATTGTTTCAATTTGAATCGATCAATAGTCTGATTTTGTTTGTTTCTTCTGAGGGGTTTATTAGCTTATTGGTGCTGGGCTTAAAGCAAAAGGGTTACATGTTGATGAGGCTCACGTGTTTTTCTTTTCTTTTTTGGGTTGCCAAGGCCGTGAAATCTTTTAAATACGGATCCCTATTTTAATCTTTTTTTTTTAATTCTTGCAAGGGTCTTCTGCCTTTTGACTTTGAGGATTTAGCATGTTCCTCCTTGAGATGTCGATTGGTTCTGCATAATTCTAGAGTTCCTTACGATTTTGATCATATATTGAATCTCTGCGGTCTTTTGACTTTTTTAAGTTTTAATTGAACCAGCTTCCTCTCATGGCGTCAAAACGTATACTGAAGGAACTCAAGGATTTGCAGAAGGACCCTCCTACGTCTTGCAGTGCCGGTATGCTATCTCTTTATTATTTGTTGTAAATTTCTTATCTGCTTGAAAGTGCAAGGGCCTGTGTTTTTTTCCCAAATATATACATAAAATCTTCTATTATGTTTGAGTTTGTCACTGAGGTTATTTATTTGTTTTTCATTCTTGTATATCAGATTTTTCTTTTTTGCTGTCATTTAGTCTATCAATTGTTGGGTACATGCAAATGGTGAGGTGTCGAGGGTTTCAATTGCTTCGAAGTTTACTTGATTCATATTGAAACCTTTACTTGTTCCTCAGCATTGAGAAGTAGTTATAATTGTTATTTGTATTATCTGTTTTGATACTAATATACGATTAGATCAATGTGTTACGTTCTTCTAGTTTGATAGTTCTCCATTTCTAGATTTAGGTTCAACTGATAAAGTATTTAATGCATCTTTTATGTCACCTTTGTAATTGTGATGGTTTTGGCTTTTGCTTAAACAGACGTTGCTCATTGTGAAAGATATCTGTGTTGAGTATTTGCATCTAGTAACTTGGATGTTTTCTTTCCGTCCTTTCACCCCTTGACAAGGAACAAATGCTTTAGATGTTTCCTTTCTGCCTGATGTGTCTGATTACCGGTCAAGCAACCTTGCACATAACTGTGTGGTTCATTTTGCATAGGTCCTGTAGCTGAAGATATGTTCCATTGGCAAGCAACAATCATGGGACCCCCAGATAGCCCATATGCGGGAGGCGTATTCCTGGTTACTATTCATTTTCCTCCAGATTATCCTTTTAAACCTCCTAAGGTACCAACAAGGAAAAATCTCTACATGTTTATTAGTTTTTGTTATTTGTTTCTTTCTATACATACTACACATGAAAAATTAACGTAAGCATGATGGTTTGACATCTATGCTTTACATTATTATACTATTAGTTTGCTTGAAGCTTATTTATTCTATTAACTGTTACTTGAGAATAATATCACCTTTGCAAGTTTCACATGCTGCCTATATCACTGCAGAAGGAGAATTATTGAGTTTTTTTCCTACAATTGATAGTTCTTCATTTGTTTCTGCATCCATATGTGCAACTGTCAAAGGATGCCCATCATTGTTGCTTTGATTTTGGGTTAGTTAAGTGATAAGTTATAAGATAATGTGGTCTGTAGTATCATATTAACTCCACTGTTCAAGACTTGCATTGGTATTTAGATTCTTGAGGCCCAAAAAGAATAACTTTGATGGTGATGCCAACCTACTTGATTGTATTAATCTTTGTTCCATTTTTCTTTCAAGTGTAAGTTATGACTTCACAGTGCATGAGCTGAGACAGCAAGAGATGGATTAGAGTGGGGCCATCTAGATTAGGGATTGGATTGTAAAACAATATGCTTTTGCTTGTAGCTTTAGAATCCAGGGGCAGCGTCTGGTGGATTTTCATATTGCTACTGTTCTCATCTCCATGCTAGGGAAATGAGATTATCACTCATTTCTCATTAATGAAATCTGATATTAATAAAAAAATGACTTCAGAACTTGCACCCCAATCAAAAGATAGAAAAAAATGAACTGATAAATTAACTGATTTTTTATTGGCATTAGAAATCAGTCATGTCTCTCAATTCATTCTCCTGTCCAGTTCTAACTCACTGATATTATAAACTGTAAACCATTGGCATCATCTTAAAGGCTTGATTAAGATCTTTCCCTTTTATGTAGTTGGTATGGAGTTATGATTTTCTTGTTTCTTTCACTTTGTTTAACTAACAATGTATACCTTGTTTGTATATGTGTGTAACCCACTATTATTATTATTGTTGTTACCATCAACATTAGGCTTATTTTGGTGAGTCATTAATTTCCATTATCATCCGTAACATTCATATATTTGATACCCCTTGTTGAATATTCATGCACCCCGTGTCAATATTTTGGAAACCAGACTGAGCTTTGAACTGGAAAGGAGCCTAATTCTGTTTTTTCTTGGTTTACTTGGAAAACCTTTTAAACCGACCAGTTATTATTGAGCTAAAATGGATCTATTCTTATTTTCCCAGTTCAATAGGTCAGTAAGCAATGGATCTGCTCTTATTTGCTTTTCATTTATTTTGATGCATATTAAAAAAACACAAACATGGGTGAAAAGGAAACAAATGGTTTGAGCTACAATGATCCCCATTCCATATGTTATATATGGATAATTCTAGCAAATATTGTTTTCCAGTTATGTATTACATTTCAGGCATAAATAGACATTTTATTGTTGCATTGCTGTTTCATAGCATATATTTCATTGGTTTTGATTAAGTTCTGTTGCTAGAGGAAGCTAATTATCTTCATCATTCAGGTTGCATTTAGGACCAAGGTCTTCCACCCCAACATCAATAGCAATGGGAGCATTTGCCTAGACATCCTTAAAGAACAATGGAGTCCTGCTCTTACCATCTCAAAGGTATGTTTTAGGAGACAGCTTTTGTTGTGTGTTTTCCCAATTATGCCAAGTGTTCTTGTAGTCAATCCTGTTTTTAGACATGATTCTTAAAATTAAATACTTTATGCCTTCTGCTCATACATGGCTGTTATTGTTTCTTTGAAGAATCATAATTGGAAAGAGAAGGATAGATGGAAATATGTTTTTGAACCACTTTGTTTATTTTGACTAGGAAAAGTATGCTGTCTAGATCATGTTGATATTTAGAAAAAAAAAAAAATTATCAATGCCAGAAAGGAGGTCCCATGCTTCTAAAGTTGTTTCCCCTTATATTGGTTGACCATGATGAATGGGTTGAACTGAACTATTCAGTAGTAGCCTACCAAGGGTGACTATTTCAGCCCAGCTTGGCCTGCGATGTGTGCACACATATGCATACACAATATGTTTATATTATAAAATATTATATAATATACTATTTGTAATAAATTATATATATATATAAAATATTATGTATTATGTTTATATTATATATATATATATATATATATATATATGCAAAGATATTTTATTTTACATACAAAGAGTTGACAAACGGGTCAACTCATGTATGAGAATTGTACTCCTAGTCAAGGCCTTCATTCTAATTCCTAAGCAATGTAGGGCACTAGGACTTGGGACAACACACTCGAGTAACATTATTGAGCGTTGTCCCCAGTTCCACATTGTTTAGGAATTTGAATGATTAACTTCATTTATAAAATGAAAGACACGCCTAGCATAGGAATTAGAATGAAGCCCTCCCCCTATTTTTTGTCTAGGCCCAAAGCCAAGCCAAGTTTGGCCTAGTTGGCTAGTATGGCCCCATGCACTTTTAATTCACATATTATACATCATATAGTTTAAAATTTTATAAAAATTAAATTTTCATTTATTTATGCATATATGCCCAACCAGGCCTGGCCCGGCCTATGGTACCCCTAATTCAGTAGCTGTTTAAAAAATATGGAGAGCCAAAGTAGTCTTTCAGCCACTTGCATGGCTCTCATATCAAATGTGGTCTTTCAGCCAAAGTTGTCCTTTTCACCATAGTTGTATATTCGACTCTTTTCAACTGCTATTCCTTAGCTGCTGTTGTGAACCAGTTAAAAATAAGCATCAGCTCTCCTAAATGGGGCCTTAATTATGGTTTCACTTTTTATGTCTAGCTTTGGAACAGTGGGCAGGTTTGAATAGTATCATCAAAAAGATAAAATGCATGTTTAGGGCTGCAACTTGCGTGGGGTGGGGTTGAGCATTTGTTAAAATTTAATGGGCCCAGCACAAAGGCCTGTGAGCTCGATAATGTAAATTCTTAGAAGTTGAGAAATGTTAAGAAAAGGCATGTTAGTTGTGATGAAGAAACTAATTGGAGGATTATTCTATGCTAATAAATTAAGGTGCCGCTTAACGGTATTCATCACTTAAGGAGAAATATAGCGAGGGGAAGTTCCTGATCAATGGTTCAAACAGTATTCTATGCCATGCATTTCTTGTTTATTGGAATTGTTTTATTAAGCTGTTCTTTTGTTTACCTTCCCGCCCTCTATAAAATCATCAAGTTAGCGTATTTGATGTTTTTTTCCTCGTTTGAACCATCGAACTTGGCCATGCTAGAAAAGATTAAACATCTTTTTAACCATAATCTGATGCTAGCGGGTTAAATAGTTTGTCATTGATGGTGAGAGATTGAACTATAAAAAATTGATGACAGATAGTAGTCTTGGTATTCAAAGTTCTGTCTTGTTCAAAATTATAAGTACCTTTTGCTGCGTTTGGTTGCAATGCAATTTTATTTGCACTAATACAAATGCATGGGAAAACAAATTCTTTTAGACTATGTTTGGTTTGAAGGAAAAAGTAGGGAAAGGAAGGGAAAGGTAGGGAAACCTCTACAACCTTTCCCTTTCCCTTTCCCTCAAACCAAACACAGCCTTACTGGATTTATGGATAAGAAGTAGCTTTAAGATTTCTGGATCTTACCACCAATTTTACTTGATGCTGATCAGGTCTTGCTCTCCATCTGCTCTTTGCTAACGGACCCAAATCCTGATGATCCACTTGTGCCTGAGATTGCTCACATGTACAAAACTGATCGAAACAAGTACGAGTCCACTGCTCGCAGCTGGACACAGAAGTATGCCATGGGATGATGTCAGAAGTCCTGTCTCTGAAGGAATGTGTAGACCAGACCATATGTTTTTCCTCTTTTTTCAGCAAAATTCGTGTTCGTGGACAGTTTGATTAGAAATCTCAAAGACTCTGGGCTTTGTGAAATGTAATTCCAGGGACGTCAAAAGGGGGGCTAAACTGTAACTGTATTAGAAGGGTGCCTTGTTGCTGCTTTCTTTTAGTTTGCTTGTCTATTCTTGAAATCCCTGATTTTATGCAATCTATATTTTATTTGGTGCAGATCTCTTTATATGGCTCTTTCATAGCAAAGTCCAACTGTGATGTTTTTTTATTTTCCGCAAGACCCCCTTATTATTACTAGGGGTGAGCATGGGTTGGGTCGGTTTGGTTCTATGGCAGAAGTTCAGAACCTGGAACCTATCCTGTAGGGGTTGGTTTCAGGTTTTTGGAACCGAAATCTATTCTTTAGGGGTCGATTCCAGGTTTTTGGAACTAGAATCTATCTTGTAAAGGTCGGTTTCAGGGTTGGTTCTGGTCTCGATGATTTTAAGGTTGGTTCTATGGTCTAGCCATGGAACCTGTACTTTCTTTGTTCTCCTTCACAAAAAAAATGCATGCTTTTAAAAACTTGATTATATGGTTGAAAACTTATAAATTAAATTTAAATTTTATAAATATTACCTTTGACACTATTTATTATATACACTTAAATATTAAAATGAAAACAAATGATTGAATTACTTAATTAACTTAATGGTCAAGTGAGACCATGGCCTTTGTAACCATAAATGCTTGGATTCAAACTTTTACATCTTCAAAAGTATAATGGGGTTATTTCAAGGCAAGTTTGGTTCCAAGGCAGGTTTTAACAAGGTTGGTTCCACCAAGTGTCAATTAAGGTTGGTTTGGGTAGGGTAAATTTCTAAACCCTGAAATCGGCTTTGGTGGGAGCCAGCAATGTTTTAAAAGTGCAAGGTCGCAAAAAAGGCATATGGGTCAATTTGTGCCTGAGGTGCGTGCCTTTTTTGAATTAAGGCACAAAAATACAAACAAAAAAAAACTAAAAAATAGAAAAGCCAAAATATTAAACATAATATTAATAAAAAATATAAACTTTAAATTTTAAAATAAATGTTTTAAAAAACCTATTATCTAAAATTAAAATATATAAACATAAGATGTAAAGCATATTTAAATGAGAATTTAAAAATAAAATCAAACATATAAAACATTTTCAAGCATGTAAAACCTCTAATATCTTTTTCTCACTCAATTGCATTACTTCAAGTAGCTAATGTAATGTAAAACATATTACATTTTTTATTTTACGAGCCGCCTTTGTGCCATACCCCTCGAGGCAAGCGCAAACAAGTCCATGTTAGGTGTTAAATTGTTAATTCTCACACAAAAAATTATAAATTTATAATTTTAATTGCTTTTTAAGAAAATATTTTATTATGATGAATGAACGAACAACTTTAACTAATAGCGTCGAATTTTCAAAAGGCGCACACATGGGTTGAGGCGCAAGACGCATTAGGCACATGCCTAGCGCCTTTTGAAAGGGTTGTGCCCAGGACCTAGGTGATGCACAACCCTAAAATGCTCTTTGCCTATGCACCTAGGCACACCTTTTAAATCACAGGGAGTCGGTTCCAAGAATTTGGAACTAAACCCTACCCTATAACAGATTGGGTAGCGTCGGTTCAAGGCCAGTTTGAGGTTGGTTCCATTTTGTTTCGGGTAGAATTTACCCATTTGCTCACCCCTAATTATTACCCATAATGATTAGACTTGAAAATTGGGTTGGGTGGGTCGGGTTTGGGTTGAGTCAAAATAGTTTGAGTTGATTTTAGGTTGGGTTGAGAAATGCTAGACCCTAAATGTTTGGGTTAGGTTGATCCACGAGTCAAATCAAGTCAACCAAAAAAATAGTTAAATTTTAAAACATAAAGAAAAAATACAAGAAAATGCAAAAATAAAATGAATTAATCTTAAAATTTGAAAAATAAAATAAAATACTTAAACATTTAACAATTCAAAGAATAAACACTAAATAGTAAAGATTAAAAAGTGGAAATTTCTAATCGAGTTAGCGAGTTGACCCATGACCCAATCCAACCCAACCCTGGGTTGGGTCAGGTCGGGTCATTCTCAAATTCAATTTTTTTGGGTTGAATTGGGTTGGGTAAACTTTTCGCCAGGTCCAATAAGAATCGATTACCTTGTCCGTTCCATTGGAAAATAATTACATACAATTGTTGCGTATTAGATTAGATACTACTTTATGCCATCAGTTCATTTACATGAGTTAACTTTGTCTCTCAAGGTGCTAACAATGTCGTCGCATGAATAGTACTGGTAGACGGTTCAAAATATGGACATTGCGGGTATAGATATGGATATATTTTATGGTGAAAAGATATGGATATGTTAAAAATAACAGACGGCAAATTCTCGTCTTCTTGAAATCAGTTGGCCATGTATTGCCTCCTTGGCTAAAGCTGTGGATCACATGTCTTCTCAGTTCGGCCACGTCTCCACCTCTCATTTTTTTTGGTAAAAAAACTCAAGAACACAAGGAGATTAGATTTCTGCTGCTGCTGAAGAAGCATCTGATTTTGAAATAAAAAAGGCCTAAAATCTTATTTGACAGGGAGGAGGCACGAAGTAGTGATGACTGAAATAAAGTTTCTTTCATTTTTTTCCTTTTATCTCTTTGGCTGTCGTGTTCCTACTCTGGAAACATGATTCTTTCTCATTACTCTCTCCGTCTCTCTCGCTCTCTCTCTAGTTACGTGGGTGTGAGTTTATTAAGAACACGAGTTTTCTTGTTGCAGTAGACATGAACGTTGTAACGAGCCTCCCGGAGAGGCTGAGATCTCTGGTGGGTTTAAGAGGACGGGATTACTGTGTTCTGTGGAAATTGAACGAAGACCAAAGGTTGGTATATTAATAAATGGACTCTCTCTCTCTCTCTCTCATGTTGATGGAGTTATCTTATAGGTCTATTGAGTGGATGGGTTGCTGTTGTGGCGGAGCTGAGAATGCCGGAAATGGTGGGGAAGAGCTCCAGCTTCCGGTCTTAACGAATTGCTTTGGATCATGCCCTTGAACACTGGGTACATTACACCTCTCTGTTTCTACTCGTTCTCTCTTCCTTTCCACCCAGTTTTTCTCTTCTTCCCCATCATAAGTTGGTTGCACAGTCTTTGCCCTTTGCCATTCTTGTGTATTTATTATTCCATTTTCTCTTTCCATTCAGTTTGTGTGATTATTTCATTTTCTCTTTTCGCCTCTTCTGCCTCATTTTCCCTTTTTTTTTGAAATTTTCTTTGTTTCAATCGACCAATAGGAAGCATCATCACCAGCCTCTTTGGTCCGTTTTCGTCTACTTCTTTTCCCCCTCACTTATCTTTCTTTCTATTTTCCCTCTCATTTCCTTCATCTCTTTCCTCCCCTCCCCACTTTCTCTCATTTACTTCATCTCTGTTAAAGCTGGCTGCGGCTGGTGAGTTGTTTGTGTGGTTTGGGAGACCGGATCTACTCCTCACACATGCGCCTCACACTGGCCTCACAGATGTTCCAATGCACAGTGGGATGTGTGCCTTGTGTAAGGAGTAGATCCGGTCTCATGGTTTGGTTCACTCACCGTTAAAGCCAAACCTCATCGGATCTAAGGGACACCCGTTAATTTTAGAGCTCCTGGATTGACCGGTTCTATATTTTCAAAATAGTGAAGGTACCCGTTCGGTTTTGATTAACCAATTTTGGTTAACCTATATAAAAACTAATAGTTAATCGAACCGATCGATATATATATATTTATTTTTACTTTTTATTATATATTTACATATTTATTTATAAAATATATTATAAAAATCAAAATACCGAACGATTTCAGTTTAGTTTCAGTTACTGATTTTTTAAAAGTTGATATTACCGATTTGGTTTACAAAATAGGTCCATGATTTTGATTAACTAAAACGTGAGCACCTAAGATGTTTTATGAGTAAGCCAAATATTTTGGATTGGCGTGATGTCAAATATCTAAATGACCCATTGAGCTCACGATACCCACATAACTACATTCCCTCGATTTATTTGAAGTTCAAATTTGTTGTAAAAATAATAAACAGAAGGCATAAGGGAATTTATTAGTCAACACTTTCCAAATCCGAAATGCAGAAGAATTGTGGAACTATTGTTGAGAAAGTGAGAATTGTAGTTAGTAGAAGGGATGAGTTGTGCCACTTGGTCATTCTCCTTAAAATTGCATTTGTTTCTTACGATGCAATTAGATGAATGCAAATTGATTGTCAAGATAAAATAATCCATAAATTACTATTAGACATGCACTCACTTACTAAACCTCTACGAACTATTCAAAGATAATGCTCAAATATGAATGAATGACAGAGAAGGTAAAGACTATGTTGTGGGTTCTATGTAACTAAGTCGACGAATACTCTATTTATAAAGTGCTTTCAGTCACCCAAACATATATAGAGATGTGTTTCTCCAAAACAAGCACTAGTTGGAAGAGATATAAATAGAAGAGGAAGAAAACGTTTAAACATTAAAATTAAAACCGGTGATTAAGAATCAAACGACCAAAGAGGTAAAACAATATGGTGTGGTGCACGCGTACAACCGTACATTTGCCCACGCTCACTCCCCAACCTAGCCTAGCTTGACCAAAGAGGAAAAACAATATGGTGTGGTGCACGCGTACAACCGTACATTTGCCCACGCTCACTCCCCAACCTAGCCTAGCTTGACCAAAGAGGAAAAATAATATGGTGTGGTGCACGCGTACAACCGTACATTTGCCCACTCTCACTCCTCAACCTAGCCTAGCTTGACCAAAGAGGAAAAACAATATGGTGTGGTGTACGCGTACAACCGTACATTTGCCCACGCTCACTCCCCAACCTAGCCTAGCTTGACCAAAGAGGAAAAACAATATGGTGTGTGGTGTGTGATGCACGCCTATGGCAAAAGCTTCACTTGCACAATTAGATAATGGATTAAATGATCCACCTATAAATTTTGAAGTGCTGGGGATTTGTAGGGACCATCTCCCTGGAGGGATTTTTGGTCTCCTCTGGCGAAGATGCTCCACCTTGATGCTTCTAAGAATCCTTTCATCCCATATCATTCTCACCAATATACTAGAATCTAAGAATCCTAGCGATTTTGCTTCACAATAAAATCTCCAAACCTAGTTATATATTTTGGGAGACCATGAGAGATGGATGTTTCTCCGAGAAGGTAGTTAGATATGTAACTTGGGGTATTGGGTAAATTGATTGAAGGGTTCCACTATGATATGGAAAAGATATAATATCTGAAAAACTTTTGATTAATCAATTGGAGTCATAAACGTGATAGCCAATCAGGTGTTATTTATCAAAATTCATGGATAAATTTTAATTTATCAAAACTTTTCCCATACCATATCTTTTAGATTTTCCCTTGATTGAAGGTACATGCGGAAAAATGTAGAACTTCCACTTGCACGGTAGCTTGCCTTACACAAGAAGTGTTGCTTCCAAGTTTCAAGTTTCAAGTTTAATTTATGGAATGTGGTGGCCAGTGTGTAGGAATCAAGGAACAATAGAGGTAGAGGTGGGGAGTTGGTGTTGATGAATTTTGACTTTAATCTGAGGCCGGGCGGGGCGGGCTACTCCCCCATTCCACCTTTTATTTCGAATTGAATAATTCGAAATAACCCAAACTGAAATTTTTATTTGATTTTTGGTTATTTTGGTTAAAACTGAATTTTAACATTATATATTAACAAATATATATTATACATTGTATATAATAAATTATATATTAATACATAATATAATATATTTTACACATATTATATATGTATTATATGTTAATATATATTATAGATAATAAAGTTTGATTAATTCGGTTTTTTTGGTTAACTGAATTTTTAAATCTGAAAACCGAAACTAAAATTTTATAAAACCAAAATAACAAAAAACCAAAAAAAACCAAAACCAAAGTTTTCAATTCGATCTTTCAGTTTTAACCAAATAATGTTCACCCCTATATACGACACAGATAGGTATGGGGGTGTGGGTGGCGCTTGCCTTGTTGCCCTAAATTTAATTCTAATGGACCATGGAAATGGAGGGGAATAGGAGGAATGTCCTGTCTTGTGCCCTTCAGCCTTGAGCAGTCAACAGACCCATTAATTTCCATTTCTCATCAGTTGCAGTTGTGGATATTAACTTGGGAAAATTCCCGATTATTATCCTCTACTTTGGGCGTAGTGCCACTTTGGTCCCCGAACTTTAAAATACGACAATTCAGTACCCGAACTTTGAAAACATGACAATCCAGTTCTTGCTATTAACTAGATGTTAACCAGCCGTTAAGTGGCATTTGAAAAAGACACAAATGTCCTTCGAGTGATCTATTTTCTTTTCATCAACCATAAATATTGACAAAAAAATTAACAGTCTCAAATCCTTGCCTCGTCTATTCAAGTTACGATTACCAGAATGTCCACTCAAACATAATCCCAACTTTCTTGAATGAAAAATTCACTAACTATTTCCAAAGAAGTTGATAATTCAGTGATTGGATCTAAGTTGGGGCTCCTGTTTCCAAAGAACTTGGTTGGACCCACCTAGGGAGGGGGAGTGGCTATGCTAAAACCTTGCATAGAGACTTACCTCTATAAAGAATTTAAAAAAAAAATTGGTAGAGAAAAGAAACTACCCTAGGGTTTTGGATCGTGGTATCATCTCAATTTTCATTTCCATCATAGTTTTGTCAAAGTTGCTTGCTTTTTTTTCTCTTTTTTCTGCAATTTAACATGTTAAACCTTCTATTGAAATTAATAAATAGAGGCTAATTCTGACTCACCGAAGTTTGGGCAAATTAGAAACCATATGGAATCTTGCTTTCATAATTTGCAATAACTGATATTTTTACCATGAAGGGTGCCTCCTAACCTACAGAATAAAAAATTTCAATTCAATCAAGAAACTATTTGGTAAAGATTGGTGAAATTGTTTCATGTGCGCAAGATGTATCATGTATATTTTACTAATAAGACGGACCAAGGATATATTTGATAACAACTGAAATGATTGAACTGAAAAACTTATTACTTTGTCGTTTAGTAAATAAAATTTTAAAGTAGACTGTAAGCTCCTTAATGACAGATAGATTATAAAAAAAAAAAAAGTGTCTGTGGGTGTGTGGGTGCGGGTGGGATCCAGCAACATGCATAACAATATCTATCTATCTATCTATATATATATATATATATATATATATATATATATATATATATATATATATTGTTATCTTGCTATTTGATATTGTTAAATGGAACACACGTAGCTGACCCACTTCTGCAGGGTTTTGATTAACATAAAACAATTTGAATTATATAATATAAATATGCATGAAAAATAGCTACTACTTTTTTCTGTTTTAAATCTTCATAATGATAAAATAATTTCACACTGAATCGGTCTGTTACTTTTCAGAGCTGCAACCCGACCCGAACGAGATCGAGATGCATAATTGCACATATATGCAATAATTAGTAATTAAGGAAAGAATAATAGAAAATGGGCATTGATTAATTTAATTATGAAAGATCCGCTGGGGACCAAATCCAAAAACCAAAAAGTAGTTAGTTATTATGAGATCGGGTAGTTGTAGTTGTGGTTGGTTTGTTTAACTCTTAAATAAATAAGAGTAAATTGCCGAATTGTAAGTAGACCCATTGTTAGAATTAAAAAAAAAAGGCATGAAAATGTCTAAAATATTCATGCATTTATTTTTTATCAAAATGTTTATTTTTCAAATCTTCTCCTCATATGAATTACTAGCCCAAGTTCTTTTATTTTTTAACTTTTCAATCAATCAAAAGTGAAGTTACAATTTTAAATTCTTTTTTTTTTTTTTTGCACAAACGAGCTTTAGTAGTAATTGCATAAATATGTCTGACATTTTCATGTTTTTTGTTAGAGGATTCTTCGAGTCTACTTGCAACTGTATCAAAAAGTATAAAGGAAGTGGTTGCAACTACCAAATTTTAGAAAAAGTTTAAAAAACGTCAAAAACTTCAGAAAAGGTTTTAACAATTTATCCAATAAATAATACATATAATCCTCGAAGGCCTCTTAGCCCAAAGGGGTCTCTTCTTGTTGGTTGGTTAATTGGGTCCATTTGTTTTTGCCTTTTTGATTGTCCAAATTTCAACAACTAAAGATTAAAGTGTACGTATGTAGGCCTGTTTTATATTCTGCTGATTAATTAGAGTCACATCGCCACCCCGCCCCACAGCATATCCCAACCGTATATTAAAAATATGTTTCAATGATAAATATGAAAGATCTACATGTGGGGCGCTGATGTGATCTCGATTAATTATCCTTTAACAAGGGCAAGGGCGGGCTTTTAATTCGCCTTTGCAAACAATTGTTGTCGCTTCCGACTCTGGACCCAAAACACGCAAGATCGTGAACACTTACCACTTAATTGTTTCATTGCATATTTGCATCTCGCACCATCCAAGGGCTACTACTACGTTTTAGTAGTGATCGCAATGAACTGGGTTTTGGGAGGGATTTTCAGAATTTAAACCTTCTCAGCACATGGAAATACAAAAAACCAACGTTATAAAATAGGATCCGGAAACAGAACTGTTTTGGCCATTGGTTTTTAGGTCATCAGTCCAATTGCTCGGTTTAAATGGACGGCCCTGTTCTGACAGTAAAACTAAAAAAATAAAAAAGCAGTAAAAAATCATTGAATGAGTTGACGGTTTGACTGTCTGAATCAACGGTTTGTTGACTTTTTCAACGGTTTTTGACCAGATTCCGGGTTTTGGATAAAACAGAATTGATTACCTGGACAGTTCCTAGACCGAATAGTCCAACCGTCCGGATCAATGGCGGTTCAAAAACGTTGCAAAAAACACTCTACATTTGAGAGCGGACCGGTCAGGTAGGTGAATAAAGTCTAGAATCCGTATTTAATTTCTTATTATTTTTATTTATGTAAGTAAGAGATAAACAAAATAACATTGATAAATTTGGAAGTTTCATGATTGAAAATTCACTTAAAATTAAAGCATTATTAAATTCAACAGATAATATATAAGTTTATATACCTTGCAACAACAAAATCAATATGATAATACTTTAGTTCATTAAGCATTAGATGTATTTTAATAGATTCAATATACGAATCAAGAAGGATTGAATTTAGCTTAATATCATCCCCTACCGATATTCATGACTTTAGAGCATAAGAAAGTAAGAAAATACATCAAATTTATGATATTTATCAAGGGTCTAGTAGAAAATGGCAATTTCAAACTAGGTGGGCTAGTGTCTTTGGGCCCATTTTTCTGTGTCCACCCTATTCGCTCTCTCTCCTTTGCATCCCCACTGGTCACTTATCTCTCTCGCTTGCTCGCTTTCATGTTACTTGACATTTTATTAAATTTTGAAATAGATATGAACTGTATTTGTAGTGAGATGAAATCAAATGAATTTTTTGTTGTTACTTGGCCACAGATGAGAAGTTCAACAAAGCCTCTCTAACCTCTTTAAATAAGAGATTATGGTGGAAGAAAAAGGGTAAAGACTGAAATCCTCCCGCTCTTTTAACTTTTTATGTGATAAATTGATATGTTTAATTAGAATAAGACAAGATACATCAGCCAATGTTTAAATTGGATGTATTTGTTTCGGGTAGGACATGGGACATGGGTGGTAGATTCACTACAACCAAAAGAAATGTTACCATTGGTGATGGCCGTTATTGGTTTTAATAGTATAAATTAAGAGGGTGTTCGATAGTGTAATTATATTGTAAACAGGGATGAGTCATAATTTAATTTATCATTTATAGTATTTTTTCGTGAATGAGACATATTATCGGGTGCAGTGGAGTTAGGAATTTTCTTTTGGGGGAGTCAAATTAAACTAGAAAATGAAATAGAGAGTAGAAGAGGTAGGGTTTCAAGAGAATTGGGGTTGGAAAGTTTAGATGTATTACATATATAAAGAAAAAATAAACATTTTTTTTTTTATTTTGAGGGTTAGAGAGTGATCCTTAACATCTAAGTTCAAGTTCTTTTTTAGTACAAGAAATGATGAAACATCATTGGGAGATGTTCCCAATACATGACTGGGATGTGCTCTACGACATTGTGGGGCGCCCCCTTGTGGGGAGCTGATGTGAACTCTTATTTACTACATTTTTAACCCAACCTCCACTCAATGATAGTTTTAACTGAAAGTTTGGGGGGGCCAAGGACCCCCACCAATATACTTGGCTCCACCTCTAATGGGGTGGATAGTTTGAAGGAAAATTTTGATGTAACGCACCTGTGTTACATTGGTCCAATTACCCTCTTTTTATTTAATCATTTAACATTTTAATTTATATTGAAATTCTTTTTAAATTGTTTATTACTAAAGATAATGTTATAATTACAAATGTATTTATTTTATATTATTAGTAATTATGTATTGGTGTTTAATTTTATCCATTATTATTTCAAATTATTTTTGGTTTAAATTATGTTTTTTTATTCATGACCAATTGTGAAAATTATCCCCCAAATTATACATAAGATGTATAGAATCAACAAGTGTAATGTGAACCATTTCATACTACCCCTATGGATATAGACAATTTCTTTCTAGATAGTTTTGTTCATAGTTCAGAACAATTGTAGATAATGATATTGCATATATTGGTTTTTATCATAAAGTGTGATGTAGACTGATCCACGTCAATTTTTCATCCATGTTATAGAAGAAGAAATGAAGAGATGAGACGAGGAAGAGAAACGTGGGAGTTTAATAATCTATATCTTTATAATAAAGATGAATGTGTGAGGGCCAAAGACCTCACACCACAACTCTCACATGTAGGCCTCTCTACTCTCAATCCTTGCACATGTGCAGTTCCAAGTTTTTCAATCACCTTTTTTTGGTAAACCAAGTGTTTTAATTGCTAATTTTTTTTATAGCAAGTGTTTTCATTGCTAATTATTCTCATTTATTGGCATTTCTAATTACTAATGGTTGTTTTAATTAGGGGTGTAAATGGATAAAATTCGAATCGGGCCAAGCAATATCAATCTAAATTTGAATCCGATTAAAAAATTCGATTCAATATCCGACGAATATTGAAAATTAACATTCGAATTCGAATCCAATTAAATATTCAAATATTTGATTCGCTTCGAATTTGACTAATTAATTATTTTAGGTAATTAATAAATATATAAAATAAATATTTTATTTACATAAAGTACATAAATATATAAATTATTTATATAATTTAATTATATATATATAGATTATATAAAACATTTAAAAATTGTATATATTATATATAAGAATTAAATAATTGATCAATTCGGATATTTATCAAATCGAATCAGGTCTTATCAGAATCTGATTCGATTATGTCAAATTTCAAATTCAAAATCGAATTTTTGAATACTGTTGATACCCCTAGTTTTAATGGTAGAAAGCTTGAAACCTCCAATGGAGCCTATTCGAGCACCTTCCCCAAGGGGTAATCTTCAATATCAAGAAAAGGGGGAAAGCCCTCATGTTTTGTTTTGAGTTGTTTTTCCAAGTGTTAATGTTGTTGTTTTTTAACAAATTGTGCCTAGGATTTATTTTTGGTTTGAGAAAAGGGGGAAAGCCCTTATTTTTTTTTTCAGAAATTTCATTTTCTTTTGACTAACTTGTCATTGATGCTTCTCTTGTGTTAGGAATATGGGAGGTGCATTCTATATTAATTGATGTGTTTGGCGTTCATTGTTATTGGCTTTCTTGAGTCCTCTGAGTGGGTTGTTTGCTTTAGTTTTCTGGCTAAGGTTATGTTATTGGTGATTAGTCTAATTGCACAAGCTATAGCTAGTACATTCGAGGAAGGTCGAGATTGCATCAGCCATGGAAGGTCTGTCATTAGGTGGAATGGCAGCACTAGCTTCCAATATCTGAACAACTTGAACGGAGCTAGGGATCGACTTGGACTCACTAGAGCTTTCTTCTCAATATCTGATCAACTGGACAAATCAGAAGGGAAGCACTCGTTCAATTATGCACTGTACCTGAAACTTGATCCAAAATCATTGAACTGATCTATTATTATTTCCCCGCCACCTTCTTTCTTTTGATTTAATAAGTGGTTTTCTATTAGTTCAATGCCTTTTTTGGCTTTGTTAATTAGATGAAAAATTGGTGATTGTTTTGATGATTCATGCTTTTATATTTCTTTTTTTTTTTTTTATGCCAATACTTTTAGATTCATTGATCTTTGTTGGAATATCAATATATTATTAACATCCTTATGAAATAGTACACGTTGGTTTTCATGATTGTTTCTATTAGTTTCCCCAGGAAAAATAGTAGACCTTTCAACTTGTATTTCTGTGATTGTTTCTGCAAGATTTCCATGTTTTTACCTTTCAATTTCAATTCTGAAATTGGTTCATGTTAATCTGGAGAAAGAAAAAGAAACAAAAGGTTGTGCACTTTGTTAGACAAAAAGGAATTCCTGTTGGCTTGGGCTAATAGGGAAAGTGAAGGATCTGATATATTTTTTTACAGGGGTTAGAGAATTATTAATTTTTTTCATGTAATTTTTGAGTTATTAGATTATGGTAGTAGACACCACTTTTGTATAACACTGATGAAATGAATCTAATAATTTTTTAGCTTGATTAATACAAGAGGTTTTGCCTGTTTTTTGTGCCGATGGATATTGTTTCATGGTTTAGGTCAAAAGATCATTAACAAGTCATAGGAATGTACTTTTTTATGATTTTTGTGGGCAGTTTTCTTTGGAGAACCAGTTCAATGTTTTGTCCATCACTAGATTACAACTCTTTGTTTCGTGCATTATCATTAAAGCTAAAAGTGGCCTTACTAGTTGAACCATTCAACAATGTTATAATACCTCTAAATGATCAGTCTTTTTGGTAACCAAAATTCTCATAGAAACAGTTTGAACCAGGTGACTTATTTACTTGGTTGACTTGAATGAGTCGGGTCATAGGCAACCTCTGTATAGAAACAATCTAACTAAAGTTAACAAGAAAAGAAGAAGGCTTTAAAGGGATTTACTAACAAGGGACATGACAGGATCTATGGGAGAGGGAAACAAAAAAGTTTTTTGGGGATAAGAATCAAGGGAGCTTTTGACATCCTTTCACATGGAAGATGAGGAAGCATTAGGCCTAGAATGCTAGCTACTAGGTAAGCTAACAAGGAGTGATATAGATATAGACCCTAGACTTCATCAAATGCTCAACGAAATGTAAGATTAGTGCAAATGATGCATCATTATTCAAAATTTTGTATTGTAGAAGTGATAAAATTAATATCACCATATTTACGAAAATTTTAGTAAAAAATTTGATTCATTTTGTAATTTAAAGGAAATTGATTCTTTGTTTGTACACATTTTCGAATTGCAAGACTTAAATATATTTTAGCATTCAAAATTCTTTCTTGTACCCCTTGAGGATATATTCTTATTCCCAATTTGAAAATGCCTTTATGGTGAATTATATATATTGGAAAACCTATAAGTGCTATTAAGCAAGGAAAAGTAGAACGATAGAAGCCAAAGTTTGGTTATGCAAGGAAATTGTTCTTCCACAATTTTAAGCGGCACCAATGGCAGAGGTCCAGGAGTTTGATCTATGAATGCTTAATAGATATTTAGCTAATAATGGTTCCAAGCAAAATTAATGCAAAATAATAATAATAATAATAATAATAATAATAATAATAATAATAATAAAGGTTGCTAACCTTAGAATGATGAATTTGAGACCAAGAGCATACACTTGAAGGAGAATTTTACATGCAAGTGAATCCATTTATGTGATTTTCTAATGTTTGGAAGAAACATATAGAAAGTTCTTTTTCCATTTCTTAAATTTCTAATTTTAGGATTATCTTCTGTTGCATTTCTGCTATTAGAATGCATCTAATCGAACATTAACATGCATGCCTAATTTAAATTGCCTAAAGACAATAATTACTCATCTAATAGAAACTATGTATTATTATTATTATTTTTTTTTGAAATAGTTACAAGAGCAATCAAGTAATCACATATTCACTTTAATATTTATTAGGTTGAAATGGAAGAGGCATATGCAAGATCACCAAGTCTAATTGCTTGTAGTTGAAGCATGTGGCAGCTTTACTTTTATTTGACTGCTTTGATTAAAATATATCTGGATTCTATTTTATTTTATTTTTGGGGAATCTTCATTTACCCCCTTCTTAATTACAAATTTTTGCATAATTGTGCAGTTGAGAACAATGACACAAGGGAGGAATTGATGCCAAAACAAAGGGTTATTATGTCATAAATGGGGGGTAAGGTGGGTTTCAGTGAAATAAAAAATTCCCCTTTTATCTGTTTAGACAAGTATGCAGATTCTCAATGCTCAAGCGATCAAGCCATCATAATTTCTCCAATTTATATGGTATAACAAGTGAGTGGAAAAAGACATATTTTAGCCTTTAGTTTCAAGCGAACAGTCCTTGGTACCATCTACATGTTTAACATTTTTTTATGAACCTGATACCATCTAAAAAATGTTTTAGAGGATGATTAAATTCAAAATGGTTAAAATTAATACTTATAGTGTAGTGTTCACTAGCAACTTACAATATACCAAAACGCTAATAATAGATGTATTAAATAGAGTAACCCAGATAATATTAGTCGTGGGACGTTAATTTCCAATGGATCAGGGCCACGTGTCATATAGAGCTTGATACTGGGCAGCGAAGTTAGGGCAAGGGTTGAACTGAAGTGTGATCTGTGAAGTGCACGGGAGGAGACAGGAGAGTAGACTGTACTCCCCCTCACAAATCTGAAATTACATCCACCTCCTCCTCTACTAGGAGCTAGGAGGTGAATAAACCGCATGCCCCGTGAATAACAGCGGCTGCGGAGAGTTTCAGAAAACCGGACCGCATCCTAATTTGTCTTTGCCCTTTAGGGAGAAGTACAAAAAACACACGCACGATGCAGAATTCTGAATTCCAGCCCCTGTTACTACTAGTCCTCTGCCCCCTATAAACCACATCCTACCCGTGAATTTAACACCAATTCACGGTCAGGATGCATTTCCCTGTACTTTGGGGCTACATAATTCTGATCTGGGCTGATTGGTACTTCTCCTTTTTTTTATATCGTCTTTTACGTGTCTACAACCTATAAATTTGGTCATTCCTCCCGTCTTCTCTCTAGATCTCTCTCTCTGATATCTCTAGAGTCTAGATTCTGGCTGGCTGGCTCTCTGGCAAAAGGACAGGTAAACTGTTCCAAGTTTTAGTTCTTATTACTCGCAGATCAGAAGCTGGAAGCCAACCCTCATCTCCTTCGTTTACCCAGATTCCTTTTGCGTATAAAACTGTATCCACTAAAGTCTAAAGCCAAACACCCAGAACAAGAAAAGAAATCTCCATCTCTACTTTCTCAAATCATGCCCTCTGTCTTCTTTTCAGTTTTTTCCTAGTTTTGTGTTGCAACAAATATAGGTATTAGATGTAGATCTTCTTCTAGTTGAGTCCGCTCTACTGTTTCTCCTATCCTTTACATGAACAACAATCTCCTTCTTACTGTAACATAACTCATCTGCTGGACAAATCCGCTCCTAGCCTAGCTTCTTCTTCTAATTACTTCTCTCACTGAGTCACTGATATTAATCGCTACTAGTACACACACATATATATATATGCTTTAATTTCCCGTGCTTGCTTTGATGCCGTGTCCGAAACGGATCTCCCTCCAGTCCCGGTCGATTCGCCATCCTGTACGATGAATCCCACGTTGTGCAGGTGCCGGAACTGTCATTCCGAGTTATCATCCGCCCTGTGCCGATTGAAATTTTCAGAACATGTTGTCACAACATCTAAACTGCTTCAGGCCCATAAAGCCAACGAAAAATCGACTACTTCCGGCAGTTCTTCGCCGCAGACGTGTAGAATACGGCAGAAAGTAGTGAGAATAATCTTCACCGATGTCGACGCCACGGACTCCAGCGACGACGAGGAAGAAAATGAAATCCTGCGGCGAGTGAAGAGACACGTCCATGAAATCGGTATCGATGCAACTGCTAAAGTGGGCTATGAGGTGTCCGTGAAGAAAAGAAAATTACGGGTACCAGAAGAAGCCGATGAACATCGCCAGAAAAGATTCAGAGGTGTGCACCAGCGCCCATGGGGACGTTGGGCCGCAGAGATACGAGATCCGACACGGGGTAAACGGTTGTGGCTGGGGACGTATGACACGCCGGAGGAAGCGGCAACCGTTTATGATAACGCCGCCATTAGACTAAGGGGCCCCGACGCCGTTACAAACATCCCAACCTTCACAAGAGCAGAAACGGTCGTTAAGGGGGGTGAGTTGCTGACGGCCACGGCTACTTGTCCTACATCAGTGCTCCGTTATGACGGACAAAACTCATTGGACAGATTCGATAACGGTGACGTTGACGCTTTTGGATTTGATATCGACTTGCCGTTAACATTGCCCGACATTATATTGCCTAAGACATATTTTGATGAGGAAGAATTGGGGGAGATTGACATTGACATGGACGATTTCCCCCTCGAACTCGAAATAATCCGATTATGACATTGACGAGGAAGACCATATATTTTGCCTCGAAGTCGACGGCGTCATTATCGTCATTCTTTAGGGTTAATATGGTCAACGAATCGTAATTATCGTCGGTGAACGTTTATACTTGTATCTCGTGGTTGCTAGCCGATTTATAAGGCGATTTTGTCAGCGTGTTGAAACGATCTTTTGTGTATAATTAATTAATTTATGCATATTCATAAGAGTGAGTGGGAGTAGGGACAGGGGAGAGGGAGAGAGAAATAGAGGTGGGAGAGTTCGAGTGATGGAGGAAATTTGTAGTGTAGTGTGCATTCCTTGATTTCCACGCTTAGACGTGGAAAAGCAATTAAGCAAAGCTCTTGACTTTTATACTCTAATAAATAAGGAAAAATCTATCATTTATCATCTATGATGCCGGAGAGGTGACGGGATCTGCTCTTTACAAATGGGCGTCTCACATGTATATCCGGAGGCTTTGAGTCTTTGACCGATTAAAACCACTCCGTCTCTGTGAAGTTTGAAGTTCGAGCCCGAGTCGCTGATTAATGGTAATTGGTGGGCTTGACCTTCACCTTCACCGTTGAAAATGCTCTTATACTTACTTGGAAGCCTGTAAATAAAACACGTGGGTCGATAATTCATGTGCTGACGTGGTAGTTGGCGGAGGGAGCAGATAATACTGGCTGTTGACTGCTGGAGCTGGGTTTCAGTGGGTAATGAGTGATGAGTGATACTGATGGGGATGGGAGTGAGTGGGTTAGTAGTCATCCCATCCGCGCTCATCACTGGGACGGTGGGACCTTTTCATCTTTCAATAAACGAATAAAAGAGAAGGATGAGGTCGGTGTGAAGCGCCTGTGTGAGGAGCAGATCCGGAATAGGAGAGAGACTATCTCTCTACTACTCCTCTACAATAGTCTACCCTATCACTCAGAATTACAAAAGTAGAGCAGCGTAAGATCTTATTATAATGATGGGAATAGAATTTGCAAACTCAAACTATTATGCCAAGGAGTACAAATATAAATATGTACAGGGTAAATATATACAAAATTTTGTATTCTATAAATTCCTTCTAAATTGAGTCTTAGGTTATGTTTGATTGTAATGCAAATATGTACATCATATATTTACCTATTTTTCGGTTCATTAATACAAATACAGTTTATATTTTAAACCATTTTTTGCATTTATCTTGTTTGTTTGAAAACAGTGCAAAAGTATGAGCCCTAAATACTCCAAATATCATATACTTAATGTCTTAATTTTGATCAAAAAATTAATTATCAAGAGAGCACAAAATTATATCCAAAAAATAGATATAACATTGCTTTCTTTTTAGAGTACAAAAATGCATTTTTGCTCTAATAATCATTACTTTTTTATGCATAAATAAACGCTCACAAACACGAACCAAAATATATAAATACTCGGATTCAAAGTTTGTACACTTATCCCAAATTATTATTTGGAATATACGGCCACCGCCACCGTGTTTTGTACACTTGCCAACTGGCGATGACAGTGTGAGTGTGAGTGTGACATCCTGACAGCTGCTGGATCTACAGCAATCGCGAGTACCTAACCTTAATCTAACAAGTAACAACCTCTTGGCTCTTGGCTCTTCTTAGAATTAAAGTTGTTACAAAGGCAAAGCAATGTATCACAGTTAACACAAACTAGGTAGAGAGGAGCCTCCCCTCCCCTCCTCATATCAAATTCTTTGTATATATCGTTTGTCGTTTACATCACAAATTCACAACACTGAAACACAAATACACACAGACCCTCGATCTCCTCTCGATCGGTAAAAAGTAAAAACCTACACCTACTACTGGAGGCGGTGCGGTGGCCGGTCGGGACTCGGGAGAAGAAAGAGTCAAACCCAATAATGCTGTATTGTATAATGGGGTGGTATCACGTATCAATCATGTATGTGGATGTGGCCATGTGGGAGGGCAGGGGGGAATGGGTCCCACACCACATGCCCCAGGATCGCCCCATCCAGGCAAATGGCGAAGCTTTTATCCATTTTAAATTTTATTTTATGTAAAGAATATATATATATAGAAAGAGAGTTTGTGGGGGTAAAGTGACTGGTTCACTAGCCACCGCCGTCGTGTCACGGGGGTAGTTTTAAGCGGAAGAAACCCGTGTGGCGTCTTGGCCAGGACAAGTCTTTATGTGCTTAGAGGCTAGGAGTTGCCCGATGGAATGGCTCCACCAAAGTCAGTAGCACTGGATCATGATGATCTCAAGTCCAATGGCCGGGGCACTCTCCCGGCTCAGACCGGTCCATGGGAGGCGCCGCTTACATGCTAAAGGGGGACAACCATAATGGAAGGCGACCATGCGCCGATGAGGTGACTTGGCACCGATGTGAAGGGTCTCCTATATGCCGAAGATGACAGGCACCTGTGTGCCATGATGATAGGCAACCGCTTGGGCCGGAACACACCCATGCGCTAGGGCCAATGGGATAGCTCAATCAGCTTGGGCAAGGGGCTAGCGAGGTGAAGGACATGCTTGAGCCAGGCCCGCATGCCAAGCCTCCCTTGAGTATCGGTAGCATAGTGTCGGTCCAACACTGTCCCCATGAGCAAGTGTGCGCTCATGAGGAACCCTTCTGGTAGCCATACTAGCCGTTAACCAGGGCCGCCCCGCAAGGGGATGAAGGTCTGGGAGTGCCAAGGTTAGGCACCCAAGGAGGTCGACCACCCCTCCTCAAGGAGTACGTTAAGTTATTGGTGATCTGCCTGAAGATGACATCAGTTCTCCCAAAAATCTTACAGGTGAAAATGACGGGCATGTCCCTAACGTAAGCCTGCCAAGCGTAGGCAAAGCTAAGCCTGCTTTGAACCGTAACAGTCAGGCGTCGGCTACGACCAAAAGGAAAAAAAGGTAGGTAGATAGATAGTGGATGATGCACCGTGCACGTCAAGAGATCCAGTCATCTCATCTGGACGAGATATTATTGGAACTCTTTTGAAGCTTGAAACTTGAAAGGCGCGGTCCTCTGAGTCCCACGGTTGGTCACCAAACCCCGGCCCCCAGGGCGGGACCGGGAGAGGACAAGACAAGACAGACTGACAAACAGAACACTGACAGAAGAAGAAGAAGAGCAGAGAAGAGAAGCTTTTATGGATTCAATTATCATCCATTCATCGGTGTTTATTTACTCAATACTCAAGTCAGTCCTATGGAGTATGGACGGACTATATATGCTGATATTTTGTTTTGTTAATGATGTAATCCCCTGCGTCCTGAATGGCTGAGGGTCAACTCGATCGTCATACCTCATCCCACTACTGCTTTTTTTTTTTTTTTTGGGTGAAGTTGATAATGTCCCTTTTGGATTCACATACATTACACTCCATGATCCATGATCCGTACCTTTCACTTTCAGTTTCAGGCCCAAGACCAGGTCAGAGCCGTTTTGACCAAACAAACGGACTAGCAGACCCGCACCCATGGCCAAATTGCAATGTTATATGATTGATATCCACCATTTAAAAAGAAATCACCTGGTTTCAAATCTAACCTCCCTCCCATGTATCAGTTACATCTTCTCTTCCGATATCGTAATTTAATAGTATAACAGAACCACTCGATGTATATAGACATCATCATCATCCCAATTCATGCATCTGATGCACAAACATTTTTTCAATAGGATGTTATGTTTGAAAATTTTAAGAACGTGGAATTATCACTTTTTTGTGAGTGGATAGTATTTTTTAAGAGTGAGAGCTTAACCTCTTCTAAGATTCTATTTATTGAAATTTTACAATGTCACGTGTCTAGAGGATGAGGACTGTTGTTTGAAAACCTTCATTTAATATATATATATATATATAATAGATTTAGATTTCTTATCTGAACAATCTAAAACTTTATTTATAAATTCATAAAATAAAATCTTCAAATATTACAAAAATTTATCATCAGTCAGCCCCAACCAATTCAAGTACATAGCTAGGATGTGTTGACAAATTATGTTGTACGATGGGAATCAATGAAGCACAATGGTATGGTTAAGGCTGTGGAACGTGGAGAGCCAAAGTTTGGTCCATCCACGTCTCTTCCAAGTGCCAACATTGCCGCTCTGCTTTGTGCTCTCAAAAGACAAATCTATAGTCAATAGCATATACACCATCAAAGTCTCAGCCCTAGCTCCTCCTTACGATGGCACTTATTGTCTAATTTAATGCACCGTAACACCCATAGTCCCATCAAACAAGGTTACCTTTGTTTGACCAAAAGGAGACTTTTTTTATAATCTAAGTAATATTATTAATACAAACGGAGCTGCAAACAGTATCTCTTTTGTCCGAATTCAAATCAGATTGCGCCAATCAAAATGCTCTCTCTCGCACTCAAGGATCATACTTTTAAATAGTAAATACAAAATGCTCTCTCTCTCTCTCTCTCTGGCAACTACTCTCTCTTCTATAGGGCCACTGACCACACACGAGCACCCTGAGTCTCCTACGTTCATTTGGGATTGACAACTGTGGGTCCTGTAGCACCGAATCCAAAAAAGTTTCACGTAACACTAATTTGTAAAGATGCAAGGACACTAATTTCTTCTAAACCAACAGTTAGATCGTATATATTGAACAGGGATACAAACACCCAGGTAGAGGAAATACCTTCTATTGGAAAGAAGTGAAGAAGCTAATAGTTTCCTTTAGTGCTAGAATGAATGTGTCAATTTCTTCTTTAGTATTGTAGAAATGTAGGCTGGCCCGTGCACTTGAACCGACTCCCAGAAACCGGTGGAGAGGCTGAGCACAATGATGACCCGATCGAATGGCTACTCCATGCTGAAAAGAAATATATGCACGACACATCTTGAAAATTTACAAGTAGCTAAAATGCATTAAACTCTAAATGTGTCAACGCACTTCGACAAGGAGTCCAAAAGAGAAATAAGCACACATGGACATACAACCATATTGTCTCCAAAGGGCCCAGTAATTTCACAAAAAATATTTCTAAATCAAATTTCGAGGAACCCTACTTTCTACAAAATAACTAGGATTGTTCATTTCCTTTTTCTGGTCTCTTTTTACTCTCACCTGACTTTATATTCAGGAAGAACAAAAAAAAAAGCGTCTTTTAGTACTTTTACCTGTTGATCAAGATAAGTAGCAATATCTGTTGGGTGAATATTGACAACATTAAATGAGCAAAGAGGAGCACGGCGGACAGTTTCCGAAGGCATGGGACCGTAGATGCGGATATTGGGGATGGAATGGAGCCTTTCATAGAGATAATCAGCCAGCTCAGTCTGGAAACAGCAAAAAAAAGATTTTAGGAAAAGGAACTGTTTAACCATAAAGCTCTTGAAATGTGTTCCTTACATGGGTTGACATTTCAAAGATATAGGCATTGCTTTTTTCAGGTCAAATCTTGTTTCTAACAATAACAATATGCACCCAGACTCCCCTAGCTCTTAGATCTTGCTGAACAAGAATGGTTGCCAACAAAAATTGATAACAAATCTGATGTAGTTCATGGCATAAAGTTCAAGCTCTACCTTTTACAACAGCTTATAGAACCAATAATGACACCTTAGAACATCTTATGCACTGCCAGAGTACATAGTTGTCAAGGCGACGCCTAGGCAGCAAGGTGCCCTTGGAAGCTCGCCTCACCCAGTCACCAAGCATTTTTGCATACTGTGTAACAAAATACTTTTATATTGTTATTTTTTGATATTATAATTATAAAATGGACATTATTAAAGAAAAATATTCATTTTGTGTTTATAAACTAATTTCTTTTTATTATTTTCTTAATCAACACAAACATTGATAACTGCTGTATTGAACCCTCAATGACTTCAAAATCTGAACCAATAAGTAAGGGAAGAACTTAAAATTTTGTCTAATCAACACATTCTTCCACCTTTTCTTTTCTTCTTTTCCTATAACAAAAATAGGGGTTCAGCCCCTATATTTTTTGAATTTTCATTCCTTTCTAATTTTTCTCATAAATATGTTGATTTTCTAGACTTAAACATGAAGTTTATAATTTTCTTATGAAAATTTTGGATAGTTATTAAAGAAAGTTGGTATGGAACCTAGGGAACTACCCTAGGATATGTCACTTTTACTTAAACAAATCCATCGCCAAGGCGGCTAGGCGACAGGGCGACAAGGCGCCCCCCTGTCGCCTAGCCTCGCCTTGGTGCCTTGAAAACTTTGCCAGAGTATACTATAGTTGACCTCATTAAAATTAACCACTCAGGCTGTCAAGGAGTCAGAGTTGGATAGGATATATTATTAATAAAATGAACTAAAAATGACTTTGATATTATATATTATTAATGGGATGAATTAAAAGTAACTTCAATTAATTGATGACTAAAAAAGTACGATACTTAACCAACTTTGTTGATAATTTAAATGTATGGTAATATTATTGGATAACATCTTAACCAGATCAAATTTGGGGTAAGTGCATATTAAATCCACTCATAAGTGGATTTGATATTTAAGATCCATATCTGATAGTTAGTTCTGATTTCAATTCAGATAATCAGATACAACTGGAAGCTCTATTAATCACAAAATATAGTACCCCGGTAGTGGATTTGATATTTAAGATCCATATCTGATAGTTAGTTCTGATTTCAATTCAGATAATCAGATACAACTGGAAGCTCTATTAATCACAAAATATAGTACCCCGGTTTAATCAATGAAAAAGATGAGGTCCGATCTTTGGGGTGATATCTAAATTAACAGCTATGTATATTATGCCATTAATGTTTTTCCCATAAAAATTTTGCACCCAAGATATCTATAATTTAATACTCTACTACATGGCAACCAATGTTAGATTGATGCAGGTATAGTAATTGGAACCTGGCAAGATGCGTAGTGTTGAACCTGGTTAGTGCAATAAGTAGGATTAGGGAATTGGTGGATATGCATATTTTTATTCTAACTTCTAAGAAAACAAAGCAACCATAAAAACATATTTCAGTGAAAACAATTTATACTTGACTGTACTAGATATTTTGAGTATTAAAAATCTAAAATTGACTAATCATCAGCTCAAGAGTGAGAAATTTTGGTCACATATAACAGAAATTTTGCAAAACATGTTTATTTTTTATTTTTTATTTGTCAAAACATGTTTATTTGTGGCATATTCAATGTTTCAAAGAGTCCATGTAACATTATAAATCTTACTTATAGCTTTAATAATATAGATTAAATGTCTCCACCACCACTATCAACTTTCATGGTAGTTGTAATGGTGATTACCACTAGGCTAACATTTTACTATGGTTCTATATAAACAATGCTTAAAACAGTCCAAAACTCACTATATTTAAGGTCATTATTTACATGCTCAAAACGAAAAAAAAAAAGAAAACCAAATACTCATAGATGATTAGGGAATGATAACAGCCATTATTTGAAAGGCATGGTGAGAAGAAAAGCAGTGGTCATTTCAACGATGTTGGAAGAAAGAAATGCAAGGATTTTTAAGAAGAAAAGAGCCAAGAAAGCCATAATTAAATAGTGGTTTGGATCAAAAACCATGGAGGTGACAAATGGGTAGATGGGCTAATCCGGATAATGCCAATGTTTGCACAATCCTCCTTGTGTCATCGAATAGTTGGAAGTGACATGATGCAGCACAAAGTTACCAGAACAAAAACCAAGAACAGGTTTGCCTCTGCAATGGTGCTAATCTATTCATGCATGTATATGTATATGTATATGTATATCATGGTTTCAAATGTCGTGACATTTCGCTAATGTCGTCAAACATATGTTGATGTCGAGGCTCACCGACATGGAAATGGATAGTAATATAAAAATTACATTATTTCGGTCGACATTTCCTATACTTCGGAAATGTCAACCAAATCGGTCCAAATAACCAAAAAAAAGAATTTTTCCTATCATGTCGACAGGATGCCAACAGGATGTCGACTAATGTACATTAATAATATAATATATTAGTATATTATATTAATATAATACAGTATATTAATATAAATTATTCCATTAATAATTTCTATTTAATATTTCAGATAAAATATTTATAAAAAAGAATTAACAAAAATAAAAACAAAAGAATAAATTAATTACTTTATAATATAAAACATAAAATATTTTTCATGTAATAAAATAATAACTAGTTAGTATTTTTTAAATATTTATTAAAATCAGAAAATGTTTATTAAATTTTATAATAAATCATATTCTAAATTTAATATAAAAATCAGAATAAATTTATTAAATTTTCTATTAAATCATAATTTTATAAATTTAGTATTAAAAATCATAATAAATGCATTAAGTTTTATAAGAAATCAGAATTTATCATAATACTACAAAAAAGAAGAATCAGTTTGTTAAATTTATAATAAAACATAATGTATTATAACATTAATATTTAAAAAATCGGAATAAATGTATTTCTATTTACTAGTGTGAAATAAATATATTAGAATTTATAATAAATCAAAAATAAAAATAAGAAAAGAAAATATCGGATAACCTTGTAAAAACATCAAAATACATAATAAACCAGTAAATCGTCATTTACTAATTTGTTATTGATCTTAGTTTCTTAGCTTTATATAATGGTTGGGAATAAGATAATAGTCTAGAAATATGTATTAATGCTTCTTTTATCATTTTACAAAATTTCATTGCATATTTCCACAACGTCTCTAATTTTTACAATATTTCCCCTTGACATTTCCGACATATGTCCTATATTTTGGTAAGCGACGTTTCCATCAACATCGGCATTTTAAACCTTGATGTATATGTATATGTATATGTATATGTATATGTATATGTATATGTATATGTATATGTATAATGAGAAGGGGAAGATGAAAATGGCAGGTCACTGACCTCATAATCATGGATTTTTTGCATGCCAATCTCTGACAAATAATCAATTGCTGCGCCTAGTCCTATGACTTCCCCAATTGCAGGTGTTCCAGCTTCAAATCTGTCAAGATAAAAAAAGTGACAGGTATCTACACAAATAAATTGAAATCTAGCAGGCAGATCAAGAAAAACATAACTGACCAAATGCAACTGCAGAATATAAAATCACCAAAGCACCAAAAAACAGAATAGAATTTGCATAAAACCTGAAATCCAGTACTATGAAAATACAAACATAAACCATAATAGCTAAACAAAAAAAATATATTGGTAATTCTCAAAATAATGCAAGTTTAACATGGACGGATTTATGGAGTAAGAAAATCAAGTCAAAGAATTTCATTTCAAGAGATGACATTAAAGCACCAGAAGTAGAAGCAGTATTTTCCTACTACTTTGTGCATGAGATTAGCAAGATGTTGAGAGTAGCGACCTTAAAAGCAAATTAGTCTTTCCAAGTGTCAAGGATTTGAGATGCACGTTTACATGCTGATCCACCCCCTATAAGGAGTTGTTTGTCTCTACACAGATAGAAATGATAATGCAGACTGTTTTGCATTACCACCCTTTATGCTTCTTAAAATTTGATGTATACAGGGGGAACAGTGAGAATATTGCTTGCAGAACCCTGAGATGATGCTAGATAACAATAGTAACTTTTAGCCCCAAATCCTTCTATATTGAACAAAAATCAAGATGAACACTTAGATACGTCATTGTAAGAAATACAGGCTGGCCCGGATAGGTCAACCCCATCATGCTAACAATAGACCATATAGTTACACTTCTCTCACAATTTTAATGTCTGCCACCTGATCTTCAGACTTGACAAGAGGCATATAAATCTCCTTATGTTTTACTTTATCAAAAGTAAAATGACAATCCACCTAAATATGCTTAGTCCTATTATGCTAAACTAGAGTGGAATGGTGGAACAGTATTCAGTATATCCAACCCCATATAATTGGGGTAAGGCTTAGTTGAATCCAATTGAGATTATGAGCAATATCAATAACAACAGTATTGTAACAATACAATCATAGGGCCTTACATTAGAAATCCAAACTCAAAGAAGAGTCATAAACCATAAAGTCTACAAGGCATGCATGCCATAGTCCAATACCCTGTCATAAAACCAGACCTAACAACAACCATTTCATGATTCTTCACGTCACAAGAAACACCCCTCCCCCAATTAAACTGCAACAATCACACATGCATCTCCTGTCAGTAATGGATCATGCACAATCTCCATGAGTATATGCCTCTATTTCCAAATAAACATTGTTAGTAAATAGAAATCCTCTGCTTATGGCTGATTTTAGGTATCTAAAGATTAAATGTTCAGCTTCCAAATGTAGAGAGCATGGAGAACGCAAAAGTAGGCTCACTATCCCGACAGCACATTCTATATCTGGGTAAGTAAGAGATAAATAATATAGGCCTAGCAACCACCTTGAATACATACCAGTATCTTCAATAAGTTTGCACCATGACCATCCCATCTAAATTTTGCTCCATAGGAGTATCCATATTCTTAGCAATTTACCAATTTCTTGACTAGAAAATGTGGGAGCCAAGTGATCATTCAAATCATCATCTTTTTGCTAATAAACGAGATTTTTATTAAAAGAAAATACTGAGGAAGGTGACCAGCAGTCACCCAAGCAAAGAACAAAAGCCTATGCCTCCAAAAAGCCAAACCCAATCTCTAAAAAACCAATGCAATCAACATTATTACACAACATGACCAACAATGAAAAAACATTCACCCCCACAAACAAACAAGACACAAACACCTCTCTACAACCACAAAGCAAAAAGACTCAACTCTTCATGAACTTAATTGGGTATCTCTTTGCTTCTTCTGCTAACTTCATTTGACTTTTTCACCATCTTAGTAGGTCCAATTCCAAACAATCCCCCTTTCGATACTTTTGATACTTGAATTGTTTGAGGAGTTTTGGCTATTGAATCATCTAACCGGATTTGGGTTCTTCATAACCCTCAAAGTCTGTTGGCCATCAATAATTCATTTCAGCTCCATTACCACATTTCTCTCAAAAAACTGATCCAGTGCCAAACCCTAACTTCTTTAAGCTGACTTAGCTTTATTTGATCATTCTCTGATCTTGAATCTTCTTTATCCTGCAGAAGCATCGGATGTCTCTCCTCTAAAGCTTTAAACATTTTCCTAGCAAAATCCTCTCCTCCAAAAACAACTAACCCCAATGCTTTACCCATTTCCACTTCTGTTTCCACCACCTTTTCCAAATATATTGTTCCATCAACTTCATGAGTCTAGTCTATTATGGCCTCATCTTCACTTGAGCTATCTCCCTCTCTTCTTCCCCTTTGATAGTTGTTAAAACATCCTCAGATGACAAGTTCACCATCCTCTTGCCCCCTTTTTCTGTTAATGACCTGGAACAATAACTTCTTTTCGTTTCATAGACTTTGAAGCAGGTTGCTTCTTGCAAATTCTTTACATTTCTTCCTACTTTACTTGCTTCTCTACTCCCCTCACCCACCAAAATAAAATCATTGTGAACCCTAGGTATCCTCCCTTCTTCTCCAATAGTCTCAATAATTGCGTCTTGATTCTTCTTACCTTCTTCAAATCTCTCTGCAATTTCAACAGGGAAATCCACTTGTTTGTTTTGTTCTAATTGACTTGGAACACAGTTGAAAGCATTGTCTCCTTTCTGTTAAAGGAACCATTCAACCTAAAAGCTTGAGCTGTTAGGTGAGGTCTATGAATAGGTTTTTATTCTATAATAACATGCCCCCTCACACAAAAGCCCGTCGGGCTTGAAGCGTGGACAAGCACAGGCCCACCCATACCTTGTGCTCATCTTAAACAAGGATCAAACACTAGACCACTTGGTCAAAGTGGCTCTGATCCCATCTTAAAGGAACCATTCAACCTAAAAGCTTAAGCTGTTAGGTGAGGTCCATGAATAGGTTTTTATTCTCTAACATCCTCCAAATCCTTCCTTTTCTCTCCCCAGCAAATTTCCTCCATCTGTATCAGCCTTCTGTTTGCATTCTAAATTTCTAATCAAGCAAATTTAAAACTGTACACTTGCCTATCTCAACTTCAAAGTAAGACTCCACACTATTGCATCAATCAGCAAGTATTAGATCTTGTTTTTTTAATAAGTAAAAAATTCTTTAAAATTTCATTAAATCAGTAAAGATAAGCAACCGTTACAAGCTTCCCCAATGGAGGCACAAGGTGCAGCCTCACTCATAAAGAAAAAACAGCACAAGAATTACAACTGAGCCCAATACAACTGATCCCTAGTTACCCCTTGCTTAGCTAATGGATCAGCCAGAGCATTAGCCTCACTCCCTACCCATTGTATAATGATATAATCAAACTATGCTGTGTTAACCATCCGAACTTCTTCATTTCATCTCGATAGCACCATACACTGAATCCGGGTCTTTTAGCCAGCCCACCACAACCTTGGAGTCCCCTTCAATTACCAGGTTTTACAAATTTGTCTCTTTTGCAATCTGAACACCTTGTAGGACTGCAAACAGTTCAGCCCTTACAGAGTCTCCGTTCCCCACCAATCCTGAAAAAAGTGCTACCAGATTCCCTTCCCTATCTTTTATGACCCCTCCAATCAGATCTTGTTCCACTCCTAAATTAACTCCTTATCCTTCCAAGTCCTCTACAGATTGAGTGATTATGTCAGATTTATCATCATTATCACCATCTAAGCCTTATCCCAACTATATGGGGTCAGCTACATGAATCCAAGTTCACCATTCCATTCTATTTAGTGCCATATCCATCGTTAAATTACAAGTGCACAGTCATTTAAATCCTACATCAATTAGTATCAGATCTCTGTCCTACATCAATTAGTATAAAACCTATCAGTCCCACATCAGTTGTTATTAGAGCTATCAGTTCTACATCACTAGATTTGGCACATGTTTCTGTCAAGAAATAAATACCAATCCCTAGCCCAAGAAAATACTTAAGGGGACTATCAAGAAATAAATCTTTATTGTACCAAGTTTTTATGGGACTATCATTGGTAACAACAATTTTTATCCACATAAATTACAGAAACTGTAGTATACCACCTTCAAAACTCTTGTAAAAGAAGTATGGAGGCTGAGCGGTTTGAGCAAGAGGGGAAAAATTGTCTGGAACATGGTCCCAGCAGCTGTCTTTTAGGGCCTGTGGCAGGAAAGGAATGCCTTGATATTCAAGGATAAGTAAGCTTCAGTAGAAAATGTTTTCCATAGGATTTTGGGCAGATGACACTCATGCTTGTTCATTCACAAGTCTTCCAGAGAAAGGATTCATAATTCATATTTTGTCTATGAAAACCTTTTTGTTGGTTGCAATGTTATATCACCCTGATACTGCAAGGGCAGTTTTTGTAATTTCCCTTTCTACAGGCTCTTGTTGTACAGGGATTTTTTTTGAGAATTAATGAATTTAATTTACCTTTTTCTCAAAAACAAATCTTGTTTTTGAGAACACAGATAGAAGTCATGCTATCATGACTTCTATCATCTATGTAACTGCACCACTAAACCGCCCAAACAATGCTACAAGGAACTGTTTGAGAACACAGATCACTTTCTTCAAGTGACAAATTTTATTGAAGGGATGGGCAGGAGGTTTCCTGTTCTTGAAAAAATTGATGTATAGTGGTTTAACAAAATTGTTTCCAAGGAGCAAAATGGGATGGTGGATATTGCTGATAAAAGAAGGGTGGACAAAATTGCTTCTCAATCCTTGGCAACTTTTCTTGTATAGTGGTTGGTTTAAGGCCCAATTGTCCACACAAAAGAGGACTTTGTTTTCTGTACCCTATTGACCACTAAATTCCCTTTTGAACAAGTTCTCTGCCTTCAGGGATACCTCTCCAATTCTAAGATATGTCATGTCTAGGTATAGCCTCAAAGAATTTTATGTCAAGTAAGTATTTTTTTCTTGATTAGCTGCTTCAGACATAGATTTTGTGGGTCATGAAGAATTTTCTATCACATCTTGGCTAGGCAGGTATTGTTAATATTTTTGCCCTACTAATCCCAAGTCCTCCTTTGCCTTTAGAATTACAAATCTTACTCTATCCAACAAACACAAAGGGTTTTTTTTCTCAGCAATACCCGAAAAAGAGTTTTCTTTGTAATTTATTAATTTCCTCCAAATTTCATTTGGCAAAGGGAAAGGAATTCATCAAAAAGTAAGGCATTGCACTTGTTACCTATTTGAAAAGTTACTCTCGAAGTTCAGATTTACATTAAACAAGTTTTCCTTTTATTCTCTCCATATATTGGTTCAAGGTTTTCCTCATGGCCTTCCTGTGTTTCTTAGCATGAATTAAGATCTTAATATAAGATTCGTTGCTAATGATTTGTGTAACTTGTGAAGGTTCTTGGAACAAATTAGGGTCAACTTGTTATAATCTATTATTTACATAAATGCCTTGTCATATCAGGCAGTTTTTAATTTGCTTATAAGCCTCTAAGGAAGACATGGTGAGTAGGATACAATCATATGCAAACTGTAAAATTAGGATCCTTCAACCATACTTGGATGGTCTGACCTCCATTTTTGTTCTAGGATTTTGTTTGGAAATTTCAGTTGGGAATTTTTCAGTGAATCAAGCCCAAATCCCCACTTGAGCTGCATGGAAAGGGTTGCACCCCTGTGTCTACTCCAGTTTTCAGACCTAGGCTGCATCCAACAGGTTGAATCTAGGTCATAAAACAATAGAACAAGTTCACCAACCTGGAAGGAGGTTCAGCATATGTAGAATGATCTAGAAATACATCAGCAATCATTTCACCACCACCTGCAAGGGATGCGCAACAACCACTTCAGGCACCTGGTAGCTGCCAATTACTCCACTCTCATGAAACAAATATAAGAATTTTTTGCAATAAGAACACAACATTGAAAAGACAAGCATATCCCATTCTCTGGTGTAAAACAAAATAGTAAATAACCAGATAATCTTACCCAGGAAAGGAGGCATAGCAGACAAGAGCTCACTTTTACCATATAAGAATCCAACGCCAGTAGGCCCACACATCTGAGACAGGTTTGTTCCTTAACATTGTGATATTAACCCAAACTGGTAAAGTACATAATCAAAATTGACATTAGAGATACAATAAGAACCAAAAGAAACAATATGGAGAAGGCAAACCTTGTGTGAAGATGCAACCAAGAAGTCAGCATCCAAGCTCTGTACATCTACCACCATGTGTGGAACACTTTGACAAGCATCTACAAGAACCTTTGCCCCGATAGTATGAGACAAATGTGCAATCTCCGCAACAGGAAAAACAGAACCTTTAAAAGAGAAGACCATCACATTTGGAAGTTGGTGGATAAAGTTGAGATGTGCTTTCAGACTATTAAATCATTACCAATTAGTCAAGATTTACGGAACAGAAAATAAGGCAATCAAGATACCACGCACCCTAAAAAATTAGATTAACTGAGACAACATTGTTGCAGAACATAACAAGACTATGAAAGAAGAATTTAGAAATGAATGCATAAATAGGAAAACAGGAGTAACTCCAAAAGCGAGGTGATATCAGGGCAGAGCAGTATGATGAAAAACTTAGTAAAGAGTTTACAAGTTCTCATCAATTCAGTCTTTGATGAGAGTTTAAAGATCCCAAAGAGTTGCAGGGGGTTAAGAGTTTAAAGATCCCAATACAACTACTAGAGATTTCCGAATCACTTCAAAATCCAGTGTGATTCTTCTCCCCCTCAGGATCAATATTGGAGTCTTAACTGGAAGACTTATTTCCTGGTTGCACCGCAGCAGTGAAGACCTCCTCAATGCTGCAATTTTAAAGGAATAACTCAAGGTAAATTGCAGCTTTAGGAGTTTCATAGGATATATCTAAAAGCTGAAATTTGACCTATAAAGGTTTCGAGGTCAGATTCAACAATTCATCAATTTCTCCCTAGACTAATAAAATTTTCTGGAGCTTCTATGATATCTTGTGCACAGACTTAGAACATTAAGATGTATGAGGTGATTTAATTTGAATAGATGCTACAAAAAAAAAGAGAGATAGAACCCAAATTTTCTCAAAAATTGGGCTTTGATTGAAATTTTGGGTTGGAACTCGGTAAGGTGAATAAAAGTGGAGAATAAAGAGGAATGAGTAAATCTGAGAGGGAGCTGAACTACTCTTGCACAAAAAAAAGAAAATCCAAGGAGAAAAGGCTTGAGAAAGCTGAAACTCAGGAAATTGAAAAAGAGAAGAAAGAAACTTACTTAGGTTGTATGGAGGGTCCCAAAGAGTGATTTGTAGCCTTGTTGAGAGCTAGAAGAGATGCTAACCAAAATATCTTGATAAAATTAGTAATAGAGAATTAGAAAAAGAAAAGGCAAAGGTTTACATTAAGAAGAAACAAACAAGGAAGACTTGCACCACTTCAAAATAAAAAACGCTCTTTGAATTGATTATCTCCTTAAAACATGGCTTATGGTATATATTTATATAGACATAATAGGGCTGCAGTTACTTTTCACTAGAGGTGTAAAACGGGCCGGCGGCCTGCCTATGGCCCGCGCAAAGTGCAGGCTGTCCTGGGCCGTGCTGCCCTCCCTAGGGATAATTTGGGGGGTCAGCCCAACACGGACCTGGGCCGGGCAGGCTGCAGGCCGGGCCTTGGGCGTGGGCCAAACCAAGACTTCTTATTTGCTAAGTAAAATTAAAATATTTAGCTTTCCTTTGGGAAGTGAGAACTATTTGAAAAAATAAGAAATCTAACAAAGAAATAAAAAAATAAAAAATAAAAAATAAAAAAAAACTTAACCAAATAAGAAGTCAAAGGGACAAAGACTCGAAGTGAATAACAAATAGGAAGAAAAATAGGAATTTTATTTCATTTAAATTTGAATGATACAAAGCATACAATGGTTGGATGAATGAAAAATAAATATTGGAAAATGGAATAAATTAATAAAATATAAAAAATACAATATAACTACAAATTGAAAATAAAAAATCACGTTATTAAAAATATCAAATAAATTTAAAAAAATAAAACAAAATTTACAATAATTTGAAAAAAAACTATACAACTATTGAGTATACAAAAAATATTGACTTCATCATTTTCTCCTATTGTTCTTGACTTTGATCATCTGCTTTAGGAGAAACATCAGGTGTAGTGTCATGCCCTCCTTTGTCTTGTAATCTATCTTCAGCATCCAGCCAATCTTTAAAGCAGATGCACATCTCTAAATTTTCATCATTCATACAACTTTTCTTGTCGTCCAACACCCTAGTACCTACACTAAAACAAGACTCGATGGAACTGTAGACACCGGAGGGGTTGGTAGATCTCGTGCCATGGTGGCGAGAACTAGATAATCTTTTGCATGTTCACTCCACCAAGCTAAAATATCAAAACTATTTGTTCCCTCCAAGGTGAAGGAAGAATCACCTAAAGTAGAAAAAATTGCTTGTAAATAAAAATTAAATTCAGAAAATAAACTTGTTGTCAAGGTAATGGATTTCAACCTCTTATTAAATAAAAAAGTTTTTCTCTTCCACTACTGGACTCAAGTTCAGAAGTGGAAGATGCAGTTGTACAAGTTGTATAAATTTTATTATTCCCTGTTACTTCAGATTCATATAAACTATACATTTCAAATAATAAAATATTAATTTCTTCTTTTTAATTTCCAATTTCAATATTCATATTTTCACAATATGTTTCAAGTAAAAAATCTAAACCATCTTTCCTAATCCTAGGATCTAATATAGTAGCTAAGCAATATAGAGGAGAAATGTTCTCCCCATGTTTTTTTAAATTTATTTTCCATTATTTTAACAATACTTTTAAATTATGGGTTCTTTCTATATTTTTCAAAACAATCACTAATCATCATTAATTGATAAACTAAATTACAACTAGTTGGATAATAAATACCCGATAAATCATTAGTTGGACCATAAAAATGTTTTTAAAAATCTCTTATGCAAATTTCCATTTCCCAATCTTCCTCAAATATAATATCGATAGGCATTTTTGCATTATAAAAATCACTAAGAAATTGTTTGTGAGAAATACAACTTTCTAACATAGCATAGGTAGAATTCCATCTATGCTTAACATCTAATATAAAATGTTTATATTTTAAACCATAATTTTGACATAAATATTTAAATTCTTGTTTTCTTGCTCTAGAACTTATAATATATATAATAGAATTTTTAATTTTAGAAATATGAGTAGACATAATATTTAAAGCATCCTGAATACATAAATTTAAGATGTGACATGCACATCTGATATGAAATAATCTACCATTTAAACATGGTTTTAATTGAGCTTTTAAAATATTTATTGTTAAATCATAATTACTAGCATTATCAAAACTAATAGAAAATAATTAATTGTCAATTCCATAAGCATGTAAAGTATTTAAAATACTTGCAGCAATAGCTGGGCCAGTATGTGACCAATCAAGCCTAGTAAAACTTAAAAATTCTTTTACTTAAAAGCCAATTTTCATCAATAAAATGACCGATAACACAAATATAACTTATGTTAAAATTGGAAGTCCAAATATCAAAAGTAATTGCAACTTTAGAATTAAGATTTGATAACATATAAATTAAATTTTGTTTATATGAATAAAAAATTTTTAAAGCATCTAATGTAATAGTATTCCTAGAAACTTTTTTAAATTGTGGATTTACAGAATTCAATAACCATTTTTCAAGTTTAATATCTTCAGCTAACAAAAATGGTTGTTTAGCATGTCCAATGTATTTTGCTAATTCTTTCCTCCTTTTTTCTTCAGAATATTTAAAAGTACCAACCCTCCCCCCAGGGGCGGAGCTAGGGGGAACCTAGGGGAGCCATGCCCCCTGCCTATGGTCTAGAAATTTGCACACTCCATACATTTTTTCTATGTAAGTTTATTCCCTCCCCTCACTTTTCACCCAATGGTTGGCCCCCCTATAGCCCACCCATAAGTTTTGGCCCCCCCCCATTAAAAATTCCTAACTCCGCCCCTACCTCCCCCCGCCCAATTTGTGTTTGTGTTGTTTCTCTCCCTTCTTCTTCTTCTTTCTCATGGGTGAGCAAATGTCTACCCAAATGGCCAGTACCACCCATGGTACAATAGCTAAAGTGTTTCCTACATTTTTGGCAAACAACTCTTTTTCCCTTCCCCTGAACCTCTTCTACTTTAAATATTTTCCAAACCTAGCTAATCAACTTAGTGGCCTTCTTTTTCATTCCCCCAGTATCAATACTAGGGGTGGAAGTTCCGTCAATATCAATAGCATCCATATAAGTGCTAATAGTACCATGCTGCAACTGAATATCGTCAACATTGAATATGTTAGGGAATTGGTTTCGGGAGGAGCCGGCCATTTTTTTAATTCTAAAAAAAAAATTAATTTAATTGCACTTACCTGGATTGCCGATTCGGAATTCCAACTTGATTTCAACAGTTGAAGCCTTTCAACTCCAAGAGTCCAAGCCTCCCAAATTGCTAACTTGAAATACATGAGCTGTTGAGCAAGCCTTCTTCTTGTTGAAACTTCAATAAAGTTCAGAATTGGAGAATCAGAGAATGTATGAGAGATTGAGACTTGAGAGAGTATGAGAACTAGAGAAGAGATTAAGAGAATTGTTGAATTGGTGTGATGAGAATGGTGGAGGATAGGGCTATTTATAGGAATTGAAAATAATTCAATTGACCAAAATACCCTAAAAACTAGCCATTTTTTAGTTGTTAGGAGGGGTATTTTGGTCATTGTAAAGTTATTTATCACTTTACCCAAAATGCCCCCCCCAAACTAGCTGTTATATAGCTATTGGGGGCATTTGTGTCATTCTTTCTCCCCCTCCCAAAACCAAAATACATAAATACCCCCCTTATATAGCTGTTTATAGCTGTTGGGGGGTATTTCTACAAAAAAAACCCCAAAAAGCTGAAACATGCCTTTGGAGAGCACGGCCTGCTATAGGCCCGCGTGTTGTGTCGGCCCGTGGACCTGGAACCCCAAGCCTAGCACAGCCCGGACCATCGTGTCAAGCCAAGCAAATGCCAGGTCGCGGACGACACAACCCGATATACACCTCTGCTTTTCACCAAAATTAGAGAATTGTCGTTAGCAAACTTCAACCCAAAGAAAACATCATAACTCCTATTCTACTTATCCTATGACTGAAACTTTAGACAAATTATATAAGACTCAAATGACAACTATTAGACTAGGACATGCTTATATTATGTAAAATTACCAAAAATACCCCTAAACCAGAAAATTAGTGTTTAAATCATTTCCTACTACTTCTACCCATGTCCTTTTTGAACACATGCATAGAAGGCAATCAACAACACCAGTTAAAAGAAGTGATTTGTTACAAGTTGAAGGGGATAGAAGGGCTAGGGGTAGACCAAAATGGACATGGGTAGAAGTAGTAACAAACGATTTAAGCACTATTTAATAGTGGATATGGCTTTAAATAAGAACAAATGATTTAGCCAACCCCATATGGTTGGGATAAGGCATGGATGATGATGATGATGATGACCCTAAACCAGAAAATTACTCAAATCAGGAGAAAAAAAAAAAAGCTTCCAAAATACTCCGAGGTTGATTTTAGGACTATGATGCCCGGATACCTGTACAAGAGTGATTTATCATTTCGGATACTTCAACTTCTAGTGTAAATTTCATATCTAATACCATATCCAGCCATGTCCTTGTCATATCTGGGTACCATAGTCCTAGAACCATCTTGATGTCGTTTGCTGTTTTTATGATGAGTAAAGGACAAAACCATAGCTCCACACAGCTTTACATGGCTCCTATCATTTTGTTTTTTTTTTATCAGCAGAAGATAATTATTTTATTAAAATTAATTAAAGCTGTAACATTACAATATGATGACTAGGATGTCATCCCCAAGATTTTTCAAGCTACGGTTACATAGGATTCCCAAAAAAGCTAATAGGTCCCCAGCAGCCCAAAGTGCATCAGTTTACAATTTTGCCCAAAACAAGCCAGGTCTATCAACTCCTTGCTTTGCCAATGTATCTGCCATTTTGTTTGCAGCCCTTCTGATCCACCCAAAAGAAGAGTTGAATTTCTTTGCCAGGGTATCAATCTCCCTGAAAGAATGTGTGTATTTCCATGGAGCTGATCTGAGGTTCTTGGACCAAGAGATGACTAACTGAGAATCTCCTTCAACTTCCAATTACCGTACTCCAACTTGGACTGCAAGTCTTAACCCATGTAAGAGCCAAAACCAATTGGTCCTGAAAATAATGCCACCACCACTCCTTCATGGTTTCTAAAAACACCTCCTATTCCTGCCCTTCCTGGATTACCCAGTGAGCTACCATCAAAATTCAGCTTCAGTTTATTAAAAGATGAAGGTTTCCAAATCATTCTTACACTTTCTGCAGGTCTAACCGTTTGTGCCACATCAGTTCAGGATCTTACAGATTCAACCAGTTCCTCCTTTGATTTGCCCTTCTCATTAAAGATTCTCTGATTTCTTTCTTCCCATATAGTCCAAATCAATACTGTCCTTGTTGTCCTCCACATAATTCCAGTGTTTTAAAAGCACAAGGCACAAGGGTTATGTTATGCAGGAGAGAAGAATGGAAGAAGAGAGAAGAGAGAGAGGGAAGAAGAGAGAAGAGAGAACTGAGAGCCAAAAAGGTATTGCTGGCGGCGCCAGCTTTGATATATATACTAGGGCGACAGAACATAAAAAATAAAAGAAGAAAATTACAAGAGTACCCCTGCGGTACTATACTTAGACAAATAACAGCCTTTTAACACTCCCCCTCAAGTTGGGACATTGATGTCAACCATGCCCAACTTGTCACATAAATCATGATGCCGTGAGTGGTGTAACCCTTTTGTAAAGATGTCTGCAGGTTGAATTTCATCATTCCAATCACCAATGATAACTACATCATCAACATATACTATCAGTGCTGCAATTTTCCCTTCCCCTTGTTAGACAGTTTTGTATGCCCTTAGCTTCAATCAGAATGATGTACTTTATGAGTTTATTGTAAATGAATAAAGATACATATTTGATTCATGTTCCCTTGGTATGTTTCTGTGTAATACCCTTAAACTGGACACTTAATGAGACTCGTGTTAGTTTAGAATGTTCACAGCCAGTGGGTCGGTCTGGGGAGACCTATCCTGACAAGGCTGACACTGTGGTGCCACCAAGTCGGTTGGGGTGGCCTGTCTCAGCTGCCAGGGTGAAACCCTAGGCACATACAGTGTAGGATTAATTGAATCTTTGAACTGGACCAGATTTCTAGTATTGCCCTGGACCTTGGAGATTGATGGGCAAAACTGGAAAGTTACACCTGACCCCTAGACTCGATTATGATACTGCACTAGGTGTCGGATTGGGCTATCTTTGATGTACCAATCAGTGAGATCCTTAGCGGGGGTCAAAACCTGGGTATGTTGGGACAGTCCGAGAATTCATCTGAATGGGTGATCATAGTGACAGGATCAGCCCCTTTGTCGGACAAAGGTAATGATCGGGGATGCACTCTCACTGACGGAAACCAAGACTGCCGGCAGCCGATTTCAACTGTTGAGATTTGTTTTGCAAAATATATTTTATATAAGATATAAAAGTATATATATTATGGTTTCTAAAATGTTTGCAAGAAGGTTTTAATTCCTGGGATCCATATAAGTGGAGAGTGCAACACTGTTCCTTGCAGCCGAGGGAGAGGTCCTCTCTTGTCGGGCAGTGTATGATCATTATGGGCTGAGAGGTTAAGTGTAAGACCATTGAGGATAACACCTGATGGGCTAATCTTGCATCTGCCCACAGTCCCTGGGTGTTACAAGGTGGCTTGGCCCAGGGACCACTTAGTGTAAGTGTTGGGCCCATAGAGCCCATTTGATGGGTTTTCAGGGGGTACACTGTCTTCAGCAGTGCATTCGGCCAGGCCTTGTAACAAAGGCTGAGCTGAACCCATGTGGCTGATGTGTAGATCAATGCTTGGGTCCCACGCCATACAAGGAAGCCCAACTGGGCAGCAATTTGGAAGGTTTTTGAGTACATAACCTTAAATGGGCCTTAAGCCCATTTCGAACTGGGCTGATTTGATCAGTCATTTAAAGGGGGCGAATTCTGAAGTGGGTCAGCTAAAAGGATTGGGCTTAGACCTATCCACTCAGAGAGTCCAAGATCTAAATGAGATTTAGATCTGGAAACCTCCTAATTAGATTAGGAGATAGCTGATCTGATCTGCAGATAAGATAAGGATTATCCCTTATCACTAAGGGACTTCTAACCCAAATATGATTTGGATTAGCAACTCCTAATCTGATTAGGAGCTGATCCCTTTGAGATTATAAAAGGGGAAGGGGGTGGCAGCCTTTTACATGATCAACAACATTCTTCTCTTAAAGAAAGAGAGATTGAGAGATTTCCTGCATACTGCGAATTCTCTCCTGCCACCACCTTCCTGCCATCGCCATCCCTTCAGTTCGATCTCCAGTTCTTGGGAGCAATCAAGATTTGATCTTGATCTCAATCTTTTGGGAAAAGATTGGTTGGAGCTGTACTCACAAGCCGTCCAGTTGATTCTTGCGAAGGGTCAAGTTCTTTTGAAGAACATTGTTGATTCTGCTCCATCCTTCACTGCGCCATCTTCAGTGGGAGCAGATTTTGGATCCTTCCTTGGGCGTGAACACCTCCATTGGGAGATAGTATTTCTCCGTATCAGGTATAATCCTCTCCCACTCCTTTTGGTTCAGATCTGGTTCAGTTTATGGTTCAAGATTGATCCTTGAAAATATGATTTTCTAAATAGGGAATACGATTCCCAGTTGAAGGGAGAGATAATTTTTTTTAGAAATTCGCCCCTTATTCCGCAATCTTTGGGCGTCCATAGGATGGATCTCTCATCCCTTCACCCCTCTCTTCACAAACAATGTGTGATTAGACTGACACTGCTTGTATCCTCTTTGTTGTACAGCTACATGGAACCTGTTGAACTAGGCTCTTGGTGATTGTTTCAGCCCATATAATGATTTCTTTAGCCTGTACACTTTCTGTTCATTACCTTGAGCCCGAAAACCAATGGTTGAACCATGTATACTTCCTCTTCAAGGTCACCATTCAGGAAGGCATTCTTGATGTCAAGCTGATGTAGATCCCAGTCAAGGTTAGCAGCAAGGGAGAAAAGAACTCTAATGGAGTTCATCTTAGCAACAGGTGCAAAAGTTTCTGCATAATCTACTCCATACACTTGTATAAATCCGTTTGCCACTAAACGAGCTTTATACCGTTCCACGGTGCCATCAACCCTGTGTTTAACCGTGAAAACCCATTTACATCCAACTGGATCTTTCCCTTCAGGAAGATCTACAAGCTCCCATGTGCCATTTTTATGTAACGCATTAATTTCTTCCTTCATAGCATCTGTCCATTCACGTACCGAAAAAGCTTCTGCCACATTCTTAGGGATAGGGACACTGTCAATGGAAGAAAGAAAGGCTCGAAAGGAGGGTGAAATGTTTTCATAGGAAACAAAGTGAGAAATTGGGTGTTTAGTGGTGCAAAATCTAATACCTTTCCAATGAGCAATAGGAAGGTCAAGGTCATTAGCAACGGAAGTGTCAATGGCAATAGGGTCAGGAACATCAACAGGGACCAATGTACCTAAATGGGTATGATCCGCTCCCGGAGAGTCTGATGGCATTGGTGGTACAGCTTCTAGGTGACCCACAGTTCTTGAACACGGTTGACCTTTGTGACCACGAAAGGGAGGAGGATCAGGAAGAGGAGGGAGCTGTACTAGTTTTTCCTCATTCCTACACTCCCCCTAAGGAGAAACAGGGAAGAAAGGCTCACTCTCAAAAAAAGAGACATCCATAGAGACAATTTCCGAGAGACAGGATCAAAGCACCGGTATCCCTTATGGGTGAAGGAGTACCCCAAGAAAATGCAAGGAATGGCATGAGGATCTAACTTGCCACAAGTGGGTGACAGATTTTGAACAAAACAACGACACCCAAACACACGAGGAGGAATAGGAAGAAGATGAGCCTTAGGGAAAAGAAGCTGATGTGGGGCTTTGTAATCTAACCACCGAGAGGGCATGAGGTTGATGAGGTAGGTAGCACAAAGGACAACCTCAAGCCAAAAACGTTTCGGGACATTCATATGAAATAGCAACCCCCGGACCACTTCAAGAAGGTGTTGATTCTTTCTTTCAGCAACATTGTTTTGTTGTGGTGTTCAGGAACAAGAGCTACGATGAAGTGAGCCACGCGAAGCAAAAAATTCCATTAGATCACTATGAAAATATTCTTTGGCGTTGTCCGATTGAAAGATTTGGATTTCAGTTTGAAATTGCTTGAAGATCATCCACTGGAAATCTTGGAGAATTTTAGGTACTTCATCCCTGATTCGCATGGGATATACCCATGTATATCTAGAGTAATCATCAATAAGGGTAACAAAATACTTGTAGCCACTCTCAGATGATAAAGTAATAGGGCCCCAAACATCAGAATGAATAATGTGGAAAGGAAATTCAGATTTATTATTCTTTGAAGAGAAATGAGTTCTACATTGTTTACTCAATTGACAAGTTTAACAAGTAAATTCCGACATTGACACTGACTTAAACAATTCTAAAAACACAACTCTTAAAGACTCAAAAGATAAATGACCAAGACGATTGTGCCATAAATAGACCTGACTCTTAGACTCTGTGACTTGAAGGCCAGCCTTATTCTCCAGCATGTAAAACCCATCCACCATACATCCTCTACCAATCATCTTCCCCGAGGCCAGATCTTGGATCACACAGTGAGAAGGGAAAAAGGTTACTGAGCAGTTTAAGGAATTAGTAATACTACTAATAGAGAACAAATTAATGGGAAATTTTGGGACATGTAAAACATTAGACAAGGTAAGGCCAAAAGGAAGAGAAATGGTTCCTTGACCAGCTATGGTAGAGTAACATCCATCGGCTAGTCCCATCTTGTCTCTTCCAGAAAGGAGGTGATAGGTTTGAAAGTAAGAGGACTTACCAGTCATGTGTTTAGACGCTCCAGAATCAATGATCCAAGGAGTGTCAGGGGTAATGAGATGCTACGTGGAAAGCTATGGCAGAGTTACCTGATGTAGATACAAATGAGGTTGAGGGAGGAGTATCCATCTAACGAATTGCTCTACCATTAAGCTCTAAATGGTCACTGAAGGAATTTATAATATCCTCCCTTGGGTCAGATCCAGAGGTATGTGTCTGAGTCACAGTAGTAATGGGGGGCTGATTCTCTTGAGTAGCCATATTAGCCATAGTGTGTTTTCTGGTACCTTGCTGTCCTAACTTTTTATTCATATCTGAACCTTGCTTCTTATTCAGATCTTGAGCCCATTTCAGCTTCCCATGAAGATCCCAGCATGTGTCTCAAGTGTGTTGGGGTTTCTGGCAATGAGTACACCACAATTTGTCCTTTGTCATCCACCTTTTTTTGAAAATCCCCCTTCTTAAAGGTATTTCCCCCACCGGTAGTAACACTCCCTTTCGCTGCCAACACAACTGCATCTCCTCCAGAATTGTTCATCAAATTCCTTTTGCTTTCTTCTAATTGTACGAGTATAAACTTCCTAGACTGATGGAAGATCCTTGTTACCAAGGATCTGAACTCTGATAGATTCATATGTAGGGTTGAAACCATGTAGGAAAGCAAACACTCTCTATTGGGAAACAAGTTTTTTATACAGTTTTGCATCTTCATCACACTTCCAGTCCACACTCTGATAATGGTCTAACTCCTTCCAGATAGGGGTCAAGTCTGAGTAGTACACAGATAGACACCTCTCCCCCTGTTTACAAGTGGACGATTATACCTGTAACTGGTAGATTTTTGCATATTGACACAGTTCAAAATAGGTTGATTTTGCTTGTTCCCAGATCTGATTTGCCGTTTCAGCCCACATAAAATTCCTTCTTATTTGAGGTTGCATAGACACTAAAAGCCAAGACATGACCATGTTGTTTTCCTAGTTCCATCTGTCATATTCAGCACTCCCAAAATTGGGTTCTTTGATTCTCCCATTTATATAACCTATCTTTCCCCTTGCAGTGATGCACAGCTTGATCCCTCTTGACCACTCTAAATAATTTAACCCATCGAGAGGAATAACATCCATGGGAAAGGATAGGTCCACACCCCCACTCATTTCATTCGGCATTGAGGAAACACTGGATGTAGCAGAATCTTCACCACTCATAATTTCAGATTCAGAAAAACACTCTTAAATGGGGTACACAACCTTATAAAAAATGTTAACACTGAGGGAGAAAGGAAAAACCCCTTTTTTCTTCGGAAACACACCTCTTTTTGTAAAAACACAGGTGCTTTTACAGCACTAACAGGTCACCCCTTGACCTACAGAATCAACACAAGTGTTGCCACAGTGCATACAGGTCATCTCTTGACCTACGCATCAACAGGACAGCTGTTACAGCAAGTACAGGTCACTTTCTGACCTTCAGTTCACCATAGAAGCTGCTGTTGCATCGCACAAAATCTGTTACAGCAAGTACAGGTCACTTTCTGACCTTTAGTTCACCATAAAAGCTGCTGTTGCAGCACACAAAAGGTCCTCGCGACCTACAGTTTTACAGGGATCAGCCGACCCCACAAAAAAGTAAAGAAAGAGGTGCTGATCACCTCAAATCCAATCAGCAGACCTAGTACAGGTTCTGCCCTGGCACACGACAAAAAAAAAGGAGAGAGAGAAAAGTTATTTCAGTGCGTGAGATCTTCAATCAGCCAAATAGCAGATGAGGGCGGCAGATCTGGAAATCTGGTGCAAAGAAAAACTGTTCACTTGACTTCTCCTTTCAGATCTGACAGTCCCGCTCTGATACCATGTTATGCAGGACAGAAGAATGGAAGAAGAGAAAAGAGAGAGAGAGAGAGAGAGAGAGAGAGAGAGAAGAAGAAGAGAGAACTGAGAGCCAAAAAGGTACTATTGGCGGCGCCAGCTTTGATATATATACTAGGGCGACAGAACATAAAAAATAAAAGAAGAAAATTACAAGAGTACCCCTGCGGTACTATACTTAGACAAATAACAGCCTTTTAACAAGTCAATTTGCGTCTGAGGCACAAGGCGAGGTGTGCGTCTTTTTAAGCAAGGCACAAAAAATTAAAAAAAAAATCAAAAAAAGTGCCAAAAAAATCAAAAAACATTGAACATAATATTAATAAAAATATAAACTTAAATTTTAAAATAAATGATTTAAAAAAAACCTATTATCTAAAATTAAAATACATAAATATAACATGTAAAGCATATTCAAATGAGAATTTAAAAATAAAATCAAACATATAAAACCCACAATCTCTTTTTTTCTCAACGGCATTACTTCAAGTAGCTAATGTGATGTAAAACATATTACATTCCTGATTCTACGAGACACCTTTGTGCCACGCCCCTCGAAGCAAGCCCAAACAAGTCCACGTTAGGTCTTAAATTCTTAGTTCTCACACAAAAAAAAATAATGATTTTATAGTTTTAATTGCTTTTTAAGAAGATATTTTATTAGGATGAATGAATGAACAACATTACCAAATAGGGGGTTCTCGAAGCTTCGGTGAGCGAGCAAACCCCGGCCCTGTAGGGGTTCCCATGCAAAGGAAAGTGATGCTTAATGAGCTAATAAGTTTCATGATAATATACCCATAAACTCGAGCAATAATTCTATAGATGGTGTTTTAGGAGACCAACAAATAAATCTTGAATTCAGAAGTGCATGTACAATCAGGTCTATGGAATGAGTTGCTCCTATTTCCATTGATAGGAAGAGCGGTGATAATTATGACTATAAGAAATTAGTCAAGAAGAATGTGATTTTGGATGAATCATTAGAAAGTAACAAAATCCAAGAGAATATAGATTTTTGTCTTACTCCATTGGTAAATTTTATTTTGTGTTTTCCCATGTATTATAAGTATAATAGAGCATTTTCAAATTCATCATAACCTGTTTGTTCTGTAGCTACAGTAGTTCGAACCAGGGGAAGAGAAGAAGAAGAAGAAGAAGAAAAAGAAGAAGAAGAAGAAGAAGAAGAAGAAAAAGAAGAAGAAGAAGATGAAGATGAAGAGAACAGTCGAACTTGATAGACTAAACCCTATCAGTCGACCCTTAATATGGATTAGCCTCTAATTAGTAGTACAAAGACTAAACTGCCCCCACTTAAGTATGGGACAGGAAGTCTCTATTAAAACTGCCACATAAGCACATAACTTAACAGAAATAAAATGACTAATCTACCCTTATTCGGCTAGCTCTAACATAACCAAAGCCTTGTCCCAACTCCCAACCATACAGAGTCGGCTACATGAATCCAGTTTTGTTTCTTCAGTGCCATATCCATAGTGAAACTATACAAGCCCTTAAGTCATTTCTTACAACTTTGACCCATTTCCCTTTTAGTCTACTCCTAGCTCTTGTAGCCCCTTCAACTTGCAACAAATAATTTCTTATAGGTGTTGTAGATGGTCTTCTCTACACTTGACCAAACCATTTTTAGTCTACTTCCCTCATTTTATCACCTATTGGACCTACTCCTAGGCTCCTTTCTATAAAGTTCATTTCTACCCTGTCCTTTCTAGTTTTTCCTTTCATCCAACTCAGCATTCTCATTTCTGCCCCATTCATTTTTTGGAGATGTTTTTTGGTTGCCCAACACTACTCCATACAACATAAGTACCTTACAAACATTTTCCTATCACATAAAACTTCAGGTGCACCCCTCCATTTTGCTCATCTTGCTCTAATTCAATGGCCAACACCATCCTCAATCTCTTCTTCGTTATGGATTATCAAGGTGACAGAAGAGGTAACATTGAGTTATCTCTTAGTCTCCAACTGTAAGTGTTCCCTGATTTGCACTCTTATATTATTAAATATGCATTATATATATATGATAGATAAAAATTCAATTGATTTCATCAGAAGAAAATGATAAAGAGTCTGTTACAAGCATCCCAAATTGAGGTGCGAGGTGCAGCTTCACTCATTAATACAGAAACATCATAAAGTTATAAGTGGGCCCAGTACAACTGATCCCTAGTTACTCCTTGTTTAGCTAGAGAATCAGCAAAAGCATTTGCCTCCCTCCCCACCCATTGTATAGTTACATCCATCTGCTGAGTTATCCATTTGAATTTCTTCATTTCATTTCTGTAAGCCCAAATCATTGAATCTGGGTTTTTTAGCCAACCCACCACCACCTTGGAGTCCCCTTCTATCACCAAATTTTCCAATCCTAACTCTCTTGCAATCTGTACGCTTTGTAGGGCTGCGTACAATTCTGCCTTTAAGGAGTCTCCATTCCCCACCGATCCTGAGATGAGTGCTCTTAAATTTCCTTCCTTGTCTCTAAAGACCCCTCTATTCCAGCTGGGCCTAGGTTGCTTTGACTACTCCCATCGAAGTTTAGTTTCAGAAATCCTTCAATGTCCAAGACAACCTTGCCTTAACCTTCTGCACTAAGCTAGAAGCCATTAAAGGCCAATTCCTCCAAATATCATCAAATGTGAAATTTTTGAATAGTTCCAACGTTTGTAGCCAGTATATAACCCTAGCCATTACACACTCCATAATTTGTCGTTTGCTCCTTTCTTTCTCTTGGAAGATTCTGGCATTTCTCTCTTCCTACAAGGTCCACACCGCTGCTGCTCTAGTGTACCTCCACATTACTCTTCCCCTCTTCTTCGGTAAAGCAAATGTAGATGGGTCAAACAGCATTTTTATCTCTGTTGGCATATTCCACCTACACCCAAACAAAGAGAAAAACCAATCCCATATATCTGTAGAAAATGAACAGAAAATTAGTAAACGGTAACAAGGTTCACCATCAGATTTGCATAGAGTGCACCAATTCGGGGAAATACACAGAAAAGGCCTCTTCTTTTGCAAATAATCCAGAGTGTTAATTTTCCCAAGAGCCATTTCCCAATAGAAGGCCTGAATTTTAGGGGGAATCAGCTAAAACTACACTTCTTTCCAAGGAAAGGACAGAGAGGAAGGGGACTGATAAAGAGCTTTAAAAAAGGAGGCACAAGAAAAGGAACCTTTAGAACTTGGGAACCAAACTCTTCTATCTGGACAAGGAAGCTCTAAGCAGACACTATCAAGAAGAAGGAGAAGCTCTGACATACAAGTTGCTTCCAAATCCCTCAAAACCCCTTTGAAATCCGAGATCCCAATTAAGACTCAAAGACAAAGAAGGAAGAACAAGAAAATTTGAAATGACCTTATTTTTTATATGTTACAGACTGTATTACTAAAATAGGAAGTAAATACTAGGGAGATATGATTTACCTTGATTGTAGGACAGATTTGTAGGAATTTGATTAGTCTTCTTTCCTAATATATTCTTTCCTAACATAGAATTTGTAACTTGTATATATACATACGAGATTGATGAATAATATAACAAATTCTTCTTCCTTTGTTTACTCTTATTTTACATGGTATCAGAGCATCTAGTCTCTGCTTGCCCTTTTGTTTTAAGTAAACAATAGGTAGAGGAAAATTTTTGGGTGTTTCGGGTCACCTCCTTGGAGCAGTCAGAGCATCTAGTCTCTGCAAAGTCCGGCAGTCAGCAGCCCTACGCATGTGTCTCACGCACCGCCTGAAGATTCTGCCACAGTCACGCGTGCCGGCACGTGGAGGCACATCTGTCGCCGGAAAATTTTTTTTCGGTCGTTGTCTTTTGGCTCGCCTCGTCCTGTATAGCACATATTTGTGCTTTGTTACGTGCATATCCATTCCGGTGTTTTCAACAGGTGTGCTCTGATTGATTTTCGGTGTTCAAAATATTCTGTTTAATTGAATTTTGAGATTATGGCAGACAAGAAATCAGTAGTTAAGTCGGATGTTATTCCAGTGATGTCAAAAATAACTGAGCATAAGCTTAATGGCTCTAATTATCTGGATTGGAGTAAAACTGTTCAACTATATTTGCTGAGTATTGCTATGGATAACCATTTGACTGATGACCCTCCTAATGATGACTCGAGAAAGTCTTGGTTGAGGGAGGATGCCTGTTTGTTCTTGCAGATACGCAACTCCATTGAAAGTGAGGTGGTTGGTTTAGTCACTCACTGTGGATTTGTTAAGGAATTAATGAACTATCTAGAGTTCTTGTACTCCGGAAAGGGGAATATTTCCCGCATTTATGATGTGTGCAAAGCCTTTTACAGGGCAGACAAAGGCGATAGATCTCTTACAAGCTATTTCATGGATTTCAAGAAAACATATGAAGAACTTAATATGTTGCTTCCGTTTAGTACTGATGTGACTGTTCAACAAGCTCAGCGAGAAAAGATGGCTGTTATGAGTTTTTTAGTTGGCCTACCTTCTGAATTTGAGACTACTAAATCTCATATTCTTTCCAGTTCAGAGATCTCTTCTCTACAAGATGCTTTCAGTAGGGTCCGTACAGAATGTTCTCCACCTGTTCAGACTAGTAGTGCCCTTGTCAGCCGCAATAATACATATGAATCAGGGAGACAACAATACAGGAGTGGTAGTGGTAGGTCAAGTAACTATGACAAGAATACTAATACTCGTGGACAGGAGTTAGGAGAGATAGTGTCATTACTGTCATAAGCCAGGACATATGAAGCGGGATTGCAGGAAGTTGCAGAATAAGAAAACTCAGTCAGCCCATATTGCATCCACCATGGATACTTCTGAGAAGTCTGTTATGATATCTGTAGATGAATATGCCAAATTTGCTCAGTACCAAGAATCATTGAAACCTCAATCTACTCCTGTTACTGCCATCGTCGAGTTAGGTAAACCCAATACATGTCTTGTTTCCTCCTCTTCAAAATGGGTCATTGATTCTGGAGCTACAGATCATATGACAGGTAATTCAAGTTTGTTTTCTACCTTTCAGTCACATAAGTCTACCTCTCCTGTTACTTTAGTAGATGGGTCAACATCTTGTGTTATTGGGTCTGGCACAATTAGTCCAACACCATCACTTCCTTTGTCATATGTTCTTAGTTTACCTTAGTTATCATTTAATTTAAATTCTGTTAGCAAACTCACTCGTACCCTTAATTGTTGTGTCTCATTTTTTCTTGATTACTGTTTATTTCAGGATCTTACGACGAAGAAGATTATTGGTAAGGGACATGAGTATGGAGGTCTCTACATCCTTGATACACAAGTTCCAAGATCCATAGCCTGGTCTGGAGTTGTAACCCCTTTTGAAGCACATTGTCGGTTGGGCCACCCCTCTCTCCATGTGTTAAAGCAAATTTGTCCTCAATTTCAGAATTTGTCATCATTAAATTGTGAATCTTGTCAGTTTGCTAAACACCATCGTCTTAGTTCGAATCCTAGAGTCAATAAACGAGCTAATGCTCCTTTTGAATTAGTCCATTCAGATGTTTGGGGTCCGTGTCCAATTGAGTCCAAAACTGGGTTTAAGTATTTTGTTACTTTTGTTGATGATTACTCTCGTATGACATGGTTATATTTAATGAAAAATCGTTCTGAGGTGTTTTCTCATTTTTCTGCTTTCTATGCTGAAGTTAAAACTCAATTTAATGTTTCTGTACAAATATTGAGAAGTGATAATGCTAAGGAGTACTTGTCAGAATCCTTTCAAACTTACATGCTTCAGCATGGCATTCTTCATCAAACTTCTTATGTAGATACACCATCTCAAAATGGGGTTGCTGAACGGAAAAATAGACACCTTCTTGAAACTGCAAGAGCTTTGTTATTTCAAATGAAGGTTCCTAAACCTTTCTGGGCTGATGCAGTTTCCACAGCATGTTTTTTTATTAACCATATGTCTTCATCTGTCCTTCAGGGTAAGACTCCTTATCATGTTCTGTTTCCAAATAAAACACTGTTTCCTATTGAGCCTAGGGTATTTGGGTGTACATGCTTTGTTCGGGATGTTCGTCCTCAGGTTACCAAACTAGATCCAAAATCTTTGAAGTGTGTTTTTCTTGGGTATTCTCGTGTTCAAAAAGGGTATAGATGTTATTGTCCTACTCTTCACAGATATCTTGTGTCAGGTGATGTTTATTTCCTAGAAGATACACCTTTCTTTCCATCTACTCCTCATTCAAGTCAAGGGGAGGATGATGATTTGTTAATCTATATTGTCACATCATCTGGTTCACATCCTATTGAATATGCTCCTGCCAAGCCTAAGCCACCTACAATACAGGTTTATTCTCGGCGACCAACCCCTCCGGATCCATGTCCTGCACCAGCTCCTTCGTCAGCAAATCCAGTCTCAACTGATCATGTTCCTTCGTCATCAGAACCAGTCTCTAATGATGACCTTCCTATTGCTCTTCAAAAAGGTAAGCGTAAGTGTACTTATCCAGTATCTTCATTTGTGTCTTATAATCATTTGTCGTCCTCTTCTTGTTCTTTTATTGCATCTCTTGATTCTATCTCTGTTCCTAAGACTGTTAAAGAAGCCCTTTCTCACCCTGGATCGCGTAATGCTATGATTGAGGAGATGAATGCTTTAGAGGACAATGGTACTTGGACCTTGGTAAATTTACCTGCAAATAAGAAGGTTATTGGGTGTAAATGGGTGTTTACAGTTAAAATCAATCCTGATGGGTCCATTGCCCGATTGAAAGCCCGTCTTGTTGCTAAAGGATATGCTCAGACTTATGGAGTGGATTATTCTGATACATTTTCTCCTGTTGCTAAACTTACTTCTGTCAGGTTGTTTATTTCTATGGCAGCTACTTATAATTGGCCCCTTCATCAGTTAGACATCAAGAATGCTTTTCTTCATGGGGATCTTCAAGAAGAAGTTTATATGGAGCAACCGCCTGGCTTTGTTGCTCAGGGGGAGTATGGGAAAGTTTGCTATCTTCATAAGTCTCTATACGGGTTGAAGCAGAGTCCTCGCGCCTGGTTTGGAAAGTTTAGTCAGGCAGTCGAGAATTTTGGTATGAAGAAAAGTAAGTCTGATCATTCTTTTTTCTTCAAGCACTCTGCTGCTGGCATCATTTTGTTAGTTGTGTATGTGGATGATATTGTCATTACAGGGAGTGATACTACAGGGATTTCATCCCTTAAATCCTTTCTCCACACTCAGTTTCATACCAAAGATTTGGGAATGATGAAATACTTCTTGGGTGTTGAGGTAACAAGAAGCAAGAAGGGAATATTCTTATCTCAAAAAATATGTACTTGACTTGTTGTCTGAGACGGGAAAGTTGGGAGCTAAGCCATGTAGCACTCCAATGATTCCTAACTTGCAGCTCACAAAAAATGGTGAATTATTTGAAGATCCTGAGAGATATAGAAGATTGGTTGGAAAATTGAATTATCTTACTGTAACTCGTCCAGATATTGCGTATTCAGTTAGTGTGGTGAGTCAGTACATGTCCTCTCCAACAGTTAATCACTGGACAGCTGTAGAACAAATTTTGTGCTACTTAAAAGGAGCACCTGGGCAAGGAATTTTGTATGGCAATCATGGTCATACTAGAATTGAATGTTTTTCAGATGCTGACTGGGCAGGATCCAAGGAAGATCGAAGGTCTACTTCAGGCTATTGTGTATTTGTTGGAGGGAATCTAGTTTCATGGAAAAGCAAGAAGCAGAATGTTGTCTCACGTTCGAGTGTAGAATTGGAATATAGAGCTATGGCCAAGTCTGTGTGTGAAATAATGTGGATATATCAGCTTCTGACTGAAGTAGGTCTTAAAACTTCAGTACCAGCCAAGTTGTGGTGTGATAACCAAGTTGCTCTTCACATTGCATCTAATCCTGTTTTTCATGAACGAACTAAGCATATCGAGATTGATTGCCATTTCGTTCGTGAAAAGATTCAGCAAGGTTTGATTTCCACAGGTTATGTGAAAACAGGAGAACTGGGAGATATCTTCACGAAGGCTCTTAATGGGGTTAGGGTTGATTATCTTTGTAACAAGCTGGGCATGATTAATATCTATGCTCCAGCTTGAGGGGGAGTGTTACAGACTGTATAATTAAAATAGGAAGATGTTACAGACTGTATAATTAAAATAGGAAGTAAATACTAGGGAGATATGATGTTACAGACTGTGTAACTAAAATAGGAAGTAAATACTAGGGAGATATGATTTATCTTGATTGTAGGACAGATTTGTAGGAATTTGATTAGTCTTCTTTCCTAACATAGAATTTGTAACTTGTATATATACATACGAGATTGATGAATAATATAACAAATTCTTCTTCTTCCTCTGTTTACTCTTATTTTACATTATACAAAGAAATAGAATACAAAGAAGGAAACACCTCCTTTAAAAACCGGTCACCAAACCAAGTGTCTTTCCAAAACCGAATTAAAATCCTTGAGCCAACAGCATACCTGATGTACCTGAGAAACTGAAGGAGGAGGCTATGAATTGCTTTCCAAGGTGCTGCCAAGGTAGCTCTATGCGATACACTAGTGTCCCAGCCAAGGTTCAAAAAATCGTATCTTTTGGGTCCCGATATGCTTGTTTACAGGTGTTTCGGAACCCCACTATTTTTTAATGATAAATATGGATATTAAACTACCCAAAAACCAAATTTTGAAAAAAATATATATTTCCGTGTGGTTCAAAGTACTGATACGCCTCTACCGAAACGCAGAGGCATATCAATACTTTGAACTATGGTCTCAGCCATTCTCCAATCTACCATGTATACTTGACACTACCTCAACACACAAATTTTGTCTCTCAAGAGGCCATCTCCATAACCATTTCCCTAACAGAGTTGTATTCTTCTTCCTTACATTCCCTAGACCTAAACCACCTTCTTCCTTTCTTTTACACACAATCTCCCAGTTTATTAAGTGGTCCTTTCTAGTCTCTCCCAGCTCCCAAAGAAAACCCCTCATTATTTTTTCTAATTTAATTTCTTCTATTGGTGGAATCCTAAAAACAAAGAGGAAATAGATGGGTAGGTTAGCCAAAGTTGATTTTAGCAGAGTTATCCTACCTCCCAAAGAGATAACTTCTCTTCCAAGCAGCAAATCTCTTTTTACATCTTTCTATAACCGGGTTCCAAAAACTGCTTTCCTTCGAGTTTGCACCTAGAGAAAGCCCTTGGTAGGTCAAAGGCCAAGAGGTGATATGACATTCTAAGCATTCTATTATCCTATGTAGGACCATCCCCTCCATATTAATCCCTGCTATGCAACTCTTGTCCAAATTGAATTTCAAATTTGACACTTTTTCAAACTTCTTGATTAGATTTTTCAATCTCCCGACTTTACTGATGCCTCCCCCTTCACAAAAAATAATGATATCATCTACAAATTGGAGATGAGTAATTGGAACATTGTCTCTACCCACTCTCCAACCCCTAAAGTCATATTTTCTGTCTACCTTAGAGAGGAGTCTATTAAAGACATCTGCCACTAAAGTAAAAAGGAAGGGTGAGAGGGGATCACCTTGCCTTAACCCTCTGCACGATGGAAAGAAGTCTTTTACCACTCCATTAACAAGGATAGAAAAATGACAAGATCGTACACACCCAAGCATCCAATTGCACCATCTCCCCCGAACCCCTATTGATGCAAAACTTCTTTCAAAAAACCCCAATCCACCATGTCATAGGCCTTTTCCAAGTCCAATTTGCACACAAAACCTTCCTTCCTAGATCTCTTCATCTCCTATATACATTCATTGGCTATTAGAATTTGATCAACTATTTGTCTCCCTTGAACAAAAGCTCCTTGATACTGACTGATGAAGGAGGGGAGAATTACTTTGATCCTCAATGATAGGACTTTAGTTTAGCAATTATCTTGTAGACACTGATCACTAGACTAATGGGTCAGAAATCCTTTGGATGGCTAGCATCACCTTTTTTTGGAATCAAGGCCAAGAAAGTTGCATTAACTCCAGGGCTAACAATATGTGTATTTGAGAATTCCTTAAAGACTTCAAGTAAATCATCTTTCAACACTTCCCAACAATCCTGATAGAAAGCCATTGTGAATCCATTTAGGCCCAAAGCTTTAGACCTATTCATGGAGAACACTGCCTTTCTTATTTCTTCTTCCTTAAAATCTCTTTCCAGCCAATTTGTTGCCTCCTCATCTAGTAAAGGACACTCCAATCCTTCTAAACTCAACCTATCCTCCAGAAGTCTCCTGTAAAGGTATTTAAAGTGGTCCACAAAGATTCTGGCAATTTCATCCTTCTTTGAGATCAGCTCCCCATTGATTTCCAACCTAGCCACAAAATTTTTGTGCCTTCTTCCATTAGTGATCGCATGAAAGAATTTTGTATTCCCATCCCCTTCCTTTATCCATTTTTGTCTTGACTTTTGTCTCCAAGATATTTCCTCTCTCTTAAGGACTTCTTCCAATTCTTTCCTTGATTTCCATCTTAAGTCCCTCTCTTCCGCATGGAGGTTTCTCTCACTTTCCACATTGTCCAACTCTTCAATCTGGGAAATTAGAGTCAGTTTCCTTTCTTCTAACCTTCCAAAATGATCCATGTTCCACTCTTTTATTTTAGATCTTAATCTTTGCAATTTCTTATGGAATCTGATTTCTTCCCACCTTATTCCCCTTAATTCCTCCTTCCACCATTCCTCCATTTTCTGAATAAAATCCGGATGCGTCAACCACATGTTTTCAAATTTGAAAGGAGTAGGGCCATGTAAAAAGATTTATGTTCCTCAATGCAGATAGGTGTGGAACAAATGATAATAGAAGGGGACTCCAAGGTAGTAGTGGGCTGGCTACAAAATTCGGAATCTGTTGTGTGGTGTTTTAAGAATGAAATTAAAAAGTTCAACTGCCTAATAAGAAGCTTGACTGTAAGAATACAATGGGTGGGGAGGTCAGCAAACTCTATGGCTGATGGTCTTGCAATGCAAGGGGTACATAGGGAAAGTATGTATTGGGCTCAATTGTAGACTGAATCTGTCTTCTATCTTTTGTCTTATTCCTACTGGTAGGAGAGGACGCAGCTCGTGCCTCTCCAAAGGAAACTTGTAACTGCACTAGTTTTTATTAATGAAATTGATCCTTTTTAATTATCAAAAAAAAAAGATTTATGTTCCTAATCTAATGGAGTGGTGATCTGAAGTGACTCTAGGCAATGCTCTGAAAACCAAACCTTCCCAATGATTTTCCCACCCTATATTGAACAGAAATCTATCCAATTTTGAGCATAGTGGATTTTCCTAAAAATTGGACCAAGTAAAATTAGTTTGCAACAGGGGGATCTCTTTCAATTCACACATGTCTATGAATTCATTAAATTTCCTCATGCTAGTGGTGATAAACTGATTGGGATTAGAAGTTTCATTGGAAAATCTTATCACATTGAAGTCCCCTCCCAAACACCAAGCACCTTCCCACAAACCCCAAATTGCATACAGTTCCTCCCACATATCACTTCTCTCTCTATAACTATTTGGTCTATAGATATTAGTTAACACCCAAGTGAATCCATCCTCCACACTCTTGATTTTTAATGATATGGAATACCTACCTGTTGGTTCGGCTGATTTAATGTATATGTTAGTCATTGCTGGGTCTTAAGTCATTAGTTATTGGGCCTAAACTTGTTTAATGTTTTATTTGTCTAGGTGTCCCATCACTAATCAGGGGCATTCTAGTCCATTCATGTAACACTATGTGATAAACATATATATAAGATAGTAGGGTCGGCTGAAAGGTTTTAGAGCCACCATTCTCAAACTTTCTCCTCTTCTTCTTCTTCGGCTACTGTGTTCCAGCAAACACTACCTATCAATTCTTCCATTGCTTCAAGCACTTCATCCTTCCACAATATCACTATACCCCCTGAAGGCCCCCAAGATGGAGCCTCAACCCATCTTATTCCTCTCGATCTCCACAAGCTACTGATCAACCTTCGATCCAGCTCTGTTAATTCGGTCTCTTGCAGAATTACCACATCAGGATCCTTTCTTTTTATTAGGTCTTTTATCACACTCCTTTTCCTTGCACTCCCCAAACCTCTTACATTCCAACTAATTGATTTCATGTTTTCACCTTTTAATTTAAACCCTCTTTTTATTCTTCCCTCCCTACTTTGGTTGCTTCCGTCTATCTCCTCTCCCACTAAATTCGATATCACCCTCTACATCACAGATCAGCCTTTCTACTTCTGTCTTTTTCTTCTTCCGCTTTTTTTTCTTCACTCTTTCTAGAATACATCTTTGTCTTTGAATTCCTTGATCTTGTGTATTCTCCCTTATGATTGGGTCATCCTTTTCTTTTTTTCTTTTTTGATGAATTTGGGTCATCCTTTTCTTGCACACCCTTCTGACTTATCTCTTCCTTTTTTTTTACAATCATCAAGAAACTCACTGATTAGGTCCCAAATCCTTTCCACTTCCTCTTCCCTCCCCCTCCTATCCTCTACCTCTCCCTCTTCTAATCTCACAGTCCCATCTCCACCCCCCTCCTTAACCAATCAGACTGGATAGCTGGTGTACCTGTTTCAGGCAGAGCACACATACCGGTAGCCAAAACTGAAAGGACACACTTACTTGGAGACGTTGGATGAGGATCGAAGACAAGTGTGGTTGGGAAGTCCTGTTTGGAGCCCAGCATATCAGAATCAGCCCATGAAATTTGCCCGTGTTGGGTGGGAGTTGGATTATTAACAATTCTGGTTGCGCCAATAACTTTTTCAAGTACACCCTTCTCTATTGCCTCCATACTCATCTTCAAAGTCTCCCCTTGACTCACTTCCTGTGCATCCTGTTCTTGCTGGAACACTGGAGGTAATCTCTCTAAGTCAGGGGAGGGTGTCGTCTGCTCAACTTCAACTACATGTACTACTGCCCACACAGATTCCTTTGTTTATTTTGTATTGATCGACTTTTCCTTTTCTTCTCCCAAGAACAATTCTTCAGTGTTGAAACTCTCTGCTTCGTTCATATCAATCCGCAACTGTTTGATCCATGCTGCCCAAGCTTGAGTATTCACTCGAGTCTGAATCGCCCTCATTGGAACTCTCTTCAAACTCTGAATCTGGGTCCTGCACCTTCTCCTTACCTTCACCATTGCATCTATTAAATTTTGGGTTTCTCTTTTCAGGAGAAAACAGAAGATTTTTCCCTTTACTCTGTACCCAGATCATCAACGAACACTGCCTCTGATATTTTTGGTTTCCTTTTGTCACTAACTTGATCGAAGAGGAAGAAGATGGACCAAAATTATCGTCCATCAATGGGCTGTCCTTAGGACTCACATGCCCTTTAAGTATGTCATGTGTCGCTGCCCTTTGAGGCCCAACAGCTGGGCCCAAAGTATGTTTCAAGGTACCCAGCCCCTGTGTCAAAAGCCCAGGCCCATTTTTCTTATTACCCATCATGTGATTACTTAAAGCACCGCGTGATGGGTTATTAACCTTTGACCCTAATAGCTCAGTTCTGTTCAAGTATGATACACCAGCTGGCTGACACACCCCTTCTTTTGAAATTTGAATTTGGGATTGTTTCACACATCGAGGTCCATTGGTCAGAGCCTCAGCATAAGACCAGCTGTGTGTATCATCCCTTTCTTTCCTTGCCTTATAAACTTCTTCCTCTTTTAGTTCATCTTTTCCTCTCCCCAGATTTTGCTTTCCCATTTCAGTGTAATTTCCTTTCTCCTTTCCTACATCTACTTGACTTCTTCCACGTAACCATTCTTCTTCTACCTTCTCATCTTCTTCCCTTCTTCCCTCCATAGCTCAGCTTCAATGGCTGTAACTAGCCAGGCTGAATAAAAGGTTCCATCAACCAGTACCTTTACTGAACGTGGGATATCTTCCAAGTTTACATTACTCAAACATACCGCAGCTGAATGGAGGTCTTTAACAAAAAAGCCTCTAACCTTGCTTTGCACAGAGTTGCTATTGAGACAAAAACATCTGAAATCCATAGGTGAAACGGCAGCCTCAAGATTCGAACAATTACTCTGTCCCTCGTGTGCAGATCCTTAGAGTTAGAATGAGGAGTCCATTTCACAGAGGCTGACTCCAATTGACAACACATAGCCTGGAGTTCTATTTTCTCTTCTACTAACTCTAGAAGGGCCTTACACTTTTCAAAGGGGGTTAAAATAATAGTACTGTTTAACTCCAGCTTCTTGAGTAACTCTTCAGCAATTCTCTTCCAGTCCTTCAGTGGGGCTGTTAAGGTAACAATAAATTTCTTATCCCAGTCATTCTTGTGCATGTTGCAAATCATTCTACAGTCCTTTGCTGCTTGAGCCATGAGCTGCATTTCTGTTACCTCTTCTGGCAGTTCCTTCTGCTCCCTCACTGTAGAGTCTCCATAAACCCCCTGTGTTTCTTCTACTAGCTCCCTTCTACTTTCTTCTCTAGCTTCCTTCCATGTGATGAAGTGCTTCAAAATCCCTGAAACGTCTTCCCAGCCATTCCACTTCTTACCTTCAGGGAAGCAGACCATCTGCTTTTTTCCTTCCCCAAAGAATTCCATAAGCACCACATACCTTCCTTTAGGATTCTCCCTTCTTTCTGCTATATACCTCCTGCCATTAATCTCAATAGAATCCTTGTATTCAGACTTCCTATTCACCTGAACAGCATCTTCCATGAAAGTCTGAAACCACACCAATGCTTCTTCCCCTACCAGCAACACCATGGCCATATTAGTTTCTCTGATTTTTAAAGCTATCTTCCCTTTCACCCTGTAACTTTCAAATAGGAACTGCTTTGCTTCCTTAGAGATCTTCTTCAAACCTCAGTCTGCTGAAACCTCCCTTCCTCCATTTTCAACCCCCTTGTTCCTCAAGCCCACCACGCTAGAGCTTCTCCTAGTCTTCTAGTTTATATATATATATATAGTCTTATTTTAAAATCTCTTGTTTCTAAAGTATCTATAAACAAATCTAACTTTACATTTAATCCTTCCTTGGTTTCATCAATTAATATTATGTTTGGTCAATTCATCCATGATCCATGACTAATGCAAATAAACAAGGATCAAGTTTTGACTGCTGAGCCTTGATGAAGTCCCATTATAATTGAAATTCTGATGCCTCACCTGTAAGTGTTCTAATATTGGTTGTTGCATTCTCATACATATCCCTAATCAGATCCACAACCCTATTTGTTTCTTTTTCAAAACCAACCATATTATCTCTCTAGGGGCCTTATCACATAAATAAATCGTCTTAGTAGAAAGATAGCATATATTAGTTGATTTCCTTGGTATTGTGAAATACTTGTTTCATCACTTCATGCCATAAGACTCATAACATTTGTTCAATTACTCTCCCACAAAGTTTTAGTGTGGCTCACGAATTTATTGACATGATAATTATTACAAATTTGTATACTGCCTTTGTTTTTAAATATAAGTACCATAGTGCTCTTTCTCCATTCATTCTACATCTTTTATGTTTTTATTATATTATTAAATGGGAAAACATACGATGTTGGAAAGACATGATACCAGAAAGGCTTTGATTAATCAAAACCCCATGAATTCTTATTAAAACTGAGTTAATTGGTTACCACTTTTATGATACCAGTTGATTGGTTATAAGTCTTTCTGGCATTATAGTCGACCCTTATTAAATAATTTAGTTAGCCATGATAGGACTACCTCTCTCATTCCTTTCCAAACTTCTATTAGGATACCTTAAGGTTCTAACACCTTTTTCTTCTTCATTTTATTTGACACCTTCACTTTGGACAATATAATTTTACAAGGATACATGTTACTTTTAGTAATACTGGAGTTACTAATCCCTCGACTAGCACTATTTGTAGGTTCTTCACTTAATAATTTTTCAAAATAGCTTTTCCATCAATCCATCCTTCCTTGATTTCCTTATCTTTTATCTTTCTTTTTCTGAAAACAGATAAGGTAAAATATTGTATTAAGTAGCACTGTAAATCCTTGTACAATGAGATTTTGTACATTAGTTCACAGGGTTACAGTACCTTATCTTTGATCTTCTTCTTTGATGCATCTAATGTGATTATTTTTCTTTTTCTCATTTGTATTAGTTTGTAAATTCCATTTTTCCCTCTTTGATACCTAATTTATTGTAGAGTTAGTCATATGCCTCAAATTTAGCTTCATGCACTTTCTTTCTAACATCCTTTCTTGTGGTTTTTTATATTTTTCTTTTTTTCAAATTTTCTACACTTTAAGTCTTTTTCCTATATTCAAAACATGCCCTTTTTTTTATAAGTAAAAATAACATGCCCATTTTGCTTTGATTATATTTTAAACCTCTTTATTCTACCACCAAGTTTCTTTAGCATTTTGGCATTTTCCTTTAGATTCTCTAAAAATGTCCTACTTTTTGCAATTCACCATTTCAAGCCACATATTGTTAGTCTCTTCATCTAAATTCCACTTTCTTTCTACCATCAAATTGTGTTACTTCTTTCTTCTTCTAGATTTTCCTACCTAATTATTGGGCATCTATTTTCTTCTCCCTTTTCTTCCATTTTTAATGCCCAATCTACCACCATTAATCTAACTGTGTGATTAGGAAAACAAAAACGTTTTCCTCTGGAATAGTCCTTATACATCATTCCTTCGTTCTCCTAATGAGGAAAATATCTATTTGATTTGAATTAGAATGTGTTTACTATTGTTATATCATAAGCGGCTGCAAATTCTAAAGTTGCATCTCCCATTTCATTCCTCTCTCCAAACCAAATTCTTCTATGCACCATATCATATCTTGTACCTCTTTTTCCCACATGCCCATATAGATCTCCCCCTATAAAAATATTCTCTTCATTTATAATTTCTTGAATAAGTCTAAGTTTTCCCAAAATTATCTTTCAATTTTTCCTTCTAAACTTGCATGAAGTGTATAAACACTAATTGTGTCAATGATTTCCTCACCTAAAACAAGTCTAACTAAAACTGCTCTAGCTCCAGTTCTTTTAACATTATAGTTTTTTTAGATCTTTATCTACTACTATTGCACTTTATTTCTAGTATTTACTTCTCCCATGTGCTATAGTTCATAACCATCAATTTCTTTAGTTTTTTCCCTTAGCATTTAGTTTCTTGTAAGCATTAAATACTTCCTTCTTCGCTGCATTGAAGGTGCTAGCTTGTTGGTAAGGTCTATAGCTGGTTGAAGCAAAAACCTAAGATCAATTCCTGCCTTCACTAGGGTTAGGGGAGTCTAGGGGTTTGGGAGAAGGCTACCTCTGTTGTGTAGACGACTTGCCTACCAAAAAAAATCCTCCTCTACATTGTTTTTACTACTTCCTTAGTCTTTGCTGTTAATCTTCCTATATTCCAAATAACTAAACATTTTTTTGTTTCTTGGATTAACTTCTTTAGTCTTTACCCACCCTTATCCAAATCGGGTTAAGGTGAAGTTTGTCAATTACGGGGAACACCCTAGCACAAGCACAAAAAGACAATTCAAGATTCATGTTCATAAGAGTTCAGAATAAGTTTTAATGCCAGCTGCCAACTTGACTCAACCCTTCTTTATCCAGCCTTGGGACAGGTAATGTAAGACAAGATCACATTAATGAAGTTGTTGAATTATCATGGGTAAATAAAGGACAAACAAAACAAGAGACATAAAATCCAATTAGTCATTATTGTAGGCTCCATTAGGATGGTTGAAATTTGGCAATATATTCTAGCAATAAAGTGTTACATAGTGTCAATGAAGAAGTTATGAAAGAAAAGCCTATAAAAATAATGAGTCATTTACAGATGAAGATAAAAAGCATTTCAAATTATTAGATTTCTCAATAATTGGAATTATTCCTTCGCATGTGGATATTTGTAAAACTATTAAGTCAAAAGAATTTTTTTCATAAGTTTTGTTGCAATTGAAGAGTATTAGTATGAAAATTATTATTTCCAAGGTCAAGATCACTATTTAGAAAAGATAGTTTTTCCATCAATAGCAAGATGAAGACCTTGTTTAGCTAACACCACTACATTACAACATTGCCACCAGCAACCTGTTCATAAACATTGGGAAGTATGGGAGAGTGAATGAGAGAAAACAGGGGAATATCACATATATACACACAACTGGATCTCACGGTAATCCTATTGCATAAATAGAAATGCTCTAGGATTGAACCACAACCTCATGGTTCTAGTGCAGAACAGCAACTGGCTTAGCTGCCCATTATTCTTTTCTCTTGAAAAGAAATCAAGATACCCAACCTATCAAGTTTTTCTATCCGGTTTATGAGTGGCCAACTAACTGAGTAATTTTTTATTGACATAAAAGCAGGTCATTAATGTGGTATGACATTGAGGACAAGAACATGCCTTCACGTAAAAGTAGGCCAGCAATAGGATATAAAATAGTACCTTGCAAATGTCAGTATAACGACTAACAAAAACCATAATTAGATTTGAACAAATGCTATTGAGGCACTTGAATCTCTGTATTCTTGGCTGGGTTGAGCAGATGTTGCCAATGCTGCAGAGTTTTCTCTGTAAAATCTGTTGGTGTTTCATTAACTTTTTAAGCTGGCTTTTGTAGGAGAGAGTTTCTTTTAAGTCCTTAAAAGTTAAAAGTGCTGTTCTATTTAACTGGAGTTAGGTTTGTTAAGTGGCTCCATCTCTTGTCTTTGTCCACCTGCTTGTGGAGTTCTTGGTTTACTTTGTACAGAGTGATTGTCTGCTATTTGGAGTCTGGTCTATATGCACTTTTTTTTTGATAGATGGTCTATATGCACTTCGGAATCATGCAAAACCTTTTATGGGCACTTTTGTCCCTTCTTGTTTCTATGTTTTCCTTGATTTTTCTATTAGAGTATACCAGTCACCGATGAGAAAAACAACAAAGTAAGCTTAAGACAACAGAGGGGGGAAATTGTGTAAGAGTAAGTAGAAAAGAGAAAAGTACCTACCAAGGACATTCGAGACATGGTGGATGACCACAAGCTTTGTTCTTTTTGAAAACATTTCTTTCATCTTCTCAATATCAGGAATATCTTCTGCTGTCAAAGTAACAAACTTCAAAACAGCACCAGTCTTTTGGGCCACAAGTTGCCAAGGAACAATAGCACTATGATGTTCAGCAACTGTAAGTATGATCTGCAAAGAACACATGTAATGAGGGCAGAAAAGACTAACAGAAAATAGAAAAGTAGATATTGGGAAAATAACGAAATAAAAAAGGAACAGTGAACCCCTTTTGAGATGTACAAAAAATTTTAAATTTGTTTGTCCATTTGCTACTTTTAGTTCAGAAATTTAAAACAAAAAAGGAATTAAAAAAAAACAACTTTTTAATGATTGGTTTATATCCATATTGGCATTTCCAAACTCTCACATCTTAAACAACTTTTTAAGATTCCCTAAATCTTAAGTTAACTAGGTATATCCATTTAAAAAAAGGTAACTCGTGGTTGAGGGACCCTCTCCCTCGATGAGGCATGAGATCCAGCCTCATATTAAAATCACTCATTATTCATCAAAAAAGAGACCCGACAAAGGAGGAGAGGATTCAGGCAGGGTCAAGATGGCAGGTCGGAGAAATTTAACCTGATGGGGAGCAATGGGAATAGCGGTGCAGGTCCGTGGGACTCAGGTGACCCAAGAGGGAATCACAGACAGCCTACACCTACCTGATTTCAGACAGGACTTTTTATGAGAAGGGGTTCAGGGGACTAGGACTCAGAAGGGACAAGGAGGACGAAGGTGGCTACTCCCAAAAGGGAGAAAGGTCAAATGGAGCCAAGGTTTAAAATGTCGATGTCGATGGAAATGTCGCTTACCAAAATATAGGACATGTGTCGGAAATGTCGAGGGGAAATATTGTAAAAATTAGAGACATTGTGGAAATATTATGAAATATGTGGAAATATGCAAAGATATTTTGTAAAATGATAAAAGAAGTATTAATACATAATTCTAGATCAATAACAAATTAGTAAATGACGATTTACTGATTTATTATGCATTTTGATGTTTTTACAAGGTTATCTGATATTTTCTTTTCTTATTTTTAATTCTGATTTATTATAAATTCTAATATATTTATTTCACACTAGTAAATAGAAATACATTTATTCTGATTTTTAAATATTAAAGTTATAATACATTATGTTTTATTATAAATTTAATAAACTGATTCTCCTTTTTGTAGTATTAAGATTATGATAAATTCTGATTTCTTATAAAACTTAATGAATTTATTATAATTTTTAGTACTAAATTTATAATAAATTATGATTTAGTATAAAATTTATTAATTTTTTTCTGATTTTTATATTAAATGTAGAATATGGTTTATTATAAAATTTAATAAACATTTTCTGATTTTAATAAATATTTTAAAAAATACTAACTAGTTAATATTTTATTACTTGAAAAATATTTTATGTTTTATATTATAAAGTAATTAATTTATTCTTTCGTTTTTATATTTTGCTAATTCTTTTTATAAATACTTTATTTGAAATATTAAATAGAAATTATTAATGGAATAATCTATATTAATATACTATATTATATTAATATAATATACTAATATATTATATTTTTAATGTACATTAGTCGACATCTTGTCAACATTATAGGAAAAACTGTATTTTCTTTTGTTATTTAAACCGATTTGGTCGACATTTCCGAAATATAGGAAATTACCATCCACTTTCATGTTGGTGAGCCTCGACATCGACATATGTCGGGCGACTTTAGCGACATTTGAAACCATGAATGGAGCTCAAGAAAGAGGGAGAGCTGGGTTTGGGGGGAAATAAACAATTTTGCGCAGATGTCCATCCAACCAGTACAGTTGAGTGTTCAACGCCCAGGCAACCTTCGGGGGAGGGACAAGGTAGAGCGGTAGAAGTAGAGAAAGATCTATCATCAGAAGAATCCGAACTAGAGGAGATTACCCCGTTGGCGATAGTCGAAGAAAGGGAGATGATCACATTACCGATGCTACCTCCGGCTAAAAACTCCAATAAACATGTATGTAATGCTCAGAGGGGAAGGAAGGGACAAAAGAGGGCGGGAAAGGAGGTGGATGAAGGGAATTCAAAAGGGGAGGAAGGAGTAGAGGGTGGAAAGGAGGTAGGACCAACCTCCTCATGGGTAAATTCAAAATTGCTGGGATTGGGAAAATTTTGGGAATTTCGATAGCAAGAATAGAAGAACTGAAGAAGAAACCATTAAATTTTTGGAGGAGATAGAGAAGAGAGTTCTGTTTGAGAGAGGAAGAATGAATGCAAAAAAAGGGGGAGTTCAATGAAGAAAAACAGGGAAATTCTTCGTTTGTCTTGGGGTTTAAATGATAGGGCAGGCAAAGGGGAGGGCGCGGTAAGGGCAAGGGGAAAGGAAGGGGTTTAGGGAGTTCATTGTGTTATTAGGATTATGGAACTGAAACTTTTACCTTGGAATGTGAGGGCCTTGGGGTTGAGGAGAAGAAGAATGGTAGTGTGCGATTTGTTGAAAAAGTGGAATTCAGATGTGGTGTTCCTTCAGGAACCGAAATTGGAAGTGGTGGAGGCAGAAGTAATTAGAAGTGTTTGGGGCCAAGGTGAAGTTAGATGGGTAAGCAAACCGGCAAGAGGAACAGCAGGGGGTCTGATAACAATGTGGGATCGGTCAAGATGCAAGTTGGTTGATTATCATGTTGGGGATTTTTCAGTATCGGTGGTGTTAGAAATGGACGGAGGGGTAAGGGGCTTATTCACTAATGTTTATGGTCCCTCAGAATAAGCAAAGAAAAGTAGACTTTGGGAGGACCTGGTTGAGGCGAGCGATTCTTCCACCCTACCCTGGGTGTTGGAAGGTGACTTTAATGTCACTAGATTTTTAGAGGAGAGAAATGGGGGCAGAAGAGGGGTAAGGGAAATGAGGAGGTTTGCTGAATTTGTCAACCAGCACGATCTATTGGATTTACCAGTCTAGGGCTCAGTTCACTTGTAATAACAATCAAGAATCTCCAACGTTGGTTAAGTTGGACAGATTTTTGGTAAATACGGAATGGGAATCTTTGTTCCAGAATTTAGTCCAGGAGCCTTTGCCTAGACCGTTATCAAATCACTCTCCTATTCAACTCAGGTGTGGTGTATTTGGTCATAGAAAATCTCCATTTAAGTTGGAACATGCCTGGTTTGAGGAAGAAGACTTCCTCCCCTTCTTAAAAGCTACTTGGATAGATACTCAGGTAGAGGGAACAAGTTCTTATGTCTTAGCCAACAAATTGGGAGCTTTAAAGGAGGCAATAAAAACCTGGAAGGAAGAGAGGTGGAAGAAATCAGATATAGAAAAGAAAAGTTGTCTAGAGGTTGTTAAAGAAATTGATTCAGCTGAAGAGAAGGGCCCCATCTCTCAGGTAGAAAAGATTAAGAGGGAGGAAGCTAAATTACTTTTGGATAAGCTGGCCTATAGAGATGAGTTGAAGTGGAGGAAAAGGGCAAAGGTGAAATGGCTTAAGGCCGGGGATAAAAATTCCAGTTTTTTCCATAAGATGGCAAAGGCAAGATCTAGAGTAAACACAATTGAAAGGCTAGAGTTTGAGGGGGTAAGTGAAGAAACTGGGTTGGGGCTAAAGAAATTGGTAATTGATTTCTTCTCAGGCTTGTTTAAAGAAAAGTGGAAAAGAAGACCGTTGCCTATGGGATTAAATTTCAAAAAAAAAATCTCTGAAGTGTAGAAGAGTCTGTTAGAGGCTCCTTTCTTGGAAGAGGAAATCTGGCAAGTAATAAAAAACTTGGAGATAGAAAAATCCCCAAGTCCAGACAGGCTCACCAACCTATTCTATAGAATCTGTTGGGGTGTGATAAAGGCTTATGTGATGCAGATTTTCCAAGATTTTCATAGGAATGCATCTCTGGAAAGGAGTCTGAATGCCACATTCACCTCCTTGATTCTGAAGATTGAAGGAGCAACTAATATTAAGGACTTCAGGCCAATAAGTTTGCTAAATAGTTTCTACAAAATCCTAGCCGAAGTCTTAGCTGAGAGAATGAAAAAGGTCCTTGCTGATGTGATTTCTCAAAATCAGTTTGCATTTGTTCCAGAGCGCCAAAGGTTGGATACTGTCTTGGTGGCAAATGAAATAATTGATTCTAAGCAAAGAGAGGGTTCTCCAGGTGTGATCTGTAAGCTGGATTTGGAAAAGGCTTACGACAATGTTAATTGGAGATGTTTGGACTTTGTTCTAGAGAGGATGAATTTTGGCCAAAAAATGGAGGAATTGGATAAAAGTCTGTATTACCTCTCCTAAATTTTCTATTCTGGTTAATGGACAATCAATGGGTTTCTTCAAAAGCTCAAAGGGACTTCGGTAGGGACACCTTCTTTCCTCCCTAATATTCATATTTGTAATGGAAATTCTCACTATTTTCATTAAGTCAGTGAGAGAGAAGGGTCTATGGAAAGGATTTGAGGTGACTCCATGTGGGGAAAGGGTGCAAGCTTTACCATAGCTTTTCCAGATTGCAGAACCCCAAGATGTGTTTATCTGGGAGTGTTATGAAATCAATGAAGGCTTTGTGATCTGGTGCCCTTCCTTCAGAAGGAATTTTCAAGATTGGGAGATTGAAAGCTTCACCAAGCTTCTGGAGCTGATTTCCCTTCAGCCCCTGGATCAGCTTGTGGAGGACAGTTGGGTATGGAGTTGGAGTTCGGATGACCATTGAGATCTTTTGTTAGGCATTTGTCTAACCTCAGTCCAGTGGATTTTCCAGCTGCAAAAGTTTGGAATTCTGTAGCCCCCTCAAAGGTTAATGCTTTAGTTTGGGCTGCTTCTTTAGACAGATGTTTAACTAAAAAACATTTGTTAAAAAGAGGTATGCAGATCGAGGAATTAGTTTGTGTGCTATGTGGACAAAAACAAGAAGACAGCAGCCATCTGTTCATCCACTGCTCTGTCTCATCAGAAATCTGGAATCACTTTCTTTCAGCACTGGGTATTAGCTGGGTCATGCCAAGCACTGTGAAGGAGCTGCTGAATTGCTGGGAGCTGCAGGGACTATCAAAGCAGCACCTGGCAGACCATTGCGGCTGCTGTTATTACCTCCATATGGACAGAGAGAAACAGAAGGATTTTCTGTAACACATGCAAAGATTCAGAAGATCTTATTGCTTTTGTCTTTGGAAAACCCCTGTCTTGGGTCTCGGCTGTCAAGGGGTTTCAGACCACCCAATTGGGGGCTAGGTTGGACCCAAAAGATAAATTTGGGGGTACCCTCTTATGTGTGTGTGTAGATAGATAGATAGATATTTGATCAGCAATACAAATGAAAATTTCATTCATTAATAGGAAGGGTACAACAAGAGGTTGTGAGTAAAACAAGGAGAAAACATTACAGCCTTACTGTCCCACTCACCCATACAATTTGCATCACAGCCCAAAATAGTTGCTGTCTAATAACTCCCTGCTTCGCCAAGCTATCAACCAAACCATTAGCTGATTTTTGTACAATTATACCCATTTAACTTCAGTCTGCATATCTTTTGAGAACCATTTAAACCGTATGATTTTTTCTTTTTTTTTTTTTTTGAGAAGAAGTAAAGTATCAATTCATTAAAGAAACAAGTACAACCAGAAGCTGTATAAAAGGAGTACAAACAAACAATCAAACCACTATCCCATTGGGAGATACAAAGTACAAACAGGCATTCAAACTCAAAAAAAGAACTATAGAAGGAACTGTCGGCTTTTAACTGAGCCAAAGACCAAGAATACAGATTCCCCACAACTTTCTGCCACACTTCATCCTCTTGACAGCTTTTGTTTTGGAAAATCCTCAAGTTTCTTTCTTGCCATAACGACCGGAACACTGCACCTGGAATCAGATGCAATAAAATTTTCCCTTTCTTGCTTAGGCCTTGTATTCTCCAGCTGTTTACAAAAGTGACCACAGATGCTGGACAGCTATTTCTGAAAGCAAAGATTCTAAAAATCCTCACCCAAATGTTTTTAGTGAAGCTACAGTGCAGTAATAGGTGGTCCCCTGACTCATCTGCACTGTTGCATAATACACACCTTGAAGAATCAATCAACACACCCCTCCTAATCAAGTTGTCTCTTGTAGAGATCTTATTTAGGTAGGCAGCCCAAATAAAAAAAGACACCTTCCAGGGAATGTGATTGCACCAAATTATATGCATAGGGAGATCCTGCTTTTCTTCTTGGATCAGTTTGTTATAGAAAGATTTCATAGAAAACTGGCCTTTGCTATCTGCTAACCACAACCTTTTGTCTGATGAATTGAGGTCAAGGCCTAAGCATTATTTGTGAGTCAGCTTGATTTTGCTCCTATAGCACCAAGCAGCATTTGCCACCTCCAACAGACAACTAATAACTACTTGTGAGTTAGCTTCAACAATCAGCCTTGCAGCTCCCAATTTGCTGGCTTTCTGTACCTCTAAACTTGCTGCCATCATTTCAACTCTTACCGAGTCACCTTCTCCTATTAGTATTGGATGGATGGGACAGTCATCTAGTTACCAAGTCAGCCTCCCTGCTTTGCCAACTGTATTTTTTGGTAATAAATGAAAAAAGTTATTGAAATAAGAGAAGGTGACAAGAAATCACCCACAACAAAGGATAAGAACTTAAAACCAATAACCAAATCCCTCCAAGCCCCTTGAAATACAAAAGCTTTTTCCTTTTCCTTAGCCCTTAAATATCATATCACTCTTGCTGTCAAAACCCACTACCCTCAAAAACACCCAAAGCTTGCTCCCTATGTCAAACATACACAACCCCAACAATAACCATATACTAATCAAAACTCCATATAGAACTTTCCTCACTTATTAGAAGATTCTTCTCTAATTCCTGAAATATTTTTCTTGTGAAATCTTACCCTCCTAAAACAGGCACCCCAACAATTTGCTTACTTGGACTTCAGTTTCCACTATCTTTTCCAAGTCCACCTTTCTTTTCTGCTTTTCTAACTCGATCAGCAATCACCTCCTCACCTTCCTCTTTCCCTTCTTCAAACTCTTCTTCTATTTCATCCTCCACCCCCATCCAAGCCTCCTCTCTTAGAAAAACATCTTCTTTATGAGCTTCAGGAATAAAACCCATCTCCAAACAATCTTGATCTTGGTTTGAAGGAGCCTCTCCAACCTTCACTCTGTCCAAACAGGTCTTGCCTTTCATTCTCTTTCTTTTGGTTAATGAGCACTGCCTTTTTTTATCCGTAACAAACCAAAAGGAGAAACTTCTTCCTTAAAGGCAGGAGAAGGGGAAAATTGTCTAGTTACCACAACAAAACAGAACACGAAGCACTAAAGCACAATATAGATTCTTATGGAATTACAAAAAAGCAACCTAGAGCTGAAAGCACATATTCAACATTTATAATCCATGTGTCAATCTTCAACCATACTTGAGCCATTTCTGGATCCAGTAACCTTAAATGCTGTACAATACTTTTTAGTATGAATCACCAACTAAGTGCCCATTTGGGAGCGCATCTGTCCCTCCCTAGACCCCCCATTGGCGGGAGCCTCGTGCACTGAGCTGCCCTTGGGAGGGCTTTCACGCAGTGGCTTCTGGTGTTGCATGAGCTGAGAAACCTGGAACGCCATGAAGTCATGTTTGATTAAAAAAAAAGAGTCAAATTTAGGCTTCCATGAGCTGCAAAAATAACTTTCTGGTGAATCTATCTCAGGTAGCTTCTCCAGAGTGGGCTAAGTGGCTCAGTCAACGAAGTTGTTGAGACAGAGATAACTGTTCCTCAATATATCAGCAAGTTGTTTTTCCCTTTTTTTCAAATTGTTATATCATATTCAAGTCAGATTGAATGAAATCAGGCAATTTAAATGGTCCTCAAAGGATATTCCCTTTTAATTTTCAAAATCAATAAAGTTGGCAAACTTTACCAATCGAAAGAAATAAGGGAACTCAAATGTAACTGTGAGATGGCATACAAACAAAAGCAATAGGACAAGCTCTTGGACATATAGACATGTTATGAGGGAGACTAAGAAGCTGGCTGGAGGGTTACATGTAATCTATAGATGGACACCGAGATAAGAAAATATCTGACTGGTGGCTTAGAAAAACAGGGAGCAACCAATATACAATTGTCCAGAGGTTTAATTCCACAAGGTGGGGATGTGTAAGTAGCATAGGAAGGGAGTTAGCCTGATGTTGTATACGGTATACCAGTCTTTTCAAATAATTAATAAAGCTGTTTAATTTGTAAACCAGTAACTTGACACTGAATGTTCAATTGGAGAGAAGGTCAGCTAATGGGCCGGTTAATGCTCTAGCTAAGCAAAGGGTCCATAGGGATCAGTTATATTGGACTCCATTGTAATTCCTTATATGTGTTGTGCCTATTATGAGAGATGAAACTTACACCTCTCATGAGGTGCTTGTACTTCTGTATATATTGATTTCTCTAATAAAATTGAAATTACTTAGCAAAAAGATAATGATAAAGCCACTTGATTGTTAGTGATTAAAAAAAATAGCATACCTCATCCCCAGATTTTAAATTTGAGAGTCCCCAAGAGTAGGCTACAAGATTTATTGCTTCTGTAGCATTCCGTGTAAACACAATCTCCCCAGACTCTGATGCATTAACAAAATCTGCCACCTTCTTCCTTGCCAACTCATATTCATCTGTTGCCTTCGCACTAAATTCAGGAGAAAAAGAAAGATAGTACTATATAAGCATCTTAGACCAGAAAAATAACACATGATCAACCAAAAGTAAAGCAGAAAAAGGATATGACAAATGATGATTTTGCAGAAAATAAAAACATACAAAAACTCACAAAGATGCAGCCAAGGCACATAATTAAGGTGTTAGTTGGCCCTAGGGGTGTCAATGGATCGGTTTTGGGTTGGATTCCCATTTAAACCAAAATCAATTTGGACAGATTGGATGGACCAATAAGTCATATTGAATTGGACCAGTCCAGATTTAATGGTCCAAAGTATTTATTGGATTGGATGGACCTGGTCCATCCATAATGGATTTATATTGGATTGGGTCAGATTGAACCAATACCCAGTCCATTGATAGAAGATAAGAATATAGGTGTCAATGGACCAAGTTTGGATTGGAACCAATCTAAATTAAAACCAAACAGATTGACAGTCCAGACATTGACTTGGACTGCAGGCAGTGAATTGGACTGGTCCAAAATGATCCAGATTATTTATTGGATTGGATTGGATTGGACCTGGTCCAACTGTAATGGACTCATATTGGTCTGAATCGGATTGGACCAAATCCGGTCCAATTCACACCCCTAGTTGTGCCACCCTAAATCTCAAAATGATCTATGATATTCTTTTGCATATAAATGCATGCATAGGTAAAGTAATTTACGTGCACCATAAAAATGTGTTTGTAAATATGTTTATGTACAAATATACATGCAACTGAAACAAAGGTTTGTTGCAGATGGAAGAAATTTGAATTTTTTATGCAAACCTCAAACAGGGGGAAAAAAGAAACAAATGGAAGTCATATTTGGCTGTCTTGATCCTGAAGGATGTAGCAGAACTTTTAAGGAGTTAATCTCGGCATAGCTTTTAAAGGTCACACTTCCAATACGTGTGTCAGAACTCAAGTGAGTTCAACCTATTTTAAGTGATATTTCTGACATCACTTCATGGTTAAGATGGAAAACTGTGGAAGATCAACCTTTTTACTGCTAAGATGCGATGTAGTTTTCATTCAATCTTTCAGAAACAAGAAATCTCGTCAATTATACAGGCACAAATGCTTCGGATTGATCTCACTGTACATAGAGAACTCAATCCCCTAGTCTGTTAGACTGCTACTTTTAATCCTAATAAATTTACAAAAGCCAAAATAATAATACCTCAAGAAATGGATCCCGCGGTGCACGTTTGCATTGTAGGCTTCATAATAGTTCTGTAAAGCCTTCAATACAGAAATGGGCTTTTGAGAAGTTGCAGCATTATCCAAATAGACCAGCTTCAAGCCATTCACTTCCTACAAAAGATGATTGCATTAGTAATGCGGTTATCGACTATTGACCAATAAGGCGAAGAAGTTAAATAGAGAAAGTTTAAATTTTTAAGCTTCATAAATATAATATGGTTTTTCTAGTCTACAATCTAGGTTCCTGCGATGATTAATGAAAATTCTACGTTCAACATCTCCCTCCAGACTACAATCACTCTGTACTTAGAAAATTACAAGTGAAAGGGAAATAAACTAATAAGTAAAATCTAAATTGATGAAGAAACAGTGCCTTACAAAGAAGAGATGAAAAAAAATCCAACAACCAGAAAATTTTACCTGGTTAAGAATAGGAAAATCTCGTCTAACAACGTGCCCAAGAGAAGCCGATCGGGTTGCTGGTTCGCCTTCACTAACGAAAGAAGCAGACACATGAGCAGCAATTGAAGAAGAGGAAATTCTTCGAAACCCTAGTGGGATGGTTGTAGAATACCGAGTGGGGCGATTTGGATTTAAAATTTTGAAGGAGGGGAGTTTCATGGCCGCGCCGTCCATTAAAGCGCAGCGATACAGAGAAGAAAAGGTCTCGTGGAGCACGGCTGATATTGAATTTGAGATAGCAAATGAACCAGTTCACTGACTTTTCTCGGAAAGGAGTGGATAAATACTCCAAACTCCCTGAGATTTTCCACAAATACTTAGAACATCCTTCAATCAATCAAAAAATACGGTAACTTACAGATAGGTACCCTGTACTTTCGTTCAGTGATAGATAGTTGCCCTGCACTTTAAATTTTAATGCTTGACTACCCCGAACTCCCAAAAATAGACACTTGGTCTATCTTTTAGTATTCCGTCAATTAAACATTATATAATCTTAAAAATGCCCTTCTGGTGTATTTTTTAGATCATTCTACGGAGTAAAATCATCACCAAAGAATGCCATTGTCAGAAAATTTAAATTTGTTATTTGTTGTCCATGTGAAAATGTCATCATGGGGAGACGTTTGATTACTTGAGAATGATCTTAAAAATACACGAGAAAGGTATTTTTGACATTATATAATGTTTAATTGATGGAATACTAATGAATAGACCCAAGTGTCTATTTTTGAAAGTTCAAGTACCTATCTATCACTATCCAAAAAGTATGGGGTACCTATATATAATTTACCCAAAAAAATATTACTTGCAATGCAGTCTTCTCATTCACTTCTCCGAAATGTTAACAGTCGATTGCTACAAGGCCCACTAAGGAGTGACCACTTATTCAGGTCAAGCGAGTGTGGTAGCTAGCCTAGGGTCTTATGCTTCTGTCGGGATCGTTTCAGATTCGGTCATGTTTTTCAAACCGTCGTTGATCCAAACAGTCAGACCATTTGGCTTGGGAATGTCTAGGCAACCGGTTCCATTCTATCCCAAACCTAGTCCTTGGCCAAAAAACCGTTGAATCGATCAACGACCTATTGACCAAGGCGATCAAACTGTCAACCCATTCAACCTGTAAACGGTTTTTTGCCGTTTTTAAAAATTTATTTATTTATTTTGTCATAACAAGTCGTCCATTCGGACCAGATGGTCGAACCATCAATCTAGAAACCGATGGCCAAAACAGTTCCAGTTCTGGGTCGTTTATTTTAAAACATTGGATCTATTTGTGTTTTGTTAGCAATGGCTTACTATGAGTCCCATTGAGGAGTGAGGAGTGATCATTTCTTCAAAATGACTCTTACCAGTAGACCTGGCAATTGGGTTGGGTGGGTTAGGTTCGAGTGGGGTTAAGATATAGTAGGTTGATTTCAGGTTGGATTGAATTTTGGGTTGGATTAGCAAATGGTATACCCTAACCTTAAATGATCGGGTTATGGTTGACCCATGGGTCAATTCGGGTCATCTCTAAAAATAACAAAAATTTTATAAAATAAAAAATACATGAAAATGTCAAAATTAGAGGAATTAACCTTAAAATTCTAAACATAAGATTAAAAAAAATAAAACTTGAGCATTCAACAAATCAAAGAGTAAAGGATAAAGAGTAAAGACTAAGTAGTAAAGATAAAAGAGAAAAAACTTCCAAGAATGCAAGAATAGTCCCAATTAGACCTAACAATCGGATCAAACAGGTTGACCCATGACCCAATCCAATCCAATTTTCCTCGGGTTAGGTTAAGTTAGGTCATTCTCAAGTTTAGATAGCTAAATATGAAACCCTAACCCTATTATTGTGAGTCGGGATGGTGGATTGGGTCATATTTTTTGCTAGGTCTACTTACTAGTCACCACCAATTTCAGCTGACGTTGTCACGTTGCAACAATTATGCCTTGGATTTTTACCAAAAAAAAAGGCTATGGATAAAATAAACTCACTCAATGTTATAACGTTGTGTCAGTGGGGCTAGTGTAATAACGGAAAATCATGATTTAATCACATATTACTAATTTACTACAATGTACTTTGGGGGTAGCGAGAATTACCACCTAATGTGTTTGGTTGTCATGCAAATAAATTTGTACTGATATAAAATTATGGCAGTGCAAATGATTTGACTGTAAATTTTAATCTATTTTTATTTCAAATTTTATTTTATTTTGTTTTATTGCAGTACAAATAAAGTAAATTAAAATATGAAGCAGAATAAAGTAAAACCCAAAATATAAATAAATGAGAATTTACATTTTTTATTTGTATTATGCAAATAAAATTGCATTGCAACAAAACACAAGGTTCAGTTTGAAAGGAGTACAAATACAAATATGTAGAGTGCAAAATATTGTATTTTCTATTATTTTGTATCCTACCCCACGAGTTTTGAGATTTTGACAAATAGGCTCCATGTTTGCATTCCATTGGCTAACTTTGAAAAGGATTTTTACATGGCTGTTTAAATTTTTCAAAATCCTCAAGTCACCCCTTTTTATAATTTTAATTTACTATTGATTTTGTTGATATTAATTGCATGTTGTGTTTTTTGTAATAATATTAGCCCATGTATTTTGGAGTGCTTATTTGAAATAAATAAGTACCTATTTTACAAGTGCTTAAAAATAAGTATTCATGAGTGTTTGATGAAACAATAATTATTTCAAATAGGTATTTTCAAAATGATGGGGTGGGTCAAGATGGGCCAAAAAGTAAATAAATACTTGTTAAATAAGTACTTAAGAAAAGCTTAAAATTTGAGTTTCTTGAAATAAGTGCTTATTTTCAAGAATAAGCACTTATTTAGGTTTTCTCAAGTGCAAATAAGTGCTTATCAGTGTGGTCCCAACCCAAAATAAGTTCATATTTGAATAGGCAATCTCAAACTTAACCTTTATTTATTTTTTGTTGCAATTTCCATTTTATAGTAATATCTTATGGAGGTATTTTGATAAATTAACTTCTGTGATCATTCAAATTGGAGGGGTATTTGTTAAAAATAAGAATTGAAGGGCCAGTAGCCATAAATCACAGGATAGTAATCTATAATTTACCTTTTTAGTTTTAGAGAGGGAAAGTGAGGTTAGGGAATAAGAAATAACGTCACACACAAATGACAATTTTGTGTTCATAATAATCCATATATATTTTGTTTGAGAAATGATATAAAAACCATTTTATTACAGTTTTAATGCTGGTTTTAATGGCTACTAAAGTACCCATATTTGTTTATTTATTCCATCTCTAATTGTAACGATTGAAAATGTAACTTTAATTATTACTTTTCACCTCATTTAATCCCCTCTCATTATGTCATATACTTAAAGGTGTTAACTCCCATTTTCTCTTATTAAACCCTATATTTAAGTTATTTTTCACCAATAAATATTACTAATTAGATATATGTCAATATTTTTAACAATATAAACCCATATATTTTCAAAATGATTAAAAAACAAGACCATTATTTTTTCAAAGTAGTGGCTAAGCAATTTAACCATCCGAATCAAATTGATCAACCTATGAAGTCATAGTTAGGTAATAAAATTTTTGTAGTATAAATAAATATAGAAAATTATAAAAATGTAGAAAAAATAAACATATTTATGATATTTATTTTAATAAAACCAAAAAATAAGTGTAATAAACAATAATTATTTTTATTGATAATGAAAACAAAATACATAATTTAGAAATCACCACAAATGAAATTATTTTACTATTTGACAAACATCAATAGGTTTGGGTCAAATGTGTTAACATTTAATGTCATAAATAAATAACAAAAATTAATAAAATATAAAATACATAAATTTTGCAAAAAAAAATGCATTTAGGAACATGTATAATATTATATAATTATCATATTAAACAAAAAGTAAATATGGCATATTAGACTTATTTTTATACACGGAAATACAGAAAAATTGAACACATCTATAATTCTATATTTACACGAAAAATTGAACACATCTATAATTCTATATTTACACTACTATTAAAAATATGAATAAGATCATGAAAATTTTTTGACTAAAATACTCATTTTTAAATTTAGTCCCTATTTAATTGTGAGGTTTAAATTATAAATTGAACTATTACTTTTCACCTCATTCAATTCCCTCTATTTAAATATTACATTTCTTTTATAAATGAACAAAAAATACACCAAAAAGAAGAATCTTAATTTTTTATTTTTAATTTTTAATTATATTGTATTCTTTATATTTTATTAATTTATTATATTTTCCAATTTTCATATTTCATTCATTCAACCAATGTATGCTTTGCATAATTCAAATTTAAATGAAATAAAATTCCTATTTTTCTTTAAATTTGTTATTTACTTTGAGTTTTTGTCTCTTTGACTTCTTATTTGGTTAAGTATTTTTTTCATTTCTTTGTTATATTTTTTATTTTTTCAAATAGTTCCCAACGGAAACTATTTTTTACATAGGAAAGAAAAAAATGTCAAGTATTTTTTACATAGGTTAAGTATTTTTTACATAGGAAAGAAAAAAAATGTCAAAAAAAACGGTCTGGCCCCGTTCGGACCAGGCCCATGGCACGGGCCCGCATGGGCTTGGGCCGTGGGTCATGCCAGGCTGACCCCCAAATTATCCCTAGGGAGGGCGGCACAACCTGCTTTACACCTCTAGGAATGTATTAAATTATCAAAATGTCTACCTAAATTCTTTTTTTTTTATTTTTTTTCTCACCCTTTTCTCTTGAACCTAATTGACTTAAAATATGCCCATATTCTCCAAACAAAACTAGTTAAATCAAGAAAACCAAACAAAAATATAAATTTATGTCCATCAAAAGAAACCTCTACCTTTTTATTTGAATAGTGAATCTAGCCATAAATCTGCAAATTTATATTGGAGCAATGGAGAGGGTTTCAATGTTATGTTAAGAAAAGAATAGTTTGTAGATTTAAAAAAATTTAAATAGCTAAATGATAATACTATTTGAAATTAACGGACAAAACTCTAAAAGGTGGAAGTTGAGGGGTATTTGTCAGTAACCCCATTGTGAGGGGGGTGTAAATTTTACAGTTTAACCATTTTGAACAGTTGAACCAATTGGGATATGCTCTTCATAGAGTGCACCTCACACTAACCTTATAGGCACATTCCACTATGCATTGGGAACACCTCCCAATAATAATAACACAAAAGTACAAGAGATGTTCTTGATTCGGTAGGGGTGCTCACAGTTCGGGTAACCGAATCGTGGGCTTTTTTTTGAACCGAACTGATAGTACCGATTTTTGGAAAATTGGTAATCGGAACCGAACCTCGGAACCGAACCGAAATAGTTGATTAACCGGTTGACCAGTTTGGTTAACCATTGGTTCGATTCACTGGTTTTTTGGTTTTTTAGTTTTTATAATATATATTATAAAATATATGTAATATTATATTTTAAATAATAAATAATATATTATTAATATATATAATGCATATTTATTAATTTATAATATATAAAATATATACAAAATATATAGAAATACATGTATACCGGTCGGTTCACTTAACCGTCGATTTTTTATATTTGTTAACCAAAATCAAACGAGTACTTTCGGTTTTTTAAAAACACCGAATCAAAACTGAATTGACCAGTTCAGTTAGCCAATTTTTTCGTTTCAGTTTCAGTCGATTTTTTTTTTGCTCACCCCCAATGGTCGGATGTGCTTGTGAGGTTGGTGTAAAGAGTGCTGTTTTAGGAACAAATTTGGACTCCTCTTGAGCATGAAGATAGAGTTGTAGGCCATTAGGGATGCAAACATATTGGACTGGATTTGAATCAAGGTATATTTGAATCGATCCAAAGACCAATTGGATCTCATAAATATCAATTTGAATTCGAATCCAATCAAAATGTTAGATATTTGAACCTAATCCGGTCCAAAATAATTTTTTAAAAATTAATAAATTATTAAAAGGAAAAGAAAATACAAATATTTAAATAAAGAAAAAATAAAAAATACAAGCAACTATTATCATCAATATATATATATATACATGTTTTTATAAAAAAATTACAAACGAAATATAAATAATATATTTATGAATACTATATATATATACTATTCATAAATATATGGGGTAAATTACAAAGACCCCCCTATACTATGGGGTTTGTGACAAAGGCCCCCTGTACTATGACCATGAGACAAAGACCCCCATTGACCGTTAAGTTAGATGACGGAGTGCGTTAAATTACCAAAATACCCCACCAAACTTTTTCTATTTTATTTTTTTGCCCTTTTTCTCTTAAAACCTATTTAACCTATTGTTTTGTCTTTCTTTTTCCTCTCCCTCACCGTCCTCTCTTTGGCCATGAGGAGAACTAAAGGATGGATACGACCCTTCAATTCAACACTTCATAACTCGGAAAACTATGCCTCCTCTATCTCTTATTTTCTCTCCTCAGAAAAACAGAGGAAGACATCGAAAGAGTGAATGACTGCGCCTCCTCTATGAGGTTGGTGTTGGTCTAGGAGTTACTAACTAGCCATAAATATGGCTATGGCCTGCCAATGTACGTATGTGCCATGATTTAACTGGATTTCTTAGGATCTCTACTGCTAGATACCCAATGCTTAATTGTGTTCTTATTTTTCCCTACTTTTTACTTTATCTACTTTTCTTGTATATTCAATTTCCAAATATAATGTGGAAGTGTTCTTTAATGGATTCTGTCTACTAATCAATGAAACATTATTGATAAAAAATATGTAGTATTAATTCCTCCTTAGTTCCCATTGATGGGATTGAAGACAAAACACAAGAAATCGACGCTGGCTATTTTGATTCTTCGGTACTCCAATATGACCATGATTCCTTCTCAAAACCTTTTTAATCATCAACACTATGACAGTTATGATGTGGGAGTGGTTGTAGAGAAAGTTGTTATACGGGGAGTTGTGTTGGTCTTACGAGCCGAATATTAGGGTATGACCCTTGTAACCAAGCGTGCTTAGGATCGGAATCCGATCTGGTGGTCGGTCAAATGGCTGTAGCCTCAACGAAGATGGCTCCAGTTCCAAGGAATCGCATTGCAATTCAAAATAGAATTGAAGAAAACAGTGAAATGATGGAAACAAGGTCCCAGAATGCGGAGGCCATATGGAAGCGAAAATCGGAGAAACAATATACCTTTCATTCTCTGTATGCGTTTTCGGATTTTCTGAGCGTAGGCTTTGCAATGCATGTGGACCTTCAAAACTACTATAATCACTTGTGGCTGCATAAAACAAACACCAACTTATGTTAAATGGAATCTTTAGAAGCTAATCAGAGAGATCTGAAGATCTTTCTCTTTTACGACCATTTTATGTTAAGATGAACTAACCTCCTTCTTTCTTCTCCTCTGATTTAACGTTTTCTTTGTTCTCTTCATCCTTCATAGGTTCTTCCGTCGGGGGTTTCGGGGTTGGAGTAAGCAGCTCTACATGCCTATGACTCTTTTTTCTGAACTCTGTCCAACACCTTCAACGGATCTGCCTTTTTCCCCTTAACCACCACCTTATGCATCCTACAATCGGTCTGAACGTCCTGCAATCGGTGATTACGTGACGGGAAGAACCGAGTTTAAGCATAATCAAATGGAACCAACCACTCCAACAGTTAGATTGGTGGAGCTCGATCTATTACCACCCAACGGCAGTGGCGGCGACAGTAGTGGTGGTACCAGTATCATCGGTACGCCTTTGTTCTTACCGCACCCGAGGACCAGTTTGAGTTTTCCTCAACCCGAGGTCCCATGGGGATATAGGCCTAACCCATGGAATCAAACGGCATCATCCTCTTCTTGTTCTCCGATGCTACTGCCTGCAACTTATTATGCCCGACAGTTTCAACAACCGACTTTAGACGTTGTTAGTCTGAGCTGATGAAGATAACAGACAAGAGAAGAAGAAACAAAGTACAGGGGAAGGGCAAGAAGAGAGATTGGGGGAGAGAGAAGAGAGAGAAATATGAAGGAATCGAAATTGGAAGGTCGGGAAAGATGAACAGTATTTTTCTCATTTACTTATTATAAGAGTAATATGGAGATTAAAAAATATTGTAACGGTTTTTAGGAAGGGTCTTTGTCTCACGGTCATAGTACATAGGGTCTTTGTCACAGACCCCATAATATAGGGGAGTCTTTATAATTTACCAATATACATCATATATATCGGACGATTCGGATAGGAATGATCCGAACCAATCCGAAAATTCGAATCAAGGATATCCAAATCCGATAATATAGGATCGGATCGTATAAGATGATGATCCGATCCATTTTCACCCCCAACAGCCATTCTGATCTCCGTGAATTTCGATAAATTTTGATTGGTTAGCGTAGGCTTTACTTGTAAGGATAAAGGCATTTTTTGTAGGAGATCCGCACTGTCGAAAGAGTTTTACATCGGATGATCGGATTGGGAGTGTTCCAATATAGGCCTATAGGGTTTGAATGTGCTGTGGGGCGCTGATGCCAAATTCAAATTCCACTCGAAATACACATCGCTAGTCGTTACAGGTGACTCCGAGAAAAGAATTTATATTTAACAACCATTTCAAAATTTGGAGCGTTGCCTTTTTTTCGTTTTTGGGGCCCCCCTCTCTCCCCCTTTCTTCATCACGAAATTCAATTAGAAATTTCCATTCTGAAATACTGTACAGTTGAAAGGATAGAATCAATACGAATAAAAGCTCAAATCAGGGTAATTTTCGTTTTCCTTTTTTCTCTTCAAAATAGTTTCATGTTAATTCAATGTAAATCCCTGTTGCACTGTATGGCCATTTAATGGCGATGTAATGTCAAATGTGATTATTTTTTTTCTAGGGTTTATTAAATAACGATTATATTTTTTGGTTGTTTCTCCTTCCTTTTTCGCGCCTTAATCATATACATTCCTACGTTTTGCGTGGGAATTCGAGCCATTACAGGACAATTTTATATAATTTGCGGCGGTAGAATTGATTTCGCGTGATTTCTTTTGTACAGGATTAATTTGGAGTGCCTCTCAATATCGGTGTAGGTAGCATTTCGTCTAATCACTGTAATTTGAAGGTAATTACCTTGCTGGAATACTCAATTGTTGATGATGGTTTATGAGTTCTTGAAGCCTGAATTTACCAGGATTATAAGGCATAAGTTATGTTCTCAATAGCATATAATGTTAATTTTCTTTTCCTTTATTTTATTGTTCACACTGCGGTTAAGTATATTAAGCAAATAAGAAATAGATCTTTATAATCTATTCATTTTTTTTTTAACTTCATACATTCTTTTAGCAGCATTGATGGTTGCTCTAAATTTGAAGTCATGGTTTTTGAGCCTGATGGAACCGGGCACACGTTAAGAGGGTCAGTAAGTTGGTTGTTAAATTGGGGGGATACGTTGACGTGGATACCAAAACCCTGTATCTTGAAATCCATTTTGACCCACTGACATATCGACAATAACCTACCTACCGGAATGTTGAAATTGATTTTTTTATCTTGTTTTTATGAGAGTAGAAAATGTGAGAGGGAAATATTCCGATATGATTTCGTATCTTCTTTTTCTTTATATTGTGGAAATTGAAAATAGGTAATCCACATTTATTTTAGTCATTACAAGAAGGGCATTTACACAATTTTCGTTTTCCTTTTTGGCAAGTAAGCAGGCCAGTTGTCTCCTGTTAGAAGGTAAAAGCTACATTTGAACACAGATCAATTGTTTGAACCCCACAGATTTTGCCCACTAGCTGGCATCTTCTAAAGAACAGTATCTTCAATCTCCATTTTTTTAATTGGAAACATAAGCCATCTTTGGCTTTGTTTGTTTATCTGTTGTAAGCTGACGGGACAAGGATGGTCTAAGAGCTTTGAAGTTGGGGCTTGAACACCAAGATGAAAGCAGAAAAGTTTTGGATATGAGAATTAGGCCTGAAGAAGAAGGAAAAAGGTCCTAATTCAAGGGTTTAGTCCCTATTTATAGGACAGGGTTGCCATGGAATGTGCATAGCTTCGAACCTTCCAGAATCTTCCTCACTTTAACAAACAAGTAGGGAGCAAATCCCGCATTTCTCTCAGGCGAGGATGCATGTCCTGGAGATCATGATTTGGTTAAACTACGTTCTTGGGGACCATTCGGGATGTGACTCGTGTCCAAGAGGATATCAAGTATAATTGAGCACAATTTCCCTGACCCCTGTCATGCTTCTCACCATGGACACCCCTAAATAATTGTCTTTTAATTATGGGTCTCACGCAAGATCACGTGTTACTCAGAAAGTGGTTGGGTCGCTTATTATGGCATCTTGCTAGGTTTAACGTGATACCATTTCTCTTGTCATGCCAATAGGTTACTACAATCCTCAGTGGCTGCACGAGGTCCCTACAAGGGACTCATTAACTCCAGCAAGATCACTCCTATTTCATGCTTACAATGGGGTACTACGATCCCACTACCATTGGACAATAAGAAGTAAAACTGAGCATTTTCAGTTGCTTATGTGCATGCTGCACAAGTATCTTGTATGAAATGTTTAGTTTCCTTTTTTACTATCAAAGGAAGGAAAATGAACATTGCATACAAGATACTTGTGTAGCATGCAAAGAAATACCACATGTGCATAGAAATGAACAAAAGGGAGCCATACATTTACAGAAAGATACATACACAAAAAACACGCACACATATATGTGGTTTTCTTTCTGATTATCTAATGTGTGAAATTATGGTAAAAATTATTTATCCAAAAAAGTTAAATTTAGCATTGGATTAATTGGATATTTGGATTTTCTTTGGTTTCTTGTAGACAAATACTGTATATTCTTGCTATCATCAATAATGTTTTTACAAGTTACTAAAAAATTGATGTTTCTTGTGGCTAAGATAGTGTATAATGATACATCTTATGTAATTAATCATTGATTTGTTTCATTTGATTTTCAGGGTACACTTGTGTTCATTTCACCAGGGGCCAATACTTCATGGGAAATTGTTGGCGTAAGGTGAGTCTCTTCTAACAAATTGCATTGACTAAATGAAAAGATCATCCTCTTTCAAAAGAAAGGTTGTAACTTTTCTTTTTAATGTGGTGGCTTCACTTTATTTGCTTTCTTATGCTAGTACTTCAAAAACCTCACAAATGCTTTTTTTTTCAATTTAAAATTTCCATCTCTCCTACACACTACCATAAAAACTTGCCATCTTGTTAAGCCACAGTATGGGTTCAAATCTGTTCTTTATTATTACCATTATTTTCAGATATTCTTGCTTGAATTTTGACAACATGACAGACAAATGCCCATCCCTATACTAGATATAATGAGCTGGGTGATTTGCATCAATGGGAAAGGTAGCACGTTATTGGTCTCAATGTCATGTAAGCTGTAATCATATTAATTTAGGGGTGGCAAATGGATGGCTTGAGTTGGGTGCTGGTTGAAGACCAACCCATCCACTGACTACCCACATCCATCAATATCTGAGTTTTTTTGCTTTGGTTCTCATAGTGCCACATGTCACCATTTGGACTAATTTAAGATGCACAATTGGATCCGAAAAAAGAAATTGAAGAGAGAAAGGATGGATAGAATGTTGGAGAAATGATTTTACTACATTTTGTCTACCACTTTTATGTTATATCTGCAAAATGATATGATAAGATTTGATATTGAAATCAATTAACCCACACATAATGTTCCTTTAATCTTTATGTGATGGAAAACAAACTCAACATAGTCTTCATGTAGGTTTTAAATAATTCATATTGTCACAAGGGTTTTTTAAAACAGAAGTACAAAAACTAAGTGCCAATCAATTTGATTTGAAGCATATGAATACAATTACAAGATTCACAATTGAATGGTAAGATTCAAAAAATAATACAACATTTTTTTTTCAGAAAGTATTCAATCATTAAATTTGAAAATAAACCTTTGGAATTCATTATTTAAACTGTGAATTGTATTGTAAATCGTAGGATTTTAACAACTATGATTTATCAAAAAAAGATTTTAACAACTATGATTGCTCACATTGGAGATGTGGGCCAGAGTTTGTTACTCTCCTTATTGGAGCCAGAGTTGCCAAGTGATTGTGAATTGCCAATTTGGCAATTGAAGGAGTGATGCAGGTGGTGAGACCTTGCTTGAAACTCTGTCCAAAGAAAATTTGAAGTTTATGAGGAACAGTTGAGAACAGGGATACATGGTCATTTATGGGCCCACTACATCAGCCATATAAGCGGGAAATTCAAACAAGGTGGACTGCTACCTTAAGTTACCCTAGATCCTATAGGAATTGAAGATATGGATGGTTTCAGTTTCTCTGCATTTTGTTGGTGAACTAGCTTTTTCCATAAATATCAATCTCCAAAAGTGATCCTAGCTATGTTGAGAACTTGAGATCTTAGTAGACCTATTTCATCCTATGGATTGAAGCTACATTCTACATGACTGAGTAAAATCTTGTTCTTGCCTCTTTACTTGGTTCAAAAACATCTTACTCTAAATCGTTCAAGAATGTCCTAGTAAATGTTGATTTTGGAGGGCAGCACATTAGGGTCAATTTAAAAACAAATTGGGATAAAATGAAATGATATTCTGTGCTTGTTTAATCAGAATGTTAGTAGGCTTTACAAAATTATAGAAAATATAAGTTAATATTGAAATATTGTAATGAGTATAAATATCTCTAGGGGTGCAACTTGGGCGGGTCCAACTCCAACCCGAGCCTGTCCCATCCCAATCCGAGTTTTTGCATGGGTTGGGCCTGATTTTTAGGGCTGAAAGCTGAGCCTGGGTCAAAAAACTTGGGTTGAGGTTTCAGGTAGCCCGAGCCCAACCCAACCCAACCTGCCTGCTTGAAAAAATACATACATATGTGTATTATATTTATATAAAATATATATATTTTTCTAATTATACATACACATGTATATGTATAAAGTATGTATATGCACATTTTGTAAATGAAGTTTGTACATATTTTCAATCAATTCTATCTATATTCTTTCAAACCCAACCAATCAATTCTATCTATATTCAATCAATCAATTCTATCTATATTCTATCTATCTATATTCTTTCAAACCCAACCAACCCACCCAAGCTCGACTAACCTGGCCTGGCCTAGCCTGAGTCCAACCTGAGTTGTGTTGGGTTAAGCTCGGGTTAGGCCTGAGTTGATAAAGTCGGACTTAACCTTGGGTTGGGCCAGGCCTAAGCTTGAGGTTTGGACCTTTAGGGTTAGGCCTGCATTGACCTTCAACCCGACCCAATCTGCCCTTGTTGCACCCCTAAATATCCCTCTAGATATTCGATGTAAGGATCCTTTTTATACAAGTCTAATCTGTTCCACATTACATTTTATGGGCAACTTCCATTTTGCTCTGGAATCCAATAGATGTAGCTATATTAGCCATACTGGTGATTAGATTCTCAGGTCTAGTTTTATTGGATGGTTATATAATTGTATGTAACATAGGGTGACCATATTCTTTTGAGTCTTCTAATTATGCAGTATCCACTCAAAGTTTCCTTGTTATATTGTTATTTCCACCTGTTTGAGGCATTGGGTTTACCACATGGTGATACAATTCCTCTGAGTCTGTGTGTGTGTGTGTGTGTGTTTGTATGTTTATATGTGATTGACAGTTGGGATTGGTCATACCCACACATGGAAGAAAATTACACATCATGTTCCCTACTTAATCCTGTTAGGTGGTAGACAATGTTAATTTGACATCAGTTATAATCTTTGACTATCTAGTATCTGCCTATACTTCAAAGTGCAAATCATAAATTATGGTCTAATTAGACTGGTTTTCTGGTTCTTAATTTTATCTTGTTGTATTATTTTAACAAAGAAATAATTATCAAAAAAATATTTTAACAAAGAAATCAAACCTTATATTTTGCATGCAGAAACGCTATAGTGATGATTGTTCGAAACATAAGATAGGATTTGGAAGTGGAAATGTGTCAGTAATAAATACCAAAGAAAGTTGGGATGAAAAGCTAACAGAAGCAAGCAAGAATGGGAAGATAGTAAGCTTTGTGGCCCTTTTCCTCTCTCTTGTACTCTTCCATATTTGTTATTCTTTATCAATAAAGTTCCAATTGGTTGTTGATAAAAAATATTGAATATTTAATGGCAGAAGATATTGGCAGAAACTATAAGAGTGAAAGAAAGATGTGGTAGAAAAGAACATATATGAGTTGTCTGATCACAGATATTAGCAATAGTAAGATTAGAAGAAAAGAATAGAAGCATATTGGAATAAAAGAAAATAAGAGAAAAACAAACTTCCTCAAAAGCAATATTCAACAATGTTCCACACAAGAACAACTTCAAACCAAAATTTATTCCATATTCAAACTCAAATTTTGATTATCACAGGTTTTTCCAGTCCTTGTACTTATTTTTCAAAATAAATAAAGAACAGTTAAATTTACTAAAGGGCAGCCCAGTGTATGAGGCACCCACCAATGTGGGGTTTGGGGAGGAACAGATGTACACAGCCTTACCCTGCACATAGAGTGAGGCTGTTTCCAAGTGGTCAGCCAGGTCCAGGTCACAATGGGACAATCCAGCCGTTGCGCCAAGGCCCACATAATTACTTAATTCTCATTTCTCAAACTTTTCCCACTTGAAAAATTCCAAATACATAAAACTCTATCTAAAATTACTAACAAACTGCTCCCAAAATTAACTAAAAGAATTAGAATTTACTAACATCAGTAAATCACATTATACTTGCTTTTTAGCAAAACTAGTAAAGCTGACTAAAACCTTCATCAACTACTGAAGTAGAAGGTATCTTTAGAATGTTATGCAAACTTCCTAAAAGATACCAATCATTAAAAAAAGTGATACATTGACTCCTGAAGGGTTGTGGGCTTGCTAAAGGAAAACTACACCAGACCAATAAAAAAAAAGGAAAAACAGCACTGCTTTTTGGAAATATGGATATTTTATGAGGGAGTTGAAGCAGATGGCTCTGGAACTAGGTTCCATTATGAGCTTATGACTGGTGGATGGCTTAGTAAGACAAGGAGTAAGATGGAGTCAGCTGTATTTGATTTGGGGGGGGGGGTGTCCTTCAAGAAGGGTCAATGTAAAAATACATGAAGGAATGATTAGCATGGCCTAGGCCAATAAATAGAGGCGCCTGGCACAAGATTATACTAAAACTATTCATTCATTCGTTCATTTATTTCAATAAAATCCTTTACTGTTACTGGTTAAAAAGCGTGATATTTACAAGAATATTACTTTTTTTGAGAAAGGGTACCGATTTCATTCAGCAAAAGAATCCTTTATTGTTACTTTCAAGATATGTGACATGTACAAGAATATTACTTTGGTAACAAAACCTGATGAAACTATGACATAATTGAGATCTTCATATCCAGAACAATCTGAAATGGCCTGGGGCATCTGCTCAGCTAGTTTGAGTTTTCCTTAGGCATATGCTGAGGTTGTGATTGCCAATTCCAAACTTTTTCTCAAATTTCAGCTTCTCTTCATAGTTCAATTTCTGCTTTCAGTGCCTGCATCAACTTGATAACTTGCCCGGCACACTGCCTGACTGGTTTTAGACTTTTAGTCACTACAAGCCCTTGCATTTTCTTATAGTTTTTCATGAGATCAAATCTGCTGCAACACTTCCTTGCAATCCCCCAATTTAACATGGACATGCTAGTAATGGAAATAAAAAGCAAATCATGTTATGTTCTGAATTTTAACAAAGGGTTGGCATACCCATGTTAAATTGGGGAGTTGCAAGGAAGTGCTGCAACCACAGTTGCAGCAGATGTGCTCTCTAACTATGCATTGTATCATAAATTATTTACAAACAGCTGTCTTTTCTGTTATTCCTACCAACTTATTGTGTTGGAGAATTCTACTTATCAGAATACCCAAACCTACAATGAAAACTATCTCAAAGAAACCAAAATGTAGGTGTCAATGAGGCTTGAATGTCTGTAAGAATTCAAACGAAGACCATGGATAAACAAAACTGTTGAGAAACAGTCCATGTCATGGGATTATGGATTTAATCAATGTGATTTAAAGGGGTGGTCCTATATCAACTACCAATTGAAGTGTCCAGTTGAGGGAGTTGGTGTGTATGATCTAGGCTGTAACATAGTTGACAATATGATGGTTACCTTCATTTCCTCTCCTCTTCAAACAAGTCATAGAATGGGCCTGAAGGTTGAAACAAAAATCTGTTTGCTTGTAATTATGTATGGCAATTGCATATGAGAAGATGACCGGATTAGTTTTCAGTCTGTGATTGAGACTGCTGGACTATCATCTATTTGGGGATCTAATCAAATTTTCAATGGGTAATAAAGCACCAAGGTCAAATGCGATTCATCAATCTGTATTACACCACCAATCTCCTCATATACAGACCACAATCTAGTCACTTAAATTCTTCACTGTTATTTTTAACTCGAAATATGATTGATAGTTTCTTTTTAAGGGGATTGACAACATTACTTAAAGTCCTTTCTTTAATGTTCAACAGGTTGTGGTGAATTTTAGTGCATCATGGTGTGGTCCATGCAAATCGATTGCACCGTTCTACTGTGAACTATCTGAGAAATACCCTTCTCTCATGTTCCTATCTGTGGATGTTGATGAACTAGCTGTAAGTAATGCCTATTCTTTCCAGTCATATTCCTAGCCTCCGGGCAAGATTTAAGTTTTTCCTAATTAGTTTATTTAGAATAACCTTTTTTATCCAAGTTTTGGGATACTAATTTTCATTCTTGTATTTGTATAGCATCTAGTTATTACATCTTTAGGAGTTGGGGAAATATATTACTGGATGAGGGGACGCTGCCAATTTTAAGATAATATTTAGGCTAAAATACATTCTCTGATACTCAAAATCCCTGTTGCAGTTCACACAGAACTTTTTCTAATCCTTGTCATAAGCAAATTAATGATCTATATAGTGAGGGTAATGATGCAGAAAGCATACTACCCAAGGTTGTGGACCCCTTACAGCAATCAATATTTTGGAATCCTTTTCTTGGGAAAATTGGTAGAACAGACTATAGAGTGAAGCTCCACAGCAAGGATTATTAATTTATATAAAACTGAGATAAAAGATCCCAACATTTTTTAGTGGTTTGTATGATTGTCGCTGTTGAATTTCTGTTAGCCAAGAACTTGTATTCACGATATATGATTTTGCAGCAACAAAATCATATTTGGTGAATATTGTTATTAGTCTTAGGAATAAAGATGAATCCAAAAGTCTCTGGACAGTGTCTACAGTCCAGTCAAGGTCTTTATTATTTACTTTTCCAATGTGGTAGTTTTCAGAAAATATGCCCATGAATTGTAAAGTAGAAATGGACATTCGCTTTTCTAGATTATTTGTTTACATATCAAACTTCTCGTGACAAATAGAATCATAGAAATGATTCATTTGGTTGGGTGTGGTGCAGGAATTCAGTTCTACGTGGGATATCCGAGCTACTCCAACTTTCTACTTCCTTAGAGACGGTCAGCAAGTAGACCAGATTGTGGGTGCTAACAAGTCAGATCTTCAGAAGAAGATAGCTTCTCATGCTAAGTAACAAAATCCTCTAAATGACAACCCTTCATGAGAGCCGTTTTGTCTTTGTTGTATACCCTCAACCAAGAGAGAGAGAGAGAGTAGACTCAGTTTTTCTAGTTCCTACGTACCCTCAGCCAATGTTACTGATTTCAGGCGGTACATCTTTTTATTTGGGGTGAGGGAGGGGTTGCTTTGTTTCGAGTGTATATGTAAACCACACCATGTATTAATCTTGTAAAATCACAAAATTCTCTGATGGATCCTTTCATTTCATTCGCCAAATACACAGTAAAACTAGGGAGGCTTCTTGTAAACCAGAATAAAATGATATTTTATTATGAAGTTGATACCGATGTGGGAGTACAAGCTGTTGCGTTGGATGCTCACTGAATCGAAAGGCTTTGTTTTTCTGGTTCCTATACTATATTCTAGGCCGTATGGTATTAATATTATAGATCAATAAAGAAATATTAATCCGGCTGCAGTTAAGACTTAGGACACTGCCGAGGGAAAAGAAGTGAAACAAGGGCAGATTAGCTGTAGCTTAAGATAGATAGATATAAGAGGAATAGAAAAAGGCTACGTCTTCTTATTTTCGTAAACTGAAAGCTACGAAAGCTACGTCTTCTTATTTTGAAGGCATCTTCATAGAATCAGTCTCTCCTAATTTCATCTATTTGTTTTTTAAAGCTTGAATAGTCATGAATCTGATTCGTTGCAAAATTGCAAAATTCATTCGTAAAATGTAATGCTGATCCAATAAATACATTCGGTAAAAAAAAGGCTAGAAAGGCTAGAAGGATCAACCAAAAACATATAGATCAAACTGCCGACCAAAAAGAAGAATGTTGAGCACTGGAAGAAAACAATTTATGAGACCTCTACAATAGCGATGACGTTTCGGACATAGGAAATGGAAAAACATCTTCCCTCCAGGTTCCAACAAAGATAAATCACAGCAAGCAATTTCCCGCGATCAAGTGAAACAAAACAAGCCATTCATAGAATTAATGTATTTGCTTTGGTTTGGACGTGGATCTGAACACTCATAAAATTGACTCAAATTTAGCTCTTTCGTCTTGGTTTGGCAATCTATTGAAGCCATATGGTAGAACTAGAAACGATGACAAGGATATTATCGTATAGCAGTATTGGAGATATATGGAAAGATAGGAAGGGCTTCCCCTTTATTTTAAGGGTAAGTAAAATACTTAAACCTCCCTTCATTTTTCCTTGTAAATACTGAAACCCCTCTCTCTTTTCAAATTAGACTCCTCTCCCGTCACATGTGATGTCTAACAGAGTAGTTAAAAGGTCTAAGATACCCTTACGGGCTAAATTTTGGAATACATGAACCTTAGCTGTTCAATGGCAATTTTGGCAAATGTGGAGACCCATTTCTCCTATGAATGCTTATGAATTATGATTATCTGCCAACTGAGATTCTCCATACAGTAAGAAAGAAGGTTCCTAATAAGGTCCGTTGCATAGAGAGAGAGAGAGAGGGAGAGGCTTAGTTCTGATTGGTGAGAAGGAAACAGGGTCGATTCTAGCACATACGATGAAGATGATGATGATAACAACAATTAGGAAGAGGAGGATTAATGCTTTTTTACTAAATCCATCTGGTGACCCAATAAATAGATGTGTAATTACATTTGAATGGTAAACATTCAACTAGAAATTAATCTAATTAAATAGAAAAAGGCTTGTTTCAATTAGGTAGCTAACAAATTCATAAAACTCAACAACGCCATTCATATGCAGATCAAGAAAGAGCTTTTATGGGAAAATATCATGGATTAACCAATGACTCATCCATGAGTGAATCTTGTTGGTGACCATGTTTGTCTAAATAAGTTAAAATACAAAAATTAAAAGGAAAAATAAAGAGATCATAAAGGGATAAATTTGGGGTTAAAAAAAAAGCACTTGCACATGCTATCACATGAAAAGTAAAGAGATTCTAAAGGGATTCTAGCACAAATGGAGTAAAATAAGACCTAAAGCAGAATAAAGTAAAATCCAAAACAAAATTAAATAAAATTTTGCATTTTTTTTTCATTTGCACTTCCATATATTTGTACTAGTACAAATAAAATTGCACTGCAACCAAACACAACCTTAATGTTACTAAATTGCTCTAAAAACTTCTCTCCACTTTTCTTTCCATTAAAACTGTTTTGGTCTGAAAGAAAAAGTAAAGAAAGAAAGGAGAGCGTAGATTCTCTGACTTTTGGATACCTCTAGAGACCCTTCTATCAGAAATTTGTTAGTAGAAAACTTAAAACCAATGGGTCCATCCATTCATTCAAATTTAAACTGTTAGATGGCGAATAGAACTGTTAGTGGGTTGTGTGATGGATGAACCTGAAATTGGCAAGTCAGAGAAATAAACAAACCGTAGTTTAGTTACATAAAAATTCAATTAATAGAGTAGATTGATTGATTACGGTTAATTTTATCATTAAAAAAACATGGCACATATAGACCATTTCTGTGTTATGGCCACTAATATTAAGCTGACAGAAGGTATGTGTATATCATAGTATTCCATAAACGAAAGTAGTGTCTTATAGCTAGGGGGTCTGTGGAGGTAACAAAAAAAAGTCAAGGTAAGTTTAAGAGAATGTTAAAAAGGTAAGGGGGAGTTTTAGATAATAGCTCTTTACATTATATAAAATATACATGAACCCATTATTATTTCTACTATAAAAATTTATACTTTACTTAAGATAATCTGTATTAATTGCTTGTACAAACCTAAAATATACATGAACCCATCATTGTGAATGAATGGTGCAGATTTTAGCACATCCTATTTTGAAATTAAAACAGATACATCTCTAGTGAAAAGACAACGAAAACCTTGTTCATATTTAGTGATAAATATCTTTTAGCAAAAAAAGTGATCATGCAAATCAACACGTGTCTTTTTGTAAGAGAGTAATTTTATCTTAGTATTACTATTATCCTACAAGTGAGAATGAGATGCTTAGTGGGTTTCATACTTGAAACTATCATCGGATTTGATCCTCACAAAACTGTTCTTAGGACGAGTTGAATACATCTCCTCCATCCCATCATATATACTCAACCTGGATAAAAAGATGACGTTATGCGAGCCCATGATCCGATTTATGATTTGTGCATGAAAAAAACCAAAACTAGAAAAAAAAAAAAGTTTGCAGAATGGTGTGATACCATGAAAGATTAGATCAAGTTAAAACGATTATTATTATTGCAACTGTTTCAATTGTTCAATTGGAACTGGAATAATATAGTATAGATTAGATGCTTAAAACTTAAAAGCTATCCAAACGATCCTTGCATTGAGAGGAGAATTAAGCCAGCTGAAAGGTATTAATTAAATTAGGCAGAAAAAACAAGTAAATATATACCGGTTGGATTTTAATCTCATTAGATATTAAATCCAATGGGTTTAATTGATCAATTACATGAAAAATTATAACTGCACACATGTCTTGAAAATAGTTTCTTTTCTTATTAAAAACATTTTTTTTTTACTTTGTCCTATATTGAAATTACAAATTTTGTTTTTGTTTTTTAATAAAAGATGATTTATACACCTTAGATAAAGAGAAGAGGGTATAGAAACTTATTACCGCACAATGCAATACATGTATGCGGTGCAATGAGATCAATGACCACAATTCGATCAGATATAATCAAGAAGCACCATTCAAAGTTAACAAAATCTTTTCTAAATCATCACCTTTATGATTCTTTAAAAATTATTCCAATCTACATCTAAAAGATTTCTTCCAAGACTCTTCAACTTTGATGAGTGCAAATTCTCCTCCATATTTGAATAACCTCATTTCCCAACATACCCCTTCAAGGAGAATTAAAACTCATCAACAATCATATCGCTATGCGACATTGACTATATAATAAACAAATTAATAAAGCTAAAGTAACTAATTTAGTTTTTGGTTGGGATATGAATTATGAAATATACAGCTACTTGGAGTTGGATGGAGTCAGGACTGGAGCCATCCTTTTTCCATTTTTCAAATCAACCTAACAATAACAAAACAAACATCACCTTCCCCCAGACCCAGGTATCTCGCCACCTCATTCAACCATATCCTCTCATTCTGATAAAAAAAAAAAAGGAAAATTGTCAATTTGCAAAACTGATGAGTGTCAATGATTCCCCCAGCCTGAGCTTGAGAGTGGTAAGTGGCAGTGGGGGAACCACCGCCATCACCCCCCTGAGGCCCTGACCGAGAATCCGTGATCTACACGTAAAGCAAGGAAGGAATACCTTACAAAGTGCAATACCAGTACAAAAAAATAACATTATTCTTACACGTACGCCTTAGCCTTGGCCCATGGGTGATGACATAATAAATTACAACAGATATAACGTATCCCCAAAAAATATATATAATAATAACAATAACCAGTTAATCATAAACAAGACTTAGAATAGAAGGAACAAGAAACCCAAGTTTAATTAGCTGCTCCTTGGCTGTTAATTAATAATAAACAAAGCAAATTTGTTTCACTGAATCTAAATGGCAGGTGGCAAATCCCGTCCCACCGTCTCACCGGCCTTTTGGGTTCATGATCTGTGAGAACACGACACTGGGTGTCAACCCATCTGAATCTTCGCTTCCAAGGCTCCGGCCTCCAATGCTCATTGTCATCCCGCTGCTCCTGGAATCTGTCACATTGCCCTCAAAACCCGATGATGCATCTGGATCCTTCTTCCCTCCACATTTTCCATTGAATGGTGTCTCATATGCGTCCATGTCACAGGTTGCGAGTCCACCATTCTCCTCCGCACTCTCCTGTAGCTGTAGTGCAAATTCAAGATGCCAGAGAACATCTCCCATTGCCGGGCGATCAATCCCCTGATCGGCAACACACTTCTCTGCTATTTCGGCAAACTTCTTGAAGCACTCCGGTGCAATCTTCCCCTTGAGATATGGATCAATTATCTGATCAAGGATCCCTTTTTTCTGGCAATGCAATGCCCATTCTGCCAAGCTCACTTGTTCCTTTGCCAGCGTTGGATTCAATGCTGGCCGAGCACAGAGTATCTCAAACAATACAACCCCAAATGAGTACACATCTGATTTCTCCGTCAATTGCTGCCGTCTGAAGTACTCCGGATCCAAATACCCAAAGCTACCCTTTACAACAGTGCTGACATGTGTATGATCCAATGTAGGCCCTGTCTTTGACAGCCCAAAATCTGATACCTTCGCCACCCACTTCTCATCTAGGAGGATGTTTGTTGTCTTCACGTCTCGGTGGATGATGGTGTGTTTGGCACCAGTATGAAGGTAATGCAAGCCACGGGCAGCTCCAATGCAGATCTCAAGCCTCTGCCTCCAGGGCAGGGGTGGCTTTTGGGTTTTGTAAAGGTGCTCACGCAGAGTCCCATGGGCCATGTAATCATAGACAAGGATCATTTCGCAGTTCTCTTCGCAGTACCCAATCAATGATACCAAGTGACGGTGCCGCAGTTTCGAAAGCATCTCAATCTCTGTCTGGAATTCATGGACTCCCTGCTCAGACAGGGGGTTGCCACGTTTAATTGCAACCTTAATTGACCCACCATCAATTTCACCCTTGTAGACCTTGCCAAAACCGCCAACCCCAAGAAGTAAAGCCTCGTCGAAGTTGTTGGTGGCAGCCTTGATCTCAGCAAATGAAAAGTGTCGGCAAAGGTTTGAAGGAAGTGAGGAAGCATAGCTTCCTGTGGTGTTCGTTTTGGCAGACCCTGCAGAGTGTGAATTTCCATATAGAGAAAGGGGGAGCCAGCCATCACTGGCACTTGAATCCTTCCGTTGCCTCCTACGTCGGGATACAACAAACACAAAGAAGCAAAGAAGACAGGAAACAACAACACCACCTATAACTCCTCCAGCAATGACTGCAGCTTGATTCTTTGAATTACCAGAAGTATGAGACCTAGCCAAGCTTGGGTCAACAACAGCCTGTTTTGGTGGGGGAATCGGATTGGGTCCAGCAAGGTTTCCATTAGAATCACTCACTTTAAAGATCTCCACTCCATTTAAGATTGCATCATAGTAATTGGGCTTTGATGCTATAGCGGGATGCAGCGCTAGCCATAAATCCTGCTGGGCATTCCCCTTCTGGGGAAGCACAACATAGTCCTTATACGTTGGAATCCCATTCCCTTGGGTCCAAGCAACCACATCAAAAGCAGCCTCAGCAGTTTGATTATTAATGAAGATCTGAAACACCCTCTGGTTGACCTTGTTAATGACGGATTGAATCTCACAGAAATGGAGCCTAACCAAGTGGTAAAACCCTGGATCAACTGAAAAAATCCACGTGAGATTGTAATTCTGGTTGATGCTTGCGTCTGGTCCCATGGTTCTGGCAGTCGCATAAACATCCACTGGTGCAGTATACTTGGGAAGATCTGTGGGGTACTGAATTGTCATGTTTGCTACATCAGTCACACCGAAAGCTGCACCAAAGATGTATGGTGAATCATCATACCATGACCGAAAGAGACCAGGGTCACCTGTTGGCGAGATGTAGTTGCCACCCACGTTTATCCGGAAAACATTCTCAAGGGTGGTACTGTTATCGATGGTGAACTGACTCGATAGGCCAACAAGCAAGGCACCATTTGCACTGCTATAGATGTCGGGCATTGACACAACCTCGATCCCGTTGATAAATGCGTAGGAATTAGAAGCATTGGATGATGGCCTGAATGTAACATTCAAAATTTCGTTCTCTACATTCAGAGAATATTCCTTGATGATGAAGGCATATGTTAGAGCCTCGGCAGTTTGCGAAACACTGAAGTTCTTGAGAAGAGTGTAGGGCCCAGAAGTGACAGAGAAGAGGGCGTTAGAGGCATTGAGGCCATTATAGGAAGCTGGGTAGAAGTAAAGGCGAACAAATTTCCGGCCAGATGCAACAGGGAAGCTGTAGGTAAATTCAGAACGGAATACTCTTGCGGTCATGTAAGGAACATCAGGGACGGAGGGGTCTTGGGTAGCAGCTGTAGACGTCAACGTGTTGGCAGCTGCAGGCGCGAACTTGGATCCAACATCACCAGTCCACTTCCGGCCATCAGAATCTGTTGATTCTTGGGCAGCACCACAGTTGAGGAGGATTTTATCCGTTGGGAAGTATGTATCGGCCGCAGAGATCAGATGAAGTAAGAAAGAGAGGCAGACACAGGTGGAAATGGGAAAAAGATGATTCGAGTTGTTGTTTTTCTTCATGGCAAAACAGCAGGGAGGCCCAGAAAAGATATTTTCCTAGGCAAGCGGGCGACAAACCAGAGAAGGATGTCCAAACTTGGTTCTTACTAGAAATCAAGAGAAGATCTAGATTGTCAAAGGCCAAACCAGAGAAAAACGGGCGACAAAACCCCAATCTTCAATGGTTTTCAAAGACCCAGTAGATGGAAGAGAGGGAGATTTCACTGAAACCCGCTTGGAAAATCACCGTGAGGTTAATCAATGAAACGAACTGTTGTACCATACATACATAAATCGGAAGATCCAACTAAGAGTTGAACAATGAAAAGAAAATAAAAGCTAAGATCGAAAATAGACAAAAAGTAGAAAAACATTACACGGAACTGCACTCAATCTCCATCCGATTGAACGAAGTAGAATAGAATGGGTTTTCATCACCGAAAAAAAAAGAAAAAGAAATTTGCTAATAGAGCAAGTTTGATGCCGTTATGGAGCATTTGAAATGTCGAAAGATGCAGAAGAAGGTACCTTGGAAGCGTATAAAAACCGGACGCCAAACTCAAAAGTCAAAATGGCCGCGGAATAGGATTTGAGAGGTTGTGAAACTCCAGGATCCAGTCGAGCTCTGATTCTTGAAATCATAAAATGGAAGGGACGAAGCACCGAAAGAGTGAGTTGTCTACACACTTCATATTGTCCCAGTTGTAAAAGGTTAAAATGACTATTCAGTCCCTGGTTCTATCGCCAATTTGCCATAATAAGAATAATATATCATCACATCGGAGCTGTTCATACATCTACCTACACAAGATTCAATTGACATGATAAAATGACAAAAACAACCCTTTTAATTGCAGAAATTGCCCAATCTCGCAAATGGAGGTCCTGACTCCCGAGGATACAGATTACAGGGAGGAACGCGCGCCTAACGAACGCGTTAAAGAAGATACGGAAAAGAACGCGTTAAAGAAAATTCTGATTGGTCAAAACTCTCTCCATTATCATAGCTTTTTTATCCTAAAATAATAAATATGGGATATACGGGAACGCGGCTCCTTTACGGAGCCAGGAGCGAGTCACTGTGATTAGGGATGAGTATAGTTCGGCTTAAATCGAATAAGTGAACCGAAATTTTGATTTTGATGCATTCGGTTTGGTTTGATTGGATGCATTAGGTTTCGATTTTGGGTATAGTATTTAGAGGTTTGGTTAACCGAAATAACCAAACATATAAAAATATATTAATAATTATATAAGCCGCTAACCCAAAACCCCAAATCCTCTAAGGCTCGAATCCTTATAGTTTCATCTGTTGATTATCGAGTACTCGAGTCTTCTTCTCCATCTCCAATTCTTCGTGTGATCATCTTCTGGCGTGGCAAACTCAAACTCTGGCACGCCACTGACAGACGATGGCATGTGAAGTCTCAGCCTTTCAAGTATGTAATATTTACCATTTATTTTTTTTTCTTTTTTTCTCATTGGACGTTTCCTTTTGACTTTCTGAATCTCTGACAGACAACAGCAAGTGGACGACGGCAACCAACAAGTGAATCTCTGAAGCTCCGACCGGCAAGTGAATCTCTAAAGCAGCAAACTCCGGTGGCAAGTGAAGATAGACGACGATAAGTTTAGACTTAATCTTTTATTTTATTTTCTTTTTCCTCTTCGCTGAATTTTTTTTGACTCTACTGAAGTCTTGAGAGTTTGAGTGAACTTAGTTGATGATGGGAAATTTGGCCCGAACTCGCAATCACCCGACACGTGGCAAAAGCAAGCAACTCGGGACAGCAGAGCGTCCAAAACGAGCACCGAAAGTAATGAATTCCAAGCTCACTACTGAGCCCGAACTCCACCAGACCGGACTCTCTACTAGGGGCCCGAGCTCCCTACCAAGAGTCCGAGCTCCCTACTGGGAGTTCGAGCTCCCTATTAAGAACCCGAGCTCCCTGCTGAGAGCCCGAGCTCCCTGCAAGGAGCACGAACTATCTCGGGTCCCAAGACTCACAAAGTTGTGACCCGAGCTGGCCCATGGCAGCTCGGAACACTCCCCAAACCGAACTCAAGACATCTCGCTCGCCACTCCAGGACTTCGCTTCCGAAACACCAGGCTGACCAAACGTACCTGACACCAAGGACGTCCGTATCCAAGGGCGGCGCACCTGACTGATTCGGGATCTGACGCCTGACAGCCGCACTTCAAACGACCTCTTGCTACCGCCACCTGCCACCGTCGTTACCAGCCGCAGAGACGGCTCCAACAAAAGAAGCAGTGGCGGTTCTGTCCGGCCAGAGGAAATGACATCCGAACTGGCAGGAGCTCAGAAATAATCATGCCCGATCTGACAGAAGCCTAGAAGTGAGTGCGCAAGGTGGTTATAAAAGGCTCCTACCCCCCAAGAACAAGGTATGCTAACGTTTGCACTATCTGGCTTATCTTGCCTTTGAAAGACTCTAACTTGAACTTCGGAGCCCTTACGTTGGGTTCTCCCCGGAGCTTCTTCACTCCCTCCGTTTCAGGTCCCCTGCCACTCAGTTCAGAGGCAAGATCGTTGACAGCTAAGATCGGCCGGATTGTGCATCATCAATTGGCGCCGTCTGTGGGAAAGCTTCAAAAGGCCTCACTCCAAACTCTCATACCCCTTTCTTCTTCTTTGAAAAACTCAACACTCATGGCCTCTTCCAGCAACGCTGGACGCGGCACGGAGACAAACACCACCGGGGAACAGCCTCAAGTTCCCGTGGTGTGTGTTGGGCAGTTCACCATCCCCCTCTCGGTGGAAGGAATTCCTAATCTGAATACGCCACAAGCAGTGGCGCCTGTAAACCTTCCTGCCACAAACATCCCCTTTCCTCTCTCCATTGAGAAAACTGGTTGGACGACCTGATGCAGTGCATGCGGGCAATGCAAGCCCAGATGCAACAGTTCCAGCAACACCAGCTTCACCAGCACCAAGTGTTGCACAACCTCTCCCAATATCACTATCAACAGCAATTCCCCCAACTGCCACCGAACCAACCACTACTTCCACCTCGCCACCCTGCTCCGAAGCCGGTCAAGGCCTCTCCGTAGGATGGGCGCCCCCACCAAGGAAAGGCCTCCAGGCCCCAAAACCCCCCAAACAGCCAGGCCTCGTCCCCAGGCCGGAGAGAGAGAAAAGTCATCCCCGCCTCGCAGCTTGCAGGCGGGTCGGGAACCTCGCCCGCGAGATCGGCACCTCGGGGCTCCAAACCGGAGTACCCACTCACGGAAAACCGATTCGGTGCATTGACAGCAATGGACTACCAGCATTCCGGGTCCATCGAGCTCGGCAACACAGAGGCCAGCAGCGCCAGCACAAGGCCCATTCAACAGCGAAGGCGCCGGCGAAGCCAACGAACCGCCACCCGTGTCCTGTCAGAGCTAAGAGGCAAAGGCGAGATGAGCTCGGACGAGGTGGGAGTTGCCCCGCTCCTCTCAGTTCCTTCCCCCCTCGCGTCAGAACTCCTGGCAGTCCCCTTGCCCAGAGATTTCAAGCTCCCACCTCTACATAAGTATGACGGGTCCTTCGACCCCAACGACCACGTTGACGCTTTCCAGTCCCAAATGCACCTCGCCAGAGCCAGCGAATCATGCATGTGCGTGACTTTCACCACCACCCTCAGGGGGGTAGCCCGCACTTGGTACAGGAACCTGGCCCCCCGAGTCGATAAAGTGCTGGGCCCAGTTCGTGCAGGTCTTCACTGCACACTTTGTCACCAGCAAACGGTGCCCCAGAGCAGAAGAAAGCATCTTCGGGGTAGTCCAAAGGGAAGGAGAACCCATACGGGGCTACATTAAACGATTCAATGAAGCATGCTTACAGATATCGCGGTTAGACCCCGCGGTGCAGCTCGCGGCAGCAAAAAGAGGGGTGACGCACAAAGAAGTTCAAATGGCACATGATAGCTAACCAGCTCGCGACCGTGACCGAATTTCTCAAGCTCGCGGACAAGTTCATGAGGATGGAGGAAGAGATCAACCAACGAACCGAGGGCGGAAACGAGAAAAGAAAGAGGGATGGCGAGCCCTCTAACTCAGTCGACCGAAAAAACCCGGCCCGGGAACCAAAATCGAACCAGTCATTCCGAACTCCCTTACCAGTTCGAACGGATTACACGCCACTAAATACAAGGCGGACCGAGATCTTAATGACGATCAAGGACGCCCCGTACGTGAAATGGCCACCTCGCCTAAAAGGAAATCCGAACGAAAGAAACAAGAATTTGTATTGTAGTTTCCATAGGGACCATGGTCACAGTACCGAGCAATGCAATAACCTCCGAGACGAAATAGAGGGGCTCATTCGTCGCGGACACTTGAGAAACTTTGTACAGCACAACAATAATAACAACAAAGCAGATCGGCCGAGCGAGCACGAAAAGGACGCCCCCGAATCTAGCAGCAGGCTTGCCGAACCGTTGCAGCGACAGCCTCCGGTAGAGAGGCCAATTCGGGGAACCATCCATGTAATTGTGGGAGGTTCGGTGGTAGCGGGGTGTACCTCGGCAGCAGCCCGGACTTCAGTTCGCGAAGCGGTCCTCGAGGAGCAGAACCCTCCGAAAAGGCCAAAAACCGAAGAGCCAATCCTCTTCACGGAAGACGACGCGCGAGGAGTTCGCTACCCCCACGATGACGCGCTTGTCATTAAACTAAGGATCAGCGACTTCGAGGTCAGACGCGTACTCGTAGATTCGGGCAGCTCAGCGGACATCCTCTTCAAATCAGCGTTTGATCGGCAACAGCTGCCGAGGAGCGAACTAAAGCCCGCAAACACTCCCCTGGTGGGCTTCAGCGGAGAGGAAGTCAGGCCGCTCGAAAAAATAACGGTACCCGTGGAAGTCGGCACGTGGCCTTTTGCGGTCAGACTCAACCACGACTTCCTGGTGGTCGCAACCCCCTCCCCATACAATGCCATAATAGGACGGCCAATCACGCATATCCTACGAGCGGTGGTCTCCACCAACTATTTGGCCATGAAGTTCCCTACGGAGTTCGGTGTGGGGGTAGCGCGGGGCGACCAGCTCGAGTCCCGCAAGTGCTGCGTTGCCGCCCTAAAGGGAAAGACAAAAGTAGCCGGCGACCTCGATCTGGAGCAGCCCGCGGAACAAGGCGAAGACCGAGCCTCGCCCACAGAGGAAACAGTCGCGATTCCAACCTCGCCTACAGACCCACCTCGCACACTCCAGATCGGTGCTTTCGTCAAAGAACCCCTATGGACCGAACTGGTAAGTTTTTTACTTCGAAATTTAGATATCTTTGCATGGTCCGCGGCCGATATGCCCGGTATTGACCCTGGCCTTGTAACTCACAAACTTAACACTGACCCTTTAGTCAGACCCGTTAAATAGAAGAAACGGAACTTAGCCCCAGAGCGCTGGAAGGCGGTCGACGAGGAAGTCGAGAAGCTCCTCGTGGCAGACTTCATAAGGGAAGTCCATTACCCGAGCTGGGTGGCCAACCCTGTGCTGGTGAAAAAGGCGAACGGCAAGTGGCGCATGTGCGTCAACTACACCGACCTGAACCGAGCTTGACCGAAAGACTGCTTCCCCCTTCCCAGGATCGACCGCCTAGTGGACGCGACCTCGGGACATGAATTGCTAAGCTTCCTGGATGCCTACTCAGGCTACAACCAAATCCGGATGGACCAGTCCGACGAGGAAAAAACCAGCTTCATAACCGAGTTCGGTCTGTACTGTTACAAGGTCATGCCCTTCGGGTTAAAACCGTGTACGTAGAGACAGCAAGCAACTCGGGACAGCAGAGCGCCCAAAACGAGCACCGAAAGTAACGAAGTCCAAGCTCACTACTGAGCCCGAACTCCACCAGACCGGACTCTCTACTAGGGGCCCGAGCTCCCTACCAAGAGTCCGAGCTCCCTACTGGGAGTTCGAGCTCCCTATTAAGAACCCGAGCTCCCTGCTGAGAGCCCGAGCTCCCTGCAAGGAGCACGAACTATCTCGGGTCCCAAGACTCACAAAGTTGTGACCCGAGCTGGCCCATGGCAGCTCGGAACACTCCCCAAACCGAACTCAAGACATCTCGCTCGCCACTCCAGGACTTCGCTTCCGAAACACCAGGCTGACCAAACGTACCTGACACCAAGGACGTCCGTATCCAAGGGCGGCGCACCTGACTGATTCGGGATCTGACGCCTGACAGCCGCACTTCAAACGACCTCTTGCTACCGCCACCTGCCACCGTCGTTACCAGCCGTAGAGACGGCTCCAACAAAAGAAGCAGTGGTGGTTCTGTCCGGCCAGAGGAAATGACATCCGAACTGGCAGGAGCTCAGAAATAATCATGCCCGATCTGACAGAAGCCTAGAAGTGAGTGCGCAAGGTGGTTATAAAAGGCTCCTACCCCCCAAGAACAAGGTATGCTAACGTTTGCGCTATCTGGCTTATCTTGCCTTTGAAAGACTCTAACTTGAACTTCGGAGCCCTTACGTCGGGTTCTCCCCGGAGCTTCTTCACTCCCTCCGTTTCAGGTCCCCTGCCACTCAGTTCAGAGGCAAGATCGTTGACAGCTAAGATCGGCTGAATTGTTCATCATCATTAGTGAAGGAAGGTCTCGACAGGAATTTGTGCATTATTCCATTTCGGTTTAATCTAAACAATCAAGTTAATCAAAAAAATTTTTGGTTCGGTACGTTTATTTAGTTTAACATAACTTTGGTGGGTTTGATTGCCAATTTTCCTAGTTCGATTTTGGAAAATTCAATTTATCCGGTTGGGTTTTAAAATGAACAAACCGTTTGTTCACCCTACCTATGATGGACGGCCTGATGCTCCTCCAATTTATCTCACTTAAATGAATCTAGATCACCTGCCAACAACATATGTTCCAACACCCTCCCTATATCATATGACACCACACATTTCATACATGGTAGGTCCCACTTTTAGAGGTGTAAATCAGGTCGTGTTGCCGTGATTTTGAGTCAATTCAGTTTGGTCCGTCACAATGGTTCATGGGTTATGTCGGGCACGGCACAATTGTATGGGTTGTGTCAGGCTTAGGGTTTTAGGTCCGTGGGTCGGGCTGGTACGACACAACCGAGCAAGCCATGCCGCTCGTGACACAACCCGTATATATATCTATATATTAATAAAATAAATAATTATTTTCAGTTTTATTTAATTATTATATATATAAACAATTTTATACATCAAAATTTATATAAAATTAAAATTTTAAGATTTTTTTCATAAATATATAACTTTGCCTCGATTCATGACCTAACTTGGCCTAAGGCTCAATTCACGAACTAAACCCGCCCGTGACACAACATGACACAGCAAGGGTCTATACGGGCTCGGGCCATGGGATCTGCCGGGCCAACTCTCTCAAAATATCTCAAAGAAAAGAGGCACGGCCCAGCACAGCCCGTTTTAGACCTTTAGCCACTGTGAATTGCAGTCTCAAGATGAGATGTGCGGTGATAATGTTGGTAGGTTGTTACAGTGTGTTTTGTTTGCTGGAGATCCCAACTCCACTCAAACCAACAACGAAACAATGAAAAATGGTTGGTGGGCGTACGTTGCACTTATCCGGCTGCGGCATTGTACGAGGGATGTGCAATGTGGGTCCGGGGGTAATTTTACCTAATAAAAGGGAGATTTTAGTAAATTTGAGTACGAGAAAAGGAAGGTCAGATAGATTGGAATCAAATTGCACTACAGTTGAGCAAACTTAAAGCGGTAGTGGTGGTGGACATGGTTTTTAAAACCGGATTGAATTAGACGGTTGGATCGGAAAAACCAAAAACCAGAAATCGATTAACTGATCAGTTAATTAGTTTTTTATCAAAAAACATTGAATTGGTCGATAAATCGTTGATTCGGATAATTGAACCATTTGAATAATTGAACTGTTCGACTCAAGAATCAAGACCCCTGACTGGTTTGTTGTTTGGATCGATTTTAAAAACCTTGATGGTAGCGGCAGGTTTCACGAAAGAATAATGTAAATGGCAGTTAAGGGTGATGGAGCAACATTGCACGTGCGTGCAACCACCGAATCGAATCACTGGCTACAAAATGAGAAGGATGCAGCTGTAAATGATGACGACATCCAGGTCTATAAAGGCCTGAAATTGAAAACTAAAGGTATTAAAGGAAGAATAAAATCTATAACAAATAATTAATGTAATTGATTAAATAGTTTGTCTATTCATTTAAATTTATTAATTCAAACTATAGATAAAAAAAAAATATAAGGTTAGACTATCATATCTGAAATACGAATTAAATATTAGCTGAGCACTTTAATTATTCAGCGGGCCGTAGAACTGGGTTTTAGAACCAATGATGAGATTTTATGTCAGTAATAAATTTATGGGTTCTATTATAAAAGATGTGAAACTTATGTATGTATTTAGGTCTCGTTTATTGTTCGATAAGTTATTTATTTAGGTAAGTGTATTTATCCGGGTAAGTGTTTGTTAGAAAAGACTTATCAAGGTAAGTGTATTTATCCATATTCTTTTATTTACCATGTAAATAATGCAATGACCATTTTATCCATAAAAATCTATTATTAAAAGGGGTATTTTTATTCCATTCAAGTGTTGATAATTTTCTCTTCAGATGGGAAAGTAATTTACCCATCTAGGAGATGATGGGTAAATGATACACAGGAAAATAAACTTTTTGTGGTTTTTACATAAATCTGAAAAAAGAACATAGAATTCTTGGTCAATGGGAATCAAAATCCTATTAACCAACTTTCCCCCCTCTCAAAATCCAGAAAAAGAATGCCCTCTTAACACTAAACCTTGCTCTTAAAATACATAAATATTGAGACAGCAAATAAAAAAAAATAACGCAATAGAGGTGATCTATCAGTTCAGTGGTATTCATCAAATTCACGGGTACTTTGGAGCCTTTGATTTGTCAAATTTTTTTGCCATATCATGTCTTTGTCTTTCAAATATCGTATATTTTTCCAAAAAGTATGTTTATATGTATTTTATACGTATCACTGCACTGCCGCAGCCTGCTGGAGCCAAGAGTGACTTAGATTATTGCATCCACCGTCGACTTTTAGAGAGTTATTACTTTATCAGTGTAGTGGAATAGACATTCCGGTGAAATTACCATAAACTAGTTTTTAGGAATAGCTCGGGCAATGCAGTTGAATCAATACAAAAGCACTCTCAAACGGGCCATCGATATATAACTAGTATCTTTCAAAAAAGATATATAACTAGTTGACCGGTCTGGTTGGGGTTGTTATAAGTCAGGCATGGACATTATTTTAGACTCTTGAGTTCAGGCTTATCTAAAACACCGGGTTCAACCTTACTTTCTCGAAAAAGTCTGATTTGAGTTCAAGTCCAACTTAATAATATATATTATATAAAAAATCTTATTTAATAAATATATATAATATATATATATATATATATATATATATTTTTTTTTATTTTTCTTCTTTTCTTTCAAGTAATAGTGAAATTTTTTATTATTTTTGAGTTTTTAAGACTTTTAATGTAAATAAAACATTTTTATTGAATAAAAAAGAAAAAAAATTATGTTTTCAAAAATTTGACTAGACCCGAGCTTGGGCTTCGAGTTTTATATGAGGTTTGGTCTCAGACTAAAAAATTAGGCCTGATGATCGGGTTGGACTCAAACTTGAACTTGAATGTATTCTATTGATACATAAACAAAGTCTGACTCAGCCCTGCCCATCAATAGGTCTAATAACTAGGTGTTCCTCCCTCACCGTGAAGATTTTCAGAATTTGAAGCTCCATTTAACGTCAAATCACATGCATTGTTGTCTTTGAGTCCGTCTTCTTATTTTTTATTTTTATTTTTTGGACTGAGCTGTTGGAAGCTTTAATTCCATGGGTGATACTTATATGGGATAACTGGATAAGTAGATTGCACTCCCCCTCAAAAATTTGAAATTATAGCCTCCTCCTAATCTAGTAGTAGCCCTTTATAAACCACATCATGCCCGTAATTTTGGCATCAATCCATAGTCAGGATTCATTCCACCTATACGTGGTAGAGCTAAGATTTCTAGGGGTGGACTGAAACCCCTACTTAAATTGCGGATGACAAGGGTTCTCACTAGACCTGGCAAAAAGTTGACCCAATCTGTGAACCTGACCTAACCCAACCCAAAAACACAGGGTTAGGGTCTCATATTTAGCTACCTGAATGTGAGAATGACCCGATCCAACCCAACCCGGAAAAAACTGGGTTGGGTTGAGTCATGGGTCAACCCGCTGATCTAATTATCAAGTCTAACTAGGGCTATTTATGCATTGTTAGAAGTTTTCACTCTTTAATTTTTTCTATTTAGTTTTTACTCTTTTTTGTTTACTCTTTAAATTGTTAAATGTTCAAGTTTTTTTTTATTTGGAATTTTAAGGTTAATTCCTTTAATTTTGACATTTTTCATATAATTTTTCTTTATTTTTTTTTAATTTCAGTTATTTTTTAGAATGACGCAAATTGACTCATGGATCAACCCTAATCCGAACATTTAAGGTTAGGGTCTAACATTTGATAACCCAATCTAAAATTCAACCCGGCCCAAAATCAACCCGAAGTGTATTGACCCAACCCGATTCCGTTTCACCCAACCCAATTGCCAGGTCCAGCCGTCACAAATTTGTCCGTATATTCATAACGAATTAATGGTTCTAAAATCCCTACTACTCACGGACCGAGAAGTTGCCCAAGTTTTTTAAACCAGTCTAGATTTTCTCTGTTACGTCTTCATGCTACGGTTGTGGTGGTCTGGTCTGCACTTGCACCCTGCAACATGCAACATGCAACATGCAGGTCTGGTTTATTTATTGGTCTCGATCCGGGTTGACTTCGAAAACCAAAAGCCCGGCTGATAATTAATTGACCTGCTAGAAGCTTGTACTGGTCACCGCATCAATTACACCGTATAAGAAGAGGAGGAAGAAGAAGAAGAAGAGAGTTACCGCCGATGGCCGTTGGTACAGGTCACCGTCCGCTGTAATATAGTCGTCGGTGGAGGAAAAACAGCAAAACTCTGTAAAATGACGCGTGAACCCACCGGTGCACAGAACGTTTCCTTGTTGTCTTTACCCGTGCCGAGGGCGTATAGTAGGACTTGGAAAGGATTGAAGGAGACGCGCGCGGCAGCGCCACGTCGGGTTTGTGGTTGTTGCTTCTCAATTTTGAAAAGACATGTAGCAGTATTATAATTTTATGCTTTTAGAGCTTTTTAGCACTAATCCCACACTAAGTAAGGAGCTTGTAGTTTCCTTGAAGAAAGAAGGAAAAAAGAAAAGAAAGAAAGAGCTAATGAGAATCGAATCTGCCACTGGACCCACTCAAAAGTTTAAACATGATAAGAACAATTTTCCACTTCTGATCTTTTTATAGGGAGAATGCCGGTTCAGACAAAAGTTGTAGGCCCAAAGTATTGTTGGGGTAGTAGCTAGTTCGGAATTTATATCAACTCACGGGGTGTTGATGCATAGAATATGGATTATTGATATTTTGAATGTTTATAACTTTATAGCGAAAATCAGAAATTTGTATTGGGTCTGTTTGTACTTTTTCGCTTTTTATATTACCTCTGAGGACAACGAACTGTCCATTAAGCTTCTTAATGTTCCCGAATGCCACTGTCCTCTTGAATGAATTCTTTATTTTTTTCGCTCAAAAAATGGATGGTCATATGATCAATGTTTACAACTGTCAGATAGCTTAACACCTGTTTGGGAGTGTTTATCCTATGAAATACTTATTAGTGTTTAGCAAAAAAATGCTTTTATTTTTAATCGGAGGTAATATAGGTATTTTGAAAATTACCTGATAGATCAAGACAATGCAGAAATACAATAATCACTTATTGAAAAAAGCGCTTAAAAATAAACAATAAAGTTGGGCTTCTACAGAATGGGTTTATTTTTCTGGAATAAACACTTATTTCAGCTTTTTTTCCAAACGCACATAAGTGTTTAATGGTGTGGTCTCAATCTAAAATAAGTTGTTAAAAATAAACAGTCCCAAAACAGGGGCCTAGTTTAATATATTCATTGGGTGTTAGCAATGGACAGTCAAATATCTTAATTTTTTGATATATGAATATGATTTGAACAAATTGATCAACAAATATAGATTAAATGAATATTCAGCAAAAATATACATCATAAACCTGACGTAAAGAAAGTTTGAGGAATTTGAGTTAGAATGAAGTTAAACGAATAGACCTTGGTTTGCTTGGGAGGCCCATAATTTGACAGTGAATTTCTTTAATCACTCCGTCATCATCCAAGGTGACTCCTTGCTCGTAATCTCCCGTATTAAGCGTTTTGTCGACCCCCTAATATCTGCGAAACATCATAGAGGAATGTCTAGAATTGAAGAACTGTGCAAATGAAAAGTTTCTCTACAATTACATGTATTGGAAGGCAAATCAAGTTACAGACTGATTCACCAATTAAACTCTTTTTTCTCATCAGGATTCAATTTGTCTCAATCTGAGTGATCTTCGGAATTTAGCTTTCATTTATTTTTCTAATTTGTGGGAACGTACTATCCCATCTTGTATAGCCCGTTTTGGTTTTATAAAAAAAACAGACCTATAATTTGAATTTAAATCCCATTGCAGGTTTAGGGAAAATGTAGACATTCAATAAAGTTAAAGTTACGAGAGGTTTGTAGATAATTTCTATGTTTTTAGGGATGATGGGTGCAGGTGGTGAGGCCCGACTTGAATTCATAATTAATTGTCTTTATTATCTCCAAGTCCGGACTCCAGCTGCGAGTACGTTGATGGAGACTGGAGAGGAGAGGGCCTGCTCCCTCTTAAATCCTAATAAAGAAAAAAAAAGTCAAACAACTATATATAAAATGACTTTAAAGCCATCCGATATGTGCTAAGGCTTTGCTTTGTTTGGTCATGAATATTACAAAACGAACTCTACCTCGAGGAAGCCGACGACGATAATTTCTAATCGTCGGCAAATCGACTCAAAATCATGTTTTTAAAACTGTATTAGACCAGATGGTTGGATCAAAAAAATTGGGAACCGATTAGGTATTGGTTCTGTTTTTTTCTTAAATTGAATTTTCTAAAAAATCGTTGATTTTAGTCAGTAAACCATTGACTCGGCTGATTAATCGTTTAAATGGTTTTAATCGTTTTTTATTTTTTTACTTTTTTGTCAAAATGGGCCAACTGTTTGGTTCGAACAATCAAACCGTTCAAACCAAAAATAGAACCCCTGATCGATTCGTTATCCGGATTGATTTTAAAAACCTTGCTCAAAACACATTATGAATTGATTTATTTGATCATGCATGTCTATCTGTCTATATATATAACATAATTATCCTTAACTACTGTAGATATAGTGTGAGCTCAGGCTCGGGGTTAAAAGTAATTATGTCATGAGAAATATTCAATAAGTTTGATTGGCTATTAGGGGAAGTTTGATCATGTAAATTGCATGTGGACAATTTTTGTTAATAATCACTAATGGTGAATTAACCAACAATCTTAACATAAGAGTTTTAGATAATAAAACTGATTGATAGGGGGCTCTCTCTAGGTTTTGAAAACTCATGGTGAGTTTAAAAAATTCAAACAAAAATCATAATGAATTTTATATAAGATCCCTTTTTGGTAAAGAAGATATTCAATTCCGATCTACACATATCTTACCGCACATCAGGAGCTTGGTTGTGTTTTAAAACATAATATTCTCAATGTATAGCTGGATACGTGTGACCAGTAATGTGTCGTATTCAGCAGATCTGGACTCACCTATAGATATAATGTGGGCCCATTTTTTATGCCGCTGAACTGTTATGGACTGTGTCAGTATGACATAAAAGTGTAGGGAGGGGGCCGATATGAGCCTGGACCTGCAACCCATGGGTATGTGTCAGCACTTTCTCATGAAGGAAAACTTACATGTATACATTATTAATGTGGGCCGTACTGACCAGTGGGACTCAACTCTAGCCCAGCATGGCCCATTACTGTAGTACACGGCCCTGCTGAGTATGGCCCACGTTGTCTTGGGCTGGCAGGGCCCATTTTATACCAAAAAAAAGTCTTCAGTGCTCACACTGTCATCACAACCACTGGCCCACGAGCCCCACTAAAAGTGTATACAACGTAATACCACCTCCCACCACACACGTATTTTTTGAGCTAAATTGATTCATTATTTTCATGGTAACATACTATGGTTTTAACTTTTAGATGTCCGTGAATTTTGTGGACTTTTAGTTTTAATTTCATATGGTCAACAGAATAACTTGGGTGAAATTATTTTTGCTCACAATTTAAACAGTTCAAGGATTTTGGTTATGCATTTCATCTAACATTCTTATATAATATTAAAATTAGGATCAATTACAAAGGCCCCCCTGTAGTATGGGGTCTGTGACAAAGACCTCCTGTAGTATGGGGTCTGTGACAAAGACCTCCTGTACTATGATTGTGAGAGAAAGATCCCATTCCATTAGTTTTTCATTAAAATCTGCCGTTATATTATTTTTTAATCCCCATACTACCCTTAAAAAAACACTGTTAACCTTTACATGAGAAAAACCCAAGGGGGCATTGCTCATCTTCTTCGGTTCTTCTGCACACAGTAGCGGCAGCGGCGGTCTCCTCCACCTCCGGTCTTCTCACCTCTCGTCGTTTTTCCACATCTCCCTCCCATGTTCTCCCATTTTCTCCAATGAAATAAACAAACAGGGACAAAGAGTTACTATTCATCGTCTCCCACCTTGAGGCGAAAAACAGAGTAGCGACGACAAAAAATCTCTCTCCTCCCTATTTCTTCCTACTCCCCACACATCATTCGCCATTCCTTCTATTCATCCTTTTTCACCCCCCAATCACCAGTCCTCTATTCGTAATTCCTACCGAAGGAGAGAAAGAAAAAACAGTGGTGCGTCGTGTTAGCTCCAACGGACATTCCACTCATCAGCTCCATGGAACTCAAGCTTGGAAATTAGTTTTTCTTCAATAGATCCCTTCGGATTGCTTCTGAGTTATTTCTTAAGTGGTCAGCTATCGAAACAAGCTGAGACTCCCCTGTTTCTCCGATTGAGTGCAGATTGAAATCTAGTATAGTCGAGTCTCTACAGCTCCTCTTCCATCGAACCAAACTGGCACTCAGACAGGCAATCTGAAAGGTGAAACTACCTGGACGTATTTCCCTTTGTTGCAGCGTTCGTTCTTTAGGACAAAAATAAGATCAGCTAAGCTTGATTATTACCGCATCTTCCTCTGTTATTTTCCGTATTCTCTGCTTTGTTTTTCTCAATCATTTTGCTCTGGACTGGTATCTGGATAACCATCCGAACCTAACATGCGGCTTTTGAGTTATTCTCTATGAGATCCTTGAAGCCAACTCAGATTAGCTGTTCATGGCGTTCTCATGGTGTCGTCGAGCGCTGCTGTCGCAAAATGGAGTGCTGGAGTAGTTACCCTCCGAACGGGAAAAGAGATTTTCGTCGACGCCGTTCAAGCTCCTCTCCGCCAAGTGCTCACTACGGCAGCTGTCGCAAAGATGAGCCCGAGCTACATCGTCGAACGCTGCCGCAACCCTTTTCTACTCCTCTCTGTCGACGTCGTTCAACAGATTTCTCTTCTCTAATTTTCTTCTCACACAAACAAAACTTTGGATCGAAAGAGATCACAAAATATTCTGAACTTTCTTCTTCTGAACAAGCACTCTCTAATTCTTCTTCTTCTTCTCTGGAAGAAGGGTTTATGAAGCCATGAAAGGCTTTAACATCCCGGAATTCCTGAGAGCTTCGTTTTTCACGAAGGTCTCAGCTTTCGCTCTCATTTCCTTTGCTGTGATTTACCTCGGAAGGCACTACTCAGATGGGTACCAACAGCTCATCTTCTTCAGCTCCCGCCAGCAAAACCCAGTTATTGCTCAAACCCCATCTGTGGCTCTTTCTCCCAACGCCAACAAAACGTTCGGTCTTGCTTCTATCACACCCAATTAAACTTTAGAGGCGACGAATCCTCCTCTGCCACCACCACTACTACCTACATTGACATTGCCGCCGCCACCACCACCGTCGGCTGCGGTGGATAAAACGGGGATTTTGGATGAGACTGGGACGATGTCGGAGGAACTTGAGGTAGGTGAATTTGATCCGGAATTGGTTAAGAGTTTGGGCAATTTGAGTCGACAGGATGGGAGGGGGAATGACGGAAATGGTGGCAGCAGCGGAGATATGTCGTGCTGTAGCTTGGTGTGAGATGCCGCAACAGAGGGGATCTAAGTCGGACTTCACTTGAAACCGGATGTTGCAACAAGGGGATGTCGACAGAGCATCTTCTTTAGACTGATCGCCTTCACACAGGAAAGGACGTCGTGGTTGATAAGGTGGAGACTAGTAAAGCGAGTTGCGTTTCAGGTATAGTATTTTCCGATCATAGATCTAGTGATCCGCCCTGTTCGGGCGACAGAAAATAGGACGGTTTTTAGAGAAATAGAAAAAGTTTAATGAGATATTTTAATAATTTAATGCATTACGTTATTTGACTGAACGGTTAACGGGGGTTGTCTCACTGTATAGTATAGAGGGTCTTTCTTGCAAAACAAAGTATAGAGGGGTCTTTATTACAGATCCCATAGTATAGGGGTCTTTACAATTTTACCCTTAAAAATTAAGAAAAATCAATAAGAAAAAAAAAAGCATTGGAGAAATTCCATCACAAAATGAGTGAAACTTAAAATCTTGGTAAGTACTGTTTATTTGAATGAAGCCCATGGTGTAGACCCTGCCCATGGTGAGGGTTTTTTTTATATGTTTTAATACCCCTAAGTTTATTCTTGGAGGGGCAGTCACTAAAAATTTGATTAACCATTTATCAAAAGAGAGGTAAATCAAAATAGAAGGAAACCCAACAACAACAGAACACACAACCTCACCCTCTCATCCCAGAAATCGGATTTGGTCTTCACTTGCAGGAGTTGCAGCTTTGTATTGGGAATATCTCCCCAAGTATCCAAATATTTTTAATGCAAGGCTGCAAGGGAATGTATAAACAGTGTAAGCATGGTCTTGTAAGCATTGGTGCCGATCTCCTCATCCCAATCCAATACAAGGCTCAAAATATAAAAGAAAAAATAAATAAGAACCATAATATAAAAATTAGATGTTAAGAATGGAGAATTTTATCAAGGAGGATATGAATGAAATATAAAGGTGGGTGCCTTTGCTATTATACAAATTGTGGAAAGCAAAACAAAAGCCTACTATAAAGTTTTTATCTACACCGAGATTTCTTTTGTTGGAGGGAGTACAACAAATCCAGATTCTAGGCCATTAATTCTTTAACTTCATGGTTGCCGTTACTTTTTCCATTTCCTTTTAAACTAAGCCTCAAGGAGGTGCATGCAGAGGCAGGCCCAACCTTTAATGCAAAACTATACCTCCTATTGGATGTTTGCAATCTCTATTTTTTAAAAATAGGTTTAGAACTCTTAATCGACTTTCCTTACTATCTGAAAGCTGTGTTACAGGATATAACAATGGTATCCAGAAATTTTGAGTTTTGTTTGTTTTAGTTTATTAAAAGAACTTGTAATGTTTTGGCCCACAAGTTGGCTAGTCCGATGTGTTCTGCTAGAGGTGTGTGGAGAGGTTTTCCTCCTTCCTTTTTGTCTCTCTGGTGGGATGGTTTTTCTGATCCTGTAAACTCAGCCTTTTTTAGCAGCAGCAATGAAATTTAGTTCCTTTGTTACCAAAAAAAAGACACTAAACATCGTCTTATCATGAATTTGGAATCTCACATCTCACCACGAGACTGAGACCTATCATAAAAGTAGGACCTGTTATGTCTGAGATGTGCGATGTCAAATCATGTTGATAGGAGGTTGGGACGTGTTTTGTTGGCAGATGATCTGGACCCCCTTATCACATCCACTGAATGAAGTAAGGATATGTTATTAAGAGTAGATGATTTTATAAACCTAGAGTGCCTCATCTGTTTTTCAAAAAAAAAAGTGCCTTATCTTGCCTAGGTTTACAAAGTATTAATTGTTGACAATTCTTAATGAATTAAAAGTGATTTTGAGAATTCCTATCTTATTCATGTAGTAAAAATGTTGCAGTTATATTATGATGTTGATTCTATGATGATAATTTTCCTCATTTTTTCTATAAAGATTCACTTCGAATGGGGTGCGGTGGGAGAAATTTTCATCCCCATTGAAGGGAACAGGGCAGGGAGAAGGAGGGCACTCCCCATTTTATAGGGATCCTTGCTTGGTAGTTTGTTATTGTAATTACTATTTGGGATTTATGTTGACTATTTTGTGTTTTTCTTATGAATTAGTTAATGAGTTTGTGTTAATATCTTTAAAAATATCATTCAATTTATTTGAATGCATTTGAATATATTTAAATATGTATATATAATATGTATAATAAAATTATAATATATATTATATAATAATAAATTAGTAGTGAAAAAGTATTATATGTTATAATTAATAAACTATAAATTATCTGTGCAGATCAGGCTTTAGGCTTTTTATAGGGTCTGGAGGTTAGGGCTCAGGCCTGGTCATTTTTTGTTATAAAGAGGCAAAGCTTTGCACAAACCCAGCCCAACTCATAAACAGCTCTAATTGCAATTATTTTATTTAAAAACATCAAAATCAAGTAAAAATAAAAAATAAAGTGAATTTGATAACACGAGAAAATGTTAAGAAGTTTAGAGGTGTAAATCGGGTCGTGTCACTCGCGGCTTGGCATGAACTTGGACTGGCCGGGCACGATGGTCCGTGGGCCGTGCCAAGCCTGACACGACCATGCAGGCTATGTTGGGATTGGGGTTTTACGTCCACGGGCCGGCATGGCCCAGCCCGCAACCTGGCCTAGTACGGCCCGCAGCACGACCCATATATATTTTATATATAGTTATATATAATATATTAATAAAATAATTTTTTTAATTTTATTATACTAATTTATTTAATTATTGCATATATAAGCAATTTAATATACAAAATTTATATAAAATTAAAATTTTAAGTTTTTTGTCAATTTCTTTTAAATAAATAGCTTTGGCCCAATGCATAGCCCGACCTGGCCAAAGGCTTGGCCCACGGGCCAGCCCGGGCCTGACTGTAGGCCATACCGGTTCAACCCTCAAATTTTTCACTAAAAAGGGCAGCATGGCCCATAATGCCTCGCATACCAGCACAACACAGCCTGCACATTGCTTGAACCACCTACGGGCTATGCCTTGCCAGACGGCCCACTTTACACCTCTAAAGCCCATGAGTATAAAGATGGGGTTTTTCACGGGGATGGAGATGGGAATGATTCCTTGTCCCTACCCCACCCCGTTGCGATTCCAACCTAGGTATCATTGTTGATTGGAAATAGGAGCATTTTTTTTAAAGTTATTCAAATGCAACACAATTGGCTATTATTATATGCTTACGGTGGTGTTGGATATTTTGGTAACTATTTATTTTGTTAGGTTTCCTTTTTGAAATATGTAATGGCAAACATGCCTTCTTTTAAATTGTGGCATATTCTAGAACTAGCAGCCCCTTGTGATGCATGGAAAAATCTAAAAGATTAAATAATTTTATTTATTATTAATTAATTAGTAAATTAACAATTAAATTTTATTGTTAATTATTTGAAAATATTTAAAATTATTATTAATATTTAAAAATGTAATAAATTTATATTTTTATTTAATGTTGATTTACAGAAAATAATTATGATTAGTTTAATAAATAAATAAATATTTTTAATAAATTTAATTTTATTAATCAATTGTAGTAATATTAATAAATGTTATTATTTCAATAATTTTGTATGTAAAATAAATTATAAAATGGTAGAATGGATATTTGGAAAAAACTGGTACATTAATCTAGCATTTTCCGTCTGGGACAGTGACGGAAGGGAGGTTTTTGTTGAGTTTCTCAAAAGTTCAGGGGCGATATTTGTTAAAATGAAACTACAAAGGAGCTTTTTATGATTGTCAGAAACTTCAGGTGAGGCTTTTGTATTTTACCCTTATTTTTAAATAAAAATTTGATTGCTTTTAAATAAATAAAAATAATTGCAAAAACTAACATTTTTATTATATCACTAATAATTAACAATTATATAGGAATGACAAACGGACAGGTTTGAAATGGGTCACTTGTTATGGACACAACACCCGGCAACACACTGCGTTGCAACCACAGACAGCAGCGCGCCTAGCGGCACGCACCGCCCGGCAGCGAGCCGCGGTACAGTTTGCTAGCCACACGCCTAGTGGCACGCACTGCCCGGCAGCAGCACGCACCACACGACAACAGCAAGGTGAGACGCACGCGCCAGCAGTAGAGCGGGGCCCACATGACAGCTTATCCGGGTGGGCCCACACCTATCCAGCCACAACAGCCCTGCTCGCCAACACCAGCTGTACCCTTCCCTTATCCCCTATTTTTGTGTTCCCCTTAGAAGTAGGAGTTTGAGTTTCGATAGAAGTTTAAGTTGCGATAAGAGAGGGACTACCCTAGCCGAATACAAGAAGGAAACCCTCCTGTAATCTCCTATTTAAAGGAGTTTTGAATTTTGAACAAGACATTGAATTTTCGATCAAGGAAGTGCTTAGGAGAGTTAGGGTGATCTCTTGAACAAATCACCCCCCTCAGTTCGCCACCATAGGGTCAACTCGCAAAGGGAAGGGCAAGGGAAGGCAAGGAGTTTTCCCCACAAACCGCCCCGTGACGAGATCCTACACTCGGGCCCATAACATTTTGGTATCAGAGCCAAGTGTCATGGGCGACATGGAGCAGCTATCATCCAAGCTTCACGAGCTGGAACACCGTCTCGTGGAAAATCACGCGGAAGTAAGAGAAGTTAAAGAGGATGTCAGGGAACTTCGGCGTCTACTGAAGTTATACTTCTCCACCAGGGAAAGGAGCCCTGAAGGGGCATCCACCAACAACAGCCTCCGCCCAGATCGGGCAGAGGGCTCCGGTGAACGATAGAACGACACCCCGACAGCAGCAATAATACCCAAATACAGTCGTCTGGAGTTCCCCTCATACAGCGGCAGCGGTAACCCACTTGGATGGTTGTACCGCTGTGAGCAATTCTTTCGTAATCAGCGCATGGAAGAGAAGGACAAGGTCAGCCTGGCAGCATTCCACTTGACCGATGAAGCACAACTCTGGTTCTACCGAGTGGAGCAGGAAGAACTAGGCCTTAGTTGGGACCAGTTCAAGTTGTATTGCCTCCTCCGGTTCGGACCCCCATTAACAAGCAGACCGGGACCATCGCGGAGTATCAGCGGTAGTTTCAGACCCTTCTCGCTAGAGCCTCTTCAGTTCGGCCAGACCAGCAGGTGGATATGTTCACAGCCGGCCTATCTGAACCTCTGAGAGTTGATGTGGGGATGCAGAGCCCACCCAACTTGGTCACAACAATGAATCTGGCCCGAGCCTTCAAGCGCAAGCTGCAGATTAGCCGAGGGCCGTCTAGCATGGGGCGTCCCGCAACGACTTGGACGAACCCAAGGTCTACCGTAAGAGGGCCTTCGATGGCTGCCAACAGGGAACAACACCCTTTCACCAGCAACACTACCCGATTTGCAACTAGCATGGGTAGCAACATGACAGCACCTCCCATCAGACGCTTATCCAGGGCCGAGATGGCATAGCGCCGAGCCAAGGGCCAATGCTTCAACTGTGACGAGTTGTACTCAGCCGGCCACCGTTGCAAGCGGTTATTCTGCCTTTTGGTAGACGAGTTGGAGGAGGAAGACGAGGAACAGGCAGCACTAGAACCCGAGATCTCCCTCCATGCCACCACTGGAATCCAAAACTCCCAAACCATGCAGTTGCAGGCCCAGGTGGCAGGAAAACAGGTACATATTCTAGTTGATTCAGGGAGCACCCACTACTTCATCAGCAAGCAGGCTGCGCTCCAACTGAAGCTACCAATGGAAGACAGACCGCGGCTCCAGGTGGCTGTAGCAAATGGGGAGAGAGTTCATAGTCCAGGGATCTGTCGAAGCGTCCAAATCCAGGTGGATTCTGAACCATTCCTCGCAGATCTATTTGTACTGACCCTAGACGAGTTTGACATAGTGTTGGGAATTAAGTGGCTCATCACCCTCGGCCCTATCCTATGGGATTTCAGTGCCTTGACCATGACGTTTGACTTACCTGAGAAATAGGTTACTTTGAAAGGGACCAAGATGAGAGCAAGAAAATCACAGGTGCATACTCTCCATGGCAACGCCTTGCACACTGCAGAGATGGAGAGGCTTCTTGCCGATTTTTCAGACGTGTTCTCAGAACCCAAGGGCCTTCCACCTGGCCGGTCGTGTGACCATCGGATTCCCTTAATACCAGGGTCAAGACCCGTTGTCGTGAGGCCGTACCGCTACCCGCACCTACAGAAGGACGAGATAGAGAGGCAGTGTACATAGATGCTGGAACAGGGAATCATACGCCCCAACCGCTCTCCATTCTCTTCACAAGTCTTGTTGGTGCCAAAGCAAGACGACACCTGGAGATTTTGTGTGGACTATAGGGAGCTCAACAATAGAACCATCAAGGACAAGTTCCCGATTCTGGTGGTAGACGAATTGCTAGATGAGATCCACGGGTCTCAGTACTTTTCTAAGCTGGATCTCAGGTCAGGCTAGTTCCAGGTCCAAATGGCCCCTAAAGATGTGGAGAAAACAGCCTTCCGAATGCATCACGACCACTTTGAATTCCTGGTCAAGCCTTTTGGTCTCACCAATGCCCCATCTACATTACAGTACTTCGTGGGTGGAGCACGTTTGTCACCTAAGGATAGTTCTGGAGCTGCTACGACAGCACAAGCTCTTCCTAAAACGAACCAAGTGCTCCTTCGAAGAGCCACAGGTCCTTTACCTAGGCCATATAGTCAGCAGGGAAGGAGTCTCAGTAGATAATTCCAAGATTCAAGCCATTCGGGAATGGCCCAAGCCTCTGACCATTAGAGCTCTCCGCGGGTTCTTGGGGCTCACGGGATACTACTGCAAGTTTGTAAGGGACTATGGACTCCTGGCAGCCCCATTAACCAAGATGTTGAAGAAGAATGCATTTCAATGGGATGAAGCAGCTAACACCGCCTTCACAAACCTAAGAGACACACTCTCCACTACCCCCGTGCTGCAACTACCAAACTTTGACCAAGAATTTACGGTGGAGTGTGATACGTCTGGCATAGGCATCGGCGCAGTACTGCAACATAAAGAGCACCCCATAGCCTTCTTCAGCCGCAAACTAGCAGATCGACACCTCAAGCTATCGGCCTACGAGCGTGAATTGATCGGACTGGCCAAGGCCGTCCAGCACTAGAGGTTGTATTTGTTGGGCAGGCCCTTCGTTGTCAAGACACATCACTACAGCCTCAAGTACCTTCTAGAGCAGTGGCTTACTACTCCACCCCAACTGCACTGGGCAAGCAAACTGCTAGGGTTTGACTTCCGCGTAGACCACAAGGCGGGAGCCTCTAACCGGGCCGCTGATGCGCTGTCCAGGCGTGAAGAAGACACGTCACACCTCTGCACAGTCTCCCAGCCCCGCGTGACCCTACTGGAGGACCTAAGGAGCGTGTTGCCCCATTCACCAACATGGAGAGACCTGGTGCAAGAATTGCAATCTGGCACGACCAAACCAAACTGGACCATCCATGAGGGACTTGTGCTGTACAAAGGAAGGGTATATCTCCCAATAGATTGTCCCTTGATTCCAGCTATCCTCGCTAGCATCCATAACGCCACCCATGAAGGGGTTCAGAAGACGTTACACCGCGTCCGTGCAGATTTTCATTGGCATGGTTTGCGAGGCTCGGTTAGGGATTTCATCCAGAACTGCTCCGTATGTCAGCAACAAAAGTGGGAGAACTTACACCCAGCAGGACTCCTGCAGCCTCTTTCACTCCCAACGCAGATCTGGGCCGATATCTCTATGGACTTCGTTGAAGGCTTGCCTAAAGTCGGTGGGAAATCCATCTTATTCGTAGTGGTGGACCGCTTCTCCAAATATGCTCATTTCATTCCATTGTCCCACCCCTACAGCGCAGTTTCTGTGGCCCACGCCTTTTTCACACACATCTTCCGCCTACATGGGCTGCCCGAGCCCATCGTCAGTGACAGGGATGCAGTCTTCACCAGCACCTTCTGAAAGGAGCTATTCAGATTACAGGGCACGACCCCAGCCTTTTCCTCCGCTTATCATCCATAGACGGACGGGCAAACGGAGGTTGTCAATCGCACCATAAAAATGTACCTCCGTTGTTTCGTAGGGGACCAACCACGACGCTGGGTGGACTGCCTTCCTTGGGCCGAATACTGCTATAACACATCCTACCACTCGTCCCTTGGCATGACTCCCTTTCGCGTGGTGTATGGGCGAGACCCTCCCCGACTTCTCTCCTACGAACCGGGTTCAACACGATTGGAAGAAGTAGACCACAACCTCCAAGACCACGATGCCCTACTGGCTGAAGTCTCCTTACGTTTATAGCAGGCACAGGCACGCATGAAGATAGCCTACGATCAGCACCACCGCGAGGTCACCTTCCAGCTAGGACAGTTCGTTTGGCTAAAGCTCCAGCCATACCGGCAGCTCTCCCTCAGGCGACGAGGTCCCCAAAAGCTGACCCCAAGGTTTTACAGGCCCTTCAAAGTTCTTCGACAGATCGGGAATGTTACCTATCAACTTGAACTGCTAGAGCACAGCAAAATCCATGACGTCTTCCATGTGTCCCTACTAAAGCCTTTTACAAGGACTCCCCCAACGCAAGTGCCTCCTCTACCCCCTCTCAAGGACGGCAGACCCATCCTCCAACCTAGAGCTCTTGTCCGGTCACGCATCAATCAGGGCACCTTCGAGGTTCTAGTAGACTGGGACGGACTACCATTAGCGGAGGCCACTTGGATTCTCTGGACCGACCTGCACAACGCCTACCCCGACCTCGAGCTTGAGGACAAGCTCGTTGTCCAGGAGGGGTGTAATGTTATGAACACAACACCCGGCAACACGCTGCGTCGCAACCACAGGCAGCAACGCGCCTAGCGGCACGCACCGCCCGGCAGCGCGCCGCGGTACAGTTTGACAGTCGCACGCCTAGCGGCACGCACCGCTCGGCAGCAGCACGCACCGCACAGCAGCAGCACGCACCGCACAGCAGCAGCACTCGACAGCGGCACGCACCGCTTGGCAGCAGCACGCACCGCATAGCAGCAGCACTCGACAGCAGCACGCACCACACAGCAGCAGCAAGGTGAGACGCACGCGCCAACGGTAGAGTGGGGCCCACACGACAACTCATCCAGGTGGGCCCACACCTTTCCGGCCCCAGCAGCCCTGCTCGCCAACACCAGTTGTACCCTTCCCTTATCCCCTATTTTTGTGTTCCCCTTAGAAGTAGGAGTTTGAGTTTCGATAGAAGTTTAAGTTGTGATAAGAGAGAGACTACCCTAGTTGAATACAAGAAGGAAACCCTCATGTAATCTCCTATTTAAAGGAGTTTTGAATTTTGAACAAGACATTGAATTTTCGATCAAGGAAGTGCTTAGGAGAGTTAGGGTGATCTCTTGAACAAATCACCTCCCTCAGTTCACCACCATAGGGTCAACTCGCAAAGGGAAGGGCAAGGGAAGGCAAGGAGTTTTCCCCACAAACCGCCCCGTAACGAGATCCTATGCTCGGGCCCATAACAGCACTCCTCCTCATCCCCACCCTGTAGTCAAGACATTCTACCCATCCCTACTCCGTACTGTGACCGGCAAGATCGGAGCAATACTCTAGAATCGGCTGAATTTGATTTTAAACATAAAATACCACATATTTTCAAATATACCCAAATATTGTGTTCCAAGACAAAATATTGATTTAATATGTTATGACAAAAACACTTATTTTTCAATTTCCAATGCCCTAAAATATACCACACCATCATTATATTGAACATTATAAAAAAAAAGTGTGGTAAATTCAGAAAAACTACTATTTTATATACACCTTAGTGGGTTCAGCTAGACCACACTACAGTTTCTGTGGGCCGACTACAAAGCACCCTAAATAAATTTTGGGCTCCACTATCATACGGAAAAAGCTTTGCGACCAATAAACCACTATCACGAAAGTGGTAATCATGTTCAAGGGGTTTGGGTTTTAATTGGGAAAAGTCCTTCCGGCACAATAGATTATCATTGTTTTTCTTTGCTTTCATTTCTTGATGATAGTTTTCATTCTTTACATGCTTTGAAGCTAAGAACCACTTCAACAGTGATTTCAATCTTCAAGTTTCAGCTATTTACATATTTCAACCAAATACCCACTTAACTTCAGTACACACGGTTGTTTGAATTATTATTATGACTACAAAGTAATGATTTATCAAGTGCTAAATAAAATAATTCAACCGTTCCTGCCTCCTCGCGCTATGATGGATGGGGATTATGAATTGTAGGGAACGTTTCACTTCAAAATTCAGAAAATAAAAAATCTTTTTAGTTTTTTCAAATCTTTGGATACACATTCTCATAAAAGCTTTTTCGCCATTTACCACTCTTTCTTCTTCTTTTTTTTTTCTTTTCTTTTAATTTACTTTTCTACACAATCACACCACAGGGGCACGGACGTTGGTAGCTGAGTGTCTTTTGAACTAGATCGGCTTCCATCAGGGCAAATCTGTTCCCACAACGTTTTAACAGCTTATTGCAATCTTCCCATTAAAAAAGCACATAAGTGCTGAGATATATTCAAAGCAAAAAATAAAGACTGTTTGAACGGGGACTGAACCCACCAAATTCCCATTGGACGATATAACTACTTTGAGAAATTCATTTACCAATTTTGATTTATAAAATTTCCACACCACATGAAGATGATTCCCCAAATTTGCAATGTCAACAGGCTCCGTTGCTATTTGCTAAGGTCTCTGGTTACTTGTAGTAGTGGTGATTTGCCATCGAATCTCACTCGCACCAGTGATATTGATGGGATTAGGCTATATATAAGCAAAAACTCTATGCACAATGAAAGCATGTGAATCGCCCCATAGTTCCATACATTGGAAGCATCAACCCATGGCATTTGGAAAATTGAAAGTGAGTTTTCATCTAACTTGGCTTATGAAAAACCACTTTTTTATATGCGCTTTTTGAGAAGGTATCTCTTGCTATTCAGCTGATTACCTGCTTTTTGATTTGGATAAATTAAAAGGACCCCCTGTACTTTGTTTTGTCACAAAGACCCCTCCTGTACTATGACCATAAGACAAAAACCCTCTTCCGTTTGTTTTTTTGTTGAAATCTGCTGTTGCACTAATTTTTAATCCCCGTACTACTCTTATAATAATTATTCAGACAATTGAAAAAAATACTGTTCATCTTTATCAATCTTACATATAAATAATGCAAATGCAGACATCACTGCTTCTCTCTCATCCCCTTTCTTCTTCCCGCTTTCCCCTTTCCCCTTGCGGAGAAATATTTGCAAAAACCGTCTTCTTTGCCTCAACGGAAAAGGATTGTTACATGCTAATTGATTGTAGATGTTTTACTGAGAAAGATAAATAAAATATTCCCCTTACTCATGTGAATTAATTTTAATTAATATTTGAAATTATTTAATAAAATAAATAAATTAAAAAAAAATAAAAAGGGGATCAGGACTCAAGGGGAGTATGGGCGCATGGCGAGGTGGATTAGAGTTTTGACCCATCAGACTCTTCAGAGAACATTGAGTAGGGAGTGAGCTATACTATTTCAAAGCTGCTCTGCTTACTTTCGCTTGATTTCAAAGCTGCTCTGAGTTTGATGAGAGGCGTTATTGATCTCAATACCGTCACTGACGATGATGACAATGCTTCGGCGGTGATCGAGTGTGGACCTGCTTCGCTTTCGTCGCCGTCGTCTTCGTCGGCTTCAGCTTCCCCCGCGTCTGCTTCACTGTGCTCGTCGTCGTCATTGCCGTCGGCGGTGGGGGGTGCGGTGTGTTTGGAGCTGTGGCATGTTGTGCGGGGCCGCTTATATCGTTGCCGGAAAAAAGGGAGTATTGTCATGTACTTGCCGCAGGGGCACCTGGACCAAAAATGACTGCTGGTAATTGCAGATGTTTCTCTCCTCCCCTTTCTTCTTCTAGCTTAACCTTCCCCTTTCCTCTCTCTTACACCGATGACCAAATTGGAAAGACGGTGGCAATAATCGTTGGAGTACTGGCAGCGCTCGTTGGAGTAAATGGTTTCCTTCGTCCTTTCATTTGGAGAGTTGTGAGAGAGAAAGAATGAAAAAGTTTAGAAAAAAAAATAGAAAATAGAAAAAGGACAAAAAAAATAAAATAAAAAAAGTTTAGTGAGAAATTTTAGTAATTTAATGCATTCCGTCATCTAATTTAGCGGTGAAGGGTCCTTTTTCTCAGGGTCATAATACAGGGGGTTCTTTGTCACGACCCCATAGTATAGGGAGATCTTTGTAATTTGCTCTTTTGATTTAAAATAGCATCTTTCAAACGTGAAAAATTAAATGATATTTAACTGATTATATGCTTTTTCATCAAATGGCATTTGAATTCTCCAACCTAAGAAGAAAATTACAGAAAAAATGAATAAATAAAACAAAAACGTTAGGAAATTAAAAGCACTCCCAAAATTAGGCCAAGTGACCATCTCAACTATTAGGACATTCCTCTTGCAGAAATAATTTTGACAAATCAATTCCTCCAACAAAACATCCATAGAGGAGTTCAGCTCTGCTACCTACTAATGCTCCCAAATGTCCCAACCAACCACTACGGCCATTTCATGAATGACAAGGGAAATGTTTTACATTTGTAATGGTTTGTTGGGTGTAGTGTTGGGAGCATTCTATAATAGATATATACCAAAGAAGGTAGAGTTTTAACAACAAGACATGGGGTGTTTATATAGACTCCAAATCTCCTATCCACAATAATTCTATCCACATCTACCCACAAAATAATACCTCCGTGCATCGGGAATATCTCCCATACATATTAATATATACGAGGATGAGATATTCTCATGTATGGCTGAATTGGGATCTGCTTCTCACATAGCATGTTTCACACTTACTTCACAACTACATCCCACCTTATATTAGGAACATCTCTCTAAAAATAATAAATTCAAGGATGAGAGATGTTCCTGATGTACGACCAGGACATGCTGTGAGGTTGGTGTGGAAAATGCAGTATGAGGAGCAGATTTGGACTCACTAAGAGACTGGATCTGCTCTTCACGTGGGGCGTCTCACACCGACTTCCTTACCATGCATTGGGAACAGCTCCCGTACTTATAAGTTATTATTCACGGGAGATGTTCCCAATGCACGGTGGATGTGCGTTTGAGGTGCCACTATATAAGGAGTAGATCTCAATCCCCAGACTAAATAGACTATAATATCTCATCAAATCAAACCCCCCCAACAAATAGTACACCTAGCTCAATCAAAGTTAAATGCACAAATGACCTGACCCACACCTGAAGGGGAAGGGAGGTTATGATATAGATTTTACGGAAAAGTACGGATAGACCCAATGCAGATTTCTGATTTCCGCTGCAAAACTGTAAACATTCAAAATGGCAACAACCCACACTCTATGCACCAACGCCCGCTGTGAGTTGGCATTAATTCCAAGTTGACACCTACCCCAAGAGTACTTTGTGCCTATAAGTTCTAACCCTCGGCTGAACCGTCTTTCTATATTTTACCCCTCTACAAAAATATCCTCATTTATATATATATATATATATATATATATATATATATATATTAAGATGGAAATGAAAAATTGATAATGTGTGTAGGAAAAAAATAAAAAAAAATGAGATAATAATTTATTAATAAGGATATTTTTATCAATTCTATAGTATATTTTAGAAGCAAATGCCCTTAATATTTTTACTAATAACGTCACCTTGATAAAATACCAATTTCCACCTTGGTTTCTCTTCTTTTGTAAATTGTAATGACAGAGCTTATATGGAGGGAAGAAAAGGCAATTCGATTAATTCATCACTTTTCCGAGTTACACTGTCAACGCACTTACCGCGCGCGTGATATATATCTATCATGTTTGCAACTAAACAAACTTAGCAACTACCCTTCCTTCATTTGCTTCGTTTCTGGCGTCCAGATTTGGAGAAGTGCAGGAAAACAGAATAAAATAAAGAGCAACTCCATGATAATTCTTTACTTCAAAGCTATAGAGAATTAGAGATCTTTTCGTCCTCAACTCCCTCTCTCTCTCTCTCTCTCTGTCCAAGTCCAACCATGTACATTCCTTTTATACTTCCGCACAGGCACAGATGCCACAGACATCTATATATATAGCGTGGGACAAGAAGAAGGAAGCCTGCCTCAAAATCCCTTTGAACATGGCCACAAACATCTATTATTTGTTGCCCAATTTTGGATTTCTTTTGCTGGCTGCTTTGATGATTTTTACTCAACATTCAAGCTGCAATCATGTTGGTGTTAGTGAAGATGGCTATTTGGAAACACTGGTTGAGAGTTCGGGCTCAGAGGACCCTTTGCCCTACTCCACCCGAAATTATGGGTACCCTCCCCCTTCTCTCAGTCGCAATGAAAGTTGCATTTTTGTTTCTGAGCTCCGCCCCCATTTATTAATTTTTTTTTTTTTTTGTAACACTTGCTTGTTGATCTTAGGATTAATCATGATTTTGGTGATGATGAATGGAAAATGGTGGGGAAGAAAGGAAAGCAGTTCATCGTCAATGATCAACCCTTTTATGTAAATGGGTTCAATACCTACTGGTTGATGGTTCTCGCAGCGGATCAGTCCACCAGAGGTAAGGTCACTGAACTCTTCCAACAAGCCTCTTCTGTCGGTCTTACAGTCTGTCGGACGTGGGCTTTCAACGACGGCCAGTGGCGAGCGCTTCAGAAATCGCCGTCGGTTTACGACGAAGAGGTCTTCAAGGTATGTGTGCATGGTTTCTAATATCCCCCGGCCGGCTCTCCGGACGGACCCCAAATCCGAGCCATTGTGCTTCAATGTGCCAGACAGACATTGAAATTTTAAAAAGAAAGTCTTGTTTTTAAATGAAATTACAGGCACTTGATTTTGTGGTGAGTGAAGCAAAGAAGCATAAGATAAGGCTTATATTGCCATTAGTTAACAATTGGGATGCATATGGAGGCAAGGCGCAGTATGTAAAATGGGGAAAAGATGCTGGGTTGAATCTGACTTCCAACGATGATTTCTTCTCAAATCCCACTCTTAAGAGCTATTATAAAGCTCATGTCAAGGCAAGTTAATTTCTCCTTAATTTCTAGTGAGCACAATTCTTAATTTCACGCTCTTAGAATTATTATAAAATTGTAACGTTTTAAAAAAAATTTCTTTTCTCGCAATCAGACTGTTCTTACTAGAGTCAATACACTCACGAACGTGAGCTACAAGGATGACCCGACGATTTTCGCTTGGGAGTTGATGAACGAACCACGATGCGAGTCAGATCCCTCCGGGAATAAGTTGCAGGTGTCGTCGACTCATCCATGACGATCAATTTCCATAATCGAATATTCCCAATTCATTATTTTGTGTATTAATTCAATATTGTGACATAATGAATTCAAAACTTGCATGCATCAACGAGCAGTATTGTATTTGTATTTGTATATTATAAGTTTTGTTGAGTGGTTCCAGGTGTGACGACTCTGTTTAATTTGTAGGCCTGGATACAAGAAATGGCAGTCTATGTGAAGTCCATCGACCCAAATCACCTGTTGGAGATCGGAGTAGAAGGATTTTACGGTCCTTCAAAACCAGACAGAGTTCAATTCAACCCCAACACTTATGCACAGCAAGTAGGGACAGATTTTATCAGGAATCATCAAGCTCTTGGTGTTGATTTTGCTTCTGTTCACATCTACGCCGATTCTTGGTGAGTGAGTACTATATTATTATTATTGTCAGCTTCAATTCAATCTCAAATATATGTGAGAATTCGATAGGATTTAAAACTGATCAGTAGGGATTTGCATAAGAATGAATGAGGCATGGACATCCACACATGTATTTACTATTGCTTCTATATAATATATGCAATGCTAGCTATAATGAATGAATGGGAGCTAGACTCATGATCAGACTACAAATAATTAATAAACATCTTTGGATCCTGTTTGATTTTGATGAAGGATTTCACAATCAATCTCGGATGCTCATATCCAATTTGTGAAATCGTGGATGCAAGCCCACATCGAGGATGCTGAGACACTGGGAATGCCTGTTGTGTTTGGTGAGTTTGGTGTATCAGCAAAAGACGGTGGTTACAATTCATCGTTCAGAGACACCTTCATTAGTACGGTGTACAAGACAGTGTTGGACTCTACAAGGAAGGGAGGGAGTGGGAGCGGAACCTTTGTATGGCAACTATTCCCAGAAGGAACAGACTACATGGATGATGGGTATGCAATTGTTCTCTCCAGGTCGCCTTCAACATCTAACATTATCTCGCTTCAGTCAACAAGGCTTATGATCTTCAATTCTTTGTGTTCTTGGAATTGCCGTTGGAGTTGCAGGAAGAAAAATGCACTGCACCATTTTCTATTCCCTGATGAGTGATCCATGTTTATCTACAAACAAACTTATACATATATCATATGTGTGTCAATGTGCCTGCAGTCGTCCTACCTCCCATTATTCTAATTTCTAAATTTATATAAGTACTACTGGTCCTTGGTGGTGAATTATACATCCAAATGAAACATTAAGTTATTTAAGAAGAATCTCTCTCTCTCTTTTCAAACTCAACAGTACATTATATCCTGATCTCTACTATGTTCTTTTTTCACTATTAACCCTTAAACAGCAAATAAAAATTGAATGACCATCTTGATGTTGGGAAGAAACTAAGTTTATCCACAAACTATTTCTCTCCCAAAAATAAAAACTTGTAGATATCCAGCTATCACAATTTCAAGCAAGATATCAACAAAAACAATCATAAGCCAAGAAAAGAGAGATACACACGATATTTAACGTGGAAACCCCCTCCAATGTGAAGGGTAAAAAACCACGGGGCCAAGGAGACTCAACCAAAAATCTCCACTAATAACTTGAGGTAACAATTACAACAACTCAAACACTACAATATGCTCACAAACTTAGAGCAAATACAGATTCTCAAACATACAAACGAGAATACAAAAAACGGTGAAAATAACAGTCATAAAAACTCACAAACGCGGCTACTGTTCAGGCCACAACATGGAGACCTTCACTACTCCAAATCAGATCTCCATCGTTTAGATCGTAGGCTATGAGTTTCAAACAATCTCACAAAATTTCAGCTAAATCGAACCACAAATGTCCCTTGATCAGAGTAATTGATGAAGACTGCCGTGAGATGTTTTCTTTTCCCGAACAACTACGAGTTGATTCTGTTCGACCTCAAATAACCGGCGATTCAGAGCTCCAATCAAAGATCCGACCGTTCAAAATGAAACAAAATGAGTCATCCACTTACTGTCCAAATTTCTGCTCGATCGGACAGTGGATCGGAAAGTTCCGGCCGTTTGATGAACTCTGCACATTGAGAAATCTGCACAGTATTTCGATTTCTCTCTTTTTCTCTCTCTTCAACACGCCGCGCGCAAAAAATATCTAACCCTAGTTTTTGTTTTTGTTTTTTGAAAAACAAAAAAAACAGTTGGCCTAAGGAGAGTGGGCTATAATATGGGTCAATATCCCATAATGGGTTGGGCCCAACAATTCTCCCCCTCCAGCCCATGAGAGAAGGGAGACACTTTAAAAAAAGGCAACTATGCAAATTTAAGGCCGGCTGCTCCGGCACACAGTTCAAGCTTCTCTCGAGGCACCACTTTTGTCATCATGTCAGCAGCATTTTTGTCAGTGTGAATCTTTTCAAGTTCAATCAACTTGGAGTTCAAAACATCTCGAATCCAATGATATCTTACATCAATATGCTTCGATCTATTATGAAATGTTGGATTCTTACCAAGATGAATAGCACTTTGACTATCACAATATAAGACATACCTCTATTGAGTGAAATCAAGTTCATGCACAAACTTTTTCATCAACAGCATCTCCTTACATGCTTCAGTAATAGCGATGAACTCAGCCTCAGTCGTAGACAATGCAACACACTTCTACAACCTAGACTGACAGGCCACAACTCCCCCTGCAAAGGTAATGAAATAACCAGAAGTAGACTTTCTAGAATTAACATCCCCAGCCATGTCTGAATCTGTAAAACTATAAAGAATAGGTTTCCCAATTCCAAAACAGAGTTTTAAACTAGAAGTACCCCGGAGATATCTCAATATCTACTTCACAGCAGTCCAATGTTCTCTACCTGGATTGGATAGAAAACGATTAACAACACCAACTGCATGAGCTATATCAGGCCTTGTGCAAACCATTGCATACATTAAACTTTCTACTGTAGATGCATAAGGAATACGTTGCATTTCTCCTTTTTCTTTATCACTAGAAGGAGTTTGTCTAGTACTAAGCTTAAAGTGTAAAGCAAGAGGTGTACTTACCACTTTAGCCTTATCCATATAAAACCACTAAAGTATTTTCTCAATATACTTCTCTTGAGATAACCACAAATTCTTGGCCTCTCTGTCATGAGTAATCTGCATGCCAAGTATATGTCTTGCTGGTCCTAAGTCTTTCATTGCAAAAGACTTACTAAGCTCATTTTTCAACCTGTCAATTCTAGAACAGTTATGACCAACAATCAACATGTCATCAACATAGAGCAATAAAATGGTGAAGTCATTATTAGAAAACTTCTGCACAAAAACACAATGGTCTGAGGTTGTCTTCTTGAATCCCTGCTGGATCATAACAGACTCAAACTTCTTGTATCATTGTCTCGGGGCTTGTTTCAACCCATATAGACTTTTTTCAATCTGCAGATATAGTCTTCTTTACCCTTCACCACGAAACCTTCTGGTTGTTCCATGTAAATTTCCTCCTCCAAATCACCGTGAAAGAAAGCAATTTTTACATCCATCTGCTCAACCTCTAAATCAAGACTGGCTGCCAAACCAAGAACAACTCGGATAGAAGACATTTTGACAACAGGCGAGAAAATCTCCTCAAAGTCAATTCCCTTTTTCTGACGATAGCCTTTGACAACTAATCTAGCTTTGTATCATGGATTAGAAGTATTCTCCTCAGTCTTTAACCTGTAAACCCACCGATTTTGCAAAGCTTTCCTGTCCTTAGGCAACTTGACCAGCTCAAAAGTATGGTTGTCAACCAAAGAATTCATCTCATCATTCATAGCGGCAAGCCATTCTTTCTTGTGCTCAGACTCCATAGCCTCTTTGTAGCAATCAGGTTCTCCCCACTTTGTTGGGAAGAAACTAAGTTTATCCACAAACTATTTCTCTCCAAAAAATAGAAACTTGTAAATATTCATCTATCACAATTCCAAGCAAGATATCAACAAAAACAATCATAAGCCAAGAAAAGAGAGACACACACGATATTTAACGTGGAAAACCCCTCCAATGTGAAGGGTAAAAAACCACGGGACCAAGGAGACCCAACAAAAAATCTCCACTAATAACTTGAGGTAACAATTACAACAACTCAAACACCACAATATGCTCACAAACTTAGAGCAAATACAGATTCTCAAACATACAAACGAGAATACCAAAAGCGGTGAAAATAACAGTCCGAAAAACTCACAAACGCGGCTACTGTTCAGGCCACAACATGGAGACCTTCACTACTCCAAATCAGATCTCCACCGTTCAGATCGTAGGTCTGTGAGTTTCGAACAATCCCACCAAATTTCAGCCAAATCGAACCACAAATGTCTCTTGATCAGAGTGATTGATGAAGACTGCCGCGAGATATTTTCTTTTCCCGAACAACTATGAGTTATTTCTGTTCGACCTCAAATAACCGGCGATTCAGAGCTCCGATCAAAGATCCGACCGTTCAGAATGAAGAAAAATGAGTCATCCACTTACTGTCCAAATTTCTGCTCGATCGGACGGTGAATCGGAAAGCTCCGGCCGTTTGACAAACTCTGCGCACTGAGAAATCTGTACAGTATTTCGATTTCTCTTTTTCTCTCTTCAACACGTCGCGCGCAAAAAAGATCTAACCCTAGTTTTTGTTTTTCTTTTTTGAAAAACAAAAAAAACAGTTGACTGAAGGAGAGTGGGCTATAATATGGGTCAATATCCCATAATGGGCTGGGCCCAACACTTGAGAGCCTTGAGAGCAGCATTTTAATTTATGAGTCTGCACCTACCGGTAAGAACTAAGAAGCAACACAACAGCTCTGGCCACATCACAGTTGTGTGTCTGTGTCCTCAACGGATGATTCCGATATCAGAATTGTTAATACTTGCTAGCACATTGTATTTAAAAATTAAAACTTGATATGATACAACTACAAGTTAGGATTTCAATAGTAAATTATTTAGACGATTGAATCCCATACAAGTAAAGAATTTTACAGCCTTTCATTTTCTGCAAGAGTGAATAGTCAGTCACTCAGTTCCCTCTTGGCTTGGAAGGTTGAGATTTCTCTGTCATACAATTTTTACAAGTTTCCCCAAAATATTCTTCTTTCGTTTTTTGAGAATTAGCCCAGATATAGAAAAAAAATTAAACCCCAATACACCTCAAAAGATTCCCACGTCTCCTCCAAAAATCTTGCTTGTTTGTTAATTATTATCACATCTCTAATCTCTAATCTCTAATCTCTCCTCCGGAGTTAAAAGGCTAAAGCTCTGAGTCTCTAACCGTGTCTTCCGAAGATATATATATATATATATATATATATTAATTACCCATTAAATACTTCCAAGTTCTGATGGAGAAGTTCAGCTTCAGTCAGCGCAAACCTGTGCTTATACAGTTCAAACAGCCTCTTGCAATGCATCAGGAGTATTTTCCCATGAAATAAAGCATATAAGTACAGAGATATTCTCAATGTAAGGCTGTCAAGTATGCGCTGAGAATGTTTGAATTTAGCTAACTACAGATTAGTTAATGTATTAAAAATATTAAACGAGAGAAAACAAACAATCATATATATATACATATATAGCCAATTGGACCATGGCCCACTATACTAGGCCCATCAAGATTCATGAGAATGTTTATAACCATATACGCATATATTGTCACTCACTCACTTGTGGATCAAGCAACAGAAGAAGATATGCCCTGCCCGCCGTGCAACTAGTCCAAGCCTTTCCCATAACCATTGGTGGGCCACCAATCCAAAGTCTTATATGCATGCTCATTTATGGAATCTAACTCCTAGAGCTTGGAATTGGATGGTTTATAGTGAGTGAATAAATAGTTGTAATAAAAGCCCATGAATTTGGTTTGAATGATCAAGGTAAATAAATTCACTATCATCCACAGAAAAGTGGGTAAGAGTATGACCCAGATTGGAAATGGAGCTACCTGTATCGGGATTCGGGAAGAACAACTAAAAGGCAAAAACTGTCTCTTATTATTAGTTCTTACATATGAAAATAAAAATGATATTTCCTAATTTTCTGAGTATCAGGATGAGGAGCGCATGGAGAGGTGTTTGAGTGATGAGCATCTTAATGTAGGATTTGTCATGTCATTACAAGGTATGAAATTAAGAAAACGACCACCATCAAAGTGGCCCAAGATCCGACCAACGATTTTTCAATTCAATTACTCATGCCTCTGAGATAAAATGACTTTTTATCATTTACCACAAAGAAGACTTTTATCATGATAGAGTCATTTGAGAATTTATCATCATTTTAAGCATTGTACTTTCAGCTTACTACAGCATGGGATCAGGTTTTTAAACTATTAATAGTAAAAAGATGAGGAAACAAAGATTAGTCAGAATGCATAAATTGAAAATTAAGTCATACTGGATGAAAAGGTGTTAGGAATAGTGTAGAGTGTCTTCCCAAGATCCAAATTGAAGGTTTTATTGATTAAATATTCTTTCTGATTGATTGTCAAGAAATGCTCAACTGGTGTGGTGTAATCAAACTTCAGCATATAGCAGAGATATCATAAGGTGGATGCATGGGAATAAGGTCCACTGAGGAAGATGGACCTTGTGTCAAGTGCATCCACCTCCCTACAATGTTGCCATTTTGAACTAAAACATTAGTATTAGAAGAAATGGGAAATTAGGGAAAAGAAGGATCTGCAATACATGCATTACTGGGTAACTCGCTACTTGCTCAAGCTTAGTTTTGAAAGAACAGAGGCTGCCTGGTCACCACCCAGCAAGAAATATGGATGTCTCAAAGCAGCAGAAGCTGATAACCGACCTCGTCTGAGGAATCCTCTCTCTGAAATAAGCTTTGTAGCTAGATCCCATCCTCTACCAGAGTCAAGATCTAGAAGCTGTAAATTAGGCCTCAACCGAGTGAACTTTCTCCATTTGTTCAGATCATATCCAACTTGCTTTATCTCTGAATTGAAATTCTTTAGACCTGCCGCAGACCTCAAGGTAGGTATCGCCATTTGCAACAGTATAATGCCAGCAGAATACATATCAAATAGGTCGGGACTATTAAACTGCATCAACCATGAAATATCTCACTTTAGTACCTCAAAGAATGACCAATGTTTTTAAAACGAGAGAGAACCAGGTGGTCAGACTGGGTAAAAACAGATCAGGTACTAGAGTAGTCTGGCCAGGTGATCAACATCAAACCAAGATGGTTCAACCAAAAAAGAATAGAGTAATGCACCTGTCCAGATGGTGGCTTGACTTCAAAAATTCATTTTTGTTTTATTTATTAACCCTATTTTTGAGTGTCATTTAACCATTTTTTCTGCAGGGTTCACCATAGTCAAATCAATGGCATATTCAGTTCACTGATCTGTCTGTTTTTTTAAACATTGGTACTGATTATATGAACTTTATTCACATATTCACTTATTGTGGACATTTAATCTTGTTGATTCTAAACCTATGATACCCAGATACCTGTACAAGGGTGCAATATGTATCAGATACTTCAATTTCAAGTGTAAATTACATATCTGACACCATATCCTGGCCTTATCATATCTATGTGACATAAATTCGAACATAGAATTCCATTAGATATAACCAAACTGCTCAGCCAACTTCTATGCATACCAGTGCTACATTCACCAAAATGCCAATTGGATGCTTAGGATCTAAACTCACACACGACAACCACCTTAGATCTTCTCTAGGAAGAAAGAGCACAGAAAACTGTAATACCTGCCAGAGGATTGGAGAAAGAAGAGCTGCAATGGGCTCCGGAGGTGGCTTAGGTGTTTCTTCAGGAAGCACATAAAGTTCAGGAGGGCAGTAATCTGGGTCAAGAAGTCCACGGTTTGGCACATAATTCTTCCCAATCCGAAGGTCTGTGGCTGCCCCAAAATCTATAAGCTTGATCTGCCCCTTCTTTGTCACCACTAAGTTGGATGGTTTTACATCCCGGTGCACAATACCTGTGTCATGGATCTTCTTGAGAGAATTTATGATTTGACGCATTATCTGTTTGATGATCAGTGAATTCCGTTGGAGAGAATCTAATCCTTGCAAGACACGGCCGAACATAATGGACTCTAAATTTAAAGGGAAGTTGCGATCTTTCATATAATCAGCCAGGCTTCGATCCCCCTGGGACATGGGTGTCTCAATAATAAGTATGACAAAAATAAGCAGTCTATACTTGCATAAACATAGCATATTTTGGTTTTGGAAAGTTAAAAGAAGCCTGATCAGATTCTGTAGAAAGGAGAAAAATACAAGGAGTGTATAAATATGCAAGTGAAACATCACAACATCATATGCATTTGGCATTTAACAACATGATAGTTTCTTGAAGAAACAATAGAAATTTTCTGTGATCATAGTAGCATTAATAAGGGCCATTACCCTATGTTGGTCCTGGCTATCCAGAGTTTTGAAGGGCTAGACTTGGATTGGATATGGACTTGACCCTTTTGGGATTTTTTGCACAATTTGACCTCTCTCCGATCCAGATCTGTACTCTCATGCTTCTCAGCCCAACATTTTACCATTGGACATGATGCCCAATCATGCCATTACCAACACTAAAGCAAATAAATAATTGTTACAAACTTTGAAAAGTAGTCTGAATTTTTATGTGACAATAGGTGAAACAAGATTCATGTATCCAACCCCATATAGTAGGGATAAGGCTTGGATGATGATGAATATCTGTATTTGTGGGTTCAAAATGTCCATGATCATCAATTCAGAGCATTCAATATTAGACTATTATCCCTTAGTTCAGCCTACACCAAACTCCTACTCCTCACAACTCAGAGACTCCTGGTTATCAATCAGTGCTAACTGCTGAATATGAAAAACCGGAGATATGTTTTTCCATTGTCTAAATGAAGGCTCTTAATTAGATGTTCAGTAATGCTTTTAAATGTCACTTTGGGGCCATATTTTAATTGGAATGATTATCCTAGTTGCCTTATGGAATCCTATAAGCTCTATAGAATCTAAATAGATGAAAAATTGGAGATATGTTTTCCACTGTTGAAATGAAGACTCTTACTTTTTTTTTTTTTGGTGGGGGGGAGGGGGTGAAAAGCATATGAAAAAAAACAGTGGAAATGAAGGCTCTTACTTAGATGTTCAGTAATGCTTTTTAATGTCATTTTCGAGGCCATACTGTAATTGAATTGAATCAATTGATTACCCTCTGTGCTTGATATTTGATAGATAGACTGAAAGTGTACCTCAAATTTCCAAACAAGCCATTTTCCTCCCTTTGTGAATTGTGAGCTTGTTTTATCGGCAACAAAACTCCCAAGGAACTCAGCGCATGTTTCAGGTGCTGCTCTCGATAGCCTATAGTTAAACCACTCCTCAAAATCACCGCATTCTTCAGCCCCTTTTATTCCAACCTTCACCTGCTAGGTTATTGAAAGATAAGAAATAAGCAAAATAGAAGCATGACAGCGGGAGCAAATATGCATCCTTCAGTACTAGAGAACCTTGGAAAAACCCAGAGCTCTAGTCATCATTAAGAAATTTGCACAAACAAGAACTGCAATTCACACATACAATCCAGATAAGTTAAGGGTCCCATTTCTTTTACTTGGTAAAAAAAGGTATAGTTCAAAAATAACGAAAATAAATCAGCATCCCTCTATTAATTTGATGAAAGCAATGAAAATTTCTGTGACACGACAATCGCCTGAAAATCTCAAAATGGCCACCAAAATTTTCAATACAACCAGCATGCACCTTCTTTGAGGTCGGGGTGGGGGGCCTGGGCTGGGGATTATGGAGAGGCAATAAAAAAATTAACAAAACTCATTTTCATCCTGAAATGATGTACAAGAGACTCAGAAAAAGAAAAGAAAAGAAAAGAAAAAAAACTTTTGGGAAAGGATGTGCAAGCACCAAAAATGAGAAATTTTTAAGATAAGCCCTAAAGATTAACGGTTCCTAAGACACATTACCCTTTTAAGAATTTCTACTGAAAAGAAATTACCTTTTTAAGAATAACCTTTTGCTTCACTTTGCCATCTATTTCTAATGCTTTTGCCTTCTTCTGCACTCGATCTTCTATACTTAAACTTTTCGGAACAACTACACCGGAATAAACAATACCAAAAGATCCTTCTCCCAATCTATCCCCTATAACGAAGTCAGTCCTCTTCAAGCTCCTTCTTCCCAGTAAGCTATCAAAACCCAGTTGCAAAGGAGCTAAAAGATACGCATCAATGGCGCCCATGAGAACACCTGGCCTTGCAGTCAGGTAAACCCAACTAAGACCAGCAAAAACCAGAATGCTCCATCTCTGTGCTTCTGGTATATCTTCAGAAACTATCTGAATTTGCGAAAGCCCGGATTTAACGAAAGGGAATAGAGTCACTAGTTCATCAAAATGAAGAGTATTCTTCAACAGATCGTCAGAGATAGTGCCGAACAATGCATATTTGCACTTTCCCGGGTATTTTGTAGAAGAGCCTGTGAATGAGTAAAGGTGATTTGGGGAGATGGGTTTCGTAGGAGAGAGCCATGGAAATTTGGGGTTCCAATGGAGGGCAGTTGCAGCTGGGGAAAGGAGAGATGCCATTGGTGCTTGCTGCTTGCTCGAAGGGAAGGATGGGCTGGCTGAGTCCGGTATTTTTTCTAAAGAGATTCAACACAAAGTGTCAGCAGAGGTTGCTTTTTTGCCACGTGTCAGTTACAGGTTTATCCATGACCATGAACCCGGTTAGTAAATTGTGGTTTGCTGTATGTTACTACTCTTCTTCGTCAACACACCCTCCTCACGACACTGTCCAGTCGTGCACCGGGAACATCTTCGTCCGTGCATTAGGAACATTTTCGTACTTAGGGAAGATGTTCCCGATGCACGGCTGAAAAGTTTGTGAGGGCTGCTGAGTATCAAATTTGTGAAGATGAAATCTGGATTTGGCAGACAAATTGGCAATTGTATACTTTCTAGGAATTCGGATTTGTTCGTAAATTTAAAAGTTATAAGATATGTTTATATAATTTAATAAAATTATAGGATATATTTAAGTAAATAACCTTTTTCAGCTGCAGGCTTCCCAGCTATAAAACAGTGTGGAAAAAGAAATAAAAACCACTAGAAACTAGCTAATGATCCCGTACTTAGCACGGGATAACTATACGTAAATAGTTTGTTTCGAAAGCATTTAGGCTGGCTGGATTTTTAATTTTACATAACAGACTTTATCTAAAAGGATGGAAACTATAACAAGACCAATATAACATCTAAAATGCCTTCTATGGTGTTAATTGTTTATTTATTTAATATTAAAAAAAAACTAAACTAAACTGCAGTACTACGTACATTTGATTTGTTATTAAAGGATCAGAACCTTTTAAATATTGTTTTTCTAAACTAAGATACAACAGGATTTTGGAGAGAGAATAGGACCCAGCCGAGTCTTAAATCTTGATACATTTTAATAAGGTTTATATATTCTAGTGGTAAAAAAAATTCTAAAAAGACTGATAAGTAAGAAGGTTATTTACCTTTACGCTTTGGCTTGAAAGAAAAGGTCGTTTACCCTTTTGGCTTTTTCTTTGAAAGTTGAAACCAAACACAGCCTTAAATTTTCTGATAACCTAGGACTAGGTGGCCTCAGTCCTCACGTAAGTGAACCCATACCATACATATTGAAGGGGCTTCCCGCTTCCTTTGGACTTTGGACCGGCAGCTGGAGAATCCAGTTCCAGCAGGCAGCAGAGGAGGCATACTAGCCCAGCGCTCTTCGAAGTTGGCAACACAATGTTTCCCAGCAACTTGGGGATGAAAGTTTGGTTGGATTTCCCATGCCTCAAGTTGATTGATTTGGGGCAGGGAAAATTTATTTTCTTGGGTGTCACTTATCTGAATTGTGTCCTGGAAATTATAAAAGTAGGATACTATGGTATAACTTAAGTACATAAAACAAGTTAATAAAATAATGGCGATGATAAAACATATGAAATAAACCATTTATACCTGAGTTGTGTCTTAGAAATTATAAAAGTAGGGTATTGTGCACAAAACCCAATAAATGATTTTTTATTGTTATTTAAGACACTTAGGTGCTATTAAGCACTATATTGGATAAAAAAAGGTGAAACTTTTATTGAGAGCAAAAAAACATAAAAAACATATTTTTACATTATTTGGGTAAATGATACTGAGAAAAATAAATTTTTCCTGATCTCCACATAAATCTGAAAAAAGAACATGAGATTCTTGGTCAGTGGGAACCAAAATCCCATTGACCAACTTTTCCCCCTCAAAATCCGAAAAAAGAACGCCTCCTAAATTTCCATTTTCCACTAGTTAATGACTAGTACAGAGCCTACGGACTAGTCATTCCATTGGTTTATTCATTGTATGCATTACCCTTAACATGTTGGCACGGCAGTGGCACAGGTGGTCCATGGGCCACTAACTTAATGATGTATTGAAACATGCAATACATGGCCTACAGATTTGGACAAGGCATGAGCGGGCATGCTGACTCATGCACGGTAGGTGATGATTAGGCCATGCAGTCCATCAGGGGCATGGGCGGCACAGCTAGGCAAGTTGATGCAAGCAAGTGCCTGAAACAAGCGTTTGGTGCACAAGCGGATTGGTAGACTTGACAAGACCTAGTGTACAGGCGGGCTGATGGACTCAGCATGGGCTTGGTGCATAGGCAGGCCGAGCAGGTGCCTAGTGCACAAAGGGACTCAACGAGTGCTTGGCTAGAACAGGGCCAACGCCCAGGTGTAGGCAGACATGCGCCATGACATAGGCGGCACAGTCATGTTGCAGCACATGGGTGTGGACATTGGGGCAAGTTGGTAGGCCAGACTTGCACAGATGTATAGTGATGCCCAGGGGGACCTTAACACAGGATGTGGCTAAGGGCTTGGCACACGCCATAGGCGAGCCAGATGCCTTAGGCATATGGGTGCAAGGGGCAAGCATACTCTATTGACAAGCACAATGACATTATTGTAATTATGGACAATATGATAGTTCAGAAAAGTGATGTTATCTCCTGGCAGAGGGCCAAAATCTTAATGTACTCTTTTGGGGAGGGTGTGGACTTTCCACGGGTAGCACCGGTGGTAGGTTGGGTTCCCATGCCAAGGCTAGGTGGGGCTATGTGCGGAAGCAGTAGTGCACATGACACGATGGCCTAGTTGGACTGACACACTCGGTGCTAGGGTGTTGCGCAAGCGACTTGATGACGGCGTACACACACAACAATGGCTCCACTCCGCCACCCCCGGCTCTGCCCCTACATGTCCGGTTTGATTTTTTGTAATTGTTGTACAGGCCCGTTGTAGGGCAGTGTAACAAATGTCTTATGAGGCACAACGACTTTGTACCTGAGGTCTATTTAAGGCTACATCTAGGATGTTTGGGGGAATCTTGGGTGAGAGCAAACACCAAAATTGTGTAGCAATAATATTGGGTGGCAACCCTTAGATAAGATTGTGTGTGACCCAGTGTGCGATTGTATGCGTTGTGACTATTTGTTGTGGTGCCTTTGGGCTAGGTGACTGAGGGTTCTATGTAGGCTGACTATCTGACTTCAGTGGCAGATAGGCTGACTATGTAGTGGCTACTTGGGCCGCAAGGTGCAGACTTTTCAATAGGCGAAAATTTTGACCCTGTGACATCAAGCCCTAGCATTTTCAATTAACTGTGGCAAAAAAAAAAAAAAATCAAAGAATTGCCTGACTCTCCCATCAATGTGGTTTTAGGAGTGGGAAAAGAAATATGGAGAAGCAAATTTGCCCTTTATATCAATTGCACAAAAGTAAAATTGCAACTTTAGATTTTTTTTTTGTTTTCATAAAGTTTGTATTATTTTTCTGCATACAACAGCCTCAATAGTAATTGTATGGGTATTTTGGACATTTTCATGTCCCTTTTTGGAGGATTCTAACGGAGGGGGTCTACATGCAACTATGTTATAACGTTCAGGGGAGGTGATTGCAATTACCAAACTATAGGGGATTTTTTAGCTAGGGGTGAGCAAGAAAAACTGAAAACCAAATCAAACCGATGAAATCGAATTGAAAATTCTAGTTAACTGAATTGGTCAGTTTGGTATTTTTAAAAGATCGAAGGTACCAGTTTAGTTTCGGTTAACCAATATAGAAAATCGACGTTTAACCAAACAAACCAATATATATTTCCATATATTTTTATGTATATTTATGTATATTATATATATTTTATATTTTCTATATATTATAAATTAATAAATATGCATTATATAAGGGAAAATTAACTATCCTTATCGTTTAGCTAATCGACTAACTCTATCCTTATTGTTCACATATTATCTTAGGGTACCCCTTAGTTTTATAACAATTGTTTAAAACCTACTTGCCATTAATGCTATTAATGGAAAATAATAAAAAAACTATTTTACACATTATTCTCCTTCAAATTTTCAAAATGAAACAAGGTAAAATTTTTCACTCCAGAATCTATCACAGGTTGGTGTTCGACTTCTTTTCCTCCTTGCCTTCTCCACAGTGATAACCTTAGACTCAGTTTGGAAGCAGTACAAATGCAAATATGAACAGCATAAATACATACAAAATATAAGGTTTTACATGCTACATATTTGCATTTGTACTCCTTCCAAACTCGGCATTAAGTACTGAGCGATCCATACACTTGATGCAGCGATCAGCCTCTTGAACCCAAAGCCACGAGACTCTCTTGTCCATGGATCTACAATAAGATGAACATCTATAACCGTTCCTGTCAGTTGAGCACTGCACATTGTGGGCGCTGACAAGAAAGTAAAGCTAAGCTTCCTGTAGGTCAGAAGATCGACTACTATCCCGGCTTAAAAATCTATATTTCTTGGATGCCAACGCTAATAAGATCTTTGGGCATATCGACAAACTTCTCGGGGTCCTTGGTTGAGCTTTCGATGGGAAACAACTATCTACAAGGACCTTTTCCAACGAACAACTATTAGACCAACTATTGCCGTGCACTGAAGGTTGATTTTTCCAACGATTTACAATGATCCTTTCCTTGCCACTTCGTCGACTAGTGGGTGGGGCCACTAATTTAAAATATAATATTTATAGTTTTTATTATATATTTATATATTTATTATAATATATACTATAAATATAAAAAATAAAAAATTGATAATTAACCGAATCGATTAACCCGTTAATTAATTGGCTTCGATTTGATTTCAATTACCGATTTTCTAGATATCGATAATACCAATTCAGTTTCAAAAACAGGCTCAGACACCCCTAATTTCAGCAATCCATGGAGGTTCCAGCAATTTACCGAGAACTAAATTCTAGCATGTTTAGCATTTTCCGTTGGGGTAGACAACAAAAGCGAAGTAACGTACATTTTTATTTTATTTTTTAAATATGGGGGAGGTTTTTGTTATGATTTTGATTCAATATAGGATTGGCAAGAGTTCTAGAAGGAGCATTTTTAGCTTTCTTAATATTTTGAGATGTCACGAAAAATGTTGTTATTGTAAAACAAAGGCGAAGTAATTTATATTTTATCTATGAATAATATTAATAATTTAATATATAATACTTTGATAGTATTTAATTTAATTTATTAGTACAATATAATATCCGATTGCAATCCGATTCGAATCCCATGTAAATCTCATGGATCCGATTTGAAGTTCGTTATAAACGATCTACCTTAGATCTGGATTCGATCGGTTTGCAAAGAATCGAGATCGGATTTGCTCCTCATACAGCCTGTCTAAAAGTGGCAACCGCTCAACGGTTCAATTGGCTGTCGAGGAAGCCCCATTTCATTTCACTTCTAAATTGTTTTATTTATAGAACATTTGTTCTTCTGCATTTTTTCCTCCTCCGCTGCCGGAATCCATTTGCAGGGTAGGGTTTCGTTTAAATGCTGTAGGAGCACTCCATTTCCCAACGCTCTATTTGGTTTCTATTTGTAAGTAGGTTTGTTTTGAGAGAGAAAAAAGAAACAGGCGATCCGGAGTGATCCACTTGCAGGGTAGGGTTTTGTTGAAATGCTGTAGGAATACTCCATTTCCCAACGTTCTTTGATTCCTAGTTGTAAGTAGGTTTAAGCTTTTGAGAGAGAGAAAAAAAAAGACGATCCGGAATGATCCATTTGCAGGGTAGGGTTTTTGTTGAAATAGTTGGGATGTGCTCCTCCGCTGCCATGAAGCTTTCTGCAACTAGCACTGTCCATATATACTAATGGAATTGTGCTCCACCAAGAACCAGCTTTTCGAAATTTACAAATCATCTATGGATTGAAAAGCATTACCATCGAGCACTTTGCTTATGCTTTGTTCTATACATGGATAATCTTCTTTGTAAAGGTAATTTCTCTTCTTTCCTCCCCAATTTATCCAAATAGAAAACTACCTTCTTCATAGTTATCATGGCATCTTCGATCTCGTATCCCAACTCTTTCTCTTGAATGCTCAATACCCTCTTCAGCAGCATCAATATCTTACTATCATCTGTCCCTATTCTGGTCTGAATAGATACTAAACAATCAAGGGTTTCCCCTGCCATGCAAATAGAGATAATATTATTGGAGATAATGCACATTTACTTCTGTCAAGAAATTCAAATAAAGAGCTATAGCAACCATATTTAGGATAATCACATTATTAATATCAGTTAGAATTAGTTCAGAGGGATACAGTATGACCTTTGTTGAACTATTTTTGAGTCACCAACACAATCGAGAAGGTTTTATTAACGATGCATGACTGAAAATGGGGCAAAAAAAACTTTACAGTGAACATCTGATATATGCCAAGTTACAATCTACTCTTGCATCTATTTTTGTCCTGGCCTATAGGTATCTGCTACAATTAATGAGATATGTTAATTTATCACTAAGTATTATAGAATAAATATTTATATCAGTATTTGTAGAACAAATACTTTACTATTTGCATATACTGCCAGAAGAAAAAAATATACCTATGTATACAGTTATGAGTTCTGTTTAAAGGTTTGAGGTTTGACATCATATTCCCAATGGTGCTCAAGGTAGATGTTGAAACTTGAAACTCATATAATATTAGCTGTCAAAAGTTCAACTTTCCCTCTTGTTTTAATCTCTCATAAAAGTAAAAATGTCATTTCAGGAAAAATTATTATAACTTCCACTAATTAAATCATGCAAACTGCAAGAAGTGCAGATCTTAACTAACAACTAATAAAAAGATAAACTAAGCACAATGTTTAGACTATGATATTTTATATCAAATCCCATTTTATAGGCTCTCTTTTAGTTATTTTTTAATATACATGCACATGTAGAGTAGAGATGGAGGTGCTATTAGTTTTGGTGAAGCGGTATATTCTTTTTCTCATTTGGTTTTTAAAACATTTCAGTCAAGAAGAAATGCAACAAAAATATATGAGCCAGAACAGTGCTGCCTTGGAGTTGATCAATAATGCCACTGGTGTTGATGAGGAAGGTCATGCTCACCAACAAATTCTTTCTTATGCTGTTAAAAGGTATGGCCATATTATTTGCTATGCGTTCTTTCCATGCTGGAGGGCTGGAGATCTTATAAATCAGGTTATTGGACTTTACTGGCATTGGTTTTAACTATAGTTTTGTGATATAATAGCTTTTGTTACTACTTCCAGTACAATTCTTTTCTGTTATTGATTAAAAAGGAAACATGGTTTTTCTTCAGTTATCACTGCCAAAGATTCATGTTTTCCATGAAAAAACATAGTAAGAGAACTACATTATTTTACACTTCAATTTTCTAGAAAATCCATTATATTTTCCTCAGCCATTAGGAGCATCATAACTGTTTTTTATTAGTAACGAGATCAAAATATGCATCATATGATGTGAAGGAAAAACTAACAGTATTTACTGATAAAAAAAAAACAGGATAACTGCTGACCCATTTTTTTGGAATAAAACATAAGAGAACATACTATCTTGCACAGTATGCAAAACAACAGACAAAGCTATCCTTCGTATATATATTATTTATCAGTAACAATATCAGAGTAGATTTTATTAATTCTCTTGCCAGAGAACAAGAAGGGACCACAATATAGATATAGTGCTTGCATTCTCTATTTCAGCAGACAAAGCTATCCTTAGTGCATTCAGTGGGCTTATAGCAACTTTATAGTCATATTGCTATTATGGGAAGAAATCCCCGTGCATTTCTTCTTTAGGCTTCCCCTTCATAGGACAAGTAGGAACGAATGAGAACAATGGAGCTGTTGACTTAAATTCCAAAATTCTCAGCCTTTACACACACATTCATTTTCATGCTAATGTCTGAGTAATTCATCAGAGTTATAGGAAAGTTCAATGACCTTTTTGTCCTTCAATTGTATGTTCCTCCTGCATGATGGTAAGACCTGAATTACCATCGTCCTAGCAGCTCCACCCACTAGCTCAAGGCCATATTGATACCCCTATTTATTGCAAGTCCGACCACTGTTTTGGAATTTATGGTGGCTTGCTAAACTTTCCATTTGGCAGCAAAAGAAATATGGAGCAGTGTATCCGATTGACTCTCATCAACTATAAAGTCCAATAGCTATTAAGGCAAGGAATCTGTGTGCATTTCCTCATTCACCTTCTCCTTATAGGACAAATCGATTAGAATGAAAACAAAGGAGCTGCTCACCAAAATTGCCGACTTCTCAGCCCATCCACATACTAAGACTTCGATTTTAGCAGCTGAAGAGTTCATCAATGATGTCTGAAAGATGTATGATAGCATTAAGATTAAAGTCCATGACATTTTGGTCGATCCATGGTATGTCCCTCCTACATGATGGTATGACCTGAATTACCATCACCCAAGCAGCTCCACCCACTAACTGAAAGCCATTTTGTTTCCCCTTGTTATTGAAATCCGAACATTGTTTGGAAATTTGTGGCCAGTTGCTAAACTTGCCATGTTGGCAGCAAGAGAAATATGAAGTAGTGCTTTCGATTGACTTGCATTAATTTTAAAGTCCTATTTCTATTATGGGAAGAAATCTGTGTGCATTTCCTCTTTCGTCTTCACCTTCATAGGACAAATCGGTTAGAATGAATAAAAGGAGCTGCTCACCAAAATTCCCGACCTTTCAGCCCTTCCACATACTTACATTTCGATTTTAGCGGCTGATGAATTCATCAAAGATATATGAAAGTTGTTTGATATCCTCAAGAGTAAGGTTCTAGGACTTTTTTGTCGATCCATAGTATGTCCTCCTACATGAAGGTATAACCTGAATTACCATCCTGCAAGCAGCTCCACCCACTAACTGAGAGCCATTTTGATTCCCCTTTTTATTGAAATCCGACCATTGTTTGGGAATTTGTGGCCACTTGCTAAACTTGCCATGTTGCCAGAAAGACAAATATGGAGTAGTGCATCCGATTGACATACATCAATTATAAATTCCTATTGCTTTTTATGGGAAGAAATCTGTGTGCATTTCCTCTTTGGGCTTCCCTTTCATTAGACAAATCGTTTATAACTAAACCAATTAAGCTGATAACCAAAATTTTCTACTCTCAGCATTTACACATGCTTACTTTTGATTTTAGTGGCTGAAGAAACCATCAAAGATGTACACAAATCTGTATGATATGCTTAGGATTAGAGGATACAATAAATATTTGTCGATCCACCGTTCGACCTTCGACATGATGGTATGACCTCAATTTCCATCGTCCTAGCAGCTCCACCCACTTCATCAGGGCCATATTGATTTCCTAATTTATTGGAAGTCGAAACAAAGTTTGGGAATTTGTGGCCACTTGCTAAATTTGCCATGCTGGCAACAAATCAAATGTGCAGTAGTGCATTCAGTGGGCTTACAACAACTTTATAGTCATATTGCTATTATGGGAAGAAATCTGCGTGGATTTCCTCTTTAGTCTTCCCCTTCATAGGACAAATTTGAAAGAGTGAAAACAATGGGGCTGTTGACATAAATTCCCAATTTCTAAGCCTTTCCACACACATTCATTTCGATGCTAATGGCTGAATAATTCATCAGAGTTGTAGGAAATTTGTATGCTATGGTTAACATACAAGTTCAATGATGTTTTTGTCATGCAATTGCATGTTTCTCCTGCATGATGGTAAGACCAGAATTACCATCATCCTAGCAGCTCCACCTAGTAGCTGAAGGCCATATTGATTCCCCTATTTATTGGAAGTCCGACCATTGTTTAGGAAGTTGTGGCCGGATGCTAAACATTCCATTTGGCGGCCAAAGAAATATGGAGCAGTGGATCCGATTGACTTGCATCAACTATAAAGTCCTATTGCTACTAAGGGAAGGAATATGTGTGCATTTCCTCTTTCACCTTCCCCTTGTAGGACAAATCGGTTAGAATGAAAACAAAGGAGCTGCTCACCAAAATTGCCGACTTCTCAGCCCTTCCATATACTTGCATTTCGATTTGAGCGGCTGAAGAATTCATCAAAGATGTATGCAAGTTGTATGATATCATTAAGATTAAACTTCTAGGTCATTTTTGTCGATCCATAGTATGTCCTTCCTACACGATGGTATGACCTGAATTACCATTGTCCAAGCAGTTCCACCCAGTAGTTGAAAGTTATTTGGATTCCCCTATTTATTGAAACCGATCAGTGTTTTGGAATTTGTGGCCACTTGCCAAAGTTGCCTTGTTGGCAGCAAGAGAAATACGAAGTAGTGCTTCCGATTGACTTACATTAATTCTAAAGTCCTATTGCTATTATGGGAAGAAATCTGTGTGCATTTCCTGTTTGGTCTTCCCCTTATAGGGCAAATCGGTTAGAATGAAAACAAAGGAGCTGCTCACCAAAATTGTTGACTTCTCAGTCCTTCCATATACTTGCATTTCGATTTGAGCGGCTGAAGAATTCATCAAAGTTGTATGCAGGTTGTATGATATCGTTAAGATTAAACTTCTAGGTCATTTTTGTCGATCCATAGTATGTCCTACCTACATGATGGTTTGACCTGAATTACCCTTGTCCAAGCAGCTCCACCCACTAGTTGAAAGTTACTTTGATTCCCCTTTTTATTGAAACCGATCAGTGTTTGGGAATTTGTGGCCACTTGCTAAAGTTGCCTTGTTGGCAGCAAGAGAAATATGAAGTAGTTCTTCCGATTGACTTACATTAATTCTAAAGTCCTATTGCTATTATGAGAAGAAGTCTGTGTGCATTTCCTTTTTAGTCTTCCCCTTGCTAGGACAAATCGGTTAGATGAAAACAATGGAGCTGCTCACCAAAATTGCCGACTTCTCAGCCCTTCCATATACTTGCATTTTGATTTGAGCAGCTGAAGAATTCATCAAAGATGTATGCAAGATGTATGATATCATTAAGATTACTCTTCTAGGTCATTTTTGTCGATCCATAGTATGTCCTTCCGACATGATGGTATGACCTGAATTACCATTGTCCAAGCAGCTCCACCCACTAGTTGAAAGTTATTTTGATTCCCCAATTTATTGAAACCGATCAGTGATTGGCAATTTGTGGCCACTTGCTAAAGTTGCCTTGTTGGCAGCAAGAGAAATATGAAGTAGTGCTTCCGATTGACTTACATTAATTCTAATGTCCTATTGCTATTATGGGAAGAAGTCTGTGTGCATTTTCTCTTCGGTTTTCCCCTTCATAGGATAAATAGGTAAGAATGAAAATAAAGGAGCTGCTCACCAAAATTGCCGACTCGTCAGCCCATCCACATATTTACATTTCGATTTTAGCGGCTGAAGAATTCATCAAAGATATATGAAAATTGTTTGATATCCTCATGATTAAAGTTCCAGGACATTTTTGTCGATCCATAGTATGTCCTCCTACATGAAGGTATGACCAGAATTAGCATCATGTAAGCATCTCTACCTACTAACCGAGAGCCACTTTGATTCCCCTTTTTATTGAAATCGAAACATTTTTTGGAATTTGTGGCCACTCTCTAAACTTGCCATGTTGGCAGAAAGAGAAATATGGTGTAGCACATCCGATTGACTTTCATGAATTATAAAGTCCTATTTCTATTTATGGGAAGAAATCTGTGTGCATTTCCTCTTTGGTCTTCCCCTTCATAGAACAAATCGTTTAGAACTGAAACAATGGAGTTGCTGACAAAAATTTTCGACTCTCAGTACTTACACATACATACATTTCGACATTAGTGGCTGAAGAATCCATCATGGTTGTACAAAAATCTGTATGATATGCTTAAAATTAGGGGATCCAATTAATTTTTGTCGGTTCATCTTTCGTCCTTCCGACACTATGGTATGACCTCAATTACCGTCGTCCTAGTAGTTCATCCCACTACGTCAAGGCCATATTGTTTTCCCAATTAATTGGAAGTCGAAACAATGTTTGGGAATTTCTGGCCACTTGCTAAATTTGCCATGTTGCCAGTAAAATAAATGTGGAGTAGTGCATTCAGAGGGTCGACATCAACTTTATAGTCATATTGCTATTATGGGAAGAAATCTTCGTGCATTTCCTGTTTAGTCTTCCCCTTCATAGGACAAATCGGAAAGAATGAAAACAATGGAGTTGATGAGATAAATTCCCGATTTCTCAGCCTTTCCACACACATTAATTTTGATGCTAATGACTGGATAATTCATCAGAGTTTTAGGAAATTTGTATGCTATGGTTGAAATCCAAGTTCAATGATGTTTTTGTCGTTCAATTGCGTGTTCTTCCTGCATGATGGTAAGACCTGAATTACCATCATCCTAGCAGCTCCACCTAGTAGCTAAAGGCCATATTGATTCCCCTATTTATTGGAAGGCCGACCATTGTTTTGGAAGTTGTGGCCGCATACTAAACTTTCCATTTGGCGGCAAAAGAAATATGGAGCAGTGTATCCAATTGACTTGCATCAACTACAAAGTCCTATTGCTACTAAGGGAAGGAATATGTGTGCATTTCGTCTTTCACCTTCCCCTTGTAGGACAAATCGGTTAGAATGAAAACAATGGAGCTGCTCACCAAAACTGCTGACTTCTCAGCCCTTCCATATACTTGCATTTCGATTTGAGCGGCTGAAGAATTCATCAAAGATGTATGCAAGTTGTATAATATCATTAAGATTAAACTTCTAGGTCATTTTTGTCGATCCATAGTATGTCCTTCCTACATTATGGTATGACCTGAATTACCGTTGTCCAAGCAGCTCCACCCACTAGTTGAAAGTTATATTGATTCCCCAATTTATTGAAACCGATCAGTGATTGGGAATTTGTGGCCACTTGCTAAAGTTGCCTTGTTGGCAGCAAGAGAAATATGAAGTAGTGCTTCCGATTGACTTACATTAATTCTAAAGTCCTATTGCTATTATGGGAAGAAGTCTGTGTGCATTTCCTCTTTGGCCTTCCCCTTCATAGGACAAATCGGTTAGATGAAAACAAAGGAGCTGCTCACCAAAATTGCCGACTTCTCAGCCCTTCCATATACTTACATTTCGATTTGAGCGGCTGAAGAATTCATCAAAGATGTATGCAAGTTGTATCATATCATTAAGATTAAACATCTAGGTCATTTTTGTCGATCCATTGTATGTCCTTCCCACATGATGGTATGACCTGAATTACCATTGTCCAAGCAGCTCCACCCACTAGTTGAAAGTTATTTGGATTCCCCTATTTATTGAAACCGATCAGTGTTTTGGAATTTGTGGCCACTTGCTAAAGTTGCCTTGTTGGAAGCAAGAGAAATATGAGGTAGTGCTTCCGATTGAATTACATTAATTCTAAAGTCCTATTGCTATTATGGGAAGAAGTCTGTGTGCATTTCCTCTTTGGTCTTCCCCTTTATAGGACAAATCGGTAAGAATGAATTTAAAGGAGTTGCTCCACCAAAATTGCCGACTCGTCAGCCCATCCACATATTTACATTTTGATTTTAGCGGCTGAAGAATTCATCAAAGATATATGAAAGTTGTTTGATATCCTATGATTAAAGTTCCAGGACATTTTTTGTCGACCCATAGTATGTCCTCCTAGATGAAGGTATGACCAGAATTACCATCATGTAATCATCTCCACCTACTAGCCGAGAGGCACTTTGATTCCCCTTTTTATAGAAATCGAAACATTTTTTGGAATTTGTGGCCACTCACTAAACTTGCCATGTTGGCAGAAAGAGAAATATGGTGTAGCGCATCCGATTGACTTTCATCAATTATAAAGTCCTATTTCTATTTATGGGACGAAATTTGTATGCATTTCCTCTTTGGTCTTCCCGTTCATAGGACATCGTTTAGAACTGAAACAATGGAGTTTTTGACCACAATTTTCGACTCTCAGCCCTTACACATACATACATTTCGACATTAGTGGCTGAAGAATCCATCAAGGATGTACAAAAATCTGTATGATATGCTTACAATTAGGGGATCCAATTAATTTTTGTCGGTCCATCGTTTATCCTTCCGACATGAAGGTATGACCTCAATTACCACCGTCCTAGTAGTTCATCCCACTACGTCAAGGCCATAATGTTTTCCCAATTTATTGGAAGTCGAAACAAAGTTTGGGAATTTGTGGCCACTTGCTAAATTTGCCATGTTGCCAGTAAAATAAATGTGGAGTAGTGCATTCAGAGGGCCTACATCAACTTTATAGTCATATTGCTATTATGGGAAGAAATCTTCGTGCATTTCCTCTTTAGTCTTCCCCTTCATAGGACAAATCAGAAGGAATGAAAACAATGGAGCTGATGACATAAATTCTCGATTTCTCAGCCTTTCCACACACATTAATTTTGATGTTAATGACTAGATAATTCATCAGAGTTGTAGGAAATTTGTATGCTATGGTTGACATACAAGTTCAATGATGTTTTTGTCGTTCAATTGCGTGTTCCTCCTGCATGATGGTAAGACCTGAGTTACCATCATCCTAGCAGCTCCACCTAGTAGCTGAAGGCCATATTGATTCCCCTATTTATTGGTAGTCCGACCATTGTTTTGGAAGTTGTGGCCGCATGCTAAACTTTCCATTTGGCGGCAAAAGAAATGTGGAGCAGTGGATCCAATTGACTTACTTCAACTACAAAGTCGTATTGCGGGAAGGAATATGTGTGCCTTTCCTCTTTAACCTTCCCCTTATAGGACAAATCGGTTAGAATGAGAACAAAGGAGCTGCTCACCAAACTTGCTGACTTCTCAGCCCTTCCATATACTTGCATTTCGATTTGAGCGGCCGAAGAATTCATCAAAGATGTATGCAAGTTGTATGATATCATTAAGATAAAACTTCTAGGTCATTTTTGTCGATCCATAGTTTGTCCTTCCTACATGATGGTATGACCTGAATTACCATTGTCCAAGCAGCTCCACCCACTAGTTGAAAGTTATTTTGATTCCCCAATTTATTGAAACCGATCAGTGATTGGGAATTTGTTGCCACTTGCTAAAGTTGCCTTGTTGGCAGCAAGAGAAATATGAAGTAGTGCTTCCGATTGACTTACATTAATTCTAAAGTCCTATTGCTATTATGGGAAGATGTCTGTGTGCATTTCCTCTTTGGTCTTCCCCTTCATAGGACAAATCGGTTAGATGAAAACAAAGGTGCTGCTCACCAAAATTGCCGACTTCTCAGCCCTTCCATATACTTGCATTTCGATTTGAGCGGCTGAAGAATTCATCAAAGATGTATGCAAGTTGTATGATATCATTAAGATTAAACTTCTAGGTCATTTTTATCGATCCATTGTATGTCTTGCCTACATGATGGTATGACCTGAATTACCATTATCCAAGCAGATCCAGCCACTAGTTGAATGTTATTTGGATTCCCCTATTTATTGAAACCGATCAGTGATTGAGAATTTGTGGCCACTTGCTAAAGTTGCCGTGTTGGCAGCAAGAGAAATATGAAGTAGTGCTTCCGATTGACTTACATTAATTCTAAAGTCCTATTGCTATTATGGGAAGAAGGCTGTGTGCATTTCCTCTTTGGTCTTCCCCTTCATAGGACAAATCGGTTAGATGAAAACAAAGCAGCTGCTCCCCAAAATTGCCGACTTCTCAGCCCTTCCATATACTTGCATTTCGATTTGAGCGGCTGAAGAATTCATCAAAGATGTATGCAAGTTGTATGATATCATTAAGATTAAACTTCTAGGTCATTTTTGTCGATCCATAGTTTGTCCTTCCTACATGATGGTTTGACCTGAATTACCATTGTTCAAGCAGCTCCACCCACTAGTTGAAAGTTACTTTGATTCCCCTTTTTCTTGAAACCGATCAGTATTTGGAAATTTGTGGCCACTTGCGAAAGTTGCCTTGTTGGCAGCAAGAGAAATATGAAGTAGTTCTTCCGATTGACTTACATTAATTCTAAAGTCCTATTGCTATTATGGGAAGATGTCTGTGTGCATTTCCTCTTTGGTCTTCCCCTTCATAGGACAAATCGGTTAGATGAAAACAACGGTGCTGCTCACCAAAATTGCCGACTTCTCAGCCCTTCCATATACTTGCATTTCGATTTGAGCGGCTGAAGAATTCATCAAAGATGTATGCAAGTTGTATGATATCATTAAGATTAAACTTCTAGGTCATTTTTGTCGATCCATAGTTTGTCCTTCCTACATGATGGTATGACCTGAATTATCATTGTCCAAGCAGCTCCACCCACTAGTTGAAAGTTATTTTGATTCCCCAATTTCTTGAAACCGATCAGTGATTGGGAATTTGTGGCCACTTGCTAAAGTTGCCTTGTTGGCAGCTAGAGAAATATGAAGTAGTGCTTCCGATTGACTTACAATAATTCTTAAGTCCTATTGCTATTATGGGAAGAAGTCTGTGTGCATTTCCTCTTTGGTCTTCCCCTTCATCGGACAAATCGGTTAGAAGAAAACAAAGGAGCTGCTCCCCAAAATTACCGACTTCTCAGCCCTTCCATATACTTACAATTCGATTTGAGCGGCTGAAGAATTCATCAAAGATGTATGCAAGTTGTATGATATCATTAAGATTAAACTTCTAGGTCATTTTTGTCGATCCATAGTATGTCTTTCCTACATGATGGTATGACCTGAATTACCGTTGTCCAAGCAGCTCCACCCACTAGTTGAAAGTTATTTGGATTCCCCTATTTATTGAAACCGATCAGTGTTTTGGAATTTGTGGCCACTTGCTAAAGTTGCCTTGTTGGCAGCAAGAGAAATATGAAGTAGTGCTTCCGATTGACTTACATTAATTCTAAAGTCCTATTGCTTTTATGGGAAGAAGTCTGTGTGCATTTCCTCTTTGGTCTTCCCCTTCATAGGACAAATCGGTAAGAATGAAAATAAAGGAGTTGCTCACCAAAATTGCCGACTCGTCAGCCCTTCCACATTTACATTTTGATTTTAGCGGCTGAAGAATTCATCAAAGATATATGAAAGTTGTTTGATATCCTCATGATTAAAGTTCTAGGACATTTTTGTCGACCCATAGTATGTCCTCCTAAATGAAGGTATGACCAGAATTACCATCAGGTAAGCATCTCCACCTACTAGCCGAGAGGCACTTTGATTCCCCTTTTTATTGAAATCGAAACATTTTTTGGAATTTGTGGCCACTCTCGAAACATGCTGTGTTGGCAGAAGGAGAAATATGGTGTAGCGCATCCGATTGACTTTCATCAATTATAAAGTCGTATTTCTATTTATGGGAAGAAATTTGTGTGCATTTCCTCTTTGGTCTTCCCCATCATAGGACAAATCGTTTAGAACTGAAACAATGGAGTTGTTGACCAAAATTTTCGACTCTCAGCCCTTACACATACATATATTTCGACATTTGTGGCTGAAGAATCCATCAAGGATGTACAAAAATCTGTATGATATGCTTAAAATTGGGGGATCCAATTAATTTTTGTCGGTCCATCGTTTATCCTTCCGACCTGATGGTATGACCTCAATTACCATCGTCCTAGTAGTTCATCCCACTACGTCAAGGCCATATTGTTTTCCCAATTTATTGGAAGTCGAAACAATGTTTGGGAATTTGTGGCCACTTGCTAAATTTGCCATGTTGCCAGTAAAATAAATGTGGAGTAGTGCATTCAGAGGGCCTACATCTACTTTATAGTCATATTGCTATTATGGGAAGAAATCTTCGTGCATTTCCTCTTTAGTCTTCCCCTTCATAGGACAAATCGGAAAGAATGAAAACAATGGAGCTGATGAGATAAATTCCCGATTTCTCAGCCTTTCCACACACATTAATTTTGATGCTAATGACTGGATAATTCATCAGAGTTTTAGGAAATTTGTATGCTATGGTTGAAATCCAAGTTCAATGATGTTTTTGTCGTTCAATTGCGTGTTCTTCCTGCATGATGGTAAGACCTGAATTACCATCATCCTAGCAGCTCCACCTAGTAGCTAAAGGCCATATTGATTCCCCTATTTATTGGAAGGCCGACCATTGTTTTGGAAGTTGTGGCCGCATACTAAACTTTCCATTTGGCGGCAAAAGAAATATGGAGCAGTGTATCCAATTGACTTGCATCAACTACAAAGTCCTATTGCTACTAAGGGAAGGAATATGTGTGCATTTCGTCTTTCACCTTCCCCTTGTAGGACAAATCGGTTAGAATGAAAACAATGGAGCTGCTCACCAAAACTGCTGACTTCTCAGCCCTTCCATATACTTGCATTTCGATTTGAGCGGCTGAAGAATTCATCAAAGATGTATGCAAGTTGTATAATATCATTAAGATTAAACTTCTAGGTCATTTTTGTCGATCCATAGTATGTCCTTCCTACATTATGGTATGACCTGAATTACCGTTGTCCAAGCAGCTCCACCCACTAGTTGAAAGTTATATTGATTCCCCAATTTATTGAAACCGATCAGTGATTGGGAATTTGTGGCCACTTGCTAAAGTTGCCTTGTTGGCAGCAAGAGAAATATGAAGTAGTGCTTCCGATTGACTTACATTAATTCTAAAGTCCTATTGCTATTATGGGAAGATGTCTGTGTGCATTTCCTCTTTGGTCTTCCCCTTCATAGGACAAATCGGTAAGAATGAAAATAAAGGAGCTGCTCACCAAAATTGCCGACTCGTCAGCCCATCCACATATTTACATTTTGATTTTAGCGGCTGAAGAATTCATCAAAGATATATGAAAGTTGTTTGATATCCTCATTATTAAAGTTCCAGGACATTTTTGTCGATCCATAGTATGTCCTCCTACATGAAGGTATGACCAGAATTACCATCATGTAAGCATCTCCACCTACTAACCGAGAGGCACTTTTGATTCCCCTTTTTATTGAAATCGAAATATTTTTTGGAATTTGTGGCCACTCTCTAAACTTGCCAGGTTGGCAGAAAGAGAAAAATGGTGTAGGGCATCCGATTGACTTTCATCAATTATAAAGTCCTATTTTTATTTATGGGAGGAAATCTTTATGCATTTCCTCTTTGGTCTTCCCCTTATAGGACAAATCGTTTAGAACTGAAACAATGGAGTTGCTGACCAAAATTTTCGACTCTCAGCCCTTATACATACATACATTTCGACATTAGTGGGTGAAGAATCCATCAAGGATGTACAAAAATCTGTTTGATATGCTTAAAATTAGGGGATCCAATTAATTTTTGTCGGTCCATCGTTTGTCCTTCCGACATGATGGTATGACCTCAATTACCATCGTTTGTCCTTATAGGACAAATCGGTTAGAATGAAAACAAAGGAGCTCCTCACCAAAATTGCAGACTTCTTAGCCCTTCCATGTACTTGCATTTCGATTTGACTTACATTAATTCTAAAGTCCTTTTGCTATCATGAGAAGAAGTCTGTGTGCATTTCGTCTTTGGTCTTCCCCTTCATAGGACAAATCGGTTAGATGAAAACAAAGGAGCTGATCCCCAAAATTGCCGACTTCTCATCCCTTCCATATACTTGCATTTCGATTTGAGGTGAAGAATTCATCAAAGATGTATGCAAGTTGTATGATATCATTAAGATTAAACTTCTAGGTCATTTTTGTCGATCCATAGTATGTCCTTCCTACATGATGGTATGACCTGAATTACCATTGTCCAAGCAGCTCCACCCATTTGTTGAAAGTTTTTTGGATTCCCCTTTTTATTGAAACCGATCAATGTTTGGGAATTTGTGGCCACTTGCTAAAGTTGCCTTGTTGGCAGGAAGAGAAATGTGAAGTTGTGCTTCCGATTGACTTACATTAATTCTAAAGTCCTATTGCTATTATGGGAAGAAGTCTGTGTGCATTTCCTCTTTGGTCTTCCCCTTCATAGGACAAATCGGTTAGATGAAAACAAAGGAGCTGTTCACCAAAATTTCCGACTTCTCAGCCCTTCCATATACTTGCATTACGATTTGAGTGGCTGAAGAATTCATCAAAGATGTATGCAAGTTGTATGATATCATTAAGATTAAACTTCTAGGTCATTTTTGTCGATCCATAGTATGTCCTTCCTACATGATGCTATGACCTGAATTACCATTGTCCAAGAGGCTCCACCCACTAGTTGGAAGTTATTTGGATTCCCCTATTTATTGAAACCGATCAGTGTTTTGGAATTTGTGGCCACTTGCTAAAGTTGCCTTGTTGGCAGCAAGATAAATATTAAGTAGTGCTTCCGATTGACTTGCATTAATTCTAAAGTCCATTGCTATTATGGGAAGAAGTCTGTGTGCATTTCCTCTTTGGTCTTGTCCTTCATAGGACAAATCGGTAAGAATGAAAATAAAGGAGCTGCTCACCAAATTTGCCGACTCTTCCGCCCATCCACATTTTTACATTTCGATTTGAGCGGCTGAAGAAATTCATCAAAGACATATGAAAGTTGTTTGATATCCTCATGATTAAAGTTCCCGGACATTTTTGTCGATCCATAGTATGTCCTCCTACATGAAGGTATGACCAGAATTACCATCATGTAGGCATCTCCACCTACTAACCGAGAGCCACTTTGATTCCCCTTTTTATTGAAATCGAAACATTTTTTGGAATTTGTGGCCACTCTCGAAACTTGCCATGTTGGCAGAAAGAGAAATATGGTGTAGCGCATCCGATTGACTTTCATGAATTAAAAAGTCCTATTTCCATTTATGGGATGAAATCTGTGTGCATTTCCTCTTTGGTCTTCCCCTTCATTGGTCAAATTGTTCAGAACTGAAACAATGGAGTTGCTGAACAAAATTTTCGACTCTCAGCCCTTACACATACATACATTTCGACATTAGTGGCTGAAGAATCCATCAAGGATGTACAAAAATGTGTATGATATGCTTAAAATTAGGGGATCCAATTAAGTTTTGTCGGTCCATCGTTTATCCTTCCGACATGATGGTATGACCTCAATGACCATCGTCCTAGTAGTGCATCCCACTACGTCAAGGCCATATTGTTTTCCCAATTTATTGGAAGTCGATACAAAGTTTGGGAATTTGGGGCCACTTGCTAAATTTGCCATGTTGCCAGTAAAATAAATGTGGAGTAGTGCATTCAGAGGGCCTACATCAACTTTATTGTCATATTGCTATTATGGGAAGAAATCTTCGTGCATTTCCTCTTTAGTCTTCCCCTTCATAGGACAAATCGGAAAGAATGAAAACAATGGAGCTGATGACATAAATTCCCGATTTGTCAGCCTTTCCACACACATTAATTTTGATGCTAATGACTGGATAATTCTTCAGAGTTGTAGGAAATTTGTATGCTATGGTTAAAATACAAGTTCAATGATGTTTTTGTCGTTCAATTGCGTGTTCCTCCTGCGTGATGGTAAGACCTGAATTACCTTCATCCTAGCAACTCCACCTAGTAGCTAAAGGCCATATTGATTCCCCTATTTATTGGAAGTCCGACCATTGTTTTGGAAGTTGTGGCCGCATGCTAAACTTTTCATATGGCGGGAAAGGAAATATGGAGCAGTGGATCCAATTGACTTACGTCAACTACAAAGTCCTATTGCTACTAAGGGAAGGAATATGTGTGCATTTCCTCTTTCACCTTCCCCTTCTTGGACAAATCGGTTAGAATGAAAACAAAGGAGCTGCCCACCAAAATTGCTGACTTCTCAGTCCTTCCATATACTTGCATTTCGATTTGACTTACATTAATTCTAAAGTCCTTTTGCTATCATGAGAAGAAGTCTGTGTGCATTTCCTCTTTGGTATTCCCCTTCATAGGACAAATCGGTTAGATGAAAACAAAGGAGCTGCTCACCAAAATTGCCGACTTCTCATCCCTTCCATATACTTGCATTTCGATTTGTGCAGCTGAAGAATTGATCAAAGATATATGCAAGTTGTATGATATCATTAAGATTAAACTTCTAGGTCATTTTTGTCGATCCATAGTATGTCCTTCCTACATGATGGTATGACCTGACTTTCCATTGTCCAAGCAGCTCCACCCACTTGTTGAAAGTTTTTTGGATTCCACTTTTTATTGAAACCGATCAATGTTTCGGAATTTGTGGCCACTTGCTAAAGTTGCCTTGTTGGCAGGAAGAGAAATATGAAGTAGTTCTTCCGATTGACTTACATTAATTCTCAAGTACTATTGCTATTATGAGAAGAAGTCTGTGTGCATTTCCTCTTTGGTCTTCTCCTTCATAGGACAAATCGGTTAGATGAAAACAAAGGAGCTGCTCACCAAAATTGCCGACTTCTCATCCCTTCCATATACTTGCATTTCGATTTCAGCGGCTGAAGAATTCATCAAAGATGTATGCAAGTTGTATGATATCATTAAGATTAAACTTCTAGGTGATTTTTGTCGATCCATAGTATGTCCTTCCTACATGATGGTGTGACCAGAATTACCATTGTCCAAGCAGCTCCACCCATTTGTTGAAAGTTTGGGAATTTGTGGCCACTTGCTAAAGTTGCCTTGTTGGCAGGAAGAGAAATATGTAGTTGTGCTTCCGGTTGACTTACATTAATTCTAAAGACCTATTGCTATTATGGGAAGAAGTCTGTGTTCATTTCCTCTTTGGTCTTCCCCTTCATAGGACAAATCGGTTAGATGAAAACAAAGGAGCTGCTCACCAAAATTGCCGACTTCTCAGCCCTTCCATTTACTTGCATTTCGATTTGAGCGGCTGAAGAATTCATCAAAGATGTATGCAAGTTGTATGATATCATTAAGATTAGAGTTCTAGGTCATTTTTGTCGATCCATAGTATGTCCTTCCTACATGATGGTATGACCTGAATTACCATTGTCCTAGCAGCTCCACCCACTAGTTGAATGTTATTTTGATTCCCCTATTTCTTGAAACCGATCAGTGTTTGGGAATTTGTGGCCACTTGCTGAAGTTGCCTTGTTGGCAGCAAGAGGAATATGAAGTAGTGCTTCCGATTGACTTACATTAATTCTAAAGTCCTATTGCTATTATGGGAAGAAGTCTGTGTGCATTTCCTCTTTGGTCTTCCCCTTCATAGGACAAATCGGTTAGATGAAAACAAAGGAGCTGCTCCCCAAAATTGCCGACTTCTCAGCCCTGCCATATACTTACATTTCGATTTGAGCGGCTGAAGAATTCATCAAAGATGTATGCAAGTTGTATGATATCATTAAGATTAAACTTCTAGGTCATTTTTGTCGATCCATAGTATGTCTTTCCTACATGATGGTATGACCTGAATTACCATTGTCCAAGCAGCTCCACCCACTAGTTGAAAGTTATTTGGATTCCCCTATTTATTGAAACCGATCAGTGTTTTGGAATTTGTGGCCGTTTTCTAAAGTTGCCTTGTTGGCAGCAAGAGAAATATGAAGTAGTGCTTCCGATTGACTTACATTAATTCTAAAGTCCTATTGCTATTATGGGAAGAAGTCTGTGTGCATTTACTCTTTGGTCATCCCTTTCATAGGACAAATCGGTAAGAATGAAAATAAAGGAGTTGCTCATCAAAATTGCCGACTCGTCAGCCCTTCCACATATTTACATTTCGATTTTAGCGGCTGAAGAATTCATCAGAGATATATGAAAGTTGTTTGTTATCCTCATGATTAAAGTTCCAGGACATTTTTGTCGATCCATAGTATGTCCTCCTACATGAAGGTATGACCAGAATTACCATCATGTTGGCATCTCCACCTACTAACCGAGAGCCACTTTGATTCCCCTTTTTATTGAAATCGAAACATTTTTTGGAATTTGTGGCCACTCTCGAAACTTGCCATGTTGGCAAAAAGAGAAATATGGTGTAGCGCATCCGATTGACTTTCATGAATTAAAAAGTCCTATTTCCATTTATGGGAAGAAATTTGTGTGCATTTCCTCTTTGGTCTTCCCCATCATAGGTCAAATCGTTTAGAACTGAAACAATGGAGTTGTTGACCAAAATTTTCGACTCTCAGCCCTTACACATACCTACACTTCGACATTAGTGGCTGAAGAATCCATCAACGATGTACAAAAATCTGTATGATAAGCTTAAAATTTGGGGATCCAATTAAATTTTGTCGGTCCATCGTTTATCCTTCCGACATGATGGTATGACCTCAATTACCATCGTCCTAGTAGTTCATCCCACTACGTCAAGGCCATATTGTTTTCCCAATTTATTGGAAGTCGAGACAAAGTTTGGGAATTTGTGGCCACTTGCTAAATTTGGTATGTTGCCAGTAATATAAATGTGGAGTAGTGCATTCAGAGGGCCTACATCTACTTTATAGTCATATAGCTGTTATGGGAAGAAATCTTCGTGCATTTCCTCTTTAGTCTTCTCCTTCATAGGACAAATCGGAAAGAATGAAAACAATGGAGCTGATGACATAAATTCCCGATTTCTCAGCCTTTCCACACACATTAATTTTGATGGTAATGACTGGATAATTCATCATAGATGTAGGAAATTTGTATGCTATGGTTAAAATACAAGTTCGATAATGTTTTTGTCGTTCAATTGCGTGTTCCTCCTGCATGATGGTAAGACCTGAATTACCATCATCCTAGCAGCTCCACCTAGTAGCTGAAGGCCATATTGATTCCCCTATTTATTGGTAGTCCGACCATTGTTTTGGAAGTTGTGGCCGCATGCTAAACTTTCCATTTGGCGGCAAAAGAAATATGGAGCAGTGGATCCAATTGACTTACTTCAACTACAAAGTCCTATTGCGGGAAGGAATTTGTGTGCATTTCCTTTTTGGTATTCCCCTTATAGGAAAAATCGGTTAGAATGAAAACAAAGGAGCTGCTCACCAAATTTGCCGACTTCTCAGCCCTTCCATATACTTGTATTTCGATTTGAGCGGCTGAAGAGTTCATAAAAAATGTATGCAAGTTCTATGATATCATTAAGATTAAACTTCTAGGTCATTTTTGTCGATCCATAGTATGTCCTTCCTACATGATCGTATGACCTGAATTACCATTGTCCAAGCTGCTCCACCAACTAGTTGAAAGTTATTTTGATTCCCCAATTTATTGAAACCGATCAGTGATTGGGAATTTGTGGCCACTTGCTAAAGTTGCCTTGTTGGCAGCAAGAGAAATATGAAGTAGTGCTTCCGATTGACTTACATTAATTCTAAAGTCCTATTGCTATTATGGGAAGATGTCTGTGTGCATTTCCTCTTTGGTCTTCCCCTTCATTGGACAAATCGGTAGGAATGAAAATAAAGGAGCTGCTCACCAAAATTGCCGACTCGTCAGCCCATCCACATATTTACATTTCGATTTTAGCGGCTGAAGAATTCGTCAAAGATATATGAAAGTTGTTTGATATCCTCATTATTAAAGTTCCAGGACATTTTGGTCGATCCATAGTATGTCCTCCTACATGAAGGTATGACCAGAATTACCATCATGTAAGCATCTCCACCTACTAACCGAGAGGCACTTTTGATTCCCCTTTTTATTTAAATCGATACATTTTTTGGAATTTGTGGCCACTCTCTAAACTTGCCATGTTGGCAGAAAGAGAAATATGGTGTAGCGCATCCGATTGACTTTCATCAATTATAAAGTCCTATTTTTATTTATGGGAAGAAATCTGTCTGCATTTCCTCTTTGGTCTTCCCCTTCATCGGACAAATCGTTTAGAACTGAAACAATGGAGTTGCTGACCAAAATTTTCGACTCTCAGCCCTTATACATACATACATTTCGACATTAGTGGGTGAAGAATCCATCAAGGATGTACAAAAATATGTATGATATGCTTAAAATTAGGGGATCCAATTAATTTTTATCGGTCCATCGTTTGTCCTTCCACTTGCTAAAGAATCCACTTGCTAAATTTGCCATGTTGCCAGTAAAATAAATGTGGAGTAGTGCATTCAGAGGGCCTACATCAACTTTATAGTCATATTGCTATTATGGGAAGAAATCTTCGTGCATTTCCTCTTTAGTCTTCCCCTTCATAGGAAAAATCGGAAAGAATGAAAACAATGGAGCTGATGACATAAATTCTCGATTTCTCAGCCTTTCCACACTCATTCATTTTGATGTTACTGACTAGATAATTCATCAGAGTTGTAGGAAATTTGTATGCTATGGTTAACATACAAGTTCAATGATGTTTTTGTCGTTCAATTGCGTGTTCCTCCTGCATGATGGTAAGACTTGAATTACCATCATCCTAGCAGCTCCACCTAGTAGCTGAAGGCCATATTGATTCCCCTATTTATTGGTAGTCCGACCATTGTTTTGGAAGTTGTGGCCGCATGTTAAACTTTCCATTTGGCGGCAAAAGAAATATGGAGCAGTGGATCCAATTGACTTACTTCAACTACAAAGTCCTATTGCGGGAAGGAATATGTGTGCATTTCCTTTTTGGTCTTCCCCTTATAGGACAAATCGGTTAGAATGAAAACAAAGGAGCTGCTCACCAAAATTGCCGACTTCTCAGCCCTTCCCTATACTTGTATTTCGATTTGAGCGGCTGAAGAATTCATCAAAAATGTGTGCAAGTTGTATGATATCATTAAGATTAAACTTCTAGGTCATTTTTGTCGATCCATAGTATGTCCTTCCGACATGATGCTATGACCTGAATTACCATTGTCCCAGATGCTCCACCCACTAGTTGAAAGTTATTTTGATTCCCCTTTTTATTGAAACCGATCAGTGTTTGGGAATTTGTGGCCACTTGCTAAAGTTTCCTTGTTGGCAGCAAGAGAAATATGAAGTAGTGCTTCAGATTGACTTACATTAATTCTGAAGTCCTCTGGCTATTATGGGAAGAAGTCTGTGTGCATTTCCTCTTTGGTCTTCCCCTTCCTAGGACAAATAAGTAAGAATGAAAATAAAGGAGCTGTTCACCAAAATTGCCGACTCGTCAGCCCATCCACATATTTACATTTCGATTTTAGCGGCTGAAGAATTCATCAAAGATATATGAAAGTTGTTTGATATCCTCATTATTAAAGTTCCATGACATTTTTGTCGATCCATAGTATGTCCTCCTACATGAAGGTATGACCAGAATTACCATCATGTAAGCATCTCCACCTACTAACCGAGCGGCACTTTTGATTCCCCTTTTTATTTAAATCGAAACATTTTTTGGAATTTGTGGCCACTCTCTAAACTTGCCATGTTGGCAGAAAGAGAAATATGGTGTAGCGCATCCGATTGACTTTCATCAATTATAAAGTCCTATTTTTATTTATGGGAAGAAATCTGTCTGCATTTCCTCTTTGGTCTTACCCTTCATCGGACAAATCGTTTAGAACTGAAATAATGGAGTTGCTGACCAAAATTTTCGACTCTCAGCCCTTATACATACATAGATTTCGACATTAGTGGGTGAAGAATCCATCAAGGATGTACAAAAATATGTATGATATGCTTAAAATTAGGGGATCCAATTAATTTTTGTCGGTCCATCGTTTGTCCTTCCACTTGCTAAAGAATCCACTTGCTAAATTTGCATGTTGCCAGTAAAATAAATGTGGAGTAGTGCATTCAGAAGGCCTACATCAACTTTATAGTCTTATTGCTATTATGGGAAGAAATCTTGGTGCATTTCCTCTTTAGTCTTCCCCTTCATAGGACAAATCGGAAAGAATGAAAACAATGGAGCTGATGACATAAATTCCCGATTTCTCAGCCTTTCCACACACATTAATTTTGATGCTAATGACTGGATAATTCTACCGAGTTGTAGGAAATTTGTATGCTGTGGTTAAAATACAAGTTCAATGATGTTTTTGTCGTTCAATTGCGTGTTCCTCCTGCTTGTTGGTAAGACCTGAATTACCATCATCGTAGCAGCTCCACCTTGTAGCTGAAGGCCATATTGATTCCCCTATTTATTGGTAGTCCAACCATTGTTTTGGAAGTTGTAGCCGCATGCTAAACTTTCCATTTGGCGGCAAAAGAAATATGGAGCAGTGGATCCAATTGACTTACTTCAACTACAAAGTCCTATTGCGGGAAGGAATATGTGTGCCTTTCCTCTTTAACCTTCCCCTTATAGGACAAATCGGTTAGAATGAGAACAAAGGAGCTGCTCACCAAAATTGCTGACTTCTCAGCCCTTCCATATACTTGCATTTCGATTTGAGCGGCTGAAGAATTCATCAAAGATGTATGCAAGTTGTATGATATCATTAAGATTAAACTTCTAGGTCATTTTTGTCGATCCATAGTATGTCCTTCCTACATGATGGTATGACCTGAATTACCATTGTCCAAGCAGCTCCACCCACTAGTTGAATGTTATTTTGATTCCCCAATTTATTGAAACCGATCAGTGATTGGGAATTTGTGGCCACTTGCGAAAGTTGCCTTGTTTGCAGCAAGAGAAATATGAAGTAGTTCTTCCGATTGACTTACATTAATTCTAAAGTCCTATTGCTATTATGAGAATAAGTCTGTGTGCATTTCCTTTTTGGTGTTGCCCTTCATAGGACAAATCGGTTAGATGAAAACAATGGGGCTGCTCACCAAAATTGCCAACTTCTCAGCTCTTCCATATACTTGCATTTCGATTTGAGCGCCTGAAGAATTAATCAAAGATGTATGCAAGTTGTATGATATCATTAAGATTAAACTTCTAGGTCATTTTTGTCGATCCATAGTATGTCCTTCCTACATGATGGTATGACCTGAATTACCATTGTCCAAGCAGCTCCACCCACTAGTTGAAAGTTACTTTGATTCCCCTTTTTATTGAAACCGATCAGTGTTTGTAAATTTGTGGCCACTTGCGAAAGTTGCCTTGTTGGCAGCAAGAGAAATATGAAGTAGTTCTTCCGACTGACTTACATTAATTCTAAAGTCCTATTGCTATTATGAGAAGAAGTCTGTGTGCATTTCCTTTTTGGTCTTCCCCTTCATAGGACAAATCGGTTAGATGAAAACAATGGGGCTGCTCACCAAAATTGCCGACTTCTCAGCCCTTCCATATACTTGCATTTCGATTTGAGCGGCTGAAGAATTCATCAAAGATGTATGCAAGTTGTATGATATCATTAAGATTAAACTTCTAGGTCATTTTTGTCGATCCATAGTATGTCCTTCCTACATGATGGTATGACCTGAATTACCATTGTCCAAGCAGCTCCACCCACTAGTTGAAAGTTATTTTGATTCCCCAATATATTGAAACCGATCAGTGATTGGGAATTTGTGGCCACTTGCTAAAGTTGCCTTGTTGGCAGCAAGAGAAATATGAAGTAATGCTTCCGATTGACTTAACATTAATTCTAAAGTCCTATTGCTATTATGGGAAGATGTCTGTGTGCATTTCTTCTTTGGTGTTCCCCTTCATAGGACAAATCGGTAAGAATGAAAATAAAGGAGCTGCTCACCAAAATTGCCGACTCGTCAGCCCATCCACATATTTACATTTCGATTTTAGCGGCTGAAGAATTCATCAAAGATGTATGAAAGTTGTTTGATATCCTCATTATTAAAGTTCCAGGACATTTTTGTCGATCCATAGTATGTCCTCCTACATGAAGGTATGACCAGAATTACCATCATGTAACCATCTCCACCTACTAACCGAGAGGCACTTTTGATTCCCCTTTTTATTTAAATCGAAACATTTTTTGGAATTTGTGGCCACTCTCTAAACTTGCCATGTTGGCAGAAAGAGAAATATGATGTAGCGCATCCGATTGACTTTCATCAATTATAAAGTCCTATTTTTATTTATGGGAAGAAATCTGTCTGCATTTCCTCTTTGGTCTTCCCCTTCATCAGACAAATCGTTTAGAACTGAAACAATGGAGTTGCTGACCAATATTTTCGACTCTCAGCCCTTATACATACATAGATTTCGACATTAGTGGGTGAAGAATCCATCAAGGATGTACAAAAATATGTATGATATGCTTAAAATTAGGGGATCCAATTAATTTTTGTCGGTCCATCGTTTGTCCTTCCACTTGCTAAAGAATCCACTTGCTAAATTTGCCATGTTGCCAGTAAAATAAATGTGGAGTAGTGCATTCAGAGGGCCTACATCAACTTTATAGTCATATTGCTATTATGGGAAGAAATCTTCGTGCATTTCCTCTTTAGTCTTCCCCTTGATAGGACAAATCGGAAAGAATGAAAATAATGGAGCTGATGACATAAATTTCCGATTTCTCAGCCTTTCCACACACATTAATTTTGATGCTAATGACTGGATAATTCTTCCGAGTTGTAGGAAATTTGTATGCTATGGTTAAAATACAAGTTCAATGATGTTTTTGTCGTTCAATTGCGTGTTCCTCCTGCATGTTGGTAAGACCTGAATTTCCATCATCGTAGCAGCTCCACCTTGTAGCTGAAGGCCATATTGATTCCCCTATTTATTGGAAGTCCGACCATTATTTTGGAAGTTGTGGCTGCATGCTAAACTTTCCATTTGGCGGCAAAAGAAATATGGAGCAGTGGATCCAATTGACTTACTTCGACTACAAAGTCCTATTGCGGGAAGGAATATGTGTGCCTTTCCTCTTTAACCTTCCCCTTATAGGACAAATCGGTTAGAATGAGAACAAAGGAGCTGCTCACCAAAATTGCTGACTTCTCAGCCCTTCCATATACTTGCATTTCGATTTGAGCGGCTGAAGAATTGATCAAAGATGTATGCAAGTTGTATGATAGCATTAAGATTAAACTTCTAGGTCATTTTTGTCGATCTATAGTATGTCCTTCCAACATGATGGTATGACCTGAAATACCATTGTCCAAGCAGCTCCACCCACTAGTTGAAAGTTATTTTGATTCCCCTTTTTATTGAAACCGATCAGTGTTTAGGAATTTGTGGCCACTTGCTAAAGTTGCCTTGTTGGCAGCAAGAGAAATATGAAGTAGTGCTTCCGATTGACTTACATTAATTCTAAAGTCCTATTGCTATTATGGGAAGAAGTCTGTGTGCATTTCCTCTTTGATCTTCCCCTTCATAGGACAAATCGGTTAGATGAAAACAAAGGAGCTGCTCACCAAAATTGCCGACTTCTCAGCCCTTCCATATACTTGCATTTCGATTTGAGCGGCTGAAGAATTCATCAAAGAGGTATGCAAGTTGTATGATATCATTAAGATTAAACTTCTAGGTCATTTTTATCGATCCATAGTTTGTCTTGCCTACATGATGGTATGACCTGAATTACCATTGTCCAAGCAGCTCCACCCACTAGTTGAAAGTAATTTGGATTCCCCTATTTACTGAAACCGATCAGTGATTGGGAATTTGTGGCCACTTGCTAAAGTTGCCGTGTTGGCAGCAAGAGAAATATGAAGTAGTGCTTCCGATTGACTTACATTAATTCTAAAGTCCTATTGCTATTCTGAGAAGAAGTCTGTGTGCATTTCCTTTTTGGTCTTCCCCTTCATAGGACAAATCGGTTAGATGAAAACAAAGCAGCTGCTCCCCAAAATTGCCGACTTCTCAGCCCTTCCATATACTTGCATTTCGATTTTAGCGGCTGAAGAATTCATCAAAGATGTATGCAAGTTGTATGATATCATTAAGATTAAACTTCTAGGTCATTTTTGTCGATCCATAGTATGTCCTTCCTACATGATGGTATGACCTGAATTACCATTGTTCAAGCAGCTCCACCCACTAGTTGAAAGTTACTTTGATTCCCCTTTTTATTGAAACCGATCAGTGTTTGGAAATTTGTGGCCACTTGCGAAAGTTGCCTTGTTGGCAGCAAGAGAAAAATGAAGTAGTTCTTCCGATTGACTTACATTAATTCTAAAGTCCTATTGCTATTATGATAAGAAGTCTGTGTGCATTTCCTTTTTGGTCTTCCCCTTCATGGGACAAATCGGTTAGATGAAAACAATGGGGCTGCTCACCAAAATTGCCGACTTCTCAGCCCTTCCATATACTTGCATTTCGATTTGAGCGGCTGAAGAATTCATTAAAGATGTATGCAAATTGTATGATATCATTAAGATTAAACTTCTAGGTCATTTTTGTCGATCCATAGTATGTCCTTCCTACATGATGGTATGACCTGAATTACCATTGTCCAAGCAGCTCCACCCACTAGTTGAAAGTTATTTTGATTCCCCAATTTATTGAAACCGATCAGTGATTGGGAATTTGTGGCCACTTGCTAAAGTTGCCTTGTTGGCAGCAAGAGAAATTTGAAGTAGTGCTTCCGATTGACTTACATTAATTCTAAAGTCCTATTGCTATTTTGGGAAGATGTCTGTGTGCATTTCCTCTTTGGTCTTTCCATTCATAGGACAAATCGGTAAGAATGAAAATAAAGGAGCTGCTCACCAAAATTGCCGACTCGTCAGCCCATCCACATATTTACATTTCGATTTTAGCGGCTGAAGAATTCATCAAAGATATATGAAAATTGTTTGATGTCCTTATGATTAAAGTTCCAAGACATTTTTGTCGATCCATAGTATGTCCTCCTACATGAAGGTATGACCAGAATTTGCATCATGTAAGCATCTCTACCTACTAACCGAGAGCCACTTTGATTCCCCTTTTTATTGAAATCAAAACATTTTTTGGAATTTGTGGCCACTCTCTAAACATGCCATTTTGGCCGAAAGATAAATATGGTGTAGCGCATCCGATTGACTTTCATCAATTATAAAGTCCTATTTCTATTGATTCCCCTATTTATTGGAAGTTCTTCCATTATTTTGGAAGTTGTGGCCGCATGCTAAACTTTCCATTTGGCGGCAAAAGAAATATGGAGCAGTGGATTCAATTGACTTACTTCAACTACAAAGTCCTATTGCGGGAAGTATATGTGTGCATTTCCTCTTTCACCTTCCCCTTATAGGACAAATCGGTTAGAATGAAAACAAAGGAGCTGCTCACCAAAATTGACGACTTCTCAGCCCTTCCATATACTTGCATTTCGATTTGAGCGGCTGAAGAGTTCATCAAAGATGTATGCAAGTTGTATGATATCATCAAGATTAAACTTCTAGGTCATTTTTGTCGATCCATAGTATGTCCTTCCTACATGATGATATGACCTGAATTACCATTGTCCAAGCCGCTCTACCCACTAGTTGAAAGTTATTTTGATTCCCCTTTTTTATTGAAACCGATCAGTGTTTGTGAATTTGTGGCCACTTGCTAAAGTTGCCATGTTGGCAGCAAGAGAAATATGAAGTCGTGCTTCCGATTAAATTACATTAATTCTAAAGTCCTATTGCTATTATGGGAAAAATCTGTGTGCATTTCCTCTTTGATCCTCCCCTTCATAGGACAAATCGGTTAGATGAAAACAAAGGAGTTGCTCACCAAAATTGTCGACTTCCCAGCCCTTCCATATATTTGCATTTCGATTTGAGCGGCTGAAGAATTCATCAAAGATGTATGCACGTTGTATGATATCATTAAGATTAAACTTCTAGGTCATTTTTGTCGATCCATAGTATGTCCTTCCTACATGATGGTATGACCTGACTTACCATTGTCCAAGCAGCTCCACCCACTAGTTGAAAGTTATTTGGATTCCCCTTTTTATTGAAACCGATCAATATTTGGGAATTTATGGCCACTTGCTAAAGTTGCCTTGTTGGCAGCAAGAGAAATATGAAGTAGTGCTTCCGATTGACTTACATTAATTCTAAAGTCCTATTGCTATTATGGAAAGAAGTCTGTGTGCATTTCCTCTTTGGTCTTCGCCTTCGTAGGACAAATCGGTAAGAATGAAAATAAAGAAGCTGCTCGCCTACTCGTCAGCCCATCCACATATTTACATTTCGATTTTAGCGGCTGAAGAATTCATCAAAGATATATGAAAACTGTGTGATATCCTCATGATTAATGTTCCAGGACATTTTTGTCGATCCATAGTATATCCTCCTACATGATGGTATGACCAGAATTACCAACATGTAAGCATCTCCACCTGCTAACCGAGAGCAACTTTGATTCCCCTTTTATTGAAATCGAAGCATTTTTTGGAATTTGTGGCCACTGTCTAAACTTGCCATGTTGGCAGAAAGATAAATTTGGTGTAGCGCATCCGATTGACTTTCATCAATTGTAAAGTCCTATTTCTATTTATGGGAAGAAATCTGTGTGCATTTCCTCTTTGGCCTTCCCCTTCATAGGACAAATCGTTTTGAACTAAAACAATGGAATTGCTGACCAAAATTTTCGACTCTCAGCTGTTACACATACATACATTTCGACATTAGTGGCTGAAGAATCCATCAAGGAGGTACAAAAATCTGTATGATATGCTTGAAATTAGGGGATCCAATTAATTTTTTTCGGTTCCTCGTTCGCCCTTCCGGCACGATGGTATGACCTCAATTACCATCGTCCTAGTAGTTCATCCCACTACGTCAAGGCCATATTGTTTTCCCATTTAATTGGCAGTCGAAACAAAGTTTGGGAATTTGTGGCCACTTGCTAAATTTGCCATGTTGCCAGAAAAATAAATGTGGAGTAGTGCATTCAGAGGACCTACATCAACTTTATAGTCATATTGCTATTATGGGAAGAAATCTTCGTGCATTTCCTCTTTAGTCTTCCCCTTCATAGGACAAATCGGAAAGAATGTAAACAATGGTGCTGTTGACATAAATTCCCGACTTCTCAGCCTTTCCACACACATTAATTTCGATGCTAATGGCTGGATAATTCATCAAAGTTGTAGGAAATTTGTATGCTATGGTTAACATACAAGTTCAATGATGTTTTTGTCATTCAATTGCGTGTTCCTTCTGGATGATGGTAAGACCTGAATTACCATCATCCTGGCAGCTCCACCTAGTAGCTGAAGGCCATATTGATTCCCCTATTTATTGGAAGTCCGACCAATGTTTTGGAAGTTGTGGCCGTATGCTAAACTTTCCATTTGGCGGCAAAAGAAATATGGAGCAGTGAAACCAATTGTCTTACTTCAACTACAAAGTCCTATTGCTACTAAGGGAAGGAATATGTGTGCATTTCCTCTTTCACCTTCCCCTTATAGGACAAATCGGTTAGAATGAAAACAAAGGAGCTGCTCACCAAAATTGCCGACTTCTTAGCCCTTCCATATACTTGCATTTCGATTTGTGCGGCTGAAGAATTCATCAAAGATGTATGCAAGTTGTATGATATCATCAAGATTAAACTTCTAGGTCATTTTTGTCGATCCATAGTATGTCCTTCCTACATGATGGTATGACCAGAATTACCATTGTCCAAGCAGCTCCACCCACTAGTTGAAAGTTATTTTGATTCCCCTTTTTATTGAAACCGATCAGTGTTTGAGAATTTGTGGCCACTTGCTAAAGTTGCCATGTTGGCAGCAAGTGAAACATGAAGTCGTGCTTCCGATTAAATTACATTAATTCTAAAGTCCTATTGCTATTATGGGAAGAAATCTGTCTGCATTTCCTCTTTGATCCTCCCCTTCATAGGACTAATCGGTTAGATGAAAACAAAGGAGCTGCTCACAAAAATTGCCGACTTCCCAGCCCTTCCATATATTTGCATTTCGATTTGAGCGGCTGAAGAATTAATCAAAGATGTATGCACGTTGTATGATATCATTAAGATTAAACTTCTAGGTCATTTTTGTCGATCCATAGTATGTCCTTCCTACATGATGGTATGACCTGACTTACCATTGTCCAAGCAGCTGCACCCACTAGTTGAAAGTTTTTTGGATTCCCCTTTTTATTGAAACCGATCAATGTTTGGGAATTTGTGGCCACTTGCTAAAGTTGTCGTGTTGGCAGCAAGAGATATATGAAGTAGTGCTTCCGATTGACTTACATTAATTCTAAAGTCCTATTGCTATTATGGAAAGAAGTCTGTGTGCATTTCCTCTTTGGTCTTCTCCTTCATAGGACAAATCGGAAAGAATGAAAATAAAGGAGCTGCTCACCAAACTTGCCGACTCGTCAGCCCATCCACATATTTACATTTCAATTTTAGCGTCTGAAGAATTCATCAAAGATATATTAAAGTTGTTTGATATCCTCATGATTAAAGTTCCAGAACATTTTTGTCGATCCATAGTATGTCCTCCTACATGAAGGTATGACCAGAATTACCATCATGTAAGCATCTCCACCTACTAACCGAGAGCCACTTTGATTCCCCTTTTTATTGAAATCGAAACATTTTTTGGAATTTGTGGCCACTCTCTAAACTTGCCATGTTGGCAGAAAGAGAAATATGGTGTAGCGCTTCCGATTGACTTTCATCAATTATAAAGTTCTATTTCTATTTATGGGATGAAATCTGTGTGTATTTCCTCTTTGGTCTTCCCCTTCATACGACAAATTGTTTATAACTGAAACGATGGAGTTGCTGACCAAAATTTTCGACTCTGAGCCCTTACACATACATACATTTCGACATTAGTGGCTGAAGAATCCAACAAGGATGTACAAAAATCTGTATGATATGCTTAAAATTGGGGGATCCATTTAATTTTTGTCGGTCCATTGTTTGTCCTTCCGACATGATGGTGTGACCTCAATTACCATCGTCCTAGTAGTTCATCCCACTACGTCAAGGCCATATTGTTTTCCCAATTTATTGGAAGTCTAAACAAAGTTTGGGAATTTGTGGCCACTTGCTAAATTTGCCATGTTGCCAGTAAAATAAATGTGAAGTAGTGCATTCAGAGGGCCTACATCAACTTTATAGTCATATTGCTATTATGGGAAGAAATCTTCGTGCATTTCCTCTTTAGTCTTCCCCTTCATAGGACAACTCGGAAAGATTGAAAACAATGGAGCTGATGACATAAAGTCCCGATTTCTCAGCCTTTCCACAAACATTTATTTTGATCCTAATGGCTGGATAATTCATCAGAGTTGTAGGAAATTTGTATGCTATGCTTAACATACAGGTTCAGTGATGTTTTTGTCGTTCAATTGCGTGTTCCTCTTGCATGCTGGTAAGACCTAAACTACCATCATCCTAGCAGCTCCACCTACTAGCTGAAGGCCATATTGAATCCCCTATTTATTGGAAGTCCGACCTTTGTTTTGGATGTTTTGGCCGCATGCTAAACTTTCCATTCGGCGGCAAAAGAAATATGGAGCAGTGGATCCAATTGACTTACATCAACTACAAAGTCCTATTACTACTAAAGGAAGGAATTTTAGTGCATTTCCTCTTTCACCTTCCCCTTATAGGACAAATCGGTTAGAATGAAAACAAAGGAGCTGCTCACCAAAATTGCTGACTTCTCAGCCCTTCCCTATACTTCCATTTCGATTTGAGCGGCTGAAGAATTCATAAAAGATATATGCAAGTTGTATGATATCATTAAGATTAATCTTCTAGGTCATTTTTGTCGATCCATAGTATGTCCTTCCTACATGATGGTATGACCTGAATTACCATTGTCCAAGCAGCTCCACCCACTAGTTGAAAGTTATTTGGATTCCCCTATTTATTGAAACCGATCAGTGTTTTGGAATATGTGGCCACTTGCTAAAGTTGCCTTGTTGGCAGCAAGAGAAATATGAAGTAGTGCTTCCGATTGACTTACATTAATTCTAAAGCCTATTGCTATTATGGGAAGAAGTCTGTGTGCATTTCCTCTTTGGTCTTCCCCTTCATAGGACAAATCGGTAAGAATGAAAATAAAGGAGTTGCTCACCAAAATTGCCGACTTGTCAGCCCATCCACATATTTACATTTCGATTTTAGCGACTGAAGAATTCATCAAAGATATATTAAAGTTGGTGGATATCGTCACGATTAAAGTTCCAGGACATTTTTGTCGATCCATAGTATGTCCTCCTACATGAAGGTATGACCAGACTTACCATCATGTAAGCATCTCCACCTACTAACCGACAGCCACTTTGATTCACCTTTTTGTTGAAATCGAAACATTTTTTGGAATTTGTGGCCACTCTCTAAACTTGCCATGTTGGCAGAAAGAGAAATATGGTGTAGCGCATCCGATTGACTTTCATGAATTATAAATTCGTATTTCTATTTATTGGAAGAAATCTGTGTGCATTTCCACTTTAGTCTTCGCCTTCGTAGGACAAATCGTTTAGAACTGAAACAATGGAGTTGCTGACCAAAATTTTCGACTCTCAGCGCTTACACATACATACATTTCGATATTAGTGGCTGAAGAATCCATCAAGGATGTTCAAAAATCTGTATGATATGCTTAAAATTAGGGGATCCAATTAATTTTTGTCGGTCCATCGTTTGTCCTTCCGACATGATGGTATGACCTCAATAACCATCGTCCTAGTAGTTCATCCCACTACGTCAAGGCCATATTCTTTTCCCAATTTATTGGAAGTCGAAACAAAGTTTGGGAATTTGTGGCCACTTGCTAAATTTGCCATGTTGCCAGTAATATAAATGTGGAGTAGTGCATTCAGAGGGCCTACATAAACTTTATAGTCATATTGCTATTATGGGAAGAAATCTTCGTGCATTTCCTCTTTAGTCTTCCCCTTCATAGGACAAATCGGAAAGAATGAAAACAATGGTGCTAATGAAATTAATTCCCGATTTCTCAGCCTTTCCACACATTCATTTCGATGCTAATGGCTGGATAATTCATCAGATGGTATGACCTGATGAATAGTATGTCCTTCTCGATTTCTCTGCCTTTCCACACATTAACACATTCATTTCGATGCTAATGGCTGGATAATTCATCAGATGGTATGACCTGATGAATAGTATGTCCTTCTCGATTTCTCTGCCTTTCCACACATTAAAATTCTAGGTCATTTTTGTCGATCCATAGTATGTCCTTCCTACATGATTGTATGACCTGAATTACCAATGTCCTAGCAGCTCCACCCACTAGTTGAAATTTATTTTGATTCCCCTTTTTATTGATACCGATCAGTGTTTGGGAATTTGTGGCCACTTGCTAAAGTTGCCTTGTTGGCAGCAAGAAAAATAAGAAGTAGTCCTTCCGATTGACTTACATTAATTCTAAAGTCCTATTGCTATTATGGGAAGAGGTCTGTGCATTTCCTCTTTGCTCTTCCCCTTCATAGGACAAATCGGTAAGTATGAAAATAAAGGAGCTGCTCACCAAAATTGCCGACTCGTCAGCCCATCCACATATTTACATTTCGATTTTAGCGGCTGAAGAATTCATCAAAGATATATGAAAGTTGTTTGATATCCTCATGATTAAAGTTCCAGGACATTTTGTCGATCCATAGTATGTCCTCCTACATGAAGGTATGACAAGAATTACCATCATGTAAGCATCTCCACCTACTAACCGAGAGGCACTTTGATTCCCCATTTTATTGAAATCGAAACATTTTTTGGAATTTGTGGCCACTCTCTAAACTTGCCATGTTGGCAGAAAGAGAAATAAGGTGTCGCACATCCGATTGTCTTTCATCAATTATAAATTCCTATTTCTATTTATGGGATGAAATCTTTGTGCATTTCCTCTTTAGTCTTCCCCTTCATAGGACAAATCGGAAAGAATGAAAACAATGGAGCTGATGACATAAATTCCCGATTTCTCAGCCTTTCCACACACATTCATTTCGATGCTAATGGCTGGATAATTCATCAGAGTTGTAGGAAATTTGTATGCTATGGTTAAGATACAAGTTCAAATGTTTTTGTCGTTCAATTGCGTGTTCCTCCTGCATGATGGTAAGACCTAAATTTCCATCATCCTAGCAGCTCCACCCACTAGATCAATGCCATATTGATTCCCCTATTTATTGGTAGTCCGACCATTGTTTTGGAATTTATGACCGCGTGCTAAACTTTCCATTTGGCGGCCAAAGAAATATGGAGCAGTGGATCTGATTGACTTGCATCAACTATAAAGTCCTATTGCTGCTAAGGGAAGGAATATGTGTGCATTTCCTCTTTCACCTTCCCTTTATAGGACAAATCGGTTAGAATGAAAACAAAGGAGCTGCTCACCAAAATTGCCGACTTCTCAGCCCTTCCATATACTTGCATTTCGATTTGAGCGGCTGAAGAATTCATCAAAGATGTATGCAAGTTGTATGATATCGTTAAGATTAAACTTCTAGGTCATTTTTGTCAATCCATAGTATGTCCTTCCTACAGGATGGTATGACCTGAATTGCCATTGTCCAAGCAGCTCCACCCACTAGTTGAAAGTTATTTTGATTCCCCTATTTATTGAAACCGATCAGTGTTTGGGAATTTGTGGCCACTTGCTAAAGTTGCCTTGTTGGCAGCAAGAGAAATATGAAGTAGTGCTTCCGATTGACTTACAATAATTCTAAAGTCCTATTGCTGTTTTGGGAAGAAGTCTGTGTGCATTTCCTCTTTGGTCTTCCCCTTCATAGGAGAAATCCGTAAGATGAAAACAAAGGAGCTGCTCACCAAAATTGCCGACTTCTCATCCCTTCCTTATACTTGCATTTCGATTTGAGCGGCGGAAGAATTCATCAAAAATGTATGCAAGTTGTATGATATCATTAAGATTGAACTTCTAGGTCATTTTTGTCGATCCATAGTATGTCCTTCCTACATGATGGTATGACCTGACTTACCATTGTCCAAGCAGCTCCACCCACTAGTTGAAAGTTATTTGGATTCCCCTTTTTATTGAAACCGATCAATGTTTGGGAATTTGTGGCCACTTGCTAAAGTTGCCTTGTTGGCAGAAAGAGAAATATGAAGTAGTGCTTCCGATTGACTTACATTAATTCTAAAGTCCTATTGCTATTATGGGAAGAAGTCTGTGTGCATTTCCTCTTTGGTCTTCCCCTTCATAGGACAAATCGGTAAGAATGAAAATAAAGGAGCTGCTCACCAAAATTGCCGACTCGTCAGCCCATCCACATATTGACATTTCGATTTTAGCGGCTGAAGAATTCATCAAAGATATATGAAAGTTGTTTGATATCCTCATGATTAAAGTTCCAGGACATTTTTGTCGATCCATAGTCTGTCCTCCTACATGAAGGTATGACCAGAATTACCATCATGTAAGCATCTCCACCTACTAACCGACAGCCACTTTGATTTCCCTTTTTATGGAAATCGAAACATTTTTTGGATTTTGTGGCCACTCTCTAAACTTGCCATGTTGGCAGAAAGGGAAATATGGTGTAGCGCATTCGATTGACTTTCATAAATTATAATGTCCTATTTCTATTTATGGGAAGAAATCTGTGTGCATTTCCTCTTTGGTCTTCCCCTTCATAGGACAAATCGTTAAGAACTGAAACAATGGAGTTGCTGACCAAAGTTTTCGACTCTCAGCCCTTACACGTACATACATTTCGACATTAGTGGCTGAAGAATCCATCAAGGATGTACAAAAATCTTTATGATATGCTTAAAATTAGGGGATCCAATTAATTTTTGTCGGTCCATCGTTTATCCTTCCGACATGATGGTATGACCTCAATTACCATCGTCCTAGTAGTTCATCCCACTACGTCAAGGCCATTTTGTTTTCCCAATTTATTGGAAGTCGAAACAAAGTTTGGGAATTTGTGGCCACTTGCTAAGTTTGCCATGTTGCCAGTAAAATAAATGTGGAGTTGTGCATTCAGAGGGCCTACATCTACTTTATAGTCATATTGCTATTATGGGAAGAAATCTTCGTGCATTTCCTCTTTAGTCTTCCCCTTCATAGGACAAATCGGAAAGAATGAAAACAATGGAGCTGATGACATAAATTCCCGATTTCTCAGCCTTTCCACACACATTCATTTCGATGCTAATGGCTGGATAATTCATCAGAGTTGTAGGAAATTTGTATGCAATGGTTAAGATACAAGTTCAATGATGTTTTTGTCGTTCAGTTGCGTGTTTCTCCTACATGGTGGTAACACCTAAATTACCATCATCCTAGCAGCTGCACCCCTAACTCAAGGCCATATTGATTCCCCTATTTGTTGGAAGTCCAACCATTGTTTTAGAATTTATGGCCGCGTGCTAAACTTTCCATTTGGCGGCAAAAGAAATATGGAGCAGTGGATCCGTTTGACTTGCATCAACTATAAAGTCCTATTGCTATTAAGAGAAGGAATTTGTGTGCATTTCCTCTTTCGCCTTCCCCTTATAGGACAAACCGGTTAGAATGAAAACGAAGGAGCTGCTCACCAAAATTGCCGACTTCTCAGCCCTTCCATATACTTGCATTTCAATTTGAGTGGCTGAAGAATTCATCAAAGATGTATGCAAGTTGTATGATATCATTAAGATTAAACTTCTATGTCATTTTTGTCGATCCATAGTATGTCCTTCCTACATTATGGTATGACCTGAATTACCATTGTGTAAGCAGCTCCACCCACTAGTTGAAAGTTATTTTGATTCCCCTTTTTATTGTAACCGATCAGTGTTTGGGAATTTGTGGCCACTTGCTAAAGTTGCCTTGTTGGCAGCAAGAGAAATCTGAAGTAGTGCTTTTGATTGACTTACATTAATTCTAAATTCCTATTGCTATTATGGGAAGAAGGCTGTGTGTATTTCGTCTTTTGTCTTCCCCTTTATAGGACAAATTGGTAAGAATGAAAATAAAGGAGCTGCTCACCAAAATTGCCGACCCGTCAGCCCATCCACATATTTACATTTCGAGTTTAGCGGCTGATGATTCATCAATGATATATGAAAGTTGTTTGATATTCTCATGATTAAAGTTCCCGGACATTTTTGTCGATCCATAGTATGTCCTCCTACATGAAGGTATGTCCAGAATTACCATCATGTAAGCATCTCCACCTACTAACTGAGAGCCACTTTGATTCCCCTTTTTATTGAAATCGAAACATTTTTTGGAATTGGTGGCCCTCTCTAAACTTTCCATGTTGGCAGAAAGGGAAATATGGTGTAGCGCATCCGATTGACTTACATCAATTATAAAGTCCTATTGCTATTTGTGGGAAGATATTTGTGTGCACATCCTCTTTGGTCTTCCTTTCGTGGGACAAATTGTTTAGAACCAAAACAATCAAGCTGCAAACCAAAATTTTCGATTCTCAGTCCTTACACAATCTTACACTTCGATTTTAGTGGCTGAAGAATCCATGAAAGATGTACAAAAATCTGTATGATATGCTTAGGATTTGAGGAGCCCATAAATTTTTGTCGATCCAACGTTTGACCTTCCGACGTGATGGTATGACCTCAATTACCATCGTCCTAGCAGCTCCACCCACTACGTCCGGGCCATATTGATTTTCCTATTTTTTGGAAGTCGAAACAATGTTTGGGAATTTGTGTTCAGTTGGTAAATTTGCCATGCTGCCAGCAAAATAAATGTGGAGTAGTGCATTCAGTGGGCTTATAGCAACTTTATAGTCATATTGCTTTTTGTAGGGATGAGAGATCCATCGTATGGATGCCCAAAGATTGCGGAATAAGGGGGCGAATTTCAAAATTTTTTCTCTGCCTTTAATTGGGAATCGCATTCCCTATTTAGAAAATCATATTTTCAAGGATCAATCTTGAACCATAAACTGAACCAGATTTGAACCAAAAGGAGTAGGAGAGGATTATACCTGATACGGAGAAACAGTATCCCCTAACGAAGGTGTTCACGCCCAAGGAAGGATCCAAAGACTGCTCCCACTGAAGATGGCGCAGTGCAGGATGGAGCAGAATCCGCAGTGTTCCTTTCAATTCTTTCTCAAAGAACTGATGTCAAGATCGAACCTTGACTTCTCCCACAACTGGAGATCGAATTGGCAAACAGGGGCGGCAAGAACAGGGAGGCGGCAAGAAAGAATTCTGCAGGGATGTTTAATTCTTCCTTCTGTGTGTTCAACACTCAAGAGGATGTGAATATCTCATTCATCTAAAGGCTGCCGCGCCCCTCTTTTTGTTAACCTAAAAGATCAGCTCCTAATTCAATTAGAAGCTACTTATCCAAATCATATTTGGATCAGCCTTCTCTTTAGGTGATAAGGATAAACCCTTATCTTATCTGAAGATTAGATCAGCTTTCTTCTAATCTCATTAGGAGGTTTCTAGATCTGAATCACATTCAGATCTGGACTCTCTAAGTGGATAGGGTCAAGACCCTATCCTATCTGCTAATCCATCTCAGAATTCGCCCCATAAATAACTAATTAAATAGTCCAGTTCGAAATGGGCTTTAGGCCCATCAAGCTTATGTACTCACTTAACCTTCCTAACTGCCCAGTGGGACTTCCTTGTATGGTGTGGGACCCAAACATTGATCTACACATCAGCCACATGGGTTCGGCCCAGCCTTTGTTACAAGGCCTGGCCGAATACACTGTTATGGACAGTGCACCCCCTGAAACCCATCAAATGGGCTCTATGGGCCCAACACTTACCCTAAGTGGTCCCTAGACCAAGCCACCTTGTAACACCCAGGGACTGTGGGCAGATGCAAGATTAGCCCATTAGGTATTATCCTCAATGGTCTTACACTTAACCTCTCAGCCCATAATGATCATACACTACCCGACAAGAGAGGACCTCTCCCTCGGCTGCAAGGAACAGTGTTGCACTCTCTACTTATATGGATCCCGGGAATTAAAACCTTTTTGCAAACATTTTAGAAACCATAATATATATACTTTTATATCTCATATAAAATATATTTTGCAAAACAAATCTCAACGATTGAAATCGGCTGCCGGTAGTCTTGGTTTCCATCAGTGAGAGTGCATCTTTGATCATTACCTTTGTCTGACAAAGGGGCTGATTCTGTCACTATGATCACTAACTCAGATGAATTCTCAGACTGTCCCAACATACCCAGGTTTTGACCCCCGCTAAGGATCTCACTGATTGATACATCAAAGACAGCCCAATCCGACACCTAGTGCAGTATCATAATCGAGTCTAGGGGTCGGGTGTAACTTTCCAGTTTTGCCCATCAAACTCAAGGTCCAGGGCAATACTGGAAATCTGGTCCAGTTCAAAGATTCAATTAATCCTACACTGTATGTGCCTAGGGTCTCACCCTGGCAGCTGAGACAGGCCACCCCAACCGACTTGGTGGCACCACAGTGTCAGCCTTTTCAGGATAGGTCTCCCCAGACTGACTCACTGGCTGTGAACATTCTAAACTAACACGAGTCTCATTAAGTGTCCAGTTTAAGGGTATTGCACAGAAACATAACAAGGGAACATGAATCAAATATGCACTTTTATTCATTTACAATAAACTCATAAAGTACATCATTCTGATTGAAGCTAAGGGCATACAAAACTGTCCAACACTATTATGGGAAGAAATCCCCGTGCATTTCTTCTTTAGGATTCCCCTTCATAGGGCAAGTAGGAACGAATGAGAACAATGGAGTTGTTGACTTAAATTCCAAAATTCTCAGCCTTTACATGCACATTCATTTCGATTCTTTAATGGCTGAGTAATTCATCAAAGTTGTAGGAAATTTGTATGCTATGGTTATGATAAATGTTCAATGATATTTTTGTCATTCAATTGTATGTTCCTCCTGCATGATGGTTAGACCTGAATTACCCTCGTCCTAGCAGCTCCACCCACTATCTCAAGGACATATTGATTTCCCTCTTTTTTGCAAGTCCGACCACTGTTTTGGGTCCGACCTCTTTTTTGCAAGTCCGACCACTGTTTTGTGGCCACTTGCTAAACTTGCCATGTTGGCAGAAACAGAAATATGGAGTAGTGCATCCGTTTGAGTTACATGAATGATAAAGTCCTATTGCTATTTATGGGAAGAAATCTGTGTGCATTTTCTCTTTGGTCTTCCCCTTCATAGGTCAAATTGTTCAGAACTAAAACAATGGAGTTGCTTACCAAAATTTTTGTCTCTCGGCCCTTACACATACTTACATTTTGACCCTCAGCCCTTTCACATACTTACATTTCGACTTGATGGTATGGCCTCAATTACCATTGTCCTAGCAGCTACCCCACTACATGAGGCCATATTGATTTCCTTATTTATTGGAAGTCAAAACATAGTTTAGGAATTTGTGCCCACTTACTAAATTTGCCATGCTGCCAGCAAAATAAATGTGTAGTGCATTCAGTTGGCTGACATCAACTTTATATTCATATTGCTATTATGGGAAGAAACCTGTGTGCATTTCCTCCTTAGCCTTCCCCTTCGTAGGACAAATCGGAAAGAATTAAAACAATGGAGCTGCGGACATAAATTCCTAATTTGTCAGCCTTTCCACACACATTCGTTTTGATTCTAATAGCTGAATAATTCATCAGAGTTATAGGAAATCTGTATGCTATGGTTAAGATACAAGTTCAATGATGTTTTGTCGTTCAATTGCGTGTTCCTCCTGCATGATGGTAAGACCTAAATTACCATCGTCCTAGCAGCTCTACCCACTAGCTCAAGGCCATATTGATTCCCCTATTTATTGTAAGGCCAACCATTGTTTTGGAATTTATGGCAGCATGCTAAACCTTCCATTTGGTAGCAAAAGAAATATGGAGCAGTGGATCCAATTGACTTACATCAATTATAAAGTCCTATTGCTATTAAGGGACGGAATCTGTGTGCATTTCCTCTTTCACCTTCTCCTTATAGGACAAATCAGTTAGAATGAATACAAAGGAGCTGCTCACCAAAATTGCCGACTTCTCAGCCCTTCTACATACTTACATATTGCCTTTAGCGGCTGAAGAATTCATCAACGATGTATGATAGCATTAAGATTAAAGTCCAGGACATTTTTGTCGATCCATAGTATGCCCTTCCTACATGATGGTATGAAATGAATTACCATCGTCCAAACAGCTCCACTCACTACTGAAAGCCATTTTGGTTCCCCTTGTTATTGAAATCCGAACATTGTTTGGGAATTTGTGGCCACTTGCTAAACTTGCCATGTTGGAAAGAAGAGAAATATGTAGTAGTGCTTCCGATTGACTTACATTAATTATAAAGTCCTATTGCTATTATGAGAAGAAATATGTGTGCATTTCCTCTTTCACCTTCCCCTTCATAGGACATATCAGTTACAATGAAAACAAAGGAGTTGCTCACCAAAATTGCCGACTTCTCAGCCCTCCCTTCCACATATTTATATTTCTGTTTTAGCAGCTGATTCATCAAAGATATATGAAAGTTGTTTGATATCCTCAAGATTAAAATTCAGGACATTTGTCGATCCATAGTATGTCCTCCTACATGATGGTATGACCTGAATTTCCATCATGCAAGCAGCTCCACTTACTAACTGAGAGCAATTTTGATTCCCCCTTTTATTGAAATCAGTACATTGTTTGGGAATTTGTGGCCACTTGCTAAACTTGCCGTGTTGCTAAATTTTCGACTCTCAGCCCTTACTGATACTTGCATTTCGATTTTAGTGGCTGAGGAATCCATCAAAGATTTACAAAAATCTGTATGATATGCTTAGGATTAGAGGATCCAGTAAATTTTTGTCGATCCATCCTTTGTCCTGTATGACCTCAATTACCATCGTCCTAGCAGCTCCACCCACTACATCAAGGCCATATTGATTTCCCTATTTATTGGAAGTCGAAACAAAGTTTGGGAATTTATGGCCACTTGCTAAATTTATGGGAAGAAATCTGTGTGCATTTCATCTTTAGTCTTCCCCTTCATTGGACAAATCGGGAAGAATGAAAACAATGTAGCTGCTAACATAAATTCCCGATTTCTCAGCCTTTCCACAAACATTCATCAGAGTTGTAGGAAATTTGTATGCCATGGTTAATATAGAAGTTCAATGTTGTTTTTGTTGTTCAATTGTATGTTCCTCCTGCATGATGGTAAGACCTGAATTACCATCGTTAGAGCAGAACCACCCACTAGCTCAAGGCGATATTGATTCCCCTATTTATTGGAAGTGTGACCATTGTTTTGGATTTTATGGCCGTGTGCTAAACTTTCCACTTGGCAGCAAAAGATATTGATTCCTCTGAAGGAATCTGTGTGCATTTCCTCTTTGGTCTTCCCCTTCATAGGACAAATCGGTTAGAATGAAAACAAAGGAGCTGCTCACCAAACTTGCCAACTTCTCAGCCCTTCCACGTACTTACATTTCGATTTTAGCGGCTGAAGAATTCATCAATGATGTATGAATGTTGTATGATATCCTCAAGATTAAAGTTCCTGGACATTTTTGTCGATCCATAGTATGTCCCTCCTACATGATGTATGACCTGAATTACCTTCATCAAAGCAACTCCACCCACTAATTGAAAGCCATTTTGAATCCCCTTTTTATTGAAATCCGAACATTGTTTTGGAATTTGTAGCCACTTGCTAAACTTGCCATGTTGGCAGCAAGGGAAATATGAAGTAATGCTTCCGATTGACTTACATTAAATATAAAGTCCTATTGCTATTATTGGAAGAAATCTGTGTGCATTTCCTGTGGTCTTCCCCTTCATAGGCCAAATCGGTTATAATTATAACAATGAACCTGCTGACCAAAATTTTTGACTCACAGCCCTTACACATACCAAAATTTTTGCTATTAAGGGAAGGAATCTGTGTGCATTTCCTCTTTCACCTTCCCCTTATAGGACAAATCGGTTAGAATGAAAATAAAGGAGTTGCTCACCAAAATTGTAGACTTCTCAGCCCTTCCACATACTTACATTTCGATGTTAGTGGCTGAAGAATTCATCAAAGATGTATAAAGTTGTATGATATTCTTAAGATTAAAGTTCGAAGATGTTTTTGTCGAACGTTAGTATGTGCCTCCTACATTATTGTATGACCTGAATTACCATCGTCCTAGCATCTCCACCCCCTAACTGAATGCCATATTGAGTCCCCTTTCTATAGAAATCCGGACGTTATTTGGCAATTTGCGGGCACTTGCTATACTTGCCATGTTGGCAGCAAGAGAAATATGGATCAGTAAATCCAATTGACTTTCATAATTTATTAAGTCTTATTGCTATTATGGGAAGAAATCTGTGTGCATTTCCTCTTTGGTGATCCCCTTCATAGGACAAATCGTTTAGAATTAAAACAATGGGGTTGCTGATCAATTTTTCGACTCTCAGCCCTTTCACATACTTACATTTCGATTTTAGTGGCTGAAGAATCCATTAAAGATGTACAAAAATCTGTTTGATATGCTTAGGATTAGAAGTTCCAAAAAATTTTTGTCAATCCATTGTTTGTCCTTACGACTTGATGGTATGACCTTAATTACCATCGTCCTAACAACTCCACCCACTACGTCAAGGTCATATTGATTTCCCTATTTATTGGAAGTCGGAACAAAGTTTTTGAATTTGTGGCCATTTGCTAAATTTGCCATGCTGCCAGAAAAATAAATGTGGAGTATTGCATCCAGTAGGCTTACATCAACTTTATAGTCATATTGCTATTATGGGAAGAAATCTGTGCGCATTTCCTCTTTCACCTTCCCCTTATAGAACAAATCAGTTAGAATGAAAACAAAGGAGTTGCTCACCAAAATTTCTGACTTCTCAGCCCTTCCACATTCTTACATTTCCATGTTAGCAGCTGAAGAATTCATCAAAGATGTATGAAAGTTTTATGATATCCTTAAGATTATTGTCCAAGACATTTTTCTCGATCCATAATATGTCCCTTCTACGTAATGGTAAGACCTGAATTACCATGATCCAAGCAGCTTCACCCACTAAATGAAAGCCATTTTGATTCCCCTTTTTATTGAAACCCGAACATTGTTTGGGAATTTGTAGCTACTTGCTAAACTTGCCATGTTGGCAGCAAGAGAAATATAAAGTAGTGCTTCCGATTGACTTACATTAATTATAAAGTCCTATTTCTATTATGGGAAGAAATCTGTGTGCATTTCCTCTTTCGTCTTCCCCTTCATAGGACAAATCGGTTAGAATGAATAAAAGGAGCTGTTCACCAAAATTGCCGACCTTTCAGCCCTTCCACATACTTACATTTCGATTTTAGCGGCTGATGAATTCATCAAAGATATATGAAAGTTGTTTGATATCCTCAAGAGTAAGGTTCTAGGACTTTTTTGTCGATCCATAGTTTGTCCTCCTACATGAATGTATAACCTGAATTACCATCCTGCAAGCAGCTCCACCCACTATCTGAGAGCCATTTTGATTCCCCTTTTTATTGAAATCCGACCATTGTTTGGGAATTTGTGGCCACTTGCTAAACTTGCCATGTTGCCAGAAAGAGAAATATGGAGTAGTGCATCCAATTGACATACATCAATTATAAATTCCTATTGCTATTTATGGGAAGAAATCTGTGTGCATTTCCTCTTTGGGCTTCCCCTTCATTAGACAAATCGTTTATAACTAAAACAATTGAGCTCCTAACCAAAATTTTCTACTCTCAGCCTTTACACATACTTACATTTCGATTGTAGTGGTTGAAGAATCCATCAAAGATGTACACAAATCTGTATGATATGCTTAGGATTAGAGGATCCAATAAATTTTTGTCGATCCACCGTTCGACCTTCGACATGATGGTATGACCTCAATTTCCATCGTCCTAGCAGCTCCACCCACTACATCAGGGCCATATTGATTTCCTAATTTATTGGAAGTCGAAACAAAGTTTGGGAATTTGTGGCCACTTGCTAAATTTGCCATGCTGGCAACAAAATAAATGTGCAGTAGTGCATTCAGTGGGCTTACAACAACTTTATAGTCATATTGCTATTATGGGAAGAAATCTGTGTGGATTTCCTCTTAAGTCTTCCCCTTCATAGGACAAATTGGAAGGAATGAAAACAATGGGGCTGTTGACATAAAGATGAAATGCATCCGATTGACTTACATCAAGTACAAAGTCCTGTTGCTATTATGGGAAGAAATCTGTATGCATTTCATCTTTGGTCTTCCCCTTCATAGGACAAATCGTTTAGAATTAAAACAATGGGGCTGCTGACCAATTTTTCGACTCTCAGCCCTTTCACATACTTACATTTCGATTTTAGTGGCTGAAGAATCCATCAAAGATGTACAAAAATCTGTATGATATGCTTAGGATTAGAAGCTCCAAGAAATTGTTGTCGATCCATTGTTTGTCCTTCCAATGATGGTATGACCTCAATTCCCATCGTCCTTGCAGCTCTACCCAGTACGTCAAGGCCATATTGATTTCCCTATTCATTGGAAGTCGGAACAAAGTTTGGGTTATTGTGGCCACTTGCTAAATTTGCCTTGCTACCAGCAAAAAAAATGTGGAGTAGTGCAACCAGTAGGCTTACATCAACTTTATAGTCATATTGCTATTATGGGAAGGAATCTGCTCACCAAAATTGCCGACTTCTCAGCCCTTCCACATACTTACATTTTGATTTTAGCGGCTGAAGAATTCATCAAAGATGTATGAAAGTTGTATGATATCCTTAAGATTAAAGTTCCATGACATTTTTGTCGCACCATGGTATGTCCCTCCTACACAATGGTATGACCTGAATTACCATCATCCAAGCAGCTCCACCCACTAGCTCAAGGCTATATTGATTCCCCTATTTATTGGAAGTCCGACCATTGTTTTGGAATTTTTGGCTGCTTGTTAACTTTCCATTTGGCAGCAAAAGAAATATGGAGCGATGGATCCAATTGACTTACATCAGCTATAAAGTCATTTTTCTATTAAGGGAAGGAATCTGTGTGCATTTCCTCTTTTACCTTCCCCTTATAGGACAAATCGGTTAGAATGAAAACAAAGGAGCTGCTCACCAAAATTGCCAACTTCTCAGCCCTTCCACGTACTTACATTTCGATTTTAGCGGCCGAAGAATTCATCAATGATGTATGAATGTTGTATGATATCCTCAAGATTAAAGTTCCTGGACATTTTTGTCGATCCATATCCCTCCTACATGATGGTATGACCTGAATTACCATCATCCAAGCAACTCCACCCACCAACTGAAAGCCATTTTGATTCCCCTTTTTGTTGAAATCCGAACATGGTTTGGGAATTTGTGGCCACTAGCTAAACTTGCCATGTTGGCAGCAAGAGAAATATGGAGTAGTGCACATCAAGTATAAAGTCCTATTGCTATTATGGGAAGAAATCTTTGTGCATTTCCTCTTTGGTCTTCTCTTTTGTAGGACAAATCGTTTAGAATTAAAACAATGGGGATACTGACCAAAATTCTCGACTCTCAGCTCTTTGACATACTTAAATTTTGATTTTAGTGGCTGAAGAATCCATCAAAGATGTACAAAAATCTGTATGATATACTTTGGATTAGAAGTTTTTTTTTTATCAATAACTGTGAATTGTATTAATATTATGAAAAGTTATAGAGCAAGGGAGCTAAACAATCTTATCTCCTGAGAACAACCATTGAACACCAAAAACACGATTACAATACAGCCCAAAATATATAATTTCTGTTCACCCCTTGTCTAGCTAGACCATCTGCCAATGATTAGAAGTTCCAATAAATTTTTGTCGATCCATTGATTGTCCATCCAGCATGATGGTTTGACCTCAATTACCATCGTCCTAGCAGCTCCACCCACTAAGTCAAGGTCATATTGATTTCCCTATTTATTGGAAGTCGGAACAAAGTTTGGGAATTTGTGGCCACTTGCTAAATTTGCCATGCTACCAGCAAAATAAATTTTGAGTAGTGCATCCAGTAGGCTTACATCAACTTTATAGTCATATTGCTATTATGGGAAGAAATAATAGCACAAATCGGAAAGAATGAAAACAATGGAGCTGCTGACATAACTTCCAGATTTCTTAGCCTTTCCACACATTCATTTCAATGTTAATGGCTGAAGAGTTCATCAGAGTTGTAGGAAATTTGTATGGTATGGTTAAGATAGAAGTTCCATGACGTTTTTGTCGTTCAATTGTATGTTCCTCCTACATGATGGTAAGACCTGAATTACCATCGTCCTAGCAGCTCCACCCACTAGCTCAAGGCCATATTGATTCCCCTATTTATTGGAAGTCCGACCATTGTTTTGGAATTTATGGCTGCTTGCTTAACTTTCCATTTGGCAACAAAAGAAATATGGAGCAGTGGATCTGATTGACTTACATCAACTATAAAGTCCTATTGCTATTAAGGGAAGGAATCTGTGTGCATTTCCTCTTTCACCTTCCCCTTATAGGACAAATCGGTTAGAATGAAAACAAAAGAGTTGCTCACCAAAATTGCAGACTTCCCAGCCCTTCCACATACTTATATTTCGATTTTAGCGGCTGAAGAATTCATCAAAGATGTATGAAAGTTGTATGATACCCTTAAGATTAAAGTTCGGAGATGTGTTGTCGAACCTTAGTCTGTGCCTCCTACATTATGGTATGATCTGAATTACCATTGTCCTAGCAGCTCCACTCACTAACTGAATGCCTTATTGAGTTCCGTTTTTGTAAAATTCCAGACATTGTTTGGCAATTTGTGGGCACTTGCTAGACTTGCCATGTTGGCATCAAGAGAAATGTGGATCAGTAAATCTGATTGACTTACATAAATTATTAAGTCCTATTGCTATTGTAATCATTCATGGAGAGTGGGAGATGAGAGAGAGAGAGAGAGAAGAAAGGGAGATACGATTGAGAGGAAAGAAAAGTTCCTCCTGGCTGCCGCCAGTTCTCTATTTATATTAACTTAATAAAAAAGAATGGAATTTACAATTATGCCCCTGGTGTCACACCCTAGAACCAAACTAATAAGAAAAAAAAAAAGAAAAAGTAACTAACTGACAGTATCTTAAGGAGTCAGCCTACTGACAACAACTATAAAGTAACAATTACATAAGCCTTACAACACTCCCCCTCAAGTTGGGCTGAATATGTCAATCATGCACAGCTTGTCACATAACTCATTGTGCCGCGAGTATGGAAGCCCCTTTGTGAGGACATCAGCAAGTTGTTCCTTGGAGTTGACATAAGGGATGCAAATTTCCCTTTTTTCCAATTTTTCCCTTATGAAGTGTTTGTCCACCTCAATGTGCTTGGTCCTCTCATGTAGGACAGGGTTGTTGGCAATGTTTATTGCTGCCTTGTTGTCACAGTAAAGAGACATAGGACTATGAACAACAACTCCAAGCTCTCCTAGAAGATTCTTTAGCCAAAGGACTTCAGCCACCCCATGTGCCATAGCTCTATATTCAGCTTCAGCGCTTGACCTTGCTACCACACTTTGTTTCTTGCTTTTCCAGGTCACTAGATTTCCTCCCACAAATGTGCAATACCCACTTGTGGACTTTCTGTCATCTACAGCACCTGCCCAATCAGCATCTGTAAAGACTTCCACCTTTAGGTGATTGTGTTTACTGAATAGCAGACCTGTTCCAGGATATTTTTTCAAGTATCTAAGAACTCTCTCTACTGCCTCCATGTGTGGTTTCTTAGGAGAGTGCATGAATTGGCTTAGGACCCCAACGGAATAGGCAATGTCTGGACGAGTCATGGACAAATAAGTCAGTTTTCCCACTAATCTTTGGAATTGTTTCACATCTTTCAGAGGTTCACCATCACAGTCACCTAACTTGTGGTCAACATCCATGGGAGTATCTGCTGGCCTTGCACTTAATTTGCCTGTGTCCTGATCAAGGGCGTATTTCCTTTGAGAGATAAAGATACCCTTTTCTGAGCGGGCGACTTCAATCCCAAGGAAATACTTCAGGGGACCTAGATCTTTCACTTCAAATTTAGATGCAAGGAATTGTTTCAATTTTTGTATCTCTGAACTTCAACTTCCTGTAATGATGATATCATTCACATACACTATCAATACAGCAACCTGTTCCTGACATCTCTTCACAAAAAAAGTGTATGATTAGACTGACATTGTTTGAAGCCCATCTGCTGAACTGCCATGTGAAACTTACTGAACCAAGATCTGGGAGATTGTTTTAAGCCATAAAGAGACTTTTGCAGCTTGCACACCTTTTTTCACTTCCCTTGGCACAGAATTCAGGGGGTTGAACCATGTATACTTCCTCCTCTAAGTCACCATTCAGAAAAGCATTCTTTATGTCCAGTTGATGCAATTCCCAGTCCAGATTAGCAGCTAAGGACAGGAGAACCCTAATTCAGTTCATCTTAGCTACTAGAGCAAAAGTCTCATCATAGTCAACCCCGTATACTTGTGTGTACCCTTTGGCTACTAATCTTGCTTTGTACCTTTCAACTGTTCCGTTTGTCTTGTGTTTAACCGTGAACACCCATTTACACCCCACGGGGTCTTTCCCCTTTGGAAGGTCCACCAATTTCCAAGTTTGATTTTTGTGAAGAGCATTAATCTCCTCCTTCATGGCATCTGTCCATTCAGGGCATTTTAAGGCTTCTGCAACGTTTCTGGGAACAGTGATGCAATCAACTGCAGATAGGAAGGCTCGGTATGAGGGGGAAATGTGATCATAGGAGACAAAATGGGTAATGGGGTGTTTGGTAGTGCATGACCTGACTCCCTTTCGTTGAGCATTAGGAATGTCAAGGTCATCCACAGTAGGAGTAGGGTTAGGGAGTGGACTTACCTCCTCTACGGCGTGTACGTTGGAAGACACGAAAGGGAGCAAGGTCCGGAATAGAAGGAAGAGATACCTGAACCTGCTTCTCCTCTTCCACACTCTCCCCCTGAGAAGCAAGGAAGAATGGCTCAGACTCAAAGAAGGGCATGTAGTTCAGCACTTTGGAGGGCATGCGATTGATGACATAAGCAGCTGCCAGTATAGCATCCACCCAAAACCTTTTTGGAACATTCATGTGTAACATCATCCTGCGAGCTACCTCAAGGAGGTGTCTATTTTTTCTTTCTGCAACACCATTTTGTTGTGGTGTCCTGGCGCATGAGCTCTTATGAATAGATACGTGGGAAATAAAGAACTCATTGAGCTCCCCATGGAAGTATTATTTTGCATTGTCGGATTGGAAGATCTGTATTTCAACATGGAACTGTGTAAATACCATCCTCTGGAAGTCTTTCACAACCTTCGGAACTTCGTCTCTACTACGCATAGGAAATACCCATGTATAGCGAGAGTAATCATCGATCAATGTGATAAAGTACTTATATCTGCCCTCAGAGATTACATTTGTAGGCCCCCATACATCAGAATACACAACATGAAAAGGAACATTTGATCTTTTATTACTTGAGTGAAAAGTTGTTCTACATTGTTTGCTCAACTAACACGTTTGACACTGGAACTCTGACACTGAACATGACTTAAATAAAACCGGAAACAAAGACTTTACTATTTCAAAAGAAACATGACCTAAACGACTATGCCACAAAAAAAATTGGCTCTTATTTGACTAACTATGTGACTTTGAGAATGACACCGAGAGACCAACTTTGTTGTCGAGAATGTAGAGACCATCCACTAGGCTCCCTCTACCAATCATCCTCCCAGAAGTTAGGTCCTGAAAAACACGAGTCAAGAAAAAAGGTTACACTACAGTTTGAAGAGCTTGTAATACTACTAATTGAAAGCAAATTTATAGGAAGTTGAGGGACATGCAATACACAATTCAGGTTAAGGCCATGGGGAAGAGATATTGATCCTTGGCCTGCAATGGAGGAAAATGAGCCATCTGCAAGTCTCATTCTATCCCTTCCTGACAAAAGGCTATAAGTCTGAAACAAGTTCGGCTTACCGGTCATGTGGTTGGAGGCCCCTGAGTTAATGATCCAAGGGGAATCCGTGGGAGTGACATGGAATGCAGAAGCCATATTACCTGATGTAGATGCAAATGAGGTAGAGGGAGTACCAGTGACTGAGCTGTCCATTTGTCGCAAAGCCCTACCATAAGATTCCAGGTGTTCTCTGAAGGAATTCATTATATCTTCCTTGGGGTCAGAATTATTAAGGTGGTCCTAGGTACTACCGGCAACCTGAGTATCTTGGGTTTCCACATGTACTGCATTCTGTGCTATGTTCATCTTCTTCTGACCTTGACCTTTACCCTGTTCTTGATTCTTCACTGCCCACTTGGGTTTCCCGTGGATGTCCCAACAAGTGTCACGTGTATGCTGTGAACGCCGACAGTGGGTACAGTACAACTTATCTTTATCATCAGTCTTCTTAGTGTCACTTTTCTTCCCTATGGAGTTATTATTCATCGTAGCCAAAGCAACTTGTTGCTCCCCCTCAACTGTAACCATCACACTCCGCCTACTTTCTTCCAATTGAACAAGGGAGTATACCTCATGAACCGACGACAACTCTTTGCTTCCTAGGATCTGAACCCTCAACGGTTCATAGGCAGGGTTCAGTCCCAACAAGAAAGTAAACACACGTTGCTGAGAGACCAGCTTCCTGTAGGCCTTAGCATCATCATCATGTTTCCACTCTATAGCCTGATAATGATCCAATTCTTTCCATATGGAGGTAAGGGCTGAATAATATGAAGACAAACTACGGTTTCCCTGTTTACAGGTTGAAGATTCAGCTTGTAACTGGTAAACCTTGGCATAATGCCTTTGCTCAGAATAGGTAGTTTTGGCCTGTTCCCAGATCTCATTAGCAGTGTCTGCCCACATAAATTTCTTCTTCACATCAGGTTCCATGGCTGCGAGGAGCCAAGACATCACCATACTGTTTTCTTGGTCCCACCTATCATGTTTAGTTGTCTCACCCTTGGGTTCTTTCACCCTTCCATTTATGTAACCAGCTTTACCCCTTGCCGTTACATAGAGTTTTACGCTTTTAGCCCACTCTAAGTAGTTCAGACCATTTAAAGGGGTAATTGGCATGGGAAACATCATGTTTTCACCTCCCATACCAGCTGTGTTGCGGGTCGGTATAACCCCCGATGAAGTTGATTCATAATTGCCATAGAATACTGCTGAAAACAATCCAAAACCCACACAACTACACAACAGCCACAAGCAGAATACCAACCCTCAAAGAATTTACTTCTAGTATGTGAGGAAGAGAGCAAGACACTACTGAAATCAACTCTGAGATGGTTCAGTCATTAAACCAGCCCGGTAATCAGTCCAACACAGCCAAGGCAGACATTACTATCAGTCCAACTACACCTCATACATTCTAACAATCTAGCATCCAAACAAATATATAGAACCAAGGAATAAGCCCTTCACACCATTGGCCAAAAAAGACAAAAAACAAGAACACACCTGTCCAACACCTGTACCAAGGTGCCAACCAGAAATCGACTTGACAGCATCGAATAGAGAAGGAAGGGAGTCTCTATCAGCACTACCCTTCTTCGGCTAGGGTTTCCTTGATATTACGACCAAGGAAAAAAAAATACAGGAGGTGCCGCTAGTAATCTGCTAGGGTTTCTCTGTCTTCCACGTCCAAGAATTTAAAGGAAGAAAGGGTGAAGCAGGTTCAATACAGGAGGTGTCGAAAATTACAGCCCAAAAAGCTTGCTCTGATACCATGTAATCATTCATGGAGAGTGGGAGATGAGAGAGAGAGAGAGAGAGAAAGAGAAGAAAGGGAGATACGATTGAGAGGAAAGAAAAGTTCCTCCTGGCTGCCGCCAGTTCTCTATTTATATTAACTTAATAAAAAAAATAATAGAAATTACAATTATGCCCCTGGCAGCACACCCTAGAACCAAACTAATAAGAAAAAAGAAAAAGTAACTAACTGACAGTATCTTAAGGAGTCAGCCTACTGACAGCAATTATAAAGTAACAATTACATAAGCCTTACAACAGCTATTATGGGAGGAAATCTGTGTGCATTTCCTCTTTGGTAATCCCCTTCATAGGACAAATCGTTTAGAACTAAAACAATGGGGCTGCTGACCAATTTTTCGACTCTCAGCCCTTTCACATACATTTCGATTTTAGTGGCTGAAGAATCCATCAAAGATGTACAAAAATCTGTATGATATGCTTAGGATTAGAAGTTCCAAGAAATTTTTGTCGATCCATTGTTTGTCCTTCCGACATGATGGTATGACCTCAATGACCATCGTCCTAGCAGCTCCACCCACTACGTCAAGGCCATATTGATTTCCCTATTTATTGGAAGTTGGAACAAAGTTTGGGAATTTGTGGCCACTTGTTAAATTTTCCATGCTGCCAGCAAAATAAATGTGTAATAGTGCATCTAGTAGGCTTACATCAACTTTATAGTCATATTGCTATTATGGGAAGAAATCTGTGTGCATTTCCTCTTTAGTCTTCCTCCTCATAGGGCAAATCGGCTAAATGGAAAACAATGGAGCTGCTCCACCCACGAACTCAGGGCCATATTGATTCCCCTATTTATTGGAAGTCCAAACAAAGTTTGGGAATTTGTGGCCACTTGCTAAACTTGCCATATTGCCAGCAAAAGAAATGTGGAATATTTGACAAAGTATTATTGTGTATTTGATATTCACTCTATTTTGTCTCTAAGCATTACATATGTTTCTTTCTCTGTGCAGCAAAAAGATACAGGTCAATTTGACGGTCCTGCTGATTGTTCTTGAAGGATGTTCTAATTTTCCTTAAAACATCTGGTTTCAAATTCTCGCTTTTTGGGTATGTATTAATCTCATCGTTTATTTGTCTATCATGAGAACATGTTAGTCAATATTTGTTACTATTCAAAGAAGCCGGTTTGCAGATGACTTGTTAGGACACATCACGAATATATGATCATATCTAAGAGATGTCTACTGGTTTACAAGAGTGGGACTTTAGGATCTGAGAGGACCTACTTTAAATGTGTACTGATTTGAACCAATGGTCTGCCTCTACTGGAAAAGCAAAACCAATGTTCTTAGTATTAGATGTCTCAAGCAATGCAAGTGATTTGTATTTCTTGATTAAATTGAGGTCTGGAATGCAGACAAGGAGTAAATCTGGTCATTCCATTGCCTTCATATTTCCAGCCCTTGCTACCATGCTAGTGATGTAGACATTTTCTGCTTAGTCCATCGACCCCAACACGAGCTGGTATATTTCTCTTGGAGGCTGTGTCATTGCCAATTGGCAACTTGAGGTTTAGTGGCTCCATTTGAGGAATGAAAGTAGGGTCTGCTTTTGCTTGTTTATTTATATGCTTCTCTTGCACATTATGCTCGATCTTGTAGATGTGGCTGACTTTGGAATTTGCTGTGAATGCTTTTTTTTCAGGGTCATCTTCAAGAAAGATGGTGGTGCTGCCAGCATTAGTGAAGATAGAAGGAACTGCAGTCTTAAACTGAAGGCTAGGAGGTTGAAGGAAGCACCAAGGGAGATAAGGTTTGACATAAGGTGGAATAGCTTCTATGTGATGGTGGTAATGGCAGAGTTAGCAAAGTGTCGAGTGAGAGGAAGATACGAACTGGGGGTTGATTCTTGAGTTCTACACTCTTCTTTTCCTCTTTCTTCGCTCATATGGCGAATCAAATCGAATGCAGTTCAGTTGAAGACGCCGGTGGTTTCTTACTTGCTATATGGTCTGCCGTCCAACTTAGAACATGCCAACCCGCCCTTCTAGTGAAGCATTCACGTGGAAGTCGAAAAACAACCATCTTCGCAAGATTATCCAATCAAACCATCTTTGCAATGGTTGCTTTGGCTTTTAGTCGGGCTTTGCTTCATCACTCAGGGCTCAGGGGCAAGGTTCAAACTATCAGCACGTGAGATATGCAAAAATTGCGTATCTTGTTTTCGGAGGAGCGATACTCCCTGTTAAGAATGGTTCCATGAGTAAAGTTTCGAAACCATGGCAAGCACAAGGGGGCTAATTGTTGGTGAAGACCGTTTGAGCATTGCACTTTACCGGCCTGATTTTATCTTTTGATAAAGCACATACCCATCCTACTCTTAGTAAGGAGAACATCCTTTGATGCAACATCATTGTTTCATTCAGATTCATGAATAATGTTGAAATGAATTTATTTTAATTCCTCGTTTCATTTCGTCTTTTACCTTTTGGAGAGGTTAAGCTAGCAAAATCCAACTATGATACCGGAAAGTCATTATATCTAGACACCTGATAACCAAACAACTGGTATCATAAAAGTGGTCATCAATCAATCAGCTGTTATTCATCAAATCGACTATTGGGGGTTGGATATAAATTTGTTTATGTTTGGGGCCTTGGGCTAGAAAAATTGGGTCTTGACATCGGTTTTGGTCTAGGCCGAGGTCAATGCCTATGCGCTAGTCTTTAACCCAATCCAATCCATCTAATGTATAACCCCGTTTTGTTTATTTATTTATTGAGAAAATCTTTAATGTTAGAAATATGAGATAGGGAAATCAGAACTCTTGTGAATTATGCTGAAAATCCAACTCATTGGTTCCTACTTTTATAATGCCAGTCGATTGGTTGTAAGATATTTCAGATATCATGTCTTTTGTAGCATCATTTTTGAATCCTTAATTATTTGGTATTATAGGAAATTAAGGTGGCATTCGATAAATCTGAAAAGTGAAAAAGATATTAAAAGTGTTTGAAATTTGAAAAGAGACATAAATGCTTTTTGACTTTTTAGAGGCTCTGAATAGAGAAGGTTGTTTGTGTTGGATCAAAACCTTCAACATCCAAAATTCTCTAGTTTTACTATTTTACCCCTAAAACAGATTATTTGGTACTTTTGAGTTCAATTTTTACTATTTCATAAAAAATAATTTATTAAATTCAAAATAATATTAAAAAATGAATAAATTATAAAAAATAAGAATTTATTAAAATAAGAATAAAACTAAAAATACATATATATTTATAAATTAAAAATAAATTATTAAAAGTTAAAATAATAATGAAAATAGTAATAAAGTCCATGAAGCAATAAAAAATAGAAAAGCAATATCTTAAAACTGCCAAAATAATTAATACAAATAAAAATTATAATATATATATATGTAATTTATTAAAATCAAAATAAAATTGGAAAGTATGTATAGGAAGATAAGGGAGAGGGTATTAACCGCCATTGTTGAGACTTGCAGCAGTGGCGGTGGGAAGACAGGGGAGAGAGACCACAAGCGGCTCATCACGGAAGAAGTGCAAATTGATTTCCCTCTTTTCTTTGCATGGGATATGAACTCGACTGTAGAGGTCAAAGTCGAAAATGTCATTGAAGGGATATTGTCGTAACCAATTTGTGGTGCTTTTTCCATCACATCTCCAGGAGCATCATCGACATTCCTAAACTTCCCAACCGAGACAGACCTATGGATTTATGAAGCAGAGGATGTTGAGAACATTGAAGAAGAAGAAGAAGAAGGGAGGGGGGAGAGGGAGAAGCTTGTGTTGCTGGTTCGCCGTCGAGTGAAGAAGAAGAAGAAGAATAGAGAGAGAGAGAGAGAGAGAGAGAAGCTTGCACGGCTGCTTCGCCGTCAATGGAGAAGAGAGAGGGGGAGAGAGAGAGAAGGTCAGAGGGAGAATGAGGGGCATAACGAGTATAGGCATTTTTGTCTTTTAACGCGATCTGAAACACATTAGCGTTAAGGTGGCGTTTGATAAATCTGAAAATTCAGATCTTAAAAGTTAAAAAGATGTTAAATGTGTTTGAAATCTGAAAAGAGGTATAGTTGCTTTTCTACTTTTTAGAAGATCTATATCCATGAGTTTGTTTGTGTTGGATCAACCCTTTACCATCTAAAATTTATTGATTTTACTATTTTACCCCTAAAATATACAATTTGAAAATGTTGAATTCAATTTACATTATCTCATAAAAAATAATTTTCAACCTCAAAATAATATTGAAACAATATAAATAAAAAATAATAAATCAATATTACTAATTAATAAAAGAAACAATTAAAATTAAAAAAATAAATAATGATTATAAAAATATTAAAATAATTAATAATTTACACAAATAAATTAATGAAATAATTAAAAATTATTAGTTAATAAAAATAATTAATAATTAATAAATAATACAAGTAAATTTAATAAAAAATATTAAAATAATTAATACAAATATTTTATAATTAATAATTAATAAAAACATTATTATTATTCACCGAAGTATCGAACCACCACTGCTGCTTGTTGCAGCAGCAATGGTGGTGGTGGGAAGACAGGGGAGGGAGAGAGAGTGAGAGGGAGAGAGAGAGAAGACAGGGGGAGAGAGCGAGAGAGAGAGAGAGAAGACACCACTGGGGGAGAGAGAGAAGATAACGATGGTGGCAGTGGTGGGAATATAGGGGAGAGAGAGAGAGAGAGCAAGCGAGAAAAGACAAGGAAGGAGAGAGAGAGAGAGAGGGAGAGCGAGAGAAGACAAGAGGGGAGAGAGCCACCATTGCAAGTTGCAACGGCGATGGCGGGAATACAGGGGGCGAAGAGAGAGAGAGAGAGAGAGAGAGAGAGAGAGGGGAGAGAGAGAGAGAGAGAGAGAGAGAGAGGGAGAGAGAGAGAGAGAGGGAGGGAGGGAGGAGAGCCACTACTGCAACTTGCAGCAGCGATGGCGAGAATACAGGGCGAAGAGCGAGAGCAAGAGAGATTGAGTGTTTTGGTTTTCTGGGTTTGGGGTATCAAGGGTAACTCGGACCATTTATGAAAAATTGTAAGGATATTTTGGACATTGGGCCGACTTTGAAACACGTTTAAACGCATTAAAAAGAAGCCCAAGGTCTATGATTTTCAGATCTGAAAATTAGTTTCAGACCTAATTTAAGAGGTACAACCAAACAAGGGGTGAGGTCTAAAAAGTAGCATTTTCAGACTTAGACCTCTAAAAAGTGACCAAATGACACCTAAGTCACTGGTCCACCTCTTACAAATTCAGATCTAAAAATGCATTTCAAATCCTTTTTTCAAACTCAAACTAAACATAGGTGGCATCTGAAAAGCAACATTTTCAGATTTCATAAGTTTGAAAAGTGTTATAAAATGCTACCTAAGTGGCAAACATAGAATATGGTGCACATGAGGTCTATTGACTCAGCTTGCAGACGCAGTCATGCGCCTATTGGGTGATCATCGTTTATACAAGGGTCAACAGAGATTTAATAAGAAATAAAAGATTTAGGCCTTGTTTGTTTTAGATATTTATTGGGGGTAAGTTGGTCAGCCAGTAAGTTGACCACTTACCATCTTACCTGTGCTCAATTTTTGCTATACTAGGCCCCATGCTACCTAAGGGTATTAGTTCTTGTGACATGCTTGCTAATCGAAGTCCGTAGGTGCTCTCTCCCTCTCTCCCTCTCTCCCTCTCTCATCTCTCATCTCTCTCTTTAGCCCTTTAGCCGGATAAATGTATAGCATCAAAAACGTTGGAAGCAAAGCATGCTTACGAAGGCAAGTTTTATTTGGGAAACAGTTGCCCAAATAAACATATTTATGCAAGTAAATAAAAATGAATATGAGAGCTTGAATAAGAAAGAATGTTAGAGGTTCATATGAAATATATGGTGAGGGTACCCTTAGCCTCCTTCTACCCATCATTCTAATATAAATATAAAGATAATAGATTTAATCATCACAAAATTTATCCTCACAACAATTGCAGTGAAGATCTCGGTACATATATTTTCATTAAGGCTGCCATTGGTTTGAAAGAAAAGCTGAAAAGGTAGAAAAAGGAATGAAAAGTCAAAACAAGAAATTCAGGAAGGTTTTGATTGGATAAACGCAAAACAAGAAAGCAATTATGATTAGGGCCCCATTCATCGAGTCCGTGTTCTGTGAACCCGTGGGCTCACGGAACAAATGAACCTGCCAATGAGAGACGACCACGTCGTCTTTGCAACGATGGGCTAACGTTAACGGACAAGTGGACGTTAATTGGAGTGTGCGGTTGAACCAAACACAAAACGACAAAAGCTAAATTGAAACCCCTCTCAGTTCCTCTCATTTTCTCTTTTCTCCTCTACTGAACCCTCCTACCCCACACATCGGCGAGCACACCACACCGGCCATCGTCGGTACGTTGTCTAGCATCCTCGTAAAAAGGTGTTCCTTGTTTCTGTTTTCAATAGATCAACGACAAGACTCAGATCAGACCTTATTGTCAAAATAGCCAAAAGAAAGCCTACCGGTATTGACCCACCTCCGTTCGCTTGGAGAATCCCGCTGGTGTAAGGCTTCGCTCTGTTGAAAAGAGAAAATAGGAAAGCCTTTGTTTTGTAAGAAGAAGAAGAAGAGGAGGAGGAGGCCAGAAAATGTATCGCTAGAGTTCTCGCCGCCGATGGCTGCTGGTTTGGGTCACCGCACCGGTGTGTGGGTAGGGTTCGGTGGAGGAACGTGGACCAGGAGTTTTTCATTTGTTTTTTGTCTTTTTGTGTCTGGTTGAACCGGCCATCCCATGTTAACGGTCAAAGGCCACCGATGCATGCATCTACTGAACCCACTGGTGCACAGAACGTGGACTCCCACTCACCTCAACCGTGTCTTCTGTCCACTGATGGTGTGAAGGAAAAAAAAAATAAAGGTTTTGTTGATCCAATGAAAAATGCATGGAGTATTGACAAAGGGGTTGTTGATCCAAGCACCCAGTATGCTAATGCTAACCTGTTCACGTCACCACCAGAAACAATGGTCGTCCTTTCTTGTTCTCTGCAATGGTGAGACAAAGGGGTTATTGACGTAACAAAAAACAGAATGAAAAAAATAGATAATAAAAAAATAAAAGCTAACCAGATAGTATTATGAAAATGGTTGTGCTTTTCATGTGCTCTGCAATGGTGATGGGGAGGAGTAAGTTCAATCTCCCTCTTCTCTTTGCTTTTTGATTTTGAGAAAAAACTCAAACCCTAATAGATGTAAGCCGTAAAATTTGAAAATAATTGGAATTATTCAAATTAGATCTGACGTTAGACAAACATCGTACCAATTGTCTCTCATTTAAACGTTGGGACAAGCAACTCTAACGTGGATTAATAGTTCCAGCTGGTCCAATAAAAATCTTAGAACCGACGCTTTCGTGCGAAAGACAATTCTCCTGAAAGTCTTATTGTAGGGCAGAAATTATAGGTATAAGTCTTAGGAAAAACTTTTTCATGTTGAGAGAGTTTATGGGTTGGGCACATTACCATGTGAATGGGCAAATTAGTAATTCTCTTTTGATTTATTTTGAATAAAAACTAAAGCATGACCGTGAATGAGTGTGCATACGCAACCCAGAAACTCTCTTAAAGTTAATCCGCAAGTCTTTGTTGTTTGGGTTAAATTCGGCCTTCGTACTTACAACAAATTAAGAAAGAAGGCAGTTGAATGAATTGACGTAGAAATCCACGAAATTAATAATCAAAGAAAGAAGAGAAGGAATAATAAGAAGTGGTATAAGTCTCACGAAATTAATAATCAGCCTTGACAAGTGGCCTGAGGTTGAAGGTTTAACTATTAATATTTTGTCATGCTAGTAGGTGCTACAATTTGAGTTAAAAAAGCTTTCTTTTTAATGCATTGCTATCATATGATCCATTTTACTTATGTCATATTTTCTGCTAAGCATGTGCCTACAAATTTCACTACCATTTTAATCCTTTCTCCACTAGAGTTTTCAATCTACAAACTTGGAGCCTTCAAACATAACATTAGGCTTTTCAGCACTAGATCTAGATTAAGTTGAAGGCTCTTAATATATACTTAGGAATACAGTAATCAAGCTAATATGCATTCAGCCATTAATTAATAAGTGGCTCATCTGCAATAAGTTATTCAGTTCAGCTACCTGCCCCTTTAACGTACACAAAGGGTGACGCACCGCTCCGGCATCACAGAACACTTGCAAATCCCAAACTAGACGTTTCTTTGCTTTGGTTAGGATGTTAAGCTTTTTGTTCATTGACAATTTTACTTCAAGAAGCGGTAAATAAGTAGACAATCTTGTTTGAGCATTTCAGTACACATCTTGGTTATGCAGAAGCCTCATTTTCGTGGGGTCATCATCGATCAACCCAAAAATTAGAAACACATATTCAGTAATCCTGTTTACAGCTTTGAAGCATATCATCATGAACCCATGATCCATGATCGTTAGGATTTGATTTCTAATAATTTATTAGGAAGTGTTTGGTAGTGTGATTTTTATATGGTGTGGGGTTTTTGGGGAATTCAAATGTATTATTGAATATGGAGGAAATAATGCATGAAAATTGGTTTAAAAGGAATACATTTTATATGCATTATATACCCAAATAAGATCTTGCACCAAAGACCTACTGACCTTATACACCGCTTTGTCTTAAACAAAGTAAAATTATCACTAGCTCAGTGGCACTTGTACATACCATGCTCACTTTTATTAATTAACAAGTTACCCATGATCGTTATTCCAACACTTTCTGGTCTACCCCATGCTCCTGTAACACTTTCCTACAAAAGCCATGTTCAAAATCAGCTATGCCCATATTCATGCAAAATTAGTATGCTATCAAAAAGATTCACATTAGACAAGCATTTGCTATCAAAAGCCGAAGAATCGATATGGGCATAAAGAAAATGGATTAGTGACAAGAATAATGGTGGCGGTTCATGGTTGCAGAAACACTCTCACCCATGAGACAGGCAGTGGTTGGGATTTGGAAAGAGAGCAACTTGAAGGGGGTGAAATAGGGGAGAGAGATTTGAGAGTGGGATTCTTATGTATAAAAATGATAGTAAGTATAAAATTATCCAAATAATTATAAAAGGGCAGTTTGGAGATTTACAACTCTTGTAATAGTGAAATGAAAATCTTTTTCGCTGATAACTGACGGAACGCTAACGGAGGAGGTCTTTGTCTCACGGCTAAAGATCATTCCTGATGGATCTTTGTAATTCACCCTTTGATTTTTCGTTGCTACCTTCGAGGAAACTCGAAAATCTAGGGTTTGGAAGTTCAACATGTGCGGTTGTGTTCGTCTTGCGTGTTTGGGCATTGAAACTCGAAGATTAGGGTTAGTAAGATGTAACTCTAAGCTGACAATTTATACACCGGATCCGTCAGGAATGATCAGTTACAGGTTTTGTACAAAACCTTCAAATGGCTGTAATCCAGTTCTAGCAGCTTACAGAAATGGTGGGTTTCAGTTTACAGGAAACCGTTTTGTACAAAATGGGTGCGAAATAGGTGGTTCGAGATCAATGAATTCTGTAAAGATGAACAAGTCGGATGTGTTAGGACCGGAAAACTATGATCTTTTTGATGAATTCGGGTTCAAGGAGAAAGATAAAAGAAATTATGAGTTTGAGACACGACATAAAGGTGGAGAAGAAAAGTGTGCGTCTCTCAACTGGGCAAAGGAAAAAGGAATTGGTTTCAATAAGGAGGAAAGAGTACAAAATGACAATAACAGTGCATCTGTCTCTTCGGATTTTGATTTCCTTGAGACGAAGACTGATTTGAAAAATGAGAATAGAAGTACCACGACTTTGGGGAACGAGGATTTGACTCAAATTGAAGGCTCGAGTAGGGCTGGTTCGGCGGAGGATCTCGAGCAGTCTATCGAAAAGTCGGGTTTGAAAGGTGGAAGAAGACAAGTAATAAAGAGATCGAGCATGCTAGCAAAGCAAGTGATTAGCGTGCAGTCTGCTCTTAGCTTGGGCTTTGTCTCGCAACTTTGGGTTGACACCAACTCAGTAAGTTCTGGGATCCTTTCTTTCCCCACGTTATTTTAGTTTCTCACTTGAAAGAATCTAGTACACCACTGACGTTCTTTTTAGAAGATCGAATGGTTTTATTCAAAAATACTTGGCTAGTATAATCGAGTCAATAAACAGGACTCGATTTTAGAATTGAATACTACCTCTTTTTTTATGGATAAAGTAGCATTGAGTGGTACTTGATAACTCTACTAATTAATTACACTGAGTACTTGAGAATTGGATAGGATAGACTGCAAACTAAGACTCCTTTCCTCCTTCCCTCCATCCTTTCTTTTCCTCTCTCAACATCCTAGGGAACAATCAAGCCTTTAACCACATATTTTAGATCTTCAGAACCGTGGTTATATTTCGTGTTGTCAACCATCACTTAGTTTGAGATTGGATTATATCGTTTTATTAAATAGAACGGATTGAATTTTGGATCTAAATGGAGTAGCTGGATGAAGGTTTGTACCAACACCCGTTATTTTTCTGTCTTGGTGATTGATGTTTCTTGTGGGTGTTTTAAGAGCACAAGTGTTCTGAGGCAAGGGGATCCACTTTCCCCTTTTTTGTTTATATGTGTGACAGAAGCTTTGAACAGAATGATGAAAAGGGCCACTTCAGGGATTTTGTAGAAGGCTTTGCAGTGGGGGATGAAACAGAGAGGTTTCCTTGCTGCAATTTGCTGTTTGCTGATGATACACTTATATCTTGTGATGCTTCTCTTGAGCAGCTTAACTATGTAATGGCTGTACTTAGCAGTTTGAGGTTGTGTCAGGTTTACACATAACTAAGTACAAAAGTGAGCTGGTCACGGTCGGGGAAGTGCAAAACTTACAAAGTTGGGCAGATAAGTGGGAGTGCAGAACAGGAAGTTTGCCTCTGGAATATCTGGGGATGCCATTGGGTGTAAAATGCAACTCCAAAGCAGTGTGGGAACCCATTGTGGGAGAGAATTGATAAGAGGCTGGCCTCTTGGAATGCCAAATATCTCTCTTATGGAGGAAAAGTTACTTTACTAAAAGACTGTACTGTCTTCTCTACCTATGTACCTGCTATCTTTACATCCAATTTCAGCTGGAATGATACATGTAATGGAAAAGAAAATGAGAGATTTTTTATGGGGAGGATGGAAGGATGAGAAGAAATACAACTTGGTTGGTTGGGAAAAGGTATGTAAATCTAAACTTCAAGGAGGATTGGGTGTATGGAGAGTGAAGGATGTTAACACAGCCCTTCTGGGAAAGTAGTTTTGGAGGTTTGGTGAGAGCCAAAGAGGCTTATGCAAAAGGATGGTAATTTCCAAATATGGACAGAGTCCTTTGGGATGGGAGCCAAGGGTGCCTAATCAATCTTATGGGTGCTTTGCTTGGAGGGAAATTAAGGAAAGTCTATGATCTATTCATAAAGGGAGTAAGGTTCAAGATTGGAGATGGCCAACATGTAAAATTCTGGAAGGACTCTTGGTGTGAAGGCAGACCTTTGAAAGAAACTTTCCCTATCTTGTTTGAGTTGGCGCTGGACAAAGAAGCTTGGGTGGAAGATTGCCTGCAGGTATAGAATGGGATTGTGGTATGAAATCCTCAATGTAGAAGAAACCTAAATGATTGGGAGGTTGAGGCAATGGTGCAAATGCTACACAAATTATATAGCACACAAGTGGAGGTAGGGAGCAATGATAGAAGGATGTGGGAGTGGGAGAAATCTGGAGCTGTGGTTTGCAATATCGATGATATTTGGAAAAATATCCTTGATATATCCCATTTTGCTAAGTAGCGATTTGAAATTTTCTGGGGATCTTTTTTTTCTCTAAATGTCTCTGATATTTTGCTGATATGTCATCGGTATTTCAGATTTTGTTGATAGACTACGTAAGGTTTAAAACTTTAGAATATTATAATTTTTTTGATATTTTATTACAATCATCATAATTTTTTAAAAGTGTTTTCCTAAAAGAACCAATGGAGAATTCATGACTGGATAATTGGCTTACTATTTTCATACGATTCACTTACTAAGTCACTATAATTCAAAAGAAGTTGAAAAATGCATATAACTACAAAGAGTGTTCTCAATCTAATCAAAACATATAGTAACAAAAAAGACAAAAGAAGATGGTTAAAAGGCAAAAAGGGAGATAGAGAAAGGTACCTATTAAAGTCTTTTAATTTTTTCCTATTTGATTTATACATTCTTTCCTATGGTTTTTTGAGCCTTAAATGTGCATTATATTTTTTCTATTGATTCTTTAAAGGTTTATTAACCAATGTCATGTTTCTATAAAACTTTCTTGATATTTAAGATTTTCCTAATATCTTAGCAAAATTAGCAAATATCTCAAATATTTCCATCTCTACATGGCGAAACGCCTATAGATATCGAAATTATCAACCAGGTCTGGATCAGGCCATTCCGGTAAATATTGTTTGGTGTAATAATGCCCCTTCAAAGGTAGCTTCCTTTGTTTGAACTACCTATCTAAACATAATTTTGACCAGGGATAACTTGATCAGGAAGGGTATGCATCTGGAGTCCACTAGTTGCGTTTTATGTGAGGGGCAGGTTGACTCAGTTAGCCATCTGATGTTACATTGTAGATTTTCCCATGAGACTTGGTCAAAGATATGGAAATTATTTGAGGTGAAAACTTGTATTCCAGAATTGGTGGTGGATTTCATACAAAGCTGGAGAGTTGAAGGTCTAACTAAGAGGGGGAAGGTGGTGTGGAACATTGCTCCTGCAGCAGTTTCTTGGTGTATGGAAGGAGAAATGCAAGAATTTTCATAAACAAGAGCAGCTCAGTAGACACAGTATACCAGAAAATCTTGGGGAAATTGTTTTCTTGGCTTGCTACTAACAAACTATTCAGGGAGAGATTTTAATTTCTTTTTTGTATATGATAATCTTTTTGTAAGGCAGGGTATGGGGTTTTAGGATTATATGTGTATTGATTGTTTATACCCCTGTATACAGCAACTTGTTGTACATGTTTTTTGTCTTTTGTTAATGAAAAATATACTTCACCTTTTCTCAAAAAAAAAAAAAAAAGAAATAGAACGGAATGGCAAAATAGGATTAATGTAACCTGACCCCATATTGTTGGAATAAGGCTTGGATGATGATGGTAATGAAATATGGACTTCATTAATTAGAGAAGAAACACAATACACATCCCTGTTACTGTTAATGGAGTCTGGTATCCTCAATTTAAAGTTGTGCAGTTCCAGTTGTCAAGCCATTTCCAATAACGTTTCAGCGAAGTTTGTTATAGGTCTGGATTTTTTATTATTCTTATTTAATTTTTATTCTTTTAACCCACACAATTCATTTGTATTGGATTTCTTATTTTTTAATCTTTATGTTCATTTATATTACTGGCATTCTCATAACTTATTCTCTAGTGCTGTTTAGTAATGTTCTTTTGCATAACATTATTAATTTTGTGAAATTTGGTCCAGTGGGAAGTACTTGTCATAGAAGTTCGGCCAAGCTTGCTTTCTGGGGAAACAGAAAGGTTTCTTCTGGATGATGTCTTCCGGGTATGTCTAACTTTCCTCTATGTGTATATAACCAATAAAAGTATGTTATATGGGAGCAAGATTGGATGTATGTATGAGAAAATGTATTTCTTTGAAAAACCATGTATAATCTGAAGAACAGATAATCTCTTTTTAGGGCATCCATTACATAGGCATGGAGGTGGCAAAAAAAAAGTTTTGAATTCTAGTAATTATTTGTATTCAGAAATGGAATTTTTGTTTGACTTGTTTATATAGGCATTGTAATTGGGACCTACTAATTTTGTAGTAGTTCTTACCTGGGGAATCTCCTGCATCAAAATCAGAGAGGCTGTTTTGCAATTCTTTTTAAGTAGATCTTTCGACAGCCCAGCAGGCCAAAAGACTGAGCTTTTTGGAGCTTACCTTTAAAGACCAAGGCTGTTTGGTAAGTATCTTGGTCTATTGGGCTGTTAAAAATGAAGTAGAAGGGTATTTTAGGCACAGAAAGATCAAAGTTTTCACTTGAAGCTTCCCAATTTTCGGTCATTTTGGGCTTTCACGAACTTTGTGGGGAGTGGATCTTACCAGATTTCCGTCTTTTTGCAAACAGAAAAGACCAAATTTTGGTCCTCTGGGCTTTGAAAAGCCTGAAAGACCCTATAGGAAACTTGACAAATGCCCTCATCAATGGATAATTGCAAGTTTGCAATGGCTAATTATTGTGATGTTCTGTTTGTAATTTATAGCTATAGTTCTAGGGGGCCATAGCTTGGTGCAATTGTAAAATGTTGGCTGACAAGCACAAGAAACTTATGGGCGAGTATGATTTAACAGCAACTTTTTGCTGCAAATGCTGTAGGTTAGGTCTTTATCCAGTGCCCCCCCCCCTCTCTCTCTCTCTCCCAAGACTATGGATAGCTAGGACCAGCATTGGGTAATGGCATTTAGCTGACATCTATTGTTCTGAAACTGTAGATATACCTATAGCCAAAGGCTGTATTAATAATTTAATTTTGTCCTGCTGTAAAATTCTCTACATTATTACTTGCTTATCTATTGTGTTCATCAAATTCTATCTATTTTAACAGGTTGGGGATGTTGTGCTTGTACAAGACGAGTGCATACTGGAGAATCAGCTTAAAATGATTGGACTGGATACTTTGGTATGGCATTCTTCTTTTACTGCCTATAACATCAGACTGTAAATGTAAACTGCAAGTCTGCAATATGCAAAATGGAAGATTGGGATACAAAAATGCACTTGGTAAATAGAAATTCAACATATGACTAGCCTTGTCAAGGAGAGAGGGCCGGGGGGGGGGGACTTAATGCTTAACAAGTTATGTGTTTATAGCCATTTGATATGTCAACTCATTATACACACACAACTTACCCATGTACATTGAGAGACTGTACAGTAGGGATATACAAGACTAGACAAAAAGTATGGCTAAATTAACAGAAATCCAATTTATCAAAAAATAAAAAATAAAATAACAGAGATCCAGCATAAAGAGAAGAATTTGACTAGACTCCCTTGAAAGTTTTTTGTATACTTAACCATGAACATAATAACCCTTTTAACTTGCTTCTTTTTACATCTATGTCTGTGTGTTTGTTCTAGAAAATACACATTCCTTTCCTAACAAACTACCCAAATAATAGCAGCAGGTAAAATACCCCATATGACCTTCCTTCTTCTGCTTAACCCCTGCAGGCTCCATCCTTTAATTAATTCCAAAATTGGTTCCAGTAAACAGAATTGAACCCCAAAGCATTGCAAGGCTAGGCTCCATAAGTGGAAAGAAAAACCACTATGTATTAAGAGGTGATTTTATGATTCTGAGCGTTCATTGCATAATGGACAGATATCACTATTCACTATCATTCCTCTTCTGATCAGATTGACTTTGACAAGTGAGGCCATCCACCCTAAAAAAGCCACCTTAGATGGGATAAAGGGATTCCATACTTGATCCCAAGGAAAACAGTTTGGCTGCTCTGAAGTAAGATTTTAACAATGAAATTGTTAGTGTTCGGTCTGCCTGTTAGACTGATAACAATCAAGGAAGAGAGAGAGAAGAGAGAAGGAGAGAAAGAGAGAAAGGAGAAGAGCAGAAGAGAAACAAGGAGGGAAGATTCTGGTTCGAATGAGAGAAAAGCACTCTCCCATTCGGCCAGATGTATTTTATATTACTAAAATAATGTGGAAAAGTCGCATTTGTCCCTACTTAAGTTAGGGACATTAAATCTAACATAAACTTACACATCAGCACCTAAACACAAGCACAAAGACAGAAACACCCCTACATACTCGACACTAACACTCTCCCTCAAGCTGGAGAGTATATATCATATAATCCCAGCTTGTTACATATGTAGTCCACTCTCCCCCGGCTCAACCCTTTAGTAAACAAATATGCCCACTGGTTCCCTGTGTTCACATATGCAGTGTCTATCACTCCACTCAGCACCTTCTCTCTAACAAAGTGACAATCAACCTCTATGTGTTTGGTTCTCTCATGAAACACCGGATTAGAGGAAATGTGAACTGTAGCCTGATTGTCACAGTAGAGCTTTATTGGAGTATCAACAGTGTATCCCATCTCCTGTAGAAGGTTCCTTAGCCACACTAATTCACAAGTAGTATGTGACATAGCTCCATATTTTGCCTCTACACTGCTTCTTGCCACAACTGTCTGCTTCTTGCTTTTCCATGTCACCAGATTACCCCTAAGAAAAGTGCAATAGCCTGTGGTAGATCTCCTATCAGATACAAAACCGGCCCAATCAACATTAGTATATCCTTCTATTTCAAGTTTTCCACCACTTCTGTATATCAAACCGCGACCAGGATCCCCCTTTAGATACCTCACAATCCTTATAACCGCATCCCAATGTGGAACCAGAGGTTTCTGCATGAACTGACTTACTACACTAACTGCGAATGAAATGTCTGGCCAAGTGATGGTTAGGTAGTTCAGTTTACCTATCAATCGCCAGTATCTACCAAGGTCTTCAAACACTTCACCCATATCATTGCTTAGCTTAGTGTTTGTTTCCATAGGAGTTTCAGCTGGTTTAGCACCTAACAACCCTGTTTCTTCAAGCAAATCAGGAACATATTTCCTCTGACACAAGTTAATACCATGCTTGGACATGCTACTTCTATCCCCAAGAAATATTTCAATTTACCAAGGCCCTTTGTCTGAAAATGTTCCTGCAGAAAGATCTTCAACCTGTCCCATTTTATCATTCCCGGTAATGACAATATCATCTACATACACCACTAATAGGATCTTCCTTGCTTGAGAGTCATGACTGAAGACGGAATGGTCAACTTGGCACTGTTTCATACCAAACTTCTTTACTACCTCACTAAATCTGCCAAACCATGCTCGAGGAGACTGTTTAAGCCCATAATGGCCTTCAGTAGTTGGCACACCTTACCATCCTCCCCCTGAGCAATAAACCTTGGTGGTTGCTCCATATAGACCTCCTCGAGTAGATCACCATGCAAGAAGGCATTCTTGATATCAAGCTGATAGAGGGGCCAATCATACATCGCAGCAAGAGAAATCACAACACGGGTTGAACCAATCTTAGCAACCAGGGAGAAAGTCTCTGTGTAATCAATACCATAGGTTAGGGAATACCCTTTGGCAACCAATCTAGCTTTCAGCCGCTCTACACTACCATCAGGTAAATACTTAACCGTATAAACCCACTTACAGCCAACAGCCTGTTTACCAAGAGGAAGAGTGGTGAGTTCCCATGTATGATTATGAGCCAGAGCTGAGAGTTCTTCCATCGCACGACACCATCCTGGAGAGGCAAGGGCTTTCTGGACATCCTTAGGTATAACAACAGAGGATAACAAAGAGATAAACTGGTGATGGGAAGTCGAAAAGTAAGTCAGTGAAACATAATTAGAAATAGGATGAAGGTACAACTGCGCTTACCTTTCCGCAAGGCAATGGGAAGATCAAGATCAGATACTGGGGTTGGGGCTGGTGTGATAACAGCTACTGGATCTGTTGACGATGATGAAGCTGGAGGAGGAGCCGGTACACGTGGGCGATGTATATACATGTGATGGATTGGTGGTCGTTCAACAGGTGGTGGCACTAGAGGCAAAGACTTGGTCACTGCGGGAACAAGGGGAACAGAGTCCACAACTAGAAGAGGAAGGGGAGGAGGTGATGAGGAGGAAGAGACATCACTGGACCCCAAGAAGAATGAAGTAGACTCAAAGAAAGTAACATTAGCACATACAAAGGAACGTCAAGAGCTAGGGTGATAACACTTATACCCTTTCTGAGTCCGAAAATAGCCAAGGAAGATGCACTTAATAGACCGTGCATCTAACTTGTCCATTCCTGTCTGAAGCTACTGTCACTAGTCACGACATGATTGGCCCAAGTTGAAGGTGGACCATGCAAGTCATAGCACTAATTAATGGTATGCCCATCCATACCACAATGCGTATACCTCCTTGGACCCGAACTATGTCCTCTGCCACAGGCTCCCCCTGAATCTCGACCTCCAGTACGACCACCACCACGGTTATATGTAGGTCCACTACCACCACTCCGGCCATATGCCGGTCCACTACTACCACTACGGCTAGACTGAGCTCCCCAAGCTCCACCTCTAACACCACAACCTCTGGATACTGCTAGGGCTGATCTATCGAAAATATTAGGGTTCTCGGTAGACCTGTTCATGGGCCGGCCGGGCCGGGCTCGGGCCGGGCTTTCACTTGTCACTAATGAAAATATACTAGGCCCGAGCCCAACCAACGGGCCTATAACTTGGGCCCGAGCCCGGCCCTGGTAAAAAGCCCGAAACCCGAGCCCGAGCCCGAAGCCCGACCTAATTGAAAAAAAAAGAAACAATTTTCCCTATTCAAATTAGAATTAAAAATTCAGATAGTATTTTTTTTTTCTATTTAAATGAACAATGGGCCTACAAGATGGTATTTTTCCGTTTCTTTTATATTTTAAAACACAATTTTACATTCTTAAATCAAAAAATTTATTCAAATGGACATAATCACATAACTAATTTTAAGTTTAATATTAGGTCAGGCCGGGCCGGGCTCGGGTCGGACTATTTTGACAAAACCCGAGCCCGGCTCGAATTTATTGCGGGCCGGGCTTTTTGGCCCGACTTTAAGCCCGCGGGCCTATAAGCATGTTCAAGCCCGTTCGGGGGTTGGGCCGGGCCGGGCCGGCCCGTCGGGCCACCCGGCCCATGAACAGGTCTAGTTCTCGGTAGATCCAATGGAAATCCTCCTTAGTCGAGCAAACACCTCTTCTAAAGAAGGGAGAGCTGACCCTTCTAGTATCTAAGCCCGCACTGGTTCATATTCAGATTTCAGCCCCACCAAAAATCGAGTCACATCAAGTTGTTCTCTCTGTTGTTGCTGAATTTTGACATCAGAAGTGAGGGGGTAATAAACATTCAATTCATTACGAATGTTTCTCATACTAGCATGGTACTCCTCAAGACTCTGATTACCCTGTTGTAGAATAAAGTATTCCTGGTACAACTGATATACTCTGGTTGTGTTGTCTTGACCCGAATACAGCTTCTTATCATGGTACCACACTTCTTTGGCAGTATCAAGGAACATGAAATTTACACTAATCTTGGGTTTCATACTATTCCATAACCATGTGATGATCTGTGCATTTGCCTGCTCCCAATCATCATACTCATGAGAATTGGTGGAAGGTTTTTCGTCCCTTATGTGCTTCACCTTCTTCTTTGCCTTAAGAAAGACTTCTACAAATTTGGCCCAAGGTACATAATTTTCTCCATTCAGCTTAATGGAGGTCATTTGAACATTCAGGTAGTCAATAGGGACCATCACACTAGTCTTGCTATCATTGTTGTCTCCCATTGCTGAATTCGGCAAACTGCACACTAGATCACACTACACTGATTTCAGCACTTACTAGTGCTGCAAATTACACTCTTTACACCACAAACCTAACTCCACGACTGCCTGAAACTTCACCACACTGTTTGAGGAACACCCCCCCTTTGAATCACACTTAAGGGTGCGCAAACCCTAGCACACTACAATCTGAAATCCCACCATACAGTCTGAAATAGACTTCTCATTTGATTCACACCAAGAAAAAATGCATAAAACCTCTTACCTGATTACCCGAATGCACTACACAAAAATGCATAAAACCACACAAGACACCCACTGCACTACACAAATCAGCCCTCTTCTCTTCATCAATTAGGGGAGGGCTTCTTAGAAACTGCAGCAACCGACCACAAACACCACAACTGAAGGCATAGAAACCTCCAAGGGAAGAGGGCGATCACTCCTTTTCAGCCCTTTCTCTTATCTCTAGCTGATGACGAAGAAAACAAGAGAAAACCCTAGGTTGGGTGCGCAGATAACAGAATTCTGGGCAGATCCGATTTGCTCAGTTCAACTCTAATACCATGTTAGTGTTCGGTCTGCCTGTTTGACTGATAACAGTCAAGGAAGAGAGAGAGAAGAGAGGAGAGAAAGAGAGAAAGGAGAAGAGCATAAGAGAAACAAGGAGGAAAGGTTCTGGTTCGAATGAGAGAAAAGCACACTCTCCCATTTGGCCATATGTATTTTATATTACTAAAATAATGTGGAAAAGTCACATATGTCCCTACTTAAGTTAGGGACATTAAATCTAACATAAACTTACACATCAGCACCTAAACACAAGCACAAAGACAGAAATACCCTTACATACTCGACACTAACAGAAATGACCTGCTTTCTCCCACTCAACAGCTCAGCCATTGTGTTTATCTCCCAATCATTTGAATTCCTTCTAAATTCTAGGCCCCAAATCACTGTATCATTCCTATTTTCTAAGCAATTCCTCACATCGGCATTTCTGTTTTGGGCTATTTCATATAAAACAGGGAATTGCTCTTTTGGGGAAGATTCTCTACAACAACTACCAGTGCACCCATGGTGGAGGTTTTCATTATCAAAATTGTGGCAAATGTTATTCAATCATCGGTGATCCTTTTTAGGGCTGTTAGAAGACACAAATCAGGGGTATTTTGGTCATTTGGGTTTATCTATTTATGAGGGACAATATGGTCTTTCTTGTAACTATGTTATTGGAGATAAATACAAGCGGGTCGGCTAGAGGTGGACTGATTTTTCCTAATCTGGCCGAACCCTTCTTCTCCTCCTTCTCTTCTACTTCTTTCTCTTCTTCTCTACTTTAACCTAGAATCGAATAGGGATTTTACATGGTATCAGAGCAATAAAACCTAGTTCTCTTTTCCACTTTTTTCCTTCTTTCCTCACTGTTTGTCTTCTTCCTGGGTTTGCCGCCAACCATTTCAGCTTTCTTCGATTTTCTTCTAGCCTGAGTGGAAGCTCGACAAGAGGCAAAAAAGGAGTAGTCGTTTTGTGGTTTTGGAGGTGAGTATGCCTCCAGTTACTGTGGTGGTGGTCGTTGAGGTTGTGTACCTCTATTCTGTGATACAAAGAGGGTTGTTTGTGGACAGGTATGAACAGTTCTGTTTTTTGCCCAAATAGTGGACTGTAAATACTGTGTTTTGGTTCAAAATAATTTTGTGGAGGTTTGAAGTGACTAGTATGCATATCAGCCTTCTCCTTTGTTTTTACCTCATATGTGTGCTGAAAGTAGGGTTTTTTGATTGCTGAAGTTCACGACAGCAGTGGTGTGGTAGTGGTTGCTTCTGAATAGTTGAAAGTGAAACCTTGTGTCATGTGGTGGTGTTTATACTGATTTTTGTGTTTGATTTAATGATCGAGTGATTTCAGCTTTTGTATTTGATGTGCAATGTGTATTTAAAGAAGTTGGTGGTGCTGAAAGTGATATAAGTTTTGTGGAAGTGTGTGAGGTTGTGCTGAATATTTGAAGGTGAATTAGTTAAGATGGCATCGATTGGAGATGGGAATGACAATAAAACAGGTGTTATGATTTCTCTAGATTACCTAAATGTTCAAATGACATCTATTAAGTTGAATGGTGAGAATTATGTGTCGTGGACAAAATCCGTGGAGGTGTTTTTAAAGGCCAAGAAAAAAGTAAAACATGTGAGAGAGGAGAAACCCTCCTCTAATTCTCCGGGGTTTAGTGACTGGGAACAGGAAGATGCACAAATAATGACATGGCTGTGGACTAGCATGGAACCAAAAATTAGTGTGAACTTTATGTTCCTAGATACAACTAAAGAAATCTGGGATCATGCTAAGAAACTATACTCCGGACAAGACAATACAACTAGGGTGTATCAGTTGTACCAAGAGTACTTTAATCTAAAGCAAGGCAGTCAAAGCTTGGAGGAATACTATGCAAGTCTGAGGAATATCCAAAATGAGCTCAATGTGTATCATCCTCTGACATAGGATGTTTAGATTCAACAACAACAACGTGAGCAACTTGATGTGACAAGGTTTCTAGTGGGTTTGAAGGCTGAATATGAGCCTGTTCGAGCACAAATACTGGGGGGGGGGGGGGTTTGCTCTTCCCTCACTTGAATAAGCTTTTGCCCGTCTTAGGAGGACATCTATTGAGTCTATAGAGCATTCTTCTCTCTTAGACAGATCTAGTTTTGTGGTGACTAGAGGGGGAGGCCGTGGAAATAGAGGTGGTGGTGGTGGTCGTGGACTTCCAAGTAATTGTGGTGGTCCCATGTTTAATCGTGCTGGTGGCCGAAGTGGAGGTCGGGACTCAGGGGGAGGTCATGGTAAAGAAGTAATGCCCCTAGGAAGTGTACACACTGTGGATTAGAGGGGCACACGGTTAATTTCTGCTATGATTTACATGGTCCACCCAACACTTGGGCTAACCATGCTGTGACTAAGGGTAGTGGTACAATTACTGATAGCCAGCATACTGACCCGATCCCCTCCACATCTACTGGTGCTTCTGGGAAGGAGATGGCGAGTGTACCCCGTGCAGTATATGAGCAGTTTCTTCAGACATCTCAGCAGAACACAACTACCCTTGCCCATTCAGGTATGGCTTGCTTGGCTTCCAAGCCCTCACACTGGATCATCGACTCCGGAGCCTCGGACCATATGTCTGGGACTCCTAATGTATTTTCTTCTCTTTCTCGGTCTTCCACATCTCAAACAGTTACTCTTGCTAATGGTTCTACATCTCTCATCTGTGGTGTTGGTGATGTTGATCTCTCCTCGTCTTTATCATCTATTTTATATGTTCCCAAGTTCCCTTTTAACCTTATGTCTGTTAGTAGATTAACCAAGTCACTTAATTGTTCCATAACCTTTTATCCCTCTTCTTGTGTGTTTTAGGATTTCAAGACGGGGATGAAGATTGGTGGAGGGCATGAGGCAGGTGGATTGTATTACCTTGATAGTAGTGGCCCTCTAGTAGCTTTTCAGTCGTCTCTTACTCCTCTTCAATGGCACTGTAGATTTAGTCATCATTCTCTCAATGCTCTGAAGTTGCTGGTTCCTTCCTTGAATCATCTTTCATCTTTGGATTGTGAGTCATGTCATCTTGGGAAACATCATAGAGTCTCTTTTAGTCCAAGAGTTGATAGTCGTGTCTCGAGTCCTTTTTCTTTAGTTCATTCTGATGTCTGGGATCCGATCAAAGTGATGTCATACAATGGCTATAAGTATTTTGTAATTTTTGTTGATGACTTTTCAAGGATGACATGAATTTATCTTATGAAAGATCATAGTGAATTGTTTTCTATTTTTCAAAAATTTTATGCTGAAATACGTACCCAATTTGGTGTTCATATTAAAATTCTTCGCTCCGATAATGCTAAAGAGTACACCTAAATACCATTTCAGCAATACTTAGAGCACCATGGGATAATTCATCAAACTTCTTGTGCCTACACCCCACAACAAAACGGTGTAGCTGAACGGAAAAATCGACATCTTCTTGAAACTGCTCAGTCTTTGATGCTTAATATGAATGCCCTGGAGCATTTTTGGAGTGATGTTGTCCTCACATCCTGTTTTCTTATCAATCGGATGCCCATGTCCATCCTTGGAAGTCAATCCCCCTTCTCGGTGTTGTTTCCCACCTTGTCTCCGTTTCCTCACCCCAAGAGTCTTTGGATGTGTTTGTTTTGTTCAAAACTTGGGGCCTGGTTTAGACAAGTTAGATGCACGAGCTACTAAGTGTATCTTCCTTGGCTACTCAAGGACTCAGAAAGGGTATGTGTTATAACCCTAACTTTCATAAGTCATTTGTGTGTTCTGATGTCACATTCTTTGAATTAGTTCCTTTTTTCTCAGATACTGTGGTTTCTTCTCCTTCCTCTGTAGCTCCTCTTCCCGTCCCTGTTGTGGATCCCCTTCCCGTGGTTCCCATTCCAGGTGCAGATTCACCTCCCATGTTAGTTACTACTGAGAAGGCACCAATCAAACAAGTGTATACTCACAGAAGAGCATCGGCCCCTCCTCCAATTCAGCCCTCGTCGACAGATCCATTGCTTCTTCTCCCTTAGACCTTGATCTTCCTATTGCCCTGCGGAAAGGTAAACGCACTTGTACTTCTCATCCTATTTCACACTATGTTTCAGCTGCTCACCTTTCTGCTTCTCATCGCAACTTTATATCATTGCTATCATCTGTTTCCATTCCCAAGACTGTCCAGGAAGCACTTACTTCCCTAGGGTGGCGGCAAGCCATGGAATAGGAATTCTTTGCTCTACAACACAATCACACGTGGGAACTCACTGCTCTTCCTCCTAGTAAGCATGCTGTTGGGTGTAAGTGGGTCTACACAGTGAAGTATCTTCCAAATGATAGTGTGGAGCGATTGAAGGCCAAGTTAGTGGCCAAGGGCTATTATCAATTGTATGGTGTGGACTATACAGAGACATTTTCTCTTGTGGCTAAAATTGGTTCAGTTCGGGTGTTGATTTCATTTGCTGCTATGTATGATTGGCCTCTTGTGCAACTTGACATAAAAAATGCTTTCCTACATGGTGATCTCATTGAGGAAGTGTATATGGAGCAACCGCCAGGGTTTGTTGCTCAGGGGGAGGATGGTAAGGTTTGTAGACTCAAAAAGGCAATTTATGGATTGAAACAATCTCCACGCGCATGGTTTGGCAGGTTTAGTGAAGTAGTGAAAAACTTTGGGATGAAACAGTGTCAGGTAGACCATTCTGTGTTCAGCCATGACTCAAAAGATGGGAAAATCTTGCTAGTGGTGTATGTGGATGATATTGTCATAACTAGGAGTGACAGTAACGGGATTGACAGGTTGAAGAAATTCCTACAGGACCACTTCAATACGAAAGATTTAGGTAAGCTGAAGTACTTCTTGGGAATAGAAGTTGCAAGGTCAAGGCATGGAATTAACTTATGTCAAAGAAAATATGTTCTTGACCTACTTGAAGAAACAAGATTGTTAGGTGCTAAACCAGCAGAGACTCCTATAGAACTTAATGTCAAGTTGAGTGTTGATGCAGGTGAAGAGTTTGATGATCCTGGAAGATACAGGAGGTTGGTGGGAAAGTTGAATTATCTGACTATTACCCGACTAGATATATCATTTGCTGTGAGTATAGTGAGTCAGTTTATGCAACATCCTCAGATTCCTCATTGGGAAGCAGTTCTAAGGATTGTTAGGTACCTGAAGGGTGCTCTAGGTCGTGGTTTACTTATACCAAAGTGGAGGGACTTTTGAAATAGTAGGGTATACAGATGTTGATTGGGCTGGTTTTATATCAGACAGGAGATCAACTACAGGGTATTGTACCTTCCTTGGTGGCAATCTTGTAACTTGGAAGAGCAAGAAACAAACAGTGGTGGCAAGGAGTAGTGTAGAAGCTGATTACAGAGTTATGACTCATACCACATGTGAACTAGTATGGTTGAAGAACTTGCTACAAGAGATGGGGTTCTCGGTTGACAAACCCATGAGACTATACTGTGATAACCAAGCTACTGTTCACATCTCTTCCAACCCAGTCTTCCATGAGAGAACCAAGCATATTGAGGTCGATTGTCACTTTGTGAGAGAGAAAGTGATAAGTGGAGTGATAACCACATCTCATGTGAGCTCAGGAAATCAGTGGTCAGATCTCTTTACAAAGGGATTGTCTCGGGGCAGAGTAGATTATATTTGTGACAAGCTGGGACTATATGACATATACTCTCCAGCTTGAGGGGGAGTGTTAGAATACACAAATCAGGGGTATTTTGGTCATTTGGGTTTATCTATTTATGAGGGACAATATGGCCTTTCTTGTAACAATGTTATTGGAGATAAATACAAGTGGGTCGGCTAGAGGTGGACTGATTTTTCCTAATCTGGCCGAACCCTTCTTCTCCTCCTTCTCTACTTTAACCTAGAATCGAATAGGGATTTTACAAGGGGAAAATAATTTTTTTCTATCATCACCTAAAAAATGTCATGGTGGCAATGTTATGATTTGGTTTACATCATCCCTGCTTTGTGTTGATTCTGTCATTATTTGGAAAGGACATATTTTTCAGCATAAGACTAGATATATTTAATGGGATCATAATTAAGGAAATAAAATCTTGAGTGAATGACAACCAACCCTCTATTCATCCAATTCCATTGGCCAAAGCATGTGGACCAATAAAATCTTGAGAGTACCATTGCAGTACCCCGTTGATCAGATGATAAGGATGCTCTATGTTGGTTGTCTGCCCTTTATCATATGCCTGATAATTGCTACATTAACTTCTTCAAAGTGCAAAGTTTAGCTACACAATTGCCTAACATGGAGAAATAGAAAGGTAACTAAATGAATAAGAGGAAAGAAAAGGGAAAAAGAAAAGAGGGAAATGATATAAACTTGTGTTTATATCTTGATTAATTAATGTACTTTACTGCAATTATGTGACTTATTCTCAGTCGATTCTCCCAATAAAATGAACCGAGCATGGTAAATGCTTGTACACATGACTGATAATTGAGCCATCCCCCCTAACACCAAAAAGAAAATGTAAATGAAAAATTCAAGCTTCTCAGTTGATGTAAAAGAAAATGTTTGGGAGGAGAGAAACTCACGGATCTTCTCAGAAAAGGAGAGAAGCTTGGAAGTAATATTGGAGGTCATCCATATTAGGGTGTTACATTGGTTGAAAACTTTGGCATTGTTTGCAGAATTCTCAATTTATGAGATGCTAAGAAACTGGAAGGAGGTTGCAGAATTAGCTTCAGCAAAGAAGGCATCAAACTCTTGTTGGATTCCTCCACCTCATGGCTTTATTGAACTGAATTTTGATGGCAGCAGTATGGGTAATCCAGGGCCATCCGGAATAGGGGGAGCAATAAGAGATGAACAAGGGAATCTGTTAGCTATGTTCTCTGGACCAATAGGGGTGGGAGACTCCTTGAGGGCTGAGATACTTGTAGCAATAAAAGAAGGATTTCAAACCTGCTCAAGCTACTGCAACTTGCATCCTTTAAAATCTTCACTTTTTGTTTCCACCCCCTTGATCAAAGCAGCGTAGAAGAATTTGCTATTTTAGTACCCTTTTTTGGGTAAACTGCTATTGTGGTACTAACAAATACCAGTTCCCTTTCTTGTTAGCCTTTCATGTGGCTCTGTGATTGCTGGCAAATTATGTTTCAATTTGTATATGGCAAGACTGATGTATATTTTTTTTCTTAGGTAGGATACGATGTTGTAACACCTAGCAGACACAATATTGGAAAGGTCAGTGTCAGTCTGAGAATGCAAGGACTCTAGCACAGGTTCACCTGCATTTAGATGCACATAGTTCATTGTATATGCCAGAGATATCTCATTTTTGTTCTTTTACATTCCAAGGTGCGAGGCTACAATTTTAGCATCAACTCAGGGGCAGTGGAATCACTTGAGTTTGATTCTTTTGGAATTTCTGTTATCCCATCAAGTTTGGTAAGTTGATTAGGCTGTACTTATAGCTATTATGGTAACAACAATAAGATACCAATTTCATATTGAATCATTATGTTCTAGTGGAACATTGTCCATTATCCAAGAATTTGGAAGACTGGCACTTGTCTGCTGAAGTGGGCATCTGCCATATAGCAGTTTACCAAACATTTGGTTCAGTCTGCACAATATGACTTTGTGATGCTCTACTACATCTTTAAATGAACCTACCAACATTTTAAATGTAATTGGCTTATGATGATTCAGGTTTAGCACATATGCTTTGTCTGGTGATGGCATATTGAATCATTATGTTCTAGTGGAACACTGTCCATTATCCAAGAATTTGGAAGACCAGCATCTTGTCTGCTGAAGTGGACATCTACCATATAGCATTTTACTAATCATTTGGTTCAGTCTGCACAATATGACTGTGATTCTCTTCCACATCTTTAAATGAACCTACCGACTTTTTTTTTTTTTGATTCATCTACCTACCGACATTTTAAATGTAATTGGATTATGATGATTCAGGTTAGCATATATGCTTTGTCTGTTGATGATGTTCTTGAAGTTGCCTCTGACACTGTGGTAGTGCATGAAGCTGCAGCCTCCCATGTACAAAGACTAACAAAGGTAAGTCTAGACGTAACTATATAAGGTATCACTTGTCATGTTTCTCAGATTGTTTCTGGGGCAGCATGCCAAAGGGTAAGCTGGAAATTTGTGACAGCCTCTTGTTTATGTGACAACTTAACATGTCTGCTTTCAAAAATAAATTTGCTCACTATAAGCATGAATTCTTACTGTATGTTATGGTGGCATCAAAACGATGCACGGTACCCTAAAAATGATGCACGGCATCAAAATGATGCACAGTACCCTAAAAATAAATTTGTCAGTCTCATTCCTTTTCCAAAATAAAAGCGGTAGTCTTATCAAGGGTATTATACCAGTAGTTCTCAAATTACCCTCTTAAATTTCCATGAATCATTGTTTCATATACCCATTCTGTGTTAGTTTACTCATCAGAGAACAAGTTCTGATGTGTCTTTTATGGCTCAGTTTGATGGTTTATTTGCTGTGGGGTTTAACTTGATTGAATCCTCTCCACCTAAAAATAAATGAAGCAAGGGGATATCAAATTAGTTTGTGGTAAATTGCAGACTCAACCTCTTTTAGTTAAAATAAATTAATGATCTGAAGGTGATCATCATCATCATCGTCATCATCTAAGCCTTGTCTACACAAATCTTGTTTGGCTACACAAATCTTGTTTCACCATTCCCTTCTGTTCAGTGCCATATCTATTATCAAATTATGGGCACTTAAATCATTTCTTACTACTACTTCCACCTATGTCCTTTTTCAGTCTTCCCCTAGCTCTCGTAGCTTCTTCAGCTTCTAATAGAAAACTTCTAACAGGTGTTGTAGATTCTCTATGCATGTGCACAAACTACCTCAGTCTGTTTTCTCTCATTTTATCACCTATTCTATTCTTAACTTCCTGCATATGACTTCATTTCGGACTCTCCTTTCTAGTTTTACCACTGACCCATGATCCATTTAAATGTACGAGCTTCTGTCACATTCATCTTTTGGACATGCTGTTTCTTAATTGTCCAACACTCTGCTCCATACATTTATCAAAAAAAAAAAAAAAAAACACTGCTCCATACAACATAGCTGGCCTTATGACTTTTCTAGAAATGATCTGAAGGTGATGATTGTATGAAATATTAACTGAAAATCTGTAGAAATTGGGTGGTTGCAATTAAAAAATTCAGTTGAAAAAGGAAGCTGATTGTGAGCAGAATGGAAATACATGGTCCTCTTTTGTGTATTTATTTATTTATTTACCAAGCCTATAACTCATCTAAAAATTTGGAGATATTTCTAATACTGTTTTTCCATTGGTGAAATCAGGGTTTCTGGGATACTCGGTATGTGGCAGCTACCAAAGATGGGTTTGGAGGATATTCTGATATTGCAAGAGGCAACCCAAAAAGTTTCAGACGACGGTTTGGTTCAAAAAAGAGGAAAGATGACGATTGGGGACTTCCAATGGATTATTTGTAACATCTCTCTCTCTCTCTCTCAGCCGACATGTTTGTATAGTCTAGCTCTATGCATGTATTTACAATTAATTTTGTGTATATGCACTGAAAAATTACGCTTATAGTAATCTAAACATTGACTACATAAGTTGCATTTGGATGCCTAGTTAGGACCGGTCACAATTCACAAGATTTCCTTAGAATGGCACGCTGGCTTTGGGGAGAATGTTCCTTGGAAACGACTTTTATCTGTTCACTCTTCGGAAATGCCCCACCACACTCTTAGTCTTAGTCTCTTAGAGTCTAGTTACATCATTTCATGCATATTCCCGTCCATTCATGTGTTTTCTGAATTTCTATTATAGTTGGCTTACGTCCTTGCGTTGGGTTCTTTTAGGGTGGTCGGGGGTGATGAACTGGTATGGGTTGGGCTATGGTTGATGACAGTTCCGGGTGCACCACGTAGATATTCTTCTGCTGCTGCTGCTTCAATTAAATGAACCTTTCCAGTTCCAGGGGCTAAAATTTTGCTCCTTCAAAAGATTAGTCTGGTAGTGGAATAGAAGTATGAATGGATGGGCTTCTTCCGTCCAGGTCCACATATAACTAGAACCGGATATAGGCTTATAGTTTTGGACTGTGGTCAGGTTAGGGCCTGCCTATGACTGACATAGGTGGCATCTGACCCGACCCCACTAATTCCCTTTCCCTAACCAAATTCAGCCTAATATATAAATGAGTGGAACTCTAATTGGGTATGTGGAAACTGTTGGATTTTAATTTCATAAGAGATTAAATCCAATGGGTTTGATTGGTCAATTACATGAGAAATTGCATTTACACATTTGATTGAAAAGTTTGTTTTTCTTTACAAAACTCAGTTTTGAACTTGTTCCACATTGGAAAATTATAAGCTTTGTTTTCAGTATTTTAATAGGAGTTGATTTACATTCCTTATAAATAGTAAAGGAGAGTATGGGGCTTTGATACCGCGCAACGCGCGTGCGCATGTGCGGTGCAATGAGGCGCTTAGAGGCACACTTTGCTCGCACTTTGTGCGCACCCACATGACTCGCGAATGACGGCTTTGGTTTTGGTGCGATGCTGACCGTTGATCCGGTCACGATTCGATCGGGTGTGATCAAGAGGCACGATTCAAAGTTAACAGTCATTAACTGTTAACTACTTTTTAAACAATCAAATGTTTGAAGTTGTGACTGTTCAAGGTGCATTATCTAAAATAGCACCTACATTTTCTCTATAAACTATTTAAGGAGCATGAATCAGATTTCAAAAACACATTTTTGAAATTCACTCTCTCAGTCCGGTCTGCTACAGTCTCATAGAAGGTTTTTTCGGAGATTCTCCAACTTTACTGGTTGTAGATTCTCGCCCAAGGCTCTGTTATATCTTGGGAACGGATTTGCCTGTAACCCAACAGCAAACTCAGTGAAACTGAGTGGGGGCAAATAGTGTTCTAAAGATAGTGTCTTCAGACGCGCCTTGGAGCTTCTCCTCCAAAGTTACAGTGATCCCATTTTCTAACAATTTTAGAGCGTTATTCTGCAATGGAGGTGGAAGCAAGCATGACTTCAATTAAGATGATGAATCAATATCTTGTTCGACTAGACCAGTTCAATGGAGCAAACTTCAGCCGATGGTAAGACAAGATGATATTCTTTCTGACTATACTAAAATTATACTATTTGTTGGACCCAAATCTACAATCACTTACTGAACCCACTGACAGACTCAAAAAAACTAAAGGAAAGAGCAAAACGATAAGAGGACTCGCTTCTGTGCCAAGTACACATTGAATGCCTTCTCAAGCCGACTCTATAACTTCTACAAGGAACTTACATCTCCAAAAGAAATCTGAAAGGCCCTAGAATTCAAATACAAAGTGTAAGAAACAGGTACAAATAAGTATCTTATTGCAGAAAATTTGACTTTACCATGAACGACCATAAATTCATACTGGAGCAAGTTCATGAACTACAAGTGATAGTCAACAAAATTTGATCCATTGACATCATCATTCTTGAATCTTTCCAAGTGGGAGCAATCATTGCCAAACTTCTACCCTCTTGGAAGGATTACAGGAAGAAGCTTCTGCACAAGACTGAAGAACTTACCTTGGAGTAAGCTCAGCAACACCTACGTATCGAAGAAGAGTCTCGGATTAGAGACAATAGGGATAAGACCCTGGCCGGTATGCTGATCACTAAGGTCAATTTTGTGGAAAACGGATCGAAGAAGACTAATCCTATATTACAAGTAAAGAAAAAGGATGTGAACTTCAAGAAGAGCAACAATAAGAAAGGATCTTGCTATGCTTGTGGAAAGAATGGGCATTATGCTTGAGTCTGCCGACATCAGAAAGGTGGAACCAAGTCTGCAAACATGGTAGAAGACAATCTAGTGGCCATGATTACTGAACTCAACATGGCATAATCGTCTTCAAGACATATGAAGAAGTGACTGATGGCCAGGAGGTATAGATGGGGAATCAAACATGTGTCAAAGTTGCTGGAAGAGGCAGCGTAGAGTTGAACTTCACCTTCGAAAAGACACTGAATCTCCTGAATGTTCTCCATGTTCCTGATATTAGAAAGAACTTAGTATCAGTAGATCTTATCTGTAAAAGGGGATTCAAAATTGTCTTTAAATCCGGCAAACTAATCATATCCAAGAATGGGATGTTTGTTGGAAAGGGATATGATTGTAATGGTATGTTCAAATTAAGTATTAATGAAGGAAAAGTTTCTGCTTATATTGTTGATTCTTTCTCTTTATGGCATGATAGATTAGTACACTTGAATTTTAAATCCATAAAGAACATGAGCAAACTTGGTATAATTACTTACAGTAATGAATCAACTGAAAAATGTGAATGTGTAAAATCTAAAATGACTAAGAAACATTTCCCTAGTGTTGAGAGAAATTCTCAACTTCTATAACTAATTCATTCTGACATCTATGAACTCAATGGTGTATTAACTAGAGGAGATTAGAGATACTTCATAACATTTATAGATGAATTTTTTAGGTACACCTATGTCTACCTTATGAGAACTAAAGATGAAGCCTTTGACATGTTTAAACTATATAAGACTGAAGTTGAAAATCAACTAAAAAAGAAAATTAAAATCCTTATAAGTGATAAGGGTGCTGAATACTTTAAAAATGAGTTTAATTATTTCTATGAAGAATTTGGAATAATACATCAGTGTTCTGCTCTCTATACCCCTCAACATAATGGCCTGGCCGAAAGGAAAAATAGAACACTTACAGAAATGATAAACTACATGTTAAAAGTTAATGCACCCTTAAACCTGTGGGGGGAAGCACTCCTAACAGCTTGTCATTTACATAATAGAATTGTTTCTAGAGTTAATAACAAATGCACATGAATTATGGACAAAAAGAAAATCTAATTTAGCATATCTAAAAGTGTGGGGGTGCTTAGCATATTATAGAGTTCTAGATCCTAAAAGAACAAAGTTAGGACTCAAAACTAAGAAAAGTATGTTTGTTGGATATGCAGAACATAGCAAAGCCTATATGCTTCTAGACTTAGAGTCTAACATAATAATTAAAATTAGAGATGTTGAATTCTTTGAAAATAAACTATGTTCTGAATTTACAGAAAATGAATCCACAGAAAATGATAGAGAACCTGAAAGAGAAACTCAGATCTCAATACTTGTTGATAATAATAAGACTGAAAGAAGAAATAATATAATTGTAACACCTACAATAGGACCTAGAAGAAGTCAAAGACAGAACAGAGAAACACTTGGGTTCAGATTTTATTTCTATTCAATCAATTGTATTTTTAGTTGAGGCTAATAGAGAGGAGATTTTAAATAAGATACTCGTTGTCCTGAACATTGAAGATGATCCAAAAACCTATAATGAGGCCATGACCTCTAGAGATGCTGCTTTTTGAAAGAAAGATATAAATGATGAAATGCATTCAATAATGTCAAATAACACATAGGTACTAGTAGACCTGCTTCTATGATCAAAACCAATAAAATGTAAATGGATATTTAGAAGAAAATACAATACTGATGGAACTGTACAAACTTTTAAGGCTAGATTGGTAGCCAAAGGATTTAGTTAAAAGGAAATGATTGATTACTTTGACACCTATGCACCAGTGGCTAGAACTTCTATTAGAACACTCATAGCATTAGCATCAATTTCACTTATCTGTTCATCAAATGGATGTTAAAACTGTTTTCCTAAATGGTGATTTAAATGAAGATGCTTATATGGAACAATCAGAAGGATTTGTTCTTGAAAATGAGAAAGTCTGTAAACTAGTTAAATCATTATATGGATTAAAACAAGCACCTAAATAGTGGCATAAGAAATTTGATTCTTGCATTCTAGCTTTTGGTTTTAAACATAATAGTGTTGATAGATGCATCTACTCAAAATTCACTAAAAATTATGGAGTAATTGTATGTCTTTATGTTGATGATATACTTATTGTGGGTACAAATATGGTTGGCATAAATGAAACTAAAAACTACTTATCCTCTGTCTTTAAAATGAAAGATTTAGGAGAAATAGATATCATCTTGAGAATAAAAGTTAAAAAGCATAGTAGGGCTTACGCATTAAGCTAATCACACTATATTGAGAAAGTACTTGAGAAATTTAAGCATTTAGGGTTTAAAGAATATAACACGCCATATGATTCTAGTATAAAACTAATAGAAAATACTGGTAGAGCAATTGCACAACTTGAATATGCTTGTGCAGTAGGAAGCTTGATGTATGTTATGCTTTATACTAGACCTGATATTGCATTTGCAGTAAGTAAGCTCAGTCGGTTTACAAGTAGTCCCGGGGTAGAGCACTGGAAGGCAATTGGGAGAGTTCTTGGTATCTCAAGAAAACCTTGGAACTTAGCTTGTTTTACTGTGATTATCCAGTTGTACTGGAATGGTACACTAATGCAAGTTGGATTACCGGTAATGGAGATAACAAGTCTACATCTGGATGGATTTTTGTCCTTGGTGGGGGTGTGATCTCTTGGGCATCCAAGAGACAAACTTGTATATCTCACTCGACCATGGAATCCGAATTCATAATCTTAGCGGCTGCTGGAAAAGAGACTGAATGGATTAGGAATTTATTATTGGATATAAAACTTTGGCCTATTCCTATGGCTCTAATTTTCATTTACTGTGATAGTGAGACAACTCTATCAAAAGCCTACAGTGGTACTTACAATAGTAAGTCCAGACATACAAGTCTGAGATATGAATTTGTTAGGCAACTGATTCAAGATTGAGTCATCACTATAACATATGTGAGGTCAAGTAAAAACTTGGCTGATCCTCTTACCAAGGGCTTGGCTAGAGAATTGGTAAGAATGACAACCAAAGAGATGGGATTAAAACCCTTTACTTAGTCACCTGTAATGATAATCCAACTTGAACTGAAAAACCATTAGTATTGGGTTTAATGGGTAACTGTTAGCATTGACATTGAGAAATTTCTCATTACAGCATAAACAGTGTTGTCCATTATGATGAGAGGTTGAGTTAAACTCTTAATGAAGTTCTGAAATGTGTCAAATAACGAAACACACAGTGGAGCTTCACCTATGTGAGCATAGAAGTGGTGTCGCTTCTCATGAGAGTTTGGGTTTGCTCTTTGGATTGTTCATGAAACCAGGAAATAAGCACATGGTCATAACAGTGCTAATTAAAACTTGAAACTCTTGCAAAGACTGGACATTATTGTGTGTATGGGTGTCTCCGGTATGTCTTGAGAGTAATTGGTTTAAGGTCTTACCACCAATAACCTTGACAAGGCTCTGAGATATCTATACTAACAAAAGGTTTAAGTTGATACACCTTTTGTATGCATAACTGTGTCATAATAGTTTGGATTGAGAGAGAATTATGTAATTGATCAATCAATGTGAGAGATTGTTGGATTTTAATCTCATAAGAGATTAAATCCAATGTGTTTTATTGGTCAATTACATGAGAAATTGCACCTACACACTTGATTGAAAAATTAGCTTTTCTCTTACAAAACCCAGTTTTGAACTTGTCCCACATTGGAAAATTATAAGCTTTGTTTTTAGTATTTTAATAGGAGTTGATTTACACTCCTTAGAAATAGTAGAAGAGAGTATGGGGGTTTGATACCGCGCAACGTGCGCGCGTGTGTGCGGCGCAATGAGGCGCTTAGATGCGCACTTTGCTCGCACTTTGCGCGCACCCGCATGGCTCGCGAATGGCGGCTTTGGTTTTGGTGCGATGCTGACCGTTGATCACCGTTGATGAGATCAACGGTCATGATTTGATCGGGTGTGATCAAGAGGCACAATTCAAAGTTAACAGTCATTAACTGTTAACTACTTTTTAAACAGGCACAATGTTTAAAATTGTAATTGTTCAATGTGCCTTCTCTAAACCAACACCTACATTTTCTTCATACTTCTTCATAAACTATTTAAGGAGCATGAATCAGACTTCAAAAACACATTTTCGAAATCCACTTTCTCTCTCTCTCTCTCTCAGTCCGGTCTGCTACAGTCTCACAGAATGTTTCTCCGGAGATTCTTCAACTTTGATGATTGCAGATTCTCGCCCAAGGCTCTGTTGTATCCTAAGAACGGATTTGCCTGTAATCCAACAGCAAACTCAGTGAAACTGAGTGGGGGCAAATAACGTTATAAAGACAGTATTTTCATACGCGCCTCAGAGCTTTTCATCCAAAATTATAGTGACCCCATTTTTCAACAGAAACTGATAAAATGTTAAAGGCCATATATCCCAGCTATCTACGTCTACGTGTTGGGGAAAGGTGGATTGGATATGGGTGATGGACCTGAGTTGGAGGACCTAATTGCTCATGTCCAAAATTATGGAAACGAAAAAATGGGGTTTTATTGATTCCTCCATGATGCCTGGTATTATCCATTGCCACACTAGTGGCCAAAGTAAACATGGGCCACATTTGAACTGAAGGAGAGAGTCGGTAATTTGGATATTGGTTTGTTTGGATTCAACCTCCCTCAGGTCTGGTACATCTCGGTCCACAATCCACATGGATTTTTACAGTAGGATCAGGAAATGGAATGTTTAGTAATGTGTAAAGATATAATATATAAATGTAATGTGGTTGCCTTTGTGAAAGCGTAGTTGTTTTGCTTTTAACATCACGCATATCGTGATCGTGTGAACTGTGAAAGTAGTGATAGTGAAGCCTTGTTTTTGAAAGCCAAAACTGAAGTACAGTTGGCCCCGGATGAAGTACTATTTATTTTGATGCCGTATACACAAACCCGAATGACTATTGGCTCCACCACCACCACCATCTCCCCACTCGCTAGGGCTAGACGCAAAATTTTTTGGATTATGTTAAGATATGGTATGAAAAGAGTTTTGGCCAATCAAAATCTACCCATAAATTTTGATAAATAATACCTTATTTACTATTATGTTTATGATTTCAGTTTATTGATTTTTTATTTTTTGGATATTATATCTTTTCCATATCATAGTTGAATCCAAAAGAATAAACACAAACTCAAAATCAAGATAGAATTTTTTTTTTTTTTTTTTGTGTGTGAAAACAGGAAATTGGAAATCAAAATAATAGTAGTTATTAATAGTGGTGAAAATTTTAGCCTTGCCATGCCCATATGTAAATAAAGTCCACATAAACAATTAAACATATATTATTTTGGAGTGCGGATTCTTTGGTATCGAAGCTGAAGCACCTTCCCCATCCCCATGCAATACAATTGCAATTATAACCTCTATTTATTTCAGTTTCCTTCCCAATTGCATGCCAACTGCCTTAATTTTTGTAAGGTGGCTGCTGTGGCCTGGCCTGTCTGTCATTAATTACTGTACACTCCCCAATTCTTTTCTTTCTCTATTATTATTATTCATGTGTACGACTTTGACTTAGACTTTGAGCGTTGTTCGACTTGCACGCACAAGAAAATATACTCAATTGTTCTCTAATTGAACTTACTCGTTTACTTAAATGCTAATAAATAAAATCTAAAATTTTATTTGTAAAAAATACATAAATATTGATATAAAGGTTGGTTGATGCGTGTGGAATGAAGAATGGAGAATGGAGATGAAGAAGCAAGCTGAGAAACATAGGTACGTCATAGGTAGAGTCTAAATGCAGTTTGCTGAAGCAGCGGCTTTGAGCAGCAAAGTGAATAGCATGAAAGGAGAAGAGAAAAAAGGGCTGTGGTCACTCTCCAACGTGTACACGGTAGAGGGCGGCCACTTTTGTATCATGGCTTCTTGCTGCTGGGGCTTGATGACCTGATCGTGCATTGTCTTTATGTAAACTCGAGTGATATCATCGGCACCTATTCCTTCAATTAGCCGTGCTCCTAGTAATGCCAGAAGCGGTCCTGGCTTCAGAAGCATTAATGCCAGAGTGGAGTCCTGTTTCACCCACCACAATTCACAAAAACATAAATCAATCAATCAATCAAAACTTAAAAGTGTTTTGAAATAGGGGAGGCTGATATATATAATTCATATGAGCTTAGTTGATGACTTTTGGAGTAGATTATGTACATGTGATTATGTCTACATCAGGTAGATCAGGGGCAAAATTGAAATTACCTCTTGAGGGCTCATGTGATAGATGATCTTGCGCTGATACTCTTTCTTTATAATGGCGCTGGTGGGAGGATGATCCCTTCCCAATCCATATCCAAATTCATACACGTCTCCAAACTCCGAAAGATCTGGAGCCCCCTGTTTGTTCATTGTTCCATATCATCATACACCACCAAGGTCAGATCAGATGTACAAAGCCACTCCGGATTTTCCACTCACTTTTCCTACCCACTCCTTACCCGCCCTGAATTAGAGTTACACATCTCTATTATGAATTAAGAGATATGTGGCTGCAATTCAGGGCGGGTAGGGAGTGGGCAGGAAAAGTGAGTAGAAAATCTGGGCAAAGCTTGCATGCATTGCACTTACAAACTCTTGTTTAATTTTTTACAGGTGGAAATGGAATGACATGGGCCATGTATTAACTGGTTTATTTCAGTAATGGAATAATCCCGCAACCAGTATTTTAGGAAAAAAGGGGAAGTTATTAATGATGTATGACACGGAATACCAAAAAAATCCTAATTCACCCTCGGCCTCAACTAAAACGGTGCCAGTCTTGGTCCTTCTCGGTATAGGTAAATAACTAAATACCAATACGTCATGATAATGATGATGATTTAAAACCGTGGCTTACGGCCTTGTAAGACGTACACAGGGTAGTTCTGATTGGTCAAACTTAATTCTTTCCTAATGTTAACAATATATTCACTCTCACTCTCACTTTTCAGAGTTTGACTTGATCAATGAGAACCATCTTTTGAATTTTGATGAATTTTTATTAGCATAAGGCGTAAGTGTAGGATTCCAGATTCCACAAGAACGCTAAAATAAAAAAAAAAAAAAGAAAGAAAGAAAGAATAGGGGGTAATTAAGTGCAGTGTTGATTCAGATTCATTATTGAACCTTGAGAGATAGAGAGGGTTGGGCATGCAGGGAAGGAGATGATGATAAAGGTATATGTGATGTTATGTGGTATATAATATGACTTACGAGGGAGGAGAGAGGAGTGAGGAGTGAGGAGTGAGGAGTGAGGAGTGGGGAGTGAGGACGACTGGACGAGGAGAGGAGTACGTAAAAACTTGACCTTTTGGGCATACTCATGCCTGGCCTGGCCTGACGTATACGGTATACGTGTCGTGTAATAGTTAAATCCATCCTAAATTGTAAGTTGTAACCCCACCCGAGTCCCAACCCATTCATTCCATGTTATTTTTACCTTTTAGGTTGCCTCCATCCCCAAACAGGACTCAACGCGCCATTTCTGCAGCTCAGCCGCCTCCAATTCCAATGGCCGCTCCAGCTTCCATGTCCATCCATCCATTTCACAATTCACAGTTCAGAGTTCAGACCCTCCTATCCTCCACTCCATCAATAGATTATATATATAGATACAAAATTAGGGTATACCCTTAATTAATAAGGAATTACCGTCTCTGTACTCACTCTGTAATTTGAACAAGCAATTAAGGAACGTACGTACTAGTACTATGTATGTGATAATGTGAGGTCTGAGGAGAGAGGAGGAAGAAGAGGAAGGGTTTGACGATTAGGTAGTATGGTATGAACTAGGCAACTAGCTAACTAGCTAAGTTCATGTATAGTTGCAATATGAGAACAAGTCAAATTAGTCATGAAAATTACATCTTTGATATCCTGGTCCGTCTGGAACCCCCACCGAAGCATCGTTGCTCCTATGTAGATCGCCATCCCTATTTTCTTCGGAAACTTATAAATCGCATCCGTCACGCTCAGTCCTCCCGCACTGTGTCCCACCAATATTACCTGACCAATCAGCCCAACCCAAGCAAAATTAATATTAATATCGGCCTAATTAAATCCAGCAAAATTAATATATATATATATATATATATATATATATATTAATAGCAGGAATCAGAAGAAGAAGGTAGCGATGGATGAGAGTTTACCTTTTGGTCCTGCGGCAAGTGAGACAAGAAGTCGACGAGTGGCTGATTGTATTGGTCGAACGAAAGAATTGAATCGGGATCAGAAGGATCGATGCCGGCGCTCTTGAGGTCGATGCACGTTACCTTGTAACCGGAACTCTCCATGAGACACCGGAGTTTATACCAGCACCAGGCACCGCCTCCGATGCCATGCAGCAGCACGAAGTGAGCGGCTCTGGAAGAGAAGGGAGGTATCCCCATTACTAACCCCTTCCCATCTTCACTGGCTATTACCATCTCTCTCTCTCTCCCTCTCCCTCTCCCTCTCCCCTCGTCCGTCGGCCTAGTTAGCTAGCTTACCTATTAGAGTCAGGCGTCTTCACTCTTCACTTTTCCTAATTAATATAACAAACGTTACAAGTTACAACCCAGCTATGATATTTATGTGAAATGAATTACTCGGGAAAAAAAAAACTCCCTTCCTTTTCCACTTTCCACTTTCCACTTTCCACCTTCCACCTTGCACTTTGCACTGCTTATATAGTTATGAGACAGCCCTTGTGCCCCTTAGGTGAGGTCGACCGACCAGTTTGGTTTGGGTTTTAATTGGGACCGACTTTGGTCTTCGGCCGGGTTGGGACTTGGGCCGCCTCCCAATTAAGTCTTTAAAGTCCACACCGTATAAAAAATACAAATAGATAATATCGTGAATATTGCAAGTGTAATAAAATTAATAAAGAGGACTACCGGATGTCCTTGGGAACTGAGATTTATCATCATCAATCACAGGCCAATATATATTTTATTTTTTATATATTATATGACGACGACGAGGATGTTTGTCTGCTTCTTAATTAGCTTAATTCACTGGATTTGTGTTTGTTCTATCTAGCTTAATGCATAAATTATTTTTGATGGGCCAAATTAAGAATTGTTTCTTTTTCTTTTAAATGTATATTAAAAAAAATTAAGTCTAGTTTAATGAAGCGATTTGATTAATTAACTAAGATTGGACATGATTATATGCTTTAATTTGTGCTTTACAAATTATAACTATAGCAAGTATAACTAGCAAGCAATACATTTCTAATTAGTCACTTCCTCCTTTAGGGTATTGCTTTGGCATGATAGGGAATGGAGTATGGAGATGGACACACGTACGTAGCGCACACAGAATATAATGTGTATAGAAGAAGGTCGGTCAATCATATCGGTTGCGAATTGAAGGAGTTTTCAAGGTCAATTGCGTTGAATGTAGAGGTCAGGGTCGCATTCGCTTGCGTCTAAAGAGAATAGCTCTTGTATTATATATATATATATATATAAACGACGACTTTTAACTGCGCGCGGCAAAAGTAATTAATTAACAAGGTGTAATCTCTCTCTATATATACGGTTATATATTTACTTGACAGGTCACCGTCTCAGACGAGGGCTGCAGATAAGCAGATTGACGCCAGAGTTTTGAGTCTTTTTGACAACTTGTAGCCATAACTGACCCAATACTAATTTAATTTCAAGAGTCAACACATGCATTATATTTGTGCTTGTGGTGGTATACAGTCTGTCAGTCTCTATTTGTTTTTGGGAAATTGTTTAAAATTTATTATAAATTTTCAATATTCTTCTTAAATGTATTTATTACAATTTTTTAAAATGTCTAAAATTTACCATATTATTAAGTTTTTTATTTTTCAAAATTCATCTTCCGTTAGTGTATCGTTAATACTTCTTAACAGAAGTGTCTATGTCAACATAAATAACAATTTTTATGACTAAATCACCCTTGAATGGTGAGTTAGAGAAAAATTGATCTTTTTCAGTTTTCAATTTTCTTATTTTTTAGTGTTTTGTTATAATTTCCAATGTTTTTTATAATTTTTATTTTTTTTACATTTTTCTATTTTCTACAATCTGTATTTTTTGTTATTTATTTGTAATTTTCATGCTTTTCTATAATTTTTGATGTTTTTTCTACAATTTTGTTTTTCAATTTCTATAGTTTCTATAATTTGAAAATAATTTTTTATTTTATTTGCAATTTTTATAATTTTTTATGTTTTTTATAATTTCTAGATTTTTATATTTGAAAATATTTTTTTAAACTTTTTTCCTTTTTCATGTCTAAATATTAAAATGGTAATATTTAATTTGTATATATTTTATTTTTTTCTATAAAAATTAAAATATCAATATATTAATACTCGTTAGTCTATTTAACGTCAAATTAGTGACATGATGAGTTTTAGACATTTTGAAAAATTGTGATGAATTTAAGAAAAATGATGAAAACTTATTTAACCTTCAACGATTATAAAAGAAATTGCCTGCTATCTACTTTATAAAGGTTGTCAGTTTGTCACTTTGGAAGGGTATCTCGGGACGTCTATCATTTTATTGTACGACGTGGCCATTCTATCAGCCTGCTCCTGCTATTATTTCATCGTTGTAATTAACCTCTATGAGTTGGACGCATCTCGTTTCTTTTAGAAAATAACCTGCTTTGAGAAACTTTCTTTCGTTACCAAAGACTAGTGTCTTCGTCTTTCATCCGACATGTGTCCAGCCAGTTTATCAAAATGAGATCCAGAATGTGGGATTAATGGCGCAACCACCCATGAGCGACAATGACTAGCATAAAGAAGAGAGGACAGAGTTACGTTGTGCGTGCTGGAGTCACCAAATAAATGATGTAATAAAAAAAACAATTAACCTCTGATGATTGTGACTGCCGTAGAAGAAGAAGAAGAAAAAGATAAACATTTCTTTTAGAAATTAGAATCGATTCCCATGTTGCTGTTACTGTGCGTTAATTCTATATTAGCTAACTAGGTTTTAATTAGGAAATCTAGTGATAGTCTGTTAAGAGCATAAGTTTTATGTTTCGATCGAGAAAAGTCTTACAGACATTATATATTAGAAAATAACAAAGGCAGAATATGAGGTGTGTGTGTGTGAGATATTTGTGGGACAAAAGGAGAGATTTGGGCCAGATGAGAGGGATGAAATATTAATCGGAACATCCAAACTTTCCATGTAATGTGGGGGAATACTTAATATTATCCATATTGTTTACTTTTATTGTCCTCTCGTGCCATGTCTATGTCAGTCAAGACTCAAGAATCACGATGGGCCTATACCCTTCTTAACATATATGTCACAATTTTTTATTTTTTTTCAACACATGTATCTTACAGAAGTCCTCTTTTTTTTTTTCAAGTGGCCGGAAGATGTTAATAGAACACCTGCACTGAAAACTTGAAACTTCTAACTATGGAAAAAGAAAGGATCTGAATATCCGTGGCGTACCCATAGAGTCATAGTGGTGTTCTAAATCAGTTGCTCATGTGAAATAGCCAGCAGAAGATTCGATTCGTGGCCTCTCTGCAACATAAATCGTATCCCTTTAAAAAAAAAAATTCTTTAGTTATTACACTGAAGTTGGGGGGAGAGAGAGAGAGAGATCAGGCTGATCAGATATCCCAAACTTTCACGAGCAACTTATGGGGAGGAGGGAGGCTCGCGTGGTTCGAGAGAAAGCCTGATCCTGTTAGGGATGTCCGTTATTCGCTTAATTTAAGGGCAGGCCTGTCCTTGTCTGGCATCTCACCAGCCAGCAGCACTGGCTCCCACAAACGACCTCGATTTGCCTTTCGTCTATAATCATCTATGGTCTTGATGTTGACATGTCAACCGTACGCCAACTGGGCTTGGGCTCTTCTCTCAAGTGTGTATCTCCCCCTCAAAAGGGGCCTGGTCCAATCTAATCAACTAAAGTTGACAGGGAAGCAGATAAATCGCCTGCAAGAAAAATGATTCAATTCGCATCAAATCCCATCCATCGCTATTTGTGGATATTCAGACTGTCAAAGATCATCGTCATCAGTCCGGCTACCTGATACGGTGATACCTCTACGTCTTCTTCCCTCCCCGAATCCACCGCCACTTCACATCTGTGATTTTGCGTAGTGGGAGGTGGCCCAGGCCCAGGCCCAGGTGAGAAATTGGGAATCACAAAATGGGCCGGCCATGCTTGATCTCTCTCGGTGGTACTGGGCCAAATGAAATGGCCCACTCCTTCCAGGTTTCCAACTTCTCCCGTTCCATTTTTATATTTCCGAAAATTTTGTTTTCGTATGTCGTCGGGCTACTTGCGGAAAATGGCTATTGATTGCAAATTTGCTGACGTGTGATGATAAAACCATAACAAATGGTGGGCATATATGTAGCTTTCGTACTTGATTTGAACTTGACAAGCAATTTAATGGGGTACCTATTTTTAATTAGGATGGGATTATTTCTTGTCTCTTCAATATAGTTACTCAAAACACGGAAGCTTGCTTTTGAATACCTCCATGAAACGACACTGTATATGTCGGCTTCGAAAGTTCCTGTGGATGGGTATTTCAATTTTCATTCTCACAGCTTCACACAAGTCTCTTACATGCTACAACATATGGCAACGGGCAAGAAGAAGGATTGATATCTTATAAATTTTCTTTTTTAATGATTTCTTAAACATTTGCATGGACCGTAGATGTAGATGTTGTTGGGTCTACACTGAAAAAGACCCTGTATGCTTTGTTTCTTACAAAATTGGTGTGTTGGATCTGCCATGTCCACCCTCTGCAGACAGCATGAGTAAATAAATAAATAAGTCTTGAGGCTATTAGAAAAGTTGATTACAAACAATTAACAAAGGAGGAGGATAAATCATAGGATTTGGTGCATTATTAAATATATGAAAATAGTATGAGAAATTGGTGCTTTCAACATACCAATTTTGAATCATTAGTAGTAAATATATTATAGTCTTACATTTACCCAATCAGATGGTATTTATCAAAATTCACAGGTGGATTTTGATTGGTCAAAACTCTTTCTGGTATCATAGATTTTTTCAATTAATTTTATTCTCGTAAAAAAATAGTATTCTAATTAATATAGGGAAAATCTATGATATAAAAAAAGATTTGACCAATCAAAACTCACCCTGAATTTTGATAAATAGGTTAACATGTTTATAAATACAGTTAATTGGTCACAAATTTTTCAGATATAATGTCTTGTACATAATCATAGTTTGAACCCAAATAAATTATAGTCATAAGTACCTTATTGTCATTTTTCAACCTTTTTCACCCCTTTCATTTCGTTTGGATCATCTTATCTATTTGGTAACAAGAAAAAAAGAAAAGAAATTTTTGATTGAACAGATAAGCATGGGATAATAAATAATAATAATAAAAGCCTAACAAGAGAGAATGAAAGAGAAAAAAGGCAGGATAATAGATAAATAAAAAACCATCACCGTGGGTTGCAACTTGGGAATTGGGAAAACGAAATAAAGGAAGGAACATAAAAACTCAAAAGTGAAGAGAAGAGAGATTTGATGGATCCTCCTCAGCTCATATGTTTTAGGAAAGCAGTAAGATAAAGAAAAAGGGGGTACTAGGGACGCCCATTGGCCATTGGCCATTGCCCACTGTCATTCTCATCCTCATCCATCCACTGCCGGTGTGATATCTTCGATGAGTAATATGGGATTTTGTATATTGTCCCCTTTAAACAATAAACAAAGAAATTGGTGTTCCATGTTTCCACCCATCCTTGCCAATAAAGTACCAGAGAGAGAGAGAGAAAAAGAAGGACCTATCTACTACCGTCCCAGAGAGCCAGAGTCTAGAGTCTTAGAGTGTAGACCACTCGATAGCCAAATAATTGTATCTACAGTATACCTCCACTCCAGACTCTAAAAATAATAAAGATTTAAAATGGGGGAGTAGGAGGAAGGGAGATATCGCATTCGCATCATGCATATGCAGCAGCAGCATTGTCTTGTCTTTTATCCTTCACGCTTTTCACTCCGCAGTTCAGTGTAAGTGGCACACGTTGAATGGTGTGGAATCTTGATGGGTAGGCCACAATCACAAACATGTGTGGGAGTGGGGTGGGGCCGTGGGGTTCATCTCATCTCACTAGCAGTCTGCAGATGTGGAGAGTGGAGACTCATCTCCATCCTTTCTTTTGGAGACAACCGCATAATATACTCACATTTGCGACCAAATAAATAAATAAAAAGTGGTCAACCACGTTTTCTTGTCTCCGGTCTCCACCACTGTCCACTGCGTGGGTGTGGTCCGTGTCTCTCCACCACTGTCCACTGCGGGGCGGGGACGGGGAGTCTCTCCCCATCCCGTTCTCACGAAAATCCTCATTCTCGTTCCTGTCTTCGTCTCCAATAACGGGGATAAGGTTATTCCCATTTCTATCCTTACGGGATTTCTATTCCTTGTGATTTTTTTATAATGTTAATCATTTTATTTTTAATTTTAATTTTAAAATTTATATTCTTATTAGAAAAGATTGAACCATATTTTTAAAAATATTAATATATACATGTATGTGTACATATATATACATATATATTAAAATAAAGCGGTCAAGAAATTTTCTCCTTTTTTAATTTTTTGTTTTTTTATTCCATGTCATTTTTTAAACAACAATGAGATGTAGTACTTTCCCAATAACCTAAATAATCTCTTCTCCTAAAATATATCCTAAACTACCTCTCCCACTTTCTCCAGAATTATCTCTAATTCCTATTTATTTTCTAAGTCATCTCTAATTCCTATTTATCTCCACAATTATCTCTAATTTAGTAGAGCGTTTCTATCCTAAATTATCTCTAATTCTTATTTATCCTCTCCCTAATTTTTATTTATATTTATTTAAAGAAAATTTGGGTTAAAAAATTTAAGAACTATTTAAATATTCTAACAAAATTATATAATAACTTTAAAATATTTATTAAAAATACAACAAAATAATTTTATATTTTTACAGAGCATATCACGAAATTATGTACTAACAACTTAAATTATGTTTTTCTGGATTATCAATTTAAATGATTTTAAAATATTTAATAATATGTAATAGCTTTAAACAAATAAAATTCAAATAACAAAAAAATAAATATTTTTTTAATTATTTAAATATTTATCATAACTATACTTTAAATAGTTAAAATAACGAAATTGTCTAATAAATAATTTTATATTTTTACAAAATATATCATGAAATTATGTACTAACAATTTAAATTATGTTTTTTTATCATCAATTTAAATATTTTTCAAACATTTAATAAGATGTAATAGCTATAAATAAATAAAATTCAAATAACAAAAAATTTTAAATATTTATAGATTATTTAAATATTTAAATAACTAGATATTTATCATAACTAGATTTTAAATATTTAAAATAACGAAATTATGTAATAAATTTAAAAAATTTCTTTAAAGCATAAAATTAATTATAACATAATATTGAAATTAATAATAATTTAATATATTATAAAATTAATAATGAAATTATGTAATAATAGTATTAATTATTATTTTATGGATAATTAAATTCCATAAATAACTAATATTCTAAAATTTAAATATTTTACATATTATTTAAGTATTTAAATAAATGGGTATTTTAAATAACAAAATATTTAGCATAACTAGATTTTAAATAGTTAAAATAAAGAAATTATGTAATAAATTTAAAAAAATCTATAAAGTAGAAAAATAATTATAACATAAAATTGAAATTAATAATAATTTAATATTTTTACATAATATTGTAAATAACTAATTTCAATTATATTAAGTAATAATTCGAGAAAATAACTTTAAAAAAATTAATATTTATTAATAATAATTTTAAACTATTAATTTGTTTTTATTATATAATTGTATATACTAAAATTATTATTTATTGTATTTCAGTATTTATTTATTGTTTTTGTCATAAATGTATTTTCAATGATTATGTATAAATTTATTTGTTTTGTTATTTAATAGAAAACTTTCAATAATTATTGGAGATTAAACTACTATTAATGAAATTTTTAAATTTAATTTATTGTACTTATTGTATTTATTGTATTTTTGTTATAACTTATTGATTAATATTTATTAGAGATTAAACCATTGTTTGATATTATACTATTTATTGACAAAGTTAATATATTTTTAGTACTTATTGTATTTTTGTAATTATTGTATTTTTTCATTATCAATATGTTTTCAATAATTGGGTATTTTTGCTATAAATTTTCAATAATTATTGGAGATTAAACTATTGTTATTTATTAGGGATGAGACTATTAATTTAGTTGAATTTATGAGTGTTCATGAGTTGGTTCGGTTCAGTCGTAAGCTATTTGGCCAACTAAATTGACCTGGTCAGGTTGAGGAGTTGGTCAATTGAAACCAACTGACCTTTTGTGAAAACCGACCCACTCAAGTTGTATCGGTTTGGGTCAGTTTTCACAAAAGGTTAGTCGGTTCAAAAGATTTAAACTTAAAAAATTTAATTTAATTTTAAAAATTACAATGCAATTATTAAAAAATAAATTTAAAAATTAGATTTATGAAATAAAACATTTTAAACTAAGAAATATGGGAAATTTCTCACTTTTTTATAATAAAAATTATATTTAAAATATAAAAATATTAATATATATCGATGGTTAGGTCGTTCGATTTTGGTTTGTTTACAAATGGCCCGAAGTGAAACTAATCCAACTTGGTCGAATCAAGAAATTTTTGAACCAAAGATGACCTAAAATACTAGAAAACCAACCAACTCGGGTTGAGTTGATCAAGTTGGTCAGTTTCATAAGTTTGATGAATAAACCTAACTGAAATTAATTATTGTTATTTTTGTATTATTTAAAGTAGTATATAAAATATGAATAATTATTAATTATTTAAAAAGCTGAAAATATAAAACAATTGTATACACTTATGTGTTTCTATTAGGGTCATTTACTAGAACACACCATATAGTTTTACAAATTTACTTAAACCTACCTTATAGTTTTCATTTTACTAAAACATCCCATATATTTTACAACTTAGTTACTTAATCAACCTTTCATTAAGGAGTGTTTGTTTTGCCATTAGGCCCATGATTTTTTATTCTAAAAATACTCTTATCACTTTTTTATATAGAAAACAAAATTGGCCAAATATAGCTAATAGAGTGGTTGTCCGTGTCTTATTAAGGGCAAGAATGGTATTTTTGTTTCTATTTTCTTTTGATTAAATTTATTTAAATGAGCATTAGGGTCAACACTATCATTTTTCACTATCATCTAATGGAAGATTGATTAAATCCGCTGCAAATTATATGTGGTGTTTTAGTAAAATGCTAACTATATGGTAGATTTTAGAAAATCCATGAAACTATAAGGGTATTTTAGTAAATGACCCTTTCTATTATTTATCTTTCGCTTAATAAATCCCATGCATCGCACGGGTCCCCACTAGTATACATATATAACGTATGCAAACATATATACATATATATTAATGGACCCGGGGCAGGGTTGGGGTCCCCATGAGGCAGGGAGTGCTCTCCCCATCCTCGCCCTGTCCCCATTAACGAGGATGAAAATTTCCCCATCCCCATCCCCACTCCATTCGGGGTGGATCCCCACAAGGATTGGAGAAATGGGGAAAATCACCATCCCTAATCCCTATCTATATCAACTTGGCTCAGGCTCTACCTAGTACCACCTTGGTTCATCTTAATCCTACCCACCCAAGACATGTGCTTTTGGTCTTCTGCCTTGATGTAACGCAATCTAGTTGCTCCCCGCTGGAGGTGACCTGGCTTCCAGTCAGACGACAAACGAGGTTGATCTGCAAGGAGACGATCAGAGAACCCGGGGTGGCTAACCCAGCAAGGTCACTCCGATGCTTAAGTTAGTATACTTGTTGCGAGCTGAAATAACTTGAGAATATAGAGAGCTAGAGAGCAGAGAAATCACGCGTACCTTATGCCCTCGGGGTTGGAGCCTTTAAATAGTGAAATCCTTATGGGTTTCGCGGAGCAGTTCCGGGATTCTCGTTACGACAAGATCTGTTTCCGCGTTAATTGGGGGATAACGTTGCCAACTGATAAGGCTTATCTATTCCACCCAAATTGGGCGGGGAGGAAGATAAGGCTTGTCGTTACGAGGCGTGATCCCGTAAGGTTCGGAACCTGATGGCGAGGTTTCCAGGGTCGTCAAGTAGTGGTCTGAGTCGGTATCCCCGAACTGTCCTACTGCGACCTTGTGACGAGGTGACCCATGCCGAGGTGATTTGGTTATCCGAGTTCGATCTGTTACGGTCTTGGTATGTCGAGATAAACTATCATCTATTAATAAGGTCATGTCCACGTGTCACCCTATTACTAGGTCGGGCCAAATCGCCTTTCATCATGCCTCAAAGCAAAATAAGCAACTACAATCCAACCAAAAAGTTTACGCGATGATGATAAACAGTTGAATCCTACACATATTGGATTGGATGTCCTTCATTAATTTCAAACTCCTACTCTATACAAGGTTTTGATCACCAATCTTCAATTTTGTAGCAACAGACTTATGTGGTGTGCATGCATTAATTCAATGGGGCACAAGAGATCTAGTTTTCACCGTCTGATTTTGTATCTGACTCGTGTCTCTTCTTGTATATATAACAAGGTCGTTTGCCAACGGGCCGTGATGGCCCATTAATGGTTCTTAAATTTTTTTCTTTTACAAAATCCACTCGAAGGCCCATTTGTAAATCCAGGGCGTGCTTAATAAATCCAAAGCCCATTATATTGGTCGCTTGACGAGCCACAGAATAATAAGTAACATTCCAATTTCCAACACACCTTAATCAGAAAAGACAGTTACCGATTACATATATCCTTTTAGTTGGGGCCTAGCTAAGGGACAGGGTTCTGCTTTAATTAGATAATTGAACAAGGCAGAATTGGAGCTGCACATTCTGCAAATCTCCTTATTATTCTACAATAAGACATACATATTGGTAAGTAGGGCTACAAATCGGATGGAATTGGGTATATACATTATTATTATTAATGCCTAGATTCAAATTTTTATTCATTACCCTTTGAATACTAATTACATCTTATCTAGATCAGATATCCGACACTGAATGACTGAATACCATTACCATTGATATAATAAAATAATCAAGATACATTCCGCTCTAGTTCTCCGCTGGAAAATAGCTCGGACATTAGTGCACTGAAGTCGGCAAATCAGATGAGAGTCAGAGTACCTGGGGTCTCGGGGTAGGCATTCCAACGCTTAAAAGCTGAGAATAATGAGAAATCAGAGAGAGAGAGAAAGAGATTATGTGCACAATTTCAATTTCAAGTGAAGGTGTGGAAGTGTTTTTATATAGGCATCGAGGTACCTTTGGAGCACGTATTATTGACATTATAATGATTTTTCATTCAATTCCTCGAGAAGCAAATGGAATCGGGCTAGCCATGCATGTCGTTAGTTGCTTGGGTCGGGGGAGACGGGTCAGTTGCTGGAGTCATCAACTTTTACCTTCGAGGTGATGTATTCCGATCTAACGTCGAACGGTCTACCAATCTAATCAGACGAGATCCGACCACATGTGATGACGAGGTATCATAAAGCAGCTCGAAGATGCCACACGGAAGCTGGAGGGTCAAACATTGATAGGGAGAATTGTAGCTCGTGCATTTTATACTTTATACCAAGTATATCGTACTTTCCCAATGCTTATGCTTATGGATGTCTCCTTTCCGGTTTCCGGTGTGGGAGAGTAGTGCTCATTGCAACAAAACTCTTTATTCAAATTATATAATTAGGGGTCATTTTGAAGTGGGAGTAGAATTTGACAAGACGGCGGGTTTTCAGTCTTTTTAGTTCCACGTGAAATGCTATATATATGGGGAATAGTGATTTCAGTTTGGGGAATCGAGGTCGGAACGGATATCAATCAACATCCGTAGTCCAAACAAATGATCCCTTCCCTTTGCTGAACCGTCATTCTCCCAAAAGAAAAAGAATCAATCGGAATAATAAATTAACATTAATTCAATGATCCCCTCCAATTCCCGTACCAAACGTTTTTTTGGCTAGGCTGGTCCACGTAGTCTAAGGAAAAAAAGAGGAAAAGGTAAAACAGAAGAAAAGGGGCAACATTACAAACATCAACGACATATACATATAATAATAAAGAGACTAAAGGAGACGTGACGAAGACTGAACTCAACTGAACAGGTGGAAAGTGATGTCTTAAGAAAGCAACGCTTCAAATTTTACATCTCTCGAATTAATATATAAGAAGCCCATCCCCCCCCCCCAAAAAAAAGTTGTCCATTTGTTTCACTGGTTGAGGCTGATACTAGCTACCAGTATTTCTCGACCACCTAAGATCGATTCCAACTTCTTATTAATTATTCCACATGAGATTTTTGTTTATAAAAAATAACTAAAATTTTACATGAAATATAATAATAATAATAATAATAATAATAATAATAATAATAATAATAATAATAATAAAAGAAAGAAGTGATATATTTGTGCAAGAAAATTGTGTAGGACATGGGGGAATAACCAAGTCCCTACTTGGTTTGGTCTATTCAATGAATGGAGCAAAAAAAAATATATGTTAAACTGGTCAAAAGTCATGGTCAACAAGGAGTGTAAAAAATCGGCCAAGATTATATATATATGTGTGTGGCAACGAGCCAAGCTATTCGAATTCGACTTGGTTTAAATTGAGTTTCGAGATGAGTTTGAGCCTGATATATAAACTCGTTTGCTAATTGAGCCAAGCTCGAACCTAGTGAAGCTCAGCTCAGCTCATGAGGCCCATGAGGCTAATCGTGCCTAGTAATATATATATATATATATAATTTTTATTATATATAATAATATTTTTATATATAATAGTTTATTTTTTTATGTATAATAGTAAATAATTTTTATAATTCTTAATTTTTTGTATGTAAAATAAAAAATTACTTTCATATGAATAATTTTTATTTTTTTTTTAAATATTGGCTTACAATCGAGCTCGAGTCTAACACTATTTCAACGAGCCAAGCTCAAATAGCCAAGTATTTGGCTCGGCTCGGCTCGAATCCACACCTAGTTTCCATGCACCATTAATAACTTCCCCTTAACACCCCCGTTCTTCTCTTAAGTTCTGGTTGTGGAACTCGATTCCAAATCAATGTTGAAACAAACCAGTTAACACACCAATGAGCCAACCCTCAGTTGGTTTGCCAATATTATATTGGAAACTCCAAATTTCCAGGAAAGTTGAACAATAAGATTACTTGGATGCCAATTTAATGTTCTACGGTTACACAATTTTTTATTGGGATTTGAGGACTAAAAATTAATTTTAGGAAGGGAAATTGTCTAAAACTCACCATTTTAGTCTTAATATATTACCATTTTAGCCTTCATAGAAATATATAAAATACATACATATATATTTTAATATTTAGACATAAAAAGGAAAAAGTTCAAAAAATATTTTCAAATATAAAATACATAAAACACAGAAATTACAAAAAATATTAAAAAATTATAGAAATTGAAAACAAAATAAAAAATTATTTTTCAAATTATAGAAACTATAGAAATTAAAACACAAAATCAGAAAATAAAATTTGTAGAAAAAAGCACAAAAAATTATAGAAAAACACAGAAATTGCAAATAAATAACAAAAAAAATACAGGAAAATCTATAGATTGTAGAAAATAGAAAAATGTAAAAAAAACAGAAACTACAAAAAACATTGGAAATTATAACAAAACACTAAAAATGCAAAAAAAAACAAGAAAATTGAAAACTGAAAAAGACCCTTTACCTCTAACTTGCTATTCAAGGGTAATTTGGTCATGAAAATTGTTATTTATGCTGATGTGGACACTTCTATTAAGAAGAATTAACGGTGCACTAATGGAAAGTGACTTTTGGAAAATAAAAACTTACTTACATTTTTAAGAGAAATACTGAAAACTCATGGTGAGTTTTAGACAATTTCCCTTTTAGGAAAGAAGAACAGTTGGATACTATTTTTCTCTGAATTTTAATATTTTTCCTTAATTGAGAAAAGTTGTATATTTTTTTATTTATTAAATTGGTATAACTTATGATATATAAATTGCAATTTATATATGGAAAACCAAGAATTAATTGTGTGGAGTCAACTAAATTGAGGTTTTATATATGGAACCAGCTCCCTCTCATCCTAATTTGTTCTAAACCTTGGTTTGGATAACTCCAACATTCCATATAAATAATTTCTCAGTTTCCTTTTTAACGTGCGTGGCGCAACATCAATGAAGAACCGGAGATGGCTTGATTCATTTGCTGTGGAATGCATGATGTTATTTTTGGTGGGTGCTTATGGTGTGTCACGAGGGGGCACCATGATTGATGGAGGGTGATTTGGCTCGACCTCGTAGCATGGGTACACGTGGGCGTGACCTTGTTAAAACAGTGACTCAGTATGACAGCGCAACGGATGCAACCACAACTCGGAGGGAAGGTCCCACCGAGTTCAGCTCGGCAACTGGGCGGACAAACTACTCGCCGGGAGCCACCTTACCTACACCTCCTCCCCGGGGTTAAGGCACTTCAGGGCGCCCTGACCCCTCTTGAGGCCCGAGCTCCTCCCAATGGACCTCGGGCCACTCCCAGACAGGAACGCACCGATCCATCTCTGGACGCCCCGAGGTATAGACACCTCGGGTCAGCCAGCTCGGCATAGCTTGCCACAAGCAGCTCGCCGATTATGGGATAGCCCGGCACAAGGTAACCCGTGGAGGGGTGGTACGGCGTACCACAGGAAGATCTCCTGCCCAACCACCGTACCCGACAAATCTGGGACTGCCACCATGTCCCTTGCTGGGGAGGGTCGTGCCTGCCACCTTTAGAGGGTACCATACACCTGACAGGCACGGACCCAACAGTAACAACCCCGCGCATGCCGCCTCAGCCCTGCTTGTAACGGCTACGGTAGGCTGACAGTGGCGGTTGTACCTGCCCTGTCAGAGGCCAGTAGGCCCGATGAAACGGAATTCTGTTATAAGGAGCCTATTCTCAGAAAACGGGTATCTCGAAAATCTCTTGCGCTATCTCACTCTTAGCTTTCATCTTCTCTTTGCTTCTTGCTCAGAATACTAACTTAATCGTCGGAGCATTCACGCCAGGCGAACCCTCCGAGGATTCTTCTTCTTCCTCATCTCAGGTACTTCTTGGGAAGCCACGCGAGTGCCAGCTAGGAGTGACCGGATTGCGCACCATCATTTGGCGCCGTCTGTGGGAAATGCTTCAAAAGGCCTTTCTCTAAACCTTCACAATTCTTTCTTCCTTGAAAAAACTCAACACTCATGGCTTCCTCAAGCAACGTTGGACGAAGCATGGAGATGGATAACTCCAGGGAACAACCCCAGGTGCCCACGGTCTGCATAGGGCAGTTCACCATTCTTCTCTCGGTGGACGGAGTCCCCAGCCTGAACGTGCCGCGAGCAACGGCGCCTGTGGGTGTTCCCCTTCCTTCCTCTGTAGAAACGACATTTGCTGAACCGACTGTCGTTCCTCTGGCGACCAGTCAGAGCCAGCTCGACGACCTGACACAATGCATGCGGGCCATGCAAGCCCAAGTGCAGTAGCTCCAGCAATACAAGCTCTATCAGCAGCAAGTGTTGCACCACGTCTCCCAGTACCATTACCAGCAGCAGTTCCCCCAACTTCCTCAACCTCAGCTTCAGCAGCCGCAGCTCCCGCCTTGGCACCCAGCCTCACAGCGAGCTAGGTCTCGCCGCCAGGACGAATGCCCCTCTTGCCAAGGAGAAGCCCCCCAAAACCCTCTTAAAAGCCAGGCCTCCTCCCGCGGCAGACAAGAGAGATCGGCCACCCCGATCTGGCCGCGGGCAGTCAGGTCGGTAGGACCTCAGCTCGCCAGGTCTACATCACCTCGGCAGTCGAAGTTTGAAACCCCGCTCCTTGAGAATCGGTTTGAGACCCTGGTTGCAGACTCCAAGCAGGATCCCTCTATCCGCAGCCATCACCAGCAGCCCGAGCTACTTCCTGCACAAACCATTCCTGACAGCACGAAGGTGAGCAGCACAAACACCGAGCTTGCCAAGAAGCAGGGATGCCGCCGCCGAGCTCATTGGTCTGCTCGGCGGTCCGCCATGCATAACCTGCCCGAGCTCAAAGGCAAAGGAGAGGTAAGCTCGGGCGAAGTCAAGGCTCCCCTCCTTTCAGTTCCATCCCCCCTATCTTTCGAACTCCTAGCAGTCCCAATGCCTAAAGACTTCAAGCTCCCCCCTCTTGACAAGTATGACGGGTCGTTTGACCCAAATGATCACGTAGATGCCTTCCAGTCGCAGATGCACCTGGCGAGAGCCAGAGAGTCGTGCATGTGTGTGGCCTTCTCCACCACTTTCAGAGGAGTAGCCCGTACATAGTATCGGAACTAGGCACCTGGATCGATAAGAAGTTGGGTGCAGTTCGCGCAAGCCTTCGCGTCCCACTTCGTCACTAGCAAGCGGTGCCCGCGAACTGAAGAAAGCCTCCTCAACATAGTGCAGAGAGAGGGAGAGTCCATCCGGGGCTATATCAAGCGGTTCAACGATGCATGCATGCAGATACCGCGCCTGGACCCCGCCGTGTGCCTCGCAGCAACCAAGAAAGGCGTAACGCATAAATAGTTCAAATGGCACATGGTCGTCAACCAACCGACGACCATAACTGAGTTTCTTAAGCTCGCGGACAGGTTTATAGCCATGGAGGAAGAGATCAACCAGAAGGGCAAGGGCGCACCCGAGAAGAGGAAAAGGGAAGGAGAGCCTTCCAGCCAAGGGGACAGCCGAAAGAAAAAAGATGCAGCTCGGGGGGGCAAAGTCGGGTCAGCCGTTCCGAGCTCCTGTAGCGGACCGAACTGATTACACCCCACAGAACGCAAAGTAGGCCGAAATCCTAATGGCGATCAAAGACGCCCCGTACGTGAAGTGGCCACCCCGTCTGAGGGGGAATCCCAATGAGAGAAATAAGAATCTGTATTGCAGTTTTCACAGAGATCACGGTCACAACACCGAGAGTTGTAAAAACCTCCGCGACGTGATAGAGAAGCTCATCCGACGTGGATATTTGAGAAACTTTGTACAAAATAATAATAATAATAGTAATAAAACAGGTCGGCAAGGGGAGCCCTATAGGGATGCTCCCGAGTCCAGTAGCAGGCCGGCCGAACAGTCGCAGAGGCAGCCTCCGGAAGAGAGGCCGGTTCGGGGGACCATCCACATGATAGTGGGAGGTTCAATCGTTGCGGGTTGTACTTCAGCAGCAGCTTAGACGTTAGTTTGTGAGGCTGCCCGAGAAGAACATAATCCTCCAAAGCGGCCGAGGACAAAGGAGCCAATTTTCTTTAAAGAAGATGATGCATGAGGGGTCCATTACTCCCACGATGATGCACTCGTGGTGAAGCTAAGAATACACGACTTCGAGGTCAAGTGCGTACTCGTTGACTCGGGCAGTTTGGCCGACATCCTCTTCAAAGCTGCATTCGACCAGCTTCAGTTATAGAGAAGTGATTTGAAGCCTGCAGACACTCCTTTGGTGGGCTTCAGCGGAGAAGAAGTCCGGCCCTTGGGAAAATAACAGTACCTGTGGAAATCGGCACATGGCCTTGTGTAGCCAGATTCAACCACGACTTCCTGGTGGTCAAGACCCCTTCCCCATACAATGCCATAATAGGCCGGCCGATCACCCATGTCCTACGGGCGGTGGTTTCCACCTATCATTTGGCTATGAAGTTCCTAGCAGACTTCGGTGTGGGAGTAGCGCGGGGCGACCAGCTCGAGTCCCACAAGTGCTATGTCGCCGCCCTCAAGGGAAAGACCAAGGTGGCCGACGACCTCGAACTGGAGCGGCCTACAGAGCAAGGCGAAGAACGAGCCGCACCCACGGAAGAAACAGTCGCATTCTCGACCTCAGCAGCCGACCCAGCTCGGATGCTTTAGATCGGTGCTTCTGTCTAGGAACCTCTATGACCCGAACTGGTAAGCTTCTTACTTCAAAATTTAGATATTTTTGCATGGTCCGCGGTAGAGATGCCCGGTATAGACCCCGACCTTATAACTCACAAGCTGAATACTAATCATGTAGTTAGGCCCGTTAGACAGAAGAAACGCAACCTAGCCCCGGAGCGGTGGAAAGCGGTCGACGAGGAGGTCGAGAAGCTCCTTCCAGCTGACTTCATAAGAGAAGTTCACTACCCTAGCTGGGTGGCCAACCCCGTCCTGGTAAAGAAGGCCAATGGCAAGTGGCGCATGTGCGTCGACTACACCGACCTGAACCGGGCTTGCCCAAAAGACTACTTCCCGCTGCCCAGAATTCACCGCTTGGTGGATGCGACCTTAGGGCACGAGTTGCTAAGTTTCTTAGACGCCTATTCGGGTTATAACCAAATCAAGATGGACCCGGTGGACAAAGAAAAGACTGCCTTCATCACAAAGTTCGGTCTATACTATTACAAGGTTATGCCCTTCGGGTTGATAAACGCAGGGGCAACCTTCCAAAGACTTGTGAATAAGTTGTTTGCGCCATTAATTGGCAGAAAAGTAGAATGCTATGTAGACGACATGGTTGTCAAAACTCAATTTTCACATGAATTAATACAAGATTTGCATTCTGTTTTTGAAATTTTGCGTAAGTTTAATATGAGACTGAACCCAAACAAGTGTGTATTCGGTGTGACCTCGGGCAAGTTCCTAGGATACATCGTTAACCAGCGCGACATTGAGGTCAACCTGGACAAAATTAAGGCCATCTTAGATATGAGACCACCCCGAAAGTTGAAGGAGGTTCAGAGGTTGAATGGCCGCATAGCCGCCCTGAGCCGCTTCATGTCCAAATCGGCGGACCGCTGTCTGCCGTTCTTTAAGGCAATCAAGAGCAAAAGGTTCGAATGGACCCAAGACTGTCAGCTCGCGTTTGACGAGCTCAAGAAATACCTCGCTAGTGTGCCGATCTTAACCCGGCCCAAGGAGGGCAATATTTTGGAACTGTACCTCTCGGCAAATGAACGAAGTGATCAGTTCGGTACTAATAAAAGAAGTAGATCGGGTTCAACAACCCATCTATTATGTTAGTAAAGTATTGCAGGGAGCAGAGACGAGATACCCGAAGATAGAAAAGCTAGCATACGCACTGGTAATTACAGCTCGGAAGCTCCGCCCGTACTTCCGGGCTCACACTGTTATCGTTCTCACCGACAAACCTCTGAGGCAAGTCTTACTTAAGCCCGAGGTCTCTGGTCGGTTGATGAAGTGGGTCGTTGAGCTCAGCGAGTACGACCTCCAGTACAAGCCGCGAACTGCCATTAAGGCCCAAGCCTTAGCAGATTTCATCACCGAGTGCACATTCAGCTCCGAAGTCCCCAGGCCAGTTGAGCACGAGGCTCCCAGTTCAGGTGAGCCCAAAGCTCCCAGGCCGATCGAGTCCGACCCCATGAGGTAGAAGCCAGTGTGGCATCTCTCCTAGTTCGGCCAAGCGCGAGCTGGGGTGAGGAACCCTGGATCCTTCACATAGATGGCTCCTCGAACCAACAGGGCAGCAAAGCCGGAATAGTTCTACACGGCCCAAGTGGCACAAAACTGGAGTACGCGCTTCGCTTCGAGTTCGCGGCATCTAACAATGAAGCGGAGTATGAAGCGTTGATAGCTGGACTAGCTCTAGCCAGAGAAGTAAAAGCCAAGCACATCGTTATCTGCAGCGACTCTCAGCTCGTGGTCAACCAGGTTACCAGCGAGTACGAAGCTCGCGAGCCAACCATGATCGCCTACTTAGCCAAAGTCAGAGAGGCCCTGCTCAACTTCCAGTCACAACTTATTAGGCAAATCCCAAGGTCGTAGAACGTTGAGGCCGACGCCCTGTCCAGATTAGCCAACGCCAGCGATATCACCATGAGAACCGTGTACATAAAGGACTTGCCTCGGCCTAGCATTCTCGGGGGGCAGAGGAGGTCGCTCCCATCGTTCAAGCTGAGCCGAGCTGGATTGACCCGCTCGCTAGCTTCTTGCTACATGAGACCCTCCCTGCAAATCGCAATGCAGCCCGAAGGGTGCAGCGCCAGGCAGCCAAATACGTCATGATAGACGAACGGGTGTACTGGAGATCCTACATGCTCCCCTACCTGCGTTGCTTGCGACCTACCGAAGCCGAGCTCGTACTCCGCGATACTCATGAGGGGTTGTGCGGCGGGCACTTGGGGGGCAGGGCCCTCGCCCAGAAGGCACTCCGACAAGGATATTATTGGCCAACAATGAAGATAGACGCTATTGAGCTCGTTAGAAAATGTGACAAATTCCAGAGACATGCCAATATCCACCACCAACTCCCTACCGGTCTCAAGAATCTCACCAGCCCGTAGCCCTTTGCACAGTGGGGCATCGATCTACTTAGGCCATTCCCGCCAGCAACGGGTGGGAGGAAGTTCTTAGTAGTAGCAGTGGACTACTTTACCATGTGGGTAGAAGCCGAACCCCTTGTGACGATCACAGCCCGAAATGTTCAAAACTTCTTTTGGAAGAACATCGTGAGCTGCTTCGGATTTCCTCGGGTATTGATTTCTGACAATGGCAAGCCGTTCGAGGACATCAAATTTCAAGACTGGTGCCAAGACATGGGAATCCGACAGAATTTTACTTCAGTCGCACACCCTCAAGCAAACGGCCAGACAGAAGTCACGAACAGAGCAATCCTCCGCGGACTAAAAGTGCGGATGGACCGAGCTAAAGGATTATGGGCATATGAACTACCCAGTGTTCTATGGGCCTACCGGACCACGGAGAAGACCGCCACGGGAGAAACACCCTTCAATCTCACCTACGACACCGAAGCAGTGATCCCTGTAGAGATCGAAGTACCTACGTTGCGACTAGAAGCATACAGTGATCAAACAAACGAATATGAGCTACGTACTAACCTCGATCTACTCGATGAAGTAAGGGACCTCGCCTACATCAGGACCGCAGCCTACCAGCAGAGAGTAGCTCGGTACTATAACGCCAGGGTCAAGAAGCGGAAACTCCGCGTTGGCGACCTAGTCCTTCGTAAAGTTATGGTACCGAAGCCCGGCGCTGGAAAGCTCAGGTCCAACTGGGAAGGTCCTTACTGAGTGAAACGAGTGCTCGGGGAAGGAATGTACGAGCTTGAGACCCTCGAAGGGAAACAAGTACCTCGGGCATGGAATATTGTCAACTTAAGACAATACTATTTGTAAGAATTGGGTAGGCCACGAGCCACACCCAAAGCCTAAGGGCCAGAATACCGAGCTAACATGACCTCGGCACAACAGGACCCAGTCGCCTCTATGGCATGGGCAAACTCTGAGAGTGGGCCACGAGCCACTCCTCCAGCCTAAGGGCTGAAACGTCGAGCTAATAAGGAAACCTCGGCAGCATACAAGACTTAGTCGCTCCATCAGCATGAACTAAGTTCTTGCAGCGCCCAAGGTGCAGGCGGCTCGGGCACGAACCTTGTAGTGAATAGCCCGCCCCGGCATGCAACGAGTTCAACCCGTTAAGGACAATTGATGACAACCTACCCCGGGTGCAGACAGGTCGGGCATATACCCTACTATGTCACTCACCTCGATGTACACAAGGCTACCCCTACTAAGTAATGGAGTACAGTTCGAGAACACAACGGTTGAGGAACTCCCGCTTCGCGTAATTAGCCTAATAACCTAATGGTTCAGAACAAAGCAACCACTTCGGCAAACAAACGAAAGACTTGCTTAGATACTCAACAAAGTAAAGTTTTTATTTACGTAAATGTCGTTACAAAAGTATGTTGCAAGAAAAACAGAGAGAAGACTAAGCACGTGAGTACAGAGCCCGAGCTATTTGGGAGGCACGCTGTCTTTGCCAGAGACCTCATTGGGGGCAGTAACTGGGCCAGCATCCTCTACTTCATCTTCAACGCCTTCATCCTCAGAATCTGGATCATCTTTTGACTAACACGTGATGTCATCAGTGATCTGCGAAGTGGTGATGGCGCTCGTATCCAGGTCGGGGTAGAGGTGCCTGATTAGCCACCAACTGAGCTTGAAGCCCTTGCGGTAGGCCTCGGTCATCACATCGTCAAACCTTGAAGAGCTGACATAGTTGACGACGGCCTGAGCTTTGGCCTCCTTGAGAGCATCCTCGAAGATGGTGGTTTTCTCTTTAATATCTTCTTGGAGGTCCTCCACCTTGCGCTCCAGCTTCCTCTTGGCCTCCTTGAGGCCCTGCATCTCGAGCTTCAGGGCGTCCCGCTCAGCCTTGAGGCTGTCCACCTCGAGCCCCAAGGCCTCTTGGCTGACCTTGAGCCCATTCACCTCGGCCCTCAACCTGTCCTTGTCTCGGGCCAGCTCACCCTTCTCCGCCATTAGCACCTCGATGAAGCTCTTCTGAGCCAAGGCGTCACTCTCCAAGCGGTGGACCTGACCGCAAACTGCCCTCAGTTCAGTATGGGCTGCGCGGGATGACTTCTCAGCCTCTAGAGCCCGCCTCAGATGCCGATCTGATTGAAGGGTCAAGGGGCGAACGGCGGAGTTCACCTGCCAAAGGAAAACCAGTAAAAAAAAAAACAACTCACCACCATAGTATGGGTGGCAGCAGGAGTGAGATCAGCCCACTCGGTGACCTCCCCCAGGTATGCAGCCAGCTTGCTCTTCTCTAGGCTGCACTGGGGATTCAAGATGGTTTGGCTCCCCTGACCCTCCGAGCTGGACGTCGTCATCTCTACATTACGAGTGGACTCCTCAGAAGCCTCAGCGGCAGCTTCAGCAGGATGAGCCCCGGTAGCAGCCTCTGTAGCACGAGCCTCGACAGCGCTCTCAGCAGCAGGTTCGATGGGCTTAGCAGAGGGCTCTGCTACCACCTCGGGCCCCAGAGGCACCGCGTCTCCTTCCAGGTTGATGACAGGTGGAGTGCCTGGGGACCTGGCAGAAGAGTCTTTGCTACGGGCTTGGGGAGACTCAACGCATGCCTTCTTGGCTACGCGCTTCTTCCTCTTCATCTGGCGGAAGAGTCTTTGCTTGTCAATCTTCTCTGCCTCCATGGGACCTGCAGTGAATTTTGACATTAGCAATCCCGAAGTAAACATACATAAAAAAAGCCGAAGTAAAGCAAAACCTACCCGAGCTCAAGCCAGTCTGGACGAGCTTCTCTTCGGATGTGAAGTCTTTATAATTTAACCTGGGCTGAGCTAGCATCTGGAGTGCCTTCTTGGTCTTCCCATCTAAGATGACACCGGGGTCTTGAACAACCACCCTCCAATCAGTAGGGAAGGGCCACCCGTGCTGCTCCAAACTACGAAGTAGTCCCACTTCCAGGCCGGGACTTTACTCGGGAGTCTGTGCATGAGCTTGAAACCTGGGCGGGGAGACAGGTAGTAAGACCGCCTGTGCCCGGGGAGAGTGCCCGAAGCACTTTTATTTATGGCCAAAATGGTGCTAAGAATGTCCAAGTCGATAGGGAGAGATCGGTCAAAGCAAAGAGAAATGGTCCCAACTATATTTCATATGGAATTCGGGTGAAGTTGGTCCAAAGTAATGTTGTAGTGCACTAGCACCTCGGTAATCAAACGATGGAGAGGGATTCGGAGTCCGGCTACCAACTGCTCCCTGAAGACCACGATCTCATCAGGACCATGCTCCCATGGGAAGTTGCCGGTAGGAAGATTGTATGAGTACTCCCCAGGGAGGTGCAACCTCTGTATGAGGTCCTAGAGCCTCTCCGAGGTCATGGTGGAAGGGCCTAACTGATCCGGCACCCGACCTCGGTTGGAGGTAGACGCTAGATTACCCGAAGCCAACTGTGCGTCGGGTGGCGGAGCAGCCGAAGAGCCACCCTGGGCCGAGGTACCCACCCCGGGCTCATCGGCTAGGCTACCTACGCAAGACGACATGACAGGCAAAAAGGGAAGAAACAAACTGGAAGGGAAAAGGAAGCTCGGGAGAACTCACCAAAGGAACGCGACCGGACTGGGAGAACGGGACGAACTGGAAAACCCGAGCTAAGAGACCTCTAGCGCAAGCTCAAACACCAACGACTAAAGCTATGTGGCAAAGAAATGGCCAAGGGTCCCCCCTATTTATAGCCACAGCTACGGGCTCCTCGAGGCGAAAACAGTTTAGCGGGTTTTTGACATCCGTGAAGTCCAAATCGCGTGAGGTCCGCGCGTAAACTGGACGCGACTCGGGTCTCTCTTGATCGAACCGGGCACTAGACCGGTCCAGCTGGACGGAGCGCGCAATGGAGTGGCATAAGTACCAACGCCAAATCCACCCAGCACGTCATGACCTCCCCGCGCTGGGTCATCGCCGCCAACGCAGGGAGTGGGGGGCAATTGATGGAGGGTGATTTGGTCCGACCTCGCAGCACGGGTACACGTGGGCGTGACCTTGCTCAAACAGTGACAGCATGACAGCGCAATGGATGCAACCAAAACTCGGAGGGAAGGTCCCACCGAGTTCAGCTCGGCAACTGGGCGGATAAACTACTCGTCGGGAGCCACCTTACCTGCACCTCCTCCCCGGGGTTAAGGCACTTTGGGGTGCCCCGAGTTCGGGGCGCCCTGACCTCTCTTGAGGCCCGAGCTCCTCCCAATGGACCTCGGGCCACTCCCAGACAAGAACGCACCGATCCATCTCTGGACGCCCTGAGGTATAGACACCTCGGGTCAGCCAACTCGGCATAGCTTGCCACAGGCAGCTCGCCGATTACGGCATAGCCCGACACAAGGTAACCCGCGGAGGGGTGGTACGGCGTACCGTAGGAAGATCTCTTACCCAACCACCGTACCCGACAAATCTGGGACTGCCGCCATCTCCCTTGCCAGGGAGGGTCGTGCCAGCCACTTTTAGAGGGTATCGTACACCTGACAGGCACGGACCCGGCAGTAACGACCCCGTGCATGCCGCCTCAGCTTTGCTTGTAACGGCTGTGGCAGGCTGACAGTGGCGGTTGTACCTGTCTTGTCAGAGGCCAGTAGGCCCGATGAAACGGAATTCTGTTATAAGGACCCTATTCTCAGAAAACGGGTATCTTAAAAATCTCTTGCGCTATCTCACTCTTAGCTTTCATCTTCTCTTTGCTTCTTGCTCAGAATACTGACTTAATCGTCGGAGCGTTCCCGCCGGACGAACCCCCTAGGGATTCTTCTTCTTCCTCATCTCAGGTACTTCTTGGGAAGCCATGCGAGTGCTAGTTAGGAGTGACCGGATTGCGCACCACCTTTTTTTTTTTAATTTCTATATTAGTATCATGTACTTTGGGTCTACTGTCTTGTCCCGTGCCAATTCAATACTCAAACTTTCAAAACGTGTGAAATTAATATTACTCTTAACCAGCTGTCACTTATACGTGTACATGACATCATGTGTGATTTAAAATTTTTGAAAATATCAAAATTACCCTTTAAAATAAATAAAAGGGATAAAACATCGTTCATCATCTTCTTTCTCAACCCTGTAAATGAACTCCCATCTTCACCTGCCTCTCTTCCTTTTTCACCTTCTTCTCTCCCTCTCTCCCACTTCTCTTGTGGGTCTTCAATTTTATCTCTCACGCCGTTGCCGATGATGTCGCCATCAAGAACAAGCTCACTGCTTCTCTTCCTCCAACCCCATCAGATTGGTCAGGTAACGACCATGCAAATGGATGGGTTAACTGCGACGCCAACGAGCGAATCACCGCTTACGAATTTGCAGTCTCTCAGGCTTTCCTATAATAATCTCAGGCTTTCCTATAATAACCTGACGGGGTCTCTGTTGCCTTCTCTCAATGATTCTGATATCCAGAACCTCTGGCCCAGGTGCAAGCAATGCAAAAATGGTCAAGAAATAAGATGAGAAGCTCATATAATTTAAAACCCAAGTATATGTATGGTGAAATCCATGCCGGAAGACATGGGGCAATGCGACGAGAGGGAAATGCAGGCTCTGATCTGGGATTACATCAACTCCTATTTTGATTCCTTTGCTCTGAGGTCTGCAGTTGAACTGGGAATCTCAGACATCATACATAGTCATGGGCATCCCATCACACTATCGCAGCTCTCTGCCGCATGTCTCTCTATTGATGCCAACCCAGATTGCTTGCATCGCTTAATGCGATATCTGGTGCGCATAGGAATCTTAGTCGAGAATACCGATGATGATGATGGAGAGAAGTTTGGACTAACTTCTCTATCAAAACTTCTAGTACAGAGTGGAGAACAATATGATTCCATGGGCCATCTTGGACTTGAAGGTGTTGATGGAGCTATGGCATCACTTGACATGGAGCTTGGACGGAAGAGCAAGCGTTACAGCATCTGAGAGAGTTTACGGGACAATTTTGGGACATTAGTAGGGAAACAGAGATCAGAGAAAGAAGCCAGGAAAGTATCCAACGCTCCATGAGTTTGCGTTAATGCATACGGAGGGATTCAGAACGCCTAGTTGATAGCTTTGAGACAAAACGTAGGCTGGTGGAAGTGGTGGTGTTGGGTGCAAGAGGGTATAAAGTTAGGTTGCATTGTGTTATGGGCTTCATTTTTGTCAACGTTGGATGGTTAATTAAAAAAATTAGATGATACTCAAAGATCATTTGCATCATTTTACATGTTAACGTTAGATATTAAATTGGCATATTTTAAATTTGCATCATTTTACACATTTTAAACACCTGACAGGCCCAAATATAAGGTATTAATATGAAAATTAGGGGAGTACTTTCACCGCTGTATTTTCATATCTCAACGTTCTATAATTTATCAGCTCACCGTGTAAGAAAATAAAGGAGGGGTAGTCTAGTTGGTTAGGATACTCGGCTCTCATTCGAGAGACCCTGGTTCGAGTCCCGCAACGGAAATGGTTTTTTAAGGTTTCTTTCTCCTTATGAAACCAAAGCAAAAAGCCCTTTTTTTTTTTTGAGGCCAAAGCCAAAAGCCTACCTCTTTCTTTATACAGAAATTTAAGCTAAGCCAAAATATCCATCATTCATAGGCTTAAATAAAGATAGTCTTTGGTATTCAATTAATAATTGAGCCATGGTGATCTTCATAAGAAATGTCGAATTGAATTATTAAATGGTTAATCTGGGTTAACTACTAGATTCGACAACAGTTTTACAATTGAATGGTTGATAGTTGTTGTTGTTATTGTCCCCAATTAAACTAAACCGTAAGTCTGCAAGAGTGTAACTACAACCCGACCTCCTTTAATTAATTTTGGTATTGGCGGTCTGATGTTAACAACGTTATGGTAATGTGCATGGAAATGGGTCATAAATGACTACTATGACATCAAATGAGGAGGTTGGGTTGGGCCTTGGGCGGGTATCTCTGTTGGAAATGGGAATCCTAAAAGGCTAAAATTAGGGGAAATGGGTAACCGTTCGACAGTTTTTTTTGGCGGTTTTGTCTGTTGGAAATATCCTTTGTTTAACCTCAAAGCAGCGGTGTTGGTAGTTCTACCTCACCAAATTGTTAGGATGCAAATAAATTTTCCGATTTGCGCATCCATTTGTGTTTTTAAATTACAAATCAAAACCTATCTACACACCACATTCACAATTCCTTTGAATTTTGCAGGAAAGGAAAAGGAATTAGGAATGGCGGCCACAAACGCAAACGCAAACGCAATGGCTTCGCAGAAGAAAATTGTCACCAAAAGATCCTTGAGCTCAGACATGGACCGCTGCGTCAAACAGATGTTGAAACTCATCGATGATGAAGGAGATTCCTTTGCCAAGAAGGCCGAGATGTATTATCAGAAGAGGCCTATTCTCATTGCTCATGTTGAGGATTTCCATCGCATGTTTAAAAGTCTGGCTGAGCGCTATGATCATTTGGCTGAGCAACAACCACCCCAGCCCCAGGGATCTGCAGGCATTAATGATCTTCCCTCTGAGCCAACATCTCCTAAGTCTTCCTCTAATCCTCCTGATCGAAAGCCCCTCCGTCGTAAGTCATCTGGTCCTCCTCGTGCTGCTGGTTTTGATTTCTTTCTTGGCCCTGCTGGCGGTGGCTCCGATGCTTCATCCATTAGAAAGGATGGTGATGACTCTTCTTCTTCTTCACCCGGTTCTGCCTCTGATTCCGATGGTGCATCCTCGTCTATCAACAAGTACTCGTCTCAAACTCAGTTGCATGGTGATAGGGAACAACTGCGCCGCAGGATAATTGAATTAGAAATTGAGCTCGGCCACGCAAACGAGAAGCTTCGGTTGGCAGACGAGATCAATACCCAAGGCTCATCAAGGTTTGAAGAGTTGCAGAGTAGATTTACACAATATGAGCAAGAGCTGCGTGTTGCAAATGAAAACCTTCGCCTTTCAACGGAAGAGATTGACAAGTTGAAGCTTCAACTCGAGGAGACGGATTTATCACAACGAACCCATGATTTACAGGTTAAGCTTCAATTAACGGATACGGATATTCAAATGCCAGAGACGGAGACTGAAAACAAATCGGAGGAAAGCCAGGTTTGGGAGCTGCGAAAGCGGATTCGTGAACTGGAAGCGACCATTTTGGTCGCAGGTGGCAGGATTGAGGCGTTGATGGGTGAGCTAAACATCACAAAGCAAAACCTTCAGGGTAAGGAACAAGAAATTGTTAGTTTGACGCTTGAACTTGAGAAAAGAGGATCCTTGGAAGCTAACCACAAAGCTCAGGTATCAGAGATGATGAATAGGATAAATAGGTTGGAATCGTCCGTTTTAGACCGAGATTGCAACATTGAAACATTGGAGGAAACACTCGGAATCACAAAAGAAAAACTCGGTTGGTCAGAAGAAGAGATTGCTAAGTTGAAGGATGAAATGAAGAAAAATGAATCATCGGAATCTGTTGGTGGCTTGCAAATTGATCAGTTGGAGTCAGCAGGTGTATCCGGAGAGGAGGCTGAAATCGGATCGGAGAAAAGATGGATATTGGAGCTGCAGGAACAGATCGTTAGATACAAAACGGATATCTCCGACCGAGATAATAAGATCAAGGAATTGCAAGCAGCAATATCAAAAACTAAGGAGAACTTTTCTCAGGAGAAATCACGTCTCAAGGCTGAAATTTCGAGATTGTCACGTGAAGTCGCAGTGCTAGAAGCAAAAGTGAAAGAATGGGAATCGATGGGCCACAGTCTGGAGGAAGAAATCAAGCGGGTTGAGTCGGAGAAAACGGAAATGCAAAGTGTTCATGGGATTGAGAAAGTGGGAATGCAAGGTGAGATTGAGGAGTTAAAGGCGGAGATTTGGAGGAGAGTTGAAGAGGTAGAAACATTGAATAAAAGCTTTGAGACACTTAAACAGGAATATGATGTGCTGATATCAGAGAGAGACGGGATGAATGACAAGGTACAAACACTGCTGGGAGAATTGACGGGTAGAGATGAACAGATTCATAAGATGGGCGACGATTTGGAACAATTAAGGAACGAGCAGATGGAGGTGAAGAAGGGATGTGAAGGGACTCACATACTGGTGGAAGAGCTTCAATCAAGGGCGAAACAACTAGAGGAAGAGGTGGAGAAGCAGAGAACGACGATCGTGGATAGGAGTGAAGAAAAACGGGAGGCCATAAGGCAGCTTTGTTTCTCACTGGATCATTACCGGGATGAGAATCAGAAGCTTCGTCAGGCTTATCTCACTGCATCATTGCCGTCTTTGGTCTATAATCTTCTATGAGCTTCTCTTCCTCTTGTTATCTCACTCTTTTCTTTTATAGTTTTTATTCGTTTTATGTTTTATTACACATACATTTACACACACACACTTATACTCTTATATTTTATCTTATACCTCTATTTTTATTATTAAATTTTAAAAACCAACTATGTAAAATCCAAATTTGATATTTGAAATTTGAATTTCCAATATTCAAGCTTCCTTCCTTAATTTTTACCTTCCTACTATAAGCAGAAGGCACATTTCCACGTTTCCTCGTGCTTCCACTAATTTATAACCATGTTTAATTTACTCGTTCCCATTTTACCAGCTTGATTGATATAGGTGATGTTTGGTATCATTGCTATTTCTACCTGTAACATTCCGAGATTATCGATATAAATTAGTTATTTGATATACAATTATTATTTTAGGTTGTTTATGGTTGAAATAGATATACATTAGGAATGCATTTTTTAGAGTCCGTCTGCAGAAACATCAAATTGGTGTTTGAACCAATTAGGACAACTTTTTTTTTAAGAGTGAATTTCATTTCATTAGTGTAAATGCATAGGAGTGCAAGACTCTGGATCTTCTGCCCACGCCTACCCACAATACATCACCCCCTGTGAATTGGGAACATCTCCCCCTGCATAATACTATGCAGAGGATGAGATGTTTTTCATATGTGGCTAAGATAAACGTGGGCAGGGTTCTCATGGGTAGGAGATTCGGGCTCGAAGTGCAAATGGACTAAGGCCCGTTTGGTTCATAGGAATAGGGGTCTGGAATCAGAATCAGAATGGACTATTCCGATTCCAACTACTTGGTTGGGCAGAATTGGAATCCCATTTCCATTCCTGCTACAATGGCATTCCCCCATTTGAGGGAATGGTCATTTCTTGCCCTTCTTTTAGAAATGAAATCTCATTCCTATTGATTTTAATTCTCATTCCCATTCCTATCTGAACCAAACAGACTATGAGAATGGACCATTCCGATTTTGATCCAGATTCCAACTACGAACCAAACGGACCATCTTAAGTGTAAATCCTTCGTTATTACAACTTACAAGCTGTGAACCAGCATATTAATAAGGTCTCCTACTAAATAATTATAGAAAGATTTAAGATCTAATCCGGTCTTAGACCGGCTTCAATCAGGGCAAATCCATGCCCACACCATTCTAATAGCTTTTCCCAATCTTGCATTGAGAATATCTCCCCATGAAATAAAGCATATAAGTATGAAGATATTCTCAATGCAAGGCAGTAAAGGCTGCCCAAATAGAGTTTGCCTTGACTGAAGTCGAATTCATTCATGATCAAGGTTTTAAAAACCGACCCAGAAACAGAACCATTTTGTCCACCGGTTTTTGGGTCAGCGGTTCAACTGTCTGGTTCAAACGGTTCAAACGGTTTGAATATTATAAATGGTGATATGTCATCTTACCCATTAGATTGGAATATTAGGGTAAGATGCAATATAAATAGAAGAGAAAAAGGGTTTCACTGTTTGAGAATGAGAGACTGTCGATGGCTGAGAGAGTTTAGAAGAAGAAGAAGAAGAAGAAGGAGAAGGAGGAAGTCGGCTGTAGTGTTGACGACGACGGCGACGACGAACTACAACAATAGTGATGTTAGATCTGAGATTTATCTCTTTCTAAGATCTGTCATCTAAACTCTTAGCCTTCTCTTCCAGATCTCTCAAATCTCTCTCATTGATCTCTTAGCCTTCTCTTCCAGATCTCTCAAATCTCTCTCATTGATATCTTAGCCTTCTCTTCCAGATCTTAGTCTTCTAGATTTCATATTTGAATTATTCAAATCTGACTCTTATTTAATAAACCGCAAACCGTTCTCCTGATTGAATTATTCAATGATCAAGCCGTCTGGATCAACGATTTATTGACTAATTCAAAGATTTTTAACTAAAGATCGGATTTGGGGTAAAATGAAACCCATTGCCTAAACGATTGGTCCGACCGTCCGGATCAAGTACGGTTCGAAAACATTGTTCACGATACATTTTAAACAATTTCTAAAAGAGTTAGGAATGAATACGAAGAATCAGATGTGGACAAAGTAGTATGCATTATCATATGTCGTCCACGCGTAACAACTGAGACGACAGCTGGCGAGCAGCCAGCTACCCGGTTTTTAACTCGACTTGGTGGTTGACTTTTTCAGCTTCAATGACGTAGTCGTCACGTATGAAAATTGAGAGCAACAGGTAGAATGATAGATAAGATATTTAATCCTAAAAGGAAGGAATTGGAATTAACTGAACGCGTGTCAGTGTGTCATTGGGAGGTGGGGTGGCAAAGGAGTGCTGTGCTGCGACCGTTACTAACCCCAGACATCTCGACCCACTTCACGTTTTCGTTGATTCCTCCCTTCCCTAAAATATTCCTAATTTTTTTATTTTAACCAAAATATTCATTGTCTGTTATTTTGATTTCCAATTTCCAATATGCGTTGACGACTGTTGTCGTTGGTGGGGATCTCCCTCAGAAGTGGCTGAACTCAACTCTCCTGCATTTAATTTATTTGTATAGTGTTTATTTTTCTTGGTTTATAGTAATTGAAAAAAACGTTGACGACTTATATCCTCTCGCATATTTTTATTAAAAAAAATCTTCACTTTTCCCTATTTCTTTTAAATTTAGCCTAAGTTTTGGAAATCTCCAAGACTGAACAGTTTTTTTTTTTTTTTTTAATGTAACATACTATTAGTCTACTACTCTACAATATCCTTTGAGGTTTTCATCAATAAGGTTGTGTTTGGTTTGAAGGAAAAAAAACTTTATTAAACCTTATATAAATTTTTCTACTTTTCGCTTCCTTTCCTTATCTTTTCTTTCAAATCAAACATAACCTAAAGATTCTTGAGATGATGAAATTTATTATACTATGATACTATAACTCCATCTCAGATTTGGATTTTGGGGGGTTCATCTCTTTGTCCATTTGCACGGAGTATAAAATGACGAAAGGAGGTCACTCAAATCCAAAGTTCACCGTTTAATTGATTTTTAATACGGAAGATCTATATAATTGGTTGGCAATTGCCATGGTATTTGATTCAAAAATAAATTGGATGGAAGAGCTAACGATTGAATAGTTTTTTTTTTCCTTTTTCGGGATTTGGTGATACACACCACTAATACCCCCTCCCAAATTTGGTGGTTGAGGAAATTAAATCCGTGTTTATGCTAGAGCCAAGAGCAAATCAACTAATATACTAAATGAGCCACAATCATTTAGTTGACTAGTCTAGGTAGGTGGTTCGCATTAGTGCTTAGAATATCATACCATTTTGTAAAATTGGTGTTGGATACGTGAAGTTATAAGCACTGTTTTTTCAGAAAATGGTGTTTAGTTTTTACTTGGAACCAGTACAGTCATATAGATGTTTTTTTTTTAAAAAAAACAGCATTGGTTTTGTTTGATACCAATGTTACCAACAACGTTTTCAACATTGATCTATATTATTCGACATCCAAGATGATGTCACATCATTGTACTGCTGGCAGCAACGTATCATTTTCTCAAAAAATATTGAATTTGACATAATTCCAAACGACACTTTCTCAATTTCCAAAGTATAATATGGAGCAATGTTTTTTTTTCTAAAAAAATAATACCAAACAAGAAGACATTATTTGAAGCACCACTTTCTCTAATGTGGTGCCTATGTGATGCCATTTTCTAAGAAAATAACATTAATACCAAACATCACTTAAAATGTAGGAATGACATGCTTCTATTAAAAGAGAATTGATCAATCAAAACCCATCCGTGAATTTTGATAAAATTTATGGAATTGATTAATATATTTATGATAATTATTGATTGGTCACAAATTTTTGGAATATCATGTATTTTCCATATCATTATCGAACCTGTTGGTAGCACCAGGCACTTTATTAGGGTAAGGCAGCTAATTAGTTTGTCAAAAAACAAGTAATATTAGAATAATGTTAATGGGGCGTATCGTTAATCGTAAGAAATCAGAAGGGAGGTTAAATAATTTTTCCATCTATTTTTTTCTTTCAATCTCTTCGTTTTTCTGTCTTTTTTTGTTAATAAAATAAAAAACAAATCCGATTTTCCTTTGACTTGACTTCTCTCTTTACATGGCAACAAGCAAACAAGTGGTCTTGTTAGTCTTCGTCGACACGTAGGATTGGTTGACACGTCACCAAACTTATATAAATACTTATGGCACCAATTTCAACGCTCCCCTCCTCGGCTCCTCCCCTTCTCTTCCTTTCGCTTTCCCGTGTTTCAGTCCACAGCAGCTAGCCAGCTACAGGAAGAGAGAGAAAGACAGAGTCGCAGACAGAGAGAGAGAGAGAGAGGGATAGACAAAAACCCAACGACCAGCTTTCATTCCACCATTGACAAGCGTTCGAAATACGAAAGAGAGACTCCGAGATGCATATGCACTTAGAAAGACGATAGACAAACGGAGAAAGAAGATTCATATGCTTGGGAAAGAAGAAAAGATCTTCGAATTACTTTCCTTTAGTCTTCATCTCTCCTTCGTGAAAGGTTCGTGGTTTCGCGCAAGAGCTTTCTTTATAAATGTACATAGACCTGGCAATTTCGCTTCTCGTGATCGTTTTAGTCACATTTACTTTTGTTTCTCTTTCTCTGCCAACTTTTTTAAGAGCTATGAATTCTTCCAATCTGAGTTATGTATGCCGGTGACAAGCTAATTTCTTTCTAATTCGATTGGAGAAATCGTTTAGGCTATTAGCATGTATGCTTCTTTGGAGTACGCCTCTTGTACGATTCAGTTTCTGTGATCTGGTTGAGTTTCTACTATTTTCTTCTTTGACAATGTAAGTTTATATTTTTTAAATTACAGACAATGATACTAGTTTTTCGATTTTTTTTTCTCTTTTTTTCCTAGAAAGTTAATGTAGTAATGCATATTCAGGTCTTACATAGATTTATACAATTTTTTAGTAGATTTGGAGCTACCTTGTCCAATTGTAATTTGTTCACTCTTAAAATTCTCTCCTCTTTCAAGTCCTGTTCTGTTCTGTGAAGCTGGAATACTTATTTGTTCTATTTCTTGAATTTCTTATATAGACTTTCAGCTAACCTTTCCTATAAAACTTTGTTTAGCCCAACTAGATATTTAGCTTTTGTGTAATCGATGCACCTCTTCTTTGCTTTCTAAGGGTTTTATACTATATGCATTTTTTATCAAAATCTCTGCATTCTCCCTCCTGTACATCTGTATCAGGTAGTCAAACTTGGTTTCTTTTCCATTTTCACTTTCCAAAATTTTTCTTCTGGTCCCAAATCCCCTAAACTCTCAAGAGCAGCCCAGTGCACGAGGCTCCCGCCAATGCGGGGTCTAGGGAGGGATAAATGTTACTCTTGTCCTTGTCCTTGTTTATTTGGTGCAATGATGATTTCAAATCCACCTACTACTAAATAAGATTGTTGGGGTTTCTTCCTTGTATGGTCTCAATAGAGCTTCCATGGGGATATGTTATTATCATGTCCCCATATTTTAACATTTTAAGTAGGTGAACCATTTCCTAGGAATATCTCATGAGGATATCTAATATAATTTATGGATGAACTACTTCTTAATATATCTAATAAATATGATGCCTAATGTTGTTTATCTATTACTTATATAAAACAGGGGGTGTTTGACCTCCCTTTGGTTGATCATTCCTACTTTTCCCTCCTATTTCATTGCTTTTCTCTGTCATTAATTTCTTCTCTATCGAATAGGAAGTTCAAATTTTTGGTTTTGAAGTTATGGATAGGAGGATATGTGTTGCATGCTTCCTGATTGATTTTTATGGTGTTTGCTACCAGATTCTTAGAAGAATATGACTAGAAGAACCGCTACTGGAGTTCGATTAGTTAAATGTCCCAAATGCCTGGTAGTTCTTCAAGAGTCAGCTCCTCTGTATAAGTGTGGTGGATGTGACACTATTCTGCAAGGTATATACTCTTTTAGCCATAGCCATAAGGTACATATATTAACTTCATATATTACCTAGGGTCGGGAAGGACGTGGGCCCACCATTCATTTGGTTCTACCTAGGGAGTCTCTTGCACTTTAAAGAAAATAGTTCGGATTATTCTAACTCTCTGATCTGTAAAAACATGTCAGTAGACTTATTTTTTTCTTTCTTTTTTTTTTTTGAGAGAGAGAAAGAGTAACTGAATTTATTAAGAAAGAAAAGGAAGGTATATGAGATGATGTACAAAAGGAAACCCAAAACAGAAATTACAAAGGCAGGTTTCTGTCACTGTAAAGAGCTTCCCTAAGAGCGCCAGATTTGGCCCAACTATCAAATAAATGGTTCAACTCCCTATGAATCCAGATAAGATTCACAATTGTGGAATTCAAAAATGTCTCTTGCTTCCATCAGAAAGTGAGCAAGCCTCCAAGGACCGCTTTCTCTCCTAGCCAGTTTATCGTGTTGACAGAATCTCCTTTGATAGCTAGATTAGAGAATCCCTGTTCTTTTGCTGTTCAAAGCCCAGTAAGCGCAGCTAGAACCTCAGCCTTTCTGGAGTCAGTAATCCCAATGGATTCACTGAAAGCCCACAAAATGCTTCCGTCTCTTCTTCTTAACACACCTCCAATTCCAGCTGTACTGGGATTTCTGAAAGCACTACCATTAAAATTTTAAACAAAATCCTCCTCTTCCCTATCTAGAAGGAGCTTGGGAACCTCTTCGAGGGATGGGGGAAGAAACAAAACCTCCACCACATTCATCTGTAGATCATTCAAAGAAATCCCTTTGAATTCTGTAGAACTCAGCACCCACAAGTTACACAAGTAAGCTATATGAGAGATTAAATCACCCACAGATCTACCTTTTCCTTCAAAAATGTGGTTATTTCTCCCTTTTCTACCAAGATCACTACCTTGCAATTGCCAAAGGAAGTTAACAAGGTTAGTCTTCCTCCTTTTGAGAGATAGCCTTTCTTCCACATGGCCATCTGTTTTGGCATGCCATTTCTGTGATGACCAGAATACTAGGTAGAACTTAGGATCCGTTTGGTTTATGGGAATAGGGGTCTGGAATCGGAATCAGAATGGTCCATTTCGGTTCCAACCGTTTGGTTGGGTGGAATCGGAATCCCATTCCCATTCTTGGTGAAATGGCATTTCCCTCCCTTGGGAATGAGAATCCATTCCAGCCAATTCCAATTCCCGTCTGAACCAAATAGGCAGGAGGAATAGACCATTCCGATTTCAATTCCAATGGATTTCGATTCTGATTCCAACTACAAACCAAATGGACCCTTCGTTACTTTCACCCAATTTAGTTCATACTTTTGTACACTACACGTAGTAGGTGTCAACCAGATACACCTCATTGTTATGATAATTCATATCATATTTTGGATGTGAGAGATAGTCCTAAATAGAAGCCAAAAAATTCTTAATGCCAGTACTGTTATAACTTATGTCACTGATGGATTATCATTATGGGATCCAACAATATGTACCTTTACTTCCTGGTCCATTCTTGTTTTCTTTTCAAGGGCCATTGCCCAATGTTAGTCCTGGCTATTCAGAGTCTTAGGAAGGGTAGGCTGTATATGGAGCTAACCAGCCTAACCTTTGGCATTCTTTCATAAAAGTGGCAGATCTCAAAGTAGAACCTACATTCTCATGCTTGTCAGCCCGGCACTTTACCATTGCACCAGGAAATGGCCCCTAACCATGTTTTATCTTTTGCAGCAAAAATTCACAAAGATGGGAAAAGTGTAACCCCAGAAGAGCTTGAAAAGAATCCTATGCAGAAGAATGGCCCTGAGGCTAACTTCGAAGATAAAGAATCGGCAAACTCTAGTAAAAAAACAACTCCTTGCATGGGAGAATCCCCTCCTAGGTTGAAGAGTAGGAAAGAAGAAATTGAACCAGGGGATTGCAATGAGGTGTCACCTGGAAATAGGAAATATCCAAATGAACTTACCACATCAAGTGACCTGGATTTTTCATTGCAGAAAGAATCATCACCAGAAGCTGGAGCAAATATTGAAGTCAAAAGAAACAATAAGAACAGCTCTAACTTAAGATGCCCAAGTCCTGACAGCCAACTATCTTCTAAAGGGAGGAGCTCAACCTCGGCAATTCAAAAGGTGTCAGATGAGGGAAATCCCTCAAAGCCCAATTCCTTTCCTTCGAATGAACAGGTGGAGCAATCTCAGAAGATTTCAGCCCATGACTTCAACCACATTACCCCAAGAGATACAGTGGAAACTATAGAGCCTATTGACCATGGTATGACTTCTGAGGAGCTCATTGGCACACTTCAAGGTATTTCAAAATCTCCAACCAGAAGCTCTTATGCTTATGATGGTAGCGTATCTTCTTATGATAACTGGGATGATATGCTCTCTGTAGATTTTTTGGGTACCAAAGACAGGGCTATGAGAAATAGTTCAAAAGTACAATCTCAAGCTAGGGAATTCTTTTCAATGTCATCAAGTGTTAGTGAACATGGCCCCGCTTCGATGGAGGGCCTTAATAAAGATAATGATGAATTACAAGAGCCTATTAGACAGGGCATTCAGGCCCAAGGAAATCTGAAGTCCCAGGGTGTTAAAGGCTTCCATCCAGTACAACACTGGAGGAGATCAGAAAAAGATGGCTTCCTTTCTAGAAAGGCATTCTATACAAGGGGTTTGCCCACTTTTTATGAAAATGGTAGCTCTTCAAACTATGGGCATCAAAACTATAAACACAGTTCAAGCTTGTATTCATCTGACAAGTTTGAGTATTGTGAACAAATGGAACTCCTAAGAAAAATCGATGAACTAAGAGAACAGTTTAATAGACTGTACAACCAGAGAGGAAAGCTAAAGGGTAGGGTTATTGCCAGATGCAGCCAGGAAAAGCAAAGACCATTGTATTATAATTACAAAAAACCTGACTCAGAGACACTCCGGTTCTACGATGGAAAATATTCTCAGTATCCTTGTGGGGCATACATGCCAGTAAATAGTGGGCACCAACAATGTAAATATGTGCAAACGCCTTTTTCAGGACAGGCTACACATTGTCAACACCATGTTGATTATTCCTGTTTGCGTTGCTGCTCAGAAGACTGGCAATGTCTGACACAGTTCCCTTCAGCCAGCTTGTGTTATAACAAAGGACCATGTGGAAGCCATCCTGGTCTAAGAAGTTGCGACCCTTATACCTCCACTTCTGCCAGCCCACAGCAGCACAAGGACTCCAATTTCCACCCATGTGGTTGTAAAACACTCTCCCATGAGCAGAGGCTAGACCATGAAGTGCAAAAATCATATTTCAGGGAGAAACATCATTCAAACAAACGCCATTGCCTGCCCATTGGAGGTGGAGCCCCATTTATAACCTGCCACAGTTGCCGGGAACTAGTTCATCTACCTGCAGATTCTCTTGCACAAAAGAGATGTCTTCGGTTACAGTGTGGTGCTTGTTCAAATATACTATCATTCTCACTTTTTAAGAGAGGTCATATCATTCCTTACACTTCTAGTCAGATGTTTTTTCCACCAAGTGAAGTTGGTAACAGTAATGATGCCACTGCTGGGATGAAAGTGGCATCTTCATCTCATTCTCGTGACTATCCACCAGGGGATCCAGTGTCCTATTCTGAAGAGTATGGACTCCCTTCTTGCAAAAGTTTTTCAACGGATGGTGAACCTGCTTTCTTGCCACATCGATTGCCCAGACTTCAAAGTAATACAGGTGTTAAAATGGATCCTTTGAGTAGTTGGCCTAAGACAGTGGAAGAGAGAAATAACTCAGCCTTGAAAGAGCCTTGGAACATGTTCAAGAATTCAGGAGAAGCCTCTACGTCCTCCAGTCAGTACTCCAATGCAAAAAAATTGGAAAAGCTATCCATGGAAGTAGAAGTGGTACAAACTGCTTCGCCACTTCACCGGCTTATGGGATATTCTTCACCAAGTGAAATGATTTATGGGACTGCTGCTGTGTCAGACGCTTGTAGCGATCCAGAAAGAAAGTTGCTATCCAGGGTTTGACAGACGATTGATGTCCTAAGTGCATAGAGGGAAATCATGTGCAATTATTCAAAATTATATTGAAAGCAGTGAAAGGGGCTTTCATCAATTGAAAGATTTGAGAAAAGAACCATGAAAAATGGAGGCATGCCTTGAAAACTTGTGAGTGGAAGAGTTGTCCCTTCTGTCCAGAAAGTCCGGAACAAGCACAACCTGTTATCCTTTCCTTCATAATAAGTGCATTTTCCATTGCTTTTAACATCACTTTATCTGAGCTTCTGTAAGGGAGACACTATTCTTCTTGGTTCTCTTAGATTTTCTTTTCCATCCATTTCTTATACAAGTAGGAAAACATTTTACTTGATTTCTCCGAAACCTATCTTAATTCCCATGTACATACATATTCAACACTCAGCATTCTTGTTAGTTTGTTTTAACTGTGTATTCATAGTCCAGTGGTGGATATGACATGTGTAGAACATAGTTTGCGACTTTGTGTACCTCTGGCTCTGGAAAAATAAAGTCCTTCAAAGTACTGAGGTTGCACTTGCAGTGAAGGAACAGGTAAGGTCAAACCTCTTAAGAAACCCGGGCTCCACTTGCTGAAGCCCAATTTGGTTAATATTGGGCATGAGTCATCAGTCATCCAGACTAGCAAATTTGGGAGGTATCAGATAACAGAACATATTCACGGGGCGTTGTGATTGGTCAAAGCCTCTCCGGCATGATATCTTTTCTAACCGACTCACACGGGCCAATTATTAACTAGCATTAACATTAACATAAACAAAGGAACAAAGTCATGGTTTCTTTGGGAGTGCTATAATTATGTTACAGTAAAAAAGTCTTTGCATACATGCCACATGCGTACATATTTATATAATTTTTGCATATGCCAATACGTCGGATTTGGATCGAATGGGATTGCCAAAGCCTCAACCCTAACCCTATTTTTATGAGTTTTTTTTTTTTTTTTTGTCACATAACTCAACTTTAGGTTGTGTTTATGTTTTCAGGCCCTGGTTTAAACTTTAAATACTCAACCCTAGAAGTGTAATGTGGGTCATGCCGACTTTTTTGGGATGTCTGTACTGTAGTGGGTCATGCCATGCCAACACACGGGCATATAAATAATGTATTAATATATATGTGGGTCGGTCCAGGCCAGCATGCGGGCTGTGCCATGCTTGGGCCATGGGCCATGCCAGCACAGACCAATTGTTTGTGTCATATGCCTGCCCATGGACCTCAAAACCCCAGCCCCAGCCCCAGCCCCATCCCAGTATGGCACGGGTTTGAGCAGGGCCATGCATCCAAGTTGTGCTGGCCGTTCTGACCCACAGGCGGCCTGGCCCACTTTATAATTCTGTTTATCCTTTAAAGCTATTTTGTGTCAAAATACTAGATGGTCTAGCACATAATGAAAGCTTTACTAGGCCCTCATTTAGAAATGCATGGTTATGGTTTGAATTTTGGAAACAACAGTCTGCGAAACTAAGGGTGAGTTTGCTGATAGAAAATAAAATATAAATAGAAAGTTGAGAAAAAGCTGGCGAACAGAATAACTTGTTTAATTTGATAGGGGCCACACAGTTTAACAATGGGAAGAAATATGAAAAATGGGAGAAGAAAATTAAGGCCCCATTTGGCACGTCTTTTTGTGCGGGCCATTGGCTTTTTTAAAAATCTGGCAAATCATATTTTAATCTTTTCCCGTTTGATTGGAAAAAGAGATAATCGCCAAAAATCACAGCCCCGAAAAAACACAGAAAACCCATTTTTGGCATTTTTCAATAAGCTCTAAATAGAATTTTTTACCTTTTTTCAACTCATCTTTGCACAGACAAATGCACCACCTTAACCAAACAGTCTCTAAACTGTTAAAATCTTAATGCAAAAACTCACATTATCTTTTGACTGTCAGAACTACCAAAAGATATTTCAAAAAAGACTTGTCAAACTGCCCTAAATTATCTTCTTTTCAATTATTTCTTTAATTCCTTTTTCTTTCTTTTTTCTTTCTCGGGAAAAATAAGATGAGTAATTGAGAGGAATAGTAACGCAGATGTGAGATAGGTGACCATGCAAAAGAACGAAGACCACCAAGATAACCATAGAAAACTTCGAAGAGGCGACTATTATCCTGTAAAATGATATACACCGTATTCTAATTATGAAATGTAGAGAAATTCAAGTTGATGCTATCACAATAAAAGAAAACTTGGTTGTATAAGTTGATCAAAAAGTATTCCTAATGCTACTGCGGTTGGACACGATGGTGATTCTTTGGTCCTGGAGCATGTTCAGATTCGGAGCCAATAGCCGGGTATAACGGTCAAAATAGAGAAGCTGTTTCATAAGAAGTGCAAACTCCCGAGGAAACCGTAGCCCATATGATTCACTAACTCGAACCTGCATAACAGATTTATAGCATATAAGTGGGGGGCCACATGCAGGAAACTTGGGGCCTGTGGGGAAAAAAGGCTGAGACGTTTAAAGTGATGAAACGATTGGGAATCAGGTTAATTTTGTGCATGCATCGTAATATAGGCCAAAATAAACAGCTGAGACCTGGGACCGAATCCCTCCTTCACCCCAATTCGGATCTCCTATCCTCTACATGAGGAACATGTTCTCAATGTGCAGTTGTCGTGACATGTGGGTGTGGTTCTTGTGGGCAGGAGATCCGAACACCCTTCACCTAGGGTTGGGGGGTGAACACCTGCATGCATAACATTCCGGGTCCCTTTGAACAGGAGCATTTCCATGGACCATCTTATCTTACCACATCAAGAAATAAAGCATTCATCTGCCTCTCATCCACAACTAAATTAGCAGAAATGGCAGCTGCATTTGCATTGGGTCCCCTGGTTGCTGCAACGACAATCTCTGTATCCAAATCCTGCATTACAAAAAGGATCACTTTATCCATGGGATAATAACTCAAAAAAAAAATAATAATAACAGCTAGCTAACAAAATTAAAGTAATAAGGTCCTTTTCCTCCAGGTTTTTTAGACTCCAAGGACAATCATCTATCCACCAATAACAGCACTAGAGCCAATCCTCAGTTTCCTGCAAGATCAGTATCTCAGCAGAAGCTGTTGGTATTCTGCTAAATTATGATTATTCGTATCATCAGGAGAAAAAAAGAAAAAGAAAAAAAGGGAAAAGCATAAAGCACTTGGTGATTGTTTCTCCCTCCCCCCATGTGAAATATCACTACATTCCATGCTTTTTATGAATTAAGACTTCAACATGGTTGTTAATTCAATTGTTTGTGAAAGAATATGCTGAAGCATTTCCATTAGTTCATGATCTCTTAGGTGCATTCTAGCCTCTAGGGGGAGATAATTGACTTAAGTTCAGTTTCCATCTTGATTCCAACAAATTATAAATGGCAGTATTCCCTGAAAAATCTAAAAGTCACCCTAATTCCAAGAACTTATTTTGATTATTACCCTGATAGCAAGAACTTCCAGAACTGGGGTGCAAATTAGGTTCAGCAGGGGTGTCATAGCTTCATAGGCATAAATACCAAGCAAGAGAATGTGCTACCTATATAATAGAGTTGGATGGGGGTTTCGGGGGAGGGGAGAGAGAGAGAGAGAGAGAGAGGCGCCAAAGGAGGAAACCATCTCCATGCATGAACTCCAAGAGTTGTGTGTCTGGCTACAACTTTAAAAAGGCCCCCTTATATCTGAAATGTTGCTATTAACAGATAAAGTTATTGAGTCTCCACAGTACCCATTAGTGGTGTAGATAATTGTTTCCTTCACTTAACATTCTAAAAGCTTCATAATAACAAAAATACCCCTTATACCAATGTTTAAATAGAAAAACTGTAATGGCCACACTAATCAACAACTCAAAAATGATAATTTAATCAGGCTTCAAACATAAAAACAAGCTTTTATCCCAATATGATCTAATCAGATTTCAGAGATATCAGAATTCAGACTTCCAAATGCCACCGAAGTCAAAAATGAGAGAATACAACTAATTATAGAGGGGCAATGTTCCTTTTAAAAAAGAAACCCTAACCTTAGCTAGTTATCCAAATAACCTAATAAACAATACAAAGCATTGGGTTCAACAACAGAGGCAATGTTCCTTTTACAAAGAAACCCTGACCTTAGCTAGTTACCCAAACAACCTAATAAAAAATACATAGTATTGGGTTCAACCATAGGCTGAATGAAAAAGGTCTATTGGCCCTTGAGTGATGGAACTAGACCTAGAGAGATAGTAGGGCCTGCTCAGTTTAGCTGGGATTCATCTTCTAGGCTGAGCATGTATCAACAAGTCAGGAATTAGAGATGCTGAAATAGAGTTGGCCCCCCATATTTCGGTTCCCATCATTGCTAGATGAATTCAACCAAAAAAAAAAAAGGATTGTGAGATGAGTGGAATCCACAAGAACAAAGTAGGATTTAAAGTAATGCATTGCACTAAGTTGAGTAAATTCATTTGATCGTTTCAAAATCTGAAAATCACCATCTTATAGGCTGTGTCTTTGAGGACATGGGAAAGGAATGAACTTCAATTCTATTTCTTCCTGAATTCCTCAAATATGAAATGACTACTAGCCCATGGAAGGAATATTGATTCTGTTAAAACTTAGAACCCACAATTTGTGGGCCTTTTTTTCTGTTTCTCTGAACTCTGTGATGCCAAAGAATTGCCCAAAAAATTCACCCTACTCCAAACACAGTAATGCATACCAGCCCACAAATCCAGCCGAAGCCCCAATCTCAACTTGATTAAACAGACATAACCATCTCTTTTAGGCCCTAGGGCCCCCTTTGGGGTTTAAAGTGAGGTGAATTTGAGTGCTTATTGGGCATTCTTTTGCTTTGGTGAAATTGCATCTTTTCCTATTTTCTTTTTTAATATTTTTTTATTTATTATCAAATGATACCAAAGAGTATTCTAGGAAAATGTTCAGAAGACAATATTTTATTTCTTTTTCAGTTTTTGTTTATTTGTCTTATTGGGTTGCTTGATTAGCAAGCTAGGATTAAGGTCTTTTTTGAAGAGAACCTTGCTTCAAGGCACTGCAAATATCTCTATATGGAAGCATGCTGCACCATACAGCCTTAGGGAATTTGTAATCAGTGTTAGCGTAGGGGTATTTCTGTCTTTATACCTTAATTGATGTTGCTGATCTGTAATGTTGTGTTGAAACATGTGCTCTTAACTTAAGTAAGGGCACATAGGTCTTTTCAGTTATGTTTTAATAATAATATAAATACTTACTGGCCGACTGGGAGAAGTCATGTTGACTCTTTCAGTTCGAACCAGAATTCTCTCTTCTCTCTTTCTCTCTTTCTCTCTTTCTCTCTTTCTTTATCACTTTTTCTTCTTCTACATAACTGAACTCAGTCAGGCCGAACTCTAAGGCAGACCTGAATTATAACATGGTATCAGAGCTAGGTTAAATCTGCCTAGATTTCTGCTTGCCTAGGGTTCATTCTCTGCGCACCCTATCTAGGGTTTTCCTCCTTTTTTTCTGTGTTCGATTGGAGATGAGGGAAAGGGCTGAAAAGGAGTGATCGCCCTCTTCCCTTGGGGGTCTCTATGCCTCCAGTCAGGTCGTATGTGGTCGGTTGCTGTGATTTCTGAGATCGCCCTCTCCTAGTAGAGGAAGAATAGAGGGCCGAACTGTGTGGCTGTTGTGTGTGAAGCGGCTGTTGTGTGTGGACTGCCCTCCTGCTTGCATGGGTGTTACTTCAGCGATAAGGTAAGAGATTTCAGTGCATGATATCTGTTATGGATTAAATAGGAGGTGTGTTTCAGACCATTTGCTAGGGTTTCGGCCAGTAAGTGATAGGGTTTATGCTGGTTTCTTTGTGCATTTTGAAGGAAGAGATATGATCATATAGTGGTGAGATTTCAGGTAGTTGTAGGAGTAGGGTTTGTGGTGTGAGCACACTTTTCAGCAACAACAAGTGCTGAAATCAGTGTGACAGGTGTGATTTAGGGTTTGTGGTGTAAAGAGCACACATTCCAGCAACAATTAGTGCTGCAATCAGTGTGACACCTAGTGGTGTGTAGTGTGCAGATCTCAGTGATAACAGAATTCAGCAAGTGTGCAGAATTGGTGATAACATAATGAGAGACAATAATGATTATAAACCTAGTGTGATGGTGCCTACAGACTACCTGAATGTTCAGATGACCTCCATTAAGTTAAATGGAGAGAATTATGTGCCTTGGGCTAAATCCGTTGAAGTCTTTCTAAAGGCAAAGAAGAAGGTAAAACACATCAGAGAGGAGAAACCCTCCTCTAACTCTCACGAGTATGAAGACTGGGAGCAAGAGGACGCTCAGATCATCACATGGTTGTGGAACAGTATGGAACCCAGGATTAGTGTGAACTTCATGTTCCTTGATACTGCCAAAGATGTGTGGGACCATGCGAAGAAATTGTATTCGGGGCAGGACAATACAACCAGAGTTTATCAGCTTTATCAAGAGTACTTTAATCTGCAATAGGGCAATCAGAGTCTTGAGGAGTACTATGCCAACATGAGGAACATACGTAATGAGTTGAATGTCTATCATCCTCTCACTTCCGATGTCAAGATTCAGCAACAACAGAGAGAGCATCTTGATGTGACTAGATTTTTGGTGGGACTAAAGTCTAAATATGAACCAGTACGGGCTCAGATATTAGGGGGATCAGCTCTTCCGTCCCTAGAAGAGGTATTTGCTCGACTTCGGAGGATTTCTATCGGATCTACTGAGAACTCTAATATCTCAGATAGATCTGCCTTAGCTGCATCGAGAGGCCGTGGTGGTAGAGGTGGAGCTCGGGGAGCTCAGTCTGGCCGTGGTGTTGGTAGTGGTTCTGCATATAGCCGAAGTGGCAATGGTGGGTCTACTTATAATCGTGATGGTGGTCGTACTGGGAGCAGAGATTCAGGGGGAGCCCGTGGTAGATGACGTAGCTCAGGCCCAAGGAAGTGCACTCATTGTGGTATGGATGGACATACCATCAACTATTGTTATGATTTACATGGTCCTCCCTCAACCTGGGCCAATCATGCCACGACCGATGACTCAAGTTCCAGCTTTAGACAGGAGAATCATTCATCTGACCAGTTGCCTCCTACATCCACAGATGGTCCCATGAAGGAGATGGTGAGTGTTCCCCGTGATGAATATGAGAGGTTTATCCAATCACAACAGAACACAGCGACTTTTGCTCACTCAGGTATGGCTTGTCTAGCATCTACACCCAATCCCTGGATCATTGACTTTGGAGCCTCCGATCACATGACTGGAACTCCAGGTGTGTTTTCCTCCTTATCTCATTGCTCAACATCACAATCTGTCACCCTTGCTAATGGTTCCACATCCTCAATTTGTGGTGTTGGTAATGTTGACCTAGATCCTGTATCCCTCTCATCAGTTCTGTATGTTCCTAAATTGCCTTTTAACCTTATGTCTGTTAGTAAGCTGATCAAATCACTTAACTGCTCCATTACCTTTTATCCTTCTATGTGTGTCTTTTAGGATCTCAAGACGGGGATGAAGATTGGTGGAGGGCATGAAGCAGGTGGACTGTATTATCTTGACGGTGGTGGTGGTAGAACTTCAACAGCTCTCCAGTCATCTCTTTCTCCTCTCCAGTGACACTGCCGATTTGGTCATCCGTCGCTCAAAGTCTTGAAGTCCTTGGTTTCGTCCTTGAGTCAGCTTTCTGTTTTGGATTGTGAGTCGTGTCAGTTTGGGAAACACCATCGTGTTCCCTTTAGTTCTAGGGTTGATAACCGTGTGTTGAGTCCTTTTTCTTTAATTCATTCAGATGTTTGGGGTTCCTTATAAAGTAATGTCATATAATGGATACAGATATTTTGTCATTTTTGTGGATGATTTTTCAAGGATGACGTGGCTCTATTTAATGAAAGAAAGAAGTGAATTGTTTACCATTTTTCAAAAATTTTATGCTGAAATTCGTAACCAATTTGGTACCCACATCAAAGTTTTTCGTTCTGATAATGACCGCGAATATTTATCCTCATCATTTCAGGAATACCTGGACCAACACGGCATTATACATCAAACCTCGTGTACCTACACCCCACAACAAAATGGGGTGGCTGAGAGAAAGAATCGCCATCTCCTTGAAACAGCAAGATCCCGAATGCATCACATGCATGTTCCCAAACCTTTTTGGAGTGATGCAGTGCTTACCTCTTGTTTTCTGATTAATCGGATGCCCACATTCATCCTTGATGGTCAGTCTCCGTTTCAGGTCTTGTTTCCCACTTTGTCTCCGTTCCCTCTTACGCCGAGAGTTTTTGGGTGTGTCTATTTTGTCCATAATCTGGGTCCCGGGAATGACAAGTTTGATGCCCGTTCTCTCAAGTTTATCTTCCTTGGCTATTCTCGGACCCAGAAAGGGTATAGGTGTTACCATCCTGGTTCTCGACGGTCCTTTGTGTGTGCTGATGTCAGTTTCTTTGAGTCTACTCCGTTCTTTTTGGGGTCTGGTGATGCTTCCTCCTCCTCTTCCACCTCCCGTTGTCGATCCTCCTTCCTTTGTTCCAATCGTGACCAAATCCTTGCCTCCGGTGCCACCACCTGTTGAACGCCCACCTATCCGTCATGTGTATACACATCGCCCACATGCACCAGCTACTACTCCTCCGGCTACATCTCCGTTGACAGATCCGGCACCAGACCCCCACTTAGCATCTGAGATTGATCTACCCATTGCTTTGCGGAAAGGTAAACGTACTTGCACCCTTCATCAGTTATTGTTCCTAAAGATGTCTAGGAAGCCCTTGCCTCTCCAGGGTGGTGCCGTGCCATGGAAGACGAACTCTCAGCCCTTCATCATAATCATACTTGGGACCTCACTGCTCTTCCTCCTGGGAAGCAAGCTGTTGGTTGTAAGTGGGTTTATACGGTTAAGTATCTGCCTGATGGTAGTGTTGAACGCCTGAAAGCGCAATTAGTTGCAAAAGGGTACTCCCAAACCTATGGCATTGACTACACAGAGACCTTCTCACCGGTTGCTAAGATAGGGTCAGTTCGTGTTGTGATCTCTCTTGCAGCCATGTATGAGTGGCCACTATATCAGCTTGATATCAAGAATGCCTTTTTGCATGGTGACTTACTCGAGGAGGTCTACATGGAGCAACCTCCAGGGTTTGTTGCTCAGGGGGAGGATGGTAAGGTGTGCAGACTAAGGAAGGCAAAGTTGACCATTCTATATTTAGTCATGACTCTCCGGGAGGAAAAATACTGTTGGTGGTGTATGTAGATGATATTGTTATTACTGGGAATGATAACATTGGTATTGACAGGCTGAAGACTTGTCTGCAGGATCACTTTCAGACAAAGGATCTGGGTAAACTGAAATACTTCTTGGGGATAGAGGTAGCGAGATCCAAGTATGGGATTAACCTGTGCCAGAGGAAGTATGTGCTTGATTTGCTGGAAGAAACAGGCTTGTTGGGTGCCAAACCAGCTGAAACACCCATGGACACAAATACCAAGCTAAGCAGTGATATGGGTGAAGTGTTTGAAGACCCTGGCAGATACCGACGACTTGTGGGAAAACTGAACTACCTAACCATTACCAGACCAGACATCTCATTTGCAGTTAGTGTGGTAAGCCAGTTCATGCAAAAACCTCTGATTCCTCATTGGAATGCGGTTCTGAGAATTGTGAAGTATCTAAAAGGGGCCCCGGGTCGCGGTCTGATATACAAGAGTGGGGGAAAACTTGAAATAGAAGGGTATTCTGATGCTGATTGGGCCGGTTCTATGTCTGATAGGCGGTCTACTATAGGCTATTGCACGTTTCTGGGAGGTAACCTGGTGACATGGAAAAGTAAGAAGCAGACGGTTGTGGCAAGAAGCAGTGCAGAAGCAGAATATAGGGCTATGGCGCATACCGCTTGTGAATTAGTGTGGCTAAGGAACTAATGAGGGTGGATTTGGCCCTCTAGTGAAATTGTGACACCTGGCACCTCATGCAAACCAAGTGCAGCCTCTTGACGACTGGGCAGCTTGGGCAGCTCGGCATAGGCAGCTCGATACAGCTCGGGCAGCTCGACATAGGCAGCTCGGTACAGCTCGGGTAGCTCGGCATAGGCAGCTCGGCACCTTACAGGTAGCTCGGCATAGGCAGCTTGCCACAGGCAGCTAGCCACTCCGCAGGCAGCCTGGCGTCTTACGAAGAGCTCGCCACTTAGGGGCAGCTCGGCACTTACAGGCAGCTCGGCACTTAGGGGCAGCTCGGCGTATCGTAGGAAGATCTCCTGCCTGACAACTGTACCTGACAGATCCGGAGACCTGCGCCCACGTCTCTCGCTAGGCGGCGCCGTGCCTGCCAATCCTGAGAGCTGTTCCTGGACTGGCAGAGCCGTACTCCGTAGCAGCCGCCTGCACCCGCCACCTCAGCTCTGAGAGTAACGGCTGCAGCAGAGAGACAGAGGCGGTTACGCCTAACTTGACAGAGGCTGTTACGCCTGATTTGATAGGACACCACTATATAAGGACTCTGACCCCCAAAGACAAGGGGGAGAGAATGAAAAAATGGAGGTAATCCTTGCTCTCTAGCTCTCTCATTTCTCTCCAAGCTCCCTACAATCAGAATGCTAACTTAGGCATTGGAGAGTCCCCGCCAGGAAAATACCCCTGGGTCCTCTGATTCAGTTCTCGCAGGTCCCTCAGCTCCCACCGCCTACAAAGAAGAGGAGATCACCTCATGCAGAGGGCAGTCGGGTTGCGCTACACCAGGGAGCTCCACCATCCCCCGAGTTACAGGCCGCCTAGGAGCAAGTCAAATGACGAGTCCACCAAGGTAGTTCACCATCAGGGAGCTCGTCACCAAGTAGCTCTCCACCAGGGAGCTCGTCACCAGGGAGCTCGTCACCAAGTAGCTCACCGCCAGGGAGCTCGTCACCAGGTAGCTCTCCACCAGGGAGCTCTCCACCAGGGAGCTCGTCACCAGGTAGCTCACCACCAGGGAGTTCGCCACCAAGTAGCTCATCACCAGGCAGTTTGCCACTAGGGAGCTCCACCATCCTCTGAGTCACAGGCCACCTGGGAGTAGGTCAAGTGACGAGGTACTTAGCCAAAAAATTGGTACATGACCAGAAACGGTTACATCAGGAACCTTCTACAGGAAGTAGGGTACAACATTAACACTCCAATGAAGCTCTATTGTGATAATCAGGTTGCAGTTCATATCTCCTCTAATCTAGTGTTTCATGAAAGAACCAAGCACATTGAGGTTGACTGTCACTTTGTGAGGGAGAAGGTGCTGAATGGAGAGCTAGACACTACACATGTTAATACAGGAAATCAGTGGGCTGACTTATTTACAAAAGGCTTGAGTAGGGGAAGAGTGGACTACATATGTAACAAGCTGGTGAGTATATAGTTGGTGAGTGGACTACGCTAACACTCCCCCTCACCAGCTTGAGGGGGAGTGTTAGCGTAGGGGTATTTCTGTCTTTATACCTTGATTGATGTTGCTGATCTGTAATGTTGTGTTGAAACATGTGCTCTTAACTTAAGTAAGGGCACATAGGTCTTTTCAGTTATGTTTTAATAATAATATAAATACTTACTAGCCGACTGGGAGAAATCATGTTGACACTTTCAGTTCGAACCAAAATTCTCTCTTCTCTCTCTCTCTTTCTCTCTTTCTTTATCACTTTTTCTTCTTCTACATAACTGAACTCAGTCAGGCCGAACTCTAAGGCAGACCTGAATTATAACAATCAGCAAGAGGAAAGCATTTTGAAATCCCTTCAGTGGTAAGTTTGATATTTCCAGAATCCAAAGAAAAGGTGAGGCAACTAATTACTTCAATACTAAGCTCATATTCCATGAACTTACTGATATGTCCTGGAAATTTTCACACACAATTCTCATACACACAGCAAAAATTGCACAACTCAAATGAAAAGAAACTGGTATTCATTCAGAGGAAAACATTAACAGTTGGTCGGTTCTTCGAGAGACCGCCGGCTCTCCCAAACACTCAAGATATTCTTCACTCAAAAAAAATCCCCTTCCCCAACCCCCAAAGACCCTTCTTATACTCTTCTGACAGCATAACTGACTCCCCCTATAAATGCCTAGCTGGCCTAGTTATCAATGTTCAACACTCTTCTTATTCATAACTGACATAGTTATAAATGCCCCAAGACTCTTCTTATTCCCTTCTGACTTCCTCTATAAATGCCCAGCTGGCAAGCCCCATGTGTTCAATCATTTCCCCCCTTAACCGATTGCTGCCCTTTCCTTCTCCTAGCATTCGTAAGGTTAATTGGGGGCCTATCACTTACCTATGTGAACAAGTCGATGAAAACAGAATGTTACAAATAAATGGAAACATATGTAGGTAACAAAATGCTATTGCCCAAATATCATGTACATCATAAGTACATGAACCATTTCTACATAGAATGAAAGTGGTCCCAAAAATCCAGATTGTCCATCTAATGAATCCTTAACTGGATTTACTGTATTAGTTAATTATTGTAGAAGTTCAAGACTGCTATCAACCTTGAACCCTAATAGATTTCAGGTTCAAAAATAGAAGGAAAATGTAGAGAAGAGAAGAGGAAGAGAAGAGAGAACTGTAGAACACAAAGGGTTGAAAGGAGGGACAGAACCTGAATGTTCTGCCGCCGCCACTTCTAGTTAGTATTTATAGATTATGCTCATTACATGGAAAGGACAGATCTGCCCTTAGTATTTACATAACAAATAGAACAAAATAAAACTGAAATAACCGACTGACCACCAACTAACCCTAGGATGACTAGAACACATTCTACCCTACGAACACAGTGGGATCATAGCTATGGGGCCCACATCAGTGTTCTCTACACTCCCCCTCAAGTTGGGAATAAATGTTTATCATTTCCAACTTGGACAGATCCGCCTCTAGCTTCTTCCTTGGTACAGCTTTGGTGAGGATATCTGCTAGCTGCATGTTGGATGTGATGTACGGGAAACACACTTCTTGTGATGAGACCCTCTCTCGTACAAAATGTCGATCAACTTCAATATGTTTAGTTCTGTCATGCTGCACCAGATTGTGCGCTATATTAATAGCCGCTTGATTATCACAATACAGCATCAAGGGCTTCTCATACTCAATACCCAACTCCTCAAGTAGTGATCTCAGCCATAGAATTTCAGCCACTCCGTTAACCATTGACCTGTATTCAGCTTCAGTACTAGATCAGGAGACAACACTTTTGTTTTTTACTCCTCCAAGAGACAAGGTTACCTCCCACAAGGGCACAATATTCAGAGGTAGACCTTCTGTCATCAACACTCCCAGCCCAATCGGCATCTGTATAGACCTCCACCTTCATGTGGTCATTGTTCTTGAACAGTATACCTCTACCCGGGCATCTCTTCAAGTATGCTAATATTCTTTCTGCTGCAAGAAGATGCGTGGTTCTAGGAGAATGCATGTACTGGCTGACAACACTAACTGCATAACTGATATCTGGCCGAGTGAGGCAGAGATATAGGAATTTTCCCACTAATCACTGGACCATAACTTTGTCTTCAAGAGGCTCCCCACTCTCTGCACTAATCCTGTAGTTCTGTTCAATGAGTGTATCCGCAGGCTTGACACCTAACTTTCCAGTTTCCGCCAACAAATCTAGAACATATTTCCTCTGAGAGACAAAGATCCCCTGTTTAGATCTAGCAACCTCAATACCCAAAAAATACCGTAGTGCACCAAAATCTTTCATCTCAAACTCTTGATGAAGGAGCTGTTTGAGGGACTCAATCTCATGGCTATCATTTCCTGTCACCACAATATCATCAACATATACTGCAAGTAGTGTTAGAGAGGACTCCACCCTCTTGATGAACAGTGTATGATCTGACTGGGCCTGTACATAACCGAACTTCCCAAGGGCTAGTCTGAATCTATCAAACCAAGCTCTAGGTGACTGCTTCAAACCATACAATGCCTTATTGAGTCGGCAAACCTTCTTACCTATCTCTGTATCATAGAATCCAGGAGGCAACCGCATGTAAACCTCTTCCTACAGGTCTCCATTCAAAAAAGCATTTTTAATGTCCATTTGGTACAAAGGCCAAGTGTGGCTTGCTGCAAGAGATAATAGAACTCGAATGGTGGTCATCTTGGCTACCGGGGCAAAGGTCTCCAAGTAATCTATACCATAAGTCTGGGTGAACCCTTTTGCAACTAGCCGAGTTTTGTACCTCTCAATGGAGCCATCCGCATTGTGCTTCACAGTAAATACTCATCTGCATCCAACTGGTTTCTTTCCTTTGGGTAGATCAACTAGCTCCCAGGTATTGTTTTTCAACAGGACATCCATTTCAACTTGCATTGCATCTTTCCACTCCGGGACTAATAGGGCTTCTTGCACTGTTCTTGGAATAGGGACATTGGCAACGGAAGTAAGATAGGACCTGTAGGAGGGAGATAGACGATCATAGGATAAAAACTGGGAAATGCAGTGGGTTGTAGATGTGGTACAATGTCGTTTCCCTTTACGGACGGCAATGGGAAGGTCAAGGTCGTCTGCAGGGGGTGAAGTGGCAACAATGAAAGGAGTCTCTGTGGGCCCTGGGACTGTAATACCTGGACTTGGAGCCGCAGAAGAGGTTGGAGCTGGCCTGGACTGCTGATGACCGGGATCAACCTGCCTGCATCGCCTGTGATAGACTCTCAACTCCTGATCCCTCTGACCACCCTCACTATTGCAGCCCTCATCACCCAATGGAATAGGTAAGGGAACAGCCCCAAAAGTATTAACCCTACCCTCACTGCGCTCCCCCTAAAGAAAATGACCCAAATCCCCACTCTCACTGCTCTCCCCTTGAGGTGAAACCTGAGAATAATAGGGTGTCTCCTCAAAGAAAGTGACATCCATGGAGACAAACTTCTTCCCTGAGACAGGATCACAATAGCAATAACCCTTTTGAGTTTGTGCATAACCAAGAAAGATGCATTTGGAGGCCTTTGGTTCGAATTTGGAGTGATGGGGTCCGAGAAGCTGAACAAAATAGGTACAATTAAATGTTTTAAGGGGAACAGAAAACAACTCTTCATTTGGGTATAGAAGGGAAAAAGGAGATTTCATATCAAGAACCCAAGAAGGAACCTGATTAATAAGATATACCACCGTGAGGATAGCATCACTTCAAAAGCAAATAGGGACATTAGAGGTAAACATAATACTTCTAGCCACCTCCAAGATGTGCCTATTCTTCCTTTCTGCAACCCCATTCTGCTGAGGTGTATGAGGGCAAGTGCTCTGGTGGATAACCCCATGATTAAGAAGGTAAGAGGCCAATGGCTTAGCAAAGTATTCCTAGCATTATCAGATCTAAGAACTTTGATCTTGGCATCAAACTGGGTTAGGATCATTTGGTGGAAGTTTTGGGTCAGGGTGGGAACCTTATCTCGTGAACGCATAAGATAAGCCCAAGAAAACCGAGTATGATCATCAACAAATAACAAAAAATATCTGTACCCACCCATAGAAGGGATGTGATATGGCCACAAAACATCAGTATGCACAATATCAAAAGAACTATTACTCCTTTTATTACTCAATGAATAAGATTTTCTACAATGTTTAGCAAACTCACAACTTTCACATTTCAACTGAGACAACTCAACAGACTCAAACAAAGTAGGAAACAGACTCTTTAAGGATCGAAAAGACAAATGACCCAATCGATTATGCCAAAGCATAACCGGACTCACAATTTGAGAAACAAGTGACTTCTTATCCACTGACTCTTCCCGACAAGAACTCTCCCCGAGCAGATAGATCCCATTCGTCTCACGGCTAGTCCCAATCACCTTCTTCGTCTCCAAGTCCTAAAAAACACATCGGTCAGGGAAAAAAGTTACTGAGCAGTTCAAATGTTTGGTAATACTACTAACTGAAAGAATGTTAGTATCAAGCTTAGGAACATGCAAGATAGAAGACAAAGAGATAGTATCTGACAGCTTGATGTCACCCTTGCCAGAAATGGGGACAAGAGAACCATCAGCAATAGATACTTTATCCCTACCAAAAGACAAATGATAAGTGGTAAACAATGAAGGCAAGCTAGTCATATGGTCGGATGCACCTGAATCTATTACCCAACAGGGTTCAGTAGTACCTGGAGCTGAGGCATGGTAGGCTGAGGCTCGAGTACCTGAATGTGCAAAATCAGATGTGGCAGGGGCTGGTGGTGGCTGCGGTGGCTGAGCTGAGTTCCCAACTTCCTTTTCCAACTATATTAAAGCAGCCCGAACTGCAACTAAGGTCTCTAAAGGTGTGCCTCTTGTGCCAGACGAGGATGCTGAATCAGTGTTCACGGCCACATGAGCATTACCCTTCTTGCTTCTCAACTTTGTCGGGACCAAATGAGGATGCAGTTTCCAACATGTTTCTTTTGTGTGTTTGGGTTTCTTACATATCACATCTCTTTTATCTTCCTTCTTCCTGTCCCTTTCTGAATCACCTCCTGATTTGGGTTTAACAGCTACAAGGGCTGGTGTAAGAGGCTGAGGTTGCATCATGACTTTCCTCCTGGTCTCTTCACCATGCACTAAGGAGTATGCATGGGAGAGAGTCAAACTATCTTTGGTCAATATCTGTTGCCGCACAATATCATACTCTGAATTCAGACCTGCCAGAAACTCAAACACCATGTTTGTCTCGACTTGCTTTCTATGGGTCTATGCATCTTTGGGACTCTTCCACTCAAGAGTCTTTAAGTGATCAATCTCATGCCACAGGGACTTCAAGGTAGAGAAGTAGACCGAAACCGGTTTCTCTCCTTGTTTAAGAGTGCTCACTTCACATTTCAATTCATAAGCTTTGGTAACATTAAGGGGTTGGGAATAAGTTTCTTTCATAACATCCCATATCTCCTTGGTTGTCTTTGCCCACAAGTAATTTCGGCTTATATGAGGCTGCATAGAATTACACAGCCATGTCATAACCAAGTAGTTTTCTTGGACCCACTTGTTATATACATGGGGTCTCCCTTGGAAGGTTCTTTCACATCTCCCAAGAGATACCCTAATTTACCCCTTCCCCCAATAGCCATCATGGCTGATTGGGCCCATTCCAAATAGTTTGATCCATCAAATCTTATGATTGTAATCTGAAAACCTGTCTCAGAAACACTACCATAACTGTTGTTCCTAGACTGCCTTCTGCCTGATTTTTAAACTCCATTTCGTTCAAGAACCAATAGTCTCAAAAAATAGGGTTACTACAGTCGAAGAACAGCACTTGGACTATCAATCACAATCAAAAATCAGTGTAGAACTAATCTGTACTCACGGTATATGTGCATGAAACCAGTATAAGTCTGATCTGAAACCAATTAGCAAACACAACAGCAACAGTTCGTACTGTTTTCACTCCTTAAAAGAGTTCGAAACCCCAAAAAAGATCTGAATACAGTTTGGAGAATGATCTAATATGAAGAGAATGTTGTTCGCTGCCTTCCAAGGTTACCCGAACCCTAGTCTTCTCTGATTCTTCCTGATCACCAACACTTTGCAACCGTGGCAAGTCTTCAACAGCTGCTAAACCCTCAGGCGATCTCCAAGAATCAGTCAACGAACTCTACTTTCTCAGCTTCCAGCCCTAGATGGTTTTCATGGGGTCGGTTGGACTAGACTCACATGAGAAACCCTAACCTTGCTCTGATACCATGTAGAAGTTCAAGACTGCTATCAGCCTTGAACCCTAATAGATTTCAGGTTCGAAAATAGAAGGAAAATGTAGAGAAGAGAAGAGGAAGAGAAGAGAGAACTGTAGAACACAAAGGGTTGAAAGGAGGGACAGAACCTGAATGTTCTGCCGCCGCCACTTCTATTTAGTATTTATAGATTATGCTCATTACATGGAAAAGACAGATCTGCCCTTAGTATTTACATAACAAATAGAACAAAATAAAACTGAAATAACCGACTGACCACCAGCTAACCCTAGGATGACTAGAACGCATTCTACCCTACGAACACAGTGGGACCATAGCTGTGGGGCCCACATCAGTGTTCTCTACAATTATCTCATAGATTACATTCTTTTGAGCATGACATCGATTTATGAACTCAAAAGGAAAAGAATTAATCGATTAGCCAGGCCTATCAATTTCATTCCATATTAGAGATACAACTTATCTGAGAGAGGTGGCCCATCATTAAACAGAATTGGTCACTCAGTGAACTCCATCGCAGAAGACCACAGAAAGTTTTTATTCATAAATCTATATACACCTCATACAAATTTCATGGAATATGGCCTGTAGGTTATGATGCCTTGCCTGTATTGATGAAAAAATCTTTTCCAGGTCTCTTGCAAAGGTCTTAACATCCACATCCTTGCCTGTAGCACCCATTTGGATTAAAGCGGATGCCATTTCCTCATATTCTTGACTTGCAATAGAAGTCAAAAATACCTCAATAGCAGCCCACGTTTTTGGGCATATGCGTCCAACAATTCCTGCAGAGTACATTTCAGATCAAGTTACTCACTAGTCACTACCTTCTCACATAGAGTACTAAACAATGCAATGAAAACACCTCTTCAGATTCCTGGGCAATAACAGAAGAATATGGGACACCTAGTAGAGCAGTAAATTTATATTACTGGTATTTTAGAATTAGGAATTCAATCAACATGTCTATGAATTAAGTTCCAAGTTGAATTTAATAAAGAATAATAATAGCCAACGAATGCAATCAGAACAAAAGTAAGAAAACTAAATGATGGCTATCAAGATTTAAGAATGATACATATGCTTCATAAGAAAAGAATAAGCTCAAGAGATTTTGGCAAAGCTAAATATCTCCAAACAGATATATTCCTAGAAACCATATGAAAAGGTGATAGCTCATTCCTTTTTCAAGTTTTTGGTGCCTGATTAACATTTGGCCCAAGTTACTATGAAGATACAGGTATGCTCATTATTCAATGTTATAAAATTCTACCTCTAGTGAGCTTTTTTGTATAAATAAATTATTGTTTAAATAATTAAAACAAGAAAAGGCCCTTTACATAATTGTATGGACATACACCCTGTTAAGCCTGTCAATGGACCGGATATTGGTCCAATCCAATCCAGTCCAGTATGAGTCCATTATAGATGGACCAGGTCCAATCTAATCCAATGAATACTTTGGACCATTCTGGATGGTCCAATTCAATGTCTGGACCATCCAAACTGTTCGAATTGGTTTTGATTTAGATTGATCCAACCCAAACATGGCTCATTGACACCCATATTCTTATCTTATGTCAATGGACCGGACATTGATTCAATCCAACCCAGTTCAATATAAATCCTTTACAAATAGACCAGGTCCAATCCAACCTAATAAATACTTTGGACCATTAAGTCTGGACTGGTCCAATTCAACATGTCTTATTGGTCCATCCAGTCCATTCAAATTGATTTTGATTCGGATGAGGTCCAACCCAAACCTGGTCCATTGACACCCCTACACCCTGTAATACAAATAAATCAGGAGAAATCCTTGCTAAGTGTCTTCTCAAACATAATCTTATACATTATATGTAAACCATTTTCAACCTTTCATTCTTATCCAATCAATTCATCCCTTATAGCCAATTTATCTGCCTATCTAAAATCATTAAATAGAACCAACAGATGTAAGATAAGTTCTCCAACCCACCCCCACCCCCCCAAAAACATTCCTTATGGGAATGCCTAAGACACAATCCCCTCCACCAGGGTTAAAATGAAAAGAAATAAAGGAAAAGAAAATAACAAAATGTCAAACACCACTATTTTCTAATTTCAAACTACGTTTTGGAGGTCTGGGTGTCTTGCTTGGGTTTTTGGTGGGCATCAGGATGGTTATGATGTTCTGGGTACTTTTTGTCATTTTTTGTCTTGTATTCTATTGTCATATGCTAAGGGGTTTTCGTTAGTTGGATCTTAATTTAGTTTGGTCCTGGTTCTGGGTGATTGGGTTTATTTATGACTCCTCGAGGTTTCTTTTTGGGTTGGTCTTTCTTTTCAGGTGATTGCTTATCACCTTCTTTGTATCTTCTTTTTTTTTGTTTCAATAAAATTTTCTTTTATCTTCAAAAAAAATCTAATTTCAAACTTATAGGTATGGTGATACTTTTTCAATTTTTAAAAAGTTTGCTTATTTATGGTACCTATTTTGCAATAAGAGGAAATTTCACTGAATTTTGTTACTTTGATGAGACTCTAGCATTCCAATTGCTAGAGTTGAAATCAGGTAAATCAGGAGGTAAGTTATATTAGCACAAACCAAAATCAAGAAATCCAATTCGCCCATCACGAAGTAGCCACAAGTTCCCTGCATGTACATCAGCATGAAAGGTTTCACAGGAAAGCAAACTTCCAAACCTGCACAATAATGTAAGGCAACAATTGTGGGAAAATATTTAACGAAAAAAAAAAAGGACAATAAAGACATCTAATCTTTGAGTTAAGGTTGATTTAATAGATAAAAATGAACACTTTGCAATTTGCAAGCATACAGTTAAATGAAGTACAAATAAAGACCTACCATACATTAAGCGCATTTATAAGACTTGTCTCTGGACTAGAAACAAGTGAGCTTATAGAGTCTAGGTCAGTCAGGGGAACTCCATATAGCCTCTCCATGGTCAACACTCGTGAAGTGCTGCATTGATGATACACCTTTGGAGCAGTAGCCTGCCATGTGAGTCCCATATCTTCTAGATATCTCCTGAAGGACTCAATATTTGTAGCTTCCTTTTTAAAGTCAACTTCTTCAAGCATAGATGTCTTTATATCCTTGACAATACCAACCTATATAAAGAATGTAATAATATTAACAGAAGCATCTAAATTACAATTCTCAGAAGAAACACAGGGAAGGGAAGCCTGAATAAAATGAAGACAGTACTATCACAAATTCTTTGTCAAAATGAAATAGAAGGAACAAAACACTTGGGAGGAAAAGAAAAATAACAAGGTTGTCAACTTTAAATGAACTACTAAGTATCAATATTTCAGTTGAACTCTATAAACTATCCCTGAATATACTTCATTAGCACTTGATGGTAGCTTCTCAAAGCTAGTAGTACTTGTCATCTTCTACTTCTAATACCTTGTAGATAACATTGTTTAAAAGGCTTAAGCCTTGAAGCGTGAGGTGTACACCTTGAAGCGAGGCGCACAGATTTTGCCTCAAGGCTTGCCTTACAACTTTGGTTTGAGGGTTAAGCCTTTGTCAGAATGAGGTGTAAACCTCAAGCCTCAAGGCATGAGGCGTAACTTGATGCGTAAAAAAGTGTAAGCCTCAAGTATCAACATTATTTAGTGATTTCATGCAAAAAATACATATTTTTACGCATTTCTTATAGTTCAAAATTTTTAGAAAAAGCACTTCAATGATTATGGGCCAAATAAAAAGAGTGAAAATGAAAAACCAATAGGGCAAATCAAGTTCTATTAGTTTCTCTTAGTATTTTAGCCTAAAAAGAGTTCAATGCAAGAAAAGGCCAACCAAGTTATTAGTTTCTCTTGGATAAATCATGTGGATTTTTTTTCTTAATATTCTAATTTAACATCCCAAGTTTGTTGTTTTCTCATTTCTTTTCCTAATGGATTTATTTTTCTTTTTATTGATTGTTTTTGCATAGATCAAATCAACTACATTGTTTCTTTTCTCCCTAACTGTTGGATGACCATAAATCTAATGTCCATTATATAGATGATTCTTCATATGAATAATTTCATAAGATTGAAATTTGAAACATAAAATGTAAAATGCTTACAATTGTTAGATGATTAATTATTATTTTATATAATGCTTAAAAGTTAAAACTTATTGCTTATCAACTTCTATTTTATGGATATTTGTACCTTTTATCATTCTAACTTGGTATATTACATGTCATTTTTATTATTTATAAACTTTAATCAACTTTTTTCTTAATTTTTAAGGCTTACACCTTGAGGCTTACAACCCACCTTTTTGGGCCATTATGCCTCAACTACACCTTTAGCCTTTTAAAACATTGGTAGGCAACAGCAATTTACAATGTTTTTTATCTTTCTTTTCAGTGGTAGTAACAGTATTATTATCGTACTTTTCTGTAGAAAAAAATTAAAGAATGAAACAAGGGATTCATCACTTATCAATCACAAATCAGATTCTTTATGAAGCATGGATATGCTAATCTACCACATACTAGTGATGTACGGCTGAGCTCCGGGTTCAAGAACTCCAGTATGCGGGCAACAATGTATACGAAGTTCAAATCTGCAACTAATATATCCTCTATTCCAGGCTTTAAGACCTTTATCACAACATCCTCTTGGGAACCTCTGAGCTTTGCACCATGAACCTGGACAAGAATTAGTTTCCATTTCCTATTATCTTCATTGGTTGCCTAATCATGACAACATACAAAATGTGAGCAAACCTGTGCAATTGAGGCTGATGCAATTGGCACAGGATCAACATACTCATAGACACTTTCTATGGGTCTTCCTAATTCTTCACGCAGAATAGCTTGAATTTCATCAAAAGGAACTGCTGGAGCCCTGTCAAAGCAATTTTGGAATTCCTGGACATATTCTGGCGGAAACAATGTTGGCGCTGATGCTATGAACTGCAATTAGAAGATCAAAATAAGCATCAACAGAAATATCACCCTGGACATGGAGGTTAGTCAAAGATAAGAAAAGAACAAATTTCAGCACTAATTAAAAAAAATGTTAGAAGTTTAAACTGATTCAAAGGTTGAGGCAACAAAAACAAAACCATGAAGCCCAATTCTAATTGACTTTTTACCACAACGATAACACAATAGTTCACTTGCAAGTTCAAAACTCAACTACAGTATGGACAAATATAAATGGAGCTCCAACATATTACAAAGATGTCAGAACAAGGATATAACCAGATATATCCTAACCTGACCTAATTTGATGTATGTCGCCCCCATGCGTTCAAATAATCTCCTTAGATAAAGGGGTGAAAGCAACCCAAGCTGCATTTGAGTTGGCAATCCAGCAGATGCATTTGCTACCTGCAGAAAATTGAGAACTGTTATTCACTGTGGCATTGCTTTATTTCTTCCAAGATCACAACAACAACAACAATATGATCATTGGCCATTTGGAAATAAAAGAAAATTTATCCAGTCTACTGACCTATTTTCTCTCTCTTTTTCCTGTGCCCGTAAGTGTTTCTAAGGTTTTGGATAAAGCAATAAGAAATATCGTCTAGAAGAGTTGGAAGAAGGAATTTAAATTCCACCGCGTGGATTGGAATAACGTTTTCTTATCAACAGCTAAAGGAGGTATTGGTACAAGACATTTGAGGACAGTCAAGATTTCCCACTTCATCAAATGAATAAAGGATGTACAAAACAGAAAGAGAGAACCTAAGGACAGAAAAATAAGGCCCCGTTTGGCATCACTACAGAGAATTGGTTCTCCCAATTCTCCAAATGAGAATGCCGTTTGGTGGTGCTCTTTCATGAAATCAGACTTCATCCTGGAATGAAAAATCACTCCAGATTCCCATTTCTCAAAGTGAGTTTTTCACTTCTGAGGATGGATTCTTTCGTCTTGGCAATTCTTGTTATGTCCATTTTAATCAACAAACAGACATGACAATAGGGGTAAAATGGTAAGTACACATGAAAATTAGATTTCAACTTGTTCCAATGCCCTAAAGCTATACATTTTCACTGCTGCAAACATTTGACCTTCTCGATCATGACAGCCATTAATTGGAACAATTGTTGCTCTCAAACAATAACTAATGTTCAGCCCTATAACCTTTCTCCAACAGCCATTTTATCTTCATTTTCTTATATTTGTTTCATTTCATTGATCCATCCAATACATCAAATTTTCTCTAGTGGCACAATAACTACTGTTTTGTTTCGTTCTCCCATCAACAAATAAGCCCCGTTTTTCTAGATCTGTAAACGCCTAGAATGAAAGCCCCAATTTCTTGTTCAATCCATTATATTTTATGAAAAATATTTACCTGATTTCTCTCCTGTAGGAGAGATGAGGGTTTATTGTCGTACAAGGATTGCCAAATGAAAAGGTTGGATTTACAAATACTACAAACACAGCTAGCACCGAAGAACGACCGTTGTCAATGTTTCGTAACATGGTCATCCTCTGTTTCATGCACTGTTTGGAAACCACCAAAGAACAACCATCATCGGTGTCGATCATGGTCTTGGTATTTTGGTGTCCATCCCCAACCAGTGAGTGTTTATAGTCTTTTTTTACCCTATATTTGGTTCTATTATGCAAAATCCTATGAGTGACCACTCACCTCTATTTTGGTCACAGAAAAACAAAGAAGAAGAAGTAGGAGGTGCCAACTGCCTATATTATTTTTCAAAAATCTAGAAAATTCAGAATCCATTCTTTCCTGGATGGATTATGGGGATGAGAAATTCTAGAATTGATGCCAAACAGGGCCTAAATTACTAACAAAAACAACAATAGTAGTTAGATATGGTCTGAGGACCAACAAGTGGAATCTCGGTGAACCTAGACAGTCATGTTGTCGTTCCTTATAGAAAGGTACGGGAAAATCATTCCTCCACTTCATCAAAGGAATCAGACATAAAATACAATATGGCACTAAGGTGAAGTGTTGGAGAGACATGGCATGAAGATAGACCTCTTATGGATAATTTACATGCACTGTTTATGGATTTCCAAGAAAGTGATACTACAGCACCTGATTGCGGTTCCTTACTCTATTCCTGCTTTTTATTCGGTTCAGCTTAGGGGATGGTAACCTCATCAAGTTTTGGACTGACCCTTGGTGGGGTCACTGTCCTCTTAGTGAAACCTTCCCTAGCCTTTTCAGACTTACTCTTTATAAACAAGCCCCAGAGCCCTCCGTCCTATCCCATGACCACACTGGTTTATCTCATAACTTCAACTTCTGAAGGAGTCTCACTGAGCAGAAACTTTTAGAAGTCTCCACTCTGCTAGCCAGCCAACCTAGTAGATGTCTCTCTCTCTGTCTGCCCTGGATAAAATAATTTGGTTGCTTACCCCAAATGATACTTTCACTATGAAATCTTTCTTTCATCATTTGACTGCTGGCCTTACCCCAAAAGATGTGGCTCCCCTCAGTGCCTCCTAGAGTTTCTTACTTTTTTGGGAGGTGTTTCATGAGTGTATCAATACCTTTGACATCCTACAACAAAGAAGAAATTGCAGCTCTACATCTCTCCCCATGTTTACATTGTGCCTTCAAAAGGGGAAATCCATTGGGCATCCCCTCATCAATTGCAGTGACTCAAGGCATTTGGCAGTTCTTAAAACTTTGTTGGGATGGAAGCTTCCACTAGGTCCCTTCCAATAGTCTTTGTGGCTTTTTGCATCAACGGAAGGGCATGGGGAAGAGAGGCAGTATGTACTGGAAAGCAATCTTACATGCAGTCATGTGGAGAAATTGGGAGGAGAGGAATAAGAGGATTTTGAAATAAATATAATTCTCAAGAAGACATTAAAAGACATATCTTGATATGATTAATTCTTGGATGCTCACTAGTAAACTCTTTGTAGGGATTAGCTTTGATGGTCTTAATAGAAACTTGCTTGACATCTGGAACTCTTCCCCTTCAGTGCACCAGCTCAGTTATTCTCTTCCCCCCAGGCCCACCACAGCTTTTACCCTACAATTTGATGGATGTCTAAGAGCTTCTAATGAGACTTGATGATGCGCATGTTAGACAGTTTTGTATGCCCTTAGCTTCAATCATTTTGATGTACTTTTGTTATTTAGTGGAAATAAATAAAGTGCATGTTTGATTCATGTTGTTTGGTTTAATTCTGTGTAAAACCCTAAAACTGGACATTTGTAGAGACTCATGTTAGTTTTAAATGTTCACAGCCGTTGGATAAGTCTGGGGAGATTTATCCTGCCAAGGCTGATACTGGTGTGCCACCAAGTGTTGGGATGGCCTGTCTCAGCCATCAGGGTAAGACCCGAGGCACATACAGCATGGGATTACTTGAATCCTTGAACCGGACCAGATTTCCAGTCTTGCCCTGGACCTTGGAGATAGATGGGCAAAACTGGAAAGTTACACCTGACCCCTAGACTCGATTATGACACTTCACTAGGTGCTAGATCAGGCTGCCTTTGATATGCCAATCAGTGAGATCCTTAGTGGGGATCAAAACCTGGGTATGTTGGGGCAGTTTGAGAATTCATCTGAGTGGGTGGTCATAGTGACAGAATCAGCCACTTTGTCGGACAAAGGGTAATGATCGGGAATGCACTCTCTCTGATGGAAACCAAACTGCCGGCAGTTGATTTCAATCGTTGGAATTTTGTTTTTGCAAAATTAATATATTTACATATATATGTACGGTTTCAAAATGTTTGCAAATGGTTTTAATTCCCGGGATCCATGTGAGAGGAGAGTGCGGCACTGTTCCTTGCAGCCGAGGGAGAGGTCCTCTCTTGTCGGGCAGTGCTTGATCATTAAGGGCTGAGAGGTTAAGTGTAAGACCATTTAGGATAATACCTGATGGGCTAATCTTGCACCTGCCCACAGTCCCTGGGTTTTTATAAGATGGCTTGGCCCAGGGACCACTTAATGTAAGTGTTGGGCCCATAGGGTTCATACGATGGACTCAAGGGGTTCATTGAGATTTTCAGTGAATTTGGCTGGGCCTTGTATTAAAGGCTGGGCCGAACCCATGTGGCTGGTGTGTAGATCAATGCTTGGGTCCCATGCCATACAAAGAAGCCCAACTGGGCAGCAGATTGGAAACTAATTAAACACTGAATACTTAATGGGCCAAAAGCCCATTTCGAAGTGGGCTGATATGATCACCCATCAATGGGGCGAATTTGAGATTGAAGTTAGCAAAAAGGATTGGGCTCTTAGCCTTATCCACTCTTAGAGACCAAATTCAAATCAGATTTGAATCTGGTAACCTCCTGATAAGATCAGGAGTAAGCTAACTCTATCTGGGAAAGGGATTAAGATTATCCCCTATCCAAATACTGATTTGGATTGGGATAACTCCTAATTAGGAGATTTCTTAATCAAGAAGAAAAGAGAGGAGATTTTCGAATGAACCAAGACAGGGAAATCAGATTTCGACCCAAGAGGTTCTGGTAAGCAAGAAAGGTTCCTGCGAATTGAGATTAGATCTCATTCTCTCCAGAAAAGAAAACAGTTCAGCCTTTTCGTTTCTGGAAATCTCCTCCTGCCGCCGCCATCTGCATTGTTGCAAGATTTGATCTTTGCAGAAAAGAAAGTCAAGAAACCAGTTCTTGACATCAGTCTTGCAAGAAAGACTGAAAGAATTCAGTGTTTAGTACATCCAGGGGATTCTTGTGAAGGATCCAGTGTGTAGGACGCACCCTGCTGGTTCTGTTCCATCCACAGCTGTGTCATCTTCAGCAGGGACAGATCTTGGAGCATTCTTTGGGCGTGAACACCAACTTTGGGAGATACTGCTTCTCCGGATCAGGTATAATCCTCCCATTTATCTTTTGGTACAGATCTGGTTTGATTAGGGTTCAAGTAGATCCTTGAATATTGTATTCTAAATTCAGGGAATATGATTCCCAGTTGGGAGAAGGTAGGAAATTTTTGAAATTCGCCCCACCCATTCCGCAACCTTTATGGCGTCCATTAGATGGATCCTACCATTCTTTCAGTGGTATCAGAGCCACAGGTTCGAATCTTGAACCAAAAGAAAATCAGATCTGACCCTGCGCAGATGGATAGAAGGTGTTCTTTCAAGATTTGCGCAGATTGTTTTCTTTTTTTTTCATGAAACTGTTTCTTGTTAAGGGCGATTGATCTGAAATTAATTTCTATTAAATCCAAAATTTATTTGGAATTGTTCTTTATTTATTTTGATTTAATGGACTGTTCAAACCTGGAGATCGCAGTGCAGTTTTAGCGCAGATGGTCTGCGCACCCTTTTTCTTTTCTATTTATTTATTTCATTCAATTCGGTCTGTAAATAATTTTTTTTATTTTAGACTGAATGTATAGGATTTGATCAAGAATGTAATTAATAGAAATAGGATTTCTGTTATTTTTCTTGATTAAAGAAGATGGAAGAAGATGGCGGCGCTGGAGATTTGCAGATGGAGAAATCGTTTTCTGCGATTTGCAGTTTATGAAACTGCAACCCTTGTGATTAACCTCTGTTTTGCAGGTGGTGCGAACAGTCCATAATTGTTTTGTGTTTGCTAGAAATCAAAACTATTAATTTCAGATCATTCAATAATTAATTCTTGAATTGAAAATCAGTTTTGGACCATTTCGGACTAGATTGGACCAAAACTGTTTGGACCAAATCTGGGTTTCGAAAGGGGCTGTTCTCAGTCCAATTGTCTCACACTTTTGTTCCAAATCTGATGTTCAATTACAGGGATTAATTCGGCCCACCTGTAAAGCCCAGTTTTAAAGGGTTAAAACTGCAAAAGCCCATTATTGTGAGATAAGCTGTATGGGCCGAACTGCTATCTGCGATTCAGCCCATACACCTAGTGGACATTAATCGTTAATGACTTGGTTTTTAAATGGACCGTTGAATGGGCTTTACAGCAATTAATTGATTGGATCAATTCCTCCTTTACATGTGATGTTTGGATGTTTGATGTGCTGCGGCCATGGGCCATAAGTACTTGGCCCGTGATGACTCGTTAGTGGCTCTTGCGCACACCATGGCTGAATGCACATCATTGCCATGGTGTCCCTGAAGGTCATTGGATGACCCCCCTCTTTGCCTGGTGGGCCCCACAACCCTGAAAAGGGATGCGTACGGAACCCCTAGCCGATTAAGGCCCACCAGAAATCTGACTTTATGAAAGTCAGTGGGAGCCACTTTGGTTTGACCTAAATTAGAACTAGGCCGTAATTTTGTTCCCTCCAGCAAATATGAATGCAAGTGATAGGGAGATCCATATGATGGACTCTCTAAAGGCCTTTCGTCATTAGCACAATGATGGGTCCATCAGTAATGAGGAAACGCACCATAAAATTGGGCTATCCATTTGCTGTTGGATCTGTTAGAGTGTTTCATAAGATGATAGGGGCGTCATAGACCGATGTGGGAGGGGCTTCACCAGAAAATGGGAACTCTCTCACGGTACCTTGGCGTAACCTGAATATGATGGGTGTGCACTCACTGGACAGAAGGGTTTACCTGAAAACGGCTCTGAACCTTGTCTGACAGAGGCCAAAGGGAAACTCATTTGATGAGTGGATATGATCCGTCACAGAAAGGTGGTGGGGTTATGCAGCTGAAACAGTTGGCTTCACGCACCCCATGTGATTTCCCACATTTCCAGAGACATTTCGTCGTCTCCGTCGCTGAGATAGGAGGGAAATCTCAGAGATGAACAAATGGGAATGGAACATAGATTAAAAGCCATATCTATGTAGGTAAACATGAATCAAACTAAGGTTGTGGACTAATGATTTTGCTGTTTTATCAGAAAATGGCAAACGGTCAATTTGCAAAGCTTCTAGACGATAACAAGCTTAAGGGCCCAAACTATGCCGACTGGTACAGAAATCTTATGCTGGTCCTAACTTCTGAAAAGTTAGACAAGGTAGTGAAAAATCCTGCCCCGGAACGTCCGGGTGATAGGGCTTCTGAGGCCCGTAGGAGGGACTACCAAGATTGGGAGGATAAGAACTCCCTAGCCCGCTGCTTTGTCATTGCCTCATTAGACAACTCAATACAGAGGCAGTTCGATCAGATCGAACTTGCCAAGGACATATTGGACAGTCTAAGGACAATGTATGAGGAGCATAACCGTTCTACTCGACAGAAGGTCCTGAAATTGTTCATGACCGCGCAGATGACCAAAGGGCAGAAAGTTCATGACCATTGTCTTCGGATGATGGGATACATCAACGAACTTGAAGCTCTTGGATCCGGGCTAGATCTTGGCACGCAAGTGGATGCCATCCTAAATTCTTTGCCCTCTTCCTTCAATGCGTTCACTATGAACTACAATATGAATAAGCTGAATGTCAGCGTCCAGGAACTCAGCAATATGTTGCAGAGGGCCGAGGATTTACTCAAGAAGGATGAGCCTGTGGTTATGCTTGCTGAAGCTAACAAATCGGGCAAGAGAAAGAGAAAGGCAAAGAAGCCCCAGAAGAAGACTACCAAACCCAAGAAGCAGAAGAAGAACAAGGCATCTGATGTCTGTCACTTCTGCAAGCAGACCGGCCACTGGAAGAGGAACTGTCCTACCTACCTGGAATCTAAGAAAGGTAATATCGAAACTTGTGTCATAGAAACTAATATGTTAGTTACTTCTGTGTCCTGGTGTGTTGACTCCGGGGCTTCAACTCATGCGTGTAACTCACTGCAGGGGTTCAAAGTTAGCAGAAGGCTGAGTGAAGGTGAAGTGACACTGTTCTTGGGAACAACTGCAAGTGTTGCAGCTGCGGCAATAGGAACCGTAGAATTAGTTTTTAAAGAAGGAGTCCTTGTACTTAAAGATTGTCTTTATGTACAGAACTTGAGAAGGAATTTAATTTCTGTTTCAAAATTGTGTGCTGATGGATATACTGTTTACTTTAGTAATATGATTACTGTTAAACGGAATAATAAATTCATCGCATGCGGGGAGCTAGAGAACGGTCTCTATGTTCTGCATCCTTCTTTGGAAACTAACTTAACCGAAACTACGTCGGTCGAAAATCCCAAGAAAAGGACTCGTGATACAGTAAATCTCACGTGCCTCTGGCATTACCGACTTGGCCACATCGGTATCGACCGAATCACAAGACTGGTAAAGGATGGTCCTTTGGATTTTCTAACCGTAGAAAATCTTCCCACTTGTGAACCTTGCCTCCAAGGTAAGATGACTAAGCGGCCATTTGACGGTAAGCCTGAAAGATGTGCAGGCACACTTGACCTAATACATACTGATGTATGTGGTCCCCTGAGTGTTAGGACACGGAATCAACACGTGTACTTCATCACCTTTACAGATGATTTTTCACGATATGGTTACGTGTACCTAATGAGACATAAGTCTGAATCATTTGAAAAGTTCAAAGAGTTCAGACAGGAAGTCGAGAAACAGTTAGGGAGAGAAATTAAGGCCCTTCGATCGGATCGAGGTGGCGAGTATCTCTCTGACGAATTCAGGGACTACTTAAAGGCCAATGGGATAGTGTCACAACTAGCTCCTCCTGCTACACCTCAACTCAACGGTGTTTCAGAGAGGAGAAATAGGACCTTATTAGACATGGTCCGGTCACTTCTCGTACGCTCAGAATTACCCACATCCTTTTGGGGATACGCATTAGAGACTGCTATCTACGTGCTGAATAGGGTTCCAACCAAATCAGTTCCGAAAACTCCATATGAGCTTTGGACCAGAAGGAAGCCAAGTGTGAGACACTTGAAGAATTGGGGTTGTCCTGCACACGTTAAAAGAACAAGTGCGGACAAGTTGGAATCTAAAACCAGCCGTTGCCTGTTTATAGGCTACCCAAAGGATTCGGTGGGTTATCTATTCTATGACCCAAGTGAGCAGAAAGTGTTCTGTAGTCGAAACGCCCGATTCTTAGAATCCGATTACATCCTGGACACCCATCGTCAGGAAATAGTTCTTGATGAGGAGAGCTCAGGAGCAGTGGGAGATGACCCACAAGTTCCAGGTAATGACCAACCTAGAAGGTCCACCCGGGTATCCAGACCACCAGTCCGATATGGTTATGACCAGGATAGTTACCTGGTGGAAGCCTTGACTAGTGAAGAGGATCCCGTGTCTTACGCGGAAGCTATGTTAGACATAGACTCCCAGAAGTGGGTGGAGGCCATGAGAGCCGAGATGGACTCAATGGAGACCAATGGAGTCTGGACTCTAGTGGATCCGCCCTCCGGGGTAAAAGCAATTGGTTGCGAATGGATCTACAAGAGGAAGAAGGGCCCCGATGGCAGGATTGAGACCTTTAAAGCTCGTTTGGTGGCGAAAGGGTATACTCAGAAAGAAGGCATCGACTATGAGGAAACCTTTTCACCGGTGGCCATGCTTAAATCCATTAGGATCCTGCTAGCTGTAGCAGCGTACCATGATTACGACATTTGGCAAATGGATGTCAAAACAGCGTTCCTGAATGGAGATCTTAGTGAAGATATCTACATGCAGCAGCCGCAAGGCTTCATTGCTGCTGGTCAGGAACACATGGTATGTAAACTTAGTAGATCCATATATGGACTTAAGCAGGCTTCTAGGAGTTGGAACATCCGTTTTGATTCTGCAGTCAAAACGTTTGACTTTGAGCAGAATCCGGATGAGCCCTGTGTTTACAGGAAATCCAGTGGGGATAAGATCACCATTTTAGTCTTGTATGTGGACGATATCCTACTCATTGGGAATGATGTAGGAATGTTGAGTTCGGTCAAGGTATGGCTATCACAGCAGTTCTCCATGAAAGATCTTGGAGAAGCTTCATACATACTGGGTCTTCGACTCTATAGAGATAGATCGAAGCGGATAATTGGATTATCCCAGGCTGCTTACATTGACAAAATTGTCAAAAGATACAGCATGGAAAACTCCAAGAAAGGAAACGTTCCTTTCAGGCACGGAGTCACTCTCTCCAAGAAGATGTCTCCCAAGACTTCTGAGGAGATTGAGAGCATGAGAGACGTTCCCTATGCCTCAGCTGTGGGGAGCATCATGTATGCCATGTTGTGCACTCGCCCGGACATAGCTCAGGCGGTGAGTGTGGTAAGCAGATTCCAGGCAAACCCAGGACAGGAGCATTGGACTGCTGTGAAGAACATACTCAAATACCTTCGAAGGACGAAAGAGTTTTGTCTGGTATTCGATGGTAGTTCACTGCAAGTTCTAGGGTATACCGATGCTGATTTCCAGTCGGATCCAGATGATAGAAAGTCTACATCTGGGTATGTTTTCACGATAGGATCGTGTGCTGTTTGCTGGAAAAGCAGCAAACAGGGGTCCACTGCAGACTCCACAACCGAGGCCGAGTACATTGCCGCAAGTGAAGCTGCCAAGGAAGCCGTGTGGATGAAGAAATTCATACACGAATTAGGAGCGATTCCATCCAGCACATCACCCATCCCGTTGTTGTGTGACAACAATGGAGCGATCGCCCAGGCTAAAGAGCCTCGGGCCCACTCGAAGTCAAAGCACATCGAGAGGAAGTACCATGTACTGCGGGAGATCGTTGGTAGAGGGGACGTCCTAATTCAAAAGGTAGCATCAGCGGATAATGTGGCAGACCCATTGACCAAGCCACTGACACAGAAGGTGTTTGAGAAACACGTGGAAAGTATGGGACTCCGGCTTGTACCAGATTGGACCTAAGTGCAAGTGGGAGCTGTTAGACAGTTTTGTATGCCCTTAGCTTCAATCATTTTGATGTACTTTTGTTATTTAGTGGAAATAAATAAAGTGCATGTTTGATTCATGTTGTTTGGTTTAATTCTGTGTAAAACCCTAAAACTGGACATTTGTAGAGACTCATGTTAGTTTTAAATGTTCACAGCCGTTGGATAAGTCTGGGGAGATTTATCCTGCCAAGGCTGATACTGGTGTGCCACCAAGTGTTGGGATGGCCTGTCTCAGCCATCAGGGTAAGACCCGAGGCACATACAGCATGGGATTACTTGAATCCTTGAACCGGACCAGATTTCCAGTCTTGCCCTGGACCTTGGAGATAGATGGGCAAAACTGGAAAGTTACACCTGACCCCTAGACTCGATTATGACACTTCACTAGGTGCTAGATCAGGCTGCCTTTGATATGCCAATCAGTGAGATCCTTAGTGGGGATCAAAACCTGGGTATGTTGGGGCAGTTTGAGAATTCATCTGAGTGGGTGGTCATAGTGACAGAATCAGCCACTTTGTCGGACAAAGGGTAATGATCGGGAATGCACTCTCTCTGATGGAAACCAAACTGCCGGCAGTTGATTTCAATCGTTGGAATTTTGTTTTTGCAAAATTAATATATTTACATATATATGTACGGTTTCAAAATGTTTGCAAATGGTTTTAATTCCCGGGATCCATGTGAGAGGAGAGTGCGGCACTGTTCCTTGCAGCCGAGGGAGAGGTCCTCTCTTGTCGGGCAGTGCTTGATCATTAAGGGCTGAGAGGTTAAGTGTAAGACCATTTAGGATAATACCTGATGGGCTAATCTTGCACCTGCCCACAGTCCCTGGGTTTTTATAAGATGGCTTGGCCCAGGGACCACTTAATGTAAGTGTTGGGCCCATAGGGTTCATACGATGGACTCAAGGGGTTCATTGAGATTTTCAGTGAATTTGGCTGGGCCTTGTATTAAAGGCTGGGCCGAACCCATGTGGCTGGTGTGTAGATCAATGCTTGGGTCCCATGCCATACAAAGAAGCCCAACTGGGCAGCAGATTGGAAACTAATTAAACACTGAATACTTAATGGGCCAAAAGCCCATTTCGAAGTGGGCTGATATGATCACCCATCAATGGGGCGAATTTGAGATTGAAGTTAGCAAAAAGGATTGGGCTCTTAGCCTTATCCACTCTTAGAGACCAAATTCAAATCAGATTTGAATCTGGTAACCTCCTGATAAGATCAGGAGTAAGCTAACTCTATCTGGGAAAGGGATTAAGATTATCCCCTATCCAAATACTGATTTGGATTGGGATAACTCCTAATTAGGAGATTTCTTAATCAAGAAGAAAAGAGAGGAGATTTTCGAATGAACCAAGACAGGGAAATCAGATTTCGACCCAAGAGGTTCTGGTAAGCAAGAAAGGTTCCTGCGAATTGAGATTAGATCTCATTCTCTCCAGAAAAGAAAACAGTTCAGCCTTTTCGTTTCTGGAAATCTCCTCCTGCCGCCGCCATCTGCATTGTTGCAAGATTTGATCTTTGCAGAAAAGAAAGTCAAGAAACCAGTTCTTGACATCAGTCTTGCAAGAAAGACTGAAAGAATTCAGTGTTTAGTACATCCAGGGGATTCTTGTGAAGGATCCAGTGTGTAGGACGCACCCTGCTGGTTCTGTTCCATCCACAGCTGTGTCATCTTCAGCAGGGACAGATCTTGGAGCATTCTTTGGGCGTGAACACCAACTTTGGGAGATACTGCTTCTCCGGATCAGGTATAATCCTCCCATTTATCTTTTGGTACAGATCTGGTTTGATTAGGGTTCAAGTAGATCCTTGAATATTGTATTCTAAATTCAGGGAATATGATTCCCAGTTGGGAGAAGGTAGGAAATTTTTGAAATTCGCCCCACCCATTCCGCAACCTTTATGGCGTCCATTAGATGGATCCTACCATTCTTTCAGTGGTATCAGAGCCACAGGTTCGAATCTTGAACCAAAAGAAAATCAGATCTGACCCTGCGCAGATGGATAGAAGGTGTTCTTTCAAGATTTGCGCAGATTGTTTTCTTTTTTTTTCATGAAACTGTTTCTTGTTAAGGGCGATTGATCTGAAATTAATTTCTATTAAATCCAAAATTTATTTGGAATTGTTCTTTATTTATTTTGATTTAATGGACTGTTCAAACCTGGAGATCGCAGTGCAGTTTTAGCGCAGATGGTCTGCGCACCCTTTTTCTTTTCTATTTATTTATTTCATTCAATTCGGTCTGTAAATAATTTTTTTTATTTTAGACTGAATGTATAGGATTTGATCAAGAATGTAATTAATAGAAATAGGATTTCTGTTATTTTTCTTGATTAAAGAAGATGGAAGAAGATGGCGGCGCTGGAGATTTGCAGATGGAGAAATCGTTTTCTGCGATTTGCAGTTTATGAAACTGCAACCCTTGTGATTAACCTCTGTTTTGCAGGTGGTGCGAACAGTCCATAATTGTTTTGTGTTTGCTAGAAATCAAAACTATTAATTTCAGATCATTCAATAATTAATTCTTGAATTGAAAATCAGTTTTGGACCATTTCGGACTAGATTGGACCAAAACTGTTTGGACCAAATCTGGGTTTCGAAAGGGGCTGTTCTCAGTCCAATTGTCTCACACTTTTGTTCCAAATCTGATGTTCAATTACAGGGATTAATTCGGCCCACCTGTAAAGCCCAGTTTTAAAGGGTTAAAACTGCAAAAGCCCATTATTGTGAGATAAGCTGTATGGGCCGAACTGCTATCTGCGATTCAGCCCATACACCTAGTGGACATTAATCGTTAATGACTTGGTTTTTAAATGGACCGTTGAATGGGCTTTACAGCAATTAATTGATTGGATCAATTCCTCCTTTACATGTGATGTTTGGATGTTTGATGTGCTGCGGCCATGGGCCATAAGTACTTGGCCCGTGATGACTCGTTAGTGGCTCTTGCGCACACCATGGCTGAATGCACATCATTGCCATGGTGTCCCTGAAGGTCATTGGATGACCCCCCTCTTTGCCTGGTGGGCCCCACAACCCTGAAAAGGGATGCGTACGGAACCCCTAGCCGATTAAGGCCCACCAGAAATCTGACTTTATGAAAGTCAGTGGGAGCCACTTTGGTTTGACCTAAATTAGAACTAGGCCGTAATTTTGTTCCCTCCAGCAAATATGAATGCAAGTGATAGGGAGATCCATATGATGGACTCTCTAAAGGCCTTTCGTCATTAGCACAATGATGGGTCCATCAGTAATGAGGAAACGCACCATAAAATTGGGCTATCCATTTGCTGTTGGATCTGTTAGAGTGTTTCATAAGATGATAGGGGCGTCATAGACCGATGTGGGAGGGGCTTCACCAGAAAATGGGAACTCTCTCACGGTACCTTGGCGTAACCTGAATATGATGGGTGTGCACTCACTGGACAGAAGGGTTTACCTGAAAACGGCTCTGAACCTTGTCTGACAGAGGCCAAAGGGAAACTCATTTGATGAGTGGATATGATCCGTCACAGAAAGGTGGTGGGGTTATGCAGCTGAAACAGTTGGCTTCACGCACCCCATGTGATTTCCCACATTTCCAGAGACATTTCGTCGTCTCCGTCGCTGAGATAGGAGGGAAATCTCAGAGATGAACAAATGGGAATGGAACATAGATTAAAAGCCATATCTATGTAGGTAAACATGAATCAAACTAAGGTTGTGGACTAATGATTTTGCTGTTTTATCAGAAAATGGCAAACGGTCAATTTGCAAAGCTTCTAGACGATAACAAGCTTAAGGGCCCAAACTATGCCGACTGGTACAGAAATCTTATGCTGGTCCTAACTTCTGAAAAGTTAGACAAGGTAGTGAAAAATCCTGCCCCGGAACGTCCGGGTGATAGGGCTTCTGAGGCCCGTAGGAGGGACTACCAAGATTGGGAGGATAAGAACTCCCTAGCCCGCTGCTTTGTCATTGCCTCATTAGACAACTCAATACAGAGGCAGTTCGATCAGATCGAACTTGCCAAGGACATATTGGACAGTCTAAGGACAATGTATGAGGAGCATAACCGTTCTACTCGACAGAAGGTCCTGAAATTGTTCATGACCGCGCAGATGACCAAAGGGCAGAAAGTTCATGACCATTGTCTTCGGATGATGGGATACATCAACGAACTTGAAGCTCTTGGATCCGGGCTAGATCTTGGCACGCAAGTGGATGCCATCCTAAATTCTTTGCCCTCTTCCTTCAATGCGTTCACTATGAACTACAATATGAATAAGCTGAATGTCAGCGTCCAGGAACTCAGCAATATGTTGCAGAGGGCCGAGGATTTACTCAAGAAGGATGAGCCTGTGGTTATGCTTGCTGAAGCTAACAAATCGGGCAAGAGAAAGAGAAAGGCAAAGAAGCCCCAGAAGAAGACTACCAAACCCAAGAAGCAGAAGAAGAACAAGGCATCTGATGTCTGTCACTTCTGCAAGCAGACCGGCCACTGGAAGAGGAACTGTCCTACCTACCTGGAATCTAAGAAAGGTAATATCGAAACTTGTGTCATAGAAACTAATATGTTAGTTACTTCTGTGTCCTGGTGTGTTGACTCCGGGGCTTCAACTCATGCGTGTAACTCACTGCAGGGGTTCAAAGTTAGCAGAAGGCTGAGTGAAGGTGAAGTGACACTGTTCTTGGGAACAACTGCAAGTGTTGCAGCTGCGGCAATAGGAACCGTAGAATTAGTTTTTAAAGAAGGAGTCCTTGTACTTAAAGATTGTCTTTATGTACAGAACTTGAGAAGGAATTTAATTTCTGTTTCAAAATTGTGTGCTGATGGATATACTGTTTACTTTAGTAATATGATTACTGTTAAACGGAATAATAAATTCATCGCATGCGGGGAGCTAGAGAACGGTCTCTATGTTCTGCATCCTTCTTTGGAAACTAACTTAACCGAAACTACGTCGGTCGAAAATCCCAAGAAAAGGACTCGTGATACAGTAAATCTCACGTGCCTCTGGCATTACCGACTTGGCCACATCGGTATCGACCGAATCACAAGACTGGTAAAGGATGGTCCTTTGGATTTTCTAACCGTAGAAAATCTTCCCACTTGTGAACCTTGCCTCCAAGGTAAGATGACTAAGCGGCCATTTGACGGTAAGCCTGAAAGATGTGCAGGCACACTTGACCTAATACATACTGATGTATGTGGTCCCCTGAGTGTTAGGACACGGAATCAACACGTGTACTTCATCACCTTTACAGATGATTTTTCACGATATGGTTACGTGTACCTAATGAGACATAAGTCTGAATCATTTGAAAAGTTCAAAGAGTTCAGACAGGAAGTCGAGAAACAGTTAGGGAGAGAAATTAAGGCCCTTCGATCGGATCGAGGTGGCGAGTATCTCTCTGACGAATTCAGGGACTACTTAAAGGCCAATGGGATAGTGTCACAACTAGCTCCTCCTGCTACACCTCAACTCAACGGTGTTTCAGAGAGGAGAAATAGGACCTTATTAGACATGGTCCGGTCACTTCTCGTACGCTCAGAATTACCCACATCCTTTTGGGGATACGCATTAGAGACTGCTATCTACGTGCTGAATAGGGTTCCAACCAAATCAGTTCCGAAAACTCCATATGAGCTTTGGACCAGAAGGAAGCCAAGTGTGAGACACTTGAAGAATTGGGGTTGTCCTGCACACGTTAAAAGAACAAGTGCGGACAAGTTGGAATCTAAAACCAGCCGTTGCCTGTTTATAGGCTACCCAAAGGATTCGGTGGGTTATCTATTCTATGACCCAAGTGAGCAGAAAGTGTTCTGTAGTCGAAACGCCCGATTCTTAGAATCCGATTACATCCTGGACACCCATCGTCAGGAAATAGTTCTTGATGAGGAGAGCTCAGGAGCAGTGGGAGATGACCCACAAGTTCCAGGTAATGACCAACCTAGAAGGTCCACCCGGGTATCCAGACCACCAGTCCGATATGGTTATGACCAGGATAGTTACCTGGTGGAAGCCTTGACTAGTGAAGAGGATCCCGTGTCTTACGCGGAAGCTATGTTAGACATAGACTCCCAGAAGTGGGTGGAGGCCATGAGAGCCGAGATGGACTCAATGGAGACCAATGGAGTCTGGACTCTAGTGGATCCGCCCTCCGGGGTAAAAGCAATTGGTTGCGAATGGATCTACAAGAGGAAGAAGGGCCCCGATGGCAGGATTGAGACCTTTAAAGCTCGTTTGGTGGCGAAAGGGTATACTCAGAAAGAAGGCATCGACTATGAGGAAACCTTTTCACCGGTGGCCATGCTTAAATCCATTAGGATCCTGCTAGCTGTAGCAGCGTACCATGATTACGACATTTGGCAAATGGATGTCAAAACAGCGTTCCTGAATGGAGATCTTAGTGAAGATATCTACATGCAGCAGCCGCAAGGCTTCATTGCTGCTGGTCAGGAACACATGGTATGTAAACTTAGTAGATCCATATATGGACTTAAGCAGGCTTCTAGGAGTTGGAACATCCGTTTTGATTCTGCAGTCAAAACGTTTGACTTTGAGCAGAATCCGGATGAGCCCTGTGTTTACAGGAAATCCAGTGGGGATAAGATCACCATTTTAGTCTTGTATGTGGACGATATCCTACTCATTGGGAATGATGTAGGAATGTTGAGTTCGGTCAAGGTATGGCTATCACAGCAGTTCTCCATGAAAGATCTTGGAGAAGCTTCATACATACTGGGTCTTCGACTCTATAGAGATAGATCGAAGCGGATAATTGGATTATCCCAGGCTGCTTACATTGACAAAATTGTCAAAAGATACAGCATGGAAAACTCCAAGAAAGGAAACGTTCCTTTCAGGCACGGAGTCACTCTCTCCAAGAAGATGTCTCCCAAGACTTCTGAGGAGATTGAGAGCATGAGAGACGTTCCCTATGCCTCAGCTGTGGGGAGCATCATGTATGCCATGTTGTGCACTCGCCCGGACATAGCTCAGGCGGTGAGTGTGGTAAGCAGATTCCAGGCAAACCCAGGACAGGAGCATTGGACTGCTGTGAAGAACATACTCAAATACCTTCGAAGGACGAAAGAGTTTTGTCTGGTATTCGATGGTAGTTCACTGCAAGTTCTAGGGTATACCGATGCTGATTTCCAGTCGGATCCAGATGATAGAAAGTCTACATCTGGGTATGTTTTCACGATAGGATCGTGTGCTGTTTGCTGGAAAAGCAGCAAACAGGGGTCCACTGCAGACTCCACAACCGAGGCCGAGTACATTGCCGCAAGTGAAGCTGCCAAGGAAGCCGTGTGGATGAAGAAATTCATACACGAATTAGGAGCGATTCCATCCAGCACATCACCCATCCCGTTGTTGTGTGACAACAATGGAGCGATCGCCCAGGCTAAAGAGCCTCGGGCCCACTCGAAGTCAAAGCACATCGAGAGGAAGTACCATGTACTGCGGGAGATCGTTGGTAGAGGGGACGTCCTAATTCAAAAGGTAGCATCAGCGGATAATGTGGCAGACCCATTGACCAAGCCACTGACACAGAAGGTGTTTGAGAAACACGTGGAAAGTATGGGACTCCGGCTTGTACCAGATTGGACCTAAGTGCAAGTGGGAGCTGTTAGACAGTTTTGTATGCCCTTAGCTTCAATCATTTTGATGTACTTTTGTTATTTAGTGGAAATAAATAAAGTGCATGTTTGATTCATGTTGTTTGGTTTAATTCTGTGTAAAACCCTAAAACTGGACATTTGTAGAGACTCATGTTAGTTTTAAATGTTCACAGCCGTTGGATAAGTCTGGGGAGATTTATCCTGCCAAGGCTGATACTGGTGTGCCACCAAGTGTTGGGATGGCCTGTCTCAGCCATCAGGGTAAGACCCGAGGCACATACAGCATGGGATTACTTGAATCCTTGAACCGGACCAGATTTCCAGTCTTGCCCTGGACCTTGGAGATAGATGGGCAAAACTGGAAAGTTACACCTGACCCCTAGACTCGATTATGACACTTCACTAGGTGCTAGATCAGGCTGCCTTTGATATGCCAATCAGTGAGATCCTTAGTGGGGATCAAAACCTGGGTATGTTGGGGCAGTTTGAGAATTCATCTGAGTGGGTGGTCATAGTGACAGAATCAGCCACTTTGTCGGACAAAGGGTAATGATCGGGAATGCACTCTCTCTGATGGAAACCAAACTGCCGGCAGTTGATTTCAATCGTTGGAATTTTGTTTTTGCAAAATTAATATATTTACATATATATGTACGGTTTCAAAATGTTTGCAAATGGTTTTAATTCCCGGGATCCATGTGAGAGGAGAGTGCGGCACTGTTCCTTGCAGCCGAGGGAGAGGTCCTCTCTTGTCGGGCAGTGCTTGATCATTAAGGGCTGAGAGGTTAAGTGTAAGACCATTTAGGATAATACCTGATGGGCTAATCTTGCACCTGCCCACAGTCCCTGGGTTTTTATAAGATGGCTTGGCCCAGGGACCACTTAATGTAAGTGTTGGGCCCATAGGGTTCATACGATGGACTCAAGGGGTTCATTGAGATTTTCAGTGAATTTGGCTGGGCCTTGTATTAAAGGCTGGGCCGAACCCATGTGGCTGGTGTGTAGATCAATGCTTGGGTCCCATGCCATACAAAGAAGCCCAACTGGGCAGCAGATTGGAAACTAATTAAACACTGAATACTTAATGGGCCAAAAGCCCATTTCGAAGTGGGCTGATATGATCACCCATCAATGGGGCGAATTTGAGATTGAAGTTAGCAAAAAGGATTGGGCTCTTAGCCTTATCCACTCTTAGAGACCAAATTCAAATCAGATTTGAATCTGGTAACCTCCTGATAAGATCAGGAGTAAGCTAACTCTATCTGGGAAAGGGATTAAGATTATCCCCTATCCAAATACTGATTTGGATTGGGATAACTCCTAATTAGGAGATTTCTTAATCAAGAAGAAAAGAGAGGAGATTTTCGAATGAACCAAGACAGGGAAATCAGATTTCGACCCAAGAGGTTCTGGTAAGCAAGAAAGGTTCCTGCGAATTGAGATTAGATCTCATTCTCTCCAGAAAAGAAAACAGTTCAGCCTTTTCGTTTCTGGAAATCTCCTCCTGCCGCCGCCATCTGCATTGTTGCAAGATTTGATCTTTGCAGAAAAGAAAGTCAAGAAACCAGTTCTTGACATCAGTCTTGCAAGAAAGACTGAAAGAATTCAGTGTTTAGTACATCCAGGGGATTCTTGTGAAGGATCCAGTGTGTAGGACGCACCCTGCTGGTTCTGTTCCATCCACAGCTGTGTCATCTTCAGCAGGGACAGATCTTGGAGCATTCTTTGGGCGTGAACACCAACTTTGGGAGATACTGCTTCTCCGGATCAGGTATAATCCTCCCATTTATCTTTTGGTACAGATCTGGTTTGATTAGGGTTCAAGTAGATCCTTGAATATTGTATTCTAAATTCAGGGAATATGATTCCCAGTTGGGAGAAGGTAGGAAATTTTTGAAATTCGCCCCACCCATTCCGCAACCTTTATGGCGTCCATTAGATGGATCCTACCATTCTTTCAGCGCAATCCGGCCGGTCTTAGCTGTCAGCGATCTTGCCTCTGAACCGAGTAACAGAGAACCTGAAACGGAGGAGATGAGGAAGCTCCGGGGAGGGCCCGATGTAAAGGCTCCGAAGCTTAAGTTAGAATCTTTCAAAGGTAAGATAAACCAGATAGCGCAAAGTTTGCATACCTCCTCTTTGGGGGTGGAGAGCCTTTTATAACCACCTCGCGCACTCACTCCTAGACTCCTGTCAGGTCGGGAATGAGTATTTCCGTGCTTCTGCCAGTTCGGGCGTCATCGCCTCTGCTGGGGCAGAACCGTCACTGCTCCTTTTGTCGGAGCCGTCTCTGTAACTGGAGGCAGTGGTGACAGGTGACAGTGGCAGGTGGCCGTTGGAAATGCAGCCGTTAAGCGTCAGATCCCAAGTCAGTCAGGTGCGCCGCCCCTGGATACGGACTCCTTCGGTGTCAGGTACGGCGTGGTTCGTCCAGTTCAATGCTCCGGAAGCGAAGTGCCTGGAGTGGTGCGTGAGGCAAAGTCTCGAGTTCGGATAAGGGGAGGCCCCGAACTATCATAAGACAGGCCAGTTCGGGTCTCTGCTTTGTGTGACTCGGGGTCAAAGGGAGAGTTCGGGCTCCTCGCAGGGAGTTCGATCACTAAGTAGGGAGCTCGGGCACCTTGCAGAGAGTTCGACCACTAAGTAGGGAGCTCTTTCGAACTCTAAGTAGGGAGCTCGGGCCTCTTGCTAGGGAGTTCGAGCTCTAAGTAGGGAGTTCGGGCACTAAGTAGGGAGCTCGGGCCACTTGCAGAGAGTTCGACCACTAAGTAGGGAGCTCGGGCCTCTTGCTAGGGAGTTCGAGCTCTAAGTAGGGAGTTCGGGCCTGCTGGTCCCTTCCCTTTGGCGTTTGTACCCTCGGTATGCTGTCTTGAGTGCCGAGCTACTTGCCTTTTATGGTACGTGCCGTGATTTGCGAGGTCGGGCCAAATCTTCCTTCATCAATTGCCCCCCACTCCTCGTGCTAAGGTCTTGCCCTGGCGCGGGGAGTTCGCAAGGTGTCAGGTAGATTTGTCCTGCACTTTGAATCTTGGTTCTGCTGGCACGAGGTGCGCTGTCAGGGTTTCTTGGGTTTCTTCGAGTGTCCATTTATGCGGGAAGCGTGTTGGCCTGTCTAAATGCTGATAGATGTGGCGGTGCGCGCGCGTTGCTTTCGAAATTTCAAAAAAAAAAGGACACGCCACTTGGGGGCGCGAAAGCGGGTGTTTTTTCAAATTTGAAAAAGACGTGCCGCTGCCGTTTTTTCTGAGACGTGCGCTGACGTTCCGTCGGTTTCGAAAAGATGCGCGCCGTCGCTGTCAGTTTCAGAAAGACGTGCGCCAATCACGTCTCGGTCTCGGGCGACGTGCGGTCAGGGCGTCCGTAGGCCGTCGGATTGGCTTTGATCTGAGCCGTTGCCTTTTGGTCACTGTGAGCATAAATACCGGGGGGGGACCCCGGTTTGTTGTCGCTTTTGTATTTCTCTCGAGCTCGCGTCTGAGTTTCAGCTCGCATCCAGTTCGCGTCCAAGTTTTTTCTGTTCGCGCTCAAGGTCTTCCGTTCATCCGAGCTCCTGTGGTCTACAGCTTTCGTCCGGGTGAGTACTTTCCTGGGTCTCGTCACTCCCAATGTCTAGCTCGGATGGCTCAGACAGTCATTTAAGCGGGTCAGATGCAGGTTCTACGAACCAAGTTGCACCCCCCGATAGCCTTAGCGAGCCGGAGGTAGAGCTCGAGGAAGAGTTCGAGCCTGTAGGCCGTGGCGCTTCGGGTAGTTTGGCGTCCACCTCTCGCCGGGGTCAGATGTTAGACAAGTTCGGCCCTTCAACCATGACGCCCGAGGGGCTCCAATCCCTCATCACTTACTATAACTTGCCCGAGGAGTATGCTTATTTCATACCTTCGGGTAGCTTTCCTTGGGAACACGGTCCTGATGAGATCGTAATATTCCGGGAGCAGCTCACCGCAGGGCTACGATTGCCTTTCCACCCCCTCTTCGTCGAAGTCTTGAACTACTTCGGCGTGACAGTCGGCCAGCTTCACCCGAACTCCATTCGGAACTTGGTGGGGACAATCTCCCTTTTCTGTGACGAGAGCTTTCCGTTGGACTTGGAGATTTTTTCTTCAATCTTGATGCTCAAGAAGCAAGCGGGTCCTCTCCTCGGGCACAGGCGGGCTTACTACCTGTCTCCTCGCCCGGGTTTTAAGCTTTTACACGAGCTCCCCAACAAGGTCCCAGCATGGAAGTGGGACTATTTCGGGGTGCGAAGTGTGCTGGGGTGGCCTTTTCAGACCGGGTGGGGGATGGCCGCTCCCGACTCCGGGGTTACACTTGACAAGGAGACGGCGAAGGGCCTCCGGCAATGGGCGCAGCTTGGGCTGAAGTGTGAACAGTATCTGACGGAGGCCAAGCTCATTGCGGCCGGCCTGAGCTCGGGTAGGTCCTTCACTTAGAGACTCTTATCTTGTTGTTTTTCTTGCCTTTTACTGATGGCGAACTTCTTTTCGCAGGTGTGATGGATTCGCGAGGGACCCGAGGTGGGCACTTGTTTCAAGGTATGAAGAGGAGAAAGCGGGTTGCCAAGCGAACTCGCGCCAAGGTGCCTCAGGATGCGGAGCCCGAGGTGTCGGGCTACCAGCCAGAAGATCCGCCCAGGGGGCCCTTATGCTGAGACTACGTACACAGGGGCTCCTACATACTCCGGTGCTCCTGCTTACTTCGGGTCTGCTCATACGCGAGCTGGTCCCTCGGGCTCGGGGGCCCCGGGGGATTTCAGGAGCGTGTTGACGCCGACCCATGCTCTTCAAAAGAGTAAAGAGGCCATCTTCCCCGAGGAGGTCGCGGCATGGACTGATCTCCCTCTGCATCAAGTGACCTGCCGTGCTGTTACCCATGCCATGGTGGTAAGTGTTCTCCTTTTTTAGCTCTTTGGCTTTTGTTTTGTTGGTTCTTTTGATCATTCGGTCTCTTTTGGCAGGTGAATTCTTCCATTCACGCCTTGGCGGCTCAGGTGGAGAGGAGCTCGAGGCAGGCGCGAGCTGCCGAAGAGGCTTGTCGTGCGGCCGAGGAAGCCGCTCGTGCTGCTGAAGAGACTGCTCGTGCTGCTGAAGAGACTGCTCGTTTTTCCCGGATCAGGCAGGCGAGGTCTCAGAGAGATGCCGAGGCCATGGGAGTGGTGGTGAAGCACATGGCGGACTTGAGGCTGGATCTGCAGCATCAGGTCGAATATCTTTATGAGGACATCAGGGAGAGGACGCAGATCTTTTCCCAAGGTATCGAAGATGCCAAGAAGAAGGCCGTCGAAGAGTACACCACTTCGCCGGGTTTTGATGATCTGATGGTGGATTCATATAGGAGGGGTTTTAAACTAAGTCGGTGGATGATCCGGAATACGTACCCCAAGCTCGATGTTAGCGCCATATCCACTTCGCGCATAACTCAGGAGATGGCTAATGCTGCTGACGCCGAGCCAGACTCCGAGGGCGAGGCGGGGCCTTCGGGTTTTGTCGAAGTGCCTTCTGACGATGATGAAATAGCTCCTGGCTTGTAAACACATTTCTTTCTTTTTTTTTTTTTTGTACTGCTCTACCTTTTGGAATGGAAGGATTTGTTTAAGTGCTGAGCATATTTGCCGAACTGAGAATTCTCTCCCGAACTGAGCATATTTGCCGAACTTCATGTATTTGCCAAACTGACTATTTGTTCGGTCTGTTTTCTGCCTAAGTTAACCGCACTCGCGTGGACTGTTTTCTTTGCTTGCTTGTGCCGAGATTCCTTTGTTAGCTCGGCATCCTAGCCCGTAGGCTTTGGTGGTGATTTTACCCATTTCGCTTAGCGGTCTATAGGTAGTATCGCCTTAGGTTGACAATGTTCCATGCTCGGGGTACTTGTTTTCCCTCTAGGGTTTCGAGCTCGTATGCCCCCCCAAGTGCTTTCTTTACTCTGTAGGGTCCTTCCCAATTTGGTCCAAGTTTCCCTACGCCGGGTTCGGGCACTATGACCCTACGGAGAACCAGGTCGCCGACGCGGAAGTTCCTCTTCTTTACTCTGGCATTATAGTACCGAGCTACCTTTTGCTGGTAGGCCGCAATTCGGATGTGCGCGAGGTCTCTTACCTCGTCCAGTAGGTCGAGGTTGGTGCGTAACTCGCCTTCGTTTGTCTGTTCGTCGTATGCTTCAAGTCGCAGTGTAGGTACTTCGATTTCCACTGGGATTACCACCTCGATGCCGTAGGTGAGGTTAAAGGGGGTCTCTCCTGTGGCGGTTTTTTCCGTGGTTCGGTGAACCCATAGAACACTTGGTAGCTCGTTTGCCCACAACCCTTTAGCTCGGTCTAGTCGTGCTTTCAATCCGCGGAGGATGGCTCTGTTCATTACTTCTGTTTGGCCATTTGCCTGCAGGTGTGCGACCGACGTGAAGTTCTGACCAATTCCCATACTTTGGCACCATTCTTGGAACTTGATATCCTCGAACTGTTTGCCGTTGTCGGAGATCAGTACCCGAGGTAGCCCGAAGCGACATACTATGTTCTTCCAAAAGAAGTTCTGTATGTTTCGGGCTGTAACTATTGCCAGAAGTTCAGCTTCTATCCACTTTGTGAAGTAATCTACTGCCACCACTAGGAATTTTCTCCCGCCTGTCGCTGGTGGGAATGGCCCCAGAAGGTCGATGCCCCATTGGGCGAAGGGCCATGGACTGGTGAGGTATTTGAGGTCGGCAGCGGGCTGATGGTGGACATTGGCATGCTTCTGACACTTGTCGCATTTTCTGACGAGCTCGATGGCCTCTATCTTCATCGTTGGCCAGTAGTATCCTTGTCGAAGTGCTTTTTGGGCGAGGGCTCTACCCCCCAGGTGTCCGCGGCACAAGCCTTCATGAGTGTCGCGGAGTACCAGCTCGGCTTCGGCTGGGCGCAAGCATCGCAGGTAGGGGAGCGTGTAGGATCGTCGGTACAACCGTTCGTCTATCATGACGTATTTGGCTGCCTGGCGCTGCACCCTCTTGGCTGCGTTGCGGTCCGCGGGGAGGGATCCGTCTAGTAGGAAGCTCGCGAGTGGGTCAATCCAGCTCGGCTCTGCTTCAGAGACGGGAGCGACCTCTTCTGCCCCACCGAGAATGCTGGGCCGAGGTAAGTTCTCTACGTACACGGTTCTCATGGCGTTGTGGCTCGTGCTGGCTAGTCGGGACAGGGCGTCGGCCTCAGTGTTCTCTAACCTCGGGATTTGCTTGATGAAGTGTGACTGGAAGTTGAGCAGAGCCTCCTTTACCTTTGCCAAGTATGCAATCATTGTGAGCTCGCGCGCTTCGTATTCGCCTGTAACTTGGTTGACCACGAGCTGGGAATCACTGCAGATAACTACGTGCTTTGCTCCAACCTTGTGCGCGAGGTTCAGCCCGGCTATCAGTGCCTCGTACTCCGCCTCGTTGTTGGATGCCGCGAACTCAAAGCGTAGTGCATATTCCAACTTTGTTCCGCTCGGGCCGCGTAGCACTATTCCAGCCCTGCTGCCTTGCTGGTTTGAGGAGCCATCTACGTGAAGGATCCAGGGCTCCTCATCCCAGTTCGCGCTTGGTCTAACCAGGAGAGATGCTACACTGGCTACTACTTCACGGGGTTCGGACTCGATTGGCTTGGGAGCTCCGAGCTCGCCCGAACTAGGGATCTCGGGTTCGACCGGCTCAGGGGCTTCGGGGCTAAACGTGCATTCTGCGATAAAATCTGCCAAGGCTTGAGCCTTAATAGCGGTTCTTGGCTTGTACTGGAGGTCGTACTCGCTGAGTTCGATGGCCCATTTCGTTAGTCGACTGGAAACCTCGGGTTTGAGTAAAACTTGTCTTAGAGGTTTGTCGGTCAGGACGATGACGGTGTGAGCCTGGAAGTATGGGCGGAGTTTCCGAGCTGCTATCACCAGTGCATATGCTAGCTTTTCTATCTGCGGGTACTTGTCTCTTCTCCCTGCAAAATTTTACTAACATAGTATATGGGTCGCTGGACCCGGTCTGTTTCCTTTATTAGTACCGAACTGACCACCTCGTCGCTTGCCGAGAGGTACAGTTCTAAGACCTCGCCCTCCTCGAGCCAGGCTAAGGTTGGCACACTGGCGAGGTAACCTTTTAGCTCGTCAAACGCGAGCTTGCAGTCTTGGGTCCACTCGAACCCTTTGCCTTTGATTGCTTTGAAGAAAGGTAGGCAGCGGTCTGCTGACTTGGACATGAAGTGGCTTAGAGCGGCTATGCGGCCGTTTAGCCTCTGAACTTCTTTTACTTTCCAAGGTGGTCTCAATAGGGGGAGGAAAGGGGATGCTTGTGGCAGGAAGGTTTACGGGCGCCACTGCTTGTGGCGTATTCAAACTGGGGATTCCATCCACCGAAAGGGGGATGGTGAACTGTCCAACGCACACCACGGGAACTTGAAGCTGTTCCCCGGTGGTGTTTGTCTCTGTGCCGCGTCCGGCGTTGCTGGAAGAGGCCATGAGTGTTGGGTTTTTTGAAGAAGAAAAGGGGAGGCTTTTGGAAGGGTATGAGAGTTTGGAGGGAGGCTTTTTGAAGCGTTCCCACAGACGGCGCCAATTGATGATGCGCAATCCAGCCGGTCTTAGCTGTCAGCGATCTTGCCTCTGAACCGAGTAACAGAGAACCTGAAACGGAGGAGATGAGGAAGCTCCGGGGAGGGCCCGGTGTAAAGGCTCCGAAGCTTAAGTTAGAATCTTTCAAAGGCAAGATAAACCAGATAGCGCAAAGTTTGCATACCTCCTCTTTGGGGGTGGAGAGCCTTTTATAACCACCTCGCGCACTCACTCCTAGACTCCTGTCAGGTCGGGAATGAGTATTTCCGTGCTTCTGCCAGTTCGGGCGTCATCGCCTCTGCTGGGGCAGAACCGTCACTGCTCCTTTTGTCGGAGCCGTCTCTGTAACTGGAGGCAGTGGTGACAGGTGACGGTGGCAGGTGGCCGTTGGAAATGCGGCCGTCAAGCGTCAGATCCCAAGTCAGTCAGGTGCGCCGCCCCTGGATACGGACTCCTTCGATGTCAGGTACGGCGTGGTTCGTCCAGTTCAATGCTCCGGAAGCGAAGTGCCTGGAGTGGTGCGTGAGGCAAAGTCTCGAGTTCGGATAAGGGGAGACCCCGAACTGTCATAAGACGGGCCAGTTCGGGTCTCTGCTTTGTGTGACTCGGGGTCAAAGGGAGAGTTCGGGCTCCTCGCAGGGAGTCCGATCACTAAGTAGGGAGCTCGGGCACCTTGCAGAGAGTTCGACCACTAAGTAGGGAGCTCGGGCACTAAGTAGGTTGCTCTTTCGAACTCTAAGTAGGGAGCTTGGGCCTCTTGCTAGGGAGTTCGAGCTCTAAGTAGGGAGTTCGGGCACTAAGTAGGGAGCTCGGGCCTCTTGCAGAGAGTTCGACCACTAAGTAGGGAGCTCGGGCACTAAGTAGGGAGCTCGGGCCTCTTGCTAGGGAGTTCGAGCTCTAAGTAGGGAGTTCGGGCCTGCTGGTCCCTTCCCTTTGGCGTTTGTACCCTCGGTATGCTGTCTTGAGTGCCGAGCTACTTGCCTTTTTTGGTACGTGCCGTGATTTGCGAGGTCGGGCCAAATCTTCCTTCATCAAGACTCATGCCAGAATTTTGGGGGTGGGGAGGGTTGATATTAAATGAACTTGGCAATCTGGTTTGGGATTTTAGTGGACCAGTTGTTGCAAGAGATGCCTCTGTCCTCTGAAGCCAAAGTAAGGACCCGTCTTGCTGGTTTTAAAATTGCTAAACATTGCAGGTGGTCTCTTTGCTGGTAGAGGATGATTCCAGAAACATGGTTAGCTGGGTCACCAATCCAAGAACTGGTCCTTGGTGATTAAGTGAGCTCATTTCCTTTCTTGTCTGCACCAATCCAGGAACTGGCCCTTGGCATCTTCACCATTTCCTGCTCGAATTAAGCGGGAGATGCCTCTGAGGCCAAAGTAGGATCCTTCTTGCTGCTCTCAAAATTGCTAAAACATTGCAGGTGGTCTCTTTGCTGGTTGAGAGTGACTCCACAAACGTGATTATCCGGGTCATCAATCCAGGAACTGGCCCTTGGTGTCTTCACCATTTCCTGCTTGAATTAAGCAAGCTCATTTCCCTTCTTAGCTGCTGCTTCAGATGGATTCCTAGAGAGTTTAATCAACGAGCTGAGTATTTAGCTAAAAGTGGTTCTGAGAAGACTGTTTTGTATAGTGCAAATAGATGTCCTGATATTTGAAAGGGTTTGTTTTCTTATTGTAGTCAAGCCATGTCTTTTGTACATCCTCTCATGCACATCTTTTTTGGTTGAATGAAAAGTTACCATTTCTCAAAGAAATCATTATGTTGTGTGACAGAAAAAACTGTCTACAGCCTAGTTTAGAAAATAGAAAACTTGGCTGATTGTGGCTCCACACCATGATAGCTTATAAAACCATTATTTGAAGGCCATCTACAGCCTTATTCATGAAAAATGGCTGATTAGGGTCCCTACTTAATTGTTGTGTATAGAAAAAAATATATTTATTTATATTTGCTGGTTTTCTCTCAAATATAGAAGGAATATACACTGGAAATTTCTGTAGTGAAATTCTACTAAGTTTACTCTGCTCATTTATCCTTCTAAACCAGAATTAAGAGGTTTTCTCTGCCCTTAGCAGAGATGTAATTAAAGGAATATCTACATGATATCCTGAATGGGACTTACCCAAATATCAAAAGCCCAGTTATTAAAGTTTTTTCACCAACACTGTAACACACATCAATGCACAAATTGAAACCACAATATAGTATAATGAAAGTTGATAACTATACCATTTCCTTGGAAGTCATGCATAAACTTTAATGATGTCAAACACCAATTGATGAAAAAACATTACAAGGTTTTCAGAAAATGGAAAGAAGATATTCCCTGCTTGCTCTTTTTCAGATAACTAGCATATAACAACATATCAACATCCTCTATTATATCTCCTCTATTTAAAGACCAGGCTTATAAACCAAATACAATGTTATCACAAATATGTGATCAGAACAAAGAAAACCAAATAGAAGTTACCTTTGACACATCTACCAACCACTCTCTACCAACCCCAATAACAGCTTGAATACCTTGAGCTAGCCTATAAGCTCCACGTGGCCCTGTGTTTATTGATGTCTGGACTATGTCTTCCACCAATTTGGGTAAATCATCAATACGGCCTGAATAGAAACAGGGAATTTAAAAACTTCAATAATACACCTAAATAAATATATAGTAAGTAATATTACTACAATAAACTCTCTTATTGTGCTTGCGTGTATCAATCAAGCCAAGGTACCTGTTTCCCAATCAAGTCATTGACTCATTGTAAAACTTGTATAGAAGTTAATGGGACTTTTCAAACAAGATTAAGATGAAAGTAAAACGAGGCTACCTTGAAGACGAGAAGAAAAATCCTGTGCCTGTGCATATCGAGCAAACAATGCTAAGCGATTTGAGCGGACACGAAGCTTCCTTGATCGGATAGAGGTACTTATACTTATACAGGGCAACTGTAACCAATGGGATCAAATAATTCTGTTTTTCAGAGGGGAGAAAAAGGAGTGCTTAAAAAAGTAAGAAAATAGGTAAGTAAAGAAAAATATAGTGACGGAAGCACCATAGACTTAAGACTCCGATGGTCCTAGCCAACCATCCAGTCCACTAAAGGTGGATAACTTTTAATTTGTGATCAAATGGTCAAGATTCCTAAATATGCAGGATTCTTGGAATATTGGTCATCAAATGAAAGGCCCAGAAGGATGAGTTGGTAGGACACCTTAGTGATAGTAGATGCTGACCACCACAACCATACATTTCCGCGAATTCTTAAGAGCATGATTCTTATGTATGTATTTATTTTAAAATTAAAGAGAAATTGTTTCTAAATGCATCAAAACTAATGGAACGGACTTGCCATAGAAAGTGAATCTACAATAAACCAGAACTCAAAAGGGGTTGACGTAAAACACCATGAACAATAGAAGCAAGCTTAAATATATCTGCTTTTAGGAGACATGCAACGATCAGGAACCAAAGTTTCTCGAATAAAAATGAAAACGTTTTCAGCGAGAAGCGGAAAAGCACAGGGAATTCACCTTTGGACAGAAAAGAAGCTCCCAATAAATATAAAATAAAACAATGATCTGGGCAGGAAAAGAAAACTGAAGTACTTTTTTTTTATAATTAAAAACTAAAGTACGTGAAACAACAGAATTACATCTCCAGATAGAAATCAACCCTATAAGGCTTCTAACAAAACAACACAACTAAGGAATAACAGCTCTTATAAATCGCGCATTTGGATGCCGAAAGAAAGGTTCTAGTATAAGAGGGAAAAAAGAAACAATTAAGATAGGACTCTAGCTTAGGAGTCAGCAAATGGATACCTTAGGCTTAGAGTGGTGAAGGAGAGGTAATCGTGCATAGGTTGCGCCTCTGAACGCTGAAACCGCCATTAATTTGAGATACCTTTACTTGCCTTGGCTCTTAGTAGCTGTTTCTCCTGCCCCGCAAGCGCCGGAACCCCGGAAGAGTTTTATTTCCCTCATTTATTTTCTTGATCTTTTCTTTTTTATAACTGCGTGAAAGAGAAGAAGCCAAGTGGCACTCTTTGCAGCAAAAAAATCCCAAAAAAAAAAGGAGGTGGCACTCGTCTCGTATTCAGGTGCTCAGACTACCTGTTTTGGGACTTGGGAGGGCTGAGCTGAAGATTGCCTTATTGGTTCGGCTGTTGTTTTGCAAAAGCTACATTGGTTCAGACGTTCAGTTATATAAATAAATACTAGCGAGGCCCCGTGCAATGCACGGGAAACCCGATATCCAATAAGAAAATAGGAGGGACTAAAATATTAAAATGTATATGTTACAGTAGTTTACCAAAATTAATTTGTAAATTAATAATTTTTGGTTATTAATTTTTAGTTAGCTTTATAAAATTAAATATTGGTTAATTAGTAATTTTCTGTAAATTAAATTTATAGTTTATTGTCAATTATATTAATTCATTAATTTAGTGTGTTAAATTTTTACTGCTAACAGAAAATTAATGGTTACTATTTTTTTTTGCAAATTAATACAGGATATTTAATATTTAATAAGGTTAGAGATTTGGGATAAATTGGCTTGCACCTAGGTTGAGGGGCTTATGGGTTTGGGGGATGTGTAGTCCCACGGACCCAAAGAATAAATAAATAATGTAAACATTTATAGTTAATTTATTGTCAAATTTATAATTTCACTATTAATTTGTTGTGAAATTACTGTTAATTGAATTTAAATATATACTCGTGTTTTTCTGTTAATAATTATTGTTGCTTTCTATTAATTGATGTTAAATTTATTTTTAACAGAATTAGTTAAGGGTCCATTTGATTCCTAGTTGATATTGGAATCAGAATCCCACAAAATCAGAATCAAAATAGTCTATTCCTATAGTTTGCTTGATTCAGATGGGAATCAAAATCAGAATTGGAATCAACTGAAATGGGATCTCATTACCAAGGGAGGGGTAGGAAATGGAAAATTCCTCATATGGGAGAATGTCATTCCACCATAAATGAGAATGGGATTCTGATTCTACCCAACCAAACAACTGGGACATTCCAATTCCAAAGCCCTATTTTCCACGAACTTGACACTAACCATAGACTAATAGACTATTTTTTTAACCATGAACTTTAAACCATTTTTCACCAGTTTCAACTTGAAACTAACTGATGAGGGGTAATTTGGCCCTCCAATGACATCACACCATGTCTCACTTCTAAACCGTTGCATAACACCTCGACGTCATGTAGATAATGACTTGCCTTTACCAAGATGATAGAGTCTACCCCGGACACACCTCGCACACCTTGAGAGTGTTTTGACGCCACCCCGGTAGGGCTGACCTATAGGCACCTCGGCAAGATCAAGCCAACAATCTCAGGACCAAGCTAGAGACCTTAGCACGAGGGGTGACCTCCCATTGAGGTCCCACCAACCTGACTAAGGTCAAGTTGGCAACTTGCGTGATGTAGCGACCAACCTCCGCTACATGTGACTTATCGTCTTTGAATTCTCTTGGATCACATTACCTTGCTGATGGAGCTGGCTCCCATGCCGCCTGCTTTGGAAGTAACTGGATAAGCTTTATCACTTTATTTAAAAACCATTTGCGAATGTGAAACCACCTAACGTGGCAAGCCAATAAGCTGCATCCTCATAGAGATCTCAAACGTGCTACATAAAGCTCAAGACTATTTGCGTCTATATAAATGTAGCCCCTTCAACTAGAGAAGGTGTGCATGCGATTTAGCTCTCAAAAGTCTCTAACTCTCTCAAAACACTCTTCGCTAACTTAAGCATCGGAGTGCCCACCCCGAGTACTCTGACTATCTTCTTGCAGCTCGGCCATCTGACCTCATTAAACAAGCATCTGAACCATCCTCAATAGGGAGCACCAAAATCGCACATCATCACTAACCATAGACTATTTTCAATTAAACAGGAAGTTTTTATTTTTTATCCTTTTCTTCTACTCATTTTCTCTCTTATTCTTAAACCATTGTTTGAGAAATCAATATCCATTTTCTCACAACATGATTCCTATGTTGGAATAACAAAGACTAACAATCCCATTAAGCAATGTACCTGGAAGTCGAAAACAATAAGATTAAGTTCAAAACCATTCAATACGTGGGTTGAGATTTAGCAAATACTAATAGTAACAAACAGCCCAAAAGATAGGAAGAAGAAGAATACTAATAGAGACTAACAGACCCATTGAATAGCGTACCTGAGAGTAGAAAATTGAGAGGTTGAACTCAAAACTGCTTGTGTCTGGGTTGAGATTTCAAAAGAGACTTGAAAGCAGGGACTTCAACGAATACTACTCATTTCTTGGGTTTATTTGTGGAAGGAGAAGTAATGGTTTAAGATTTGGTTGAAGCATCAATACAGTATGGAAAAAAGATTTGGAAGTGAGGGCTTCAACAAAAACTACTCACCTGCTCACTAATGGCATTTAGATTCTGATTTCCCGTGTATGCATGTTGGAAAAGATTTTCATGGATGAGAACCTTGGAAGGACAAGTTACTAATTGAACAAAAAATCTCTAGTGGGGAAGAAATAGGATAGAAACCTTCCAAAAGACATATGCAATCTAGCAGAGGGTCGATTTTTTTATGGCCAGCTTCCATAGATTACTTAGTGAATGGGTGGAAATGGGAGCAAGGAGAGACAAGTGATTTTCTCTCATGAAAGGGAAAATGGGATGAGAAAGTCTTGTTGGCGTGGCCTAGGGAGAAGGATGGAAAGGGAACAAGGAGGAAGAAGGAGAAGCCTTGGTTGGGATAAGGGAGAAAGAAGAGGCCATCTTTGTTTTAATATATAGTAATACATAATCTAGACAAGAAAGAAGTCAAAGAAGTAAGTTATTCAAAGAGATTGGCTGATCAACAGAAAATCTAGTTCTATGGATATTTCACCAAACATATAGCTTATATGTTGTTCATGTGGGTAGCCAAAACCATTGGATTTCAGTCCTCAACTTTTGCTAATTATTAGGGTTAATCCTCAGTCTTGAGATCTTTTGAGAAGATTATAAGGGGAGAGGAAAGTCTAGTTAAAATGTCAAGAGTCTTACTGGAGATAGAATTCTAGGTAGCTCTGGCTTAGAGAGGGGGATAGGAACACTACTTTCTTCCATCATTATGCATCAGGTAGGAGGAAAAATAACAGAATTAATTGGCTAAAAGATGAGGAAGGAAACTGAACAAATGATATCACCAGAAAATTTTCCATACTATTGTTGATTATTTCAAAGACCTGTATTGTTCACAGGACTGTCAGAATTTGGAGTCCCTTTTTGAGTTATTTAATCTAGTTATCTCTGAGGAAGAGAATGCTAGTTTTATTTTTGCCCCTTAAAAATAGGAAATTCTGAAGGTTCTTTTTTCAATAGGAAGACAGTGCGTGATCGGAAGTGGCCCGTGCAGGCAGAACTATGGGCTATTGTTCGTGCTTTACAAACTGATGTAGATATGAATCTCTTTGTTGTGGTTATCAAGTCGAATTCTTTACAAAGCATTTTATCTTTGAATGGACATTTTTTCTTCTCTTCCTTGGTCTTCTTTTTCTTTTTTAATATAAACCAGAGATCTAAAAAGGAGCTACACACAATGGGGGGTAGCCCATCCCCAAATGTCAACACAAGAAAGACACTTTAAAAAGAAAGGGAAATAAGAAATAGAATTAAGATTTGAATGAGTGCAATTAGCAAGCCAATCAGCAACTCGGTTCCCTTCCCGGAATGTGTGTCTGTACTCCATCACGCTGTCCATCCTCTCGACCAAAGACTTGCAACCTTCGATGATCCTTCTCAGTCTTTGTAGAGGGTCCACCTGGTTCTTTAGACAGTCAATAACAAGTTTTGAATCGCCTTCAATGCTAATGGATTTTCCATTGAAATTGAGAGCGAGATTGTGAGCTTCCCAAGCCATCTACGCTTCAGCAAGATTGATAGTTGAGGTTCCTATACCATAGGCTTTGAAATCCAAAATCTGGCCAAGGTGGTTTCTGGCCACACAAGCAATGGTGCATCTGTTGTTTATGCAAAAAACATCAAAGTTTATTTTGATTCCATCCACTTTTGGCTTAATCCACTTGATAGGGATGACCATATTTCTTGGAACCATCATTGAATCACTATCATAAATTGCATTGGCTTCCAAAAAAAAGCTTTTAGCTCCATCAATGATAATTGGAGGAGGAATTTCCTTGTTATTGAAAGTTATGTTATTTCGATTCTTCCAAATTTGCCACAACAAGATAGCAATTTTTTCTTTTGCAAAAGGAATCTTTGGATGATGAGAAATATCATCCAGAGATGCCCACCATTCCAGCACCGAATTGCAATTCCCTTGAGGAGTCGGAATAGTATCCTTCGTTATGATCCAAAATTGTTTAGTAAATTGGCATTTTAAAAAGATATGAGCAGAATCTTCCTCTTCACCACAAAAATCACAACAACCGTCAACATCAACACCTCTTATCCTAAGAAGCTATCTTGGAAGGGAGTTTATTATTAAGAAAGATATATAAAAAAATCTTGATTTTGGGGGCCACTTTCAGATTCCAAACTTTGTTAATTTCCTTTCACCCTAGTAGGGATACCATGCATCCAACAGGCCTCATTATATGCCGATTTGACAGAGAAGTCACCTTTTGGGTTAGGTCTCCAAATTTTACTATCCTCCAATTCATCCGATGGAATAAAAATATTTTTAATATTTTCCCATGCACTTAATGGTACAAGGTTCTTAATCAAGTCTTCATCCCAAGTTTTAGTCTCGTGATTAATGACATCACAAAATCGGAGGTCAATGTTACTAATATCAGCTTCATTATCCAAGTTGATAAGGGGAACTTCATCAGACCACTTATCCAACCAAAAATTTGTTTCATTACCCTTGCCAATAATCATTCCTAACCCTCTCTTAAGTAAATTACGGGTCTCAAGGATGCCTTTCCAAGCCCATGAGTGATTCTTATTTGGCTTAGTCTCCTAAAAGTCTTTTCTCTGGAGATATTTGCTACTTACAACTTGAACCCATAAGTTATATTTTCATTCAGAACTTTCCAACTTAACTTGGCTAGGCAAGTTTCATTCATCTAGGCTAAATTCTTCAGGCCCAACCCACCCCACCATTTAGAAGTGCAGACTCTGTCCCAGTTGATGAGATGGAGGGGTTTCCTATCTTTACTGTTAGCCCATAAAAAATCTCTTTGCTTCTATCAAGGTCTCGAATGACTCTCCTTGGGACCTTAAATGATCGCATAATATATTGTGGAATCATGTTACAGGAAGCCTTAATGAGAGTGATTATACCAGCAAGGGAGAGAGAGTTCCTTTTTCATCCTACCAGTTTACTCTCCATCTTTTCTCTCAAAATTTTGAAGGTGTTCTTATTATATTTGTTGCTAAATACAGGAACACCTAAGTAGTTTTTGTTCTTTGCCTGTAAAGAGATTTTGATAATTTTTTCCATGATTTTCCTACATCTTGGGTGGATGTTCTTTGAAAACAGTAAGGTTAACTTGGAAAAATTAGGGGCTTGCCCTAAGGCTTTGGCAAAATTGGACAAGATGTTATTGATTGTACAACAAGCCTGTATGTCAGTCTTGACAAAAATAATGCAATCATCAGCAAATTGAAGAATAGGTATAGAAGGCCCAACTCTAGACACCCAACAACCAATAGGACTCCCAAGGCCAAAAGCTTCCTTCAAGAGGTTAAGCGTGAGCGCCTCCGCACAAATGACAAAGACTTAGGGGGAGAGGGGGTTCCCTTGTCTAATCCCTCTAGAAGGGGTAATATCTCGAGTAGGGACACCATTTACCAAAATCCCATACATTACCATCCTAATACACTCCATAACCCAGTTCACCCATGTATTGTGAAAGTCAAATCGTCTAAGCACTTTATCAATAAAGTCCTAATCAAATTTATCATAAAGCTTTCTCCATATCAATCTTACAGGCCATAAGCCCCTTCTTACCCTTTTTCTTCTTCATAGTATGCATGATTTCATGGGCTATGAGAACTTTATCTGTGATTTGCCTAGTAGGAATGAAAGCACTTTGAAAAGGGGAGACAATGTCATTAAGGAAAGGTTTGATTCTATTCACTAAAATTTTTGAGATAATTTTATAAATGATGTTGCACATACAAGCTTATAGGCCTATAACTATTAGCCATTTCTGGGTTGGCAGTTTTAGGAATAAGTGTGATAAACATTTTGTTGATAATTTTATTCATCTTCCAAGAGTGGAAGAATGCTTTTACCACACTACATATGGAATTTCCAATTATGTTCCAATATTTTTTAAAAAATAGTGCATTAAGTCCATCCGGGCCCGAAGCCTTGAGGTCCTTCACAGCAAAAATTGTGTCTCTGATTTCTTCATCTGTTACTTTTCTAATAATGGATAAATTCTGCTCATTTGTTACGGAGGAATTTATTGCCTCAATAAATTAATTCATCAGCATCAACTAGACCATCAGTTTTAAATCTCTGCTCAAAATTATCACTTAGATATTCAGCTATATCATTTTGGTCACATACCCAGTCACCCTCATTATTTTTTATTCTAGAAATTCTATTCCTATTCTTTCTTTTTGTGGTCGTAGTATGAAAAAAGTTGTTACTCCCGTCTCCAAGTTTGATCCAATTAATTCCGGCTTTTTGGGCCCAATATGTCTCCTCTTTAATAAGTACAGAGTTGAGGTGTCTTTGGAGAGCCGACTCCAAATTTAAAAGGGAAATGTTTTGATCATCATTTACTATTCTTGCCTAAACATCCCCTAACTGTAGATATTATCTCTTCTTTGTTGTCTCAGTTTAGTTTTGTTTCTTTTGCCATGTATATAAAAAACTTTAACTCCTTTCCTCATACTTTGGCCTATAAAGCTAAATCTTTTATCAGGAAGTGTGGCTGTCTCCTACCCCTTTTTGAACTTTGTTTGTTCTCTTTAATAGAAGTGTTTTGTTATTAAAAAACAAGGAGAAGTGTTTGTTCTCTTTCTCCTACCTCCTCGTGTCTATATTTCTCTCTCTCTCCTCTCCCTCTTACACGTGCAAATACACCACTCAACTAGTGGCTTTCAAAATAAACTTGCCATTAGTTACAAGTGTTCGGTAGCATTCAACTTATCTCTCTATTCTGAAACATTTGCTTTTTAGAGATTGTATGGCCATCCGGCTAAACATCAAATACATCTTTAAGTTCTGAAATTCTTTGGTTGACCTTGTCACTGAATAGATTCAGTGACGAATATTTGTATAAACTAGATATTACAATATTGTAATAAATAATATTATTATATGTGAATAACATTTACTTTTAACATTATACAACATATATTATATTTATATAATAATATTATATTATTAATATTATTGTTATTAGTTTAATATATTTTATATAATATAATAGTATTATATGTATAATATTAAAGAATATGAAAAAGACCATTACCCAATTGTTCCCAGCTATTTGGGATATTGGGAGTAATGTACCAAATACAATCCTAATCTTTGATATCTACTCAATACTCACACAAAAGTCTTGTTTGCTTTTCGGTAAGTTACTTACCAGGGTAAATGCAATTACCTGGGCAAGTTTTTCCTGGAAAACACTTACCCGGGTAAGTGCATTTATTCATGTTCTTTTATTTCCTAGGTAAATAAGATAATGACCATTTTAGTCATAAAAATACATTATTAAAAGGGATATTTTTATCCCATTCAAGTGTTAACAACTTCCCCCCTACATGGGAAAGTTATTTACCCACCTAAGAGATAGGTTTCCCTAATCCCCGCATAAATCTGAAAAATGAATATAGGATTCTTGGTCAATGAAAACCAAAATCCCATTGACCAACCTCCCCCCCCCCCCTCAAAATCCAAAAAAAGAACACCCACAAAGTAGTTTCATGTCTGCATTTTCAACTTGAGAACCCAAGATTTTACCATTATACCAAATAATGGTTCGACTATGATATCAAAACTATATCATATCCAAAATTTTTTTCCCAAATAGGTGACCACACACCACCCATTCTATACGATATGAGAATGAGATGTGACCACACAACCCCACTTTCTATTTGCATGAATGCCACCTTTATAAACCTGGATCCCACTTCATGACCTCAGCTCACATGAAACTGAGAGGCTGAGGTGTTTCTGTATCCCATATCATCAATAGTGATCCAACGTGCTAGTATAACCCCATAATAAAATATTAACATGTTGAATGGCTACCATTGATAGGCGTGTGGCTGACGTGGATTGAGATAAAGATACGTCACCAATCCAAACTCTTGGAGGATCTCTAGTCCCAACTCCCAAGTCCTAACAATTGTTTTGTGTGTGTAATATACATTTGAGTGCCCATAGGGCGGTCATATGACAGGCTTGGGGCGGATTCTCCTCTCACAATAAATAAGCTGAGTTTTAACCGCTCATCACATCCCAAACAGATGGTTCAAATTAATTACGCATAATGATAAAAATCTTTCACATAACTATAATTTTTGCTGTAGGGTTGTTTTTGTTAGAAAATATAAAATCATACATAGGACGCCTTAAGTGGAGAACTCATATGTAGAGTCTTCATGTTACTCCTGCACCTCGTTAAATACCCAAATTTGACGAGTTCATATTGTTAAATGGATTGAATTCAGATTGCCTTAACTGGATCAAATGTGACTTCGGAGAAATGGATACCATTTGCAGCCTTGTCCATCCAATGGTTTAAGACTCTATATCTGAACATGATTCGGAATCTGAACAGAAATTGGGTCTGCTTCTGTTTAGATTTGCCTCTAGTGGAGGGAGACCATCGTCATCGCTTGAATTCCACTCCTCTTCAGGTTGAGATGCAGGTCTCTGCAGGTGGGAACATGAATCATCCTTGTTGGTTGTTTTAAAGATTTCTGGCCTGCATCAAGTATTAGAAGCTAGCACATTGAGTAAATACATTGAGAAAGAAAATCAAAATGATAAAACTTCGTGCCAAAATAGGAAACAAAATATGATATGCAGTAGTTAAAGGTATATTTTCAGCATGCTCATGCATGTTCAGCCAATTTGCTCTCCAATAATCTGATTTGCAAATTGGGTTGCTTAAATTTTTTTTATAATGGGTTGTTTCAATTTTGAACCGTTAGAAAAGTCAATTCATACAAATTTGGTATAAAACATAACGAAATAATTTGGGTGTTTATTGAATATGTTATTTGTTAAAAAGAAACAGAAAAAGTATTTAAATGACACTTTTCTTTAGATCCATTCCCTATTGTCTTTTCCTCCTCTCTTCATAATAGATCTCATTTGTTTTTCCTTTTTCTTCTCCTTGAGTTCTGTACATTGAAACCCATTCCTCTCCGCCATCAATTTTTTCCTCTCTTTTTTTATAAGTTTTCCCTTTTCATTTTCTATGGTCAGATTTTTGCTATTTGTACTGTATAATCATAAAAAGCCTTGATTTATTGTAACTGAACATTTTATTTTTCATTTGACAAGAAGAGATTATAGACTACAAAGAAAAGGTATCTCATGTGTGTGGGCATGTGTGAAAAGAACATGTTGGTTCAATTGCAAATTTCACATATCTATACTGTAGTAGCACATCAGGTAAATTTTGATTATAAGGCGCACCAAATAGTAGATTTCTGAAGTGTGCGAACTTGCTCATAAAAGAGCACTTGTGAAACCATGCATGCCACCTTGCTACCTGATTCAAGAGCCTTCTCTCTCCCACTTTCATCTACCACAACGAAGCTTCCTGTGTAGTGAAAGCATAACCAAACAGTAAGTATCTCTATCAGACATACTTATGATTTTGACATTTTAATGATTCTTCAGGACCACCTCTATGCGGGGTTAATTTGAAAGAATGGAACAGCTAAGGTACACAATGAATGCCATTTTTTCTATAAAATGTTATCAAGTAACAACCAAGCTTCCAGGGACCTTTTTCTTAAGGTCTATAAAGTTATAAATAAAGCAAAACGGACTATTTTAATTAATTTTACTTTTTCTATATGTAGTTGTGAATCCTTTTCCATTCACCTTGCTGAGTCAAAACTCTCAGATACATGCCAGGTTCTGATTCCATGTCCATGTCCATGCAATAACTAACTAAATGTAGGCTTACACTTTGAAACTACAAATCCTAATGATGAAAAAAAGAAAATGTTGTTCATGGAGTTGCTGCAGGGTAGATGGCATGGACAGGTGTTTTTGGAGTTGTATGGCCAGAGTAACCAATCAGATTGAAATGTAATTCTATAAGATATCTGTAAGTTCAGCAACTGCATGGAGTGTCAGGCAATCAAGAAGCAAGACAACCATAAGATAATTTAATTGGCTGATAAGGAGTATGCAGGTTTCTATTCAGTAGTTGGGGAGATCAGCAAATGCTTTGGCTGATGTGTTAGCAAAGCAAGGGGCAAATTGGGAAGAATTGTTCTGGGCTCAGCTGTGATTTCTGTGGATACCAAAAAGGTTATGGGTTGAAGAACCAATAAATGACCTAATGAGCCATAATTTAATAGAGGATAATGTCCATTATACAGGAATGATCAAACAGGGATCACAGCTAATCCCAAATGGGGGGAATAAGGCTTTCTTGGGCTGAGATTTTTGCATCAAACCTAGCACAGTGTTCCTCCCCAAATAGCTTGTCCTAACCCAACTGGCCTGAAAACATTATTTCCAATATTATTAAAAAATACCTGTACAATTAATAACAATAAAAACATTCTGGAACACTCAACTGGTAGGAAAACGTAAACAGAAAGAAAAAATATCATAAAACTAATGCTGAACGGAGACAGGAAAAGAAATTGCTCAAGACAATAACATTGCACTATGATATGAACAATCATCTAATGAGAATGGTCACCCAAAAGACTTCTATGTTGCAATGAAGCTGTTCTTGTATGGAGAGTCGGTGAGAAGAACAGATCCTCTATGATCAACTAAGATTATTTTTGAAGGAAACGGTCATAAACTGGTCAAACATAAAGTCAAGAGATGTGAAACAGAAATGTGCTAAACAAAGATACCCAAGGAAAAAAATTAAGATAAAAATAGTTCTTGAAATACACCCCCCCCCCCCGCGTGGACATGATTTGCACCCTTCCATATGCATCCGCATCCTTATCATTCTTGTCTTATAGTTGGGGTTAATCCCCCAGTACAGTCCATATATTGTTTTTCTGGGTATAATGTTTGGACAAGACAGGGCTGGCCCTTGAGAGTTTTAAGGGGATGCATGGGTACTAACTTCTCTTGAACTACAATCAATCAACAAATGTATGGTCAATTACAGATCCAAAAACACCAAAATATAATCCAAGCAAAAGTTCGAGTGAAGAATAGTATAATGAAAGAGACCATGGCCTTATGGAGAGAGAGAGAGAGAGGAAATTTTGCAAATAAAAAACTTGGGAACAACTTTTTAGTTTTTGTTTTGCCATGACCCAGAAATAGCTCTTTTTGGAATATAAATGCCCTTGCATCATTATAAAGCACTGTTTGGATCTGCATAAATGTGTATGGTCAATTACAGATCCAAAAACACCAAAATATAATCCAAGCAAAAGTTCGAGTGAAGAATGGTATAATGAAAGAGACCATGGCCTTATGGAGAGAGAGAGAGAGAGAGGAAATTTTGCAAATAAAAAACTGGGAACAACTTTTTAGTTTTTGTTTTGTCATGACCCAGAAATAGCTCTTTTTGGAATATGAATGCCCTTGCGTCATTATAAAGCACTGTTTGGATCTGCACAAATGCGTATGGTCAGTTACAGATCCAAAAACACCAAAATATAATCCAAGCAAAAGTTCAAGTGAAGAATAGTATAATGAAAGAGACCATGGCCTTATTCATCAAAAAAAAAAAGAAAGAGACCATGGCCTTATGGAGAGAGAGAGAGAGGAAATTTTGCAAATAAAAAACTTGGGAGCAAAAAAAAAACAAGTTTTATCCACATCAAATGCCAAGGCTTAGGCGCAAGAATCACATGGCACAAACCTTGTTTTATCCACATGCTCTTCTGAAATTTGGCTGGAAACAGTGCCAATGATTTCTCCCCTCCCGCATCCATTACCTTCAGCAATAGAAAAACATTGAAACAATGAACAAAGGAAATAAAAAGGATATCAAAAGGTAAACCACAATGAACATGCAGTAGAAACATAAACTGCTTTGTTGGATTTTGTTACCTAGAAGGTAAACCTTAGTCTTCAGTGTTTTTTTTTTTTTTTACTTTTTTTTTCTTTTTGATCAGCAAGTTGTGATCTTTAATGTCAATAAGAGAAAAAAGTCAAAGGACTAGAGTAACACCTTTCTCCAATTTCTCAATTACCTCTCTCAACCAGTAAGGACAATATGTCAGATTTGGTTATCATTTTCCAATCCCAATAATGTAGCTCTATCTAGCCTATCCCCATTCACCACCAATTGCCATTATTAATCAGAGCTTGTCATCTCAAGTATCCAAATGAAAAATTAAAATTAAGAATTCTTTTTAAATTTGAGCAATGAAATTTAACATTCTGAGTATTGACCAAGTCCTGTAAAAGGCTTCTAGCAATTCAATGAATATCCAAAGGAATTTGGAATACATTATCATTTAAAACTTTAGTTCAAAACAATCACAGGTGAAATCTTACCACTTGACCATCTAATGAGATTTTAAGATGCATTTTTTTTTAATCCTTTTCTTTGTTTGCTTCTCCATGGTACCTAGCACAATTTGGAAAATTTTGATCTAGTGCTTTTAAGGAAGTTTATAATACGAACTCAACATGTCAAAAGATCCACCAAGAAACACATCTTGGCTGTGTGTGGTTAAACATACTTGTGCTGAAGAAACCTTAGAATTTAATGCAACAGACCAAAAAAACAACTCTCCATCACATATATCAGCCATTTGGAACAAGGACAACAAGGAGGCCTGATTCAACAAGGAAATCATGACCGAAACCCACTCAAAAATAAACAGAACCAAGATTATCAACCAGACTCCAGCAAAATAGTCAAATCTAGGCATAGAAGATTCCTTATAAGAAAATCCATAGATCAAATCTGGATGGGAGAAACGCAGTAGAATATAAGCAAGGTAGGAGTCAGGACTTAAATTAGCCATATAAAATCTTTGAAAAAGGTGAGAAAGGGCAGGCTTTTGAGTTAACTACAGTAACTTTCAGTCCAACAAAATTCTAATTGATCTCACAATTAACATCAAAACAGAAAAAAAAAAATGTGAGAATGGAGGTTAGAGTCTGACTGGTGAGTTCCTGTTTCTCCTCTTTATATAATAGCCTTCACATTTGGTTAATTTTGTTACAACTACCTACAACCAACAGGTATTGAACTTCCTTACATGGACCTTTGGTGTACACCTTCTTGATGGGCCTGACTTAAATGGGCTTTTGTCTTGCTCAGCATCCTTACCAATTCCATCTCCCATGAGAGCAACCTTGTCCCCAAGGTTCAGATGACTGAACTGGCGCAAGATAGTGTGGTAGTCCTCCCATGTGGCTGTTGGACAGTTTTGTATGCCCTTAGCTTCAATCCGATTTGATGTACTTTTGTTATTTAGTGGAAATAAATAAAGTGCATGTTTGATTCATGTTGTTTGGTACAATTCTGTGTAAGACCCTAAAACTGGACACTTATAGAGACTCGTGTTAGTTTTAAATGTTCACAGCCATTGGATAAGTCTGGGGAGATTTATCCTGCCAAGGCTGATACTAATGTGCCACCAAGTGTTGGGATGGTCTGTCTCGGCCACCAGAGTGAGACCCAAGGCACATGCAGTATGGGATTACTCGAATCCTTGAACTGAACCAGATTTCCAGTATTGCCCTGGACCTTGGAGATAGATGGGCAAAACTGGAAAGTTACACCCGACCCCTAGACTCGATTATGACACTTCACTAGGTGTCGGATCGGGCTGTCTTTGATATGTCAATCAGTGAGATCCTTAGATGGGGATCAAAACCTGGGTATGTTGGAACAGTCTGAGAATTCATCTGAGTGGGTGATCATAGTGACAGGATCAGCCCCTTTGTCGGACAAAGGGTAATGATCGGAAATGCACTCTCTCTGATGGAAACCAAACTGCCGGCAGTTGATTTCAATCGTTGGAATTTTGTTTTGCAAAATTAATATATATATATATATATATATATGTACGGTTTCGAAATGTTTGCAAATGGTTTTAATTCCCGGGATCCATGTGAGTGGAGAGTGTGGCACTGTTCCTTGCAGCCGAGGGAGAGGTCCTCTCTTGTCGGGCAGTGCTTGATCATTAAGGGCTGAGAGGTTAAGTGTAAGACCATTTAGGATAGTACCTGATGGGCTAATCTTGCACCTGCCCACAGTCCCTGGGTTTTTATAAGATGGCTTGGCCCAGGGACCACTTAATGTAAGTGTTGGGCCCATAGGGTCCATGTGATGGGCTCAGGGGTTCACTGAGTTTTTCAGTGAATTCGGTTGGGCCTTGTAATAAAGGCTAGGCCGAACCCATGTGGCTGGTGTGTAGATCAATGCTTGGGTCCCACGCCATACAAAGAAGCCCAACTGGGCAGCAGATTGGAGACTAGTTAAACACTGAACACTTAATGGGCCAAAAGCCCATTTCGAGCTGGGCTGATATGATCACCCATCTATGGGGCGAATCTGAGATTAATGTTAGTAAAAGGATAGGGCCTTTGACCTTATCCACTCTGGGAGACCAAATTCAAAACAGATTTGAATCTGGTAACCTCCTGATAAGATCAGGAGTAAGCTAACTTAATCTGCAGATAGGATTAAGATAATCCCATATCCAAATACTGATTTGGATTGGGATAATTCCAAAAAATAAGAGGTTTCTTAATCAAGAAGAAAAGAGGACAAACCCTAAGAGAAATATCAGATTTCGAACCAAGGGTTTGGTGTGCAAGAAATTATCCTGCAAACAGAGATTAGATCTCATACAGACTCCAGAGAGAAGAGAAGCAGTTCAGCCATCTTCGTCCCAGGAGTTCTCCTCCAGCCGCCGCCATTTCCTCTTGCAAGATTTGATCTTTGCAGCAATAGGAAGTCAAGAAATCAGTTCTTGACATCAGTCTTGCGAAAAAGACTGAGAAAGATTCAGTGTTTAGAGTTTCCAGAGGATTCTTGCGAAGAATCCAGTGTGTAAGACGCACCCTGCTGGTTCCGTTCCACCCACAGCTGTGTCATCTTCAGCAAGAGCGGATCTTGGTTTCTTCTTTGGGCGTGAACACCAACTTTGGGAGATACTGCTTCTCCGAATCAGGTATATTCCTCCCTTTTGCTTTTTGGTTCAGATCTGGTTCGATTATGGTTCAAGTAGGATCCTTGAATATAGTATTCTAAATTTAGGGAATATGATTCCCAGTTGGAAGAAGGTAGGAAAATTTTTGAAATTCGCCCACCCATTCCGCAACCTTATTGACGTCCATTAGATGGATCCTACCATTCTTTCAGTGGCATCTTCCATTGGGAGATGCTTCCAAATGACCACGGATTGTTGAATTGTGGCCTTACCCTCCTTAATGATTCTGAAGTCCACGATTTTAGTTGGTTCTGGCAGCAAGATCCCCTCTTCTAAGAACTCTGGTAGTGTTGGTGAAACAGGAGCTGTCGGCCCTAGGTGTTTCTTCAGTAGAGAAACATGGAAGGTGGGGTGTAACTTGGATGAGGTTGGCAGGTCTAGCTTATAGGTAACCTTACCCACCTTCTCAAGGAACTGAAATGGTCCATAGAAACGCAGAGCCAGATCCTGGGAGATTCTTGTTGCCAGGCTACTCTGTCTATATGGCCAAAGTTTTAGATAGACCCAGTCTCCTGATTCATAAGAGACATCCTGGTGCTTCTTGTCATAGTGTGTTTTCATTTGTTGTTGGACCTGCAAAAGATTGGTTTTAAGGTCCCTAAGGACAGCATCTCGCTGGGTTAGATAATCATCCACCTCCACCACTGCAGTTGAGACTTTTTCATAGGGTAACAAGGATGGTGGGTCACGTCCATATAGAGCCTTGAATGGGGTTGCTTGTAGTGAACTGTGGTATGAGGTGTTGTACCAATACTCGGCCCATGGTAACCATTTGAGACATGCCCAAGGGAAATCACTTGTAAAACATCATAGATAAGTTCTAGTGTACGATTAACCACCTTGGATTGGCCATCTGTTTGTGGATGGTACCTGGTTGAGCGATGTAGCTTGGTTCCTTGGGCCTTGAAATATTCAGACCAGAATTTGCTCTTGAAGGCTGCATCACAATCTGAAATGATAGCTCTTGGTGTCCCGTGAAGCTGCAAGACTTCCTGAATGAAAAGCTTGGCCACTTGTACCATTGTATATGGGTGAGCCAATGGTGCAAAGGGGGCATATTTAGAGAGTCTGTCCACAAAGACTACAATGACTGTCTTGCCTGATGAGGTCAGAAGGCCTGTGATGAAATCCATTGAGATTTCCTCCCAAAATTTATCAGAAAGTGGGATGGGCTGAAGTAGTCCAGCTGGTGTTTGGGTATCATACTTGTGTCTTTGGCATGTCAAGCAGTGGGCTACAAAATAGAAATGGGAAGCCAACCTTTTGTGAGTGCGCAAGACTCCCGAATGACCACCTTCTAGAGAGGCATGAAACAGTTCCAGGAGGGCCGGGATGTGAGCTAACTGCACGGGAATAACCATTCTCCCCTTGGAACATTAGGATGCCATTGAAAACTGAATATCCAGGTACATGGCCCTTGCCTTGCACCAGCTGACTCTGAATATTAGTAAGGTGTTCATCTTGAGAGGCTTCTTCTTTCAGCTGACCCGCCAAGGGGTAAATGGGCTGAGACACTGATAATTGACCCAATTCATGCTGCCATGAGAGTGCACCAGCAATCACATTAGTAGGACCTGGTTTCTATTCAATTGTGAAATCAAAACCTAGCAGCTTGTACCACCATTTTTGTTGAACATCTGATAGGTCCGGTTGTTCCACCGAATGTTTTAAACTTTTGTGATCTGTACAGATAGTAAAATGGCAGTCCAGTAAATACCCTCTCCACTTCTGGACGGAAAGGGCCATGGCCATCAATTCTTTCTCATATGTAGATTTTCCTTGGGCCTGTTTTGGGATGACTTTGCTAAAGTAAGCTACTGGTTTCCCTTCATGTAGTAAATCAGCTCCTATCCCTGTGCCTGACGCATCTGATTCCACCACAAATTCTTTAGAAAAGTCTGGTAATGCTAACACCGGATGTGTTGTGAGAACCTGCTTTAATGTAGTAAAGGCGGACTCAGCTGCTTCACACAAATCAAATCTGTTCTTCTTTAGTAAGTGTGTTATGGGAGCAGCCAGAGTCCCACAATTCTGTATAAAGCAGCGATAATATCCTGTAAGGCCAGCATGCATTGAACCTTTTTTGGGTCTGCTTCAGTACCAGCCAAGATGATATGCCCAAGATAATGAATTTGTTTCTTTCCAAAATACATTTGGACATTTTGGCATACAGATGGTGTGCAAAATGTCCAGTGTAGTACATAAGTGCTGCATGTGAGAAGTCCAATCTTTGCTACAAGAATGTCGTCAAAGAACACCAATATAAATTGCCGTAAGAATGGCCGGAAAATTTCATTCATTAGTGATTGGAATGTAGAGGGTGCATTAGTGAGGCCAAATGGCATCACTAAAAATTCATAACGGCCCTCATGTGTTTGAAATGTTGTCTTACAGACAGCATGGGGGTGCACTCTAATTTGGTAATATCCAGCTCTTAAGTCCAGCTTGGAGAAAATAATGGCCAGCCCGAGCTCATCTAGTAGCTTATCTATAATTGGAATGGGAAATCGGTCTCGCACTATGATTTTATTTAAGGCGCAGTAGTCTATACAGAAACGCCAAGTTCCATCTTTCTTTTTAACTAAAAGTATGGGGACCGAATAAGAACTGGTACTGAGTTGGATCATACCTTTGTCTCGTAGTTCCTTCACCATCTTCTCAATTTCCGTTTTATGACGGTGTGGATACTTATAAGGCCATAACATTTGCTGGTGTGGCTCCCAGTTGTATCAGAATCCAATGAACTTGTTCTCTAGATAGTGGCAACTCCATTGGTTCTTGTAAGATATGCAAGTAGTCTTGCAATAGTGATTGGAGTTTGGCCTCTTGGGCTTCTGAGGCCTTCGAAGTCCCCACCCCATCTGAGAGAGTCAGGCCTGAGTAACTAAGGCCTAGACTCATAAGAGTGGTACTTGTTGTTGATTGACAGACCTTGAGTATGGTTTGCAGATGACTCGATTGGACTGTGTTTGGCCCTATCCCTTTGATGTGGCATGGCTTCTCATTTTGGATGAAATCCATGGTGAGCTTGCCCCAATCATGTGTCACTAGGCCCAATTCGCTTAACTAGTGGATTCCCAATATGATGTCTGATCCATAGAAGTCCAACGGATGAAGGTCTACCTTAAATTCACATCCTTGAACGAGCAATGCCACCTTAGCACAACCCCCCTTGCACCAGATACCTCCCCCATTCACTACATATACAAAGGATGGAGCAATGGGTTGCACGGGTAACCCCAATTGTTTGGCAAGCATCACTGTTACAAAATTTAGAGTACTCCCACTATCGATGAGCATCAAGACACATCAGCCATGAATCTGACCCACCACCCTCATTGTAAGGGCTTGCAGAGAGATGGTTGGTTCATTGGGTTTGATTTCTTGTTCTGACTCGCCTATGTTCTCAACAAGTTCTTCTTCCCATTCGTCAGAGTCGGTTTGTAGAAAGAATGCTTGTTGTTTCTTGCAATGATGACCGGGGAGAATTTTTCCTCACAATTAAAATAGAGGCCTTTCCCCCATCGATCTTGCATCTCCGCCCAAGATAGTCTTTTTAATGAAATCGCATGGGCTTGTTGTGGTGTGAAATGTCCTTGCAGATACAATACGATGGTGTCACTCAACAAGATGGGTCCCAATGGCCAATTCTTCTTTAGCCCATTGATATGTTCTTCATGGAATCTAACTAAACTGATTGTCGTGACTACCGTATTTGGTTGCATGGCCTTGACCTCAATTCAAAGATCATTTCGGAGACCCCTAACGAAGCAACAAACAAATCTTGTCGCCAACCACTCAAATTCCATTTGATATTTTCGTAATGTCCCTATTTGACGAATCTTGGCTAATGCTTCATTGAAATCTCCGAAGCAGGATGGCCTAAATCTGATGCAGAGAGCCTCCGTGAAGTTGTTCCACGTTGGTTAAGGATGCAATCATTTGCACCACTGAAACCAGTTATTTGCTTCTCCTCCCAAGTAGATTAAAGCCATTGCTACCCTTTGGTGTTCAGCAATTTCTTAGAGTTCAAAATACTTCTCTGCCCGATAAATCCAAGACAAGGGATCTTGGCCACTGAAGGTGGGAAAAGTCTATCTTGGCTAGAATCCTCACCTCTACTTCTTTGGGATTTGTCGAAAAGGTTTGATTTTTCACTTCATGCCATCAAAATGACAAGGGTTTGGAAATTGAAGAATAGCCTGAACTCGAGTATTGAAAAGAAAGCTTTACTGAGTACCATTGAAGAGATTGACAGAGCAAAAGAGGTGGGCCCCTTATCTAAAGAGTTGAGTCCGAAAAGATCCCAAGCAAAAATTAGTTTTGATAAAATGGCTGTAAAAGAAGAAATTAAGTGGAGACAAAGAGCTAAAGTCACTTGGTTAAAGGAGGGTGACAAAAACACACACTTCTTTCATAAAATGGCAAACGCCCCAACAAGAGCCTCCTCAGTCAACAAGCCGGTGTGGGAGGGTAGGAGTGGGAAATCAATCGAAGAGATTGACAGAGCAAAAGTGGTGGGTCCCTTATCTAAAGAGCTGAGGCTGAAAAGATCCCAAGCAAAAAATAGCTTTGATAAATTGGCTGTAAAGGAAGAAATTAAGTGGAGACAAAGAGCTAAAGTCACTTGGTTAAAGGAGGGTGACAAAAACACACTTCTTTCATAAAATGGCAAACGCCCGAGCAAGAGCTTCCTCAATCAACAAGCTGGTGTGGGAAGGTAGGAGTGGGGAATCAATTGCAGAGATTAAGTCAGTGGCAACCTCTTTTTACAAAAAATCTCTATAAGGAAATTGGACCCACAAACCCTTTCCTATAGACTTTCCTTTCAAGCAGCTGAGTGAAGATCAGAAACTTTGGCTTGAGAGATCCTTCACAGAGGAGGAAGTTAGGACAACAATTAAGAAGTTAGAAGGTGATAAATCGCCAGGGCCGGATGGTCTTACAAACCTTTTCTACTTAAAATGCTGGGATTTTGTGAAAAAAGACTTGATGAATGTGTTCCAGGCTTTTCATTCAAATGCCTCTCTACAAGGAAGTTTGAATGCCACATTTATTACTCTTATTCCAAAGGTTGAAGGGGTTGTGAATATCAAGGATTTTAGACCAATCAGCCTCTTGCACGGTTTTTATAAGATCCTGGTTAAAATTCTGGCAAAAAGAATGAAAGGGGTGTTAGGCAGTGTAATTTCTAATAACCAGAGTGCATTTGTTCCGGGGAGGCAAATGATAGACTCAATTCTCATTGCTAATGAACTGATAGATTCCAGAAGAAGAGAGGGAACTCCGGGTGTGATTTGTAAACTTGATATTGAGAAAGCCTATGGCCATGTCAACTAGAATTGCCTGAATCTTGTGTTGGAAAAAATGAATTTTGGGCAGCAATGGAGAAACTGGATCAGAGTTTGTATTAAATCCCCTAAATTTTCAATCCTAATTAATGGACAATCTACGGGGTTTTTTGGTAGTTCCAAAGGCTTGAGACTAGGTGATCCCCTCTCCCCTTTGTTGTTCATCTGTGTTATGGAAATCCTCACTCTTTTTAGTAAGAAGGCCGCAAATTCTGGTTATTGGGAAGGATTTGCAATCTCCCCTAATAAGGATAAGGTCAATATCCTCCAATTTGCAGATGATACCCTATGTTTTGTTGATGCATCTCTGATTCAGTTGGAAACAGTGCTTGGAATTCTGAGTTGGTTTGAAGCCGGTGTCTGGTCTCAAAGTTAATATGAGTAAAACTCAGATTATCCCAGTGGGCCAAGTCTAAAATTTAGAAGAATGTGCAGAAGTGATGGCTTGTCAAATTGAACTCCTCCCAGTAAAGTATTTGGGGCTACCTCTTGGGGCAAAATGTTCTTCCTCCTCGACCTGGGTTTCAATTATTGAGAGAATGGAGAAAAAATTGGCTTCTTGGAAGGCAAAATATTTGTCATTTGGGGGTAGAGTGACGTTGATTAAGAGTACCCTTTCTAACCTCCCCACTTATTTTCTCTCTCTTTTCCCCATCCCAAACAAAATAGCAAATAGGCTGCAGCAAATTCAGAGGAACTTTTTATGGAGGAGATGGGAAGATGAAAAGAAGATTCACCTTGTAAAGTGGGAGAAAGTGCGTCTCCCTAAGGAAGTTGGTGGGCTGGGAAGAAGAAATCTGAAGAAATTTAACTCAGCCCTTCTCAGTAAATGGTTATTAAGATTTGCTACTGAAAGGAATGCATGGTGGAGTGGGGTGATTGGAGATCTAGGGAACTTCATCCAAGCTGGGGCAGATCTCATTGGGCAGGCATATTGAAAAATCTTCCTATCCTCTTGGATGGGATCAGACTTAAGGTGGGAAAAGAGGATAGAATTAAGTTTTGGAAGGATCCCTGGTGTTTGGAGGGCTCCTTGGCAGAGGCTTTCCCCCTCCTTTTCCAAATTTCTGTGAATCAAGAATCTTCAGTAGCTGAGAATTTTAATTTTTCTGGTGGTTCCATTGTTTGGACACCTCTTTGTAGGAGAAGTTTGTCTGACTGGGGGTTGGATGAGTATGTGGAGCTGTTGGGGCTACTTCAAAATCAGAAGATAGATATGAGTCTGGAGGATGAATGGAGCTGGAAATGGAATTCAGACGGCTGCTTCTCTGTAAAGTCCCTGGTCCTCAAGCTGAACAGTTCGGGTCAGTTGGATTTCCCTGCCAATCAGATTTGGAACCCAATTAGTCCCTCCAAGATTAACTTTCTGGTTTGGACAATGGCTCTTGATAAATGTCTGATTAAAGCTAATCTGAAGAGGCGTGGCATTCAGATTCTGGATCCCTCTTGTGGTTTGTGTGGATCTCTTGCAGAAACTACAGGGCATTTGTGTATTCACTGCCCAATTCCCTTCATGGTTTTGGGGCACTTCCTAAAGGCTTTGGACATTAGTTGGGTTATGCCAAGATCTGTGAAGGAGCTGTTGGGCTGTTGGAGATTTGAGGGCCTAAGCAAGAAAAGAAAGCTTGTATGGAGTACCATTCCTGCAGCTGTGTTGTGGCCTATTTGGGCTGAGAGAAACAACAGAATCTTCTGTAGTAAATTTAAAAGTCTGGATGAAGTACTGCAGAGAGCTGTGGGCAAGTTAATCTCTTGGGTGTCAGTTACTGAGGAGTTCAAACATCAGAATTTGGCTCTTTTGTTTAGTTCTCAGTCCTGGATGTGTTTGTAATTTGATTTGTACCCAGGCAGTCTTAGTGGTCTGGGTTTTTCTGTACTAATTCTTTTTTTCTGTGTTGAATAAATTACATTACCTTTTCCAAAAGATAAAATTACAAGGGATTCCTTGATGTCCCTAAATTCGCTCGTGAACTTGTGCAGATCCACTTCGATTCGATCAACTCGGTCTTCGATGGAGGCAGAACGGGTGTTAGTCATCTTAACCTTTCTTGTGGATTCTGATACCAGAATTGGTGTGTTCCTGCTCACCCAGGAGTCTAACTTCGAGGGAGACTCTACCTCCAAAGAGAGAGAGAGAGAAAGAGAGCAACTTCAAAGGAAAAACTATGATTTCTTATTCTTGTTTATCCTCTTTATATACAGCCTTTACATTTGGTTAATTTTGTTACAACTGCCTACAACCAACAGGTATTGAACTTGCTTACGTGGACCTCCTTTGTACACCTTCTTGATGGACCTGACCAACTTAAATGGGCTTTTGTCTTGCTCAGCATCCTTGCCACTAACAGTGTCACTTTGTACCCAAAAAAAAAGTGCTAGGAGGAAGGTTCGTATCCAGTCCACCCTTCCCAAGACCCAGGATAGCCTGGCCCAACATTGAGTAATGTCCTGGTTTGTTCTTGAGGTTACATGTTAATCAAGCAACTACTAAACAAATAATAATAAAAAAGTAAATAGATAATAGATAATTTGGAGGTGCAAGATTATCAATGACATTTCTCAGACATTGTTATAATCATTTCCTAAAGACAGCACCACAATGTTCTAACCTCAGATTCCAGATTTCTCAAAAATAAAAAGTCATTACCTAATGTTAGCCCCAGCAATCTGGGCTCTTAGTAGGGGAAGACCAGATATGGACCTAATGATGTAGCCTGTAGAACAGGGTAGGAATCTTACAAATTTTAGATCTGGTGGTGGGCTTTGTAGGGTGAAGGACTATAGTCAATTAGGGATGAAGAATGGGGATGGAAAAGCAAGTAGATAGCTTGCTATCCACCAAAGAATGAGCAAACTAGAGAGAGGAGTGCTCTTGCTGTTTGGATAAATAGCAATGAGATAAGTCACTTAGAAGAAGAAACATGTGAGAGAGGAGTGAAAAGAAGATAATTTTCTAGCAAAAACTAGAATTCATTGAACCAAACTATATTTCTTCAAACCAACTATTCTTAAAGCAAGTAGATAGCTTGCAATCAACAGCAATGAAATAAGTCACGTAGAAGAAGAAAGAGGTGAGAGAGGGGTGAAAAGAAGAAAATTTTCTGGAAAAAAACAGAATTCACTGAACCAAACTATATTTCTTCAAAACAACTATTCTTAAACTGCAATTACAACGACTCTATTTATAGACTCAAGATATGAGCTCAAGTGTCCCTTTATAGCCTTAGATTTGGGCTAGGAAACTGAACAACTTCTAATTGCTTCGAAACTAAGACAAATCCTAAGGTAACCCAAAGGGACACTCCAATAAGAACTCTAATTCCTCAAACAACTCCAATAACCCATTATTGTTCCCATTAAGACTAACTTACTTTAAAGACACCTGAACTAAAAATAGAAAACAGCAGGTTTATTAAACATAGTAATTGCAAGAATTACTAAAAATAGTAAAACTCCAAAGTTACCATAAATAGGAGTTTTCAAATAACAATAAAATTCTAAAAAAACAGAACCCTATTCTTAAGACACCTACAAGTAGGAGAAAAAATGAAACACTACCAATATCCTATCACCAAAACATTCTGAAATTGGTGTAGGAATTGGGTAATTGGTTTGTTTTCCCATGACTTCTTTCCTTGCTTTTGCATCTGCATCACCTAACCTTCAACTTCTTTTGGCACAAAGTGGCTTCTCTCAAACTCAAACATGTGTTTTGACGTTTTCACAATTGTTAGCGCAAGATTTTAATTTTACCACTACACCAAGCAGTGGCCCCTGAATTTGAGATTGCTTAACTAAATTAAAACGGAAATAAAATAACAACAAAAACAAAGGAGGAGCAAAGGAATTAGGAGAATTACAATAAAACTGCAACGGAACCCAATTTGATAGTTCTAATGCTTAAATAGTCCAAGTACATGGTAGGTCAGGTAAGAAAAATGCAACCAGATAGCAAGCTAAAGAATAAATATGTACGCTATAAAACAACATCAAGAAGAAGACAGATCTAGTTCAGAATTTCTATAGAATCAAAGGGGACAAAAAGAACTTTGAAGAAAAATACCAGGACAGAAAAATCAGATTACAAAATAAATAAATAAATAAACATTAAAAAGAGGCAAGAGAAAGCAATTAAAACATAAACACCCACCTCAATGACATTTGAACCTCGAAGGGATACAACTCGCATTATGCTTTGTCCTTCTTGTAGAGTAAGGACTTCTTCCCTAGCAGCCCTCTTTAGATTCTTCCGTCCTTTCATGAGGTTTTTTTCCTGCTATTATGCAAGACCTACAAACTGAAAACGAATAGGTTATAAGTGAAAAATGAAAAACAAAGAGGAATACCATAAAGAATTCCATACAGGTAAATATATACTGGATAGGTTATTTGTATAACTACACTACCACAGATAAAGTATGGCGAGTCGCATGAAGCTATAAATACAGGCAATGTCTATTTAGCGGTCAGCAGGTTCTTATTTTTCATTTATCATTATCTTTTTTTTATCAGCAAAGGAGAATTTTATTTGAAATTAGAGTTAAAAATTTTACAACTTTGTGTATGGGATTCGGGCTCCCACATTATTACATATTTCTGTCCCTCTTTACATTGCAGCCCAAAACAATTGTTGCCTCAAAGCCCCTTGCTTAGCAACATAATCAGCTAGCCCATTTGCACTCCTTCTAACACATTTGAATTCAGCCTCTACCTCCCTTGCGACCATTTCCACTTCCCTTATCACTTGTTTGAAAGTCCACGGAGTAGTTCTATTGTTTTTAGCCCAAGAGATGATAACCTTGGAGTCCCCTTCAACCTCAATATGCCTCATACCTAGTTGCCTAACTATCTTTAGTCCTTGTAGCAATGCCATTAACTCAGTTTTTAGAGAGTTGCCCATGCAAATAGGTCCAGAAAACAATGCTAATATTCTCCTTCCAGAATTTCTGATTACATGCTAATATTCTCCTTCCAGAATTTCTGATTACATGCTAATATTCTCCTTCCAGAATTTCTGATTACTCCCTCGATACCTGACAGTCCCGGATTTCCAAAAGATCTTCCATCAAAATTCAGTTTGATTATGTTACCATCTAGAGGTTTCCATTCCATCCTTACTCTCTCTTTCACTCTTGAAGATTGTGCTACCTCTGTCCAGAATTTTATAATGTCTATGACTGAGAAATCTTGAAAGATATGCAAAGATCTTACCCAATGAGCTACTTTAACTTTAATTGTGCCAATTGCCTCCTCAAGTGTTCTACTCTTGTCCAAGAATATTCTGTTATTCCTTGCTTCCCAAACCACCCAACAAATAGTTGTCTTTGTAGCCTTACACATAACCATCCCTCTTTTCTTTGGTTGCCTCAAAAAGTCTCAGTTGAAAGGTCTTGCCACATCTTGAGGGGAAACCCACCTGCAACCAAAGAGAAAACAAAAAAAAATTCCCAAATGTGGTGCACAAAGGAACAAGATAATAATAGATGTGTCAAGGTCTCACCACTTTCCTTACAAAGGGAGCACATGTGAGGAGAAAGGCAAGCAAAAAGGCCTTCTTCTCTGCAACATATCACAAGTATTAACCTTGCCAAGGAATAGTTCCCAACAGAATGCTTGATTTTTGGGAGGATAGGCTTACTCCAAATTTCTTTTACAGGGAAGTCCCCAACCGGGTTGCTAGGTGTGGCAAGAACACTAAAAAAGGAGGAACAAGAGAAAAGACCATCTGAGGAGCCTTTCCATATTCTAGAATCTTCCAAGGATGGGTCCAAATGAATTTGTCCCATTAGATCCAGCAATTGAACTAAAGAGGCACATTCATTTTCCCTAAGGCCCCTTTTGAAACCCAGATTCCAATTGACCCCATTTGGGCCAGGATTACCCAAAATGCTTACTTTTTCCCCTTTGAAGTTTGACAAAGTGTATAGGTCAGGGAAGAGGTCTTTGAGTGGGCTATCTCCCACCCAAAGGTCTTCCCAGAAATGAACATTATTACCCTGGCCCACATCAAACCAAACAGAATTAAGGAATGTTGGGTAAAATTCATAAATTGCTTTCCAATGAGAAGATGAGGAAACATGAGGGGCAGTTTTTGCACCCCAACCATTTCCAACCAAACTATGAATACTCACAATGACTTTGTTCCATAGCATGTCTCTCTCAAACGAGAATTTCCACAACCATTTTCCTAACAGAGCTGAATTCCTAAGTGAAATATTTCCTATTCCCAAACCCCCTTTATCCTTGGGCTTTCTAACTTGATCCCAATTAATCAAGTGAGTCTTCCTCTCCTCACCTAGGTCCCAAAGGAAATCTCTCATGTATTTTTCTAACCTCCTTACTACTCTATAGGGTATTCTAAAGGTTGGGAGGAAGTAAATAGGGAGGTTTGCCAACATGGCTCTAATCAGTGTTATCCTACCACCTAGAGAGATATAATTCCTCCTCCACAGAGCTAGCTTCCTAGCAAATCTTCCAATGACTGGCTTCCAAAAACCTTTTAACCTAGGGTTACCACATAAAGGTAACCCCAAGTAGCTAATTGGCCAATTTCTAATCTCACGCCCCAAAATCTCTACAAATCTATTGAGTTTCCCTTCCTCCAGATTGATCCCTACAATGCCTGTTTTGGTCCAATTTATCCTTAAACTTGCCACCCCCACAAAGTAATCCAATAGCAACTTTAGGCTAACCACTCCTTCCTCGTTGCCTCCCTCACAAAAGAAAATTGTGTCATCTGCAAATTGAAGGTGGGTAACAACCACTTGATTACCTATCCTCTACCCTCTTAACAATCCTTGGAAATCGGCTTTCGCCACCATTCTGCTTAACACCTCAGCCACTAAAGTGAAAAGAAAAGGGGATAAGGGGTCTCCTTGCCTATTTCCTCTCTCAACCGGAAAGAAATCCTTCGCTACTCCATTAATAAGAATTGAATAAGAACAAAACTTAAACATCCCCTAATCCAAGATCTCCATTTGGTTCCAAAACCCAACCTTTCTAACATTTGAAGTAGCACTTCCCAGTTGACCATATCATAGGCTTTCTCTAGGTCCACCTTACACACCAACCCTTTTCCTCTACCCTTTCTTTTTTCTGCAACACACTCAATGGCTACTAAAATTTGATCCATAATCTGCCTACCTTCCACAAAGGCACCTTGGAATGGTGAATGATCAATGGTAGCACTTTTTTTATCCTTTCTAAGAGAACCTTTGCAATAATTTTGTATACACTCCCAACAAGACTAATTGGCCTATAATCTTTAGGGGTTTTGGCCCCCCTCCTCTTCGGGATTAAAGTGATAAAAGTGGCATTCACCCCTCGAGGCACCTCTCCTTTGAGAAGGAATTCATTGAACACTTCCAAAATATACGTTTTCAACCAATCCCAGTATTCTTGATAAAAGGCCATTGAAAATCCATCCGGCCCGGGGGGCTTTTGATCTTTCCATGGAGAAAATTGCATTCTTAAGTTCTTCCAAAGTGAAGTTCCTCTCCAAGAACAGAGACTGCTCTTCTGAGAGCCTATCCCCTTCCATTTCTGGTAGCTCTATTGTCACCCCGCTTGAGCTTGTAAAGACTTCCTTGAAATGGTTAAAAAGATCCTTGTGATTTCCTGACTCTCTCTTACTTCCTAACCCCCCTCCTCCACGCTAACGATTAAATTTTTCTTTCTCCTTCCATTTGCAATTGCATGGAAAAACTTAGTATTACCATCTCCTTCAACAATCCATTGACACCTTGACTTCTGTCTCCAACAAATTTCCTCCTTAAAATCTCTTCCAATTCTTGCTTGATTTTCCATCGATCCTCTCTCTCTTCTTCTGATAACCTTTTGATTGCCTCTTTCTTGTCTAGCTCCTCAATCTTCCTCACTAAATTATCTTTTATTTCCTCTACCCTCCCAAAATGCTCTTTGTTCCACTCTTTTATTTTCCTTTTTATCCTCTTTAATTTCCATGCAAAGCTTAACATTTTCATACTCCCCAAAGATCTGAGTTCCTGCCACCAATCCTTCAGTCTAGTTTTAAATGAGTGATCCTCAAACCACATGTTTTCGAATTTGAAAGGAGTCAGGCCTCCCCCCGGAATTTCCTTCTCAATGGAGATGGGGCAATGGTCTAAGGTAACCCTAGGTAGCCCTTTTACTACTATTGAGCCTCATAATTCTTCTCAGTCGGGAGTAATGAGAAATCTATCCAGTTTGGAGCAGGTTGGGGGGATTGAAAATTTGACCATGTATAGTCCACCCTTAACATCGAAGGTTCACTCAATTCAAGGGAATCAATTAAGTTATTAAACTTTCTCATGATGGTAGTGATTCCTTGGTTCGGCTTGTTTGTTTCTCCCGAATATCTTATAACACTGAGGTCACCTCCCACACACCATGCTCCCTCCCAAATTCCTCTAATAGCAAATAACTCCTCCCAAAAAGCCTCCCTATCTCTATAGGAGTTAGGACCATATACATTTGTTATCACCCATTCACACCCATCCGAGGGTCTTCTAATTTTTAAGGAGACTGAGTATCTACCAATTAATTCCTCCACACATTCCATTTCCTCATTTCTCCAAATGGTCAAAATCCCTCCTGAGGCTCCCCATGATGGGGCATATGACCAGCTTAGACCCCTGGCTCCCCAAATGCTTCTTATCCACCTTCTATTCAGCTCTGATAGTTTGGTTTCTTGAATCAAATCAGATCTGGTATTTCTTTTCTGAGAGTATTCCTAATTATCCTCCTCTTTTTGGCACTTCCAAGGCCTCTTACATTCCAGTTGACTATCTTCATTTCAATCTGCTTAAGACCCCTTATCAATGGCTGCCTATTGTTCCCCTCTTTTTTCTTTTCAGGCTCCCCTCTTCCTTCTTCTCATAATTAATTCCACACTTAAGTTTCTCTAGCTCACTTTGCTTTCCTTTCTTCCTTAAATATAAATTATTTCCTTCACTCTTCCTCCCACTCTTCTGCTTCCTTCTAACTCTTCTTTTTCCTCCTGATTCAGCCTCCTAGCATCCTCCTGGATTAAGGTTCGAGATACTGACTTTGGTCGGGTGAAGGGGTGGTTTACTCTATTTTCAACATTCTCCACTCCTAGGGTTGGATCCAATAGGTTTTCCAGAATTAGGGACTAGATTCTAGTTCTCTCTTGTTCTAAGCTATTGTCCAGATGGTTCTCAGAATCTTGAGTTATGGCACAATCCATTAGGATATTCAAGGGAGGGATGGCATTGGTTGTACCTGCGCAATTCGACAAACATAGCTTAGAGGGGTATACACAAGGACTCACAGACTAAAAAGGTAAAAACAAAGAAACGGGGTTAGGGACTCCCTGTGCCAGCAAGTCTGAATCCTTCCCTTTATCAATACCCTTTAATTCGAAAACCTTGGCAAGCAATCAAATTTCCCACTCGAATATATCACCACCATCTAAGCTTTATCCCAACTATATGTGGTCGGCTACATGAACGATGAATCTTGTTTCACCATTCCTTGACACAACAATCGGGTTGCTCCATTGCGACCTGGGTGACCAGGGTTCAAAACTTGGAAACAGCCCCTGTATGTACAAGCTAAAGGCTTCATACATCTGTAACATGTACGGTGTACCTCCCCAGATCCTGCATTGGTGGAAGCCCCATTCACTGGGCTGCCCTTTATCCATTGTTAAATTATGAACCCTTGAATCATTTCTTACTACTTTAACCCATGTCCTTTTTTATTTACCCCTAGCCCATCTAACTAACTTCATTTCTGACTCTATCCTTTCTACTTTTCCCACTCATCCATCTCAAATGCATTTATGTAAAACTCAATTTTTAAGCATGTTTCTTAACTTCCCTCTCACTAGAATATATACATGTGCAAATTATAAATAAAATGCTATAAAATAATGAATACTAAAACAAACTACTTGTGATCATATAAACAAATAAACGAAGAGAAAACAAATAAAAAATCATTGGTAATACCAAAACCTAGATGCATTGGGAGAATGTAATCAATGGAATCCCAAAGTCTTCAATTGAGCCTGATCCAAGGAAGAGCTTAAATAAACAAAGGCAAACAAAAATAGAAGAATCAAATTTTGGGAAGAGAGAAACAACAGGATTTTCCAAGGGCAAGAAAAATCCAAGGAAGCGCTTGTTGAAGTCATTACCATCAAGTTTCTGCATTGGTTGAAAGTGCAGCAACTGTTCAAGGACTTCTCCTAAGATGACTTAGTTAGAAATTGGAGTTTGGAGTTCTATCCATATCCTCTCCCTTTTCCCCGTCGGGAGTTGGGGGTGTCTTCAAAAATGAGGAAGGAAGAGTTTTGGCCCTTTACTCGGGCCCGATTGGGGTGGGAGATTCTTTGAGGGAAGAAGTCATGGCCTTACTCCAAGGACTGAAATTGGCGAAACAATGGGGAATGCAACACTTAGAAGTAGGAGACTCCAAACTAGTAATAGGGTGGATGAAATATAGAAACTTGGGAAAGGGACTTAGGGTGCATTTTAATTGGCGAAACAGCATCTAAGAGAGATTATTAGCTTAGCAAAGGAACTTGGGGTGCATTTTATATGGGTAAGAAGGTCAGCAAATGGAATGGCTGATGCTTTAGCTAAGCAATGAGTTGTTAGGGAGGCATTGTTTTGGGCTTGTTTGTAGGGCTTTTGTTCTGATTTTCCACCCACCCTGTGGGCGGTGGTGATATTTGTACTCTGTTTAATATCTCCAATGAAAGTTACATTTCATATAAAAAAAAATAGAAGAATCAAATATGGGAATGTGAAGCAACCAATCACAATGCCCTCTTCTCAACCTCTTGTCATAACTTTTCTTTCTTCCTTTTTTGTTGATAACAGCAACATTTTTATTAGTTGATGAAAAGAATGAAATATGTAAAACATGCTTTACATTCCAATTATAAGCTGGCATGCACCACCTAACCCCCCATTTGCTATATCGCAATTGAGACATATACAATTTGTCCCTGTTCACCCCTAAACTTGCCCTGCATATTATCCAACCCATTAGCTAATCTTCAAACCCAACAAAATTTAGAATTCAATTTGCCAGCTATATTTATCTCCTACATTCATTTCTTCCCAAATTGTCCCGATAACTACAGCTTAATTATCTCCTACATTCTCACCTAACCCCCCTTAATTAGTAGCTTGTTTTTTGGTTTGAATTTCTGAAAACACCCAAGCTTCTTTCTCCTCCATTCTTACTCTCAGTCTCAAAAAAAAAAAAAAAAAAACCTAAAAGAAGAGTAAATGTTGGGGCTAGCTCCGACATTTCATTTGTAATCCAACATCTCTATATAATAAATTAATAATTCGATTGTTCTATAGTATGTAATATTTTGGAAATTTTTGTTTAATTTATTAGTATCATTCTTGCAAGTCCAGATTAGCTGCAATTGGTGGGGCCATGTTAGGGGATGTTAAATCAATGGTACCACCCCACGTCAAGCTTACAAGTGAAGGGAGGTAGATTCATGTGAGCATTATAAGCCTCTCTCAATCAAATGCAGTAACGTAGGCTCTTTTAACTTGTTTTTCTTCTTCTTTTTTTTTTCTTTTGATAGATAAAATTCAATTGATTTCATTAGAAGCAAATGAAAATAGTTCGTTACAAGCATCCCAAAATGAGGCGCGAGGTGGAACCTCACTCATTGATACAGAAACATCATAAATTTACAATTGGGCCCAGTACAACTGTTCCCTAGTTACCCCTTGTTTAGCTAGAGAATCAGCAAAAGCATTTGCCTCCCTCCCCACCCATTGTATAGTTACCTCCATCTGCTGAGTTAACCATTTGAATTTCTTCAATTCATTTCTGTAAGCCCAGATCACTGAATCTAGGTTTTTTAGCCAACCCCACCACCACCTTGGAGTCCCCTTCTATGACCAAATTTTCCAATCCCAACTCTCTTGCAATCTGTACACCTTGTAAGGCTGCATACAATTCTGCCTTTAAGGAGTCTCCATTCCCCACTGGTCCTGAGAACAGTGCTCTTAAGTTTCCTTCCTTGTCTCTAATGACCCCTCCTATTCCAGCTGGGCCTGGGTTGCCTTGACTACTCCCATCGAAGTTTAATTTCAGAAATCCTTCAATGGAAGGAACCCAAACCAGCCTTGCCTTAACCTTCTTAAAGCAAATATTTTTTGAAATTTCTAGAGATGTATAGGAGTTGTGCATTAGAAGCCTCAATTTCAAGGTCAGCAAAACCAAAAAAAGTATGCTAAGGATAATATCAATAGCTCCAAGATGTGAATCTGTCCTTCAAATCTGATATAAAACTGATAAAAAATAAGAAAAGTGAGAGAGAAAAAAAGGTTACAACAGAATAGAAGAAGATTGAGAAGAAGAAGGGAAAGGAGAAGAGAGTTCGATGGGCTTCTCTCTCCCTTCAAGTGGGCGGCCAGCAAAGCAAGAACTTAAAAGAAATTAAAAAGAGATTAACAGGCCCATTAACTCATAAAACAGATAGAACACTACTTAAACATAAAACAAATATTAGGGCCTATTCGGCCCAGTCTCTCTAAACTCCAAAAAGCTAGAAATCAAACACTCAAATGTAATTTATGGAGGAGAAGGATCATGAGATTGTGAAAACCATTGAATGTGATAGGAAGAACACCATCAACACTGTTGAAGCCTGGGCAGCCAAGGAAACAATTTGTGTGACTTTGAGGATGAATCACTCGTGTACCATCATTGAGGGCAATTCCAAGCTTATTATTGACTCGTGTACCATCTTTGAGGATGAATCACTCGTGTACCACCATGGAACATCTTAACCACCATTGATGATATTTGAGGCATCATGGTAAGTTGCAGTGTTGAGATCTTTTTTTTAAGATAAATAAAAAAAGGAATTTATTAAAGAAACAAGAGCAAGCCAATACAATAGGTGATGTGAGATGAAAAAAGAAAGATACAAAGGACAAGAATAAAATACATCAAGAAGGTTCACCCAATTCCAAACAAGACCAAAAACCAGCCCCAAAAGATTCTCTAGAATCTCCTGAAAACTCTGGCAGAATTAAGATCTAATCCAATATTCTTCTTCCAATGAGAGAGCAAAGTTCCTCCTTAGATTTTTCCTTGCCTTCAAAAAGCCTTTTGTTTCTTTCCTTCCAAAGCTCCCAGCAAACAGAAAAAGGAACAGAAGACCATACAATTTTTGCCTTCTTGGAACCTGAGAGAACTGGCCAGCAAGCGAAGATATCCGTAGTTTGGGGTTTGGAGAATTCCCCAACATGACCAAAAATGTTAAAGAAGATGAAGGACTTCTTCCTCAGTTTCACAACACAAATAACATCTATTAGACATATGAAATCTTCTTTTTTTAATTGATCTTGAGTAAAAATGTTTTCCAAAGCTGTCAACCAAAAAGCTGCAACTCTAGGAGGAACCGGATTCCCCCAAACTCCTTTTTAATTGACTAATGCTTTAGATCAAATTCAACTTCCAAGCATGTGTTTTCTAGAAGCTAACAAGCTAGCTGAGCCTGCTCTTCTAAATACGAAGAATGGATTCCTTAATCTTGTTTCTTGATAGGAAAGCATCCACTGATCAATATCAGAACAGCTCTTTTCAGGATGATGTGGAGTGCTTAGACTTATCAACTGTGTCATTGTGAGGCAAGAGAGCTTGGTCAATAAAATTCACTAACTGAGAAGTATCAACCACTTCATCATTGGAAGAAGTAGTGAAGCATCGGTGGTTGAAAAAGAGCTGTGAAAGGATATTACACGTGTACCTCCATTCTCTTGATGAGATAAGAGTGCACATTAACAGAAGTTTGAGGGAGAGAGATATACCTAGCACACAGTTTATCAGTAGCCACATCCAAAGTTCAAAGTATCAAATAGCAGCCGATACATATGAACCGGTGTGAACGTCGGAAACCGACCATTCACTTCATGGCTGAACAGATGGAGTCGCCACCCCTCAAAATACACAACTGCGAGTAATTGGCCTTTTGGGGTTGGATTTCATAAAATATTTAGAATTAACGGTGACTCCATACCATTCTGGGTAAGTTGAGAGAGAAAGGGAAGGGGCTCTCTCCAATTCCCTTCTCTAATTTTTAAACAATGAAAAACTGCAAATTCAAATTGAGAACCTGCATTCCCCAGCAAAATCCTCCCTCTCCTCCTCTACACCAGACATCACCTGAGCAAAACGTGAGAAAATACGTCCCCACCCCTTTTCTATCATGACCCCACCTTCGGACTCGCAGACTAACCAGAAGGATTGAGAGAGTGAAATCGTTGCCTCCTCCAAACAGAGGAGAAATGCAGATACTTTCAATAATCAACAAACGGAACGAGAAACCGACAAACAACATTAGATGAGAAATTAAAGAAAAAGAAAGAACTCCTTGAGAAAACGCAACACTGTAACTAATCCAGGGAACAAAAGTGAGGTAAAAAAGTTTACCTCTATATACCTTCGGTTGATGGAATGACTCTGCTCAAGCAGTACAGAATGTAAGCTTTCAGATAGTATTTGGCGATGAATAAAGCACCGAAGTGAGGGTATTAGTCGAAACAACTGATGATATTCGCAATAGTGGCGAAGACAGTTAGTGCTGTAGACGTTCCCTGTACGTCGACGACCAAAACAATGGCTGTGAAATACAGTATTCCCTATCGGCTTGGGTCACCGGTAATGGGCGAGACACTGGTTTAGCGGCGGAGATCTTCTGGAACCGAAGAGATTTATCTCTTCCCGACGTCAGATACTACTCGCTCTCCCTCTGGCTCGAGATCCCCTCTACAGACTTCTATTCTCCCTCGGTCAGTTTCGACACGGTAGAGAGAGTCTAGATAGTAGACAGAAAGACAGTCGTTGGCTGGAGAAAGTTGATTTTGTCGAGGGGAGTTCCGTGGGTAAGTAGGGGTCGCAATTTTCCCCGTCCCCGACGGGTACCCGGGATACCCGACCCGATTGGGTCGGGTATGGGATAATTTGGCGGGGTCGGGGTCGGGGATGGGGCGATCCCTGAATGTCCGATCGGGTTCGGGGACGGGGGTGGGAAAAGCAAGCCCCGCCCCAACCCGGCCCCGATTAATATATATAACATTATATATTATATAATTATAATAATTATTATTCGTTTTTTTCAAAGATTAAAACTTAAAAAACAGCAAAACACTAAAACCCTCGACAATAAAACACAAAACACTTCGACTTTGAGTCTTTGACAAAGAGAAGAGAGAATTCTTTGAACCCTAAGTTCGTGCCTTTGTCTTCGTCGCTGATTCATCGACCGCCATCACTATCACCACCCGCTCGTCAGACATCGAACAGAGGTACTCAAAGAAGAGTTTAATTCTTTAATCTTCCTTCAACCTTCGTCTATCGTTGCCAATCACCATCGCCCATCGGGCTCTCTTTCTCGTCGCTGACCTCAACTCTCGCAATGGTCCCCTCTCTCTCTCTCTCTCTCTCTGACTCTCAGTCTTTCTCTCAATCCCTCTCTCTCTCTCACCGACCTCACTCTTAGTCTTTCTCTCAATCTCTTTTGGAATTGGGTAATCACTCTCAGTCCGACGGAGAATTCATCTCCATCGGGATCGGGAATGGAGGGGGGATTCCTTTCCCCACTGGGGATTGGGGACGAGGATGGGGGGTGATTTGGGGGTCAGGATCGGGAACGGGGAATGTAATCCCCGCCCCGTTGCCATTCCTAGGTAAGAGAAGGAATCGACTTCGATCAATGCAAGCCCCATTCGCATGAGTTCAAATCTGCGCCCCACCGTCTCTCGCCCCACGTCGAGCGTCCGCCATCTGTCCTTCCGCACGCGGTCAGAATTTCAGCGTGCGGGGCTAACGGGACGGCCGTTAGCTTGTCCCGTTAGCCCCAAGACTAGCCCAAAACCGAGTCAAAACCCTCATTTACTCATTTCTACATTCCCGCGTGCTTGAACTGGCCTCCCCTGAACCACGTTCTTCTCCCTTCACCCGAGCTCGGGTCCAACTACAACGACCGGCCATCTACAATGACCACCGACGATCATCCAGCCATTTCACTGTTAGAGGTACTCTCCAACTCTCATATCATCACTCTTTCACACATTTTTTTATTTTTTTCCTGGTATTTTATTTTTTCAGAAATCAGAGAAACCACCGGTAACAGTGCTTTTTTCTCCAGCACCAGCGATATCAGCAGCGGAGGCAATCTCCTGTGGAAGTTGATGTTATTTGCCATTTTCTGGAGCCTCTAGATTGAGAGGAAAGCAGTATTTGACAGAAAAATCAAACCCAGGGAGAAGATAATTGCTAAAACAAAGATTTCAGGGATCATCAGGCGCAGATTGTTTTTTATTCAAGAATTTGATTTTGATTATTCAAAGAACAACAAAATATCAGAAAAAAGAAAAGAAAAAATCCACCAAAGCGTTGGATCTCTTTCTTCTTTCTCTTTTTTATCCAATCGGTCTTCTACCCGCATATCACTTTATTCAGGTCTCCTTCATAGAGTTTAATTAATATATTTTCAGAGAGAGAGATACAATTCGTGCTTTTCGAAAAGCAGTACATAAATCAAAAGAATTACATCAAATAATTTAGAGGATAAACAACAAATGAATTTAAGTTCAGTGATTTCCCAATGTCAACCGCAGTATGAAAGGGAATGTACAGAACCATTTAATTCTCCCATACTAACAAGTATGAAGTTCCCGTCATGTATCCTACTAGGAGAGGAACAAAACACTTCAGAAACCTACACCAATCAGATCACATATGTATCGACAAAACACTTCGCCGGTGCCGGAGAAAAAAGCACTGTTGCCGTGGTTTCTCTAATTTCTGAAAAAACAAAATATCAGAAAAAAAAATAAGAAAATGTGTGAGAGTGATGATATGAGAGTTGGAGAGTACCTATGACAGTGAAATGGTCGGATGATCGCCGGTGGTCAATGTAGATGGCCGGTGGTTTCTCTGATTTGAAATGAGAAAACAAAATATCAGAGAACAGGGTTGAAAAAACAAAATAGCAAAACAAAATATGAGTGTTGGAAAATACCTGGTCAAGGTGAATTCACCGGAGCGGTCGCCAGTGCCGAAGAAGGAGAGGTTGGGTAAGGGGAAAAGAACGGGGTCAGGGGAATCCAATTCAAGCATGTGGGAATGTAGAAATGAGTAAATGAGGGTTTTGACTCGGTTTTGGGCCAGTTTTGGGGCTAACGGGACAAGTTAACGGCCGTCTAGTTAGCCCCACACGCTGGAATGCCGACCGCGTGCGGAAGGACAGATGGCGGACGCTCGGCATGTGGAGCGTTTGTGGGGCGAAAGGCGGTGGGGCACAGATTTGAACTCTGTTCGCACACCGCAAGGATGCGCCACGCGTCCTTCCACGCATGCAACATCTAAACCAGCGTTTAGCATTCCTCACCATTTAGTTCTATGCTCAAATGAATTATTTTCAGGGTAAATTCCAGCGTGCGGAAGGATAGATGGCGGGATGCTCCAAAATAAAACAAAGAAAAGGGGAAAGAGACGCTAATTCATCAAAACCCTAACCTTTCAAACCTAGAAGTTCCACTATGTGGTGAATAAAAAAAATGAGATGAAGAACTCGACTGTTCATATGAGATGGTGCGTGTTACCCAACTTTGGAGTTTGGTGGAAAAAGATGAGATGAAGAGAATTTGGGAAAGAGTTCAACTGTTAATTGAGTGTGCTAGTGGGAAACGCTGCAATAGGATCTACTGATGAGCTTAGTTTTAGGAAGTAAGGGTGGACACCATCAAAAGGTAGGTGGAATTTTGGGCGTAGCAGTAGAAAAAGAAATTAAACTCATTTTGAAAAGAAGTCGTAAGTATGTTAACAGATTTAGTGACGAGAAAATAAGCTAATAAGTCAAAATTATGTTTTCAGAGTTGGAAATTAATAAAAATAATAGATATTCTTTGAAACCAACCAACACAAGTTAGTAGTATCGATCACTCATAAAATGCGACATTAACATGCATTTGGTTTCTGCATCGGCTAAAACTAGATACCACTAGGTGAGAGTAATGGGTAGAAAAAAAATCAGGAGTGATCGTAGTAACCAAGCAAACAAGATTGATCGAACAACTTTCTCTCTATGGAGTTAGGGATGAACTGAACAAAAGAATAACTCATTTTCTTCTACCGCATTTTCAAGACTCCAACCAAATCTCTCCTGCTTTCCAATTAGAATCCATTCTTCCGACTGCCACTTGTTTAAGAGCAGAGTTGATCTTCGACCAACTTTCCAGCAATGCTGATCTCTCGTCCTCTTTTTCTTATTTTGGTTCTTCACTCAGCTGTTATGGTCACTTCTCAGAGATCCAGTACTAACAACTTTATGGGCAATCTCACGAAGCAAGAGGGTTCGGAGTTGGGTTTTATTTTGAAAATTCTTTTCAAACCCTGATGGTGCTGGTGTCAAAACGCTGTTCCAAATCAGCAAACCAACCGTTTTGTGGATGTTCGTTCCAAACCTTTGGAGATACTGGTCGTCCATTTCCAACCGCAAGTAATAGATGTCGGTGCCAGAGATGCCAGTGCTGGTTGCCAGAGGAGACAATGAGATATTTCATCGGAACCGGTGTTGGTGGTGGTGCTGGTGTTGGAAGTAATAATAAGGGTAAGTTGGATATTTTTGAAAGTATAACAGTCACATGATATACATCTGAATGGTTTATGATGGAACATTAGCGGTAAGGGAAGTATTAGTCAATTGTCAAAAACGGTAAGGGTAGTGTTAGTCAGTTTTTAAACAGTAAAGGTACACTTAGTCAATTAACTAAACCATAAGGGTAATTTAAGAAATTTGCCATTATTTTTCATTTTCTTTCCCGCTTCTCTCTCTCCATAACCACCGAACCCCGTTCTCTCCCTTTCCAACTAGCAGCCATAAAAGGCATCACTAGCGACTGGCAGCAAAAAACAGGTTTTGGTTCTTTTTTTTTCCCTTTCCCAAAGCCGAATGCCTTTTTGTCTTTTAGAGTGTTGTAGTGTATAGCTTATGGGGTTGTCCACAAGTGGAGCCTGAATCATTGGGTGAGTATCATTGCCATCAAACCGGTTATGGTCAGGTCTTTCATGGCAGAAGAAAAAATACAGTGTTTCGGCTTTGAGAAAGAAAAGAGGAAAGAAAACGTAGAGTTAATAGGGGTTTTTGGTTTTGAATAGAAGCGGAAGGGAAATGAAAATAATTCATTTAGAGGAGAGCTAACGGTGTGAGAGCTAAACGCCATTTGCTCTCCTGGCTCTTCTTGCATAGATTTAGACATAAAACGTTTGACACATCCTTGTTCTAGAAACAAAGCCTGCACTGAGTTCATATCTGCTCCCCACAAAGCATGCCTCACACCAACCTCACAACACGTATCAGTCGTGCATCTGAAACATTTTCCCATGAATTAGAAATTTATAGACACAAGATGTTCTAGGCGCTATATATCCTAAGAGATCGGTGTGAGGCACGGTCTGTGAGGAGCAGCTCCTATCTCGCTTGTATTAATCAAAACCCATTTCGAGCATTTCACACGAATTCAGTATTCACAAGACTGTACATGAACTGCTTGCATTGAGAATATTTTCTTATAAATAAAAACATATAACTATAGAGTTATTTTCAAATACACGGTTCACGTGGCTGTAGTGTGAAAGCATAAAAAAGTAGTTGTAGTGTGAACATGGTGTTGTGAGTAATGAATCTAACCTCAAAATAAAGTGCCCTTAAGCCTCCGTTCAGTTTGTGGAATGGGGATGAGAAAAAGGGAATATTCTAAAAACATTCAATTTTTTGTTTTGAGGGAAAGAGGGGATGGGATGAGAGAAATGTGGGATGTGAAATCCCAATATCGTGGCTTCGGTGTCACACCAAAACAATGCAACCCTGATGGGAAAACTCAAGAAAACTCGAGTTTCCATCTCCTTCCTCCCTCCCGCATGCCTCGTCCATTTGAGCTTCATTGGTTTCATAGGGCGTTGATAATGATGCCCTCTAACAGTGACCAACTCAACTGCCACATGATTAGTAATAACAAGCGAGACATTCGTGGTTGTGATTCTCCTTTTTGCAGTTGATGAGATGTGGCCTGAGACCGAACAATGAAACAGGGGAGATATCTTCTCGCCTCTAATCGTCTTCTCCAACAACAATGATAGTAGAGACTTAAAGAACAATGAAACAGGGGAAGTTTCCTCTCGCCTCTCATTGCCTTCTCCAATAACAATGATAATAGAGACTTGAAGCCGAATGAAAGCCAAGAGAGGAGAGATTTTCAAGGGATGACTGCTACAATCTTCTCTGTACGGGTGAGGCTAATGACAAGCGGGATAAGGCAGCCGTTACTAAGAGTTGTAGTGGCAGCGATTGGGAGGAAGAAATAAGGTTGCCGCTACTAAGAGCTGCAACGGCAATGAAAAGGGAGGAAGAAATAGGGACGATGAATGTGGCAGGAAGTCGGATGAGGGAGGAGAAATAGAAAAAAAAAAGAATGGAGGGAGAGAGGGAGAGAGAGAATGAGAGATCAAAGAGGAGAGAGATCGCCGTTGTCACTCCTCTGGTTCGAACGACAAGGAAAATGAACAGTTGATTCCCTCCAATACTTCGATCCCCTTTTACACATTCTCATCCCATCCCATCCCAATAAAACCAAACAATGAAAAATTAAATTTTTACACTTTCTCATCCCATCCTATCCAAATCTTCCCACAAACCAAACGGAGCCTAAAGGTTTAATCCTTGTCGATGGATTTTTTTTTGTAAATATAAAATATGACTTTAAAATTTAGAGTAAGCAAGGTGCAAATTTGTTAGTTTGTAAGGATTCCTCATTGTATCGAAGGCTTGGGATCGAATTCTGTTAGATGGGCTATTCTTATTGTGTAGTCTCATGGAGCAAAACAAAAAAAAAGGTAAGGGCAAATTTTTTAAATTACTCTTATGATTTAACTAATTGATTAACTCCACCCTTAATGTTTAGAAGTACCCTCTAAGTTTTATGATAATTGTCAGTGTTAAACATTGGCGGAAAAATCAAAAAGGTCAAATTTACTCTTCATTTTTTTTTCATATTTTCAAAATAAAATAAAATATAAAATTTACCCTCCAATCCCAAGCGTCGATCCTTGTTGGTAATCCGAAGACCGGTAATTGAGCAACAACCACAGAGATCTCAAGCCATCGAGGAGCTGATCAAGGACAAAGAACTCTGCATTTTATTCTCGGATCAGAATTCTACATTTTCAATGATAATCTCTCTCTCTCTCTCTCTCTAATCAGTACTCAGTATTTTTCTTCTCGGATTATCTACGTTAGAATCCGTTCTGATCAAAATTTCTATTATCGATACTTTTGAAAGATTCAGCTTTGGTATTGTTGGCTTTGTTGATGGTGGTAGTTATAGTTGAATTGTTGATCCTTTATCCAAACCGAAGAGGAACTCAGTATTATTTTGTGTTGCAGATGCTGAAAGAAGATGCATAGATTGTATGGGGAGTTGTGTGTGCAGAAGATTCTTGAGAAAACTGCTCTCGTGCTATCACTTGTTCCAGTGGCAATACCACATCTTGTTAATACTTATGATATGAGAAGAAAATCAGAATTCTAATTAGAGTTTCCAAACCGATGTTGTGGTTTCATACAATAGAGCTTGAAGGAGGCAAGGGGTTTGGATGATAAGGTCGATACTCCTGGTCTGAGAAGAAAACCAGAGTTCTGATTTAAGAGAGAAACAGAGAAAATCAAAGTTTTGATCAGAGTTTCTAGACCGATGTTGTGGTTTCGAATAATAGATCTTGAAGGAGGTAGAGGTTTTGGCTAATGGTTAAAATGATAAAAGAATGGCAAGGGAGCGGAAAAAGAGAAAATTAGGGGAGGAAATGAGGCTAGAAAAGGGTTCTACATTGGAATCAAGTGGAGATTATAGGGGAGTTGTGTCGTTGGAACTCCTTAGTTCTTGCCGAAAGGGACGATGAACAATGGAGAAACAAAACAGTAGAAAATTGCTAGAGCCTAGAGGAGGGGAAAAGAGATTGGGAAGGAAAGAGAAATGGGAAAAAAGGAAGAACAAGAAGTCTGCCCAAAAGCAGGAGGATTTTTCCGCCGCTGTTGGTCGATGCTTCGGGAGGTTGAGGACGATAGATAGTATTGGTGAATGGGGAGTTGTTCACGGTGGCTAAGCTTCTAGTCGCTGATGATTGAAGCTTATAGTCGTTATTTGATTTATAGCGGTGACCATTCGATTAAGGAAAATGGCATTTTAGTGGAAAAGACATTTAATGAATTTTTGATAATAGACCAGCTACGTGATGTCGCATGTGAACAACATATGAAGGAAAGTTAATGGCAAGGGTGGTTTTAGACAATTGTTAGAAAACTTAAGGGTACTTTAAGTCAATTTCCAAACACTAGGAGTGACTATGTCCATTTTCTAAACCATATGAGTATTTTAAGAAATTTTCTCAAAAGGTAAATTACACTAAAAAGACCTCCTTGGGTCAATGATAAAGATTCCCTTGTACTTTAATTTGCGAAAAAACCCCTGAATTTTTATCATGCGACAAATACCCCTATTCATTGAGTTAAATGATAGGATGCATTAAATTATCAAAATACCCTCTTGGACTTTCTTTGTTTTCTTTTCATTGTCCTTTTATCTTAAACCCTAACATAACCTAATCTTCATATTCCCTTCTATGGTCTTTGTTGCCAATCACCATTTTCTCTTCTCCCATTGCTTCCATTTATACCCCTAGCTGGTGCCAATCACCACTCACCCTTAACATTCACCATCAATTACCCACACGAATAGCAAAACATGACGATCCTTTCCAGGACAAAAGATACAAATTGAAGAGAATAGAACTAATCAATCGTCGTTGTGTCGCTTGAATCCATGGTGATTTGGCTGGTGATGTCTTCTCACCATTCAAATAAATAAGAAAGGATAGTTTGGGGATTTAAAAAATTTAAACAACTGAATGATTTTTTTTGAACTGACGAAACGCTAACAGAGAGGGGGATTTGTCTAACGGCTAAAGTTCAGGGGTCTTTGTCACAAATTAAAGTACAGGAGGATCTTTTATCACTGACCCAAAAAGGAAAAAAAAACTTTGCGTAGGCCTGTAATTAGATAGGATGTATATAAATTAGATTCAATCATGAAACCTTTGATTCAATCTGATCATATGCATGTGAGGTAAATTAGAATTCAATCGAGTCAGCTAGATTTTGGATTTCACTAGAAATTGATGGAATCAAACAAACAAAACTTTAAAAACAAGGGAATAGAAAGAACCTATTAATACAATCGTTCAGGTTTCTTGTTCTCATAGTATCATTTTTCGAGGTTGGTGCCAGTAGTAGCTACTTAGATATTAAACTAATTGACATTTGAAAAATAGAACCAAACAAAATATATAATTGGAAGAAAGCAAATATCATTAAAAAAACTAAGGCTCCGTTTGAAAGGAGTAAAAATACAAATATGTAGAGTGTAAAATTATGTATTTTGTATATATTTGTACTGTATATATTTGTGTTTGTATTTCTTCCAATTTGGAAAGAGTACAAATGCAAATATGTAAAATGCAAAACCTTATATTTTATATTGTATTATATGTATTTGTACTGTACGTATTTGTATTTGTACTATTTCCAAACTGGCCCAAGGCAAAAGAGGAGTGACAAATATTGGATGGTGGTCCAGCAGCACTCCCACAATCAGTTAGTGTAAATGCTCAATTGGGGGTTTAGCATTTTGCGGGTAATTTCAAGGAGGGGTTGGGAATAATTTTTAGTGTTAGTGTAAAAGTGAATGTGGAATGGCTGAATGACATGTTTACTTTTCAAACTTACCAAGTATTTCAATTAGGGGTGATCATGGGCCGGGCTTTGCACTTATGAAAAGGGCTATAGCTTAGGCCCGGGCCTGGCCCGGCCCAGGGTTCCGGACTAATGTCACTCATATATAAAACATTATATATCTATATATTAGATGACATAACATGCATATAAACTTATTTTATACATTATATAATATAAAATATTACATATAATATAAATTATACATGTCATGTTATAATATTTATATATAAAATATATAATATAATGTAAAATAACATGTATACATACATACATATATATATATACACACATTATACACAAAATATGTAAGTTTAAATATATGCGGGCCGGGTGAGGCCCGGGCCGGACTTAAAATATTAAGCCCAAATCCAACCCTAAAATTTGCGGGCCTAATATGGACCTGGGCCCGAGCTGGGCCTGAACACAAAATCTAAGCCCAATCCCAAAATTTTCGGGCTGGACTTGTGCAAATTAAGCTGAAATGATCACCCCTAATTTCAATCGATGCATATAACAATAAATATACTGAAGTCGAGTTTTTATCGAATTAGATTGAGGTATATCCGAATCTAATCCAATGACTACTTGGATGCTGTTAAACCATTCAAGTCCGATCTGTTTATTATATTGATAATCCATACGAAACAGTATAAGCCGATCAGATATTGGATCAGGTCACAGGTTTTCAGGTACCATTGGGCAAACTGTTTGAAGCATTCGCCACCCAAAAAGAGTTGGGTTGGGTTGAAGTGCGATTTAGAGTTAGGGTTGAAAGTATAAATCCGACTTAATTTTGGATTGAAGCCTTGAGCGATAGACTTGTTCATTAGTTGCACTCAAATCTAAATATTGACAAATTCCATATGATTCATTTGTAGCCTAGCTAAAATATGACGATTCTCAATCTTTCCAAACTCCAATGCCATGGTTGTCCATAAGATGTCATGGATGAATTTGATATATTTTGATTTAATACAAGGTTGATAATTTATCTTAAGAACAATTATCCCTTCCACTAAGATATGTTTGGATTGGGGTTATGAGTTTGAGGGATGAGCTACCCCCGTTTGTGTAGCCCTATGGAGCAAAAAACTTATATATGTTTGGTTTGATAGAAAATAAGGGAAAAAAAAAGTTGGGGCAATTCCTTTCACTACCAAGGCAACCTTCTATTTTTTCCTTAATTTCTATCAAATCAAATACAACTTGAATATCAACATAGAAGAAAAAAATATGAAAAAAAAACTAAAATTATATTAGATTCAATGTCATCTTATTATAAAAGTGCCACCAATGTAAATAATTTAAGATGATTAATAATAAATCCATAGTCATATAATATAATGCTATTTAATAATTATTAATTTCATGATAGTGCATAGAGAATCATTGACGACATAGTAAGAAGTGATTTGTTGCAAATTGAAGGAGGTTAAAAGGATAGAAATAGACCAAAACATACATGGATGTAAGCTGTAATGATTTAAATGACAATAGTTTAACAATTTACATGCCACTATGGAATGATGAAATAGGATTTTGGATGTTGATGACAAATGAATTATTAATTTCATGATGTTTAATTAATTGTTATATATACACACAAGCATTAATTAACAAAGTAATCATAATTAATTGTTTGTTATCATTTAAATAATTTAGACTTGTTTTTTATTAATGGATGATTAATAATAATTATGGTTATGATGCCAATAGGTTTTCATCAAATTCACAGGGGGTGCGATTGGTCAAAGCCTTCTTGATATAATGTCTTTCTGGCATCATGTATTTACCCTAATAAATAATTAAAACATTGTATACTAAATAACTAATATGTAATATATAAATAATTAGTAAATGTTTGTAACTAATTAAGTAAAAATTATAGTAATAATTTTTTATAACATTAATTATTGAAGTACTAGTTATTTGTTATCGTTAATTATGGGTAATAAACATTAAATTGTTGTTTTTACACCAAATTAAATTGTTAAAACAGGCATTCCCATTCTTGTGTGTAAAATTCCAAACTATCTAATTTCAAACATCATATATTAGAGCAACATTATTTGTGGTCCCATGTGTGTGTGTGACAAGTCCGGATCTTCTGTCCACGAGAATTTTGCCCATGTTTATCGCAATCACATATAGAAAACATCTCATCCCCTGCATAATATTTTATAGAGGGAGATATTCCCAATTCACAGGATGTAGTGTATTATGAATAGACGTAACCAAAGTTCTCGTGGACAGAAGATCCGACTCATACACTACACATTTAATGCTATCCAACATGACCTTACTCAAAGTCGTGCAAATTGCATCCTCGCCTTAAACCATTTGTGTACAAGAAATTGGCAACCGTTTTGCCAATTTGTTGACTATCAAATAGCAATAGTTGACATTGGTGTTAATTCTTCCCTCAAATACTATGTATTTTTTATTTATTATCATTTGAGTTATCCTTGGTGCTCGGAGAGTTTCAAGGATCCAAATAACCAAACTTTTAAATTGGCTTTAGAGTTAGGTTATGAAAGATCTCTCTCATACCTAGATTTCCCTTGGGATATATATCCTAAATATTAAAAGCACAATTGTTATAATAAATGTTAAGTTGTTTTGGTAAATTTACAACCCTACCACGATTTCAACACCAACAACACTAATACATAACAGGATGGAATCAACACCAACAACACTAATAGGAGAGTAAGAAGTCCTCTCACCATGGAGCTCACATGTATTTCATCTTCCTATCCTTTCTTACATATGTATATATTTATTTTTAAATTAAATCATTTAAAATATAATAAGTCAAAATTAAATCCCTAAAGGGTCTTCATTATATAACATAAAATCAATATTTACTCCATGATAAGACCATTCTTAAATCCCAATTTTAATAAAAGTCAATTAAGTAAAAATATATAGCCTTGTATTTAAATATAGTCACATGTCAAGGGAGAGTTGTATTAGGGATGGGTACATAAAATAAATAGATTGTACGTGAATGTTATGGATTTACTTGAATATTTCAGCCAATATATGGTTCTTCTAAAATATGCAATTTTAATTTATTGAAATACGTACAAACATTGAAATATAATGCAATGAAACCCGTCCACAACCAATTCACATACATTTTTTCAATTGAGAATCACATGAAACACTTTGACGCATTGAAATGCACAAGTCACTCATTATATTATCAGGATTGATCTTAATGGGATCAAAAGGCGAGGCATCAAATGGATAATATTCCTGGCTTTGATTTGCTTAGGTGGTGTTTGGTTTGTGGTTTAAAAATGGGTGGTTGTGTTTCATTATCATACCACCTCTTTCTGAAAAATAAAAATATTGGGTTCTGATGGTGCTTAGATAGCCCACATTCCTATTGAATGATAGCTTGGACGGAGGGATGCTAAGGTCGACAGACCGGTCTGTAAGATATACAAAGTCAGAGTACTCGGGGCTTGGACCCGAGTTGGGCACTCCGACGCTTAAGTTAGTTGAGCTGATTGCAATGAGGTAGGGAGTTAGAGAGCAAGAAAGTAATATATTTTGCACTTAATTGCATGAATTTTGTGAAGGAATGGAAGAGTCTTTATATAGGCTTTGGGGTCCAAGAGCCATGTTCGAGATATTCGGGAGTGATAGGCCTTGTCAGCCCACTGTCTTCGGGGCGTGTTGCATCGACGTTGGCGACGATCCTCATCTAGTCTCTCCGAAGCGTGCAGGGATCAGGGTCACCCCTGCCAAGTGGGTGACGTGTCAATCGCTGGTTTTCGGATCCAATAGGTATGCTAACCAGATTATGACAACTTGCTACGTAGGTTGGTACCCCATAGGCCGATTGGCTACTCGAGTCGCTGGCTGCCCAAATCGGGGAGGTCAAACCAACATCCAAAGCCATCGGCTTGTGTCTCATGAGGTGATGTGCTTCACTCATCGGCTTAGTGCCCAGAGATCGGCTGGCTATTCGCTGCCCAGGTTGAGGAGGTCAAGCCAACATCCAAAGTCATGATGTTCTTCCTTAGGTTGAGATGCAAGTCGGGTTAGTTGAGATGTCGGTAAATGGTTTGGATTAACAACTCGCCCTGTCATAATTGGTTGGTTAAATCTCTTCTCATCAGGTTTGAATCATCGCAAGCATACTGTTATTTATTGTTGTGATTTGTTTCGAATCACATTGAACCACAATCATTGTTATGTTCAAGGTTTATTTACACACATATAAGCAATTCATCTATCACCATTCCATTTCGATTGGCCAGTAGAGAAACAAAAAGAAAACACAAGACAATTACATTATTGTAAATCTCACCAAAAGCCATCTTCCAATACACTCACCGTTTTAGCTCTCATATTTTTCAAACACCTTTTTCTTGGCCCCTAATATACGAGATACAATGTTACTTTTAAGGTGGGATGAAAGGTTATTTATACGAGAAAAGCCTATAGGTTTCATAGCTGAGATTGGTTCTGCTCTTTACAGATCGCATCTCACACCAATCTCACAGGTACATTCCATTGCCTACAGGGAACATCTCCTATATTTATGTGTTATTATTCATGGAAGATGTTTCCAATACAAGAATGATGTGTCCATAATATCAGTGTGAGATGCACTGTATGAGGAACAAATCCCAATTCCACATAGCTACGGGATATCACAAATCCCGCAAAATCTCACTACGAGTATAAAGTATAGACTCGAGAATCCAGGCTATCATACTAGGCTTTTGTTATTTGCAATTTCAGGCTACTTGAACTTGCAAGTTGCTATGCCATTCCAATGCAATCTGAGACACCACCCTACCATGTGTCCAAGTGACTTATCCATTTCATATGCAATTTTATATAATCGCGGCATCCACCTGATCTGCGACGCTAAATCCAATTGCAACTGATTAAACTGTAATTCCCTTGACGCTATGAGTCCATATTGTGAGAGCTCCACCACACCCCTTGGGTGGCCATTGCCATTGATTGGCTATGTGTTGCTTCCACCACAAACCAATTTCGTCTACGGGCTTTTCTCAACTTTACCTGGGTCTAAATCATGGAGCAGATAAAAAAAACTGGAGTTCAATGCATAAACACAATCATTGTATAGCTATTTATTTGGCGCATAATAATAATAATAATAATAATAATAATAATAATAATAATAATAATAATATTAATACACTGAAAAATACAATATAATATGCTAAAATATAATTATATATTTTGTTACATATATCAAATATAAATTTTATTTTATAGATAAAATAATATGGCCCGACCTTAGAGGCACATTTCACCATGCTCCTGTATTATTAGAGTTCACATCTACGCCCTACAGTACATCTCGACCTTGTATTGAGAACATCTCCGGGTACCGTCGACACATGCACGAGCATGTATGTCATGCTCATGCATCCGTTCTTCGACCAGTAGCCGATATAACCGGGTTTAAGCAAACGATTGGTTCATATCAAACCGTAGAGGCAATGAGACCAGTAAACCCGACTCTCATCGATCTAACCGGGTTAGAACACGAAAACAAAACCACCGCAGGTCCTCCACTCGAAATGCAAGTGCAGGAAAATCTAAAATCTATCCGTGAGACCGTGACTCCCTTCCCCCACCCCTCTGGCCCTCTCCCTTCCCTCGCCTCCGAAGTTCTGTAACGTCCACTTAAGAGGGAATGCACTAACTCGCGAATTCATCCAATTTCTTCTAACTGCATTCCTGGAGGACACTTCGATTTTTCAGGTTAGAGTCACTGGGCTGTTCTTATATATTGAGTTCGCTGCATATGCAGTTGGGCATCTACGAACTTTTTTTTTTTTCTCGTTGGAAAATCAGAGCTAATTTAATTATATCATTCTGAAACTAGAGTTTATTTTCCTACTTTGTTTGGTCTAATTCGGAAGATGTGCTGTAATAAAAGTTTATTACCGTGGAAGTTCACATAGTTTTGCAGTTGAATTTCGGGAAGGTCTAGTTTTCCAAGCACTTGGTGGAAACAAGAAACCTGTCAGTTGTAGTTTGTACATTTGGTTTTACGGGTTTATCCCTGAATTTCTCCTCTTCCTGTATTCAAATTTGATTTAATCAGGTGAAATCATTACGTGGAACAAAGATTTTCGAGTAAACCAAACATTAAATCTAGAAGCCTTTATGGTTTCGTGTATGGATTTCTTGAAATCTCAGCAAATATATATAACTTCATTCTTTTTGTTTTAATTTGTTACATGTAGTGATGGGTAGAAAGAAGCAAGCACGTCCCCGACGGTCAGGAGGAATGTTAGAGGACCTTCATAGCAATGGAAGAAATTTAGAAAATTCCACTGGTTTTGAAGATGCAAAAACTGAAGAAAAGTTTAGTGATTCTAGTGAACCATTTCTCGTAGAAATTGATTGGAGTTCCTATAACTTGGATGAGCACCATGACATTGCGGAAATCATTCTCACAGATTTGAAGTTCAGTGAAGGGTATTGTGGCTACAGATTCGCAGAGGATTTACGCAAGGGTTCTAAGTTTTCACTTCGTTTTCTGCTGCAGAATGTAGAAGAGTTCAGTAGTCGTCTTAGGTTAGGTCACTGGCCTGTGATATCTGCCGATTGTATCTCTTTGGAGTTCTTAGAAACACGTAGGTTGGAGGATAAGGAAACAAAATCTGTAATATTAACGGGGAGTTTTGATGGGCCAGATGAGGGAGTGTCAGGTCTTGTACACTTGGTTAGTCAGAAAATTTTGATGCTGAGGTTGGTTAATGATCCTGAAGTTGAGGAAGTTTCATCTCTCAGTGTGAGAGTGGAGATATTTAATAATGCTTTTGTTACATGCGACACACTTCTGGAGAACACTAGGCAGCTTTGGAAAAGGAGTATGATGAATGTTATGGCTTGGTTGCGGCCAGAGGTTATAACACCAGAAGCTATATATGGTAGTAGTAAAATGAACCTTGTGGAATTTAGTACACATAAAGTGACAGGTTCTGGCAGCTTTGTCTCTAAGAAACGTGCTAGGTTTGATGCTGCTCAGTTCTATGAAGCCATTAAACCATCCAAGTGAGTAATATTGTTTCTTAATGTTGTTTCATCTTCTTGTATATTTTGTTCATGTAGAACATTAAAACCCTGGATGAAATGTAATGCCTCTGACTTTTGATTTTTATTCTCTATATTATTTATGGCTTATTAGCCAACGCCATATGGTTGGGACAAGGCTTACATGATGATGATTATTTATTGCTTACAGACTGGAGCCAATGTTGGAAGATGAACTTCATGATTTGCTTCCTGAATTGAGACCATACCAACGCCGTGCAGTTTATTGGATGGTTCAACGAGAGAAGGGGGCTTCTGGAAATTGGATCCAAAGTGATCAAAATTATTTCTGTAGCCCCCTCTGTGTACCTGTGGGTTTCCTTGATACACGTTTGAAAATGTTTTACAATCCATTTAGGTATGATTTTCACCAGTGGTTTCAATTATACCTGGTTGGAGATATATCTTCACATACTTTTTCATGGTAATTATGTATAACAACCTATATGGGCTACACAACCGGGGGGAGCCCTCCACACCCCCCCAAGCCAGGTGAAGGGGCTTGATACTTTGATCCCAAGTCTCTGCTACATCTAGCCAGAGACCTTACCAGCAAGCTAGCTAGCATCTTATATCATACACACCATAATCATATGTTACACATGCATAAATGCATAATTTTGACACATCCAGTTTACTTCTCTTGTCTTTTATAATTAATGGAATTTTCTGAAAGTTAAAGAAGAGAGGATCACTTAAAATAAATTCTCTCCCCAGAACTTCGAATGAAAACAATGAATAAGATTTCTACAAGCTTCTTATTGGCTCAAGCCAAATTTATGCTTATTTCTTGTAGACTGTACTTTTATCCTTGTGGTCCATAGATTTTGTCATATATCAAGCTCCCATTGTAAAGAGAAAGCATAAGAAATCCTCTTTGGTAGATGCATCTCTTACATCCCTATATACGTTTGAAATAATTTTTTTTGATCAATAACACACCAATTTTATTAAGGAGATAGAAACTTTTCTTGTATCAAATGGTACAGAGAAGACAGTACAATAATAAAAGCAACTGCTGGCTGAAACAAAACAGCTCAGAAATATTACAAAGTTACATCAATCCCTGGACCTGGTGACCCCTACACAAGACTATCATTGTTTTTTTATTTTTGATAAATAAAACTATCATTGTTAACTCACCGTCCTTGCAAGCCCAACAGCTAATCCATTAGCTGCTCTAGGTATCCATTGGAATTAGCAGTTCAGGTTAGATGTTAGACTTTTAGCTTCTCTTATCTTCTGTCCTAATATCCAAGGGCCTTCTATTTCATTCTCCAACCAGCTGATTACTACTTTGCAGTCCTCTTCCACCATCAAGTTGGGAGCACTAAGAGAGCAGGCTAGTTTTAGTCCTTGAATGAGAGCATGTATCTCTGCTCGTAGAGAGTTTGCAACACCTAGAGGGCCTGAGAAACTGATTTTGATAATGCCTTGATGGTCTCTAACGACACCCCCTTATGCCTGATGGCCCAGGGTAACCAAGCCTACAGCCACAAAAATCAGATTAAGAGTCCTCCTTTCAGATACAGTCCATGAGCCTGTTGCCTTTAAATTCTTTACTGCTCAATACTCAATACACTGTCTTAACCATGATTGTCTCTAAGAACATATTTTTTTCTACTAAATCCTTACTTTTGAAGATTCTTGCATTTCTTTCCCCCCAAATATTGAGAGTTGTTTCTCTGAAATATTAGAAGGACATGGCCAACTCAGTTTGTAAAGAAGGAAGATTTGAGATGATATCTTACATTAGTAGGAGCAAGGGAGAAATAGATGATCAATACTCTCCCCATTTGAAAGGAAAAGAATGCATACATGAGGGGATATGCACCAAGATTTACTTTTTCTTGGAGATTGTCACAATTATTTACTATCTTAAGAATCACTCCCCAAATAAAGTCTTTAACTTTTGGTGGTGAAGGTCCATCCCAAACCTCATAACATGGAAAAGGTATAGGTGACAAAAGGGGCTTTGTTTAAAGCTTTAAAAAGGATTTGCAAGAGCATTTACCCAAAGGATCCACTAACCATACTCTTTTGTCTTGATCCTCTCTAAGGAGGAACACCTCATTGAGGATGTCAAACAATTGAATTACTTCCCCATTCTCCAAATTTCCAAGACAACCCCTAAAGCCCCAAGTTCTAAGACAATCCATAAAGTAAAGGGAGAGACAATTTCCCCAACAACTTTATTCTTGTGGGTGGACAACGGATATAGTATAGGATATTGTAGTGCTAATGTTAATCTTCCCACCACGTATCTTCCTAAAACCTCACTTTGTTCCCTGCAACAAGGTCCATCTTCACAAAATCAAGAAGACAACCCATAAAGTAAAGGGAGAGAAAATTTCCCCAACAACTCTATTCATGTGAGTGGATAGGGCACATAATGTCTAGGAGATTGTAGTGCTTATGGTTTATCTTCCCCCCAAATATCTTCCCAAAACCTCATTTTGTTCCTTGAAACAAAGTCCATCTTCACGAACTCAAGAAAACCACTGGAGATTGATTTTTAAGTGGCTCTTCTTGTGTGTCTGGAATCCCAACTATTAAGATGATGATCATATTTACCTTTTATTAAGGAATGCTAAAGATATTGATTTTCAACCAGTAATCTTCAAAGCCATTTCCCTGAAAGTGCTGAATTTCTATCTTTAAGCTTTTATATCTCAAGTCATCCATCCCTTCTCAGTTCTCTCTTACAAATATCATGTCAATTCAACAACAAGCAACTCTTTTTTGCTGCACCAGGTTCCCAAAGGAAGTTCCTAATGATTCTTTGTAAGCATCAAATGATCTTATTTGGGGTTCTAAAAATAGACATTTAGTAGACAGGGAAGTTAGAGAGTGTAGACTTAATGAGGGTGATTCTGCCACCAAGGGAGATGTAGCTTTTTTTACACGTGGGTAATTTCTTAGAAAACCTCTCAACCACTCCATCTTGAAAAGAAGAGGCTTTAGGCTGTCAAGGGTAATACTTTATGGATCACATCATCATCCCACAACGTAAAATGTCTGGACACTTCTCCAAAACCTTATGGTTCATATTTATCTCTGCCACAACAGATTTTGCAAGGTTGTGTCATTTGCAAAGTAGATGTGGGAGATATTCTCATTGTCACTACCGATCCTTAACTCTCTAATCACGGCCTTGCATGCTTTAACATTTAGCCTACACAATACCTCCACATCCTAGAGGAAGAACAAGAGAGGGAGATAGTGGGTTCCCTTGCCTTATGCTGCGGGAGGCTTTAAAAAACCTTTTGGAGACCTGTTAACCGGTATAGATAAATAATGAGGACAGATAAACCATCATTCATTTGATCCACCACCTACCAAATCCCATTTTATTCACCACCGACCTAAATAAGCCCTAGTCCACATGGTTTCTAAGTCGAATTTTCATACGAAGAATTTCTTCCCCAATCACTTAGCTTCCTCTATCGCCTCATTAGCAACCAAAGTTTGATTAATAATTTGTCTTCCCATTATGAAGGCCTTGGGGCTTGGATATCACAGAACCAATAGCTGCCCTCAATTGCCTAGAAAGAACTTTAGCTATAATTTTTATAAGCTAGATATGAAGCTGACTGATCTGAAACCACTTATGATATGTATGAAATAATTGCATGTCTTGGGTCCTCTTCTTTTGAATCAGATCACTAGTGTTGATTCTTTCTAGAAACGTTTTGCAACAAAAACTACCCCCTTTGCGTGAAATAATTGGTGTCATGCCAGTTTGCAAAGACTATTTGGGAATGGGCTTCTTCTCTATTGGGTGTAGTTGGATCCCCCCTTTGAATCTGCAGAGCCTTTTTTTTTTCTTCTTTTTTCAGGTGGCATCTGAAAAGGGGTAGGACTATGTGGAGATGCCTAAGGGCTGTGGTATGCTGGTCTCTATGGGAAGAAAGAAACTCTAGGATTTTCTCTGAAATAGAGAGAAGTGCTGAAAACCTGAGAGATATGATTCATATAAGGGCGGTGCAGTGGCTGAAATCATCAGAGCTGTTCACAGATTATACAGAGGATGATCTGTTAAGGAAATGGGGAGAGATTGCTAGATGCACCCAGGTTAAAACAGGACTGAGTTTGTCTTGGACCCCTCCCCCCTTTGGCTTTATGAAACTGAACTTTGGTGGTAGTAGTAGAGGGAACCCTGGGCATTCAGGGGCTGGGAGTGTGTTTAGGGATGAGAATGGAAATGTCTCAGCCCTGTTCTCAGGTCCAATTTTGGTGGGTGATTCTCTCAGAGCCGAGATCTATGCAGTTATGGAAGGTGCCCAAAGAGCAAAGGAAATGAATATAAGAAGGCTTGTAATTGAAGGGGATTCGGAGGTGGTTGTAGGGTGGCTGAGTGAAGACAATACTGGGTTTATGGAATTACAACAATGAAAGGAGAAAGTTTAGGTGGCTAGTTAAAGACATGAAAATTAAGTTCAGCTGGGTGAAGAGATCTGCTAACTCGTTTGCTGATGGGTTAGCTAAGCAAGGGGTGGTGAGGGAATCTATGTTCTGGGCTCAGTTGTAACTCTAATTCCTATTCATGGGGGCTCAAGCCTCAGTTGGGGGAGATAAGAAAGTTTATCTCCTTTTTTTTTTTTTGACATCTGATAAAATTGGAACGATACAGAGAAGATTAGCATGGCCCCTGCGCAAGTTTATCTCCTTCTTTGTAATTAATATTTCTGATTGATTAATGAAATGTGTTATTGATAAAAAAAATGTGTGAAATAATTAACATGATCTTATGTGGAAAATAAGGACATGTTGATATACTTGGAAGGTAGAGGTATGTTATCCCGGTTCTCGAGTTATAGATAAAGTTAGAAGAAGTTCCAGCTTTGTTCTGATAATATTATTCAGATAATTTTTTCTCCAAAACCATTGGAGGAAAAATAATCCTCTTTTGCATTTTTTGCTATCAAATTAATATTTGTTTTGTTCACGCATTGCATTTATTAACATATTTTTTGAGGGTAACAATCATAATCTCTTAGTTCTCCAACCGTAGTTGACCTTAATCCATTTTCTCACATTGGTTCCATTTCATTTCCAGTGGAGCTGTTTCATTGCATCCGGAGCCTTTCTCATATGTCCCTGGTGGGATTCTTGCTGGTGAGTCCTGCTGCCATAATCTGTTAGACTGTCAAAACTATATTTAGTATTTTGAAATCTTGTGTAAGATACTATGAGACATGATTTCTCACCAACCACAGATGAGATGGGACTGGGAAAAAGTGTTGAATTGCTTGCTTGCATCCTTGCTCATCGAAAATTTCCATCTGAGGATGAAGTTCCTTTTCACAATGAAAAACAAGTTACTGGTGGTTGGAGAAATAGCCTCAAAAGATTGAAAAGAGAACGTGTTGAGTGCATATGCAGAGCTGTAAGTGAAAGCTCTAAATATAAAGGATTATGGGTACAATGTGATATTTGTGATGCTTGGCAGCATGCAGATTGTGTTGGTTATGTACCTGTAGGAACGAATTTAAAATATGACAGTTCACATGTAGAAGGCCACTGTAAGAATGGATCTGTAAAGTTACAAAAGCAGTTGAAAAAGAAAGGTGATACTAAAATAGTTGAAATGGATGGGAGTCATATTTGTCAGCCATGTTCAGAATTGATCCAAGCTACTGAATGTCCTGTTGCTACTGGTGCTACTCTTATAGTATGTCCAACACCTATATTGCCCCAATGGCGTGCAGAAATCATTCGGTATGCCCCTTACTTTTTGTTCTTGAAGTGGTTATATCTCTCAGAAATACAATATGATTATGATGCTGTATCTTCTTTTGGTTATCTTTCTCTTTAGTATTCTTGAAATCCATAAAGATGAGAAAAGTAAAGCATTCTTTATGCCAAATTTAGCAGTAAAATCATCTAATTTGTTCCTTCTGTTTGGCACGGTCAACATGGTTCTCCAAGCAAGTTCTCCCAAGGTACACTAGAATCCATGGTTAGGCACTTGAAGAGTCACCTTGAAAGAGGAAGTGTCCATTTGGGTTGGAAGGGGGCAGTCCACAAGATAAGGTTTATAATAGAAAAAAGAGGATTTTGGGGATTTCACCTAGAGAAGTTGGTCTGAAGGAGGTAGGGGGTGCAAGAAGGGGATGAGATTTTGGAGGCAGGGGGGGAGGGGGAGAGGAGGCAGAGGTGAATGGGGTTGGTGGGCAAGAAGTTAATGAAGGATCTCTAAAAGGGGAAGTGGAGATCGGTAAGTTAGTGGAAAGGGAGGTGTGGGTGGGTAGATCACTTGGCCTGTCTTTTGGGGTGGGGAAGGTTTTGCGAAAATTGCCTTTGAACAATTCAAAAGAAATAAAAGAGAGGAGAAAATTAGAAAAAGAACTGAGAAGATAAGAACTGGAACAAAAAAGGGGGAGAAGAGGAGTTCTTAGGAGAGGAAGAGTGAAGATCTGAAGACTCAAGAATATTGGGGGCATGAGGTCAGAATGCAATTTGCAAGCTGAGCTGTGCGGGTCTGAGGGAGGAAGAAGAAGGGCAATGGTAAGATTTCTGACTTGAGGATACAATTAGAGGTAGTTTCACTGCAGGATTAATTCTGGAAAGCCTCGATGCGAGTCTGAAGGGTGATCGAAGGGGGATGGACATCGGAGAGCTAATCTTGAAGGGTCACTAGTTTTCAGGGCAGTAATGTTAGAGTTCTTCTCTGCTGTTTAGCATTTCTGGTGTGTCATCTTGGACACCCATTGAGGTTGTAATACTTCTTATTTATTCTTCAAAAAAAAAAAGACCACCAGATGGATCTTTGAGAAATTTTTAGCTTTTTATTGTTTAAAATACTGAAATTGGTGGTTTTTCCCCATTAAGTATGGCAATTGACCTTTCTGAGTTTTTACTTAATACTTCTAAGTAAACCTCTTTGAAAGCTTATCAATTTGATTTTTCAATACAACCCTGTGTATGCTATTGATGACAGGTCACAGGTTGATGTAGAACTAGGGATGATTATGGGCTTGGGCTTTATCCCTAGACCTGTTCACGGGCTGCGCTTGAGCTTAGCTTTTTCCAAAATTTGAATGGGCCCGAAGCAGTGTAAAATGTTCATAGACTGAGCCCGAAGCCTGCCTGTGAATAGGTCTACCTACCTCCTAGTATATGGGTCTTCATGCAAAGCCCAGGCCTAGTCTACATGGGCTTGGTTTTGGGCTTTCCAAGTATGTATGTATGCATGTATGTATGTATGTATCTATATATATATCCACATGTATATGTATACATATACATATATATACACAGGTGTATACATACAAGTAATGAAAATTTTATTTATAGAATCAAGAAGTGCAAACGATACAAGCATCTCTTAGAGAGGTGTGTGAGGTGCAGCCTCTCCCATCATAATAAGCCAAGAAATTACAAATTACACCTGAGCCCAATACTATTGCTCCCTATTCACCTCTTGCTTAGCTAATGTATCAGCCATCCCATTAGCCAACCTCCCCACCATTATCTCCTCAAATTCATGTAACTTGGTAGTCATTTGAACTTTCTTAGTGTAATCCTTGTAGGTCCAAATTATTGACTCCGGTTCCTTCAGCTACCCCACCACTAGCTTTGAATCTCCTTCAATCATCAAGTTCTCCAAATTTAGCTCTTTTGCAATATCTATTCTTTGTATTACAACAAGAAATTCAGCCCTAATAGAGTCCCAAGCCTATATATATTGTGTATATAATAGAGCATAATGTAAATTATGTAATACGTATTATGTTACATAATATAATATTTTATCACTTGAATTCCAAAGAAGAGAGGCCAAAACTCCTAAAGATTATAGGCCAATGAGCCTTATTGGGAGTGTATACAAAATTCTTTCAAAGATTTATTTTTTTCATCAGTAATTCTTTTAAAGGTTCTCTCATAAAGGATCAATAAGGTGCTGCCCTCGATCATCTCTCCTTTCCAAGGTGCCTTTGTGGAAGGAAGGCAGATTGTGGATCAAAGTTTGGTAGCCAATGAGTGTGTGGCAGAAAAAAGAAAGGGTAGAGAAAAAGGGTTGGTGTGTAAAGTGAACCTAGAGAAAGCCTATGATCTGGTTAATTGGGAAGTTCTCCTATAAACACTAGAAAGGTTGGGTTTTGGAGCCAAATGGAGATCCTGGGTTAGAGGATGTTAAGTTCAGTCCATTACTCAATTCTTATTAATGGTGTAGCGAAGGATTTCTTTCCAACTGAGAGAGGAATTAGGCGACCCCTTATCCCCTTTTGTTTACCCTAGTGGCTGAAGTTTTAGGTAGAATGGTGGCAAAAGCTGATCTCCAAGGACTGATTAGAGGGTGGAGGTTAGGTAGGAATCAAGTGGTTGTTAACCACCCCCAATTTGCAGATGACACAATCTTTTTTTTGTGAAGGGGGCAATGATGAAGTAGTGGTAAACCTAAAGTTGCTGCTGGATAACTTTGTAGGGGTGATAGGTTTAAGGATAAATTGGACCAAAAGTGGTATTGTAGGGGTTAATCTGCAAGAAGGGGAACTCCTAAGATTTGCTGAGATTTTGGGGTGTGAGATTTGAAGTTGGCCATTTAGCTACTTGGGTCTTCCTCTAGGAGGAAACCCTAGATCAGATGGGTTCTGGAAGAGCCAATCATTGAAAGATTTGCTAGGAAGTTAGCTTTATGGAAGAGGAATTATATTTCTCTAGGTTGAAGGATAACCTTGATTAGAGCCACATTGGCAAACCTCCCTATTTATTTCCTATCAACCTTTAGAATACCTTGTAGGGTAGCAAGGAGATTAGAGAAATACATGAGAGACTTCCTCTGGGACCCAGGAGAGGAGAGGAGAGGAAGGTTCACTTGGTTAACTAGGAACAGGTTAGCAAGCCTGAGGACCAAGGGGGTTTGGGAATAGGGAACTTTTCACTTAGGAACTCAGCTCTTTTTGGAAAGTGGCTCTGGAGATTCCCTTTTGAGAGTGATAGACTGTGGCACAAAGTTATCTGACTGAAGCTTGGGATTCTTTGGATGGTTTGAAAGTTAATTGAGTTTGGATTCCTAGGGAACACAATCATACTGTAGATGGCCTAACTAAATTTGGTGTGTATTTGGAGCATTTGTATAGCGACAAGCTTCCTCCTTTGTAACTTGTAGGGGTTCCCCCCTGCTTTGTATATCTCCCCTTGACCCCCCCCCCCTTTTCTTAATAAATTCTGGTTAAATTTTCTCAAAAAAAAAGTTGTTGAGAGCATTCATGGGTTGAACAGAAATGGCTAGGATGCAAAAGTTGCCTTTCATGTTTCTTCAACTTCTCCTTGGAAAGCAATTCATGAAATCTGCCCTACCTTCCTTAATTCCATTCGGCTTGATGTGGGAAAGGGCAATAAAGTTCATTTCTGGGAGGATCTTTGGGTGGGAGAAACCCCACTCAAAGATCATTTTCCTTATCTCTACTTTGTCAAACCTACGTAATTTGGGAACACCTGGTCCAAATGTGGTTAACTGGACTCTAGGTTTCAGAAGGGGCCTCAGGGAAAATGAATGTGACTCTTTAGTTTAGTTGTTGGATCTACTAGGACAAGTTCACTTGGATCCATCCTTGAAAGATTCTAGAATCTGGATAGGCTCTTCAGATGGCCTCTTTTCTTGTTCTTCTTTTTTTAGTGTTCTTGCATTGCCTAGTATCTCAGTTGGGGAATTCCCTGTGAAAGAAATTTGGAGTAAGCCTATCCCCCCCAAAAATTCAAGCTTTCTGTTGGGGAATTTTCCTTGGCAAGGTAAATACTTGTGATATTTAATCCTCGGAAAGGATGGAAATATTTAATGATTTAGGAAAGAGGGAAGCTGATAATGAGAAACTAGAGGACATGAACTCTTTAGTTGTGAATATTCTGGGTGACTCGAGTAGGCTAAATGACTTAGGAAAGGTTAGCGGGTCGGATTTTAGGGGAAAGTGCTCTAAACCAGGTGGGATTAGAGGACCTTTAGCAACTCACTGGATAATCCCGATGAGTTATCTCTTAGGTTTGACAATCGATCATCTGAGTTCTTCCACCACAATGATGAGAGTTTGAATGGCTGCCCCAACCCAGTAATGATACAAAATTTGTCCTCTACAGGGGAAAATGAAGCAAAAGTTAGGGATGTTTTGGAAGGGGAAGTCGGAGTGAGTAGTAACGAAAGTAAAGCCAGGGAAGAGGGAGAGAATAGAAAAGGAGATGAGGAGATTGGGACGGAAGGAGCAAAAGAAAAAAGAGGTGTGGACGAAATGTGGGGGAATAGAGGAGGAGAGGAGGACAGAAGTGTTGAAGAGGAGGAAGGAGGGAAGAATGATCTAGGAACAGAGAAAGAAGGAAGTGAAGATGAAGAAGGTAAGATGGAGGGGAGGTAAGAACTTATCAAAGGAAAAAATACAGAACTTTCCCACTAGAGGAGAGTGGGGAATAAGAGCTAGAAGTGGATTCAAGGGAAGAAAATAAGTCTGAACCAGTGATGGATGGGACCCATATGGTAGAAAAGACTGCTAACATCGATGAAGTGGTGAATAGGGGAGTAGAAGTTAGCAGGATGTTGGATCTGTTTTTTCTAGGAGGGGAGGACTTTGCAGAAGAAGCATTTAGATCTGTGGAGGAAACCTCTGGGAAGAATGAAGGTTCGATAGATTCAGAGTTTTATCCTGATGGCGATAATTCGAAGAAGAAAGAAATGGAAGTGATTACCGGAGGTTGTGGGGATATCATAGAGAAGATTGAAGAAGAGGTCGAGGGGGTGGCTATTGAAGACAGGGTTTAGAAACCAACAGAGAATACCGAAAAAACGGTGGAAAATCTAACAAGCTTGTCAAAAAACCCAAAGGAATAGTAAAAAAATGACAACAAAATGGTTCTCAAAAAGCTGAGAAAGATGCTTGAATTGGTATCCTGAGGTCGGAAGTTTTTGTTTAGATAATTTTGGGCATTGTTGGGCGTTGGGCTGGATCGATATCTTGGTTTTTCGTCTTTTGGTTTTATATGTACTGTTATGGGGAAGGGATTTCATAGTAGGGTCTTATTTGAGTTTGGGCCAATCTTAGTTGATTTGGGTTTGTTTTTGCCTCTGAGGGTGCTTGCTTGAATTGGCTTTTCTTTTCGGTGATTGCTTATCACCCTCCTTGTAATCTTCTTTTTGTTTTAATATTTTTTTTTTGTTATCTTCAAAAAAAAAAGGTAAATACTTGTGATATGCTGCAGAGAAGAAGGCCTTTTGCTTGCCTTTCTCCCCATATGTGCTCTCTTTGTAAGGAAAGTGGTGAGATCCTTCTACATTTATTAATATCTTGCTCCTTTGTGCATCACATTTGGGAATTCTTTTGTATTCTCTTTTGTTGTAGGTGGGTTCCCCCTCAAGATGTGGAAGGACTTTTCAACCGAGATTTCTTGAGCCAATCAAAGAAAAGAGGGATGGTAATGTGGAGAGCTACGAAGGCAGCTATTTGCTAGGTAGTTTGGGAAGAAAGGAATAACAGAATTTTCTTGGAGTCAAGTAGAACAGTGGAGGAAGTGATAGACACTATAAAAGTTAAAGTAGCTCATTGGGTAAAATCCTTGCATAGATTCCGATATTTCTCAGTCACAGACATTTTAAGAACCTGGACAGAAGTAGCACAATCCTCAGGAGCGAAAGAGAAAGTAAGGATGGAATGGAAACCTCCAGAAGGCAACAGGATTAAACTGAATTTTGATGGAAGCTCTCTTGGAAATCCAGGACTGTCAGGTATAGGAGGAGCAATCAGAAATTCTGAAAGGAGGATATTGGATTTGTTCTCAGGGCCGATTGGCATTGGCAATTCACTAAAAGCTGAGTTATTGGCACTGCTACAAGGGCTGAAGCTAGCTAAGCAGTTAGGACTTAGGCATATTGAGGTAGAGGGGGACTCAAAGGTGACCATCTCTTGGGTTACAAACAAGAATTATTCCGTGGACCTTCAAACATGTGATTAGGGAAGTGGAAAAGATTGTAAAGGAGGTAGAGGCTGAATTTAAATGGGTCAGAAGGAGCGCAAATGGGCTAGCTGATTATCTTGCCAAACAAGGGGCATTGAGGTAACAATTGTTTTGGGCTGCACTGTAAAGCGGGACAGAAATATACTAGTTTGGACATTATTCCCATCTACAAGCCGTAAAACTTTATTTTAAACCTATTTTAAATAAAACTCTCTTTTGCCGATCGGAAAAAAAAATTCTTGGCTAGGTTGGGCTTGGCTTGAATGAAAATGGAATGGTCATCCTTGTGCATTACCTGTAGGTGTTAGTCTTCTGATCTTAAGCCTACACTCATTGAGCTACTATAGTGCTTACATGCCCCTACCAAAGTTTAAAATGTTGGTGTCCGTGGAAATATTGCTCTTCCAGATATAGGAAACATATGGAATGTCATACAGAAGTAATGTAAATTTTGATGGGAGCTCTTTTGGTGTTCAAGGGATGGCTGGTATAGGGGGAGTATTCCGGGATTCATTTGGCAAGCTGTTGACTTTGTATTTGGGTCCTATAGGAGGAGGTAAATCGTTAAAAGCTGAGTTGATGGCATAGCTACAAGGACCAAGATTTGAAAAGCAATCCAGTTTCCAGCAATTGGAAGTGGAAGGGGACTCCAAAGTGGTCATTTCCTGGACAATATTCAATAGTCAACTTCCTTGGATCTACATGGGGAAATTGAAAGCCTATCAAGGGAGTTAAATGTTGCTTTTAAGTGGGTGAGAAGATGTTAGAGGCACAAGGAGACAGGAACTACAAGTATATTCTAGAAGGAGGAGAAGGCCACCTCAGCATAAGGAAGCCAGTGCAAAGACAACTGGAGTTAACTGAATCAACTTGGAGTTAACTAAATCAAACAAGTTGGCAAGTTGTTATAATTCTGTTATAAATCAGTTAAGGCCACCTCAGCATAAGGAATCTAGTGCAAAGACAGCTGGAGTTAACTGAATCAAACAAGTTGGCAAGTTGTTATAATTCTGTTGTAAATCAGTTACATTGAAGGCAAGGTTGAATATAAATACCGAGTTGTACTTACAATAAGGGGATAATAAAAAAGATTTGATCTTTTTCTCTCTTCACTCTCACTTTTCCCTATTCTGGAGGTTATCCTCCCTCGAAGAGGATCTGAGTTGGGCAGCTACCCAACAATTGGTATCAGAGCCTGCAACAAGCAACACCCTGCCAAGTACAAGGTCAGAAACAGTGGATGATCGGATGGATCGCATGGAGGTCCATCTGCACAAGACCACAGGAGAATTACAAGAAATCAAGGGGGCAGTCAGCGTGGTTGGGCCTCAACTCGTTCAGCAAAACTGGATTTCCCAAAATATTCAGATGAGGATCCCATACCCTGGATCTTTAGGGCAGAAAAATATTTTGAATACCACGATACACCTAGCCATCAAAGAGTTCTTGTCGCTTCATTTAACCTGGAAGGAGAAGCGATCTTGTGGTTCCAAACGGTTTCGGCGAGTCCACCCACAAGTTTCTTGTTCTGAATTCACAGAAGCTTTGTGCATCCGTTTTGGACCCATTGGCTTTGATAACTATGATGAGAATCTCTCAAAACTCAAGCAAACTGGATCTGTGAGGGATTACCAAGTCAAGTTCGGAAGACTGTCGACAAGGGTTCATGGGTGGCCTGAAACTGCATTGCTTGGCTGCTTCATCGGCGGCCTAAAGGAAGAAATAAGAATAGAAGTGAAGTCCCTCCAACCCACCTCCTTATCGGCGGCAATGGGTTTGGCAAGATTGCAAGAAGAAAAGTTTAATCGATTGAAAAGATTGGGTCGACCGAACACATTGTACCCGCCCCAGTGCCATTAAGAAGATTATCTTGGGCCGAGATGCAAGCCCGAAGAGATCGTGGTCTTTGTTATAACTGCGACGATAAGTTCGGTCCAGGCCATAAATGTAAGAATCCCCAACTATTATTACTACAAACAGATGAAGCTGAAACTCGGGAGGAAATCCCTTGAACACCCATTGCGATACCTACTGAGTTAGAATCTGAGGATGGGCCAGACCCACCTGAGATATCCTTTAATGCATTAACAGGACTGACCTCCACCCAGACAATGAGAGTGGTTGGGTCAGTACAGGGCCAAGCAATTTCAGTTCTAATTGACAGCGGGTCATTTCTCAACTTTGTGACCCAAATGGCAGCCAAACAATTGGGCCTAATACAAGAACATGTGTTGCCATTCAATGTACATGTAGCAGATGGCAGCAACATCAGCCGTGATAGCATATGAAGAGGGGTCCACCTGAAGTTACAACAACATTCATTTCTAGTGGACCTTCATCCATCAGAGATGAGTGGAGCATATGTGGTATTAGCCTATTAGGTGTGTAGTGGCTACAACAGTTAGGACCAGTTGTATGTGTGATTGGTCAAGACTAACAAGGGATTTCTCCATTAATGGACAAAAGTATCATCTAAACGGGGTGGTTAAGAGTGCACCACAACGGGAAGGACTAAGAGCCATCCTCAAGACTAGTTGCAGTGAAGGGCAACCCCTCCTATTGCATATGGGATTGAATACCGGCCCAGTTTTAACAAGTCCAAAAGAAGCAGGCACACCACTGGAAAACCAACAAGCACTCTAGCGGTTACTCAACACCTATTCAGATGTCTTTCAAGAACCTAATCAGCCACCTCCTTCCAGACCCATGGACTATAGAAGTGAGATCATCCTGGGGGCAGCTCCATCAAATGTTAGACCTTATCGCTACCCCAGATTTCAAAGGGAAGAGATGGAGAAAATTGTTCAAGAATTACTAGAGAAAAATTCATACAGCCCAATTCAAGCCCATATTCAGCACCCGTCCTGTTAGTCAAGAAAAAAAATGGAACATGGAGGTTTTGTGTAGATTATCGGGCTCTAAATCAGATCAATTTAAGGACCGGTTCCCCATTCCAATCATTGATGAGCTATTGGATGATTTACAATCTGCTACCATATTTTCTAAGCTTGATCTACGAGCCGACTACCATCAAATTCGGATGCATCCAGCAGATGTACCTAAAACGGCTTTTGTACACATGATGGTCACTATGAGTTTCTTGTCATGCCTTTCGGATTGACAAATGCACCGGCAACCTTTCTAGCCATCATGAACGAGGTATTCCATCTCCACTTGCACTGCTTTATTCTAGTCTTCTTTGATGATATCTCGGTATATAGTGTTGATTGGACTTCTCATCTACAACATTTATCTATCACTTTGGAACTTCTAAGAAAACATCAACTATATGCAAAGGCTTCTAAATGTGTTTTTGGACAAAAACAAGTCCAATACTTAGGCCATGTGGTCAAAGAAGGGAAGGTAATGGCTGATCCGGAGAAAGTTGCTTGCATTCAACAATGGACAACCTACATCAGTCGAGGCCTTGCGGGCTTTTCTAGGCCTCACAGGCTACTACAGGCACTTTTTACCATATTATGCAAGGCTAATGGCACCTCTCACCCAATTATTAAGGAAAAATGCATTTCAATGGAGTGAGCAAACCCAACAAGCCTTCACTAACCTAAAGCAAGCAATTTCCACACTACCAATTCTATCATTACCCGACTTCTCAAAGCAGTTCACACTTGAGTGTGATGCTTCAGGGACAGGTCTAGGAGCTGTTTTAATGCAAGAGGGGAAACCATTGGCCTATTTCAGCAAAGTACTCTCACCACAAAATCAAGCTAAATCAACATATGAGAAGGAGCTCATGGCCGTTGTACTTGCAGTCCAAAAGTGGTGGGGGGCTTACCTACTGGGCCGCCGATTTGTCATCAAGACAGACCACAAGAGTCTGAAATTCCTGCATGATCAGAAATTCCACACACCTGAACAGCAGCAGTGGGCCCACAAACTCATGGGCTATGACTACATTATAGAATATAAACCTGGTACAACTAATCAAGCAGCTGATGCTCTATTTAGGCTACCTGAGTTGGCACAACTCACCGTCTCCAGGCCCAGTTATCCATTACTCGAGCAGCTCAAAGCTGAAGCCTTTCAAGATACAAAACTAGCCCAATTAAGGGCCAAATGGGCCCAGAATCCAGCTTCGACCCTAGGTTATTCAGTTCGTGACTGAACACTCTTTTACAAGGGTCGATTGGTTATCTCATCCAAGTCAGCCCACAGCAGAATTACTACTACTCTTTCATGATTCAACTATAGGGGGTCATTTAGGCATATTCAAAACCTACTAGCGTCTGGCAACACATTATTATTGGAACGGCATGATGAAAACAATAAGGAGTTACATCACCTCTTGTGATGTCTGCCAAAGACAAAAGTATGATGCCCAACAACCAGCCGGCCTCCTACAACCCTTGAGCATCCCAGATCAAGTATGGGATGAAATCTCAATGGATTTTATCATGGGCCTACCTGTTTCAAAAGGCAAATCAGTCCTACTTGTGGTGGTTGACCGGCTATCAAAGTACAACCACTTCATACCTCTAACACACCCTTACACAGCGGCTACGGTGGCAGAAGCATTTGTTAGAGAAATCACCAGATTACATGGGACACCAAAGGCACTCGTCTCTGACAGAGACCCAACCTTCCTTAGCAGTTTTTGGAGAGAGTATTTCAAGTTACAAGGCACTTCACACAACACCTCTACTAGCTATCATCCTCAGATGGATGGGCAGACCGAAGTTGTCAACAGATGCATCGAGACATATTTACAATGCTTTGTGGGGGACAGACCTAAACAATGGATACAATGGTTGCCTTGGGCAGAGTTTTGGTACAACTCCTCATTCCATGTCTCAGCAGGTATGGCACCATTTAAAGCATTATACGACAGAGACCCACCATCAGTTCTACCCTATGAAAAGGTGTCTTCAGCTTATGCAGCGGTCGATGAGTGTCTTTCATCCCGAGATGAAATCATTCGTGAATTGAAGGCTCACTTGACACATGCTCAAGAACTGATGTTATGATGCAAAACACAAGCCTGTTGAGTTCCAGGAAGGTGAGCTTGTCTACCTAAAACTCAAACCATATAGACAGACCTCAATGGCCTCCCACCCCTACAACAAGCTTGCCCCTAGGTTCTATGGACCATTCAAAATTCTACAGTGCATAGGATCACTGGCCTACAAGTTGGAACTGCCAGTAGCACCCAGTTTTCCATGTCTCCGTCCTCAAGAAAGCTGTCAATCCACAAACCACGTGCAACATTATTGGAATTCACAGAAGAAGGGTGGCTACAGCTACGACCCAAGGACATCTTGAAATATAGATGGGTGAAACAAGGTCAAGCCTTTATTAAAGAAGCATTAGTCTGCTGGGAAGGGGTACCAAATGAAGAAGCCACATGGGAGCCCTGCACCAAGCTGATGCAACACTTTTATTAACAGCTGAACAGAGGAGAAGAGAGGTAGGAGAAGAGAAGAGGAAGAGAGGAGAGAAGAGAAGAGAGAAGAGAGAAGAGAAGAGAGAGATTTGGAGTCTGCTACAGTGCCGCTACAGTGTTGGCGGCGCCAGCTTATATTAATATATATAGGGCAACCATAATTAGAAGGGAAAGGACCCTTATGCCCCTACTTAAGTTACAACATAAAAAACAAAAGAAAAAACTGCTTTAATTTGTCCAAACGGACCCTAACTCAGTAGAATACAAACATAATAAATAAAGTTAACATTCCAACGCTCCCCCTCAAGTTGGGACATGGATGTCAATCATGCCCAACTTGTCACACAAATTATTATGCCGCATGTGTTGAAGGCCCTTGTCGAAGATGTCTGCAAGTTGTTCCTCTGAACTAACATGAGTGCACACTTCTCTGCTCACAAGTTTCTCTAATAAAATGCTTGTCCACTTCAATATGTTTTGTTCTATCATGGAGGATTGGGTTAGCAGCAATGCTGATAGCAGCCTTGTTGTCACAGTAGAGTGACATAGGTTTGTTAATTGCAAAACCCAACTCTCCTAACAATTTTTTTATCCACATCATTTCAGCAACTCCATGAGACATGGCTCTGTATTCTGCCTCAACACTGGATCTAGCCACCACATTTTGCTTCTTATTTCTCCAGGTGAGGTTTCCTCCTACAAAGGTACAATACCCACTGGTGGATTTTCTATCATCGATTTCCCCTGCCCAATCAACATCTGTATACACCTCCACTTTCAAATGCCCATGTTTTTGGAAAAGCAAACCAGCTCCTGGGAACTTCTTGAAGTATCTAAGGATTCTTTCTACAGCTTCAAAGTGAGTTGTCTTAGGATTATGCATGAACTAACTAAGAACACCCACTACATAGGCAATATCAGGTCTGGTCATAGACAAATATAAGAGTCTCCCTACAAGTCTTTGGAACTTCTTTACATCTTTCAAACACTCCCTTGACTGTCTCCTAGCTGATGGTTGGGTTCAATGGGTGAATCAATTGGTTTCACTCCCAACTTGCCTGTATCCTCTAATAGATCTAGTACATATTTTCTTTGGGAAATAAAGATGCCCCTTTTTGAGCGGGCAACTTCAATTCCAAGAAAATAACATAAGGGGCCTAGATCTTTCACCTCAAATTGAGTGGCTAGGAATTTCTTCAGCTTTTGTATTTCAGTCTTTCAGTCTTCTGTGATTACTATGTCATCAACATAGACAATTAAAGCTGCAATTTTCCCTTCACCTTTTTTCACAAATAAAGTATGACCTGATTGGCATTGTTTGAATCCCATCTGTTGCACTGCTAAATGAAACCTACTAAACTAGGCTCGAGGTGATTGCTTCAACCCATATAAAGATTTTTTTAACTTGCACACCTTCTGCTTACTACCTTTGGCATAGAAACCTGGAGGTTGAGTCATGTAAACCTCTTCCTCTAGGTCACCATTCAAGAATGCATTCTTGATATCCAATTGGTGAAGTTCCCAATCAAGGTTAGCTGCCAGTGAGAGGAGGATTCTGATTGAATTCATCTTGGCTACTGGAGCAAAGGTCTCTGCATAGTCTACTCCATACACTTGTGTAAACCCTTTGGCCACTAATCTAGCTTTGTATCTTTCTGCTGAACCATCGGTTCTATGCTTTACTGTGAATACCCACTTGCAACCCACTGGTTCCTTCTCTTCAGGAAGATCCATTAACTCCCAGGTGCCATTTTTGTGTAAGGCATTAATTTCTTCCTTCATTGCATCTGTCCATTCAGGTTTGGATAAAGCTTCTACCACATTCTTAGGAACAAAGACACTGTCAATATAGGAAAGGAATGCATGATATGAAGGTGAAATATGATCATAGGACACAAAGTGAGAGATAGGATGATTAGTAGTACAAGACCTAACACCCTTTCTCTTAGCAATAGTAACATCAAGATCATTAACAACAGGAGGATCAATGTTCAGAGATTCAGGCATATCAATGGGAACAAGTGTACCTGGTTGATGAGGAGGATCTACCTCTGGAGAGTCTGATGATATTGGTTGCATAGTTTTAGGTTCCACGACTCTTGAACTGTACTGGCTCTTATGGCGGTGAAGAAAGACCTGAAATGGAGAAGGGTCGGGAAGAGAAGGTTGTCGAACCTGAGTGTGTTTCTCCTCAACCCTACTCTCCCCCTGAGGAGAAACCGAGAAGAAGGGTTAACTCTCAAAGAATGATACATCCATAGACACATAGTACTTGCGTGAAGCAGGATCATAGCAGCGGTAACCCTTTTGAGATAACGGATAACCAAGAAAAACACAAGGAGTGGCACAGGGATCGAGTTTACCGCGAGTAGGAGACAAGTCATGAACGAAGCAATGACACCCAAAGACACGCATTGGAATGGGGGACAACGGAGCTGTAGGAAACAAGAGTTGATGTGGGGACTTATACTCTAATAACCGAGATGGCATACAATTGATGATATATGCAGCACGCATAACAACATCCATCCAAAAACGTTTCGGAACATTCATATGAAGTAATAAACCGTGAGCTACCTCAAGTAGATGACGATTTTTCCTTTTGGCAACACCGTTTTGTTGAGGTGTCCTGGCGTAAGATCTTCGATGAAGAGATCCACACGAAGCAAAGAACTCCGTGAGATCACTATGGAAGTACTCCTTTGCATTGTCCGACTGCAAAATGTGAATTTTAGTAATTGAGTGAAAACCATTCGTTGAAAGCTTTTCACAATTTTTGTCACTTCATCTCTAGATCGCATAGGATACACCCAAGTATATCTAGAGTAGTCATCGATCAAAGTAATGAAATATTTATATCTAGTCCCAGTAGGTAGAGAGATAGGGCCCCAAACATCAGAATAGACAATATGAAAAGGAAATTTAGATCTTTTATTTCTTAAAGGAAAGGAATTTCTACAATGTTTGCTCAATTGGCATGTATGACACTACAATTTACTAACTAACAAAGACTTAAACAACTCAGGAAACATAAGTTTTAAAGACTCAAACGAAAGGTGACCAAGACGATTATGCCACAAGTAGGCATGACTCTCACTAGAAGAACATAAAGACTCTGTAGCCACAAGACTAGCTTTATTCTCCAACACGTAGAGGCCATCCACCATGCTTCCTCTACCAATCGTCTTCCCCGAGGTCAAATCCTGAAATACACATGAATAAGGAAAGAAGGTCATTGAACAATTCAAGGAACGAGTAATACTGCTAATGAAAAGTAAATTGGTAGGTAATTTAGGAACATGCAACACATTAGAGAGGGTAAGACCAAGAGGAAGGGAGATGGTTCTTTGACTGGCTATGGTGGAATAAGACCCATCAGCCAGTCTCACCTTATCTTTCCCAGAGAGGAGGTTATATGCCTGAAATAAATTTGACTTACCAGTCATGTGGATTGAGGCTCCATAGTCAATTATCCAAGGGGAATCAGATGTATGAGATGACACATGTAAGGCAGTGGCAGTGTTACCTGATGTAGACGCAAAGGAGGTAGAAGGAGTAGGGCCAGAATCCATCTAGCGAAGTGTCCTACCATATAATTCCAAGTGGTCACAAAAGGAGTTGGTGATCTCTTCCTTGGGGTCAAAACCAGAGTGTCACTCTTGGGGTACCATGGGACTAGTCTCTTGAGATGCCACATTTGCTGAGTTATATTTCTTCTGACTCAGCTGGGTTGGCTTCTTACTCGAATCAGACTTCTTACTCAATTCTTGAGCCCATTTCAGCTTGCCATGAAGATCCCAACATGTGTCTCTAGTGTGCCTGGACTTTTGATAGTGAGTGCACCAAAGTTTGTCTTTGTCATCCACTATCTTCTGTGAATCTCCCTTTTAAAAAGAGCCTCCAACATTTGAACTTGTACCCCCTTGGACAGTTAGTGCAATCGATTCCCCTTCTGTACAATTCATCACACTTCTTCTGCTCTCTTCAGACTGAACTAGGGCATAAACATTTTGGGCTGAAGGTAGGTTCTTACTTCCTAAGATTTGTACCCTCATGGATTCATATGTAGGATTCATCCCCAAAAGAAAGCAAATACCCGTTGTTGGGAAACAAGTGATTTGTAGGCCTTTGCATCCTCATCACACTTCCAATTCACATTTTGATAATGATCCAGTTCCTTCCAAATTGATGTCAAGTCTGAATAGTACACCAATAGACTCCTCTCCCCTTGCTTGCAAGTGGAGGATTTTGCTTGTAATTGATATATCTTTGCATAGTGTCTCTGTTCTGAATAGGTAGATTTTGCTTGTTCCCATATTTCACAAGCTGTTTCAGCCCACATAAAGGTCTTCCTTACTTGTGGCAGCATGGCAACCAAGAGCCATGACATCACCATGCTATTTTCTTGGTCCCATCTGTCATGTTCAGCACTACCAATCTTTGGTTCCTTGACTTTACCATTAATATACCCAATTTTTCCTCTAGCAGTAATATAAAGTTTAATTCCCCTAGACCATTCAAGATAGTTCAGTCCATCAAAGGGGATTACAGCCATGGGGAAACTCATATCCATCCCCCCACTCATTCCATTTTGACCTCCTGAAATTCCTGAAGTTGCAGAATTCTCAGAGGACATGATTCAAACACCTTTCAGACCTTACACACACCTTATGATCCCTCCTATCACCAAACAAACAGTCCTAGAAACACCAAGGATGAAGCCCACATGCACACACTGCAATCTGGACACAATCTGACCACAAACCAGCCTAGATTGTCCAAAAAAGGCAAGATTTTAGGGTGATTCAGAGCTGATCTGACCTAGTAGTCACACACCACCAACTTCCAAACACCCCAAACACATCGACTGCTAGGAGGGGTCATAAACCAGTATGGTTACACCACAAGGGTTAAAAGATCTGGTCATCCACGACCTACAGATCTGAATTCTCAGACATGGGATCACACGATCCATAAAAAAAAAGAGGTCCGAACCTCACAGCTTCTCAGAAAACATTCAGCAGTCTGGAGTCTTCTTCTTGGTACACGACCAAGGAAAAGGAAAAAAACACAAAAAAAAATCTGTACCAGTTGTAGGTCTGCACTTTTTTGATCTCAGTTGAAGAAGGCAGCAGGTTGAAGCTTGTTCGATCTGCTCACAGGCCTAGCAGAACCGCTCTGATACCATATTAACAGCCGAACAGAGAAGAGAGGTAGGAGAAGAGAAGAGGAAGAGAGGAGAGAAGAGAGAAGAGAGGAGAGAAGAGAGAAGAGAGAGATTTGGAGTCTGCTACAGTGCCGCTATAGTGTTGGCGGCGCCAGCTTATATTAATATTTATAGGGTGACCATAATTAGAAGGGAAAGGACCCTAATGCCCCTACTTAAGTTACAGCATAAAAAACAAAAGAAAAAACTGCTTTAATTTGTCCAAACGGACCCTAGCTCAGTAGAATATAAACATAGTAAATAAAGTTAACATTCCAACAACTTTCCACACCTTGGCCTTGAGGACGAGTGCTAGCTTGAGGAGGGGGGGATGTTAGAGGCACAAGGGGGCAGGAACTACAAGTATATTTTAGAAGGAGAAGAAGGCCACCTCAGCATAAGGCAGCCAGTGCAAAGACAGCTGGAGTTAACTGAATCAACTTGGAGTTAACTAAATCAAACAAGTTGGCATGTTGTTTTAATCTGTTATAAATCAGTTAAGGCCACCTCAGCATAAGGAATCTAGTGCAAAGACAACTGGAGTTAACTGAATCAAGTTGGAGTTTACTAAATCAAACAAGTTGGCAAGTTGTTATAATTCTGTTGTAAATCAGTTACATTGAAGGCAAGATTGAATATAAATACAGAGTTGTACTTACAATAAGGGGATAATAAAAAAGATTTGATCTCTTTCCTCTCTTCATTCTCACTTTCCCCTATTCTGGAGGTTATCCTCCCTCGAAGAGGATCTGAGTTGGGCAGCTACCCAACAGAAGAACTGCAAATGGGATAGCAGATTCTCTAGAAAAACAAGGGGTTAATGGGAAGCAAGTGTTTTGGGCAAACGTGTAATCCATTTTGTATTTTGGGTTGGTTGAATCTTCCCAACCTATTGTACTCATTTAAATTACATAATTAATAAAATTCTGTTTGCTGATAAAAAATTATTGTAAAAATTATAGACATGGTGAAAATATTGTGAAATATGGAATGATATTTTATGAAGTGATAAAAGAAACAAAGTTAACCTTTTTTTTATCAGCAATAAAGTAATTTTATTAAATTAATTGTATATGTGAATGGTACAACTTGATGACCAGAATGTCATCCCCAAAATAACCAAGGGTAGTTTTACAATGAAGCCCTATATAGTTGCTGTCTTGTAGTACCTTGTTTAGCAAGGGAGTCAGCTAACCCACTTAAAAAGTTAAGGTTAATAGACAAAATAATACAATATGATGTTGTCCTGTAATTTTTTTTTGAGAAAAGGTAAAGTATAATTGTATTAATCAAAAGGTCCTTTGTACAATGAGAAGCTGTACAAAAACGAACCAGAAGGACCTCAAAAAAAGGCCATCCTCAAAAAAGTACAATCACATGTATCTTCTTTAAAACCTGTATGTATAGACAACCAACTTCTAACAAACTCTATAGCCATGTTGATGACCTCAGCTTCAGAGGAGGCTTTGTGATTAAAAATCCTACTGTTCCTTTCAGTCCACACAGACCACAGAATTGCCAAAGGAATAGAGGACCATCCTCAAAATCCTACTGTTGTCCTGTAAATTTTAACAGCCAAAAAACTACATGATAGAGTGAATTCAAGCAAAATTCAAACTCATAGAAAGTGCAAATTATTCTAGTAGACCAACCAAATAATATGTTACACAAAAATTAAGATTTAACTTAATATTTACAAAAAAATTTTAAGTTGGCTCAAAGCGGTAATCATGTCCATTAGGCGGGCAATACTACTACTAGTCTACTACTCCACAGTCCACACATCTATAACATTGTTGCCAACTTATGTTACATACCATCTCTTGTACTCTACATACGGAAATATGTTGTCATCATCTTATCCCAACTATATGGGGTGGTTACATGAATTTTATTTTGTCATTCTGTTTTGTTCAATTCCATATCTGTTGTTAAATTATGAGCGTTTAAATCGCTCCTTACTACTTTGAAGTTTGAACCATGTCCTTTTTGGTCTACCCTGGCCCTTCTAGTAATATTTCTTGTTCTTACTACTTGCAACTTGGGAATATGTTAATTCTAGTAATATTTCATGTTGGTACCCATGGATATGTAATGAAATTATAACTATAGTATCTTTGGGACATGTTATGTGATAATTAAAATTCCGTCCATGTTCCTTCTCTTTGTATTTTATGTAGATTATTGCTTGTACATCATTGCCATTATTGAAATAAAGACAATCTAACTTCTGATTAAAAAGACAGTCTGAAATATACTTTTTTTTTGGGTGATTGGTTATATTGTTAAATTTATCTGGTGTTGTTTTACTGTTGATACATCACATTTAGCAAATGGAGTTGACATGTTTATTCTATGAACCTATTTTTTCTTTGTGAAGTCATACAAACCCAGGTTCTCTCAAAACTTGTGTTTACGAAGGTGTAAGGAATGCTTCCCCTTCAACTATGTCTATAATGGATTTAAGTGAATTCATCAATGCTGACATTGTCTTAACGACATATGAAGTCTTGAAAGAAGATCTGTCGCATGACTCAGACAGACATGAAGGAGATAGACGCTCTATGAGATTCCAAAAGAGGTTTGTTCATACACTTGCTGCTGTTTTTTTGATCAGCAAATAAATTTCGTTTATTAATCTGAAATAAGATTACAAGTGTTTTATCTATTGAGCTGTCCACTTTACAAAGGAATCAAGAACTTTCAAGTACATAGTTCACCTGGTTTCTTTTTCACTGCAACAATTACAGCTTTGCCCAAAATAAGGTTGGTCCATCCGCCCCCTGTTTTGCTAAAGCTTCTGCCAATCCGTTTGCTGTCCTTCTTACCCAACCAAAATTTGCATTAACCTTTCTTGCAAGACAATCAATCTCCCTGAAAGCAAATATGCACTTCCAGGGTCTGGATTTTCTTTGCCCAAGAAATCGCCAAGAGTGATTTTTTTTTATCAGTAACAGAATCAATTCATTAATGAGAAAAGGATAGGTACAAGGCAGGGGAGATAAACTCTCTTAACTCCCCCAAGATTAAAAAATAAAAATTACATGTAAGCCTAGAACAATTGAATTCTTCCAACCCTTTGTTTGGCTAGTGCATCTACAAACGAATTAGCACACTTCTTTACCCATTGAAACCTCACTGTCATGTCTCGGGTCCACCATTTGAAAATTCTCTTCTCATTTAGGTAACTCCACATTCTGCTTTCCTCTTTTTGCAACCAATCTATTACCGGTTTTGAGTCTCCCTCAATAATCACCAAGAGTGAATTTCCTTCAACTTCCAATTCTCTAACTCCTAGTTGCGATTCTAGTTTCAAGCCATGCAGAAGAGCCATAATTTCAGCCTGAACTGAATCTCCAAAGCCTATTGTCCCTAAGAACAGAGCCATTATTACTCCTTGAAAGTTTCTAATAACTCCTCTTATGTATTGGGATGTGCAGCTTCAAGTTGGCCCTTGAATTATCTAGGTCTACCCCTGGGAGGCAATCCCGAGAAAGGAAGTTTTTGGAATCTGGTGGTGGAAAGATTTGAGAAGAGACTTACCATTATCATTCTCTTGGTGGGAGGATAACACTAATTAGGGCTACCTTAGCCAATTTACCTATCTACTTCTTGTCAGTGTTCAAGATTCCAGTAGGGGTGTTTAATGGATTGGAAAAGTTGATGAGAGACTTACTGTGGGAGCCAGGTGAGGAGAAGATGGACCATAGGGTGGGGTGGGAGATGGTGAATAGGAATAAGAAGTCGGGAGGGTTGGGGCTCTGGTACATTAGAAAGAGGAATGTGGCTTTATTGGGGAAATGGTTATGGAGGTTCCCTTTTGAGAAGGAGAAGTTGTGGGCTAGAATAGTAGCTAGCATTCATGGGCTGGACGACAACGGATGGGATCCTGGAATTTTGGCAAGGACTAAATGTGCCTCACTTTGGAAAGCAATCCATGACTTGTTACCAGTTTTCTCCCCTCTAATCAGGTATGATTTAAACTCAGGCAACCTCATAAAATTTTGGGAACAAACTTGGGTGGGGAATTCTCTTTTGGAGGATCAGTTTCCATCCCTGTATGCTTTTTCTGACTTGAAAAATGAGCCCATTTCTTCCTTTATTGTTTGTCCCTTCATCTTCAAACGCTGGTTTGGTTGGAATTTGGGTTTGAGAAGGGCTGTTAGAGATATAGATCTGAACAACACCTTGTCTCTCCTAGTTATTCTTGAAAATGTTTTCTTGGACTCCACAAAGGAAGACACCAGAATTTGGACCCCCACCCCCTTGGGCTATTTCTCTTGTGCCTCCTTTAAAGTCTTAACTCAGCCAACCAACATTGTAGGTTTATCCTTTCCTGTTAAAGAGATTTGGTGTAAGCCAATTCCTACTAGGGTTGGGAGTTTTTGTTGGGAAACCTTCTTGGAAAGAATCAATACTTATGATCTGCTTCAAAGAAAGAGACCCAAGACTTGTTTATCCCCTCATAGGTGTTGTTGGTTTAGTGTTTATGTTAGTCTTATTTATGTTTTAAGTTCTTAGTTATTGGGCCTAAACTTGTTTTATTCTTTTTTTATGTCTAGGTGTCCCATCACTAATCAGGGGCATTCTAGTCCATTCTTGTAACATTACTTTGTAAATATCTATATAAGATTATAGGGCCGGCTGAAGTGAGTATGCCGCCATTCTCAAATCTCTTTCTTTTTTTTTTCTTCTTCTTCTTCTTCTTCTTATTCAGCTGCTGTTTTCCAGCAAACATGGTATCAGAGCACTAATCGGTTTGACTGGTTACAGCCGCCTCTTTTCTCCACTTCTCTATTCCTTCTTTTTTTCTCTCTCTCCTATCTCGGCCACTGTGAAGAAACCGTAGGGCTGACCGTAGATCACAACAAGGTCTGTATCTAGGGTTTCCCTTGGTTGTAGGGCCCAAGGGGAGTTTGTTCCAGAAGCTGATGCCCTACTAGAAACCCTGCAGCAGGTAGTAGCCATTCGGCTGCTAAGAGAGATCTGTGTGGAACAGATCTAGGTGGAAGGACTGAGTTAGACAGTCCTAGTACAGATTGTAAGGGTGGTCATAGTCTACGACAGCAGAAGTCAAAGCCTAGTCCAGAAGTGTTCAGCACAGTACAGGGGTGGATTGTTCTTGGTTTCAGACCTGTTACGAGGGGTTCTCAGACTAGTAACAACTTCAGTAAGTCTGAAATCGTGTTCTTTGTTCTGAGTTTTCAATTGTGATCACTGTAAGAGGAAGGAGATGTCTTCAATATCAGGAGAAGTGTCTTCTAGGGATAATAGAACTGGTGGGAGGTCTTCTAATATGGAAAACCCAAATTTGCACAGCTTGCAGATCACCAGTGTGTTGTTGGATGAATATAACTTCAGAGAATGGTCTGTTTCAGCCATGCTCTTCATTACTTCCCGGGAACTTACGGGTTATTTAGATGGACAAAAGCAGGAACTTGAAGTGGGTAGTGTGGAGTACGCAATATGGCGTAGGGAGAATGCTACTGTTATGTCTTGGTTACTTGCTTCGATGACTCCAAGAGTGGCCAGGACTGTTCAACACTTTCCCACTACTGCGAAGATTTGGGAGAAAGTGTCTAAAACTTATGGGCAGAGAAAGAACAATGCAAGAATCTATAGGCTAAACCAAGACATTGCTGCATTGAGACAAGGAGATATGACAGTTGCAACTTATTTTGCAACCCTAGAAGGACTATGGGAAGAACTTGATCATCATCTTATTCTTGGTTGGGAGAATGTAAGAGACAAGGAGAGGCATGATAAACAAATTGAAGAAGGTAGAGCCTTTAAGTTCTTGGCTAGCTTAGACCCAATGTATGAGAGCATAAGGTCTCAAATTTTGGGAAGGGATGAAATGCCAGATTTACACCATGTCTACTATCTAGTAAGGAATGAAGAGGTTAGGAGGAAAGAGATGCAAGTTGACACTCAAATACAGCCTGTTGAACATTCAGCATTGACTTCTTCAAACCAAAAATGGAGCAAGCACTTGGACAAGAGGCATCTTAAGTGCACTCATTGTGGAGGTGAAAGGCATGTAAAAGAGACTTGTTGGGTTCTTTATCCTCATCTGAAACCAGCTGCGTTAAGGAAAGAGAAGAAGCCTTAGAGGAATCAAACAGCAAGTGGAAACTTTGTTACTAGTCACAGTGGTGAGAGCCCGAAGAACACATCTACAGTTACACTTCCTCCCATGGAACAGACTGCTAATTCCCACACATCCGGGTCCTTGGATTTCACTGCTAATGAGGTAGAGGTCCTTAGTCGGGCCTTAACCCGTCTAAGGACTAATTCCCTTGCTTCCACCTCTCTTGCCAGATCAGGTATTGTCTCTGCTTGTAGTGTAACTAGTTCTATAGAGTCTACTTCTTGGATTTATTGATTCCAGTGCAAGTGACCACATGACACACATGTCCTCTTTATTTTCTTCTTATCATTTGATGTCTGGCCAAGATAAGATGAGAGTTGTTGATGGTTCTCTCTCCACCATCTCTGGGAAAGGGGGGGATGACCTAAGCAAGGACCTCTCTCTTAAACCTGTTCTACAAGTTCCCAATCTTACTTCCAACCTCTTATCTGTTTCAAAGCTTACCAAGAATTTAAACTGTAGCATAACTTTCTTTCCTACTCATTGTGTCTTTCAGGGCAGACTGACGAAGAGAACGATTGAGAGCGGTCATGAGGGTGGAGGTCTCTACTATTTTGATGCAGACATCAGTTCGGCCCTACAATCATCTGCTGCCAGTAGTCAAAATAATGAGGAGTCAATAGCTAGGTTACACTTGTGGCATGCTAGGCTAGGTCATTTACCTTTTTCGTCATTGCAAGGGTTGTTTCTTGAATTATTCAAGGGTATTTCAAGTCAAAGTTTAGTTTGTGAAGTGTGTCAGTTGTTAAAACAATGTAGAACTCTTTATCCAATTTCTAGTAATGAAATTCAAGCTCTTTTTGATTTGGTCCATTCTGATGTTTGGGGCCCTTCACTTCTTGTTTCTGTAGATGGCTTTTGTTACTTTATCAGTTTTATTGATCACTATTCTTGATGCACATGGATTTACTTGTTAAAAGGACGTGATGAAGTGCCACGGATAACCATGGCATTTTGTAAAATGATTGAAACTCAATTCAACAAGAAGATTAAGCAATTCCGTTCAGACAATGCTGCTGAATATTTTGAAAGATCCTTGAACCTGTTCATGGAGAATGCAGGCATGCTACAGCAGTCATCTTGTGCTAGTACCCCTCAACAGAATGGGGTTGCTGAGCGCAAAAATAGACACTTATTGGAGACCGCTCGAGCTTTACTATTTCAGCACAAGGTTCCCAAGCACTATTGGTCTCAAGCAGTCCTTACCGCATCATATCTGATAAATCGGATGCCATCCAAGGTGTTGAGTATGAAAACTCCTTTCTCTGTCCTTTGCTCTAATCTTCCAGACTTTCCTCTTCCATCTAGAGTCATTGGTTGTGTATGTTTTATTCATGTAAAGGATCCAAAGAATACCAAGTTGGATCCTAGGGCTACGAAAGGAATCTTTCTAGGGTACTCTCCTACATAGAAGGGTTACAAGTGTTATGGTCCCGTTACCAAGAAGAAATACGACACAAAAGATGTGGTATTTTTTGAGTCTCAATCCTATTTTCATTCTTCCCAGAATCCTTTTCAAGGGGAGACTAGTGGGATGGAAGAGGATTCTTCTTCTCCCACTTTTTTTGTGCCTCTTTCAGCCTCGAGCCTTCCATCTTCTCCTCTTGATCCTCTTAGTTGTAGCATCCCAGGTGAATCTAGTGAGGCTCCCATTGAACCTGTTACCACTCTTGATGCTACAGATGTAATTGAGGACACTAGTAGGCAACAAAAAGATATATGAATCACCTACAACAGAAGGAAAAAAGACCCTCCAACTCATGGCAGCAACCAATTGGACTCGGATCAATCTGTCTCAACAACTCTAGGTAATCTTATCACTCATACTTCTGATTTGGATCTCCCTATTGCTCTTCGTAAGTCTACCTGTTCTTGTACTATCCGACACCCCATTGCTGAATATGTTTCTTACTCATGTTTATCTCCTCGTTATTATTCCTTTGTCTGTTCTCTCTTCCGTGCATGTCCCTACTAGGTACTCAGAGGCAGTGTCTGATCCAAGATGGAGAGAGGCTATGAATGAAAAAATGAAAGCCTTAATGAAAGCCAGGACTTGGGAATTAGTGGATCTACCAAAAGGGAAGAGCACTGTGGGATGCAAGTGGGTGTTCACTGTGAAGCATAGGGAGGACGGGTCCATTGAAAGATACAAGGCCAGACTAGTGGCGAAGGGGTTTATTCAAAAGGAAGGGATTGACTACAAAGAGACCTTTGCTCCAGTCGCAAAGCTCAACACAATCCGGGTTTTATTGTCATTAGCTGCAAACTTCTCATGGAAGCTACATTAGTTGGATGTGAAGAACGGTTTCCTAAATGGCGATCTACATGAAGAGGTATTCATGTATCCTCCACCAGGTTATGGTTTTGATGGGAAAGTGTGTAGACTGAGGAAAGCATTATATGGTCTTAAGTAGTCTCCTCGAGCTTGGTTTGAGAAGCTTTGTGGGGCCATGAAGAGAGTGGGATACACTCAAAGTGGTGCAGATCATACTTTGTTCATAAGGAAACAGGATAGCAGACTTACGACACTCATCGTCTATGTGGATGATATGGTGATTACAGGAAATGGTCTAGAAGAGATAAAAAGATTGAAGGAGTTCTTGGCATCTGAGTTTGAGATCAAAGACTTGGGCCATCCGAGATACTTCCTTGGAATTGAAGTTGCTAGGTCACAAGAGGGCATCTATATATGTCAACGGAAGTACGTCTTTGATCTTCTAGAGGAGACAGGTATGATGGGGAGTAAACCCGCAGATACTCCAATAGAACAGAATCATTGTCTACAGGAATTAGTAGGAGAGGACTACCTTGATAAAGAGAGATACCAAAAACTGGTAGGGAAATTGATATATCTGTCTCTCACTCGACCAGATATTGCTTATGTTGTACATGTTGTCAGCCAGTTCATGCACTCTCCAAAGATTCCTCATATGAGAGCAGTGGAAATGATTCTTAGGTATTTGAAGACTTGCCCAGGAAAAGGAATTCTGTTCAAAAAGCACAATAAAATTGAAATTGAAGCGTATATTGGTGCAGATTGGGCTGGTTCTGTTGGAGACTGGAAGTCTACTTCTGGGTATTGCACGTTCGTTGGAGGGAATTTGGTTACATGGCGAAGTAAAAAGCAGAATGTGGTTGCTAGATCAAGTGCAGAGGCTGAATATCGAGCTATGGTTCATGGTGTTGCTGAACTATTGTGTCTTAGGACCCTTCTTGGTGAGCTCGGGATAAAGGTCGAGTGTCCTCTCAGGCTGTACTGTGACAACAAGGCTGCCATCAACATTGCAAATAACCCAGTGCAACTTGATAGGACGAAGCATGTTGAGATTGACCGACACTTCGTTAGAGAAAGGGTAGTCTCAGGGGAACTCTGCATTCCTTATACTCCTTCCGAGATGCAGATTGCAGATGTGCTAATAAAAGGACTAGCTTCAACGAAATTCTTAGACTTACTTGGCAAGCTAAACATGACTGAAATCCATGCTTAGCTTGAGGGGGAGTGTTGGTTCAATTGGTTTAGTGTTTATGTTAGTTTTATTTATGTTTTAAGTTCTTAGTTATTGGGCCTAAACTTGTTTTATTCTTTTTTTTTATGTCTAGGTGTCCCATCACTAATCATGGGCATTCTAGTCCATTCTTGTAACATTACTTTGTAAACATCTATATAAGATTATTGGGCCGGCTGAAGTGAGTATGCCGCCAGTCTCAAATCTCTTTCTTTTCTTCTTCTTCTTCTTCTTCTTCTTCTTCTTCTTCTTCGGCTGCTGTTCTCCAGCAAATAGGTGTATTCTATGTAAAGCCGATGGGGAAGCTGGTTATCACCTGTTGGTTTCTTGCCAGCTTGCCAAAACTGTTTGGGAATGGGCTTTTTCTCTTTTTGGGTGTTGGTGGAATCCCCATTTGAATGTGCAAAGTCTATTTTCTTCTTCTTTCTTCAGGTGGCATTTGAAGAGGGGTAGGACCATGTGGAGGTTCTTAAGAGCTGCTGTATGCTGGACTTTGTGGGAAGAAAGGAATTCAAAAATTTTCTCTGAGAAAGAGAGAAACTTTGAAAGTTTGATAAACTTGATTCACATTAGGGTGGTACGATGGTTGAAGTCCTCGGATTTATTCATAGAATTCACAGTGGACGATTTGTTGAGGAAGCAGAAAGAGATTGCTAGTTCTGCCCAGGTGAAAACGGGTCTATGTATGTCTTGGACCCCTCCGCCACTGGTTTTATAAAGTTGAACTTCGTTGGCAGCAGTAGAGGGAACCTTAGGCATTCAGGCATTGGGGGTGTGTTTAGGGACGAGAATGGGATTTTTTTCAGCCATGTTCTCAGGCCCAACTGGGGCAGGTGACTCTCTCAGGGCTGAGATTTTTGCAGCTTTTGAAGGTGTTCAAAGGGCCAAGGAAATGAACATTAGGAGGCTTGTAATTGAAGGGGATTCGGAGATGGTAGTAGGGTGGCTGAGAGAAGACAAGGCTGGGTTATGGAACTACACCAATGAAGGAAAAAATTCAGATGGTTGGCTAAAGACATGGAAATAAAGTACAGCTGGGTGAAGAGATCTGCTAACTCGTTTGCAAATGGGTTAGCCAAGCAAGGGATGACTAGGGAATCTTTATTCTGGGCTTAGTTGTAATTTTGGTTTTTCATGTTGGGGGCTCTTGCCTCTGTTGGGGGAGTTAAGAAAGTTTATCTCCCTTCCTTTGTAATTAATTATTCTGTTTGATTAATGAAATTTTTGTTATTGATAAAAAAACCTCCTATGCCTGTTGTCCCCGGATTGCGAAAGGAGCTGTCATCGAAGTTTAACTTCATCTTATTTACCTCTAGTGGTTTCCAATCCATTTCAACTACTTCTTTATGTGTGTCTGTTTGTACCACTTCAGTCCACTTCCATAGTATGTCATTTGTAGAAATGTCTCTGAAGAGGTTCAATGTTTTTACCCAGTGTGCTGATCCAACTTTTATGGATTTAATCACTTTCTCCTTGGATCTTATCTTTTCATTAAATATCCTATTATTTCTTTCCTCCCAAATAGTCCAGACCGAAGCTTCCCTTACTGTCCTCCACAAACATCTTCCCCTTTTTTCTATTGCCTCAAGAAGTTTGGGTTGAATAAACTGACTACATCTTGTGGGGGAGCCCATTTGCAACCAAAGAGGGAACAGAAAAAATCCCATAAGCAAGACACAAAGGAGCAAGAGATTAATAAATGAGGAAGGGTCTTGCCACAAGCCTTACAAAAGATACACATGAGGAGAGAGGCATTTATTTGGCCTTCTTTTCTGTAGCATGTGATATGTGTAATATGTTAACTTTTCCAAGGAACACTTCCCAACAAGGAGTTTGTACTTTGGGAGGGATTGGTTTGCACCAAATTTCTCTCACTGGTAAATTTACCCCCAAAGATCAAATGGATGAGTAAGTTGAAGAAGGAAGCATACGAAAAAAGGCCATCTGGGGAAGGAAAACAAACCCTGTCATCCAGAGAGTTCTGGTCCTGAAACACCTTTTCCAAAACTGAAAGTAGCAGGCTAAGTGAATTGCACTCATTATCCCTCAATCCCCTTTTGAAGCCAAAGTCTGAGGGTGCCCCAAATCTAGAAACAGGTTCTGCCTTAAGGTTTGATAGAGAAAAGAGATGTTTATCTAAATCAAGCTTGTAGGACCCAAACCTCTGATTGCACCAACTAGGGGACTCCATTGCCCAATTCTAAGCTCTGGAAATCGAACCTGGTTTTGTTCATTCCTCAAAATATCAGTCTCCTCCACCCCACTCTTGAACGTGAAGATCAAGAAACCGGCATTCAACTTCCTAACCTGAAACGGCTTTCTTGGATGCCAAACAGCACCACTACATCTGGATCAGAGTTCACAAAATGACCGACCGGACTTCTATTCAAGACCCTAAGTCGATTGCTAATATCCCCTGCTGGATTCATGACTTCCTCCATATTTCAAGGTTATTACTCTATCACAGTGAAGTCAGGAATTCAGGATGACGAAACTGATATCGCCTCTATTCACAATGAAGTCAGGATATGGAAGTTCTTTTACTAGCTCTATAGAACTTGAGAACCCAGAAACAGGAGATTAGAGATTCTGCAATGCAAGGTACCATTTTGTTTAAATAGCTGTCAGGTGCTAGATGGTCATCTATGCATGTGATTAACCATCTTAGTCTACTTCCTCTCATTTGTATCTATTGGAGCTAGTAGCCACTTCTAGGTTCATTTTTTTTTTTTTTGAAGAGTAAACATATAAATTTTATTAAAATAAAAAGAGAGTACAATCTGATTGGGTGTCAAGGTGGCACGCCAGAACAATTAATCCAAATGGAAAAGATTCACATTACAAGCTTGAATCTCAAGAATATCCCAAAAGTTTCTCACCAAATCTGAGCTGTTAATTTACTCAAAGTCTGGAAGGGTCAAAACCCAGCTTGTGACAAGCTTTCCAACCGAAGCTACTACCATTTCAATGCCCGTTTCCTTATCCCCAAAGAGCCTTCTGTTCTTTTTGCACCATAATGTCCAACAAATTGCAAATGTCCAGCAGTAAGATCCATTCCTCCACCTCTTGATCAATCAGAGGCCTTCTGAAATTAGGACTCCATACTCCTAGGTTCTTGCGAATGACTTCATTTTTGACCCTATCCTTTCTAGTTTTTCCACTCATCCATTTCAGCATGCACATTTCTGCCACTTATTTTTTGGACATGTTGCTTCTTAACTGCTCAACACTTTGCTCCATACAGCATTGCTGGCCTTACAACTGTTTCAAATAATTTTCCTTTTAACCTAAGTGGTATTCGCCTATCACATAACACTCTAGATGCCTCCTCCATTTTGCTCATCCTGTTGGGTGACATCATCCTCAATCTCTCCCTTTTATGAGTTATTGAACCAAGGTAGTGGAAAAGGTCACGTTGAGTTATCTCTTGGTCTCTAATCCCAAGTGTACCCTGGTTTGCACTTCTATTATCATTAAAATTCTAATCATATATTAATTCCTGTCCTTTTATGAGCAGCATCTGGGAGCATTTTTTACTTTATTTGATTGTAGCTATGTACCTGGATACCCATAAAAGCCTAGTGTACCAGTGTTGGACATGTTACTTACAGGATGTGACATGGCACCGGATACTGCATAGACGCTTCTAGATGTATACAATGACACTATTACTTCTAAAATATATAAAATGGTATTTGTCTGTTATAACTAATTATACATAAAAGAATCTGTACATGTTAGAAATTTAAATAAATTTGGCAAGGCATAAGTCTTGAGAAATGACATTTAGCTTTAAAAACTAGTTATTAAAGCATGAGACAAACATTTTACATGGGACACCTTTATCTGTATCCATGTGCATGGTACAGAAATGTTTCCATATAAGAAATGTTATATGGAAACATCAAGCTTCACAAACTAGTTAAAGAAGCATGATAAATGCAGTAATACTGCTCCATTAGGAGTATTGGAGGAACAGTATGGATTTGCTATTGTACATTCTTACATTTTTTTTGATCAGAAAGAAATTTAAGAATCTTATCAAGTCATGCTAAAACTGTTTAATACGTAGTAAGCAATTCCAACCCCCACACATTCACAAAAGTTACAATGGTGCCCAAAACAACTGTTGCCTATATACCCCTTGTTTTGCTAAAGCATCAGCCATCCCATTTGCAGTCCTTCTTACCTAATTGAATGTAATGTTCAGCTCCTGTGTGATGCTCTCTATTTCCCTAAACTCATGCCTATAGACCCATGGCACTAACTGTTTATTTCTGGCCCAAGAAATGATCAGCTTCGAATCTTCCTCTACTTCCAAGTGCTGAAAACTTGATTGTTTAGTGAGTCTTAAACCTTGCAGCAGCGCCAACTTAGTTTTACTTTATTAGCTGCTGGGGGTATCCACTCCATAACTATCTTTTCCTATTCTTTAGAAGAGAATGCCACTTCAGTCCATGTCCTTCTGATGTCATTGACTGAAAAATCTTTGAACATATCAAGTATCTTTGTCCAATGTGCTGCTCTGGTTTTTATAACTTCACAAATTTCCTCTTTGGATCTACTTTTCTCATTAAATATCCTTCCATTCCTTTCCTCCATGACAGTTCACACTACTGCAGCCCGAATTGCTTTCTACATAATTCTTCCTCTTTTTCTTGGTTCTTAGGAAACTTGGGCTGAAATTGAAAAGACTTGCTACATCCTTGAGCATATGTTATATGCATACATATTTTCAGAACTGTGAACATTTTTCCTTCTACTTAGATATTTTAATGGTCCTATATAAAATTTTATTATACTAAAACTGGGCAATTTTTTTGTAGGTATCCAGTTGTCCCAACTTTCCTGACAAGAATATTCTGGTGGAGAGTTTGCTTGGATGAAGCTCAGATGGTGGAGAGTAATGCCACTGCTGCCACAGAAATGGCATTGCGATTACATGCCAAGCATCTATGGTGTATTACAGGGACACCTATACAGAGGAGATTTGACGATTTATATGGACTTTTGAGATTTCTTAGAGCAAGCCCTTTTGATATCTATAGGTGGTGGGTTGACGTTATAAGAGACCCATATGAGGTATGGAGTTTTTTTTTTTGCAATTTTCCTTTTTTTCGAAGTTTTTAAGCAATTTCTTCATATTTATAATGCTGTTTTTCAAGGGCTGTTATTGCTTAAGCAGAGAATACAAACAGTCTGGTTCCTTGTTCCAAGTTAAAACTCATTTGTTTTTGTATACAGACATTTGTTAGCGAAGTAAGGTCTATGTTTTTCACTTCAAGCTGTTTCTGATAATCCAACATGATCAATGCTCCCTTGAATGTGGTAAACTTTTAGCATTGTTGAAGTAGGATGGTGGGTAGATTTAAAGTTTATAATAGATAATAAAAGTTAGGGGCTGTTGCTTGGTGTTATGTTAAAACCTTAGGCTGACAACTGTGAGAATGTGGGTTCAAGTCGAAGATGTGCAAAATTTCCATAGGTTAGCTGTTAGGTACATATCCAATCCGCCCCTCCCAAAACTCTAGATATTCAGGACAAAGGTAATGGTTTTGTAAGATAAGGATAATCTGAGAGTTCTGAAATCAGGATCCGAACACCAACGGTGGGGAAGCGCAGGAAGCAGAGAAACTTGGTGAAGGGGTTATGACAGAAGCCAAGTGCGAAGATGGTAAAAGGTCATCTGTAAAGAGGCTAACCCCCTAGAGGTTTGGTCACTCCTAGTGGTGGTTGGATGAAACTGAATTTTGATGTCAGCAATGTGGGCAATCTGGGTCCCTCAGGAATTGGAGGGGTGATTAGGGATGAGGGTGTTGCTATTTGTGCCTTGTTTTCAGGCCCAATTGAGCAAGGTGATTTAGTAAGAGCAGAATTCCTAGCAGCAGTTTTTGGGGTTGAGAAAGCTAAAGAATTGGGTGTTGGTAGTCTGATCATTGAAGGTGATTTGAATATAATAGTGGGATGGCTGAAGAAAAAGGTGAGGGGGCGGTCTCCCTGGCCTTTTCCAGGTACTACTGAGTGCGGTCTCCCTGGCCTTTTCCACGTATCTCAACCCAAATACCCCTAAACACTTGTTCCTCGGAATACCTCATCATGTTCTTGAAATGGATACTCAGCCCGTGTAAGATCCTATATTACATTCATCTCATGAGTTCTAGGCAAGGCTTCCTCAGCATGGTCACATGCTGCGCAGAGAGCAGTCTTGAGTTTCTTATTACAGGGGATCTTGCTAAGTTTAGCGAGATTGCACTTATCTTGCCTTATCAATGGGGATACCATGATCTCCAATGGCTGTCACAAGGTCGTCATAAGGAACTCGCTGGATTCAGTAAGATCGCTCGTATCTTATATTTGTGATATGGCACCGTAATCCCACTGTCGTCATATACTTATCCACTCTCTCATAGGTTTTTAGTATAAAATAATGGTTTAGAGCAAAACGTAGTTCTTGCTAGCCTGATATCCAGAGTAGGAAAGAAGTCCAGCAACAAGCACTTTAGAAATGGATAACAAATAAGGGCAATCTTGCTATGTGAGACTGACAGCAGAGAAAAAAATGTGTGGAACTTGTGGAAAATAGTTAAAAAGAGAAAAGAAAAGGAAAGAAGGTGATAGGGGATCAGTTCTGTCAAAGGGAAAAGGAAGAAGAAAAAAGAGAAGAAATTTAGAGAGAAAAGAAGGGTTCACAGTGGAGAAGATTTGAACTGTCTTTCCCTTACTGTCGATCCAAGTAATATTTCATTTCTAATAATCACAGAATTACAAAAATACCCCTGTTAAGTAAATTACAAGTTACAACAGAGATAAAATAAAAAGCATATAAAAGACTACTTTTCCCCTTTATAAGGTTTATAATTTGACAGAAAACATGACTCCTGATAGAGGCATAGAACAATTGCAGGACAGTATTTGTGTAGCTAACCCAAATAGTTGGTATTGAGTAAATGAGGCTGAGTTGGATTGAGTAGAAAAAATAAGAAACTAGAAGAGAGGAAAAGATAAAATAAGTTTTTTTTTTTTTTTTTTTTTTTTTTTATCATTTACTAGGTAAAAAAGCTTCATTAAGGGTTGATATAAACTTACAGGAGGGGATGGGTGAGGAGCTAATGCTTAGTTTGGAAGGAGTTCAAATACAAATATGTAGAGTGCAAATACATACAAAATAAAACAAAATACAAGGTTTTACACTCTACATATTTGTATTTGCACTCCTTCCAAACTGAGCCTAAGTGTGGTGAATGGGTTTTTGGAGGTAGGAGCATGTGGCATTCTTTGTCTAAGGAAGGGTGTTTTAAAAGACATGTGTTCGGTGCACCTAGACATACAGGAAAGGCACATTTCAAGACATGTGCCTTGCTTGAACCCAAACACATCCCCTTTCAAAAGGCATGCACCTCTTTTAAATGTATCATTTTTTGTTATCTGTTTTTTTGTGGATTCACACCTTTGTAATGGTTTATGAACTCATAAATTACATTTTATTGTTGTTTGTACCCTAGTAATAGTTTATTAACTTTTAAAGTAAGCAAAACAAAAACTTTTTAAATATCTGAAGCCTTCTTGCAAATAGGATGCCAAAGCAAAGTTTCCATTAAAGAAGCAACAAAAATACAGCTAACATCTAATTCCTAATCCTAAAACAGACTGAACTGCAACTAAAATCACAAAACCAATCTTTTTATATCCACACGCCAAAAATTTAAGTTGAGGGCTCTACCTTATGCCCTTGCATGGACTTGTTTAGGCTTGCCTCAAGGAAGCCTTTATAGAGGCAGAGGGCTGATCTCCTAGGATTAGGAATACGAGATGTTTAACATCACATGGGTTACTTGAGCGAATGCAGTTATGACTTTTGGAGATGATAAACAAACTGAAGGTTTTACATGCTTAAAGCACTTTACAATACACATTTTTGCTTTCACTTCCACATTTTCATTTTGAAAATGTTTTATACGTTATGCTTATGTATTTTAATTTGAGCCAATAAACTTTATAAAGCATTTAATTTCTTTTAAAAATTAAGTTTACATTTTTTATTTTTTTTCCAAAAATTTGTGCCCATGGTTCAAAGTATCGATTCACCTGTGTATCGGTACTTTTACCGATATGCCTTCTATTTTTTGTTCTTTTTTCAAATTATATATATGTATATATATAATTTAATAAAAAAGAGTTCGTGAAAACACCTGTAAAAAGGTGTATTGGCACCCAATGATATAATGTGATACACTCCGTATCAGGCGTATCATGTCTATACTTTGCACCTTGTTTGTGCCTTCTTAAAAAAGGTGTGCACCTTGCCTTAGCCTTGGGTGCTAAAAGGCCCTTGTGCTTTTAAAACACTGATGGTTGGAAGTTATTTGGTATGGAAAAGTTGGTTCGAAGAGTTCTGGGTTTTAAGTTTGAGTTGGAAGAATTTTGGTATTTTTTTCTATCTTATATTTGCAATCTCTTATTGCCTCAGCTTGTACTTGATCTTTTTTCTTTTATGAAATTTATCTTTAGTCTACAATACCCAAGAAGGAGATCAGACAGAAAAAAAGCCCTCAAGAGAGAGGACCAGACAGCATGATAGAAGATAGAACTAAATAAACTGAAAATGGGAGAAATCTATCGTAGAAGTGATGCTCCTAAATGCGACTCCACCCTCCCCACACCTCCTCTAGCTAAATTGTCTTGTAAAGAGTTGTCCAACAAGATGTCTACAAAGACGCTAGATCTCTAACCTAGGGATGCAAGTTGGGTTGCCTGAATTAAAGAATTTCAACTACATTGGGTTGGGCCCATTCAAATTTTGACAAACACTCAACCAACCCTATCCAAGTTGCACCCCTTGGTCTGGCTCCTCTCACATGTGTCCCTTCTATCCTCTACCAACCAATCACCAGGCAATCCCCTCTCAACCTCCACATGCTGAACAGCCAATGCTGCTGCAAATCTAAAGGCCTTCAAATAATGAATGCTCTAAACTCATCTCTAAGTCAGTCACCTGATCCAACAAGGCCAAATATGCCACTAGGACCTCTCCTGATGTCTCCATAAAAGCAGTAAATCATTTCTTGTATCTGATGGTTCTGCATTCCCTAGAGGCAGCTATTTAAGCTTCTCTTTACTTCTCCTTGGGTGATGGAGGAAACTATGATTGTGAACTTTTCATGTGGGCTAACCAAAAATATGTGACCATCTGAGGATCATGTTGTCTAAAGAGAAAGAAGGAAAATTAAGTGCCCTTTTTTCTTGCTACTAAATTAATTTCCTCAGGATAGCTTGCCATATTCCTGGTTTGGGTATGTCTGGTTGAGTGCTTCTATATCCAGTTCCTCCTATGCTTCACCTCATTCCCTAATCTTACTCTTTTGTTTACTAGAGGAGAGATGCGAATGCTATGGAGTTTGCACATAAGTTTTTTAAGCAAATTATGTGGCGTTCATCCAAAGTACATGTTGCAGATGAATTACAGCTGCCACCACAGGAGGAGTGTGTTTCCTGGCTCTTTTTCTCACCAATTGAAGCACACTTTTACCAGAGACAGCATGAAACTTGTGTAAGTTGTGCCCATGAGGTTATTGAAAGTTTCAAGGATGACATTAATAAAAGAAAAGCTCTAGGTAATTTGTTATTCTTGTTATTATATTTAATCCTATCTATTTTGTATAAAAGGAAGTAACTGCCTATCTATTAAACATGTTTTCATTAACTTTTTATCCAGATTCTGAGTCATTTGATGCTTCCTGTGATCTTTTTCTTACCCACACTGAGGCTGCAAAACTGCTGAATTCACTGTTGAAGCTTCGGCAGGCATGTTGCCACCCTCAAGTAGGGAGTTCTGGGTTGCGTTCTTTGCAACAATCTCCTATGACCATGGAGGAGATATTAGTGGTGAGTTTCATATGAGAATTATGGAGGTTATATAACCCTATTTTTTCCCTTTTCCATTCTAAATGTACTGAATTGTTTTTTTCCCTGTTCTATTTATATATTACGACCTTGCTTTCAGGTACTTGTGGGTAAGACCAAGACAGAAGGGGAGGAAGCTCTGAGGAAATCGGTTGTTGCATTAAATGGGCTGGCCGGAATAGCTATAATTGAAAAAGATCTCTTCCGAGCAGTATCACTGTACAGAGAAGCACTTTCTTTAGCTAAAGAACACTCAGATGATTTCCGCTTGGACCCTTTGCTGAATCTTCATATTCACCATAATCTTTCTGAAATCCTTCCACTAATCTCAAGTTCGGACAGGAGCCAATCAGTTGGTGGACAGAGCCTAGAAAACCCTGAAGAGATGGCCTCAAAATTGCATGAAATTGATGATTTTGAACAGTACTCTGCAAAAAGACAAATAATAAGCAAGGCTAGCACCTTGGATTCAACTGGGCATCTTGAACATGAAGAGGAACTACTTAATTTTAGTTCTAACCTGTCAGCAATTGATGTTGAAGGGGAGAAAGGTACGGAAAATGATGCTCAGTCCTATGTATCATCTAGATCCTTTAGTGATGGTTGTTTGAGAAAGACATGTGAAAATATTAAACAGAAGTACCTATCTGTGTTCATTTCCAAGCTATCCTTGGCCCAGCAAGAGTTTAAAAATTCATATATGGAGGTATGTTTCCTGTTTATTCTCACCTAGTAGTAAACAAATTGGTATATTTCCTTTCAGAGAATAATGTGCTGGAAAAACTGTTCTTTGCACGTTTCAGTAAATTTGGCATCTCATTTATAGTCCAAATAACTTGGGCTTGTTTAAATCCACAATTTAGCTTGCAAGTCTCGATCCTGACGAGTCATAAAAAGTTAGAAAACAAATAAAAAAGGGAAAATCTATGATGCGGAAAAGATATGATATGGGAAGAGTTTTGACCAATCAAAACCTACCCACCCATGAATTTTGATAAATAACACCTTATTCGCTATCGCGTTTATGATTCCAGTTTATTGGTCAGTTGCTTTTCAGACATCATATCTTTTCCATATCATAGTCGAACCCTTTTCCAGACACTTTATGAGTGAATTTCTGTATTTATCTTTCATTTTGAGTTTTATATGGGAAAATCCTAGTCCATCTCATGAGTTGAGTTTTGTAGACTTGTTTTTATTGATAACATTGTGGCTTTTTATTAATGAACAAAAGAATGAGTTATATACATATACAGCCAAGATAATCTTCAATTTAGGCTGGTATTTTTCCACCTATTCTAGGGGCCATTACTTGAGGTAATGGTAATATCTTGGGCTGGCAAGCATGAGAATGCAGGTTTGAGTCTGAGAGCAGCTGCTTTGTGCAAAAATGCCAAAGGTTAGGGCTGTATACAGTCTACCCCTCTCAAGACCCCAGATAGCTGGAATCAACATTGGGTAATGGCCTTTTATTGCCACCTAACCTAATTGTGTTCATTATGCTATATTTGACACCAAAACAATTGATTCCTGCTCGTCCCTAGTTTGGCCAATGTATTTGTTAGTGTCGAGTATGTAGGGGTATTTCTGTCTTTATACTTATGTTGAGGTTGCTGATCTGTAATATTATATTAGAACTAGTGTCCCTCACTTAAGTAAGGGCACATGTGTCTTTTTCATTATGTTAGTAATACAAAACATGTCTGGCCGAATGGGAGAGGTAATTTTTTGTCTCATTCGAACCAGACTTTTCTTCTCTCCTTTCCTCCTCTTTTCTCTCTCTCTTTCTTTCTTCTTTCTTCTTCTCTCTTCTTGGCTGTTACCAGACTAACAGAACTCAAGGGCAGGCCGAATCATAATATGGTATCAGAGCACAACTAAGCAACTCGGATCTGCCCAGATTTCTGTTTTCTGCGCACTCAGTCAAGGGTTTTCTCTTGATTTCTCTGCCATCGATTGGAGATAAGGGAAAGGGCTGAAAAGGAGTGGTCGCCCTCTTCCCTTGGAGGTCTCTATGCCTCCAACTGTGCTGTTCATGGTCGGTTGCTGTGGTTTCTAAGAAGCCCTCCCCTAATCGATGAAGAGAAGAGGGCTGATTCGTGTGGTGCAGTGGATGTTTTGTGTGGTCTGATTTCTTTTTGTGTGGTTTGTTTTTCGGGTGATGAGGTAAGAGATTTCTAGGCATATTTTTGTTATGAATCAAATAGGAAGTATGTTTCAGATCGTATGGTGGGATTTCAAACTGTAGTGTGCTAGGGTTTATGCTGCTTTCTAGTGTGATTCGAAGGGGGAGTGGTCCTCATATAGTGTGGTGAGATTTCAGGTAGTCGTGGGGTAGGGTTTGTGGTGTAAAGAGTGCAATCTTCAGCAATAACAAGTGTTGAAACCAGTGTGATCAGTGTCATCAAGTAGTGTGCAGTGTACCGAATTCAGTAATAACAAAATTCAGCAATGGGAGATAGCAGTGGTAGCAAATCTAATGTCATGATACCTACTGACTACCTGAATGTTAAAATGACCTCCATTAAACTGAATGGAGAGAATTATGTACCTTGGGCTAAATCTGTAGAAGTTTTTCTGAAGGCAAAGAAGACGGTGAAACACATAAGGGAGGAGAAACCCTCCATTGATTCTCATGAGTATGATGACTGGGAACAAGAGGATGCACAGATTATCACGTGGTTATGGAACAGTATGGAACCCAAGATTAGTATAAATTTCATGTTTCTTGACACTGCCAAAGATGTCTGGGACCATGCTAAGAAGTTGTATTCTGGCCAAGACAATACAACCAGAGTATATCAGCTGTATCAGGAATACTGTAATCTGCAACAGGGCAATCGGAGTCTTGAGGAGTACTATGCTAGTATGAGAAACATTCATAATGCCAAAGATGTCTGGGACCATGCTAAGAAGTTGTATTCTGGCCAAGACAATACAACCAGAGTATATCAGCTGTATCAGGAATACTGTAATCTGCAAGAGGGCAATTGGAGTCTTGAGGAGTACTATGCTAGTATGAGAAACATTCGTAATGAGTTGAATGTTTATCACCCCCTCACTTCTGATGTCAAAATTCAGCAACAACAGAGAGAACAACTTGATGTGACTCGGTTTTTGGTGTGGCTGCTGGGACTCGATTTTTCGTTCCGATAATGGCCATGAATAATTCTCTTCATATTTCAAGAATACTTGGACCAACATGGCATTATATATCAGACCTCATGTACCTACACCCCACAACAAAATGGGGTGGCTGAGAGAAAGAATCGTCATCTTTGGGAAACAGCTCGGTCCCCCATGCATCACATGAATGTTCCCAAACCCTTTTGGAGTGACGCGGTGCTTACTTCTTGCTTCTTGATAAATCGGATGCCCACATGTACCGGCTGCTACTCCTCTAGCTCCATCAACGTCGACAGATCCGACAGTTGTCTCCACACCAGCCCCAAACCCAGTATCTGATCTTGATCTTCCCATTGCCTTGCGGAAAGGTAAACGCACTTGTACCCTTCATCCTATTTCTAATTATGTTTCACTCACTCACTTTTCCGCTTCCCATCGCCAGTTTATCTCTTTGTTATCCTCAGTTGTTGTCCGTAAGGATGTTCAGGAAGCCCTTGCCTCTCCAGGGTGGTGCCGTGCAATGGAAGAACTCTCAGCTCTAACTCATAATCATACTTGGGACCTCACCACTCTTCCTCCTGGGAAGCTGGCTGTCGGTTGTAAGTGGGTTTATACTGTTAAGTATTTACCTGATGGTAGTGTAGAGCACTTGAAAGCTAGATTGGTTGCAAAAGGGTACTCCCAAACCTATGGTATTGACTACACAGAGAGCTCCCCAATTTGCTAAGATAGGTTCGGTTCGTGTTGTGATCTCTCTTGCTGCTATGTATGATTGGCCCCTCTATCAGCTTGATATCAAGAATGCTTTCTTGCATGGTGATTTGCTCGAGGAGGTCTATATGGAGCAACCACCGGGGTTTGTTGCTCAGGGGGAGGATGGTAAGGTATGCAGACTAAAGAAGGCTACTTATGGGCTTAAACAGTCTCCTCGAGCATGGTTTGGTAGGTTTAGTGAGGTGGTAAAGAAGTTTGGTATGAAACGGTGCCAAGTTGATCATTCAGTCTTTAGTCATGACTCTCAGGCAGGAAAAATCCTATTGGTGGTGTATGTAGATGATATTGTTATTACCGGGGATGATAAAACGAGCATTGACAGGTTGAAGACTTTTCTACAAGAACATTTTCAAACAAAGGACTTTGGTAAATTGAAATATTTCTTGGGGATAGAAGTAGCAAGGTCTAAGCATGGTATTAATTTGTGTCAGAGGAAATATGTGCTTGATTTGCTGGAGGAAACAGGTTTGTTAGGTGCTAAACCAGTTGAAACACCTATGAAAACAATTACTAAGTTGAGCAGTGATATGGGTGAAGTGTTTGAAGACCCTGGCAGATACAGGCGACTTGTAGGTAAACTGAACTACCTAACCTTTACTCGACCATATATTTCATTTGCGGTTAGTGTGGTAAGCCAGTTCATGCAGAAACCTCTGGTTCCTCATTGGGATGCGGTTCTATGAATTGTGAGGTATTTAAAAGGGGTTCCTGGTCATGGTTTGATATACAAAAGTGGTGGAAAACTTGAAATAGAAGGATATACTGATGCCGACTGGGCCAGTTCTATGTCTGATAGGAGGTCTACCACAGGCTATTGCACTTTTCTTGGGGGTAATCTGGTGACATGGAAAAGTAAGAAGCAGACAGTCGTGGCGAGAAGTAGTGTAGAGGCAGAATATAGAGATATGGCACATACTAGTGAATTAGTGTGGCTAAGGAGCCTTCTACAGGAGATAGGATACAATGTTAACACTCCAATGAAGCTCTACTGTGACAATCGGGCTGCAGTTCATATTTCTTCTAATCCAGTGTTTCATGAAAAAACCAAGCACATAGAGGTTGACTGTCACTTTGTGAGAGAGAAGGTGCTGAATGGAGTGATAGACACTGCATATGTTAACACAGGGAACCAGTGGGCAGAATTATTTACTAAAGGGTTGAGTTGGGGAAGAGTGAACTACATATGTAACAAGTTGGGATTATATGATATATACTCACCAGCTTGAGGGGGAGTGTTAGTGTCGAGTATGTAGGGGTATTTCTGTCTTTATACTTATGTTGAGGTTGTTGATCTGTAATATTATATTAGAACTAGTGTCCCTCACTTAAGTAAGGGCATATGTGTCTTTTCCATTATGTCAGTTATATAAAACATGTCTGGCCGAATGGGAGAGGTAATTTTTCTCTCATTCGAACCAGACTTTTCTTCTCTCCTTTCCTCTTTTCTCTCTCTCTTTCTTCTTTCTTCTTCTCTCTTCTTGGCTGTTATCAGACTAACAGAACTCAAGGGCAGGCCGATTCATAATAGTATCAGTCAAACCATATTCTGATCCATACACCCAATTGAAAGTTGTTTGCAGTTCCCTCGCTACATTTCTATTCTTTCCTGATGTCTCAATATTGCCACAGCCCCTTGCTTATTAATTATTATTATTGGCCAAAAAACATTTTTTTTATTATTCTTGATCAAACCCATTACTACTTTTAAATCCTCTTTAATCACTAAATTCCTTTAGTTTAATGATCTTCCCACTCTCAACCCATGTAGCACTGCTAGTAACTAAGCATGTTTTGAGTCTCCATGGCTAACCCAGAATTTAGTGGAACTTTATAGAGAACAATATTTCAACAGGATGTGGAAGATAATAGCAACTGAACCAATAAAAATGTGAAAGTCTAAAAAGTATGGGATTAAGACCTATATTTTATGAGCCTCAATCCTATCACTTTGCTTTTGGCTTGAAATTTCTATGTCAAAGCATCTTTAGTTTCTTTTTCTAATTTTCACAAACCATTTGGTCCTTCTCGTCTCTTCAAGACACTTATTTGCAATTAGTCTCTGGTCTACTATCTGTCTATCCTGAATAATAAGCCCCCTGGAACTGTGTGATTAGTGAGTGAAGTGCTTCCTTCAGCTTCAGTGATAGCACTTCAGTTCAGCTAAGATTTTGTAGAGGCTACCAACCATATAGGGGGATGCCTGGCATCACTGTTTATATATACATTCTTCATTCCTTTAAATAAAGCATCTGGTAATATTAAAAAAATCTCCAATTTCCTTGTTTTTGGTACTGTTACAGAGGCTGTTGAGTTATCTATCCAACAACCTAATATGAGTGTTAGATGGATACAACATATCTAGAGATTTGTAAAAGTATTGTACCTTGACATGGCATGCTACCATATGGCATGCTTGGTATACATGCGCACATTACATATTATAATGGTTTACTTTATTACAATGCATAATGTTAGACGGTATAACAAATTTTTAGAATTTTAATTGATTCTGTTTTATTAACTTGCACCTGAAGTAGAGTATCAAAAACTAGAACCAAAGCCTTCCTCCATTGTCTTCAAGCATCATGGCTGCAATTTCAGGTTGGACTCTCTCTGTCACACTAACTCACCAGCTTTCCAGCCTCTCTTCCAAGCATCATGGCTGCTTCTTGAAGAAATTTTGAGATCTGTTGCCAAAGCCCTTCTTTCCTGATATATTGTCTCGATTCTTATTGGTTCGGACAAACAGACTCAAACCCTACCCGATATATATAAATGTATAATATATATAACATTAAACTATATATAATTTAATATATATCTAAAATTTTAAATGTATAATATATTAAATAAATTAATATTATATATAATATTTTTAGTAGGTTTATTATAATCTGGTCCATCGGGTCAGACCTGATTGTCCCGAGAACTGGGGAGTTTGGTTTTGGGTCTAAAATTAAAGACCCTATCGGGTCCGGTCGGTTCTGGGTCCTTAATTTTTCAGATCTGCAGCTAAGATGTTTACAAAATTTTCCAATTTTGGTAGTTTGCATTTTTTAGGTGAAAATGCCTACTCAGAAAACTTTCAAGACTATCGAATCCTTACATTCATTCATCTAAGCCCTCCTATAAACTTCCATTAAAATTTCATGCCTAAACTTCATTTTTGATTTTTCTTTGTTTTCTATCCTTAGGGAGAATTCTGCAGTTTTCTAAATTCAAGCCAAGGAAGATCACATTTATCTAATAACCCCACAACCTACCTAAGCCTAGAAGTTCCTAACCCACATGTATGTATAATCAATTCTTTTTATTTGTTTATTTATGGGGTTATTTCCGATAAGGGCAACTTTTGGCCCCTAATATCAATACAAATAATTATTTTAATATAATCTCTAGAAAAGGTTAACTTTTTTGAAAAAAATACCAAAGCAGGGCAGATATACTGTTCACCTTCTTCCTTCTCTGAACGGTGAACAACGGCGGTAGATCTCTCCCACCTCATCTCTCTCTCTCTCTCTCTCTTTCTCTTTCCCTTCTTCTTCACCTGAGTGTGTAGGGTTTGCTGGCTTCCTGTCTACGGCGAGCCAAGTGTAACAGAATGAATAGGTTGTGGTTAGGGGGAGGGGGAGGGGGAGTAGGAGCGGGAGCCCGGGAGTACAAACAAACAACTTACCAGGTTTGTTGAAGAACATTTGCTACACCTGAGTGCACTGGGTTTGCTGGCTTCCCGTCCACGACGAGCTAAGTCTAATAGAACGAATAGGTTATTGTTAGAACTCAGTGCGTAGGGTTTGTTGCACCTGGGTGTGCTGGGTTTGCTGGCTTCCCGTCCATGGTGAGCTAAGTCTAACATAATGAATAGGTTGTGGTTAGAACTCAGTGCACAGGGTTTGCTGCACCTAAGGGAGGGAGGGAGGGATTTCTAATATTTTTGAAGATCTCACCATTCACCGTTCAGAGGAGGAAGAAGGTGAACAATATATTTGCCCTTCTTTGATATTTTTTTTTCAAAAAAGTTAACTTTTTCTAGATATTATATTAAAATAATTATTTTTGTTGATATTAAGGGCGAAAAGTTGCCCTTATCAACAATAATCCCTTTATTTATTTATTTTTTTTTGGGGGGGGGGGCGGGTTGGACGATGTTTTGGAGTGGAAAGATGGACTACTTATTAGTTGTTATAATGCTAATTTTGTTGAGGGAGGTTATTCTTCTGCTGAGTGGATGAGTTTAAGGGAGGTTCTATTTAGAACTCAGATGCAGAGAGGGAGGGAGGGAAATTGAGGCTCCGTTAGGTTTGTGGGATGGGGATGAGAAAAAGGGAATATTCCAAAAATATTCCTTTTTCTCTCATTTATTGAGGGAAATAGGGGGATGGGATGAGAAAAAAGTGGGACGCGAGAACCCAAAATTGTGTAATCGGGGTTGCACCAAAACAGTGCGACCCCTGTGGAAAAACTTGAGAAAACTCGAGTTTCTTCATCCTCATCCTCTGCCCTGCCTTTACTTTCTCCTTCCCTTTTGGTAACCACCGCCACCACCGCTGCTGGGTTTGCCCTTCTACCTTCTGCCGCCACCACCTTCACTTTGTCCTTCCCTTCTGGTAACCACTGCCACCACCGTTTACCTTCTGTCGCCGCCACCACTGCTGCTGGTAATCACCACCACCACCGTTGCTGGTAATCACCGCCACCACCATTGCTGGTAATCTCCTTTGCCCTTCTACCTATTGCCGCCACCACCGCTACTAGTAATCTCCTTCCCTTCTTCCTTCTGGTGCTCGTAGACATAGATCATAGAACCTAAATCTGAGTTCACAGACACAGATTGAAGATGTTTCTGCCATGGTAGAACCTAGATTGACGCAAACATAGATCGGAGGTTTTCTGCCATGGTAGAACTTAGATATGGGTTCGTAGACACGAGATTCCAGTTTCGCACGAGGGATTCTAGTTTCGCACGATCCTCACCAAGGCATTCACTAGCGATGAAGGGAAACCAAACAACGGATTGGTCTCTGCAGATTGAACCTCTGAGAACTCTGTTGATTGAACCTCTGAGAACTCTATTTTGTGATGGTAATTTTCCTACTATTTTCCCATATAAAACCAAACAATGGAAAGTTAAATTTTTACACTTTCCTATCCCATCCCGTCCCATCCTTTCCCATCCCACCCAAATCTTCCCACAAACCAAACGGAGCCTGAGTGAGCGAGGGAACAGTCAGTAGGGAAGAAATGGTTGACAAGAGCCATTACTCAATGTTGGTCCCAGTTATCTGGGAGTGGTGACTGGATATGGACATAACCTTAGGCATTTTTTTTTCACAAGGTGCTGCTTTCAGACTCACATGTAGACTACATTCTCATGCTTGTTAACCCAATATTTAACAATTTTTTTTTTTGATAGGTAGCCCAATATTTAACAATTGCACCAAGCAATGGCTTCTTTGGGAGGAAATGTTTGCAAGGCATCTGAAATTGTAGTATAGGAAGTGTGGATGACTGAACCACACTATTGATAGACTTGAACAAAAGGATTATGCAAGGAGGAAGGAGGGAACACCGGGGTCAGTAGGGACTAGGGAGTAGGAAGGATATACTTTAGCATAGGAAGGAGTGGACCTAAACCATTAAGCTAGAAGGAGGTAAGGTGTAAGTACATGAAATTAGACATTGCACCATCTGTGATGAGTGACCTACCACAAAGATACATGGGTATCTAGTGCATGAGTAATAACGACGTGACGAGATAGTAAGGCAGTAATGCCAAGTTCCTAGTGCAGTTGTTTCCCATGCTTGCTGTCCTGGCATCTCTCATCGCAGAGAGACTTCATAATAGTGCACTGTGTCACAACCTCCCATTGCATTTCCTCATATCTCATGTTGCAATAAAGACATTTGCGATGTGTTGTGGCGCCATGACCTCACATCCCAAGACCGTTGCAATCCAGTGTTGCAGTTTCGTTCCTCCCTGTCATAGTCCCATGACCTCGCTTCCATAGCTTTCAAGGCGCCAAGGCGAGGCTGGGCGTCAGGGGGGTGCCTTGTTGCTAACGCCTAGGCGATGGATTTTTTTATATAGAAAACATAGATCCTGGGGTAGTTTCCTAGGTACCATAGCCATGTTTCCTTAATAGTTATTCATAAGAAAAGTATAGAGTTCATGTTAAAGTATAGAAAATCAACATATTCATGAGAAGAAAAAAAGAAGGAAAAGAAAATTCAAAAAATATAGGGGCTGAACCCTTATTTTTGTTATAGGAAAAGAAGAAAAGAAAAAAGTAGTAGTAGTAGTAGTAGTCGTAGAAAATGTGTTGATTAGACAAAATTTTAAGTTGTTCCTTAGTTATTGGTTCAGGTTTTAAAGTCTTTGAGGGTTCAATACAGCATTTAGCAATGTTTGTATTTATCAAATCCTAACAAATAAGAAAATGATAAACCTCCACAACCTTGTCTTGCGATTATACTTTGGCTCCATGCCACTCATCGCAGTTATCACGATAGTCACTTAGACATTTTCTAGAGTGATGCATCCTGTGGTACATCCATCCAAAGTTCTAGAAGAGGGAAGTAGCTACACGTGCTCAAATGCAGACTCTAGGAAAGAGCGGGAACTCAAGTACTAGTATAACTGCATTGATACATGGCAAAACCCTAACTTGGCTAGGTACCCCAAATCCAACGAACTCATAAAAACTTTCCCAAAGTGGAAAAATTTTCCTCCTTTTCCCAAGGAAATTTCTATAAATAGGGGTCTCCGAGGATCCCCCACACGATCCTTCCTCAACCTCGTGTAAGCTCTACCAGTTTGGAATCTCAGCTCCCTTGCTCTCTCTCATTTTAAATCTTCTGAAGCCTCCGTCCACCATTTATTGTCTTTCATGTAGACCACCTTAGTGACTCCCACCACACTAGGCCATGGCAGAGGAAAAGGAGTCCTATAGAATGTGACTTTGTGAACTTGATGCTTTATGTCTTGGATTGGTTGCAGGAATTGTATGCTTACATTTGAGCCTGTTTTAGTGAGAGGTAACTTTAGCGCTTTAGAATCAGCAAACATATTATCATTATGGTGTGTGTGTGTGGTAGCAAGTTGTTTTTTGGGTTATGGCTTGCTTATTATCCTTGTCATTACTGTCTATATCTTGGTTATGGTGGCAAGTGAGAGTAAAGGCTCTTAGTTTTTGGTTGGGGTCTTTGGTCTTTGTTTTTTTGTATATATTTTCTTTATCTTAACTTCTTGTATATGGCTTGTAAACTTCGTTCTCCCATGAAAAAGGGAGATTTGCTAGATTGGTTGACCTATTTTTACCATGTGGAGGAATTTGATGTCTGATCTGAATTATCATTATGGTGGGTATGCGTGTGGAAGAGCATGACTTATGCTGTATTAGGAATTGCATTGTCCGGTGGCAAGTTGTTTTTTGGGTTATGGCTTGCTTATTATTTGGCATTATTGTCTATATCTTGTATATGGTGGTGAGAGAGTAAAGGATCTTAGCTTTTGGTTGGGGTCTTTGATCTTTGTGTTTGGTATATATTTTCTTAATCTTCACTTTCTTGTATATGGCTTGTAAATTTTCTTGTATATGGTTATGCGAAGCTAAATTTTGATGGAAGTAGTCAAGGCAACCAGGATCCTCTGCAATAGGAGGGGTGATAAGAGATAAAGGACATTATTGCTTTGTTTTCGGGTCTAGTGGGAGTGGGTGACTCCACTAGGGACAAATTGCTTGCTGTAATTCAAGGGGTACAAATTGCAAATGAATTGAATTTGGCAAACGTGGAGATTGAAGGGGATTCAGAGTTGGTGGTAGGTTGGCTGAATGAACCAGAGTCTGTAATATGGGTTTTTAGGAATGAGGTAAAGAGATTAAAATGGTTTTCTTGAAATATGAATTTGAGGATACAGTGGGTGAGGAGGTTGGTGAATGTAATGGAAGATGCTTTAATTAAGCAAGGGGTGAACAGAAATCAGTTGTACTGGGCTCAACAGCTCAATTGTAATATGTAATTTTACTGTTTTTTGGGAGAGGCAGCACCTCATGCCTAAGGGTTTCTTGTACTGCCTATATTTTTTAAATTAATATAAGTTTATTTTACTGATAAAAAATTCTTTGTTCTTCACTGAAAAGGGAGACTCATTAGATGGGCCAACATTTTTTTGCCATGTGTAGTCATTTCTCTCTGATCTGAACCATCCATCTGGTTGAGGACCCTCTAGGTTGGCTATGTATAATAGCCCAATATTTCAGGATTTTCTTTTAAAATGCCCCAAAATAATTGCTTATTTTGGCCATGTGGCAAAGGGTTTTGAGCTGAAGCTTTCCCCTTGAGTATAGGGCAGTGGGAGGAACATGTGGGGTCCATTTGGGCATTCAACCATATTGTGATGTGGAAATTTTCTTTCTTCATTTAAAGTCTTTTACTAAATGATCCGAGTAGCACACCTACCCCTGGTCTTCATATTTTTTTTATTTATATGTTTGTGTGGACCAGTCTTACTACAGGACTTACCTTTTTGAGAGAAGTAATAATTGTATTAGTTCTAAAAAAGTACAGGAGCCCATGTACACTGAGGATCTGTGCAGTGGGTTATGTACAACAGCATTATTGCCGCTAAATATGTGGAAAAAGATTAAGTGAAGTTTGAGTTGCAAGATATATGCCTAGCCAAACATGTGTATCTATAAGTTTGAGTTTAATCTCATTGGTGCTGCAACTTTTGTTCTAAAAGATGCAAGCGTTCTTCTCGCCTTGGATCATCTAGACAATTGCTAAAGGAAAAAGAAGCCACATAACACCTCTGGAAATTGATTCTAAAGTCTCTGGAAAGTGAAAAAAAAACATATCAAGAGCCACCACCCAAAACACATCTGAGACCTTACAGTGAATGAAAAGGTGGCTATGGGATTCAGCAATATCCTGGCGCAAAACACAGCTGGTATCTTCAATCACCGTGTCTCTCAACAAGAGCCTATCAATGATGAGACAGTTTTCTGGGTAGCAGTCCAAGCCAGGGAAAAGATTTTAGAAGGGGTGGAGGGCTACCGGATGATGAGATAGGAAAGGGGGCAGCTGCTGGAGGGTTCAGCTTGATGGAAAATGATCTGACTGATAACTGACCTACAGTACCCCAGGCCCATTATGTTCTATATTGGTCAGGTTTTTGTTTGAACCTTTTAAGTCTTTGCAAAAGCTCCATGAGAGGTCCAATTTCCTAATTGTTAGGGACCTCCTGAAAATGGGGTCTAAAATGTGGTGCTGTCAAGAGTGTGCAATCAAGAAGAGGGAGGGGAAACCTGTCTTCAGGGGATTATTTCCACACCATAGGTGAAATGAGAAGCTGACTCTCAAGCCATTTTCAATTTGATACTCGTTCCCTTGAGGGAATTGGGGATTATATTTAGAATTCCTTATTATAGGGCTTTTTAGAGTGAAATTGTACTTGATTCCAATTGCCATCTGAAGGGCGCCATGGAAATTGTATCTGTATAACTAACTACTAGTAATTAAATGAAATTCTATTTTCAACTTTCAATAGGCAATGCTTCTTCGTTCATTTGCATACAAAGATCAGTACATGCTTTTTCTGATTTACTTGCTCAAGATGAATATTTGGTAAGAATTTGTATTTGGGGTAAAAAGCAAAAAAAAAAAAAAGTCAAAGCTTCTTGTATCAAAAGAATATTTTAAATGCTAAAGTAATTTAGTTTTATTATCTATTATCTTATATTGTAATCCTGTATAGGTTTAGTTCTTGACATTTTCAGTTGATGTCTACAATTCTTTCATGTTTTTGAAGGTCTGTGAGGCACTCAGTGATAGAAAAAAACAACAAAACTTGTGGTGGTTAGAAGCCCTTCATTACATTGAGCAGAAAAAGGATTCCTCAAATGAGTTGATTAGAAAGATAAGAGAGGCTGTCTCTGGGACTTTAAACAGTTCCAAGGCATCAAGATTAGCCTCAAGGTTAGTTCCAATTCTTTTCATATTACATTGTACTTATTTTCATGAATATGATCATGTATTCTTTCTGTTTCTTTTGGAAAGAACTAAGTTTGATTTAACTGACTGAGGAAAGTATGCTGTATATCATGTGCATTAGTACTTCATTTACTGAATGGTCATGGAATAATAGATAACCTCATAATTCTCATTACACTTGTGTATATTCTATGCTTTTGCAAAAACGTAATATATTTATTATGATTCGACCTGCCCTTGAGTTCTGTTAGTCTGATAACAACCAAGAAGAGAGAAGAAGAAAGAAGAAAGAAAGAGAGAGAAAAGAGGAGGAAAGGAGAGAAGAAAAGTTTGGTTCGAATGAGAGAAAAATTACCTCTCTCATTCGGCCAGACATGTTTTATATTACTAACATAATGGAAAAGACACATATGCCCTTACTTAAGTGAGGGAAACTAGTTCTAATATAATATTACAGATCAACAACCTCAACATAAGTATAAAGACAGAAATACCCCTACATACTCGACACTAACACTCCCCCTCAAGCTGGCGAGTATATATCATATAATCCCAGCTTGTTTCATATGTAGTCCACTCTTCCCCGACTCAACCCTTTAGTAAATAAGTCTGCCCACTGGTTCCTTGTGTTAACATATGTAGTGTCTATCACTCCATTCAGCACCTTCTCTCTCACAAAGTGACAGTCAACCTCTATGTGCTTGGTTCTTTCATGAAACACCGGATTAGAAGAAATATGAACTGCAGCCTGATTGTCACAGTAGAGCTTCATTGGAGTGTTAACATTGTATCCTATCTCCTGTAGAAGGTTCCTTAGCCACACTAATTCACAAGTAGTATGTGCCATATCTCTATATTCTGCCTTTGCACTGCTTCTCGCCACGACTGTCTGCTTCTTATTTTTCCATGTCACCAGATTACCCCCAAGAAAAGTGCAATAACCTGTGGTAGACCTCCTATCAGACATAGAACTGGCCTAGTCAGCATCAATATATCCTTCTATTTCAAGTTTTCCACCACTTTTGTATATCAAACCATGACCAGGAGCCCCTTTTAAATACCTCACAATTCTTAGAACCACATCCCAATGAGGAACCAGAGGTTTCTGCATGAACTGACTTACCACACTAACCGCAAATGAAATATTTGGCCGAGTAATGGTTAGGTAGTTTAGTTTACCTACAAGTCGCCGGTATCTGCCAGGGTCTTCAAACACTTCACCCATATCACTGCTCAGCTTAGTATTTGTTTCCATAGGTGTTTCAGCTGGTTTAGCACCTAACAAACCTGTTTCCTCCAGCAAATCAAGCACATATTTCCTCTGACACAAATTAATACCATGCTTAGACCTTGCTACTTCTATCCCCAAGAAATATTTCAATTTACCAAAGTCCTTTGTTTGAAAATGTTCTTGTAGAAAAGTTTTCAACCTGTCAATGCCCATTTTATCATCCCCGGTAATAACAATATCATCTACATACACCACCAATAGGATTTTTCTTGCCCGAGAGTCATGATTGAAGACTGAATGATCAACTTGGCACTGTTTCATACCAAACTTCTTTACCACCTCACTAAACCTACCAAACCATGCTTGAGGAGACTGTTTAAGCCCATAAGTAGCCTTCTTTAGTCTGCATACCTTACCATCCTCCCCCTGAGCAACAAACCCTGGTGGTTGCTCCATATAGACCTCCTCGAGCAAATCACCATGCAAGAAAGCATTCTTGATATCAAGCTGATAGAGGGGCCAATCATATATAGCAGCAAGTGAGATCACAACACGAACCGAACCTATCTTAGCAATTGGGGAGAAGGTCTCTGTGTAGTCAATACCATAGGTTTGGGAGTACCCTTTTGCAACCAATCTAGCTTTCAGGCGCTCTACACTACCATCAGGTAAATACTTAACAGTATAAACCCACTTACAACCGACAACCTGCTTCCCAAGAGGAAGAGTGGTGAGGTCTCAAGTATGGTTATGAGTTAGAGATGAGAGTTCTTCTTCCATTGCTCGGCACCACCCTGGAGAGGCAAGGGCTTCCTGGACATCCTTAGGGACAACAACTGAGGAAAACAAAGAGATAAACTGGCGATGGGAAGCGAAAAGGTGAGTGAGTTAAACATAATTAGAAATTGGATGAAGGGTACAAGTGCATTTACCTTTCCGCAAGACAATGGGAAGATCAAGATCAGATACTGGGTTTGGGGCTGGTGTGGAGACAACTGCCGGATCTGTCGACGTTGATGGAGCTGGAGGAGTAGCAGTCGGTACATGTGGGCGATGTGTATACACTTGACGGATAGGTGGCCATTCAACAGGTGGTGGCACCGGAGGCAAGGACATGGTCACAGCTGGAACAAGGGGAACAAAATCTGCAACAGAATCTTCCGGGAATTGCCAAGGAAGATGCACTTAATGGATCGTGCATCTAACTTGTCCTTCCTGGGGCCCAGATTATGGACGAAGCAGACACACCCAAAAACCTGAGGAGAAAGAGGAAACGAAGACAAGGTGGGAAACAAGCTAGTGAATGGGGAATGGCCATCAAGGATAGACGTGGGCATCCGATTAATCGAGAAGCAAGAAGTAAGCATCGCGTCACTCCAAAAGGGTTTGGGAACATTCATGTGATGCATGGGGGACCGAGCTGTTTCCAAAAGATGACGATTCTTTCTCTCAGCCACCCCATTTTGTTGTGGGGTGTAGGTACATGAGGTCTGATATATAATGCCATGTTGGTCCAAGCAGACACACCCAAAAACCTGAGGAGAAAGAGGAAACGAAGACAAGGTGGGAAACAAGCTAGCGAATGGGGAATGACCATCAAGGATAGACGTGGGCCGATTAATCAAGAAGCAAGAAGTAAGCACCGCGTCACTCCAAAAGGGTTTGGGAACATTCATGTGATGCATGGGGGACCGAGCTGTTTCCAAAAGATGACGATTCTTTCTCTCAGCCACCCCATTTTGTTGTGGGGTGTAGGTACATGAGGTTTGATATATAATGCCATGTTGGTCCAAGTATTCTTGAAATGATGAAGAGATTTATTCACGGCCATTATCGGAACGAAAAATCGAGTCCCAGCAGCCACACCAAAAATCGAGTCACATCAAGTTGTTCTCTCTGTTGTTGCTGAATTTTGACATCAAAAGTGGGGGGGTGATAAACATTCAACTTATTACGAATGTTTCTCATACTAGCATAGTACTCCTCAAGACTCCGATTGCCCTATTGTAGATTAAAGTATTCCTGATACAGCTGATATACTCTGGTTGTATTGTCTTGGCCAGAATACAACTTCTTAGCATGGTCCCAGACATCTTTGGTAGTGTCAAGAAACATGAAATTTATACTAATCTTGGGTTCCATACTGTTCCATAACCACGTGATAATCTGTGCATCCTCTTGTTCCCAGTCATCATACTCATGAGAATCAGTGGAGGGTTTCTCCTCCCTTATGTGTTTCACCGTTTTCTTTGCCTTCAGAAAAACTTCTACAGATTTAGCCCAAGGTACATAATTCTCTCCATTCAGTTTAATGGAGGTCATTTTAACATTCAGGTAGTCAGTAGGTATCATGACATTAGATTTGCTACCACTACTATCTCCCATTGCTGAATTTTGTTATTACTGAATTCGACACACTGCACACTACTTGATCACACTGATCACACTGGTTTCAGCACTTGTTATTGCTGAAGATTGCACTCTTTACACCACAAACCCTACCCCACGACTACCTGAAATCTCACCACACTATATGAGGACCACTCCCCCTTCGAATCACACTAAAAAGAAGCATAAACCCTAGCTCACTACAGTCTGAAATCCCACCATACGATCTGAAGCATACTTCCTATTTGATTCATAACAAAAATATGCCTAGAAATCTCTTACCTCATCACCCGAAAAACAAACCACACAAAAAGAAATCAGACCACACAAGACACCCACTGCACCACACGAATCAGCCCTCTTCTCTTCATCGATTAGGGGAGGGCTTCTTAGAAACCACAGCAACCGACCATGAACAGCACAACTGGAGGCATAGAGACCTCCAAGGGAAGAGGGCGACCCCTCTTTTTCAGCCCTTTCCCTTATCTCCAATCGATAGCAGAGAAATCAAGAGAAAACCCTAGACTGAGTGCGCAGAAAACAGAAATCTGGGCAGATCCGAGTTGCTTAGTTGTGCTCTGATACCATATTATGATTCGGCCTGCCCTTGAGTTCTGTTAGTCTGATTACAGCCAAGAAGAGAGAAGAAGAAAGAAGAAAGAAAGAGAGAGAGAAAAGAGGAGGAAAGGAGAGAAGAAAAGTCTGGTTCGAATGAGAGAAAAATTACCTCTCCCATTTGGCCGGACATGTTTTATATTACTAACATAATGGAAAAGACACATGTGCCCTTACTTAAATGAGGGACACTAGTTCTAATATAATATTACAGATCAGCAACCTCAACGTAAGTATAAAGACAGAAGTACCCCTACATACTCGACACTAACAATATTGCAAGATTACTATAGAATTTTGTTGGCATCTAGTATGATTGAATGGAAATATTAACCTATTTGAAGCCAAATCATTGCCAATAGATTGCGACAATCATCCATCTGACAAATTCCTGATGTCCAGAATAACATTATTCTGTAATCCGAAAGAAACTTAATCACATGGTTTGAATGCCAATAAGGAAAGAAAGAAATAATTGCCATATAACAGAAAATAATCAAGCCAGTTGCTTGTGATTGCTCAAGCTCAATTAAGATGCAAGTGGTATTATACTATTTTTTGCTGGCCTAACAATGTCACTATCACACTCACTAAGTAAGTTTTATGGTTACAAGAATTATAAAGGACCCATCTTCTGAAAAAATGCAAAATACAAATTATTATTATCTCCATTGTGAACAGTAATAACCAAACACACTTATGTGTCTTACAAGTTACAAATAATAGAAAAATAGCAAAAACAGTGCATTGTACAATATAATATTCGTAAAATCATCTCTTTGTACCTTTGGGAGTAGATAACTAAGCTCTTAAAGAACTAAAAGGGACAATTTTATGTCTCCAACAGTTTTGTCTGACAGTAGTAAACATATTATTGGTCCTACATTTCTAAGATCCAGAGCACGTGATCGATATATCATAGGATAAAGAGCATCATTTTGGAAGAAAAAAACTTGAACATCTAATTCCAATTCCTAAATTTTAATAATTTCTTTTTTAAGGGACATAGACCAGATTCGCTGATATATGCCTGTGTTAGCTATTCAGAAATTTTCTTCTCAAGATTGGACAGATGGGCTCTTTATTTGGTATTGTTTCTTAATCTCTTTATATATTTTTATCAATATTATCTTTTCATACTTTATTTATTTTTTGATTGTTTTGAACTTTTGATGAACTTTGGCTTGGAGTCAAGGCAACCCCTCCCTTTTCAGTATTTGTTTGAGGCATCTCAAATAAAAATGGAATGCAGAAAATGGGGAATTAACTCTTTTTTTTTTTTTTCTTGTGTTATCCATTTTCTTTTGGGTGTGGATGGGGGGAGGCATTGGTTTTTAGGGCTGCTTGCCTTGCTACAAGCCTGCAACGATACCACTGTAAGGGCTTCTCGCCTACCAAAGTACCGTGGACTTTTGGGGCTTGCACTATAGTCTTTAAATTGTGCTCTAGAATCAGTGATTTGAAATTCTTAGCTGTATAGCCATGTCTGTTGCTATAACTGTTATTTCTATTTCCATCCAGTTAGTAATCTATGATACCCAGATATGTTACATGCCTAGCATACCAGTGTCATAAGTATTGGATATGATATCGGATACTGCATGGATACTTCTAGATGTATTCCGTGGCATTAAGACTTAAAATATGTAAAGTGGTTTATTTTAACAAACTATACTACAATAATATTTGCATGTGTCAGAAATTTAATTAAATGTGGCATGACATAAGTCTTGAGACATGACATATAGCTTCAAAAACTAGATAGAAACATATGATAGAAGCATATTACATGGGATAACTATACTCGTATCCGTGTTCAGAATTTTAGGAAATGGAGAGTTGGATTCCTGTTTCCAACATTAGTGTCTATGTCCGTGTCTGTGCCCATATCCATTTCTGGGCATCATAGGTAGTGATTCATGATTTCTTTTAAATGCAACTTAGTTTTGCTTGTAGTTGTGTTTATTTTTGCATTTGATTCTCATTGCAGGTTTCGAAGCATAGATGGATTAAAGTATCTAATCCAGGGTGGCCTGGACTCCTTGGAAACTTCTAGGCAAGCAGTACTTGAACGACTTTTAGAAGTTGACCAGACAATGGAAAGACCAAGAGATGAGGATATAGAACGAGTACGATACTGCCCAAAATGTGTCAATGGTGATGGTCCTCTATGTGTTCTCTGTGAACTGGACGAGTTATTTCAGGTCAACTAATTTGTTCTTAATCTTGATGTTTGACTGTTATAAGTGATGCTTGAATATTCTCTTTATGTTCCCATCATTCTTTCTTCAGGTATATGAGGCAAGGTTATTTCGTCTTACAAGGGGAGATGATGGAGGCATGATTGCATCTGCTGAGGAAGCAGTAGATTTGCAAAAGAAAATTTCTGCACGAAACCGATTCTATATGTCTTTGTCATGTCCGGATAAAAGTTCAGCTTCATCCAATGTTGGAAATGAAGAGGATAAAAGGAAGAGGGATGTCAGGGCAAAAGTAGTGGTAAGTTCCTGCCCTTACAGTCAAATGGTACTTTGAACTATAGATATTACTTCATCGAATTGTTTAAGCATTTAGTGATGAAATCTGAAGTACCACTTGGTTGGTTATGAGCAGTTTCCCAATGGTGTAAATTTAGCATTCTGATACCCGTTACTTGGTGGATTGAGTCTCACCATTCAGTGGATCCTTTTAAAGAGATAAAGTACACCAAGAAGTAAACCTGATTGGATGACTCTGATAATCTATTCTGTTGTGTTTCTTGTGAATGGTTCAAATAAGTTCAATAAAATTCCCATCTTTTATTCATTTCATTTTTATTTTACAAGCTTGGGTTAGCTTTTGGACAATATTTTTTATTGGTAATATTGTAAGCTTTATTGATTATGAATAGTAAAAGACTGCTACGTCATTCCAAATATTCTAATAAAATCACTTTTCCATTGATAAAAAAAAGTAAAAGAATGCTATGTAAAATGGTGATTGCCCCTCATATTAGGCTAGTCCCTACTACTTAATCTCTTGCATATTCTTTTATAAACAACATTAATTGGTTACCCGTAAAATAGATCTTCCCTGTTTAACTCTTCCTCTGCTAAAGAATTGACAATGCCGTTTGCTGATCTGTGCACCCAAATAAATGTAGTAACTGGTTCCATTGGTAGATGTTTAACTTCCCTCAATGTTTACTGGTGTTGTAGTGTTCCTTGTTTATCATTCTTCAGTTCAGTCAACCCACCAAAACCTTGGAATCCTCTATAGGGCCCAAAAAGTGAACTAGAGTTGTCTCATAGATCTAAGTAGACTTCCTATTCCTGAATTGCCAGGACTTGACTAAAAATGCCTGTGAGGAATGAGGTTGTGAAGTGAAGGATCTGAAAACATTTTTAGTCGTGATGGTTGTCATTTCTGCAATCATAAGAGGCAATTGTTTTCTATGGCTATACCAATCAAAAAAATAATTTTATGTGGTTATTAGTTAATTAGTTGTACTATTTACCAGGAGGGTGGGGAATAATGCAGGAAGAAAGAAATGTGGTGCATATCAGCATATGGGAAGAATTTTGAAGCTCTAAGGATAGAATTCTCAACCTTCCTACCATTGGTGACATAGGTTCTACGGAAGCTGAAGTGAGAACTGTCCTAGTGGGAACCCACATTGCAAGACATCTTAGATTACCCTTTTTAGCTATCGAAGGTGATTCAGCCAATGCAATCAGATGGAGCCGAAGAGTTGGTACTAGGTAGTGGACCCTGGAGAGTAGCATATCTTTTGAATGAAATGAGAGAATTAACAATTGGAAGAGCTTAGATTAGTTTTTTTTTTTTTTTGAGCCCCAAAATTTACTCCCGGTGGAGGGGTGGCCACCGAAATTTTATTAATATGAAGAAAAATGTGGAGGGGGGGACGTGAAACCTTACCCCTCACTCTATACAAAGGGAGCCTGGCTCATATAAACATTAAGCGCCCAGGCAACCTAAAATCAATGAATTCTCAAAAAAGGAAGACCTAAACCATCTGCTGTAATCAAGTGTTGTACATGGGAAGGAAGTGTATCTGTGCAATCATAAACAGTTTTCTGAGACTCTAAGCATTCAAGCTTCGCAAGAGCATCTGTCGGTTGGTTAGCCTCTTTGTAAATATGGACACAAAAGAATTCCAATCTATTCCTAAGCTCCTGAACCTGAGACAACCAAAACCAAAGTTTCCAAGGGGTTGTACAAGTACCATTGAGAATATCAATCAGAAGTTTGGAATCTGATTCCACCATTATCTTCTGTAGATTAAGAGCAACCGCCAGGTGTAAGCCATCTAGCAAAGCCATAGCCTCTGCGACTAAATTGGAGTCTGAACCATAGGTGTTAGAGAAAGCACTAATGAAACCATTTCTTCCATCTCTGATGATACCCCCTCCACCACATGGGCCAGGATTTCCTCTAGAAGCACCATCAACATTCAACCTGAAGTAACCCTCCAGAACTGGTAATAAATGCACCACCTTGATGTACCTATTCTTAATTGGGTGAATTCGCAACCCCAAACCCTGTAAAGAGAGTTGTTGAGTAAAACTCACTCTATGGGTGAGATGTAGAGGAGAGGATACCTCATGAATCCATCGCACAATTAACCAAATCACCATATTAGAGCATCTGAATTAATTTTCCATTTTGCGCCTGTTTCTTTCCTTCCAGATTTCCTAGACTGCAAAACAAGCAATCAACCCTATTGTAACAACCCATTGTTTTTTTTCCTGAGGAGAGGAGTTCCTTAATACTCTCATTACCCCTGAAGGGAAGCCCAAACAATCTACTAAAGAAAAGCCTAACTTTTCGAGCTAGATAGCCATGCACTAGCAAATGATTAACGTTCTCTTCTGAGTGATCACGACAGCAGATACATCTGGATACAAAAGGGATCCCCAATTCCTTTATATCAGAGTCCACCCCTACCTTACCCACCATAAGTTTCCAGACAAAGAGGCTTATCTTGGTGGGCACTAGAGCATTCCAAACTGCTTTGTACCAATCTACCGTAGGATGAGCATCCCTATAAAAGGACCAAGCTGTTTTAACAGAGAACTCTCCTTTCGTTTCAGGAAGCCAAACTATCTTGTCTTGGCTATTAGAGAGCTTCACTCCTGACCTCTGAATCTGTCGGAGAGCCTCATCCTCAAGAAACCCCCTAACCTGATCCAGACTCCAAATTCCTGCCTCATCAACAACATCACAAACTCTCAACTGCAAATTAAGACCATCTAGCTGAATGGCTTTCTCAATTAAAGGACATCCATGGTCCAATTATCCAACTAGAAGCTGATTTCGCCCCTTCCCACTAACCACCTCGAGAGAAGGACTAAATCACCTCTTAGTTCCATGTTCACCTTCCAGGTACGAGAAGTATAGCACGGAGGGATGGCTGTATAGAAATGACCACCCTTCAACACCTTGGCTTTGAAAAATTCTGCCCACAACGAATTTTGGAACAACACTCGCCACAAAGCTTTCAACCTGAGTGCTTTTTGGACATCATATAAGCTTTTAATGTGCAGCCCACCTTCAGAAAAAGGTCTCACAATTTTCCTCCAAGCTATCCAATGGTGATGACTACCTGTCTCTGAATTAGACCAAAGGAATCCTTTCATCAATTGATCTAGGTGTTTGATAACCTTCTTGGGGGTTGCAACTACCGACATCAAATATATTGGAATACTGCTCAACACATGTCTAAGTAAGACCAACTTACCTCCCGATGAAATCATTTTCCCTTTCCAGCCCGAAATTTTTGCTGCCACTTTCTGCACAATCTCATCAAATGCTTATGCTTTCACTCGGCCCTTACCAATGGGGATCCCAAGGTAGGTGAAGGGGAGAGACTTATGCACGTAGCCCATGACTGAAGTTATGATTTGGATTTCGCTGCGAGAGGCTTTTGTTGAATTGAAACAACAGCTCTTCGCCTTGTTCACCAATTGACCCGAACATTGCTCGTACCTTCGGATTATTGACATTACTTTCTCTAACACCTTCTTGGACCCTCTTGTGAAGATAATGGTGTCATCAGCATAGAGGCTGTAGGTGATAGGAGGGCAGCCCCTGTGAGTCACATAAGCATTTGCAGGATACTGTACGCCTAGCTTGGACTCTGCTGAGTACCTCCTCTACAATGATAAACAAATACGGCGAAAGGGGATCCCCTTGCCGCAAGCCTCTGGTGGACTGAAAAAATCCTGTGACTCCTCCATTCCAAAGAACTGAAAACCAACAATTCACAACCATTTTTCTAATCAAATCAATCCAATGTTCACTAAAACCGAACCGTTTTAGGACTTTGAAGAGGAAGTCCCAATTCAGCTGATCGTAAGCTTTGGCCATATCCAGTTTCAGCACAACATTTCCCCCCCACAACCTTTCTATGAATATCAGTTATCACTTCCTGTACCAAAGCTACATTATCCATGATGTTTCGCCCCTGAATAAAAGCACCTTGCTCTAGTGAAATTAACTTAAGGTAAAATACCCGCCAGTCTTTTTGTAAAGATCTTTGCAATAAGTTTGTAGTAGAAATTACCTAAGCTGATGGGACAAAAACTTGTGAAACTCTCAGGGACCTTGCATTTTGGTATCAAAGAAATAAAGGAGGAAGTGTAAGTCACTGGAAGCTGGCCACCATTAAAAAAGAATTGGACAACCCCTACCACATCTGCTCCAACAATGTCCCAGCACGAGACAAAAAAATGTCCTATAAAGCCATTCGGTGCACTATCTTTGTCCATGGCATGGACCACCTCTTTAATTTCTGTCTCAGAAGGTACGACCAAAAGATTGGCATAGTCTTCCTGATTAACCACACACAGAATGATATCCAACAATTCCTCATCACCAACTGCTCCTTCCTCTGAGAGAGCACTACAAAAAATTTACAACACCTTGTTTTAACTCCTCTGGGTCAGAAATCCAATCACCTGTGGAATTTTTAATCTTGCTAACTCTGCTCCGCATTCGGTTCAGCTTAATAGACATATGAAAAAATTTTGAGTTTCTATCCCCCTCTTTCAACCATTTAATTCTCGATTTCTGCCTCTAGAAAATTTCCTCCTGTTTGTGAACTTCATGAAGTTTCTTCCTCTCCTCCCTTAACTCCGTGAGGCTAGCTGCAAAGTTCATCTGTAAGTGATTCAATTCAGCCTATTGGACCCTGTCTTCTGCCTCCTTGATAGCCTGATGAACATTCCCAAAGATCTCCCAGTTCCATTGCTTGAGAAATAAACTCATCAATGGGTTGGCGTGAACCTCCTTAGTTCAACAACCCCTGACCGTCGTTTGAAAAGAGTGATGAGAGAGCCACATCTGCTAAAACCGGAAAGGTTTAGGACCTGTCTCTCTTTTCTCCACAGTAAAAACTAGAGGGCAGTGGTCTGAACAGGTGCGATTAAGATGAGTCACAGGCTTCAAAGGAAAGGATTACGCCCAGCTTGAGTTAACCAGAACTCGATCTAGACGAGCCCAAACACAATCTAAGCCCTCTCTGTTATTGCACCAAGTAAATCGGCTTCTAGAGAAACCCAAATCAACCAGTCCTACAACATTTATTAGATCCGCAAAATCCTCTATTGCAAACACATCAGGATTTCTTCCCCCCACTTTCTCCTCTGTACAAGTAAACACATTAAAATCTCTAGCTAACAACCAAGGTTCAGAAATACTAGAGGCTAAGTTCCGAATTCTGTCCCAAAGAGACATTCTTTCCAGCCGATCACATTTGGCATAAACCACAGAAAGAATGAAACTATCATTGGTAGTGGTGGTGACTTTCACCGATAGGATTTGATCACAATCATCAATCAACTGTACAGAGAAAAGACTATTCCAAAAAATAACAATTTTGCTACTGATATTCACCATAAAACTAGTCATATTGAGTCTCCTAGAAATCTGGGAAAGTCTATCATCCCCAATCATGGTTTAGAAACTGTTACTACCCCTAACTTATGCAGTTTACAAAGTTTTTTCAGACGAGTGATAGAGGGATCATTTGCAATCCCTCTAATATTCCAGAAAAGACCATTCATTGAGAACACCTAGAAGTAGTCATACCTTGGTCAGTCTGCGATCAGGTAACTGGTCTGTTCTCACTTTGAACATATTTTTCCGAGGCCTTTTCTTGCGAACCACCTGTGTCCAAGTCGCTTCCACTTCTAGCCCGACTTCGTCCTTAGATAAGGCACAGGAAGAATTTTGAGCTCTCTCAGTAATTTTATCGAGCAGCTCGACATCAGAACTGAGGCCAGTGTTGTACCCCCTACGAGAAAGTCTCTCGTCCAATTCCAACTTGGATTGTTGCAGCTCCTCCAGACTCCAGATCCTGTCAGGTTTCCTAGACGAGAAAGAAATCGTCTCCAGACCGACTGGCCGAACAAGCTTCAAAATGACATCATCTTTAGAAGCAAAAGACATCTGCACCCCCTTTACAGGTAATGCCAGCTGTTCTGGAATTTCAGTTTGCTGATCCTGGATTTCTTCTGTATCTGTGTTTTCTATCACTACAGCTTCTGGTACCAGTGTTGGGGTTCTTCAAACCTTCTGGTAAACCTGCTTCACAGTTTGTATTTTTCTGGGTGCTTCAGGATTACCAGGCATTTTAGCTGAAGTGGGTTTAGACTTGGTGACTTCTTCCTCAAATTTCGAATTTCTCTTCAGTTTTAGTTTGCATTCCCCCTCACGATGACCATATTTGAAGCAGAAGGTGCAATATTTGGGGAGGTTCTCATAAACAATTTTCTACCAGAAACCTTACTTGTCGAGCCCAACCCAAGCACGACTAGGGTTTTCTTTTAGCAGATCCACCTCCACGCAAACCCTAGCCGCGGTTGTTCTGGTCAAACGAGCAGTAGCCGGATCAACTTTTAGCACCCTTCCTGCTACCTACACAATTGATCACAAGTACTTGTCATTGTACAAATTAATCGGCAACATTGGTAGAGAAATCCAAAGAGGAACCACTGACGGTTCCCAACCTAACTCTTCACTTTCAAATCTGAGAAGCACATGTCTCGGATGTAATGCAGTGACCACAATGGCTTTTTGGAGTCTAAAAGTACCTACCAGAAATTCCCTGATCTCCGCTAGGGAAGGACGACCATATGAACATTTTCCAACCAAAGCAAATTGGAGAGGGGAGAGAGATCTCTCAATATCTTCTTCTGAGAACAGCACTGCCGGTTCTCCCCATTTGATCGAAGGTACTTTCAAAGGAATATCCACTGCCGGTGGATCAAGAACAGCAGGAAAAGGATTCGCGGCAGCAGCAACCACCGAGGCAAAGGAAGGAGCACCTCGAGAATCCCCAGGCAGCTCCCCCATTTCGTCGAGAATCCCCAGATCAGCCCCCAAATCCCACAAAACTCTAGTTTAGTCAAATCTAGGGTGGGGAGGGTCTTTTTGTAGGGTGGCAGTTCTTATCTCATTTAATATTTTGTTTAGGAATGGGCCGCTTGTTCATATTTTGTGCATTCTTGTATATCCATCCGTATACATCTCTTAATCTCTTATTCTTTTTTTGTTGATTGATATATTATTCTTAGTTATCTCTTTGAAAAAAAGAAGAATAATGCATTCCGTTACAGTTTAGATCTGTACTGGTTTCAGCCCTAGAATAATAGAGAAAAAGAGCAGAGAAGAAAGAGAGAAGAGAGAAAGAAGAGAAGAGCAGAGAAGTAGGAGAGAAAGATTGGTTCGAACTAGAGAGAATCGTTCTCTCTCTAGTCGGCTAGATATTATTTATAGCTAATTAAATCACAAAGATAGTTATTCCCCTAATTAAGTATGGGACACAACACTTAAACCAGAATATAAAAGACATTACAGCACACTCTTAACATAAAACAAAATGACCAAACTACCCCTTTATGGACAACTCTAAAACTCCTCCTCAAGTTGGTGAGTATTTGTCATATAGCCCCAGCTTGTTACATATGTAATCCACTCTTTCCTTTTCTCTTTTTTTTCTTCTCTTTCTTTTTCTTTCCCTTCCCTTTCTTTTCTTTTCCTTTCCTTTTCTTCTTTTTTCTTTTTTTTTCATATCTTTTTATATAAGGTGTGCATGAGGCGTATGCCTCTAGCATGCTTCATGAAAAAGCGCAAGAGGTGTACACCTCAGAGGTGTCAGCTCCTCTGGCATACGCCTCAAGGCGTTTTGGGAGCACCGCACCTCTAGGCGTATGCCTCCCATGCCTTTTAAAACACTGGAGGGAAGGGTAGATTCACCCAGTATCTGTGCTCTCACCAGTTCATATTCAGACTTCAACCCTACTAAAATTCTGGTTACATCAAGTTGTTCTCTTTGTTGTTGCTGAATTTTGACATTAGATGTAAGGGGATGATATACATTCAACTTATTCCGAAGATTTCTCATGCTAGCATAATACTCCTCAGGCTTTGATTACCCTACTGTAGATTAAAATACTCTTAGCAAAGTTGGTATACTTTGGTAGTGTTATTTTGCCCAGAGTAAAGCTTTTTTGCATGGTCCCAAATCTCCCTGGCTATATCTAAGAACATAAAGTTCACACTAATCCTGGGTTCCATGCTATTCTATAACCATGTCATAATCTGTGCATCTTCTTGTTCCCACTTACTATACCCCTGAGAATTAACTTCTTTCACATGCTTCACCTTCTTCTTAGCCCTAAGAAAAACATTTATAGACTTAGCCCAAGGCACATAATTCTCACTATCCAGTTTAATAGAAAACATCTGCACATTCAGGTAATCAGGGGGAATCATAACACTAGATTTGTGTTCATTGCTGTCTCCCATAGCTGCCATGATTAAAAAGAAACTTTTCACTCACTAGTATGTCACACCACCTCGCTTGCTAGCCACCACACTGCACACTAATGGGTGGTTATTGCTGAAAACATCTGCTGTCACAGTTTTCAGCAATAATAGTCACTGCTATCCTACAGTTTCAACATCACAAAACCACCCGGATAGACCCCATACACATACCACTAGGTCTACTACCAATCAATACCTGTTTCACACTGTAACACCCATGCAACCCACCTATTTGAACCACACAAATCAGTTTGACACTAATCTGTCCATACACCACCTGAAACAGCCCTCTTCAATCCATAACCACCTGAAATGATCACTGCACCACCAACTGGAGGCATGAAAACCTCTAGAAGAAAACGACCACTCCTTTTTCAGCCCTTCTGCAAAATTTCTGGTTAGATCTGAACTGATTACAGTTGCTCTGATACCATGTTACTGTTCAGATTTGTACTGGTTTCAGCCCTAGAATAACAGAGAAAAGGAGCAGAGAAGAAAGAGAGAAGAGAAGAAAAGAGAAGAGAGGAAGAAGTAGGAGAGAAAGACTGGTTCGAACTAGAGAGAATTGTTCTCTCTCTAGTTGGCCAGATATTATTTATAGGTTTCTAATTAAAATCACAAAGAAAGTTATGCCCCTAATCAAGTATGGGACACAACACTTAAACCAGAATATAAAAGACATTACACCACACTCTTTACATAAAACAAAATGACCAAACTACCCCTTTACAGCTGACTCTAACACATTCCCTTGTATTCAACCCATGGCTAAAGGTAGGCGAGGAGGCATGGTTTTGTGAGGAAGTTGATCTATCAGTCTCTCAGCCCAAAATACTATTCAAAAGAGATATACAAGTCCACCCAGACAAATGATAATTACAAGTATACTTAAATCATGCAAAATCAGAAGAATACGCTTTCAATTATCAGAAATATTTCTCAACAGATAAATTTGATACCAGATTCTGTAGCAGTCTCTTCATTGATATTTAGTTGAAAACATTCTTAGATGATGGATGCACTTTCAGCAGCCAAACAAGGAGTCAGCTATGAAATTTACTCTAGAGTTGAAATGTTTAATTTTTCTTAATTAATCATTTAATCGGCAATTAGTGAACGCTTAGTTGAATATCAATCATTTCCCCCTATTTTCTATTTTGATTTTTTTTTTGATATGGTAATACATCACAGGTTTCAAGATCTCCTTCTGAATTGGAGATTGTCCTTGGGGTTATAAAGAATTATTCCAAAGTTCACTTAGGAAGAGAGGGTATGTCAGCTGCTACAAAGCAGCTACTTCTTTTCGAGGTATAATCTTCATAGACTTTTTTCTTTACACTTGTTTTAATTAAAGCTGTTACGTTGTTTTAGTTCATTAACTCATTTAGTTGTAAAGAAACATTTCTATTAGGAATCATTCATTTAGTTAATCTTTCCCTTGATATATATATATATATATATATATAAATTTTCTAGTAATATAGAAATTAGATTTGTACTAAGTAAATGAAAAAAAATCCATCATTCATTATGAATTTGTATTATAAAAGTCAGGTTATTGAGAGAAGTAAAGCACTTGGACAAGGGGTTGTGTCTCTTTAGATGTCCTAGTCATTGGGTCCTTCTATTAACTTTTTTCCAGTTAGAAGAGAATTGAGACAGGCCATCCTTTCTTGTCTTTACTTTTCACTGCTCTTTCTGTTTTGTTAAGCAAGCTAGTGAATACAGCTGATAGTATTGGTTTCAGGGTGGGTTGGGAGGATATGGTGGTCTCTTACCTTCAACTTGCAGACTATAGTGTCATTTTTTGTGAAGATCATGAATGGTGGGAGTCCATAATTTGCATGCATTGACCAAATGATGTGGAAGAATCTGTAGGCTTATGTGTCATGATTAATCTTCAGAAGACTAATTGCAAATTTACAATTGATTTGGAGGAGGCCACTAAAAGAGCTTATGCTAGTATCTTGGAGCTCTTAAAATGGTTGTCAAGAGAAAGGAATCATAAGGACTTCTTATGAGAGCCAAGTGATTGAAACTGTTTGTAGTAGGAAAGAGGATAGTTGCTTGGGATATGGAAAGCTTGGGGATACAAATACATCTTTGCCAAGGTAAATATCTTTTTTTTATCAGCAAAAGAGAGTAATTTAAAATAGGTTTAAAATAAAGTTTTACAGCTTGTAGATGGGAATAATGTTCCCAAACTAGTATATTTCTGTCCCACTTTACAGCGCAGCCCAAAACAATTGTTGCCTCAGTGCCCCTTGTTTGGCAAGATAATCAGCTAGCCCATTTGTGCTCCTTCTAACCCATTTGAATTCAGCCTCTACCTCCTTTGCAATCTTTTCCACTTCCCTAATCACATGTTTGAAGGTCCACGGAGTAATTCTATTGTTTGTAGCCCAAGAGATGATCACCTTTGAGTCCCCCTCTACCTCAGTATGCCTAAGTCCTAGCTGCTTAGCTAGCTTCAACCCTTGTAGCAGTGCCAATAACTCAGCTTTTAGTGAATTGCCAATGCGAATTGGTCCTGATAACAAATCCAATATCCTCCTTTCAGAATTTCTGGTTGCTCCTCCTATACCTGACAGTCCCAGATTTCCAACAGAGCTTCCATCAAAATTCAGTTTGCTTGTTCTTGGGAATACCTTTGGTTATTCCCTTTAGAAATTAAGAGATTCTGAAAACTAGCATTTAGACCTTTCTAGTACAGCTATGTTTGCTTGTTCTTGGAAATCCATTTGTGATGCTTTGCCTACCTTTCTCCACTTTATCAGGTATGGTCTTTCTTATTGGAACAATGTAAAAATCCTAGAGGACCATTTCTCGTTTCTTCTTCTTGTTTCTTGTGGGGTTCCTAGTTTATTTTGATTTCTTTGAACTTTATGCTATTTCCCTTCTCGTGATTGGTAATAGGTTGTGTTTGGTTGAAAGAAAAGGTGAGTGTGAGGTGGGATTCGACACTGTGAAGGTCCATCCCCGAAGATCCAAGAGGAACAACAAGCTAAACAAGGAGGAGGGGGAGGGAGGGAGAAGGAGCTGGATGGACCCCCAGAGAGGATGCCTACATACCCTCTGGCGAGGGATCAGGCTGTTGTAGTTCGTCGGTTCGGGAATTTTGGTGGGAGAGATGGATCTACAAAAGGGAAGTGGGGAGACTAAGAAAGGTTGCCAAGACAGGGTCTTAGATCTTAGATCTTAGATCTGAGAGGTAGGAGGATCTTAGGCGGGAAAGGAAACTCTGATGTGGGAAGGAAACTCACGTGGTCTGAATGGATAGGAACGTGTTGTGGATCCTCTGAGAGGATCCCCTATTTATAGATATCCTCGGAGGTTTGAGTGCCATGGGGAACGCAATGGAGTTAAGGATAATGCGGTGATAGGCTAAGTGCAATGCAATGGGAAGTTGCAATACGGAGCTGTGAAACGAAATTGCAATACTGATTTCTGAACAGATGGGTTTTACTTGTGCTTGGGTGTTGTCTCACCCATCGCATATCATAGGTGGTGTGATGGCTAACTCCATGTACTTACAGTAGGGAAAAGGTAGGAAAACTTATACAAGGTTGTATAATGAAAAGATGGGTTTCCCTACCTTTTCTTTCAAATCAAACATAGCCTTAATGAAATCAAGCTTTGAAGTAATAGAGTGTGTGCCTAGGGTCATCCCTTTAGAAAATAATAGGCCAGTCCTTATTACCTAGCTCCTTAATTTCACCGTTTTCTTACTTATAAATTCCAGAGTCTCAAGGGGATAATCTCTTCGATATAATTGATTCCTATGCACTCCTTGTATAGTAATGCATCAGCCAAACTGTTTGCTGATCCTTTTTTTTTTCAATCAACAACAGAACCATTTTATTAGAATTAAGAAAGAGGATACAAGATTCGAGCTATTAAAAACAGTTCAAAGATCAACTGTTTGCTGATCTTTGAACCCAGAAAGTCACTCTCAAGACTCAACTGTCTGACCAGGTGCCTCACTTCTCTTATGATGTGGCTGTACTGGCAAGATTCAAGCTATTGTTTTGGAACTAAACAATTATTATCTTAGACTCACATTTCACCACATTGTTTTTGTTGTTGAAAGCATAACCCAATTTCCCTTGTAGTAATGCAAATAGTTCTGCTCTTTTTTTATCAATAACAGAACAAAGTTTTATTAATTGAGTGCAAAAAAATGTACAAGTATGCACCTAGCACATAAAAAATGCAGCTAGCCCTTGCTAGCCCCCATTCTACACTTTTTACAAACCCTCGGTCTGAGAGATCACACCCCAAGATAGCTGATGTCTTGCTGCTCCCTTTTTTTTTCTATCCATCAACCAAGGAGTTGGCTGACCTTGGAACCCATCTATAGACCATATGTAGATTATTGATCCTTTCTTTGATCTCTCTTATAACATGTGCATGCCTCCAGGAGCCCGTTTCTCTTTTTGTTAGCCACCTCTTAATAACTTGTGAGTCCCCTTCCACCATTAAATCTGTAATATTTAAGGAATTGGCTAGTGTTAGGCCACGTCTAACTTGGTAATTCTGCTCTAGTTGAGTCTCCAATGCAAGGTCCAGAAAATAATGCAATTAGTTTCCTTCACAATCTCTTAGAGCACCTCCACAGTGTTGTAATGTTCCTTGCTGAAGAGGAGCATGCCACAACCTGCCAATTCTTTATAACGTCACCAGTAAAGAAATCTCTAAACACCTTCAGTGACTTGTGATCCACCTTAATGGAGATAAATGGTTTCTTTGGAGTTTGACATCTCTCTAAAGATTCTTGATTTCCTTTCTTGCCAAATGCAGCACAGTATTGCGGCCCTTGTGCATTTTAATATGATTTTGCCTAAGAAAAAAAATTCCAAGATAGGTTCTGAACATCATTTGGTAGAATCCACTGGCATCAAAACAAAGAAAAGAAAACTTTCAAATACTAGTGACGAAGAACAGGAGATTAGGTGGTGAAACATATTTTCACAGCTTACTCTGCAAAGAAAGCATATATTGGGAAACAAATAATAATTGAGCCTTTTTGTTTGGATCACCTTCCATGTGTTTATTTATTTATTTATTTGATAACTGAAGTTAGATTTTATTAATTCTGAAACTATAATCATTACAAGCATCCCTCAAAGAGGCATGGGATGCCCAAAACAGAAAAATTACAAGTGAGCCCAAAACAAAGATTGTCTTTTCAGCCCTTGCTTGGCTAGAGTATCAGCTAATCCGTTTGCCGATCTCCTCACCCATTGTATCCTCAAATTCATATTCTTGGTGATCCATAAAATCCTTTTTAATTCATCCCTGTAGCCCCATATCACAGATTCTGAATCCTTTAACCAACCCACCACCAATTTTGAGTCCCCTTCAATCACCAAATTGGTTATGTTCAGCTCATTTGCAGTTTGTGAACCTTGTAAGGCTGCAAGCAATTCTGCCTTGAGAGAATCCCTCTACCCCAATGGACCAGAAAACAAGGCTATTAATTTGCCTTCCATGTCTCTCACAACCCCTCCTATACCAGCAGGTCCTGGATTCCCCCTGCTACTCCCATCAAAATTCAGTTTTTACATAATCCTGAGGTGGGGGGTGCCATGCAACATTTATTCTTTCCTTTCTAGAAGAGCTTCTTGCAACACCTTCCCAGTTCCTCCATAAGTCGTCAGGAGAAATTTGAGAAAACAGGTCCAAAGATTTGATCCAATGGATCACTCTAACCATCACGCAATCCTTTATCTCTTCCTTCCCAAATGGTCCAAACCAAGGCTGCTCTAACACACCTCCACATTATTCTTCCCCTCTTTTTTGGCCAAGTAAACATAGAAGGATCAAACATCAAAGTTAACCTTCGCTGGTAAGGACCACTTGCACCCAAACAAAGAAAAAAACCAATTCTGTATCTGCAACAAAGAGCAAGAAATCAGTAAGTTATAGCAACTCTCATTATCAGATCTGCACAAAACACACCAGTTTGGAAAGAGACATAAATTGGGTCTCCTCTTTTGTAGCATTTCCAAAGTATTAATTTTCCCATGAATTACTTGATTACTTCCCAACAAAAAGCTCTTATTTTAGGGGGAATGGGTTTGCACCAAAACTCTCTCAAGGGAACCAAAGGAGAGGGCAAAGAATCACAAAGAGACCTGAAAAAGGAAGCACAAGAAAATAGACCCTTAGGGTGAGGGGCCCAAACACGCTTGTCTGACTTATCAGGATCACCTACCATGAATACTGGCTACCACCTTGTGCCAGAGTTTGTCCTGTTCCCGTGGCCATCTCCATAACCATTACCCTAGCCATTCCTCTTTTTATCCACTCACAGTCTCCCAATTAACCGAGTGGTCTTTTTTACCTTCTCCCGATTCCCACAAAAAATCCCTCATTAGTTTCTCTATCTTATTTATTTCCTTTTTAGGGATCCTAAAAACCAACAGATAGTAGATTGGTAGATTGGCCAGAGTAGACTTATTCAGAGTAATCCTACCCCCAAGTGAGATGTAATTCCCTTTCCAGGTTGCTAGTCTCTTGGTACACCTCTCAAAGATTGGACTCCAAAATCTACTTTCTCTAGGATTTGCACCTAGGGGAAGCCCTAAATAGGTCAAAGGCCACCTTGAGATGGAGCAATCTAGGACATTTGCAACAGCTATAAGGTCTCCTTCTTCCATATTAATTCCTACAATACAACTCTTCTCAAGATTAATTTTAAGATTGGAGACAAGTTCAAAATTCCTCACCAAAAGTTGATCTCCCCTTCACAAAGATTATAATATCGTTTGCAAACTGTAAGTGAGTAATCAATAACCTATCCCTTTCAACCTTCCAACTGCTAACTTTATTCTCCCTTTTGGCCTTGTGAATCATTCTACTCAAGACATCCGCAACTAGGGTAAAGAGGAAAGGTGAAAGGGGGTCTCCTTGCCTCAACCCTCTACGAGCTGAAAAGAAGTCTCTCACAATCCCATTGACCAAAATCGAGTAATGACAAGTTTTAATACATCCAAAGGTCTAATTACACCATCTCTCCCCAAATCTACATGATTTCATTACCTCAATTAAGAACACCCAATCCACCAAATCATAAGCTTTCTCAAGGCCTAGCTTACATACAAATCCTTTTTTTCCTAGATCTTTTCATTCTTCCACACAATCTTTTGCAATAAGGATTTGGTCAGCTATTTGTCTCCCTTTTACAAAAGCCCCTTGTTGTTGACTGATTAATGTAGGAAGAACTGTTTTTAGCCTTGTGGAAAGGACCTTAGCAATAATCTTGTACAAGGTGATCACTAAGCTGATTGGTCTAAAGTCCCTAGGGTGGCAAGCATCAGGCTTTTTTGGGACAAGAGCTAAAAAGGTAGCATTTATCCCTAGAATAATGAAAACCTTTTCCGCAAACTCGATGAATACCTCAACTAGATCATGTTTCACAATTTCCCAACAATCCTGATAGAAGGCCATAGTGAAACCATCTAGCCTAGGGGATTTAGATATGTTCATTGAAAAAACTGCCTTTCTTATCTCCTCTTCTTCAAAAATTCCTTTCCATCCAGTAAGCTTCTTTAGATTCTAGGCAAGTCCAATCAAGGTCCTCCATAACCACTCTATCAACCAAAGGTCTTCTATAGATGGATTTAAAGTGGTCTACAAATCTCCTAGCAATCTCACTTTGATTGGTTATCTCCTGCCCTTCTATCTCCAATTTAGCCACATAGTTCCTCCTCTTTCTCCCATTTTCCAAAGCATGAAAATAATTTGTATTACCGTCCCCTTCTTTTAACCACTTGCATCTAGATTTTTGTCTCTAGCTGATCTCTTCCCTTAATAAGGTTTCTTCCAACTCTCTCTTTAATTTGCACTTCATGGCTTGCTCCTCAACAACAATAATCCCCTATGCTTCCTTCTTATCTAATTCCTCTATGTTGAACACAAGATTGAGCTTTTTCTCCTCTAGTCCTTCCACCATGTTTCTACTTTACTTACAAGTCCTTACACCTTTCCACCTCACATTGCCTAAGTCCTTCCACCATGTTTCTACTTTACTTACAAAGTCCGAGGGTGAACCACATGTTTTCAAAACGAAATGTTGTGAGGCCACTTAAAAAGGTTTCAGGGCCTAGCTTGATAGGGAAGTAATCTGATGTGACTCTAGGTAAGGTTCTAGATACTAGGTTCTCCTCATAGTTTTCCCATTCTTCATTAAACAGAAACCTATCCAATTTTGAGAAATGGGGAACTTCTTGTAGATTGGACCAAGTGAACCTAGCCTGTAAGAGAGGTGTTAGAATGTTAGAGTTATGTTCGGCTGATAAGAGTTCTTATTAGCCCATTCTTATGTTTAACTTATCTTGTAACTGGGCTTGTGTTAATGGGCCTAATCCTGTTTAATGATTTAAGTCATCTGGGTGTCCCATCACTAATCAGGGGCATCCCAGTAATTTCTTGTACCTTGTACTATATTCATCTATAAATAAAGAACTGGTCGACTGGCTAGTACAGTTCGACATTCTTTTCTTTTCTGTCATTCTCTTTTCTTCCTTGCTACTTCGAGTATAGCACTTCAGATTACATGGTATCAGAGCATTAGCTCCTTCCTGGTTTCAGCAGGCGCACTCTCTTCTCTTGCTGTCTTTTCATCTTCTCTCTTCCTTTTCTGGGTTGCTGCAGTGAAGACCTAGGAGTGTAAGAGAGTGAAGCAAGTTCGAACCTAGGGTTTCTCTTGGTTGTAGGACTCAAGAGAAGTAAGACCCAGAAGTAGATGTCCTACTAGATTATCTCTAGCAAATAATAGCTATTGGGCTACTAAGAGAGGTCTGTATAGGACAGACCTAGTTGAGGACTGATTTCAGCAGTCCTAGCACTAGCCGAAAGAGGGAGAGCTTCCTCTACAGTTGCAGCTTCGTGCTCCAGCAAGACTTGCGCAGAACAAGTGGTAAAGACTTAGCCTTCTCTACAGTTGCAGCTTCGTGCCCCAGCAAGACTTGGGCAGAACTGTGGTAACTTCAGTTACAGATTCTCTTCAGTTACAGCCCTGTACTTGCTACTTCGGCCAGTCCTAAACAGCACTGCACAGTACCCGAACTGTGAACACTTCTACCAGCACGGTGAACACTGTGACCACTTCGGCCAGTCCTAAACAGAATCACCTACAGCACTGTGAACAACTCTTGGACTGAAGTCAAGATGTCCTCACTATCCGGTGAAGTTTCCTCTAGAGATAACAGACCTGTTACAAGGTCCTCAAACCTGGAAAACCCTAATCTGCACAGCTTGCAGATTACAAGTGTGCTGCTAGATGAGTATAACTTCAGAGAGTGGTCTGTCTCAGCAATGCTGTTCATTACCTCTCGTGACCTCACAGGCTATTTGGATGGAGACAAGAAACAACCAGAAATTGGCAGTCCTGAATACACCGTGTGGCGTAAGGAAAATGCCACAGTCATGTCTTGGTTGCTGGCCTCTATGACTCCTAGGGTGGCCAGAACTGTTCATCACTTCCCCACAGCTGCTAAAATTTGGGAGAAAGTATCTAAGACATATGGCCAGAAAAAGAACAATGCTAGAATTTACAGGCTGAACCAAGACATTGCAGCCCTAAGGCAAGGAGACATGTCCGTGGCAACCTACTTTGCAACACTGGAAGGCTTCTGGAAAGAGCTTGACCACCATTTGATTTTGGATTGGGAAAATGCTAATGATAAGGGGAGGCATGATAAGCAGATTGAGGAGGGCAGAGCCTTCAAGTTTCTGGCGGGTCTTGACCCTGTATATGAAGGTATAAGGTCACAGATTCTAGGGAAAGATGAATTACCTGAGCTTCACCATGTCTACTACCTGGTGAGGAATGAAGAAGTAAGGAGAAAGGAGATGCAAGTTGACTCCCAGACACAGTCAACAGAATAACCTGGAGAACATTCAGCCTTAGTCTCCACTAAGGGGAATAGATTTTCAGACAAGAAGTCCCTCAAGTGTACACATTGTGGTGGTGAGAAACACACAAAGGAGAAATGTTGGGTCCTGTACCCTCATCTTAAGCCAGCTGCTCTGAGAAAGGACAAAAGGCAACAGAAGGGCCACACAGCAAGTGGGAATCTTGCCACCAACAACAGTAGTGACAACTCACAGAGTATTCAGACAGTGTCATCTTCCACCGCAAGGCAGGCTGCCGACTCCTCTGGACCAAGTACTTTGGGCTTCACAGCTAGTGAGGTAGAGGTTCTCAGTCGGGCATTAGCCCGTCTGAAGAACAATTCTTTAGCTTCCACCTCTCTTGCCAAATCAGGTACAGCCTCTGCATTTAGTGCATCTAGTTCCATTAATTCTACCTCTTAGGTGATTGATTCCGGAGCCACTGACCATATGACACATATGTCCTCCTTATTCTCCACATATCATTTGTTGTCTGGCCAGGATAAGATGAGAGTAGCTGATGGGTCCCTCTCCACCATCTCTGGAAAGGGGGTGGTTGACCTAAGCAAGGATCTCTCTCTTAAATCAGTCCTACATGTTCCTAGTCTTACCTCAAATCTGTTGTCTGTTTCAAAGCTTACAAAAAACTTGAACTGCAGTATAACTTTCTTTCCTTCTCATTGTGTCTTCCAGGACAGATTGACGAGGAGAACGATTGGGAGTGGTCATGAGTATGGGGGCCTCTACTACTTTGATGAAGATGTCAGCTCAGCCATGCAAGCTTCTACTACTAGTCCGGAGAGTGTGGAGTCAATAGCTAGGCTGCACTTGTGGCATGCTAGGCTAGGTCATTTGTCCTTTTCTTCCTTAGCAATGTTGTTTCCCGAATTATGTAAGGGCATTTCGAGTCAGAGTTTAATTTGTGATGTGTGTCAAATGTCAAAACAATGTAGATCAATGTATCCAATTTCTAGTAATGAAATTCAAGCCCCTTTTGACTTGGTTCATTCTGATGTTTGGGGTCCTTCACCCATTGTTTCCATTGATGGCTTCCGTTACTTCATCAGTTTTATTGACCATTATTCTCGGTGCACTTGGATTTATCTGTTGAAAGGACGTGAAGAAGTTCCCCGGATAACTATGATGTTTTGCAAGATGGTTGAAACACAATTTGATAAAAAGATCAAGCAATTCCGTTCAGACAATGCAGCTGAATACTTTGAAAGATCCCTGAACTCATTCATGGAAGATGCAGGCATGTTACATCAATCATTGTGTGCTTACACCCCTCAGCAAAATGGGGTCGCTGAGCGCAAGAACAGACATCTATTGGAGACAGCTCGAGCCCTTCTTTTCCAGCACAATGTGCCCAAGCAATATTGGTCTCAAGCTGTTCTCATTGCATCATACCTGATAAATCGGATGCCATCTAAGGTACTGGGTATGAAGACCCCTTTCTCTGTTTTGTGTCCCACTCTTCCAGAATTTCCTCTTCCCCCGCGGGTTTTTGGTTGTACATGCTTCATACATGTGAAAGATCCAAAGAAGACCAAGCTGGATCCTAAGGCTACAAAGGGAATATTTTTGGGGTACTCTCCTACGCAGAAGGGGTATAAGTGTTATGATCCTGTTTCCAAGAAAAAATGTCACCAGGGATGTAGTCTTTTTTGAGTTTCAACCCTATTTCGGGTCTTCTCAGAATCCTCTTCAGGGGGAGAGTAGTGGGTTGGAAGAGGATTCTCATTCTCCCTTCTTTTTTGTTCCCATTTCAGCACCTTCCACTACTACTAGCTATAACATTCCGGGTCAACCTAGTGAGACTTCCACTGTGCCAGTTGCTTCTCCAGATTTGGCTGATACTTCTGAAGGTTCCAGTAAACAAGAGAAAGAGATACTTACATACAGTAGAAGGAAGAAGGCCCCTCAACCTCATGATTGCAACCAGTTGAACTCAGATCAATCTGTCTCTGCAATCCAAGGTAATTCTGATTCACTCAATTCAGATTTGGATCTTCCTATTGCTCTCCGTAAGCCTGTTCGTTCTTGTACCACTCGGCATCCCATAGCCGATTATGTTTTTTACTCACACTTATCCCCTGCCTATCATTCCTTTGTGTCTGCTCTTTCCTCTGTATGTGTCCCTTCCAGGTATTCAGAGGCGGCATCTGATCCAAGGTGGAAAGAAGCCATGAATGAGGAGATGAAAGCCCTAATGAAAGCAAGGACATGGGAATTGGTGGACCTGCCAGAAGGGAAAGGCACTGTTGGGTGCAAGTGGGTATTCACAGTAAAGCACAGGGAAGATGGGTCAGTTGAGAGGTACAAGGCCAGACTCGTGGCAAAGGGGTTTACACAAAAGGAAGGAATTGACTACAAGGAAACCTTTGCCCCAGTAGCAAAGCTCAACACAATAAGGGTTCTACTGTCACTAGCAGCAAAATTCTCTTGGGAACTTCATCAGCTGGATGTGAAGAATGCCTTCCTCAATGGTGATCTTCATGAAGAGGTATTCATGGAACCCCCACCTGGATATGATGTTGGAAAGAAGGTATGTAAACTAAGGAAAGCATTATATGGTTTGAAGCAATCTCCCCGGGCATGGTTTGAGAGACTTTGTTTGGCCATGAAGAAAGTAGGGTACACTCAGAGCAGTGCAGATCATACATTGTTTACAAGGAGACAGGATGACAAACTTACAGCACTCATTGTGTATGTGGATGATATGGTGATTACTGGAAATGATGTGAGAGAGATGAAGAGGCTGAAGGAGTTCTTAGCTTCATAATTTGAGATCAAAGACCTGGGAAATCTGAGATACTTTCTTGGAATTGAAGTTGCTAGATCAAGAGAAGGAATCTACATATGTCAAAGAAAGTATGTGCTAGATCTCCTAGAGGAAATAAGCATGATGGGGTGCAGGCCAGCAGACACTCCAATAGAACCAAGCCATGGATTACAAGAATCAATGGGTGAGAAATACTGTGATAAGGAAAGGTACCAAAAGTTGGTAGGAAAACTGATATACTTATCCCTTACTCGGCCAGACATTGCCTATGCAGTACATGTTGTCAGTCAATTCATGCACTCACCAAAGACCCCTCATATGAGAGCAGTGGAAAGAATCCTCAGATACTTGAAGACTTGCCCAGGGAAAGGAATTTTATTCAGAAAAAACAGCAGACTTGAAATTGAAGCCTACACTGATGCTGATTGGGCTGGGTCTGTTGGAGACAGAAAATCAACCTCAGGTTACTGTACATTCTTGGGAGGAAACCTAGTCACATGGCGTAGTAAGAAGCAGAATGTTGTGGCTAGATCAAGTGCAGAAGCAGAATACCGAGCTATGGCACACGGGGTTGCTGAACTCTTATGGCTCAGGACTCTCCTTAATGAGCTTGGTATCAAGACAGAGGGTCCTCTCAAGCTGTATTGTGATAATAAAGCTGCTATCAACATTGCCAACAATCCTGTGCAGCATGACAGGACAAAACATATTGAAATTGATCGACACTTTGTTAGAAGAATTATTTCAGGAGAACTCTGTGTGCCTTATACTCCATCAGAGATGCAGATTGCAGATGTATTAACTAAAGGGCTGGCATCAACGAAGTTCAGGGACATACTTGGCAAGCTAAACATGATTGATATCTATGCTTAGCTTGAGGGGGAGTGTTAGAATGTTAGAGTTATGTTCGGCTGATAAGAGTTCTTATTAGCCCATTCTTATGTTTAACTTATCTTGTAACTGGGCTTGTGTTAATGGGCCTAATCCTGTTTAATGATTTAAGTCATCTGGGTGTCCCATCACTAATCAGGGGCATCCCAGTAATTTCTTGTACCTTGTACTATATTCATCTATAAATAAAGAACTGGTCGACTGGCTAGTACAGTTCGACATTCTCTTCTTTTCTGTCATTCTCTTTTCTTCCTTGCTACTTCGAGTATAGCACTTCAGATTACAAGAAGGAGTTCCTTCAATTCACAAGAGTCTATGAAATTATTGAACTTCCTCATACTGGAGGCCACCTGCTGGTTTGGATTACTAAACTCACTTGAGAACCTTATCACATTGAAATCCCCTATCACACACCACGGTCCTTCCCATAAGCCCCTAACACCAAACAGCTCCTCCCACATTTCATTCCTTTCTCGATATCTATTTGGACCAGACATTGGTGAGAACCCAAGTAAATCCATCTCTTGTGTTTTTAAACTTCAATGAAATCGAGAATCTACCAATGAGTTCCTCTACAGCCTCCACCACCTCGTCCTTCCATGTGTTGTTCATTTCTAGAATGAACAACCTCTCAACAAAAAGCTCTAATTTTGGGTGGTACCACTAATAGTTTTTGCTCTTGTTGAATAACCATAACCAATAGATTGAGAATGATGGTCACTAATATTCTCAAGATTATCTTTAGAAACTCATAATGCCAATGTGGAAGCAAGGAAATAATTCTAGGGGAAACAAACCAATTTCTAATTCCTAAACTGATATTAGAATTTTTGGATGATAGGATATTGGTATTGTTTCAGTTTTTATTTATTTTCTAGTTGGTGTCTTAAGAATAGGGTTGTATTTTTGTGAATTTTAATTCTATTTTGAAATTACTATTTATGGTAACTTCTGGATTTGGTATTCTAGTTATTCTATAATTATTTTTTAGTAAACTCATGGTTTACTATTTTTAGTAATTTCAGGTGTCCTAATATAAGTAAATCTTACTAGGATAAGTAACGAGTTATTAGTTATTTTAGGAATTAGGTTCCTTATTGGAGTGTCCCTATGGATGTGTCTTAGTTTTAAAACAACTAGGAGATCTTTTGGGTCAGTTTTCTTGTCCAAATTGGAGTCTGTAAAGGGACATTGGAGTCCATAAGTTGAGTATATAAATAGTCATTGTCATTGCAATTTAAGAAGAGTTGATTTGAAGAAATGAGGTTTGGTTTAGTGAATTCTGGTTGTTGCTAGGAATTTTTATCTTTTTGTTTCCTCTATCACCTATTTCTTCTTGTTTGAGATCTGTGTCTTTGCTCTTTACCCAGCAGCAAGAGTTCTCTGTCTTTCCAAGTTCTTGCTTATTCTTTGCTGGACAGCAAGTTGTCTACTTTCTTTTCCATCTGATTTCTCCATCCCTAATAACACATCACCCTTCCTTCACCCTACAAAGCCCACCACTAGATCTGAAATCTGTATGACCCCTACCCTGTCGTACATCAACTTCCCTGATACCTAAATTTCTTAGATTGCCAATACTGTAACCATCAAAATTCAGTTTAATAAAATTAGAGAGTGGGTGACCAATTGATAGGTACAGTATTTCTTGTTAAAGATGAAGCTGCAATGCATTGACATCCTCTAATAATGTCATCAGTATTTCTTGTTATTGAATGATTGGCTTTCTAACTAGTTGTTTGATGTATATAAAGTTGAGAGAACCACTTAGCTGTATGAAGAAGATAATCAAGGCAGTCAACTCACCCTCATTCACTTATTCATTTTCTGCATCATCTATTTCAACTCTTTTTGGTGGAATCTAGACAATTTCATTCATGTCTTTTTCTCATATGGTACAACTAATCCATCTAGACAATTTCTTTGTTAATCTTATCTTATTTCTGGGTTGATGCAAGAGAAGCCACTTCATGGGAATTTCATCTTGTGCTTCTTTTGGTTCAGGCAATGCGGAAGGAATATACCCAGGCAAGGTCCTTGGCAACTGTTCAGGCCCAACTACTGCGTGCTCATGACGAGATTAAGATGGCAACTTCTCGATTGCGCCTGAGAGAAACTGAGAATGATGCATCTGCTCTTGATGCTTTAAGTTCAGAAGAACTAGTTGCAGCCAATGTGGAATTTTCTAATGAAAAGTTCATGTCCTTGTCTTTATTATCACGTATAAAAGGGCAACTTCGTTATCTGAAGGTATGCACAAAAGTGTGCTCATTTTGAAATTAAATATACTTCATAATTTCCTTTACCAAGAAATTAGAATTTTTAGTTGGGTTTTATTAAATTAGGGAAATCTAAGACAGCTACCAGTTAGGACCTAAGAACAACCACCAAAGTGGAGATGCAAAGAGATGAGCTTTAGGCTGCATTTGTTTGCAGCATAGTTTTCTGAGAAGGATAGAAGGAATAGCAGAATTTTAAGTGGAATTGTTAATGATATAAGGTGGTGAACTGAGAGAGCCTGATGGAAGATGTGTCTGGAAAGTGAGGTGGTCATGGCTTTTCATTGATTGAAGTGAGTCTTGTAGAAGCAGTGGTAAAGAGAATTTGTTCTTTATGGTAGTGAATGTGGTAATTACAAATGGTATATCAGTATTATTATTATTTTTTCTTTGGAGAATTTTGTGGGTTGGTTGAGATATCAGTGGAAGGAATTCTTGATAAGAAAAGGGGATAGGGGTTTCCTTTTTGTAATCTTTTTCCCTTTTTCCTTAATAAGATAAGAAAAGAACCACCACCAGTCATTCTAGTACACTAGTACACGTGGGACAGATTAAAGCAACATGTGAACAGGTACACCACCTAGTATCTCTTAAGCTGAGAATTTATCTGATTGGATGACTAGTAATTTGCTCACACTCTTCTGTTGCAATTGTAATTATAATGATTGTCTTCCTCTTAACATGTTTTAAAGTAAACAAAATAAGAATGAAAATCATTGGGTAAGGTGACATGGAGAATAACAGTCCTCACCATGAGATCTGCAATCTTGTAATGTCACTGCAGAGCTTTGGGTTTGGCTTTTCTCCTTGTTTGGATGCAGGTGGGTGATGCCAGCAGAAGTAAGCATCTTGTTTAACCCTTCTACTCTCTCTTGGCCCCATAAAAAGGGAAGAAGCATGTGGAGGTGTGCGAGAGCAGCTTTGATCTAGACAGTTTGGAAAGAAAGGAATGCTAGGATCTTCCAAGAGAAGGAGAGGAGCAGCCTGGCCTTGAAAGACTGCATTATGAATAGGGCAATACACTGGTTAAAGACTATGGAACTAGTAGAAGATCAAGACTGTAATCAGTCTTGAATCCTAATAGGTTTTTGATTTACAAAACAGAAGAAAAGTGAGAGAAAGGAGAAGGAATAGAAGAGAAACAGGAGAACACAAGGGGTTGAAAGGAGGGACAGATTCTAACTGATCTGCCGCCGCCACTCTCTTATTATTTATAGGTTATGTTCAGTACATAATGGAAAGGACAGATCTGCCCTTAGTACTTACATGATAAATAAAGTAAATAAAAACTGAATTAACAAACTTACACTACTATAACTAAAACAAATAACTACACATGCTGTCCTACGAACACAGTGGGGACCACTGCTGTGGGGCCCACATCAGTGTTCTCTACACTCCCCCTCAAGTTGGGAGTAGATATCTATCATTCCCAACTTGGATAGGTTTGTCTCTAACTTCTTCCTTGGTACAGCCTTGGTGAGGGTATCCGCGAGCTGCATATTAGATGTGATGTACGGAAGACACACTTCTTGTGATGTGACCCTCTCTCGCACAAAATGTCGATCAACTTCGATATGTTTAGTTCTGTCATGCTGCACTGGGTTGTGGGCTATATTAATAGCTGCCTGATTATCACAATACATCATTAAGGGCTTTTCATAGTCAATACCCAACTCTTCAAGTAGTGACCTCAGCCATAAGATTTCAGCCACTCCATTAGCCATTGACCTGTATTCCGCTTCAGCACTGGAGCGGGAAACAACACTCTGCTTCTTACTCCTCCAAGAGACAAGGTTACCTCCCACAAGGGCACAATATCCAGAGGTAGACCTTCTATCATCGACACTCCCAGCCCAATCGGCATTTGTATAGACCTCCACCCTCATGTGATTATTGTTCTTGAGCAGTATACCTCTACCCGGGCATCTCTTCAAGTATGCTAATATTCTCTCTGCCGCAAGAAGATGAGAAGTTCTAGGGGAGTGCATGTACTGGCTAACAACACTAATTGCATAGCTGATATCTGGCTGAGTGAGGCAGAGATATAGGAGCTTTCCAACCAACCGTTGGAACATAACTTTGTCTTCAAGAGGCTCCCCGCCCTCTGCACTAATCTTGTGATTTTGTTCAATGGGTGTATCAGCCGGCTTAACACCCAACTTTCCAGTTTCCGCCAACAGATCTAGAACATATTTTCTCTGAGAGATAAAAATTCCCTGCTTGGATCTAGCAACCTCAATACCCAAAAAGTACCGTAGTGCACCAAGATCTTTCACCTCAAGCTCTTGATGAAGGAGCTATTTGAGGGACTCAATCTCATGGCTGTCATTTCCTGTCACCACAATATCATCAACATATACTGCAAGTAGTGTCAGAGAGGACTCCACCCTCTTGATGAATAGTGTATGATCTGACTGGGCCTGTACATAACCAAACTTTCCAAGGGCTAATCTGAACCTATCAAACCAGGCTCTAGGTGACTGCTTCAAACCATACAATGCCTTGTTCAGTCGGCAAACCTTCTTACTTGTCTCTGTATCATAGAATCCAGGAGGCAACTGCATGTAGACCTCTTCCTGTAAGTCTCCATTCAGAAAGGCATTTTTAACATCCATTTGGAACAGGGGCCAAGAATGATTTGCTGCAAGGGATAACAGAACTCGGATGGTGGTCATCTTGGCTACTGGGGCAAAGGTCTCTAAGTAGTCTATACCATAAGTCTGAGTGAACCCCTTTGCAACCAGTCGGGCTTTGTACCTTTCAATAGAGCCATCAGCATTATGCTTCACAGTGAACACCCATCTGCATCCCACCGGTTTCTTTCCTTTTGGTGGGTCAACCAGTGCCCAAGTATTATTCTTCAACAGGGCATCCATTTTGACTTGCATTGCATCTTTCCATTCTAGAACTGATAAGGCTTCTTGCACTGTTCTTGGAATAGGGACATCGGCAATGGAAGTAAGATAGGACCGGTAAGATGGAGATAGACGATCATAGGATAAGAACTGTGAGATGCTGTGAGTTGTAGAAGTGGTGCAATGTCGTTTCCCTTTGCGAATGGCAATAGGGAGATCAAGGTCATCCACAAGAGGGGAAGTGGCAACAGTGGGAGGTGTCTCAGTAGGCTCTGAATCTGGAGCCGCAGAAGGAACTGGAGTTGGCTGGGACTGCCGATGACTAGGATCAACCCGCCTGCATCGCCTGTGATAGACTCTCAACTCCTGCTCCCTCTGACCACCCTCACCACTACAACCTTCATTACCCAATGGAATAGGTAAAGGAACAACCCCACTCAAAACAGCCCCACTTCGACTCTCACTGCTCTCCCCCTGAGGAAAGAAACCCAAAACAGCCCCACTCTCACTGCTCTCCCTCTGAGGAGAAACCCTAGGATAATAGGGTGTCTCCTCAAAGAAGGTGACATCCATGGAGACAAACCTTTTCCCTGAAACCGGATCATAGCAGCAATAACCCTTTTGAGTTTGTGCATAACCGAGGAAAATGCATTTGGAGGCCTTAGGTTCAAACTTGGAATGATGAGGCCCAAGAAGCTGAACGAAACAGGTACAACCAAAGGTTTTAAGGGGAACAATGAATAACTCCTCGTCTGGGTATAGAAGGGAAAAAGGGGTTTTCATATCAAGAACCCGGGAAGGAACTCGATTAATGAGATAAACTGCCGTGAGGATAGCATCACCCCAGAAGCGAATAGGTACATTGGAGGTAAACATAATGCTTCTAGCCACCTCCAAGATATGCCTATTCTTCCTTTCGGCAACGCCGTTCCGCTGTGGTGTATAAGGGCAAGTGCTCTGGTGAATAACTCCATGGCTAAGAAGGTAGGAGGTCAATGGCTAAGCAAAGTATTCCTTTGCATTATCAGATCTAAGGACTTTGATTTTGGCCCCAAACTGAGTGAGAATCATCTGATGGAAGTTTTGGGTCAGAGCAGGAACCTCATCTCGAGAACGCATAAGATAGACCCAAGAAAAGCGGGTATGGTCATCAACAAACAGTAGAAAATATCTGTACCCACCCATAGAAGAGATATGATATGGCCCCCAAACATCAGTATGCACAATATCAAAAGAGGAATTACTCCTTTTATTACTTAAAGAATAAGAGGTTCTACAATGTTTGGCACACTCACAACTCTCACACCTCAACTTTGATAACTCAACAAACTCAAATAAAGCAGGAAACAGACTCTTCAAAGACTTAAAAGACAAATGACCTAATCGGTTATGCCAAAGCATAACCGGACTCACAGACTGGGAAACAAAAGACTTCTTATCCACTGACTCCTCCCGACGAGAACTCTCTCCAAGCAGATAGATCCCGTTCGTCTCACGGCCAGTCCCAATCACCTTCCTCCTCTCCAAATTATGAAAAACACATCGGTCAGGGAAAAAGGTTACTGAACAGTTCATGTGTTTGGTAATACTACTAACTGAAAGCAGGTTAGTATCAAGAGAGCCATCAACAATGGATACTCTATCTCGGCCAGAGGACAAGTGATAAGAAGTGAACAATGATGGCAAGCTAGTCATATGGTCGGATGCACCTGAATCTATTACCCAGCAGTGGTCAGTATTACCTGGAGCTGAAGCATGGTAAGCTGAGGCTCGAGTACCTGAATGTGCAAATGCAGATGTGGCAGGAGCTGATGGTGACTGAGATGGCTGAGTTGAACTCCCAACTTCCTTTTCCAACTATATGAGGGCAGCCCGAACAGCGGCTAAAGTCTCTAGGGATGTGCCTGATGAGGATGCTGAATCAGTGTTCACGGCCACATGAGCATTACCCTTCTTATTTCTTAGTTTTGTTGGGACCAAGTGAGGATGTAGCTTCCAACAAGTATCTTTTGTGTGCTTGGGTTTCTTGCAATGTTCACATACCATATCCCGTTTGTCTTCCTTCTTCTGGTCCCTTTCTGGATCACCCCCTGGCTTAGGTTTAATAGTTGTCAAGGCTGGGAAAGGGGGTTGAGGCTGCATCATGACTTTCCTCCTGGTCTCTTCACTATGCACCAGGGAGTATGCTTGAGAAAGGGTCACACTATCTCTTGTCAATATCTGTTGTCGCACAATGTCATATTCTGAATTCAAACCAGCTAGAAACTCGAATACCCTATTCATCTCGACTTGCTTTCTGTGAGTCTGTGCATCTTTGGGACTCTCCCACTCAAGGGTCTCTAGATGGTCAATCTCATGCCACAAGGATTTCAAGGTAGAGAAGTAGACAGAAACTGGCTTCTCTCCTTGTTTAAGGCTGTTCACCTCACACTTCAGTTCATAAGCTCTGGCAGCATTAAGGGGTTGGGAATAGGTTTCTTTCACAACATCCCATATCTCTTTGGCTGTCTTTGCCCACAAGTAATTTCAGCTGATATGTGGTTGCATAGAATTACACAGCCATGCCATAACCAAATAGTTCTCTTGAACCCACTTGGTGTATGTTGGGTCCTCCTTGGAAGGTTCTTTCACATCTCCCAAGAGGTAACCCAGTTTTCCCCTTCCTCCAATAGCCATCATGGCTGATTGAGCCCACTCCAAGTAATTTGACCCATCAAATCTCATAGTTGTAATCTGAAACCCGGTTTCAGATACACTACCATAACTGTTGTTTCCAAAACTACTTTCTCTCTAACCTTTAAACTCCATCTTTGATCAAGAATCAGTGGCTACAAACTGTTAGAGCCACTATACCAGAAAACAGAGTAAAATCAAGCAGGTCTGAAATCTGATCTGAAACCAACACAAATCTGATCTGAAATCTGATCTGAAACCAACCCAAATTTATGGATTTCGGTTTACTGCCTTCCAGGGTTACCTGAACCCTAACCTTCGCTGCTTCTTCCTGATTACCAACTCTCTGCAAGCCGCGGCAAGTCCTCAACTGCTGCGAACCTCTCCGGGTAATCTCCAAGATTCAGCCACCGAATACTTCTTCATAAGCTTCCAGCCCTAGCTAGTCCTCATGTGGTCGGCTGGACTAGACACACATGAGAAGCCCTAGATAGGCTCTGATACCAAGTAGAAGATCAAGACTGTAATCAGTCTTGAATCCTAATAGGTTTTTGGTTTACAAAATAGAAGAAAAGTGAGAGAAAGGAGAAGGAATAGAAGAGAAACAGGAGAACACAAGGGGTTGAAAGGAGGGACAGATTCTAACTGATCTGCCGCCGCCACTCTCTTATTATTTATAGGCTATGTTCAGTACATAATGGAAAGGACAGATCTGCCCTTAGTACTTACATGATAAATAAAGTAAATAAAAACTGAAATAAATAACAACTGAATTAACAAACCGACTCAAACTGACACTACTATAACTGAAACAAATAACTACACATGCTGTCCTACGAACATAGTGGGGACCACTGCTGTGGGGCCCACATCAGTGTTCTCTACAGAACTGTTTCACCAAATCTCTTTAATGATTTATGGAGGAACTGGTTAGCAGTAGCAAGCTGTTCATCCTCAAAGGAAAGGGCTTCTACAAACTGCGCCCCCCCTCCCCCCTCAAGGTTTTTTTGAAGCTGAATTTTGAATGGAGTAGCCAAGGCAAATGGGCAACCCAGAGCTCTTTGGGTAGGGAGGTGTTTTGAGAAATGAGGCTGGAGAGGTTATTGTTATGGACGCCTTCCTCGGGAAGACGTACCATCGCCGCCGGCAGCAACAGGCCCCGGGCCCACCGCCAGCAGCAGCAAGGATTCAGTGATGTTCATCCTACCCAGTTCGGCAACAACAGCCTTATCTAGATTAGATTAGCTCATTTTGCTTGTTCTTATCTTATTGTTCTTATCTCTTATCTTATCTTGTTAATAGCATATCAGATTAGGATTAACTTAGCTTATCTTATCTTGTTAGTAGCTTATCTTATCCTTAGCAAGATAAAACTGGAAGTCTCCCTATTCAGCAAGGAGACTCCCTTTGATTAGGACTCTTGTAATCTCCTATTTAAGGAGATCCCATTATTGAATGAGATATCAAATTATTCAGTCAAGGGTGAGTTAGGAGAGTTGGTGATCTCTTGGACAAATCACCGAAGGTGCCAAGATAGGTTCATCACGAGCAGGAAGGAACAAGGGAAAACAGGAGGTTTTCCCCGTGGACCGACCCGTGACAAGATCCTATTCCCGGGCCCTCAACAACTTGGTATCAGAGCAAGGCGTCATGGGAGATCTGGAGCAGCTACCTTCCAGGGTCCACGACCTCGAGCACCAACTCATGGAGACCAGCTCTGAAGTTCGTGAGATCAAAGGTGAAGTGCGAGAATTGCCACGACTAATGGAGATGTTTCTTTCCAGCAGGGAAAGGAACTCTGACGGAGGGACAGCAGCTAACGACTGCCGGCTAGATCTGCCAGAGTCTTCCGGCGAACAGCAGTCCGTCGGCCATGGAGCAGCCATCATCCCCAAGTACAGCAGGCTGGAGTTCCCATCATACAACGGCAACGAAGGCCCCCTAGGCTGGCTGTATCGCTGCGAGCAGTTCTTCCGGAATCAACGGACAAATGACCAGGACAAGGTAAGCCTAGCCGCCTTTCATTTAACAGAAGAAGCACAGCTTTGGTTTTATCGGTTAGAGCAAGAAGAACCCGGGCTCAGTTGGCCCCAGTTTAAATCCTATTGCCTTCTTCGGTTTGGACCCCCATTGACCAGCAACCCATTGGGCGAGCTAATTAACCTTAAACAGACTGGAACAGTTGCTGAATACCAGCGACAGTTCCAAACCCTCCTCGCGAGGGCATCCTCCGTGCGACCAGACCAGCAAGTGGATATGTTCACAGCAGGGTTAGCAGAACCCTTGCGAGTGGATGTCGAGATGCAGAATCCCCCAAATTTGGTCACAGCCATGAACTTAGCCCGCGCATTTGAGCGCAAGCTGCAGCTCAACCACGGAATTTTTAATGTGGGTCGTCCACCGAACTCGTGGGTGCCCCCAAGACCAGCAGCAACGACCCCCTCTTCTGCTACCAGCCGGGAAATGAAGCCTCCCACGACCACCACCTCTAGAGCAGTGACAAGTACAGGCAGTAACATGGTCACTCCTCCCATCAAGCGCTTGACCAGGGCAGAAATGGCAGAGCGCCGAGCGAGAGGTCAATGTTTCAACTGTGATGACCTCTACTCGGCAGGACATAGATGCAAGAGGCTTTTTTTCCTTCTCATAGATGAGCAAGAGGAGGAGGAAGGGGAACCCGTCACGTTCGAACCAGAGATGTCTCTCCATGCGATCACCGGTATTAAAACCTCTCAGACCATGCAGTTACAGGCACAGATTGCAGGTTAGTCGGTGCGCATTCTCGTCGATTCAGGGAGCACACACAACTTCATAAGTGAACATGCAGCCCTGCAGTTAAAACTACCAATGGAACTCCGGCCGTGACTACAGGTAGTCGTCGCAAATGGTGAAAAAGTTCACAGTCCAGGGATTTGTAAGGACGTCCCAGTACAGGTCAATTCTGAACTAATTCTTGTTGATTTATTTGTACTCTCATTGGATGGGTTCGATATTGTTCTTGGGGTCAAATGGTTAATTACCTAGGCCCGATTTTGTGGGACTTCAGCGCACTCACCATGACCTTCCACCTGAATGGCAAGCAAGTTTCACGGTACGGTTGCAGGGTTAAAGAAAAGACACCGCAGGTTCATGCACTCCAGACAGAACCGGCAGCCATGGAAAAACTTCTCGCCGAGTTTTCAGATCTGTTCCAGGAACCGAAGGGCCTTCCCCCTTCCCGAGCTTGCGACCATCGTATTCCTTTGGTGGCGGGTTCAGCACCAGTCGTTGTCAGGCCTTATCGCTACCCTCACTTACAGAAGGATGAGATAGAAAAACAATGTACAGCGATGCTGAACCAAGGGATCATACGCAAAAGTCACTCCCCCTTCTCTTCGCCGGTTCTGTTGGTGGCGAAGCAGGACAGAACGTGGAGGTTCTGTGTTGACTATAGAGAACTCAATGACCGGACGATCAAAGATAAGTTCCCTATTCCCGTTGTGGATGAACTGCTGGACGAGTTGCATGGTGCCCAGTATTTCTCTAAGTTGGACCTCAGGTCCGAATATTTCCAAGTTCGCATGGCTCCCGGTGACGTGAAGAAGACTGCTTTTCGCACCCACCATGGCCACTTCGAATTTTTAGTCATGCCATTCGGACTCTCCAATGCACCATCTACATTTCAGTCACTAATGAACGAGGTATTCCAGCCCCATCTGCGCAAATTTGTTTTAGTTTTCTTTGATGATATCCTCGTTTACAGCAAATCATGGGTAGAGCATGTCCACCATCTGAGGACCGCTTTTGTACTCCTACGCCAACACAGCTTATTCCTGAAACGGTCCAAGTGCTCCTTCGGGGAGCGACAGGTTCTTTACCTCGGCCACATCATCCATGGGCAGGGTGTAACAGTTGATAGTTCCAAGATTCAGGCTATAACAGAATGGCCCAAACCTCAATCCGCCAAGGCCTTACGCGGGTTCCTCGGTTTAACGGGTTACTACCGCAAATTTGTACAAAACTATGGAGTGTTGGCAGCCCCGCTAACCAACCTGTTGAAGAGAAACTCCTTCCGGTGGGACGACACAGCTGATGAAGCTTTTCTGTCACTGCGAAATGCACTGTCTTCAACCCCTGTCCTGTAATTACTTAATTTCGCCCTTGAATTTATAGTCGAGTGCGATGCTTCCGGAGTGGGTATCGGGGTCGTACTACAGCAGCAAGGGCACCTGATCGCTTTCTTCAGCCACAGATTGGTTGACCGACATCTGAAGCTTCCAGCCTATGAGCGCGAACTAATCGGCCTTGCCCGAGCCATCCAGCACTAGAGGCCGTATTTGTGGGGGCGGTCGTTCATCGTCAAAACTGATCATTACAGCCTCAAATACCTGTTAGAGCAGCGTCTCACCACTTCCCCTCAGCAGCATTGGGTTAGCAAACTGCTCGGGTTTGACTTCCGGGTGGAATATAAGGCGGGATCCTCTAATCGCGTAGCTGATGCCTTGTCTAGGCGAGAAGAAGACGCGATGGTTCTATGTAGCATTTCCCAACCTCGGATCTCTTTGTTTGACGACATTAAGAAGGCAGCACCACAGTCCCCGGAATGGTCGCTCTTACTGCAGAAGATCCAGACCGGCACGGCCAACCCCGATTGGTCACTTCACGACGGGTTGGTACTGTATAAGGGACGAGTCCATCTTCCAGCAGACTGCCCGTTGATTCCCACCATCATCACCAGCATCCATAACTCCACCCACGAGGGCATTCAAAAAACACTATACCGCGTCCGGACTGATTTCCATTGGCGAGGTATGAAGACTTCTATTCGAGATTTTGTCCAGAACTCCACATGCCAACAACACAAATGGGAAAACCTACACCCGGCAGGCCTCCTTCAGCCCCTTTCCATCCCATCGCAGATCTGGGCCGACATCTCCATGGACTTCATTGAGGAACTTCCCAAGGTAGGGGGCAAATCAGTTCTCTTTGTGGTAGTCGACCGCTTCTCTAAATACGCGCACTTCATTCCTCTATCACACCCGTACAGTGCCACTTCGGTTGCCCTTGCCTTCTTTACACATATCTTTTGCTTACATGGGTTGCCGGAATCCATCGTCAGCGATAGAGACCCGGTCTTCACTAGTGCCTTCTGGAAAGAGTTATTTCGACTACACGGCACCACCCTGGCCTACTCATCAGCTTACCGGCCACAAACCGACGGTCAGACGGAAGTGGTTAACCGCACTATCGAGATGTATCTCCGCTGTTTCATAGGCGATCAACCTCGACGGTGGTTGGAATGGCTTCCTTGGGCCGAGTACTGCTACAACACAGCCTACCATTCCTCCCTCGGCATGACTCCCTTTCGTGTCGTTTACGGCAGGGATCCTCCCCGCTTGCTGTCCTACGAGCCCGGATCTACTCGCTTGGACGCAATCGATCACTCCTTACAGGACCGCAACGCCCTCCTCGCCGACGTCCGCATTCGCTTACAGCAGGCCCAGCTCCGCATGAAGCTCCACTATGATAAGCACCACCGGGAACTGTCGTTCGATCCAGGACAATTTGTTTGGTTGAAGCTCCAGCCCTACCGGCAGCGCTCCTTGTGCCACAAGGCTGCCCCGAAGCTGGCCCCTAAGTACTATGGGCCCTACAAGGTTCTGCGACGGATTGGCAGTGTGGCCTACCAGCTGGAATTGCCAGAGACTAGCCGAATTCATGATGTCTTCCACATCTCCTTGCTGAAACCATTTACGGGTGTTCCCCCGGACCAAGTTCCCTCCCTGCCACCCTTGAAAGATGGCAAACTGGTCCCCCAGCCTAAAACTGTCACCCGCTCTCGTTTCAATCGTGGAATCCTTGAAGTCTTGGTGGAATGGTGTGATCTACCACCAACAGAAGCCACATGGATCCCATTGGCAGAGTTCCAAGCCACATATCCAGCTTTTGAGCTTGAGGACAAGCTCGTAGTCCAGGAGGGGAGTAATGTTATGGACGCCTTCATTGGGAAGACGTACCATCGCCGCCGGCAGCAACAGGCCCCGGGCCCACCGCCAGCAGCAGCAAGGATTCAGTGATGCTCATCCTACCCAGTTCGGCAACAGCAGCCTTATCTAGATTAGATTAGCTCATTTTGCTTGTTCTTATCTTATTGTTCTTATCTCTTATCTTATCTTGTTAATAGCATATCAGATTAGGATTAACTTAGCTTATCTTATCTTGTTAGTAGCTTATCTTATCCTTAGCAAGATAAAACTGGAAGTCTCCCTATTCAGCAAGGAGACTCCCTTTGATTAGGACTCTTGTAATCTCCTATTTAAGGAGACCCCATTATTGAATGAGATATCAAATTATTCAGTCAAGAGTGAGTTAGGAGAGTTGGTGATCTCTTGGACAAATCACCGAAGGTGCCAAGATAGGTTCATCACGAGCAGGAAGGAACAAGGGAAAACAGGAGGTTTTCCCCGTGGACCGACCCGTGACGAGATCCTATTACCGGGCCCTCAACAGTCATCCTCCTCTACTCTGGCCCATTGGGCATTGGGAATTCTGTTAAGGCAGAATTGCTAGCTGCCATACAAGGGGTCCTCCTTGCAAAAGAATTGGGTGTGGAGCAGTTGCTGATTGAAGGGGACTCTAAAGGAGTCCGGATCTCCTACCCACGACGACTCTACCCACACCTACCCACATGAGATCGCAGCCACATGAGGAACTTCTCATGCTTTTACATGTTATTATGCATGGGGAGATGTTCCCAATGCATGGAGGTAGTGTTTTGTGGGTAGGTGTGGATAGGAGATCCACAGTCATTCTAAGGTAGTGGTGGAGTGGTTAAATGATCCAGAGAACGTTGTGTGGGGTTACAAGAATGAGGTAAAGAAATACAAATGGTTGACAAGGAATATGTCTGTTACTGTACAGTGGGTGAGGAGATCAGCCAATGCCTTCGCTAATAGCTTGGCAAAACAGGGCACAATTCAGGAAACACTATTTTGGGCTCAACTGTAATTTTGTATTAGTACTCATGTACCTTTTGCTTTAGATTATGGTTGACAAGGAATATGTCTGTTACTGTACAGTGGGTGAGGAGATCAGTTAATGCCTTTGCTGATAGCTTGGCAAAACAGGGTGCAATTTAAAAATACTATTTGGGGCTCAACTGTAATTTTCTATTAGTACTCATGTACCTTTTGCTTTAGATTATGTGTTTTGTTTTATGTGTTTTCATGTTTGGAGAAGCAGCATCTCGTGCCTTCCCAAGGGATTGATCATGTAATTTCTTTCTGATTTAATGGAAATATGATATTTTGTCTATAAAAAAGAAGGTGACATGGAGAATATAGCACTTCTCCTTTGACTTTTAGTTTTATGCAAGGCTTGTGATGTGGACATAAGGACAAGTTACATGCAGCTCCTCAAGTATACAGCAATAAAAACAAGAATACCAAGCTAAAAACAACAAAATAAGTTGGATTTTTAGGGATTTCGGACCTGAACCTGAAGTAAAACTCCTCCTGGAACAGTTCCGCTACAGTAACAATGGCAGCAAACTGGCCTCCCGTGTGGACACGCAGTGGAGGAATTGGAAGGTGCCAAAATGGGTCGACTCCTCAAAACCCAAGCTCCCAATGCTTAAAAACCCTAGCTGGGGCTGAGCTACAGCTCAAACAAGAGAGAAAGAAACAAAAAACCCCTACAGAAAACAGCTTCCTCTTTTATAAGACTCACTGGCTTGCTGGACAAGCTAGTTAAAATATTTACACCTAAGCCCCTAGAATGTTTCCCTCTCACCAACAACTCCTTAGGAACAAAACTAACTTCAAATGAACACCTAAAAGATAACTTTTGTAAAAAGACCCAAGAGACCAAAACCCAACAGAAATGCACCCAATTGCCCTTGACCAAAAAACCTTACTTATAAAATGACGAAAATACCCCTGGTCCCAAACTATCAACAAAGCTACCCAAAGACAACAATTTGGGATCCCACTACAAAAAACATGGAAAATAGAATACATTTACACGTTTCTTTTTTTTTCTTTTTTTCTTCTTTTTTTTGCCTCATCATTCCCGCCGAGTTAAAAAGAGCTCGACCCCGTGCGAGCAGAAATTTTAGCAGCCTTGCACATGTTTTCCATCTAGCTTCATAAACTCCTCTTCACTAATCCAAGAGTTCTCAATTGATGGTTTCCCTTTCCACTTGACCAAGAACCTAAAATAGGACCCATTTCGAGTATTGGTGACTCGGACATCTTCTACACCCTCTACTTGTTCAAACTCATTAGAACTACTGGCCCTTTGTGCTTGTCCTCGCCCATCCTTTGTTGCTGGTTCTAGGTCCCCATGGTAATCAAAGAGGTCCGCTACATTAAAAATGGGTGAAATGAACAAATCAGTTGGTAGCTCAATTTCATATGCATTGTCACCAATCTGTCTCAGCACTTGACATGGACCAATCTTTTTCTATTTCAACTTATGGTAGATCCCAACAGGAAACTCTTGGGCCGCAAATAAACCATGACTAGATCACCCTCATGAAACTCTTTCATCCGACGATGTTTATCCTTAGCTTCTTTATACCTTTGGTTGCTTTCTTTTAGCTTCTGTCGTACATTCTCTTGAATCTCTCGAATGGATTCAGCTAAGGCTTCGGCATCATCACTCACTCGCCGCAACCCTATTATAGGAGCTAGATCAACAACACTTTTAGGTGACCGACCGTACACAACCTCAAAAGGAGTCTTCCCTGTAGATCTATTAACTGAATCATTGAAGGCAAATTCAGCTTGTGGTAGGATAAGATCCCATTGTTTTAAGTAGTCTCCAACTAGGCTCCTCAACATGTTGCCTAAGCTTCGGTTAACCACTTCAGTTTGCCCATCTGTTTGTGGGTGAAATGTACTGCTATATTGTAGGGTAGTACCCATACACTTCCATAAAGTTCTCCAAAAGTGGCTAAGGAATCTTGTGTCACGATCTGATGTGATAGATCTTGGCAATCCATGCAACCAAATAACTTCTTTGAAAAACAAGTTAGCTACATGAGATGCATCAGAAGTCTTTTGGCAACCAATAAAGTGGGTCATTTTAGAGAAACAATCAACTACAACAAAAATAGAGTCATTACCCCTAGCTGTTCTTGGCAACCCCAACACAAAATCCATAATAATATCAGCCCACGGTGCTTCTAGTATGGGTAAGGGAAGATACAAACCTTTATTTTGATGCTGCCCCTTAGATGTTTGGCACTCGTGACATCTATCAACATAATAGAACACATCCTTTTGTAGCCTTGGCCAAAAGTACCTTTTGGAGACCATTTCAAGTGTCTTTTTGCGACCAAAATGTTCCTTGCAATGCAAATCAGCAATGAGTAATGCCCTCAAGGATCCTGATGGAATACATAACCTATTGCCCATGAATAAGTAACCATCGTTCCACACAAACTTGGCTCGAATATCCTTGTCACCTACTGTATAGCTTCTACAAATAGGGCCAAAATAAGTGTCATCTTGGTATTGGTCTTTGATGGAACTGAATCCCACAACATTATTAGACATTGTTGACACCAAGTGAACTCTCCTACTAAGAGCATCAGCTACCCAGTTTTGTTGTCCAGCCTTATGCTTCAAAACAAAATTATATTCTTGTAGAAAGTCAACCCATTTAGCATGTCTTCCATTTATCTTCTGTTGGGAGTTAAGGTGCTTCAATGCTTCATGGTCTGAATACAACACAAACTCCCGTTGGATAAGATAATGCCTCCAAAACTTCAGCGGTTGCACAATGGCATAAAACTCAACATCATAAGTGGAATACCTCCTTTTAGCATCATTGAGTTTCTCACTAAAGTAAGCAACTGGATGGTTTTCTTGGCTAAGGACAGCTCCAATCCCAACATGGGATGCATCACATTCAACTTCAAAGAGCTTGTTAAAATCAGGTAAAACCAATATCGGAGCCCTCATCATCCTCATCTTTAGCTCTTGGAAGCTTTTCTCAGCTGCGAGAGTCCAAGTAAACTCACCTCCTTTCAAGCATTCAGTAATGGGTGCCACAATAGTGCTGAAATTCTTTATAAACTGACGATAAAAGTTGCTAGCCCATGGAAACTACGAATTTCAATCAAGGTCTTTGGTGTTGGCCACTCTTGAATAGCTTGAACTTTTTCTTGATCCACCTCAATCCCCTTGGCTGAAACAACATACCCCAAAAACACCAATCGATCTGTCATAAAATTACACTTCTTCAAATTTACATATAGTTGATTTTGTCTCAAGACTTCTAGGATTGCTCTCAAGTGTCCTAAGTGACCGTCATTATCTTTGTTGTAGATGAGTATGTCATCAAAATAAACTACCACAAACTTCCCCATGAATGGCCTTAAAACTTGGCTCATGAACCTCATAAAGGTGCTAGGAGCATTAAACAACCCAAATGGCATAACCAGCCATTCATAAAGACCTTCCTTAGTCTTAAATGCAGTCTTCCACTCATCCCCCTCCCGGATACGAATTTGATGGTATCCACTCTTCAGATCTATATTTGAAAAGACTTGTGAACCAGCCAATGTGTCTAACATGTCATCAAGGTGGGGTATGGGAAACCTGTATTTAACTGTAATCTTGTTAATGGCACAACTATCAACACACATACGCCAACTACCATCTTTCTTTGGTGTGAGCGAAGCTGGTACAGCACATGGGCTTAAGCTCTCATGGATCAGCCCCTTCTTCAACAACTCCGTTACTTGTCTTTGGAGCTCCTCATGCTCCTTAGGGCTCATTCTATAGTGGGGTAGGTTAGGCATTGCTGCTCCCAGCATTAAATCTATATGATGTTGTACATCTCTTAGGGGAGGAAGGCCATCGGGTAGTTCATCAAGCATCACATCAGCATACTCATGAACTAGCTTCTTCACCAACTCTAGAACAGGTGTTTCTTTGCTAACTTCTTTTGTAACCAGCACGTAAATAACATCCAAATTCCCATCTTCTTGAGCCAATTTATTTGAGGTAGATGTGAATCAGTCTTCTAATATCAGATTTAAAATCAGTAATTAACAGTGCAAATCAGATCTGAATAATAGTGCAAGAGATGTGTATGTCGAAGAGAAGAGGTAAGAGAAGAAGAAGTCGAATTATTCACCCTTCTCCTCTAACCCTATTTTATTAATCTCTAAATATTAATGATGATAAGTATGCCCTTAAGTGGGCGGCCAGCTTGGCAATTACATAAAGAAAATAAAACAAGAACAAATAACAGGTCCATTAAGTGAGGCCCATCAACATAAAATAAAAGATAAAAATAAAGAATATCACACAAGCAGTTGTTAGGGCCCATTCAGCCCAGTCTCTTTACACTCCCCCTCAAGCTAAGCATAGATGTCAATCATGCCCAGCTTGCTTATATAGTGTGTCAATTTCCCTTTGGGAATTCCCTTGGTCAAGATATCATCCAGTTGCTCTTCTGATGTGATAAATGGCAAACAAACTTCTCCTGAAGAGACTCTTTCCCTTATGAAATGCTTATCAACCTCAATGTGCTTAGTTCTGTCATATTGAATAGGATTATGTGCAATGTTGATAGCAGCTTGGTTGTCACAATAGAGCATCATTGGTTTCTCGTAGTCCACCCCCAATTCCTCTAGAAGGGATCGTAGTCATAGTAGTTCTGACACACCATGAGCCATTGCCCTGTATTCTAACACACCAAGATGTGAATCAGTCTTCTAATATCAGATTTAAAGTCAGTAATTAACAGTGCAAAACAGATCTGAATAATAGTGCAAGAGATGTGTATGTCGAAGAGAATAGGTAAGAGAAGAAGTCGAATTATTCACCCTTCTCCTCTAACCCTATTTTATTAATATCTAAATATTAATGATGACAAGTATGCCCTTAAGTGGGCAGCCAGCTTGGCAATTACATAAAGAAAATAAAACAAGAACAAATAACAGGCCCATTAAGTGAGGCCCATCAACATAAAATAAAAGATAAAAATAAAGGATATCACACAAGCAGCTGTTAGGGCCCATTCGGCCCAGTCTCTTTACAGAGGTGAAGAGAGTAGTGGTTGGCTTTGTTTCCTTCTTTGGAAATGAATCAAGTTGCATTGGTTTAAGAGTTATCTTTTTATCGTCTTTCACAAAGTTGTATGTGTTCTTGTCCCCATAATGAATGGTCTTACAATCATATTGCCATGGGCGACCCAAGAGAATATGGCATGCATCCATTGGGACAACATCACACCATAACGATTCTTCAAATGTATTACCAATAGAAAAATTAACTAGGCATTTAGAATAAACTCTTACCTCATTTCCTTTGTTGAACCACAAAATACGATATGGTCAGGGGTGTTGAACAATCTTGAGCTGTAATTTATCCACCATCTCTTGAGAAACAAGATTCTCACTACTCCCACTGTTAATAATCAGGTTACTCAACTTCCCACCAGCTGTACATCGTGTTCTAAAGATATTCTTTCTCAACCAGTCCTCTGGTAGTGGTTCTTGAGGTGCAACCATAGAGTGTCGTATCACTAGAGCTTCACCCTCAATATCCCCATCCAAGTTTTCTTCCTCTAAAGCATTAGTTTCAGTAGTTTCAGCCACTTGCTCATCCTCAACATGGCCTATATCACCTTGTTGTTCATCAGTGACTTCATCAACCAAATGTGTTCGCCCTTCAATCCTTCTCTTAGGGCATTCATTTGAATGATGTCCCAACTCCATACACCTGAAACATCTAATAGTAGGCTGCCCTTGACTGCTCTTTGTTGCATTTGAAGTCCCTTGGACTGTAGGTCATGTTTGGTTGATCACACGACCCTTACCAGCCCCAACACTTCGACCTATTGATGAAGATGTACCTTGGACAGCACTTAGCCTCCGCCCTGAGCTCCAACTCAGTTGAGCTTCAACCTTTAGAGCTAGCTGATATGCATCCTTTACCTTATACGGGCAATGTAGGCTGACTTGATCTTGTATTGGCAACCTCAAACCATTGATTCATCTACTAACTTTTTGCTGTTCAGTTTCTGACATATTACTCCGAAGAGTTAATCTATTAAACTCTTTTGTATACTCTTTCACACTCTTTTCCCGTTGCCTTAAATTCTGCACCCTTTGGTAAAGAGTTTGCTCGTAATTTGGTGGTAAAAATTGGGATTTCAGCTTCTCTTTCATTCCTCCCCAGGAACTAACCTTTATTTTCCCCTTCCTTTCTCTGTCCCTTTGGTAATTTTTCCACCAATCTAAGGCTGTTCCATGCATCTTTGCTGTTACAAGCTTCACTTTTCTTTCTTCATTCATTTCTTTCCAATCAAAATAATTTTCAATGCTGTCCAACCAGTGTAGAAACTCTTCAGATTCCAACTCACCATCAAACTCAGAAATATGAAGTTGAACACCATGACCTTGATTGGATTGTAAAGCTTGCACTATTCGGTCTTCCCACCGCTGGTTGTTATTCCTTCCATGTTGATCACCTTCAGGTTGCTCAATGTCTTCACTTGATTCTTCACTAATAATGTCAGTGAGTTGTTCATCAACTCTAGGAGCTTGTCTTCTTCTTCCTAGCCCCAAATCATTTTCTACGTCACCATCCCTAGTAGCATTTTAGCTACAAGTTGAGCAAGATGTTCAATTTGTTCTTGCAGTCCTCTTATAGCCTCTTGGAAAACCTCTACAGTGACATGTTGTGGTCTTCTACCACCCCTACCACGTCCACCCCTTGCAGCCATGATAATATAGAAAACACAATAAGGAAATGAACTTTGAAGTAAAACCAAGGAAAGAACTTGCTCTGATACCACTTGATGTGGACAGAAGGACAAGTTACATGCAGCTCTTCAAGTATACAACAATAAGCACAAGAAATACCAAGCTAAAAACAACAAAATAAGTTGGATTTTTAGGGATTTCAGACCTGAATCTGAAGTAAAACTCCTCCTGGAACAGTTCCGCTATAGTAACAATGGCAGCAAGCTGGCTTCCCGTGCAGACACGCAGCGATGGAGGGAGTGGAAGGTGCCAAAATGGGTCGACTCCTCAAAACCCAAGCTCCCAATGCTTGAAAACCCTAGCTGGGGCTGAGCTACAGCTCAAACAAGAGAGAAAGAAACGAAAAACCCCTACAGAAACAGCCCCCTTCTCTTTTATAAGACTCACTGGCTTGCTAGACAAGATAGTTAAAATATTTACACATAAGCCCCTAGAATGTTTCCCTCTCACCAACAAGTCCTTGGGAACAAAACTAATTTCAAATGAACACCTAAAAGATAACTTTTGTTACAAAAAGACCCAAGAGACCAAAACCCAACAGAAATGCACCCAACTGCCCCTGACTAAAAAACCTAACTTTTAAAATGCCGAAAATACCCCTGGTCCCAACTGTCAACAAAGCCACCCAAAGACAACAATTTGGGATTCCACTACAAAAAACATGAAAAACAGAATACATTCACACATTTCTTTTTTTTTCTTTTTTTTTTTTTGCCTCATCAGCTTGATACATCATGATTATGATACTGATGTTGACCTTCTTCATGAACTCATATCTTTACACTGTTTGCTTCCCATGGCCAATGATATTATTTCATTCAGTGCTGTTCCATTTTGTATCTAATGTTATAAGATGAATCCTACCATTGTATTTTTCTTTTTACTTTTTGGTCAAGATGCCATTGCATTTTTCATATCATGGTAGAAAACTGCTAATAATTGTTAGGAATTAGGATGTGTTCCCCTTTTTCTGTGGCTGCATGCATGTGCATACATATGTATGTATGTATGTATATGATTTTTTCAACAAACATTTTATGCTAAATGTAACTACATTCTTTCAGGGATTAGTTATTTCTAAGAAAAAACCACAATCGGAGAGCTTTAATGTTTCATCCTTTTGTCAAGATTCAGTTACTTCTCTTCGTGCAATAGAACAAAGTGAGTGCACAGATAAAGTCGACGATGAAGCCTGCCCAATTTGTCAAGAAAAGCTCAGCAATCAGAAGATGGTATTTCAATGTGGGCATGTTACTTGTTGTAAATGTAAGCTTTTCCATCACCTTAAATTCACTTTTCTTGGTGTCCTTTAAGTGATTCCCTGCATAGAAGAGGAAAACTAGCCTGCCTATTTAAGGTCAGTTTTGTAAACGGTGCAGCAAAGAAGGATTTAGGACCTAGCATCCAATTGGTTTACACTACTAGACTGGCAACAGTGAAATTGTGCCAAATACTTTATATGATGAGCCATTACTTGGTGCTAGGGGTGTTCATTCGGTCGGTTCGGTTCGGAAATAGAACCTAATTGACATTTTGGCTAGGTCATTTTTCTTGAACCAAACCAAACCGAGTTGGACTTGAAACAGAACTGAACCAAACCAAATTTAAACCGGTTCAGTTCATTTTAATTCGATTAATTTGGTTAGTTAAAATAAATATATTTTATACTTATATTAGTAATTATTATTAAAATATTATCAACATTTATAATTAAAATACATATTATATATTATTAATATAAAAAGTAATGTTAATATTAATATATTTATAATTAAAATATAAATATATGTTTTTATTTTGGTTAATTCGATTTTTGGTTCAGTTAAGTTGAATTTTTTTCTCAAACCGAACCAAAACCAAAATTTCTAAAATCTTAAAGCCGAACCGAAAACTGAAATAACCAAACCAAATTGGCTTATTTGGTTCGGTTTTCGGTTTGATAACCAACTTTGAACACCCCTACTTGGTGCAATGGTAAAACCTCAGGTTGGAAAGCATGAGAATGTGGGTTTGATTCTGAGAGCATCCACTTTGTGCCATTAAAAAAGAATGCCAAAGGTTAGAACCATATCCGGTGTACCCCTCCCAAGACCCCAGATTGCTGGGAGTCTGGGACCAACATTGGGTAATGGCCTTTTTGATTCATGTGATGAATTGATGATCGTGAACATCCTAGAAATGTCATTTATTCCTATGGAACTATATCACAGCGTAAATAATGCTTATGGTTAGATTGCCTAATTAGTTTGAATTTTGGAAGGAGCATTCCTTAGTCAGGACCATGAATTAATGAATCAATTCACCTTAGTTAGACCTTTGATTTTCTCTTCAAATGTGGTGAAGCTTTTTAATGTATTGCATGTTTTTATTTGTTCAAGTGGATGTTTTGAAATTGAATATGTGACCCCAGCTTTCTTATATTCACATCCTTACCACCACGGTGTCAGGATTGACTCCTTATGCATATCAATAATGTTCTCTATACTCAAAAGGGTTTGGCAGACATTGAATGGAACCTTTTCATTTTAGTTTTTTATTACATTTAAAACCATGGTTTTAAATTTCAGTAAAATTTTTGCAGAATTTTGGTTTCAGTTACAGTAAACAAAATGATATCCAAAAAATTTAAGGTACATATATTTTCTACAAAATTTTGTATTTTTTAGAGAACTATAAAAATAAATAACATAAATAAAGAAAGTATTATAAAATATCAATAAAATGAAGATTCTACCAAAAATTTCCCCATTTTTTTCAATTTTATTTCAGATTTTAGGTCCAAAATGGATGAAATTTCTGAAATTTAAAACCTTGTTCAAAAGAGTGCATCACTAAAGTGTAACACTTGTGACCTACTTCAAAAGAAAAGGCCAAGTTGGTGTTTATCCCCGCACTGGTGCATCTTATGCAAGAAGAATGGTGAGAGCTGTTATCACTTATTAGTTTCCTGTACTTTTGTTTCAGAAATCTGGTGTTGGTTTTTCTCTCTCTTTGGTTGCAGGTGGTCCACCCCTCCAAGTGTGCAAAGCTTGTTTACCTCTACCTTAGTGAGGGGTTTAAAAAAGAGAGGTAAAATCTTGTGGAGATGTGTAAGAGTAGTTGTATGCTGGACAGTGTGCGTACTTTCCATGAAAAAGAAAAGAATAAAGAAGCCATCGTTGACTTAATCTTTGTTAGGGTGATTCACTGGGTCAAGTTTATGAAGCTATTTGAAGGATTCTCAGCAGGAGATATCATTAGAAATTGGAAAGAAGTAGCCTGGTCCGATTGGTTAATTAATTCCCCTGTTCCAACTTGGTCTCCTCCAACTTTGGGGTTCACTAAATTGAGCTTTGATGGCAGCAGCAAAGGAAACCCAGGCCCTTCAGGTATAGGTGGAGTGTTTAGGGATGAAGAAGGTCGAGTTTTGGCTATGTTTTCAGGGCCTATAGGTTGGGGAGATTCTTTGAGAGCTGAAATTTTAGCAGTATTAGAAGGGATAAAAAGAGCCAAACAGCTGAATATTAGGAAGTTGATGGTGGAGGGTAACTGTAAATTGGCTATTAATTGGCTGCAAAAGGAAGATGTTAGTTTGTGGAAATTCTTGAATGAAAAAAAGAAAATTTACCAGCTCACTCAAGACATGCAAATTAAGTTTCAGTAGTCCAAGAGGAGTGCCAATTTTTTCGCAGACTTTTTAGCTAAACAAGGGGTGGGAAGAGCTAGTTTCTTTTGGGCTGTGTTGTAATGTGATGTTTTGCTTTAGGGCGGGGTAAGAGTTTTTACCCCCCCCCCTCCTGTTGTATTTTCTTCCTTCTCCTTTATTAATAAAAGTTTATGCTATTGATAAAAAAAAAAAAAAAAATCCCATAGTAACCTTAGTGCAATTTTCATTAGTCTGCCTGAAATGAACCCATTTTGGATGGTAAAATTTGTGGCATAAAATGCAATGATAAACCAACGATATCACTTCATTCCAGTTTAGAATAGGCTGACAAACATGAATGCTTCAAGTCTGTGAATTGCCACAAAAACAAGGGTTAAATCTATATCCAGTGTATCCTTCCAAGACCTTTGGTAGTCAAGAGCATCATTGGGTAATAACCCTTGTCTCTGTATGTAGGGTAGAGGCATTTGGTTGTGAAGCTAACTTGCGTATTTGTGGGCAAGACATTCATTAACCATGTCTCCTCAACCTTGGAAATCTTCACCAATATCTGTTGCTTGCTCCCATTTCCCATTTACTTTTCATTTTCCTATGATTATATTCAGATTCTCTAAGAAGCTAAGTTCAACCTATGCATCATTTCATCTTTCTAGATTAACCACCTCATTTTCATAAAAGCTTTTCTTTCCTTTAGTTTCCTATTGACCTACTCTGTGATGCAAGGAACCAGAAAGTCTAATGAAACTGTTGGAAAACGTGGGGTTATTGGTGCAGATCTATATTTGGTAGTTGTGTAAAAATAGAATTGTATATATTCCTAGGATTGTGGAAGGATTGATTTAGAAAGTTTTTCTTTCTATTCTTGTACTTTCTATTTTCTTTCTTTCTATTTTTCTACTTTCTATTTTTTTTTCTTTCTATTTATTGCAGCAGCTTACTGTATAAATATGCCGATTGGCAATAGAATGAAATACATCAGTATTCTACCATTCCAAAACATGGTATCAGAGCTCTAGGTTTGTCAACCTTGAGATTTTTTTCAGCCTTCATTGCCAGTTTTTCGTGTTTTTCTCTTCTGGCCTTCAGTGTTGATCTGTAACTAGAAGTGTTCCTTTATTCTCCTTTATTCCGGCCAGTTCTTCCCTCCTTTATTCTCCCTTCTTGCTGGCCTTATTTTTTCTCCATTAACAATGTCCGACATGACTGCAACAAGTGCTCCCGTCCAAACCGATGAAGGAGCAACAAATTCTCATCCTCACACTGGTGATTTGCAGAATATTCAGACAACATATAGACCAAATGGCCAGAACTACTTGAAGTGGTCACACCTAGTGCGTACCTATTTGAAGGGAAAAGGAAAAATTAGTCACCTTCTTGGAACAGGGCCAAAGTTGGGCAAGCCAAATTTTGATGCTTGGGACGAAGAGGACTCCATGATTATGTCATGGTTGTGGAGTTCAATGACACCCGAGATCAGTGATACTTGTATGTTTCTTCCCTCTGCAAAGGCTATTTGAGATGTCCGACAAACCTATTCCAAAGCCCATGACGTTGCTCGTGTCTTTGAGGTCAAAATGAAGACAGTGGCGGCCAAACAAGGGAGCAGAAGTGTTACAGAGTATGCAAATTTGCTGCAAAATTTATGGCATGAGCTTGATCATTATCGGGTTCTTGAGACAAAGTGCCCTGATGATGTTGTGATCTTGAAGAATTTTATTGAAAGAGATAGGGTGTATGATTTTTTGGTCAGACTGAATGCTGAATTTGATCAGGTCCGAATACAAATTCTTGGCAAAGAAGAAGTGCCTCCATTGAATGAAGTCATAGCCCTTGTTAGAGCTAAGGAAAGCCGTCGTGGAATCATGCTTGAGCCTAAAGATCCCGAAGGCTCAGCCATGGTGGCAAGGGGAGGAAGTTACAGTGGTTCAAAGGGTGAGAACAATCACAACTTGGCTCGTGACACAACTACCCGTGACTCTAACGATAACCTCTGGTGCACCTATTGCAAGAAGCCCAGACACACAAAAGATCGGTGCTGGAATTCATGGGAAACCTCCCACATCCAGCAAGGAATGGGGAAATTGAGGAGTTTCAAAAGGAGTTCAACAGGCCCATAATGTCTCCACAACCCCGCAGCAAGAACACTCAAGTCAGGGACCATTTAATGATGAAGAAATTGAAAGGCTAAGGAGCTTCCTGAAATCCTTGAAACCAGGAAGTGGTTCTACCTCTCTTGCTCTCTCAGGTGAGTCTTCATCTCTAGGATTACATGCCTCGGCTAGTGTTTTTCCATGGATTCTTGATTCTGGAGCTACTGACCACATGACACCCTCTTCACTACATTTTCTCACCTATACACCCTGTCCTAGTAATAGAAAAATTTCTGTTACTGATGGTTCTTTCACCACAGTGGCAGGGATTGGGAATATTCAAATTACTCCATCCCTATTGCTTAAAAATGTGCTTCATGTTCCTAAGTTATCCACTAGCCTTATCTCTATACATAAACTCACCCAGGATGTGAACTGCAATGTTGTGTTCTTTCCTTCTTACTGTGTATTTCAGGACCAGGTTTCGGGGAAGAAGATTGGACTTGCTAAGGAAAGGGATGGACTCTACTACCTTGAAGCAACCAGCAAACCATCTCACACTATTATGCATGTCACACATGAGTCATTCTTATCTACCTCCAATAAAGATTTAATTTGGCGTCATCACTTCCATTTCGGTCATCCTTCATTTCCTGTTTTAAAAACAATGCTTCCTTCCTTGTTTAAAGGAATTGATGTTGAAACCTTTCATTGTGATGTTTGTGAACTTGCTAAGCACAAAAGGGTTGCTTTCCCAATCAGCAATAAAAGATCTTCAACTCCTTTTTATTTGATTCATTCGGATATATGGGGCCCTTTTCAAATTCCCAACATTACTGGTTCTAGATGGTTTGTCACCTTTATTGACGATTGCACTAGGGTCACATGGATCTTTCTTCTTAAGTCTAAATCTGATGCGGGTACCATTCTTCTCAACTTTCATAACATGGTCCAAACTCAGTTTGGTGTGAGAATTAAAAGGTTTCGATCTGATAATGCTACAGATTATTTCAATCAGAATTTGTCCCCTTTTTTTTCAAAAAGAAGGCATTGTGCATGAATCCTCCTGTGTTAACACTCAACAGAATGGGATAGCTGAGAGGAAAAATGGCCATCTTTTGCAAACCACCCGAGCCTTTCTATTTCAAAATCGGGTGCCAAAACAATATTGGGGGGAAGTTGTCCTTACTGCTGCATACACCATAAATAGACTACCATCTAAAGTTCTTGACAACCGAAGCCCAATACAAGTCCTTTCTCAATTCTACCCTGATATTCGAACCTCAAATAATCTCACACCAAGAATTTTTGGCTGCACTGCCTTTGTCCATGTCCATAATAAGGGAAAATTGGATCCACGAGCAATCAGGTGTGTCTTCTTGGGATATTCCCCAACTCAGAAAGGTTATAAATGTTATCATCCAGCCACCAGAAAATTCTACACCTCCATCGATGTCACATTTGAGGAGGGACAATCCTTTTTCACTCAACCTTATCTTCAGGGGGAGCCCTCATTAATGGAAGATAAGGCCTCGGATCTACTCTCCTTAGATGTATTACCCTCCTCACAGTCATCTAACCGTCAAGAATCACATCCCTCTGAGTCACAATCCTCTGAGCCCCACATTCCCGAGTCTCAACAAGAGTCAAACAACCCGACCATTGAACCAAATTCAGACACTGTTAACCCCACCAATGATGTGCATGATGATGTGAGATATATGCAGGTTTACTCTAGAAGAAATCCAGATCCTCAACTTGTGCAAGTCCAAGATTCAACTCCTAATCTTGGAACTGAGGGATATGCAGAACCTGAACCTGCACCTTCACAGTCTGAGTATGACCTACCTATTGCACTGAGAAAAGGAACCAGAGAATGTACCAAACGCCCATTGTACCCTTTAGCCAAATCTGTGTCGTTCCAAAGATTCCCTAAATCCCATAAAAGTTTTCTAGCCAGCCTTAACACCATTCCAATTCCTAATACTCTAGCCGAGGCACTTTCTAATAAGGAGTGGAGAAAAGCCATGAGAGTGGAAATGGAGGCACTAGAAAAGAACAACACATGGGAAGTTGTGGATCTACTAAGAAACAAGAAGGCTATAAGTTGTAAATGGATGTTCACAATTAAGTACAAATCTGATGGGTCGTTAGAAAGGTACAAAGCACGACTGGTAGCCAAGGGATATACACAGACTTATGGGGTAGATTATCAGGAAACTTTTGCCTCAGTAGCTAAAATGAATACAGTAAGGGTGTTGTTGTCTTTGGTTGCTAACTATAAATGGGATTTGCAACAGTTTGATGTAAATAATGCATTTCTCCATGGTGATCTAGAAGAGGAGATATACACGAACATTCCATCGGGTTTTGGAGAAGGCATTAAGGGGAACAAAGTTTGTAGGTTGAAGAAAGCACTATACGGCCTCAAACAATCTCCGAGAGCATGGTTTGGAAGGTTTACAAAGGTGATGCTTAGTACAGGTTACAAGCAAAGTCAAGGTGACCACACATTGTTTATCAAACACACAGCCTCAGGGGGAGTTACTGCACTATTAGTCTATGTGGACAATATAATCGTTACTGGGAATGATAAAAAGGAGAATGAAGCATTGAAAAATTGCCTTTCCAGAGAATTTGAGATAAAAGACTTGGGGAGACTAAAGTATTTTCTCGGAATTGAAGTTGCACATTCTAAACAAGGCATCTTTATCTCTCAACAAAAGTATGTTGTTGATCTTTTGAGAGAAACAGGAAATATGGCATGTAAACTAGCTTCCACGCCTATAGATCCCAATCATAAACTTGGAGAAGCCAGCGAGAATGCAAGTGTAGACAAGGAGATGTTCCAAAGACAGGTTGGAAAACTCATTTATCTTGCACATACACGGCCAGATATTGCATACGCTGTAAGTGTAATAAGTCAGTTTATGCTTAATCCTAAAGAAGTTCATCTGCAGGCTGTTCATCAAATTCTACACTATTTGAAAGCCAATCCAGGAAAAGGAATTTTATTCAGAAGAAATGGGGGATTGGCTCTTGAAGCATATACAGATGTCGATTATGCAGGATCTCCTGTAGATAGACGGTCCACTTCCGGTTACTGTACCTTCTTGGGGAGAAACTTAGTCACTTGGAGGAGTAAGAAGCAAAATGTAGTGGCTTGGTCAAGTGCAGAGGCAAAATTCAGGGCTATGGCACAAGGAGTGTGTGAATTACTCTGGTTGAAGATAATTTTAGAAGACCTGAAGATTCCACGAGAAGAGCCTATGAAACTATATTGTGATAACAAGTCAGCCATCAATATTGCTCACAATCCTGTTCAACATGACAGGACGAAGCACATCGAAATTGACCGACACTATATAAAAGAGAAACTGGGCAGCAAGTTGATTTGCACTCCCTATGTGTCTACAAAAGGACAACTGGCCGATGTACTTACTAAAGGGCTCAATAGTACAGACTTTCGAAGAATTATAGCCAAGCTGGGAATGGAGGATCTCTATTCACCAGCTTGAGGGGGAGTGTTGGAAAACGTGGGGTTACTAGTGCAGATCTATATTTGGTAGTTGTGTAAAAATAGAATTGTATATATTCCTTGGATTGTGGAAGGATTGATTTAGAAAGTTTTTCTTTCTATTCTTGTACTTTCTATTTTTCTACTTTCTATTTTCTTTTCTTTCTATTTATTGCAGCAGCTTACTGTATAATTATGCCGATTGGCAATAGAATGAAATACATCAGTATTCTACCATTCCAAAACAGAAACTTTTAAGCATCTCATTAGGTTGAAAGGAGGTCATGTATGTGTATAGTTTGTGCCTTGGCTTATAGTCTTTTACACATGCTTTTAGTCTTGTGATCTAATAGCTTTTCTTCTATAAAGTTGAAGCATCTTTCTTGGCTGTCCTCAATGCCATGTGGGTGTGGCTTCTGAGCATCTAAAGAGAAGCACTATGGAATTTAGACAGAACATCTAAAGAGAACCACTATGGCATTTAGACAGACTGTACTTGTCCTGATATATGAAACTTATCGCTTGAAAACCTTTAAACTGCTGAACAGCTGGGGGGAAAGATTCTTGCAACAATTATTGAAAGATTTTATTTGGTGGATAAACTTTGACCATTTGTATTGGTAGCTTCTCCCACAAACCTTTTTTTAGAACAAGGACATCAACTTAGGGATTCAGCTGAACTTCCTGCCCTAATTGAGAGGGATATGTTCACTTCCTTGGGACAGAAGACCTTCCCACCCTTACCAACGCATTTGCTAGCATGGTTTAAAAAGTCAGGAAATGTCAAAAATGTTGCCCGACATATGACAGTGTCGAGACCCAGCAACAGAAACTTTCATTTGCTAGCATGGTTTAAAAAGTCGGGAAATGTCAAAAATGCTGCCCGACATATGACAGTGTCGAGACCCAACAACAGAAACTTTCAGGTAATTAAGAAAAGTACAAAATGTCATTTGACATTAACGATATTTTAGTCAAATGTCAACCAAGTTGATCCAAACACAAAAAAAATTACATTATTTCCTAATATTTAGAACATTGTGAATCTTATTTAATGCCAAAAACTGAGAAAGGGAGAGATAGGTTTGAAAAGAAACAAAATAAAAACATGTGTAGCATCAAGATGAGAGCTTAAAGAAGGGGAAAAAGGAAGAAGCATGGTTTCAAAACTGGACCGGACCGGAAAAACAAGGAACCAGTCACCTGACCGGTTCCGTTTTTCCCCAAAACCGCTTTTTGGCCAAAAATCATTGATTTGTTTAGCGAACCGCTGACCCGAGTTGTCAAACTGTCGACCCGAACAACAGTTTTTGGCCTTTTTTTAATTTTTTTTTATTTTTCTATTAGAGCGGGCCATCCATTCGGACCGAATGGTCGGACCATTTGACCCAGTTCCCTATCCGGTCCGGTTTTAACACCCTTGGGAAGAAGTGTTTCATATTTCCATACCTAGGAGCTTGAACATCTGTATTGACAAGACTAGGGTTAAAATCAATTAGCCTTACCATTAGTGGAGCACTGAAAACCCCCTTTGGAGCAAGAATCAAGGAGCCAGTCCTCTGAAACTTGAAGCTTCAACCTCTCATCTCAGTTCAGGTATGCAGGAACTACAGACCCTCTTCTAGAGTTCCCATATGAAAAATAAGAGGAAAAAAACAAAAAAGAATGAAATAGGAGTAGTAGAAACATCTCCCTCAATCAATCTTGTGATCTTGCACTTGCTCTTGCTCTTGGTTCTTCGGCTTGAGAGTTGAGAGGAGTTGGACTCTAGAGTGATCATGCAGTCTTCAAATGTTCAAATAAAATGAACAGTAGCATGTCTTAACTCTTAAGGCATGTAAAATAAGAGTTTAGTTATCATAGGTGATGGTCTATGAAAGCCCATAGACCATAATCTTTATTATTTTAATATTTTATAATACCTGAGGATCTCTGCTAATATTGTAGACCTTCATTAAAAATGCCAAATCAAATATTAATATATAATATGTTACTATATAATACTAATATACTGTATATAAAATATTTATATATAAATATTATATTAATATACTATAAAATATATATTAAACTATTTGAAATAAAATATTCATAAAAAGGAATTAAAAAAACAAAGGAATAAACTAATCACTTATAAGAATATAAAGATATGCATGTATATAAAATATTTCTTCCTAATAATATAAATATATTAATATAAATTAGTATATAGTCACTACTTAGTAATAATATACAAGTTAATAAAAGTTAATATGCATGGTATATTAATATATATAGTCACTAGAAGGGTGTATTAATCTTTTATCATTTCACAAATATTTCCACAATGTCCATACTTTTTACAATATTTCCACCCGAAATTTCCGACATATGGCCTATATTTGGGTAACTGACATTTCCATCGATATCAACATTTTAAACCTTGTTTACTAGATCTAGGAATCTCCTAGATAAGCTAGCATTTCCTTTGTGTGTTACAACTCATTATTTCTTTCAGAAGGTTTCAAGGAATGATTCTCATTTACTTTTCTTTTCTTCATATTTTGTACCATTTTACATTGTATTTTCATGGAGTTTTCATTCTCATGTCTTTGTCTTGATGCTGTGATCATCATACACCTATAATACTGTTTCTGCATTCTGCCCTATCTATGCCATGTCTGTTAGCATAAGTTAATGTTCATTGTGATGTAATTCCTTAGCTATTGCTTTACAGGTTTTGTTGCAATGACTGAGCAAAGGCAAATTCATCATGGAAAATCTCAGGATAAATGGGTTATGTGTCCAACATGCCGACAGCATACTGATTTTGGGAATATTGCATTTGCCGATGATAGACAAAACAAAACATGTAATTCTGACATTCCAAGTGCATTCCAAGGCCATGATAATCCTGAAGGTGTTATAAATGTCCAGGGATCATATGGAACAAAGGTCTGTTTCCAAACATAAAACTGTTTTTTATAATTTGTTACACTATCATATTTGAAGGAAGTTTTCATTGGTTAATAATTTGGAGAGGCTTTCTTTGTTTTCCTAATTTTATCAATCTATATGGTTCTATACCGTCTTCAAATTGATGGAAAAACACGTCTTCAACCCTTCTGTTAATATCTAGTTGCAAAATTCTGTCATACAGTAGCAAATAGCCATAATTTGTAAAGATGCAAATGATATTTCAGATGTCACAAACCTAGCATATATAGTATATTGTTTGTAAGGAGATAATAGAATAGTCTGGTGGGTCAAAAAAATACATTATACTTTACAGTTTCAAAAAAAAAATCTGACAGGTCAATTTACAAAAATTTTACACTACATATATTGGAGAATACTGATAATTCATGCTACATTTTGGCTGAACACAACTATCTGAAATTTAAACTGAACCCTCCTTACATAAGGAAATGCTTAACTGATATGGAACATAAAAGTAATGTTCACTAGAACATTGTCCCTTAGTATTTACATTTGTGCTGTTACTAGTAATACCATGTCCTAAACTTAGGAACATAATGGAGAAAAAATCAGGAACTTTATTGATAGACATGTGGTATGTTCTTTTTGATTTCTGAACAGCATCTTTTTTCTAGATGTTATTTCACCTTCCTGCCCTTGACACAAATTCTGTGTCCTGAACTAGGTTGACAACGAGACATAACTATCTAATTTTACTAACTCTAACACGCATTCTGTTTTTGTTTTTGTTTTTTTTTTTATTCTATTTACGAATAACAGCATCTCATCTCTAGTAGATGTAGAGGTGGTTCCCCTGAGAGGATTTTGGATGTTATCTCCACCTGATGTCTCTGTTTGGCTATTGGAACCTGGTCCTTGATGGTCATTGGGTTTCTTTTGTCTCACATAAGGTGTAAAAAAATTTGAATTTCTTTCTAGTCCTTTGTTTCTCACACACAATATCTCTATTTGTCTTACATAAGACATGATGTGCACACAGACCTCCTTAAGCTGCTTAAGTTTTCCTTTTTGAAAGATAGAAGTTCCATACACACTTCTTTGGTTTACAGCTCTATCATATCCAAGTTGGGTAAAGGGTCTTTCTTTTCAACCAAAGAACTTCTGTTAAGGGTTATATATATATCAAGGATAGGTAAAAAGGGTGATGCAGAACTCAAGTGGTTATATAAAATTTTATCTAATTTTATATTTTTCAACAGTAGAAGTATGTTGGTCATTTCCATGTCTGTGGTTTTGGATTTAGAGTTTGGTTTGTCTAGTTATAGTTTAATTGTCTTCAAGTTTTATAGTCATTATTTAAGTTGTTTAAGAGATATTTTATAATGATAGTGACAATTCTATAATTCCTGTTTTTCCTAGGATTGTCACCCCTATAGTAGTTTCATGATAAAAATGTGGTGATTGGTATTGGAATAATATTTGGATGATTTTGTACATATGATGCTTGTAGTGAGTGGTTCCAATAAACCCTAGAGATGATTTTGTACAAACCCACAAAATGAATAATTTAGTTCAACATGTCTATTTATTATTATAATCTCTAAGATAAAGAATACACAAAATGTTTCACAGCGCCATGTACAAAATAGATTGGTGTTTAAACGAGGCAACCCTCTATGGATGCCTTGTCGCCTAAGCATTGCCTTGACAACTATGATCCAGGAATGGAAGTCTTACAGTTCTATCCTTCTAAGCATGAACGCGATAGACCTATAGTAGATATGTATATAGGAAAAATAGAGTTTGGGACAGATTACAATTACAAATTTGGTCGGGAGAAATCAATCTATGGAAAATAAGAACTACATTGTTGTTTAATAGGACTTCTATTTGAAAGTTCAGGAGTAAATTTGGTATACATATTTGTAATTTTGTATATATACACATATATTTGTTTGTATGTATGGATTATGGTTGGTGGGATAAAAATTTAGCATAAATCTTTTAGGTATCGTCTATTAAAAAAAAATCGCTTTGTATTGCTTAAAGTTAGGGATATAGAGATACATATAATATTATCAAGGGGATCAAAGGTATATTTTAGAAATATCGTCCTATTTAAATCATTTTCTAGTTAATCATATTATAAATTTTTTTATTCTTTTTGTGGCTTTTATTCAGTTAAAACAACCCGAATTACCTTGCTACACCTTTGGAGCATCCATGGGATGAAACAATTACCTCTTTTGTCTACCCTTATTGCCCACTTAAAACTTACTTGTAATTTGTATGGGATGAAACAATTACCTCTTTTCTCTCTCTCTCTCTCTCTCTAAGCTTTCTTTCTCATAGTGTACTTTTCACATGTACATATGTCTTTTCTTGTATATTCACATAAAATTTTCATTGTATTACAAGTCAATAGTTTTTTGTTCCAATATACAAAATATGCATGTTTACTAACTATGATCAAACCCTCTAGAAGTTGTATTAAATTAGATGTAATTTTCATTCTCCTTAGCAACCATGATTTTCTATTCAAGGACATATTTTCCAAATGGGTGCAACATTCCCCTCTACAATCTCAATTATCTTTTATTTAAGTTTTAGCAGCATTGGATAAAGACCTAAAAAGGGAAACAACAAATGTTAAAAGGCGATTTTGGGAAAAGTTGGATGAGACTAATTCAAAAAATTCCAAATGGAGAAAGGATATTTTTATAGTAAAAGAGAAATTTTATTTAAATATATCCATGCCAAAACAAATCCATAGAGAAAAGCTAATAAAAGAAGCAATGAAGAGTCCTAAGGCCTAACTCCCTTCCCTATCCAGAATCTAGCCCCAACAAAAGAAACCTACCACTCCCCAGCCAATGAACTTCAAATGACCCTTGCAGTATAAAAGTCCCAAAACCCATCCAGCTCTCATACAAACTCATCCGCCAATTCTTACGAAAAATTAGCCCCAATCTCCTCCATTCATGACACATTTGAAATCATACCAAAAATCAAAAGACAGCCACCTATCTCCAAACCGGTTCCAACTTCAACCTTTAATCTTCCTACTAAAACTCTGGTTAAATATTATAAGAAATACCATTACTCAATCTCTCTTTCTCTTCTAATTCAAGAAATGCTTCTCTTGTATGCTCCTCCCCTCCTAAGAAGAAAGGCCCAAGCTTCTTTCCAACCTGAATTTCTTTGCTTACCACTAGATCAATATCCAATTTTATGTCCATCTTATGAACTTGATGAATTGAGGCTGAATCAATTCCATGCTCCTCCACAGCTTCCCTAACTGAGTTATCCACATATTCTAAATGATATTTAACCGAAACATCAAGGTCAGCTACTGGTCAATTCTAGGTTCATTTCCTAGAAATGTTTTCTGACAAACCACCTTGGATCCTCCTCTTAAACTTATTAAAAATCTATCCCCATATAATCCCCGACTAGTCGGGAAAAAACTTTAGTAATATGGTCCAGTCTCTGACTTCTCTTAATTCACTTCCCTGCACTAGCATTTATCTCCTTCCTGTCTAGATCTTCTGTGGAACAACCCTGTAACCTGATTCCTTTGAATAGTGTTCCTTCTCTGCTGTTATTAATCCCATTCCCTTCTTCAAAAGCCATGACTTGCTCAAAACGTGGAGCAGACTCCCGGATCACATTTTGCATATGAAAGCCAGTTATATTGATTTCTGGTACACTATAATTTAGGTTCAAAGAATCATCCCTCTCAACCTCAAGAGGCCCACCTTAGATCTATTAAAATCTCCTGACCAAACACCACTACAACCTCTCTTCCCGAGAACTCAACTTCTCCCCAATAGGGCCAACACAAAACAAGGATCTTACAGCATTACCCCTGACTCAACCACTTACATCTCCACTCAAAACCTCCTTACTAGCCAAATCAGCCATGCCCAACAGCACATAACATCAGAGCCAACCCAAAGTTATTCCATCATCTGCCTTCAGCTTTTTGTCACATGATTGAAGAAGATCATGAATCTGCTTCAAAGTCCCCCAAACAGGAAAAGGAATCCATCTGAATGCTGACGTTCTCTCCATTAATCGTGTTCGAGATTTCAAGTCCCATGAGGCCCATATGAGTGGATTTAAAGGGACACATTGGGGAAATATTGGCATGATAGTGTTCATAGGAAATATGGTTTCAGGGAGAGAAATGAGGCAGGATAAGTAATATTAGAATTTGCAATAGCATATTATCTAGCAATAGAAAAGACATACTTTGGAAAGAATGATAACATTTGAAGGTAGACCAAATATGAGCCAAGCAGACTTTTTTCCTTACTATAAAAACAGAATGAACAATATGTGATGACTATAAAGTTATTCCTAAGAATAAATTTCATTATAAATCATAAATTGGTGGTTTTGGAAAGGAGGGAGGTAAATGGAACTTATATGTAGAAACTAATGATGTGTGGCCGAAATGATTAATTATATAAAATAAATAATAAAAGAGGTATTAGGAGAATTCAAAAGGGACAGGAAAGCCTCTGAGGAAAAGGTTATCGATTCAAAGCTATTCTATCACAAAAGACAAAAAAAAAAGGAAGAAAATTTGGAATTATAAAACCCACTAGAAAGGAGGCTAGAAAGCGAATAAGTCAAGTGTAAGGCATATGATGAGCTTAATCATAAGCTAGATACAAAAAAGAGAGAAAACAGCATGTTTTATTTCAAGGAAAACAACCATGAAAGTTTTCTTTTCCTTTGATAGGTAAGTCCTAGGAAAAGAACAGAGATCTTTGCTTGGTATATTATTTTAATTTTTTGCTTTCTATACACACTTAAGCATAGAACTGGTAGGGCCATTTTGAGTTTTGCTACTTTAGAGTAAAACTTTCAGTTTAAATTTTTTATTTAATAGGGTCTTTCACAAGATTTCTCTTGGTCGCTAATCCTTTTGTATGATTCACCAAAAAAAAATGATCCGGTATCTCAGCAGTCCTACTTATATGCTTCCATGTGCTCAATCCTGCATTCAACCAAACTACCACAGTCAATCTTTACACCATCTGGCAGCCTATTCTTTGGGTTATGTCATATGTGGTTGCTTGGATTTAGGTTTCCCACTGCCCAGGCTTAATCTAAACCTGTATGCATATATTGCTCACTTCAACCTGTAGTTTTGGTTCATTTAGCATGCCCTCAACAGTTTTCAGAAACTTTGTTTTGAACTTGTTCTTGATTACATTACCATCCAAATTTATTTGATCTAGTGAATTTTAACTGGAAGCGTTTTTGCTTCGTAAGTCTTAAATCTTGTCCTATCGATGTTCTTTTCTTCTGTACCATGCAGCTTGAAGCAGTCACAAGGAGAATCCTGTGGATCAAATCTACTGACCCAAAAGCAAAAGTCCTTGTGTTCTCCAGTTGGAATGATGTTTTAGATGTGTTGGAACATGCTTTGGTTGCTAATGGCATCAGTTATATCCGGATGAAAGGAGGCAGGTATGAGTATTGCCCAAACAGTTTATTCTGAATCTGTATTTTGATAATCACTTATTCAAGGCATATTTTCCTCTTCTACTTAAATAGAGAGTAGTAATGTGGGCATTCCATTTTTTAATGGGCATCAGAATTGGAAAGATAAATGTACCAATACTTCTAAGAATAAATTCTATTATTGATAAAAAAATCTCCAAGAATAAAAAGATGCATTCCATTATACGGAAGCAGGTTTAACCATTTCATGGTATTAATACCATGAAATGTCTTTTGTTACCATATGATTGGTGTTAAAATAATTACATGCAGATATCTTGTCATTTCAAAAGAGTACTAGTAGCTAAAACAAGGTATTCCTGAATCACCACTCCTAGTAAAATTCTTGTCATAATGAGGTCCTCTCCTTAGTAACCAGAATCACTCAATCGCTTTAATCCATGTATTCTGAAATTAGAAGCAGATATGCAACCGCAATTCCTAAAATTTGAAGACAAATTTTTACATCTTGCTCCTAGTTGCACAATTATGTTTTTATGGAGTGGGACATCTTAGGCTTCTTTTATGGGGTGTTGGGTAAGATTTCCCCTCCCTACCCTGGTAGGTCAGGAACCTACTCCCTCCCTTCCTCCTCAGGCATACTCATGCACACATTATATTTTCCCTCTCTGATAAAATCTCCATATCCACTCTTTTCCATCGTCTGTGCCATACTCTTTCTCTTTCATCACTTTCCCCCTAATTTGCACATGCTTATACTTGCATAGAAATGATAATAAATACTAAAAAATAGTGATTATGACTTGATATTGCTGCCTCCCAATGGACACACACATACATACGCAAATGCACTCTAGTTATTTCATGAGGATTTAGGACACAGAAAGCAACAAAATGAAATAAAATAATATACCAAAATACCTCTCTCTCTCTCTCTCACACACACACACACATACGCATGCACAAAAACACACCACATACACATTTATATGCATAAGTTTGTTTATACATATAGGGCCATTGCTTGGTTCTATGGTAAAATGTCAGCACTTATCATTCATCATCATCTAAGCCTTGTCCCAACTATATGGGTCAGCTACATGAATCCTGCTTTGTCATTCTGTTTGGTTTAGTGCCATATCCATTGTTAAATTGAGGGATTAAACTGTTTCTTACTGCAAAACATGTCCTCTTTGATCTACCCCTAGCCCTCCCAGCCCCTTCAACTGGCAACAGATCACTTATGGGTGCTGTTGATGGTCTTCTATGCATGGGACACATCAGCACTTACTATTAAGGCTAAAAAGAAAACTTTCTTGACTGACTTGAGAAACATACAGCATGTGCTTTGTAGATTATGTACATTGTTGGCTGGTGGAATGGCTTGCCACATGTATGGGGATGAAACCAGTATTCCACTTCCTACCCTAAAACCAGGCTGATGAAATGACTGGCAATTTGGTTGGGGCTATATGCCTGAGAACTGTTGATTGTGGTCCTTGAAATAGTTGAAATATCTTATTAATAGATAGTGAGGTTATTAGTTGAACTGATTTATGGGCTAATATTCTATTCAAATTACTGATAATTATGGCATATAATCATTGAAACTACAGGAAATCGCATGCTGCCATCTCACAGTTCAAGGGCCAGAACCGTAATGTGGAAGGAATTGGCAAAATACATGATCAGCAGGGAGAACCTAAATCCATTCAAGTATTATTGCTCTTAATCCAACATGGAGCTAATGGTCTTAATTTATTGGAAGCACAACATGTTGTTCTTGTAGAGCCACTGCTCAATCCAGCAGCAGAAGCACAAGCAATCAACCGGGTCCACCGGATTGGACAAGAGAAGAGGACACTTGTTCATCGTTTTATAGTATGTCCATTCTTCTACTTATGCAACCATCTTTACAGTTTATTTAGAAATATAATGGTTTTCATTACAAGTAAGCAGTCTGCAGCCCTACTGAACATTACTTGGTGAACTCTTTTCATGACAAGAGTTACAATTAGTTAAGCCATCTAGTCCAATGGTTTTCTGTAAGGAGGCTCTACCTGGACCTTGAGACTATTTGATAGGCTTTCCACCTCTGATCCTTTGTTACAGATCCTGTCCATGAATGCAATTAAAGAAGTGGTCATCAAAAGGAATGGTATCTGCACTAGCCTAGCAAAAAATATGGCATTTTTAAGTTTACAGTTATACACCATCACACGGTTGTGCAGTTCATGTTTGTGTTGAAATGTAGTGGTGTTATTATGAATTCGGTGCTAGAGTCGTAAGTTTAGAGGAAAAAACACTGTCAGTAAAACTATATAATGCCAAAGTCTGGAGCTATATAACGCCAATACTTGCCTTGGCCTCACGTCAAGACAACCATCTGAAAATTTTTGTCCATTTATGTTCCTAGTGCCACTCTACTAGTTACTATAAACGAAGAGTGGAACAATACTTTTAAGCACTTTCAAGGATCTCTTTTTTTAATGAGTGTATTTCTATTCTTTCTCCTTTCCGTTTATTGATTTTTTTATGAGCTTAAATATCCAGGGTGAAGTTGCCTTAAAGCACAGATAAACTTTTACAATTGATTTTCCTCCTGGTAGGTGAAAGATACTGTTGAAGAGAGCATCTACAAATTGAACAGAGGCAGGACAGGCAATTTTGTCATTAGTGGAAACACTAAAAATCAAGATCAACCAGTTCTGACGCTCAAAGATGTAGAGTCCCTCTTCTCAACATCGCTGCATACAATGCCACTTGAAAACAATAATGAGCCAAGAGGAAGTTTAATGCATTTGCCTCCTGCGGTAGCTGCTGCTCTGGCTGCTGAGAGGAGATTGAGAGAACGTTCAACATAATTTATCAGGAACCTGAAGTTGGTTGTATCCTCCAAGTAAGCTTGAGATCATCAAGGGCACGGATAGATATAGGGTCTTGCTCATGGTTATGTACATTGTTTCAGCAACACCCAATGCAGGTGGTTCTTATGTGCAGAATTCTAGATTTTCACCTGATCGGGTATTTAACTATTTCTTCATAAATCAATTTATTCATGTAAATGTGGATGTGCTAACTCTATTTATATAGTGATTTCAATTTCATAAATTAACAAGCAATAAGTCATCATTGTAATAATTTTATTCAATGTTAATATATTTTTTCTTGGCCCTTATTTCTCATCAGGTGTTTGATTTTCCAAGTGAACTAATTATCCACTGGTCTGGTAACTTAAAGAATTTTTTTTTTCTGGAAAGCAAAGATTTCATTAAAACCAACGTTCAAAGCATGGTTTTTAAACCGACCCGGAAATGGAACCACTTTGATCACCGGTTCCTGAGTCAAATGGTCCAACCATCCGGTCTGAACCCTGGTAAGATGGTTTTGGGTCCAAAACCGGACCTGGAACCCTGGTAAGTGATGTTTGACATTGATACTGATTCTTCACTATCGTTTTTTTCAAAAATCGATGATATGTGAAATTATTGATTTTTCAAAAATTGATGTATTTTGTTATTTGGTATATTTCAGTCATTTAAGCTTTTTTTTTTTTTTTGCGTTAGAGTTATTATTCCATGCTACATTGGGATTTTGGATGCATGTCACTCTCAAAAAGTTTCCAGAAATTTCAGCGCCAATAACATGGCTGATTGAAATTTTAGTTGTGACGGTGAGGAACAATTTTCTCCTCGATCGGATACGTCATATCATCATCGTCATCACATTGTTCGGTTGGTGGAGACACGTATCAACTTATTAAGCGCCACCGCTCGCTAATAATAATGACGATGCCTATGTTCACAAAAAGATTTAAGCTACACAGTTGACATGTGGATCTCAAGCGCCACGTGGCATGAGGTGTTGGATCGTTTAGTTTATATGAATAATAAAATTATTGAAATGAAATTGGTGGGAGCAGCTAGGGGTAAAGGATCACTCATTCATGAGTCATCATATATTATAGGACATGCATGAGTCATGACAGAAGTACAGAACTCGAACTCAGCCAGGAATGAGGAACCAGCAGTCAGTACGTACATGAAATTGAAAGCTAACCAAGTAATTACCTCTTTTTTTGTGTCCTGATTACTCCTACAATCGCTTTCACTAGATTAGACAGACTAGTGTTAATTTAAATGCACCATCACCATGGTCATGGAAGTCCGGCTTTATCAGGCCTACAACACTAACTACCGTTTCTCTGCTTCGATGATTTACCGGCCGACTGCTACTGAACCTCCTTACAGTCGTACAACTCAACGCCGCAAGCTTTGCGCGTCCATTGGAATGCCAGGGTTTCGTCAGGAGTTACTGCTATCGGTGTTCAAGTCCAAATATTGGCCAAAACAACAAGCATCTGTACATGGACGGAAGACACAGGCGCTGGTCTTCAACTTGAATAAGTCCGGCGAGGAATGGGAAGTGGTGGAGCCCAAACATGAGTATCCTCCGCCGGAATTGGATGGAGAATCAAATACGACGGCGGAGGGCTGGATGAAATTGGGAGCTACGAAAGAGAATTGCGAGGGGAAGAGGGGATTAGTAGAGGTAGTGGAATGCCTGGCGGAAGAGGCGATCGTGGGGAACGACGAGGGACGTGAGCCTAAGGACTACAGTCGGAGGGCTCAGATCTTCGATAAGAGCTCTAGAGTTTTCACGGCTCTTAAGCAACGTGATACTCATTCTCATGCCTCGTAATCGTAAAGAAGGAAACGCGTCTGCGAATGCAGCCATGCATGATATATATGATGGAGGGAAAGAACTTTTAAATTTCAATTGCACCTAGTTTTCCCTTAATAAATTTAATTAAAACCTGCTTGCGCATGCCTGCCTGCCTGTTGCCTACTATTATTAATTGTATACTAATGGTAATTGTTGCTACTGATCAGTACTTTGTGTTGTTATCAAATATGAAATATCGATCTTATGATTTTAACTTTAGTTTTTTCTTTCTCAGTCGGTTGCTTGCTTTTGAGTTTTGGTGTACGATTTAATTGATTTTGTAAATTTTTTTTCTCACTCAATGCTAGTTGCCTGCTTTTTGAACTTTGGGTTGTGAGTCATTTGGCTATCTAATTGATATTCTAAAATTACAATTTCAGGGCAAGCCTAATAAAAATCCTTAAGCTTTTTTTCCCCATTATTTTTTATGTATTTATATTGTATATATTTTGTATTTGATGTATTTGCATTCTTTTCAAAGAGCATATGGAAAAATTGACAAAACAGCCTAAAAAAGGCAAATATAATGGCCAGTTGCAAGCAAAGTCATCTTGCAAGAGATTCAACCATGTATAAAGATTAAAGATTACAAGGAGAGATGTGATGGCAGTAAATGATGGATCAAACCTTTCACTTAGGAGTTAGGACCCCTCAGTTTTTCAGAAATTAATTACCTAAAAAGACCATTATGATAAAATATATTACATTGTTTATAGGGTAAGCCTTATCAATCTTTGCTACCAAGGTTTCGTTTGTAATATAAAATTCGCACATCGCACCTACGGACCTACGGACCTACTTCAAATTTGAAGTCGCTTGTTTGTCGACGAGCTACCTCCTTTTCCCTACTACTGGCTAACATTTATGACTTATTTACATAGTATTTGGTATGGCTTTCATTTATTAGTAGATCAACGTTGGTGTTTGTCTTAAATTGTTATTTTGGTAGACCTATGACTATGTTTGGTTTGAGGGTAAAAGTAGGGAAAGATAAGGAAACTTAAACAAGTTTTATAAAGGTTTCCCTACCTTTTCCTACTTTTTCCTTCAAACCAAACCACAGCTGTTATTTATTATTCTGCTGTAACACCTAATAGCACAACCGTCAACAAATATTAAAAATAAATTAAGTAAAAGGTATTTTAGTTTTAAAGATAAATTAAATACAAACTTTTTCTGTACAAATATTTATTTAATAAACAAAAGCCTTACCAAACATTGGCGTTGCCTCTTTCAAATTCAAAATCGCCCCAAATCAGATCAGAGATAACACCACTCAATCCCCAGCCTCCCTCGTCCCGAAGCAAAACCCCAGGCAGAACACTGGCCGGAAACCCCTGCAACCCAAGATCATCAGTCAAAACCCAAGCCACGGATTGATATCATACTGGTGGCTAATTCAGACAAAGAGAACCCGCCCCTTCTTGGTTACACCGTCCAATATAGTACCATTTGATGCCTCCCTTACGGAGGAACTGAAAGCAATCAGGAAAAGGTTAGAACGGTTGAGACTGGACAACGAAAAGACAGAGAAGACGCTGAGGGAGAGGGACTTGATGCTGAACATATAGATGCAAGAATTAGTAAAGAGAGGCGAAGCACAGAGGAAGCTCGAGAACATGGTACAGTGGTTATACATTTTGGAGGAACTAAGGTTTTCTTGTATGGTGAGCACAGCCGCATTCAATTTCCTTACTAGTGCTTACATTCTCATTTCTTTGATTCTCTTTGTTGGACCCTCTGTTCCCACTTCTGAGACTAATTTTTTTCTCATCTCCACCATCAGAGAACCCAACTCGTCCAATCGCTCAGACTAATTTTTTCTCTATTATGGATCAGAAGTCGGTATCTTCTTATTCTCTTCTCCTTTATAAATCCTTGAAATAAGAAAACCAAACAAAAAAATCCTTTTTAGTATAAATTAAAAATTTTAAAAAAAAAAAGAAAATTCTCTCGTTATTTTGACGTGGAAGAAAGTTCTTGTTTTTCCTACCCATCCAAAACAATTCTTGCTTTTATTTTGCAAAATGTTATGTGCCCAATGTGTTTAATCCATTGATCACAGTATAAATAAATTTGCACTTAAAAGTTGATATTGCCATTCAAATGTCAGCCCATGAGCCTTCTTTTGTGTTTTTTTTTTTTGGTTTATGTAATTAAATCCAGCCATTAACTTTATTAGCCTAATTTAGTAAATCCTGCTTGTTGTTAATGGGAAATACATGGATACATTAGTTTGCAAAATTCATAGGCAAGGTGGACCCCGAAACTATGATCTAATGTCTGAACCATGTATATGTGCGTACAAAAGCAAAATTAAAAATACCTCACTATTTTGTTTCTGCGCCATCTGACCAATTTAGCGTTGGTTCATGCATCTCCGCTTCCCCTATCTGCAAGATGTTGTAATTTCTACATCCCCGTCCATCTGGATAGCAGCCAAGTCGACTGCAAAATATATCTGTCTCAAAAACCATCAATGCAGGCAACCCAGTTAGCAGCTAGCTCAGGAGAGACTCACGTATACCTTATTAAAACATTTTCCAGGTTCAGCTAGAGATAATCTCCGGATATGTTATCTAAAGAAACATTTTAGTTTTTACCACCTTCAGACTTGATTTCAGGTGCCTGTAGAAGAAAATTTTGGCATCATCATTCATGGAATAACACATTCCTAGTATTGGTTAAAAAACAATGACAGCCTTCGAATGATGTGAAATAAGAAATTAAGCGAGGAATACCATGTTTGCCGCCCCAAAAAAAAGAAAGCCGCCAAGGAATTGGTCCATGAATCTCTGACCTTTAAAAGTCCCTATACCCTGTAACTTGGAAAAACGAAAATCATGCAGATGAACCAAATGAGAAAACCATTCCTTAGAATTGATGCTTAAGCATGCACACTGGCATTGTTGCTATCGGAAATCTATAATGAGCTGAAAATCATAGCCATACCGGGTCACTAGCCCATGAGAAGGATCATGGATTACACAAAGGGCCTATAAAAAATCCCACAAACATCTTGAACCAGCAAAATAGCATCATATTTTGAAGGATATCCAATATATAAACGCATCTTAGATAACTGAAATGCCATGAAAGTTGAAACAAATTCTCCCTAATCAATTAACCAACATCATATTTTGAAGGATATCAAAGACCAAATTCATAAATGATGGATCACAAGAAAAAGAAAGATGGAGCTTCATGGCTCAACATCTAAAGGTCAATCTATTACAATGGTACGGTAGCTAAAAAGACAACCTAACAAAACTTCCAATGGTTGTTGCAGTTTACACACGTTACAAAGGTTGTCATAGGTTCATCAGCACTCCGGGTCTGCAATTGATAATAAGTGCATTTCCGCTGCCCACATCGACCACACTTGAACTGATCAGTTGTAGCCTTTGGCGGACCTCCACGCTCGCATTCAAATAATGCTTTCTCCTTTATTTGGTCATTCTCACGTTTTCTTCTATCACTTGCCATTTCTTCTGCCGTCATAACAAGAAGTCTTTCTGGCTTGACCTCTCCAAGAAGGACTCTCCTCCGTAGATCAGGGTTATTTGTGTCCTTGATGTTGAACATTATAGATCTGTATTTGAACTTATGGGCACCATTGGAGCGGCCCCACTTTTCAAACATTGCAGATTCCACAGAGACGGCTACCCGAATAGGATCACATGCATTTACTTCATCCCTAATATCTTCATCAGCCTCATCAGAAACTTTGGACAAGGCCTCTGCAAGAATTTCCCGGATTTTGTCACGTGCATCATCATTACATTTGATCATTTTAGTCAGTTTAGGAGGGCCATTAGGAGCTTGCAATGGTCTTTTACTACCAGAAACTTGTTTCTCCTCCTTGGGTACCTTTTCAACCTTAAGAGGCTCGGCATCACCATGTTTTTCAACTTTGACAGTTTCCAACCTCGAAATTTTCTCAACCTTTACATTTTCAACCCTTGAAGCCTTCTCGACCCGTACAGAGTCTGGTGCCTTTTGCACCTTCTCAACCTTGACGGTCTCTGCCTTTGCAACATCAGGCTTCATAGAATCTTTGTTATCTGAGCATCCATTTTTCTTGTTTTTAGTTGTTTCCTCAATAACTACTCTTTTCCATATCTCAATCAAATCAGATGCCATAGCCTGGATCTTCTGTCTAGGATGTTTTGTGAGTAGGCGAACACGTTTTCCAACCTGAAAGTTAGATATCATATGTAAGTTAAATAGGGATCAGGGAAAAAAACATAGAAACAAAAAGCTTTTCTTTAATTTAATTATGCACTTTATATAGCTCAGGAGTTTCCAACGCCATGAATATTTTAGCCAGTTTATGATTAGCTACTAAAATATCACCATATACAGCACAATATCAAAGAATGAGTTTATAATCTGACATGAAGGCAGCAATTCCAACTTTCGGCATCAATTCATTCACCCCAACAATTGATTGATAAGGCCACAACAAAAAAAGAAATAGCCTTTTTTGGGTAAACAAGGATTATTAAATAAAGCTTGAATATTACACAAGGATAGCTTGTTCTTCCCTGCAAACAAGCCAACTCAACTTCAATAGTATAGCCTTACCACATTTTAGATAGATCACTACTAAAGACTCGTTTATCAATCCAATTGTCAACAGAATTAGCTCTTCACACTAGTGTCCTACAACCATTAAATTGTTGACAAAAATTTACCATCCTGAACAAGGAGTTCAACATTCCAGGTAGGTTAGACATTTGTTTACAAACATCCAATAAAGCTACTTCAGTCACTTTACAAAATTAGTTTGCAAATCGCCACCATTGCTTCTATCTGCAAACCCTCGCTCGCTAGGAAATAACCACTTTATTCTAATGAGTTTTACTTTTTTTATTTTTCATTTTCAACCTAGTGTTCATTTAGCAGTTAGCACAAGCAGAGAGGGTAAGAATTATAATGGATAGATAAGAAGAATCATTTAAGGGGAGAAAAAACTATCTAAATGGGAAATTTTACTTTAGCAAGTAATTAGCAAAGTTATTTTAACCGAATGTGCGGATATAGCAGATAATAATCCTTCAAAAAAGGAAAAGAGACTTCTCTGCAGATAATCACATGTATTGCCTTCCATATTTCTCTCTATAAAGGCCAGACCATCTCATGTAGTTCTTCCACTTAAGCCAAATGTTTCGAGCGAAAGATATCCCTCAAGGAAAAAACATACAAAAGGTTTTTCGTTTTTCTTTTCTTTACACACACAAACCAAAAAAAAAAAACCGCAACACAATGCGTTGCAGAGAAAGTATAAAGCAATAATAAGAGGAAAAAATAAACAAAAAAGGGAATAAATTTCAACCCTAAAATCCGAATCGAATCCCTCGAACGAATCTGATACCTTAAAACATTATGCAAACCCGATAAAAAACGCATACCTGAGTATCGATAAGATCTTGCTTCGTCACGGGAAAACTCTTCAGCCGTTTCAATGCATCGATACATCGAACTTCCTCCGCTCCACCCGAGGACGACCTCTCTGCTGCAGCAGCGTCCGCAGCCTTCTTCGCGGCTTCGAACAACTCAAGAAGTTCTCCCGCCATGGATATATGGAAACCAGACTGGAAAACCTATTAAAATTCCAAACAGAATCAATCGAATACGAAAACAAAAGGGGACAGATCAAATCAAACAAGCATTGATAGAAACGAACAGAACAGAAACTCTAGAAATCACAAGATCTAGGGCATCTTTCTTAACAATGAGAGAGAGTAAGAATTGAGACCAATACGATCTATAAAGTACGAGAACGAAACCTTGATCTCTCCCCTTTGTTTAGCTGGTGAAACCCTGATCTCTCTTCGGGAGAGAGAGAGAGAGAGCTTCGTTTGGTCGGGTTCAAGCCCTAAATCAGTAAATTGAATTGGAGTAGGAGTAAGATAAGATAAACGAGAATTTTACACATCGAACGGCTTTTCCACCTTAACCAGTGAGAAATCGTGAGATCGGACGGATGGTCTTCCGCACGTGTATTAGAAAATATTTTTGTTGAACTTTCCCAATAGGTTTCATTTTGGGTCAATTACCAAACCACCCTCCATAATGTCACGGATTTACTGAAACCTACATACGGTACGGTTTGCGTTTTATTGAAAATTTCAGTTTAGTACCTGAGCTTCGGGGGATAGTGTCAAGGTAGTAACCCTAACTTTAAAACGTGACAATGTAGTGTCCAAATTTTTGAAAATTATCAATTTAGTACTCGCCGTTAGTAATTCATCAGTTAAAACTTGTTAAAATATCAAAATTATCCTTAAAAAATACTATTCATTGTGCTCTACTTTAAGATTGAACTAGAATAGATCTTGTTGGAGGGTTGTGTCTCGTTTGTTGCATCCCTCAGCGACCTCAATGTTTTACGGTTCCAAGATTCATTGGATGTTTAGTGATCTGGTGAAGAACAATTTTGTTGGCAGGTGGAGTGATCTGAAATAGAGGGAGAGGGGTAGAGATGCAGAAAGTGAGTTCTATTCTGGTTTGGTCATTCGTGCCTTTGGTATCATCTAAATGGGTGCTAAATTGGTTAATAAAAGGGTAGATGGTTATATTTAGGGAATCAGAGTATGACGGTGATGACGGATAGGATGGGAAGACAAACAATTCCAACCTATGGATGATGAAACAATTCCAACCAGATGGTATTCCTGTTGCGGTCTTTCAAATGTGTTGGGATATGGTAGGAAGTGACATTGTGAATTTGGTTCAGAATTGTTTCTCCAATCCAGAAGCAAATTGCTTCTCTATAAATCAAACACTCATATGTGTGATTCCTAAAACTGACCATGTGGAGTTTCCTTCAATGTGTGTGGTACAAGCTCATTGCCAAAATCATAGTTAATAGACTGAAACCTCTTTTGCAGAAAATTATTGACCCATATTCTCTCCAGGAAGGCAAATTATTGATAATATTGTTATTGCAAAAGAAGCAGTCCATACAACGAGGAAGCAAAGAGGAAAGACTTCTTACTTTGTGCTGAAATTGGACCTTTCCAAGGCTTATGATCGGATCGTGTTGAATGTCCATCTTTATTGAAAATTCTATCTTCTTTGGGGTTTCCTCCTAAGTCCTAAGTTTTGTGATATTATATTTCAATGCATTTCATCGACGAATCTGGCTGTTTTGGTAAATGTCCATTATCTCCATACCTCTATATTTTATGCACTGAAGTCTTATCCCGTATGCTTACTATGAAGATGCAGGAAGGAGGTTCAAGGGGAATTCATTTTGGGAGGACAAGGATACCATTAAATCATTTATTTTTTGCAGATGACATGCTACTGTTTGGTAGGTGCTCTTTGAAGGAAATTGATCGTCTAAAACAGCAATTAGATATTTTCTGTCAATGGTCGGGACAACTCATAAATTTTCAGAAATCAGCAATCTACTTCAGTTCTAATACAGAAGGCAGAGTAAGAAATCTTATTTCAAATGCTTTGAATGTACGACACATGGATAAGGATGAGATGTACCTAGGGGTTCCCCTTCTAAAAGGAGGGAGGGAGGAATATTGGTAGATGGTCTTATGTTTTAGAACGAATGGAAGCTAGATTGGCAGGATGGAAGATCCCTTCATTATCTCAGGCGCCAGGCGGGTAGGACTGTTTTAATCAAATCTACTTTAGATAGAGGCTATCCCCCTTATACCAGATGCAACCTTAGCTCATGCCTAAAGAAATTTGTCATCATCTTGATGTGTTAATGTAGAAATTTCTGGTGGGGTGATTTGGAAGGTAGAAAAAAGAACTCATGTATCCAAATGGGAGCGCATGTTGAAACCTAAATCTGAAGGTGGCTTGAGTTTAGTGGCACCGGAGCATAGAAATAAAGCTTTGCTATCTAAACTAGGCTGGCGATTTTTATCGGATCAATTCTCTATGTGGGCCCAGATTTTGGGAGCAAAATACTTACATGGTAAGCATTTCTGGAAAGAGAAAATTTCTGTAACACATGGTGAAACTTGAACTCTATAAAAGATATTCTTAAACAAGGGGTTTTATGGATAATTGGCGATGGCTGGTCAGTTGATTTTCTCCATGATCCTTGATGTGGGCCAAATATCTTTCTTCATGATTATGCACACACATCACCTGACACTTCAAAAGTTGCAGATTTCATTAATCAGTTTTCGAAACAACCAGCAGAGATTGTAACATTAATTCAATCAATTCCCCTCCCATGATATACTTACAGATGGATGATAATCAATCTAGTCTGGTGTAAAACACCCCATGGAAAATTTACTGTTTCATCTGCTTTGAAGATAATTGTCGCATCCATGCCTAGCTCCTCCTCTCCCACTACTATTTTACAGGATTTGCAGTGGAATCATCTTTGGTCACGGAAGTACTCACCGCCATCAGTCAAACTATTTTTATGGCGTTGTGCCCACGACTGATAGATATATTACGGAAGCACAATATAGTTGCCCATTCTGTAATCATTCACAAGACAATAGTATTGTGCACTCCTTATTGTCATGTTCAGCGGTTAAACCAATTTGGCTTAGGTCATGCTTGAATCTCAGAATTGATGATTTGCAAATTATAGATATACCGGCAATTCTCTATTGTTGGTGGCAGCGTGATTGTCAACTCGATTCCATGATGGATGGCTATTTCTTTCGAGGTGGAATTATTATGAAACAAATCTGGTATGCCCGAAATGCTCATTTATTTAATGGTGTTCAATTCGATCCCATTGTTGTTATACACAAGGCTCATGCTGAAATTGATTGGTGCTTAAGTCTTTTTTATCCCATGCCTTCTACAACTTCGACAAACATGACCCATGGATTGGCGGAAGTGTGGTCAAAACCTGCTGCAAATTCTTTAAAAGTGAACGTTGATTGGACTAGTCATTCGGGGTCATAATGGTAATTTTCTTCTTGCAAGAGCTTTGCCTATTAACTATGAAAGTTCTATCATGGCTGAAGCTTTGGCTCTTTATCATGGTCTACTTTTAGTCTAAGAGCTTCATTTATCCTCTCTTATTGTTGAAGGTGATGCTTTTAGTATTTTCAAACTCATGTTGGTGGATGATCTCCATCCATCGTGGCACTTGATCCACATCATTACTGCCTGCAAGAGCATTTTATCTACCCTTCATTCTTGCTCGGTGAATTGTGTGCGACGGACGACAAATGGTGCTGCTCATGTAATTGCCAGACGAGGATTATCTTTGTCTCGACCTTTTACGTGGTCTACTATTGCAGATTTTTTATGTAATACTGTTGAAAGGGCCTCCTCATCGAGCTGATACAATTCTACCTACGGGCTTCTTTCAAAAAAAAAGTATAATGTAGTAATATGAAATTTTCCCTATTAAATACAACACCTCATAATTTGCAACGTAACCCATTTACTTAAAGTCAAATTTTTTAAAGTATACTATGGCTTAGGAAATTAACTAACTATATTCTTATTGTTTACAGTCTTAAAGTGAGTTGGTCAATTTCTTAAACCATGAGGGTACTTTAAGAAAATTTCCCTTTACTTGGCGTCTATTTGGAACTGTTGTTGTTGCTCCAAAAAATGCACCACATCAGTGCCATGTAGGAAAAAACGGTGCTCCATGAAACAGCCTTCTATTTTGAACCATTTTTTCATAGAAAACAGTGCTCCAAGCCACGCCTTGGAAATCGGGAAGGCATGGCTTGGAGCAATGCCAAATTTGGCATTTCCTAGAGCTGCAGCTCGTTGCTGCCAACAAGGCAGTGATGTAGCAGTGGATAATGGGTAGAAGTGCAGAAAACGTTTCCTATAACATTGGTACCAAATAGAAAAAGTTGTTGTTGCTCCAGGAAATGTCCTACCTAGCAGTAACGATTCCAAACCAAAAAAATGCATTGTTTTCTCGATGCTCCAAGTCACACATCAGCAACACCCTGCAACTACAGCATTGATGCCAAAGATATACTTAATTAGCCTTATCTTAAAAACTATTGGTATTTCCTTAAAAATAGAGTGGAAATGATCAAGGGCATGCTTGTGGTTACTTGTTCTCAAAGCACCCCTAGCACTTTATAACATGTTTTTATAAAGTTATAAAGAAATGATATTTAGGGTCTATTTGGTTTGCCGGAATAGGGGTCTGGAATCCGAATTGGAATAGGCTATTCTGATTTCAATTGTTTGGTTGGGCGGAATCGGAATCTCATTCTCATTCCTGTTGGAATGGCGTTCCCCCATTTGAGGGAATGGCTATTCCCTGCCACTCCCTTGGGAATGAAATCCCATTCCTACTGATTTTAATTCTCATTCTCATTCTTGTCTGAACCAAACAGACTATGGAAATGGACCATTCTGATTCCAATTCTAAAGGATTTCGATTTTGATTCCGACTATAAACCAAACGGAGCCTTAATTTTTAAATCTATAAAACAATGTTTTGTTTCAAAAGAAGAAAGAGAGAATAATGGTATTTGGGTTTATTCACATTTTATTAGGGGCAAGAATGACATTTCCAAAATTATTTTGTTTTGTTCAATTTTCTTCGAATAGATGTTAGAGTCATGACTATGGGTGTAATCAAGCCGAATCTAATGAAATCCCATTCCTACTGATTTTAATTCTCATTCTCATTCTTGTCTGACCAAACAGACTATGGAAATGGACCATTCTAATTCCAATTCTAAAGGATTTCGATTTAAATTCCGACTATAAACCAAACGGAGCCTTAATTTTTAAATCTATAAAACAATGTTTTGTTTCAAAAGAAGAAAGAGAGAATAATGGTATTTGGGTTTATTCACATTTTATTAGGGGCAAGAATGACATTTCCAAAATTATTTTGTTTTGTTCAATTTTCATCGAATAGATGTTAGAGTCATGACTATGGGTGTAATCAAGCCGAATCTAATTGCTAGCTATTGAAATTCAGCTTGCTAAATATTCAAATTTGACTTAAGCAACTCACAAGCCTAATCTAGTATATAATAAAATAAATAAATTTATAATTGAGTTTTTTTTCACGTCAAATAATTGAGTTGTTAATATATATTTATAATATTTTAATATTAATGTATTTATAACCGAGTTGATCAACTATTAAATCAAGTCAAGTTAGAGTAAGAAACTTGAAACCCAACTGAGCACACAAGTTAACTTTTGAACTTCAAGCTTTTAAGTCGAGTTGAGAAAGTAGCCAGCCTAATACTTCACTCGATTCGGCTTCCTATGTATTTGGTTCCGTTTATGTTTATTGAATAAAATTTGTACTTTATTTGCTGTTAAAATCGAGAAATTCAATAATTGCAACTGTTTATGACAATTCATCAACATAACAGTGAATAAATGCCTGGCCGTTTGTGAAAGCTTTAAAAAATAACTTCTATTAATGACTCGCATGTACAAAAACCAAAGTTTACTTTTTTCATTTTCAATGCATGCAAAACAGCAAGAGAGAGAAAATGCTAAGATGGCACCTATGTGGCACCATCAATTAACATTTACTGAACAAACGTAAACAAAACCAAACACCCTCTAGTCATAACCATCATTTTTCACCTTCATTTGATAGAAGGTCAATTAAGTAAATTTATTGAAAACTATAGGGGTGTTATATATATATTAAAAAAAAGAAGTTTGGACATTTTCTACTTTTTTTGAGTTTTTAGTATTTTTGACCCATGTCATTTTTGAAACTACCAATTAGATGTTCTCTTTTCCCCCTTAAACTCTCTCTCACTCTCTCTCTCTCAACTCATGATCTCTAGCTTTCTCTACCAACTTAGCTTACCCTTAATTAACTCAATATATATTTTATCATATAATCTCTCTCCTAAATTATCCTCTCCTTCACTTCTATCTCTAAGTACCCTTTATTCTATTCACTTCCCTCCCCCCTCCCCCCCCCCAAAAAAAAGGCCCTTAATTTATTAAGATTTGTTTTCCTAAATCAAACGATCTATAGGGAATTTGATGTTTTCTATTCTAAATCTATTCACAACATATTCTATTTGAAGATGTTTCATATTCCCACGCTACTCTTACTTATTTCATTCATACTTGTTTCAATATTTTCTAAGTTCTTCTTCTTCACATTGAAGAATGCCTTCACAATGGCTCTTCAACTATAGGATGCCAAAATCCTAGGGCATTTGCCAAAGAAGCTAGGGAGAGGTGAGCGAAATGGGGGATCATGAAAGCAAGAGCAGGGAGGGATCATGTTCCTCTATGTGTACGCAATTATATTGGGGGGTGTTCTTTTTTCAAATTTTGAAAGGGGGGAAAGTTGGTCAATGGGATTTTGGTTCCCATTGACCAAGAAACTCATCTTCTTTTTTCGGGTATATGTGGGGACCAGGGAAAATTAATTTTTTTGGGTATTACTTACTCGTTATCAATAATTATGTACTTTCGTTATAAATTTTCAATAATTATTGGAAATTAAAATATTGTTATTTATTAGATATTAGACTATTAATTTAGCTGAAATTATAAATGTCCACAGGTTGGTTTGGTTCGATTGTAGGTTGTTTGGCCAATCAAATCGACCTGGCCAGGTTGGGGAGTTGGTCACCCGAAACTGACTGACCATTAGTAAAAATCGACCAATTTGGATTGTATCAATTTGGGTTAATTGTCAATTTGGTCGATTGGTCCAAAAGGTTTAAACTTTAAAAAAAAAAATCCACCCATAAATTTTGATAAATAACACTTGATTGGCTACCACGTATATGATACTAGTTGATTGGTCAAAAAAAAATCAGATATCATATATTTCCCATATCATAGTCAAACCCTAAATATAAATAATTATTAATTATTTAAAAAATTAAAATTATAAAACAATTATATATTCTTATATGTTTCTATTATTTAATATTCGTGTAACAAACTCCGTGCACCACACATGTTCCCTGTAGTATATTTCTATTATTATAATAGCAAAACATTGTTATCGGTACCTCTTTAGCAGCAATAACCAATAACTGAAATTTTGTTGAAATGAAGAAAAAGAAAGAAGAAATGACAAATTAATGGCTGATCAAGTAAAAAGAACTTCCCATCTCCATAATGGCTAGTATTGCAATTGCTAAATCGAAAAAGGTACTTCTTTTGGGCGGTGGTATTCGGATTTCTGCCTAAAAAATATCTTAATTATTTATTTATTTAACTTAAAAATGGATTTTAATTGATTTACAAGTCTACAATGATAGGTAAATAATAGACAGATTGGACATAGCCTACAAAATAATACTTGAGCTTAAATAGGGATGGCAATGTCCTCTGTCTCTACTGGGTATTTGGCTTCCTCGACCCCATTAGGTAGAGTATGGAGCGTGGAGACTATTCTAGCGAGGACATGGACGAGGACGATGGGGATTAATTCAGATATCTTATCAGGGACAAGGGTAGGGATGGGGGGTGAAGTCCCCACCCCGAGCCAACCTTAACTGTAATATATTAAATATTTTTAAAATATTAATTAAATTTTAAATTTAAAAAATAAATATTCATATATTAAAAATATATTATTTGTATATATGTTCTTAATAGACTTATATTCATTTCAAGTCAAATAGATGTTAATTAAATGTTAAACCAATTTGGAATAATGATTATTTTTCTTTTTTTAAACAAATCTTTTTTTCATATCAAACTTTTAATTAAAAATTAAAAAAAAAAAACGATTTGAAGACTAAGGTTCTTACAGGGAACTTGAACCTGACCCATTATCATTCCTAGACTCGAACTGATTTGGCCCAATTGATATGGTTACTTCAATTTCATCTTAACAAAGCCCATGCAACGCAACGCAAGGGTCCTGGCTAGTGTAACTTAAATTTATCTACTTCGAGTGAGACAATAGATCTCTATAGAGATTTTAATATTTGAAGGTTTTGACCTTGGGACAAGGTCAATTTCAAAAGGGAGGGAATGTTATGTGCTTGTTAGTGGGACAAGGTCAATAACAATAATAGGTCATGTATGTGCAGAGGCAGAGCCAGGGGGACCCAGGGGAGCAATGCCCCCCTATGGTTCAGAAAATTTTCACTTTTTATGTAAATTTTCCCCATCGCAAACAGCTTAGCTGAATCTTAATTAACCTCAAATCAACTGTGGCCAACGCATTGAGCTGCTTTAGAGAAGCTATTAAGGCTCTGTTTGGTTTGAATGGAAAAATGGAGAAAGGAAAGAAAATCTAGGGAAATTTTACAACTTTTGTATGTATTTTCTTACCTTTTTCTTCCTTTCCCTTTAAACCAAACATAGCCTAAAAGAAACTTTAGTGGAAAACTATACATGCATGTCTTTGGCTCTAAGATATATATTTTGGGTTTTGTGGGGTTTCACCAAACATTGCTTATAAGCCCGTTTAGTGCAATTTGGATGAGTTGAACACGATGGCTGTTCAATGAGTTGTGGAATCAATGACAATGGTCCATGCTAATAATAAATTCATGAGCTCCATTATAAAAGGCAATGTTTTCAACCCGTTCTTGACCTCGTCAGTCGAACAATTTGAACTGTCATCCGACCAAGATTTTAGGTCTAGTTCAGTCAAGACCTGTCATATGGTCAAAAATCATTGACTTGGTCAAAAACCGTTCAACTTGGCTGGTTCAACCATTTGCCAATTCGACCCAATCACCAAGTTGTGGGTTGCACACTCAATGTATGCAAATATTCAAAGGCCATAACTTTGCACTACGATATCCGATTGTGGTGTTTTTTTTTTATTTTGGGTAACTTTTTGAGATCTATGCATCTTAAGGAGCCATAGGCACCTTACCCTGTTATTTTTGCAAAAAAAAACCATTTTGGCTTCAAATTGCAATTTTTAATATTTTTTATAAATAAAAATAAATAAAAACAGAGTTAAAAATATAAATTAAATATAAAAATACATATGACATATCTAAAACATATTTATACATTATTTATTGATAAAATATATATTTATACACATATATACATATGTACATAAATACATATATATGATAAATGGAACAGTCTGAAGCATTCGACCTGGCCGATTGAACCAATGACTTGCGACCCATAAACAAAAACGATTCAGCTCCAGGATCAATTTTTAAAATATTGATAAAAAATATAGATCCCATATATTTTATTATATGCAACATTATCATTGATTCCACATCCCGCGAAACAGCCATCTCGTTCAGTTAATCGATCCTTTTTCCATTCCGTGGAGCTCTTGGACACTAACGATATTGGGACATTGTGTTTCTTGGGCTTTAAAAAACCATACAAATCATGAAGCTTGTCCAAACACAACATGATTTATTTGACTAAGAAGTGAACCTCATTCTATTAGTTACCAGTTACCACAAATGACTACTATACTTTTAATTAAATGACGTAGACGTTTAGACATAAGATGCATGGTCACTTGGCATCAATCCAAAATAGGTGGCGTAGGAATTGCAGGCTCTCCATGGTAAGCGTTCGGGTCTCCCTGCTCTGTCCCCACCTTCATCAGTCCCCATTAATGTGTATCATTACAAAATTGGACTTTTGCCGACCGTCCTAGAGTGGTCTTTTCTCCTCAGCTATACATTTTTACGTAAAAAATCAGGTTTATTGTTATGCATTTTTTTTAATGTAAAAAGTTTAACTTAATGAATAACAGTAATATATAAAAACTTTTTTTGCGAGATTATTAAATAAAAAAAGAAATAAAGAACAATGTCAAAAAGAAAAAGAATCTTTTCCTTGTATGCCTTACAAAACATCTTACATCATACCATACATATGCAGTATTATGTGTTAGATCCACTGATATATTGATAGTTACGGGACCTACTTGAGATGAGACAATATTTAAAGATAGTACGTCGGAAGATGAGTTGTAATAAGCCATATATAATAAGAAATATCAATTTTGTATGATCAACAATATCAATTTTGCAGAAAAAAAAAAAAAACTAATATCACACACCCATGAGTCCATGACCATGAGGGTCTGACTCTGAGGCCATGACCCAGCGTCCCAACTTGATAGAAGATGTTACAAAAATGGGGGCCGTGGGCGTGGGATTTAACAGTTAGCTTCAATTTAGGAAGAATATAAATACAAATTTGCACAGTTTATGAAATGTAAATACAAATATGTAATGTACCTGTACCGTATTATAAACACCGCTTACAAGGTTTTGCCCTGTACATATTTGTACGGTACAATTGTTACAAGCTACAGCACATAAAATTAACGACGCCCGCGCCCCCACATGCACTGATGCACATGGAATTGGTAGAGCCGTAGAGGCCACAGCACGCTGCACGCGAGATGGGGACGGTTTGCGAAGCAGAATCTCAGGGGTACTATCAAAAGACAAAAGAGTACATGGTAGTAAAACGACTCGAGGGACGCAAAGCATAACTCGATATTCCACACCATCAAAGAGATCTTGTACACGTTAGCATCAAATGTAGGTAACGACGTCACGTGTCATTTACTACGGAACAACGTTGTTCCGCGGCCCACAGAATCTTTCTTCTTCCTGCACTGCCGCCAATGTCTTATCTGCATTAACGTTATTATTTATGCGTGTCGCTTTGGGTGAGCTTTCACGCAGCGGCTTCTTAGTTCTGGCAAAATACAAAAATCCCAACAACACTTGAGCTGAAAAAATCAATATCAATTTTTAGATGAAGCTAATTTTGGTTATTTCTTTGAATAAATGCCTCAATCAACATGAACTTCTACCATACATGCGAAACTCAATTCTAACACGTGGTCTACATATACAAGCCCCGATTAATTTTCAATAAACATACTTATACTAATTAATTAAAATCATTATCATCATCCAAGCCTTATCAATTTTTAATGTAATATTTATTATTAATTTAATAATACTTAAATCATTTCTTATTACTTGAACTTGATTCTTCTCGAATCTTTTTTTTTTACATGTCTTTTCTTAAGGTTATGTTTGATTTGAAGGAAAATGTAGAAAAGTGAAAGAAAAGATAAAAAAACTAATACAAGATTTATAAAAGTTTTCTTATCTTTCCCTTTCCTATCTTACGTTTTCCTTCAAACCAAATATAGCCTAAATGATTAAACATCGTTATCTATTTTTTCTTAAATTTATCACCTATTAAAGTTAGTTTTAGATTCTTCTAAATGATTTAATTAAACAAATATAAATATAAATTGAATGGTCATGATCATCCAATTGAATTAAATTTTTGACTAAGAATGTCACGTTCATGATTTTTAACGTTTGAGATTATCTAGAGGGGGACCAGTCATTGGGCCTTCGGATTGGAGGGTTACAAGTTAGGACATACAGAAAGTTGTTTTGTCTACTTGCTAACTTAGTTTTCAGTCTTTTAACGGGATGCGCGTGAACCTGAAAAACAAAAATAATAAGGAAAGGGACAAGCGTGTAGTCATGATGACTAAAACAAATGTAGATCCATAATACCAAGTACCCGATGGTGTTAATTAATCTGACCCGCCATCCATGTCCCACCGGGTTCAAGGGTTTTGCTTTTTGAACAAGTTCAACTCGTGAAGAAGGTTGAGAGCTTTGATGTAATGTATTAAAAGGATAATATTCTTTTTACAAATTTTATGGCTTAATTCTTGAAACTTAAAAAAAAAAACAAATAAATCAATAAGGAAAAATCTATAATATTCCAATGACACTTAAAATGCTTTGACCAATTCCCCCGGTGAATTTTAATGAAAACCTATCTGATTGATTACCAATTTTATGATGCGAATTGAATGGTTATTAGTCTAACCTTAAAAATCAGAACTGAAAATTGACAAAAAATATGATTTAAATTATATGTGTCAACTAAGGAAAATGCATGAAACTATTTTTTTATTTGGAAACTTATGCCCATAGTACAAACCTCGTTTTTTATTTGTTTCGCTCAATATATGTTTTAGGGTAAATTGGTGAAACCATCCCTGAAGTTTCTTATCATTGTTGAAAGTCCCAAACCTCTCTTCAAGTTTGATAATTGCAATTACCTCCCCTTGAATTTTTGACATGATTGCAAGTTGACCCTTCTATTAGAATCTTCTAAAAAGAGGCACAATGATGTTCTAAATACCCATGCAATTACTATTGATGATGGTTTTTATTAAAAAAACAATATAAACTTTATAAATAATAAAAAATAGAAAATTTAAGGTTGCAACTTTACATTTGAGCTATTGATATGAAAGGCAAATTTAGTAAATAAATCAATTTCATTAAAGAGATTGAAAGGGGGTGGAGACTCTCGACTAGTGATTCATGTGAAGAGAAAATAGGAAAACATACATTTGAGCCAAAAAGTAATTGTATGGGTATTTTTTAACATTTTATGCATTTTTTAGAAGATTTTAACAATGGAGATCTATTTGCAACTATGTCAGAAAGTTCATGGGAGATAATTGTAATTACCAAACTTATAGAAGGTTTTAGCAACAATCAGAAAACTCCATGGGGTTTCAGCAATTTACTTTTATCATTTAGGCTTGGTTTAGAAAGATTACAAATACAAATATATAGAGTGCAATATACCCTTGTATTTTGTATATAATTGTATTTGTACTCCTTCCTGACCAAGCCTTGAGAAAAAAGAACAAAAAAAATTTTATTGTGTTCTTTCTTTCTATTATTACAAATGAAACTTAGCCTCTTAGAATTTAGAATCATGTCGACTAAGATATGAATAGATAAATAATTAAATAAAGATGAAAAAATATTGGAAAATTTTGCACAGATCTTATTCCATATATATCTCTTTTCGTAATGGTAAGTAAAAATTTAAAAGTGCCCTTAAAATTTTAATGCCAAAGAACAAATATATAACAAGAAACAAAGGGGCCACTTGATAAAACTTACCAATGGAGGGCTGGCTCTTTGGTGTATTGGCTGGTTTGTTCGAGTTTGAATGTACAGCACTTTGGGGGTAAAGGGGTGAAAGGGGGAAGTTACTAATGGTGCAGGGCACTGAATACCCAAAAAGAAAAAAGAATTACTTATTTGTATAGGCTCGGTATGGAAAGAGTGTAAATAAAAATATATAAGGCACATGTTGTGGGGGGTTGATTTTAACTCGTAATACTTAATAAATGTTTTTTATGTTATAAAAAGACATTCAGTGTAAATATAAAAATATTCGGTGCAAAAACTTGTAAAATTTATATTTATAAATCTTGGAGTTCAAATCAGTCCCACACAATGTCTCACACCCATATCCTTGCCGTGTATTGAGAATATCTCTCATGATATACCATAAATGATGATGGAGATATTTCCAATATATGGCAAAAATATACTTTGGGACGTTATGGGGGGCAATCTTGTGGGGGAGTGATTTGATCTCTAAGTGTTACCGTGTGCAAGAATAAAATAGACTGGAGCGCGCCATTTGAAAAGGGCTCGTGGAGTGAGTATGAGAGTGGGCTTTTGGCTTTGCGAATCAGGTTTGATAATCGTAAGTCATTTTTTGCGGCTCTCCGTGCAAAGCTTCTTTTAGTAGCTTTTTTGTTTTTCAAAGCAGATGAAGGAAAGCAAATCCCTTCGAGTAGCTTTTCGCCTTTTCTAAAGCAGCTGAGCGAAGGTTAAGTCATTCAGTTCAGCCGATTGGATTCACATTGATTTACGGTTACCTACTACCGATTGAGTTCAAAATCGTCAGCTCCGCTTCCGTACTCCGAGTCCGTAGGGACATTTTAGGAATATAAAATTTGAAGGAAAATAAAAGCTAAGGGCCGAAGGCTAATAACAATAAATCAATAATATACCTATGATAAATTAAAATAAAATTAATAATAAATAAAATCTATAAAAAGGCGGGATTCCTTCAGTTCAGGTTAAAGAGACGAGTCACCGGCCATCGCCAAGTAGAGAAGCAAGGATCGTGCTCATCCACTCGTCTTTCCTTCTCACCTTCTTTATGCGATTCTCTCGCATTGCGAGCCCGTGGATCCGTCTCACCTGCTGCAGGGGGGAGGGGGAGAATTCGTGTCTCTTCCATTGAACCCTTGTGTCGGTGAACTCCCACCACTCCGATCTCCTTCGACCAACTAAAGAGAGTCATTCCACCAGATCTGCATTGCAGTCCAAGTGAAAAATCCTGCATTTTACGGTGATTTTGGATTGAGTGCATTGAAGGATGCCACTACCTATTTCTTTCACTTAGATCGAGAAGATAGGTCTCTAACCGGTGATCATTTCCCTGAAGCTCATAATGATCGTAGGGTTTGTCGGTGTTTGATCGCTGCAGGTAGGTTTGTAAGCAGCTTGCATTTCTATTATGTTTTGGTCTGCTCGGGAGAACCATATATTTGAAATTCAGATTCCGAAGGAGAAAGAGGATAAATTGACAGGTTTTTTTTTTTTTGTTTAATTTTAATGGTGTTTCTGGATGGATCTGCACCTTGACCTTCGAAAAATTGGTGGTCAAGATAAAGTTTAAATAGACTAGACGTAAGGAGAGGCAGTGATTTACACATCAGTCACAGATTTCTCATTTCTTTACCCTTTTCTTTGGCACATCTCACCTCATTTAGGGTCAGTTGGTTGTATCTGGAACAATTAGGGATATTTGAAGTGGAGTGAGAAGCGGTTGCCATTTTCTCAACTTGAAAAGATGATCCTTATTCCCCTGCGGTAGCAGCAGCATTTTCTCGTTTTTTCTTTTCAAGTTCAGTGAGTGTTTCCCCACCCTATCGTCATGTGGTATCTGTGAGCTTCAACAGAAGTGTTCGGGATGGAGATATCATAAATTTATGCAATTTTGTCTTTGAATTTTCAGAAGTGGTTTCAAAGACCAACCTATTGTCAAGGAATCTTGGGTAGCTGGGAAGTTTGAGCCTTGAGATTTGATAGGTCTCTTGAGATTTATCGTTTTGGGCTGGTGAGCAAGCAAGCAAGCTGTCCGTTTGTTCTTTGTTACTAACATGAAGCAATATGTGGGAATGGCTTGCCTTGACAAGATGGTGTAGAACATAGCAGGATGTTAACCATCCAGTTACATATTGTTGACAGACCAAAATGGGTGTTTAGATGGGATGGGTTGTCACTCTCGGACAAAGAAAGCTCAAGTTCCTCCGGCTGATTTGTTTTGGTCGAGGACAGAAGGGGAAGAAATTCGCTCTGGACCACTAATTTCTGGTTATGGTCTTTAGAGGTTTTAGAGTTTCCTTTTGACCTTCTCTAATGCGTCTGTTGGAGGATTATTTATGACTTCCGGCCAGCCATTGCTTCCATCATCTTCTTGTGCTCCAGAAATTTTGTATGTGGTGCTGCCTTCCCCTTTGAATATTGGCTCCTTAATCTGCCTGTTTCCCTCTGTTTGAAGCTGAAAGCCACTCTTTATTTCTAAAGGGAAACCATACCATCTCTCTTGGAGGTAGAGATTGTTGCCAGAAGTCTCTTGACCACTCTGATTCTTTTGTTACAATAGAAAGGTTCCAGTCTTCTGACTCTCAGTTTTTTCAATTGTTTTTGTTGGAATGCACTGCACAAGGAGGACAGTTGGTATCCTGGGGTATTATGGAATTGCAGCATAATTCTACAATGATTGAAACTTCTGGAGCATCTTTGGTGCAAGACAAGTCTAACAAATCTCAGCGGATCCGCCATAGAAGTTTGCAATTGGAAGATAGTTTATTATCAGAAGATAATCCACGACTGATTTATATTAATGATCCAAGAAGGACAAATGATAGGTATGAATTCACAGGGAATGAGATCAGAACAAGCAAGTACACCATTATCACGTTCCTCCCCAAGAATTTATTCATTCAATTCCATCGAGTTGCTTACTTGTACTTCCTAGCTATCGCTGCTTTGAATCAACTCCCGCCTCTTGCTGTTTTTGGGAGAACAGTCTCTCTTTTTCCTCTCCTCTTTGTGCTTTGTGTCACAGCTATTAAAGATGGCTATGAAGATTGGCGAAGACACAGATCAGATAAGAAAGAGAACAACCGAGAAGCCCTAGTGCTTCAATCCGGTCAGTTTCGAATAAAGAAATGGAAAAAGATACGAGCTGGTGAGGTTGTAAAGATCATAGCAGATGAAACAATTCCTTGTGACATGGTTTTGTTGGGGACAAGTGATCCTAATGGAATAGCATACATCCAGACAATGAACCTGGATGGTGAATCAAACTTGAAGACACGGTATGCTCGGCAGGAAACAGCTTCAATGGTTTTTGAAGGGAAGATGATTTCAGGGCTTATCAGATGTGAACAGCCAAATAGAAATATTTATGAGTTTACAGGTAACATGGAATTCAATGAACAGAGGTTTCCCCTCAGCCAGTCAAACATCATTTTGCGTGGGTGCCAGCTGAAGAATACTGAATGGGTAATTGGTGTTGTTGTATATGCTGGACAGGAAACAAAAGCGATGTTGAACAGTGCAGCATCTCCTTCGAAAAGAAGTAAACTGGAAAGCTACATGAACAGGGAAACTCTATGGTTGTCAGTGTTTCTTTTTGTCATGTGTGCGGTAGTGGCACTTGGTATGGGGCTGTGGCTTGAACGGCACAGAGATCAACTAGATACTATGCCTTACTACAGAAAAAGATACTATACAAATGGACAGTATAATGGGAAAACATACAAATATTATGGGCTCATTATGGAGATATTTTTCTCGTTTTTGAGTTCTATTATTGTGTTTCAGATAATGATTCCAATATCTTTATACATTACCATGGAGTTGGTCCGGTTAGGACAGTCATATTTTATGATTGAAGATAAGCATATGTATGACAGTGGCACTGACTCAAGGTTTCAGTGTAGATCATTGAATATAAATGAGGATCTAGGCCAAATACGCTATGTCTTCTCAGATAAGACAGGGACACTGACTGAGAACAAAATGGAGTTCCGCAAAGCCAGTGTCTACGGGAAGAATTATGGGAACTCCTTGTGCAAAACTGATCATCCATTGCAAGAAGCAAATATTTCAGGTACGGCGTCTACTTTTCTTTGTGCTTGATTGGCCTATAACTATTTATTCTGAAAATTGAACATGTTCTAGTGCCAACCCTGTTATGTCATGGCACGCCTCCTAGTTAGATACTCAGGTTAGGACAACTTAATGATTATTGCACTGTTTAAACTTGGTAAGGTCTATTTCTATGGGAAAGATAAAAAATGCCATAAGATACTCTGATCTCATTTGATTTGACTAGATTATCTGTGTACTCATGTTATGATGCATTTGTCAACCCAGAAGCCCACATTCCTTGGTTGAAACTGTGTAAAAAATACACAGCAATTTACGTATTTTCTAAGTTGGATATCCACATGTAATATGGCCATTTAGGGTCAAGTACCAGTTATTGTTCATTGCACAAGCAATTGATCTTGATTTGTTCATCGTGATTCTACTACATCCTAATTAATTCCATTTATACTAATATATCCTCACCCATAAACAAAAAGGTGTTTAACTGCTTTGACATAATTGGAGATTGATAAGAGGACTTGCATGCAGAATCTATTTGTATCAAATCCTGCAGATCTCTATGTTCTGATCCATGATTTTTCATGATATGTTGCAGCAGCAGCTGTAGGAAGGAGGTGGAAGCTTAAATCTGAAATCACCACTGATGCTGAACTTATGGAGTTTTTGCATCAAGACTTATCTCATGATGAAAGGATTGCTGCTCATGAGTTTTTTCTAACATTGGCTGCCTGTAATACTGTGATTCCAATACTTACCCGAAGTTCGTCTTCTAGTTGTACAATGACTGATTTGCATGAAGATGTAGAAGCTATTGACTATCAGGGGGAATCTCCTGATGAGCAAGCTCTAGTCTCTGCAGCCTCTGCTTATGGTTACACTCTCATCGAGCGTACATCAGGGCACATTGTGATTGATGTCAATGGTGAGAAACTAAGGTAAATGATCTAACTTTATGTTTCTTTTTCCTTTCTTTTTTTTTTTCCTTTTTGGGGGAAGAGAAGGTCTTTGCTTACCATTTCTACATAAAGTATTTCTTTTTCTCCTTTTTCACAGTCCATGCACTCATTGCTGTAAATTTCAAAGGTAGAATACCTTCACAGCTCGAATAATGTTGGCAGTTACTGACATGCTTCCTCTTTCCCCCTTTTGATTACAACCATGACAACAAACTATGCAATGGTGCAACATGTGCTTTTTACTAAAATTTGGAACTCTACAAACTGACATGGTTAAGTTGATAGCACCAATCCAGTTCTAAATACTTGGTCTTGCTTTTTTACCTATATCCAATGTGATGTCTTTTCGCATGATTAAAAAATAAAAACCTTCCTTGATGGATCTGTACACTTGTTCCTTTGTAACTTATCTGCTTCTATATTGAATTCAGGTTGGATGTATTGGGTCTACATGAGTTTGATAGCGTGCGCAAGAGAATGTCAGTTGTTATTAGATTTCCTAATAATGACGTAAAGGTTTTAGTAAAAGGTGCTGATAGCTCGATGTTCAGTATTCTAGCACAGGAGACTGAAGGAATTGGTCATGGAGAGCCCATGGGTTGTAATATCAGACTGGCAACACAGAGTCATTTGACTGAATATTCATCGCAAGGCTTACGCACACTTGTAGTTGCTGCAAGGAATCTTTCTGGGGAAGAACTTGAGCAGTGGCAGTGCAGTTATGAGGAGGCAAGCACTTCATTGACCGAGAGATCAATAAAACTACGTCAAACAGCAGCTCTTATTGAATGCAATTTAAATCTTCTTGGGGCTACTGGAATTGAAGACAAATTGCAAGATGGTGTTCCAGAAACCATTGAGTCTCTTCGGCAAGCAGGAATCAAAGTCTGGGTTCTTACAGGCGATAAACAAGAGACTGCAATTTCAATTGGCCTCTCATGCAAACTCCTGACCCCAAATATGCATCAGATTATAATCAATGGTAATTCTGAGGATGAATGTAGAAATCTTTTGGTTGATGCTAAGAACAAGTATGGTGTGAAATCAGCAGATCACAGAAATAAAAATTTGAAAATCAAAAGGAATGCTGAGAGTGATTATCTTGAGATTCCTGAGGCAAGGACTTCCAATGTGTCACATGCGGTGAAAGCGGCAGGCATGGCAAATGCTCCACTAGCACTAATAATTGATGGAAACAGTCTTGTTTACATCTTAGAGAAAGATTTGGAAAGAGATGTATGAACTCAAACCTTAATTTACAGATTGGCATTTTACAGTCGTGTTTATTGTCGAAAGTTGCTTATAAGCCTCAGACCACATATGGATCTTGGTTCTTGCATCTTCATGGATGCATGAATTTGGTGGTGCAAAATTGGGTTGGCTTAAAAACTTAGGAACTTCCATTGGTTTATTCTTTTCAATCATTTTTTTTTATACTTCTTATCTAGTCATCTTATGTGGTGTTCTATTTTCAACAGCTTTTTGACCTAGCAACTTCCTGTAAGGTTGTGCTTTGCTGTCGTGTTGCTCCTCTGCAGAAAGCTGGGATAGTTGATTTAATTAAGAGCCGTACTGATGACATGACACTGGCAATAGGCGATGGTCAGTTAACTATTTTGATCTGTTACTTTGTTGATTAGTCACATGTTTAACTGGCTAGACAAATGTTGAACTTAAGTTTTCAAGGATTTTTACTGAGCTGAATTGGATTTTGAGCATGGTTTTCTATGATTTATTGAACTTGATTTTTTAGATCCTCAGGGGATGGTTTTCTATGGAGTTAATTTCTTAAATAGTGTTTACAGCTGATGTTTACTATTCTAGTGTACTTGGATTTTTTAGCCAATGATTTGCTTTTTCTCTCATGATTGGTTTTATTGGGGATATCTGTCTTATCCATTCATATTTTTTCACTGATGATATTCATGTGACAGGGGCTAATGATGTTTCAATGATACAAATGGCGGATGTTGGAGTTGGAATAAGTGGTCAGGAAGGACGACAAGCAGTGATGGCATCAGACTTTGCTATGGGGCAGTTTCGGTTTCTGAAAAGATTGCTCCTTGTGCATGGGCACTGGAACTATCAGCGTGTTGGTTACTTGGTGTTGTATAACTTCTACCGCAATGCTGTATTTGTATTGATGCTTTTCTGGTGAGTATGTTTATTCATGGCGATAAGGAAATTTTAGTTCCTTGGGTTACAATGGTGGAATGGTGTCTAAAATTTTATTTTGTTATTATCATTGAGCAGTTCTGTTTGGCTTTGTTTCTTAGATGTCTTTGGATTTAGAAACTTTCATCAGGGTTCAAAATTTTGACACAATATACTCCATATTGGGCATATCCATATTGTATTGGTGGGGTATTGATACTTGAAATAGAGGCCTTTTGTCCTTTTGACCCATTTCAAGGGGTAGGCAGCCCTAAAATATACCCCCTGACCTTTTTTTTTTAAATTAAAAGTAAAGGGACTGGAGTTAGGTATAAAGTACTGATACACCCCTTACAGCATATCGGAGTGTATCAATATTTTGAACCTTGACCTTCATGAATGCTGAGCAGATCTTTTCCATTTTTTCGAATAGAAGGAATTGCTTGCCTGTCTAGAATGATCATCTACCCAAGTTCTTCCAGTTAGACAAGTTACTGCACAACATGATTATTTTTTTCTGAATCAGTAAGACCACTATTTATGAATTTTAAAGTGTAAGATGAAGTAATATGGTGAAATAGCAAGATGGCTTGATGCATAGGCCAAACCCAGTCTTCATAGGAGACCATCCCAACAACATTATGTAGTCCCTTTACGTGAATGTCAGAGCCAATTTCTAACCCCAATAAATAAATGAAAAAGTGAATATGAAGCTTATATATTTATCAAAAAAAGGTGAATATGAAGCTTATTCCTGTCAATTCCAGTTCTGCTAAACCATCTACCAATTCATTAGCTTATTGCTGATCTAAGTGAATGAGATGTTCACCTTAGGTATTAGTGCTTCAGCTCTTCTAGTTAAGTATAGCATCTCCCATGGTCTCTCATATTCACTGTTCATCTAACTGATTACAGTCTGTGGATTTCCATCCATTTCTAGCCTTTGGAAATGAAAAATGCATGAGTGCCAAACCTTTGTAACAAGGCCAGAATTTCTGCTTTTATAGCAGTCTCATGACCAACTCATACTGAGTAAATATGCATACATTTCCATATGAATATCTAAAAACTCAATTCTCCTGAATTCCCTGGATTTCCCATTGTGCATCCATCAATATAGCTTTGTAGCTCCATGGGAGATGGTGAGAAATGATTTAAGGGTCATCAATATGGTGCCCAACAAAGCAGGATGGTAGAACATGATTCATGTAGACAACCCCATATAGTTGGTAAACAGGACTTAGATGAGTTGAGTTGAGCTCCATGGGAAGGGACTATTGGTTGGTGCAATGGTAAAATCTTGTGCTGATAAGCCTGAAAATACTTGGTTCAAGTATGAGAGTGGCCACTTTATACTAAAATGCCAAAGGTTAGGACTGTATCCAGTTGACCCCTCCTGAGACCTTGGATAGATGGAACCACCATTGGTTAATTGCCTATTTTACTCCATGAGATAGAAAAGGGCATCTTTTTTTTTTTGGGGGGGGGGGTTCTGCCAACTTATCAGTCTTCTCCACTAGGACCTTGAGATGATGATACCATAAACTAGACAAGATGATGGCTATAATCTCATTTCCACCATGCATAAAACACACATATCACTCTGAAGAACTTTCTGTTGATCAGGTGGCCAACAGTCTTACCTAAGTTACCTAGGGCTGCAAATGATATCTGTTTTTTCTTTTTTTGGAATCTGAATCCAAATCAAATCCAATTAAGGCAATTTAAATTTGATATGTTTATAATTTGGATAGAATATGGATCCACCTGATCCAATTAAGACAATTTAAATCAGATTGGATCCACCTGATCCAATCTGATAATACAATTAACCTGTATCTTTTATTTGAGTTGATTCTGGGGAGGTAGATTTGATAAGACCTAATCTTTCACAATTTTTTGCACCAAAATGGCTACATATAGTTAGGATAAGGCTTAGATGTTGGTGATACATTCTGATAATTTTTTTCTATAATTTACTAATGGTATACAATATCTAAATCTGATTTCGGTTCAATATGGATTTGATGGATAATATTTGATTAGAGTTTGACAGTTAACAGATCAAATATGGGTCTAGGTATATCCAATTCAAATACAATCTATTTGCAGCCCTAAAGTCACCTCCATAAGGCCTCTTAGGAATGCTACCGTGAGTAAATCACATGCATACGCCACCCCCTTTTTTACAGTTTTTGTTGGTTTCAAAGGGAGTTTATGTTATAAGTTATCTGCTATGAGTTAAGCGTACTTTTTTAAACTTATGAAATATGGAGTTCCAAATAAAACAAAAAACTATGGTCATGGGTGTGCTGTTCTGGGCGGCTTTCCTTTTTATCTTTGATTGTTTAGTTTTGGGAGATTGGTTTTATAGTTTTTTTATTCAGTCTATGAGGTTATGTGGTTTTGCCCCTCAATCCTTCTACACCCATAAAATCTGGAAAAATGAAAATGGCTTTCTTTCATTACAGGTATATATTATGCACAGCCTTTTCAACAACTTCTGCATTAACTGATTGGAGTAGTATGTTTTACTCTGTCATCTATACTTCTGTCCCTACAATCGTGGTTGGTATTTTGGACAAGGATCTAAGTCATAAGACACTTCTCCAGTATCCAAAGCTTTATGGTGCAGGGCATAGACAAGAAAGTTATAACCTGCACCTCTTCTGGATTACAATGATTGACACCCTGTGGCAAAGCCTTGTTCTATTCTATATACCTCTCTTCACTTACAAGGAGAGTTCAATTGATATATGGAGTATGGGCAGCCTGTGGACTATTGCAGTTGTTATCCTCGTGAACATTCATTTGGCAATGGACATACAACGCTGGGTATTGATTACTCATATTGCAACATGGGGTTCGATAGTCATTACATATGTTTGTATGGTGATATTGGATTCCATACCCATCTTTCCCAATTACTGGTCAGTCTCATTACTTGCATATTAATTTGTTTCTCCTAAACTAGGTTTTGCTATGCTAAATATTTTGTACTTTTGGCAGGACTATTTTCCATTTGGCTAGGTCAGCAACATATTGGCTCACCATCTTGCTTATAATAATCCTAGCATTGCTCCCTCGCTTTATTTTCAAAGCTATACATCGGACATTTTGGCCTTCAGATATTCAGATTGCTAGAGAAGCTGAAATACTGAGGAAACGGCGTGGCGGTTTGGGGTCAAAATTGGGCCAAGGTTCAAGTTGACATGTATGCTGCTTTCCTACAGAAATACTGGATTTTATATGGTTGGCCTCAAGATTGTCTGCCATGTTTGGTGGTGCTTATCATCAGGAGCTCCATGGTAAGTTGTGGTTTCTGTGGTATAAAATCAAATATCAAAAGCAGCAAAGATTAGTGAATGTGAATATCTGCATACCATTTTATAGTTTTTATATTGCCAATTCATTTTAAAAGTATAATATTTAGGAGGGAGAGATTGAGGATGCTACAATTGGAAAACTTCATGAAATTTCTATTAGACTAAATGTATTGTATAAGATGGGATGTTCAGCAGTCAAATAATGAAGGTTACATGAGTAGTCAAATTTGAATTTTAAGATGGGATGGTGGCAACACATGGGTGGGGGAGTGGTGCTGTTGTCCATTGTGGGAGGTAAGCATGTCTAGCTTTGGATTCGAAGCTGAGTCAGTCCATTCATATGGTCTAACAGTCCAGATAAAACAGGTAGGTGGCATGTTGAACTATTCATCTGGATCTGGTCCTTCCTATAGAAGGTTGTTGTGCCAGATGGAGAAGGCCATTTCTATCGTCTTGATACAAACTTATACCTGCTTCATACTCCATATGAAGATGGGTACAGAAACACCCTTGAACAACCCTCATAATACCTAGAAGATACTGGCAATATATTTCTGGTTTATTTGCCATCTTTTGTGCTTCTGACCACTTAGTAATTTGTTTTTTTTTTTGGTTGTACTCCTTTGAATTCCATGAACCTCAGTTTGAAGTCTTGACAAATTGATTGGTGACAGCAAGCACGCATCATGGTGGTTGAACATTGACAACTGGGAACTGCTTAATAAATTGTTGTAAGAGGAGATATATGGGCATTTAAAGCCCGAGGAGGAGGATTCAGGATGGCACAGAATGGCATGAGACGTTTCCGGCCGAGAATGGAATACCATGACCCACCCCCTCAAGTTGGGTTAATTCGATCTATGAAACTAGCAAAGGTGGGTTTCAAAAGATATGACTGGGTTGAGAAATGGGAAACAAAACAATGTATAGGAAGTTTGTAGAAAGATGGATCATTCTTCACTTCTATCTGTAACAGAAATATGGATTTCAAGTCACCCAATTGATAGACCCCAATTGACACACGCCATCTAACATTGGTACATGTTGCAAGGTAACAATGGTGATGATGGACCTGACATTCATGGATCTTGCTTCGATACACAAGTAAGCTGGTAAGAGGCACCAGCCCACGTCAACCATGAATTGTAAAAAAGAGAATTTATTTTTCACTATACATGAACGTTTTCTTGCCCCTTTGTATATCTTTTGTCTTAGCGAGAAAATATATTATATCGTCGTAACACCAGGCCACCATATACCTTAGTAGCCATTATAGGCTATTGACTTGGAAGTAGATTATATAGTCAAAGCATCAGGCCGACCGCTTATTCTTTTTTTTTCTTGTTGTTTAACAAATGGTGATCGCACTGAATGGTCTGAATAGAATGGAATGGTTGTAGCAAAAGCGTTATGATAACTGTAGCAAATTATAGGTCGACCGCTTAGTCTCGACAAATTATAGGTCTAGAATGGAATGGTCGATTGCACTGCGCAAAACGCAGTGTATGCTCTATTATTTTTGGCTCTAGACCTACATGTGCACGCACCCCAGGGTTCAATTATTTTTGGCTCTAGACCTATAATGTTTTTAAAGCATTTCTTAGCAAATACGCAAAACGCTTTTTTGACTCTATTTTATTTTTCACAGGCCAATAGAGCCCTACATGTGCATGCCAAGTATAGCAATTAGGAAGCTAGAGCATGAATTTATTGCCACCAAATTGAAGAAACTTAAAAAATTCAGATTGTTTTAAGAGTACACTTGATGCAAAAAAAAACCAATATAGCTTTTTATTTTTTAAATTTAATTAAAATATATAAGTGGATGCCAATATAAAAACATGTAAGAAATAAATATCTTAACAAGTTAAGTTGATTTGTTGGATTCTTTTGGCTTTGACACCAGAACCTTGACCGATCAGAATACCCAGTGAATTTTGATGAATACTAGTTTATTGGTTATCAGCTTTTCTGGCATCGTGCCTCTAATATATTTACCATTTGTCTGTATGGTTCATATAACGAGGAATTCTTGTCTTACACGTATAAACAAGGACTGGAACTGAAAGATAGGTCCACCATGTAATTTTGATGTATGCGGTAGCAAAAGCGGGGTAACGAGCTGCCGAAAATTTTATTGATTGTTTTGAAGAGTTAATGATCTATTTTTAAGATTTATTTGGGTTTCCCTTCTACATTCACGCCTTCTCCACCGTGTTTATCTATGAAAAAACATAAAAAAGTATATCCTGGATTGCCCCTCTTAAAAAAGTTGCCTATAAGCATTTCCATGAATCAAATAATTTGCAATTTGGTCCACTAAAAGTCTAAAACAACGAAAGCTTCAACACGAACTCAACCCGACGCAAAATATTCACCATCCAGCGTCAACCAAAAAGCAACATTAGCAAATTTCTACATGAAGGTTTTCAAATTTGTTTCTTACACGAAGTGATGGCAATTTTGTCAGATTTTTTGGCTACCTGACCTGTTCCAACCCTAATAAGACCCTTTATCAAAACCTTGTTTGAGATGTTTTTTGAATTTTAGATTAAAACCTGAGTTAGGGTTTGGTCCTTCAAGTACCTGATTATAAACGCATGCATATATTATTATGAGAAAACCTACGATACCCATGAAACATGATATTGGAAGAGCTTTGATAATAAAAAACACCATGAATTTTAACAAAAAGCATTTGATTCGTAACCAATTTTATGATACCAATTGATTGATTAGTTTTTTTATACGACTTTTTACTAAGGTTCAGCACTTAGCTTTTATCAAATTGCATTGATCATAGATGAATGGACTAAACATATTCAGGAAGAAGTCTCAAGATGTATGTTGTTAGCTAATGACATTGTTTCGATTGATGAAATTAATGAAGGATTAAATGCAAAATTAAGCTTATACATAAATGCCTTAGAAGAGGTTTTAAAATAAGGTTAAAATAGAATATATGACAGATTTAGCGATAATAGGAATATAAATCAAGATAAACTAAGGATTTCTTGTACCTTGGTTTAATAATTCATAACAAAAGAGAAATTGAAGATGTCACCCAAAAAACTAGAATAGGATGGATAAAATGGAGGGATACAACTGGTCTTTTATGTGATAAGCAAATACCACTTGAATGAAAAAGGAAATTCTATAAAATAGTTGTAAGGCCAACTAAACTGTAATGTAAGAGGCTGAGGGTTGGGTAGTCAACAAGCATGTCCAAAAGTGAATGTGACAAAAATGCGAATGCTAAGATGGATGAATAGAAAAAACTAGAAATGATAGGATCCAATAGGAACCTAGGAGTAACTTCAGCATGTGATAAAATGAGAGTAGACTAAGATAATTTGGACACATGCATAGAAGAACGACTAGTGCTGAAAGGAAAAACTAAAAAGGATAGGGGCTAGGAATAGTCTTCGAGGAGACAACTTACATGGTAAAGATTGACGAAACAAGTAACTGAGACGACCTGTACTGAAAGGACAACCAACACAAGAGGTTCTTAGATTCAATATTGATGGGAATGACTCCTCAAAATCTATAGAGATAAATTCAGAGGGATTGGAAATTTTAAATTCGGGGATTGGTAGAACATAACGGGCTTCGGGCTTTCCAATAAGGATTTTAGATCCATGTATAAATTCTTCTATTGGAAACTTACTGATAGAAAAAAAAAAAACTTATATTTAGGTTAATAGGTGCTACTATCCTGGCTGTGAAGCCTCAAATACAACCGCTGCAGTCAGGGCAGCAAAATAAATGTCAAAATTGAACGAGTTGAAGCCAACCTAGAGATACACCTCCCCCCCAATAAATAATAAATAAAAGAAGAATAATATCGAACGAGTGAACGCTGACCAAGTGAATTCAAATAAAAATAGAGAAAACAGCAAGCACAAAAAAAGTCATGTTTCTTCCACTAGTTACAAGAGTTGATCTAACAAAAATCCTCCATGCAGGAAAACAAACCGAAAAAAAAGTTGCATTATTTGAATAGCCTCTGTTTTTGGTTTTCTCACCACAAAGTTGCATTATTTAACTGGATCTGGCATCATGAATCATGGCCCTTCAGACTCAGGTTTCTCCAAGAACGTCTTCTTCAACCAATCAAATGGCTGTAAAAGCAAATATAAGAAAATTGAGTAAAACACACTGATTACTGATTGAGGTCCAGTAAAGAGCAATATAATGGGCCTTGCCTTTCACGGAGACCTTAAACGACGAGAGGACAAAGCATGGGGGTTGCAAATAGATGAGGTTATGGGGGTGTTAAAACTTGTCATTTTATGCTTTAAGGGTTCTGTGATGGCTGAGCCCTTTATAGCATTTTCCATAGACTAACAGCACTGGACACCGAGTGTGGTGGCGGTAGATGCATAGGATACAATCAGGGTACAAAATTTTCATGCTGTCAGATATATAAGAATGGCATGTATATTGAGAGTGAATCCATAATATCATTCAAAATTGCGAGCAAGGTCAACAATCCCCATTCGTGTATCTTTTCTCTTGTACTTATTTTAAAATCCTAATAAAATTCCCGACAGTTATTAAAAAAAAGAGGCTGGGGCTGCCGGACATGAACCAATTGGCACAAAAGATTGAATTCAAGCAAGTTACCTTCAAGACTTAATAGACAGGAAGAAGAATACAAATGCCGTGGAACACACTAAAGAGAATAACCTCACCACAGCCAGAACAAGTCTCAAGAGTATTTTGGAAAGTTCAGAAGTCTCAAGTAGGGGTGCCAATTGGATTGGATTTGGTCCAATCCGGTCCAGTCCAATGTGAGTCCATTATAAATGGACCAGGTCCAATCCAATCCAATGAATGTTTTAGCCCAATTTGGACCAGTCCAATTCAATGTCTGGACCATCCAGTCTGTTCAAATTTATTTTGATTTAGATTGGTTTCAACCCAAACCCGGTCCATTGACACATATATTCTTATCTTATATCAATGGACCAGATATTGGCTTAATCCAACCCAATCCAATATAAACTTGTTACGGACAGACCAGGTCCAATCCAATCTAATAAATATTTTGGACCGGATTGGTCCAATCCAATGTCTTGTTGGTCCGTCCAATCCGTCCAAATTGATTTTGGGCTGGACGGGGTCCAATCAAAAAACGGTCCATTGACACCCTTAGTCTCAAGACAATACATTGAATAGTGATTTTAAGTCTCAACTACTCAATAGGGAGCACTTCAAGTGAAATAGGCTTAAATACCGAGTCAGGTGTGTCAACCACACACACTACTTACATACAAGTACTGACCCGAGTATTGAGTTCTGAATGAGAGCAAGGCAAAATGGAGAGAGAGTTAGAATAGCACTGCACACACACAAAATCTCAGCAGCTTGTTCGAACATGAAAAGGAACTTATCAGTTTCAAGGAATCTGAGACTCAACTGGAGATTGTAGGCTGCAGGACTGCAAAACACATTAAAGAGAAAAACCTCAGCACAGTCAAAACAGGTCTGAGAGTGCTTTGGAAAAGTCCAAAACTTCCAAGACGATACATTGAATAGTGATTTTAAGTCTCAACTACTCAATAGAGGGGGCACTTCAAGTGAAACAAGCTTAAATACTGATTTAGGTGTGAGTGTCAACCACACCATTTACAACAAGTACAGATCCAAGAATTGAGTCTGGATCAAAGCAAAGGCAAAATGGAGAGAGTTGAGAATAGCAGTGGAAAAAAAAACTCTGAGCTGCTAGTTCAAACGAACTTATCAGTTACAAAACACACCAAGGAGAATAACTTCAGCACAGCCAGAACAAGTTTCAGTTGTCAAGGCGACGCCTAGGTGATAAGGTGCCCTTGGGGGCTCGCCTTGCCCAGTGTCTTAAAAAAAACTTTTATATTCTTACTTTTTTTATGTCATAATTATAAAATGGGAAAATTCCCTATTACTATCCTGTACTTTGGGCATAGTGCCACTTTGGTCCCTGAACTTTAAAACGTGACAATTCAGTACCCGAACATTCAAAACGTGACAATTTAATAACTACTGTTAACTAGCCATTAAGTAGCATTTGAAAAGACACATTCCCTTCAAGTGTAATATAATTTTCTTTATCAACCATCCAAACGTTGGCAAAAATGAACAGTCCCCAATCCTTGACTCCTCTATTCAAGAAAGTTGGGGTCACCAGAATGCCAACTGAGATGTGACCCCAACTTTCTTGAAAAGAAGAGAAAAGGATTTGGGACTGTTCATTTTTTGTTAATGTTTGGATGGTTAATAAAGAAAATTAGATGACACTGGAAGGGCACTTGTGTCTTTTCAAATGCCACTTAACGGCAGGTACTGGATTGGCATGTTTTGAAAGTTCAAGTACTGAATTGTCGCATTTTAAGTTTAGGGACCAAAGTGGCACTAGGCCCAAAATAATTGAGAATTTTCCCTTATAAAATAGACATTATTAAACTAAAATAATCATTTTGTGTGTTTATATATAATTTTTTTATTATTTTCTTATTTATTAGGATTTAAGCAACACAAACATTGCTAAATGCTGTATTGAACCATTAATAAGTCATCAACGAAGGTCCATGGTTTATAAATGCTAAGTACCTTGTTCTTATGAAGTAGAAAGTGGGTTTCAACCCACTTGGATGTAATCTCCTCAAATGACCAATTACTGCATGTCTTAATCCATGATCAGATGATCTTTTTGCAAACAAGAAATCCTTTTTTTTTTAATAAATGAACAAGAAATCCTTTTAGACTTTTGTTTATACACCACCCTACAGATTGGAATAGCGACGAGTTTGGCAATGGATCAAAAATATTGCCCATGTTACAAATCAGGCGTGGTGTATTGTGAGAGATCCCAATCAACTGGTTAATAGTGATAAAAAAATGGGTGGATCTCATAAATCATTTTAATCTTCTTGCCCTAGAAAAGGTAACGAGTGCTTACAAATGATATTTGGAGAAACAAGCATCTGGATGCCATGCTTGAGACTCTTCCTTTCTTGGCATCGTACCCTACTCCTCTCATTCTCCAAAACTTGTTGGGAACAAAAATGAGCCCCAAACCTTTTAGGTTTGAAGCCATGTGGTGTACTGACCTTAGAGAAACTAACATCCTCTGCACCGGACCAATAGCAATCTCCCGTGCCAGCCTGTCCTTCACCATTTCAAAGTAAAGTGATTTTTTCTAGATGGTGTGGAAGATTGCTATTGGTTGGTGCAGAAAACCAAGGGTGCAGAGGATGAGTTAAAAGAAGGAATAATTTGGTCAAAAAAATGATTGGAATAGAAACAAATTTGGTAACATTAATAAAAAGAAGAAAGAGAACTTGGAAACCAAAACTAATACTCAAGATCTAATAAGAAGTGGCCCTCCATAGCTCAATAATATTCGTATGAAGGATGAGATTCATAAGGCTCAAAAATCAAGATTGAAATGGGTCCAACTTGGTGACAAAAATAATAAATACTCCCATCTCTTAACAATGATATGGAGAAATAAAAAGGAAATAATTAAAATAAAAAATTATGTGGGGGATTGGATTTACTAATGAAGGTACTGATGGTAGAAAACAGTTAATCGAAACTCTTGACACATGCATCTCTGAGGAACAAAATTCTAAGTTGGGGAAGGATGTTACATAAACGGAAATTTAGGAGGCTCTTAACTCCATGCATGATTTGAAGGCATTGGGCCCTGAAAGACCCGACATCCTTCTCTTTAAGAAATACTGGTCAATCATTGGAAATGATGTTGAAAGAGCAGTGGAGACCTATTTTCATTGGGTAAAATGACAAGGGCGATTAATAATACTTTTGTTGCTCTAATCCCAAAAATCCCAATCTGAAAAAGGCTGAAAATTTCAAGCCCATCAGCTTATGCAATTTTATTTGTAAAACGAGTGTCGAAATTTTGGTACATAGACTCAAGCCTTTGTTAAATAACATTATTTCTCCTTACTAAAGTGCTTTCAACCCAAATAGACAAATGATGGACAACATCATAATTACACATGAAATCTGCAATTCAATGAAAAAGAAAAAAAGAATTATCTCTTGTAATTTATACAGAAAAATCCTATGATAGACTTAAAAAGTTGTTTACTAAGAAAACCCTTGAAAATCTTAGTTTCAATTAGAGATGGATGAAGTGGGGTATGGAGTGTATTACATCAGTTTCATACCAAGTTCTAGCAAATGGGTCTCCAATTGGTAATATTCTATACTCTCAGAGGCATTACAGGGAGATCCATTGTACCCTTAAACTTTTGTTCCATGTAGTGAGGCACTAACAAAGCATATGGTTAGAGAAGCAAATGGTGTTAAGAAAGTATTGGCTGTAAAATTGCCAAGAGATGCCCAAAATTCCAATTCTTTCAATTTGTTGATGACTGCTTGATCATTGCTAAGGCAATTTGCCCAGCTATTGGCAAAAATAAAAGAAAATCTAAAAAAATACGCAAAAGCCTCGGGTTATTGCACACAACTTTAAAGAGCCATCTTTAAACTGCTCATAAAATATTCATGGAAAACATCACAAATTATTGGTAAAGATTCTTAAAATCCTAATTGACTCAAAAACGTGATGTCTATTCGGGAGCACCTATTATTGAGAAAAGGGTAAATAAAGAAACTCAGACTCGTGGAGGAGAAAAATGCAAAATAGATTGTGCGGCTGGAATCAAAAAACTCTCTTAATGGCAGGGAGAATTACTCTTCTCAAGGCCACAAAGGGAATGATTCCCCAGTAAATTATGAGATCCTTCTTATTCCCCAAAAATTCCCTCTATAATTTGGATAAAATCCAAAGACAGGTTCCAGTTATTACATAATGACAAGCATTGGAGACCAAGATTCAAATACAAAAGTAACAGTCACAAGTTCCAGTTCTATGAATCAAAGAAACAGAGGGAATTGTTCCGCGAGTGGGGATCAGTGATGGCGTACTGGGATTTACGTCTTTTTTTTTTAATTCTTGACTATGAAATTGTAATGTTCCGGATGAACATCAGAAAAAAAAATTAAATAAATAACAGATTATTAACGCAGAACAGTCAGGATCCGTGAACAGATTGCCAAAATCGATTAAAAGAAAAAGATTGGAATTGAATTGTATAAAAAAAATCAAGCTGAAAAAGAAAACCTGGATGAGCCAAAGAGCTCCGGTGGTTACTGCGACGCCCCACATCGCCGCGGCTTGAATATCAGTCGATTGAGGGCGAAGTCCAGGTCGAAGGAACTTGAATAGACCCGATCCTGCTGCAGATCCAACTGTCATTTCACTTCCGCGATCGAAAGAAGGTTCTGTTTTCTTATTATATGTATCACAGAAACCCTAGCAAAAAAAAATTTCGTATCGTTTTCAGAATTCAGAGATACCAAACCAAAAGCCTTCCTCTCCCTGGGATCGGTAAAAACGAGAAACAATTTACGGTCGCAGCAAAACCAAACAAAATAAATAAAGGAATAATTCCCCTAATCTGGTTAAAGGGTAGCCTACCCACCCACAAAACGCTCTCAACACTGTCCCGTACATATTGGGGAGATGTTCCCGATGTACGGTTGTAATGGCTAGTTGAACATTATTGACACCGCGTGTTGGTAGTGGTAGCTCGTCCCAACTCCTGGTCAAGCAGAAGTTTTCCTACGCAGCTTGCCATTTCATGCCACGCGGAGGGATGATGTAAGAAAATCTTTGGAGAATGTAGAGATGTTTACGGTCCGGACCCAAACCCAAAAATTACGGCATGAAAAATTTGAAGACCAGATCAGACTCCTATTAAAAAAACTAAGGTTTTTAATATGGGGATGTTTGAAAGCGTGGCCGTTTTTCTGAAAAACGATGCCACGTTGAATCCACATAGACAATTCAACAAACACTTACATGCATAATTGTTTGGTTCAAGCATCTTTTGTTTTTTGAAAAAACGTTGAAAAACGGGCATGTCTCATAAATCAAGACCCAACCGTTGCATGAAACATCAAATTTGACGTTTCATGCTACAGTGAACCGTTGCCTCCAACGGTTGATTGAAATGGCAAATACGTGGCAGAAACACTCTCAAACGGCATGTCTCATAAATCAAGATCCAACTGTGCACATATATAAAAAACGGTGATAAAAATCACTTTACCAAATAGTATAGTATTGCTCACTGCCTATATGACAGAAACACTCTCAAACATATCAAAGCATTTTTTTCTGAAAAACGGGTCTAGCAAACAAGAACGCTTTTTTTTTTTAATCAATCCCAAAAAACACCCACACTTCCAAACACCATCATGGTTTGAACTATTTTATTGAATTTATATATGTTTTATAGTTTTGTTTACGGTTTCACAACCAAACTGTTTTTAAAATCCAACCAGACTATCGTTTCAGTTTGGTTCGGTCTGGTTTAACGGTGTGGACCATATAATAAACACAAGGAAAATCTATGATGTAGACAAAACATGGTATTGGAAGAGTTTTGACCTACATTTATAATATGAGTTGATTGGTTAAAAAAAATTCAGATATCATATCTTTTCAATAAAATAATAATAAAATGGGAAAAATTTTCCTGTACTTTTACTCAACTTTCAATTTGCGATGATATAATACCCAATGTTAAATCACTGTCAGTCAAAATACAAAAAGTCATAATTATTCACCTGCGATTTTGAGCAATGCATGAATTCATCTTCGAAATGACAAAAATGACCGCAGCTATGGGAACCACTGTTCACCAACTCTGTTACCTGAAATTCCAAAGAAACCAGTTCCGCCGGTGATGTCAAGCGAATGCGACACCGGAAAAGTTGAAACCGATGCCGGAAATTTCCCTATTTATAATCTCTAACCTGAAGAAAATTTTGGCTTATTATATGTAGATGGAGGAAGAACAAAGCTTCAGAGGTACGTTCTTTTGCATTCTTCCTTAGAGCTTCAGATTGTTCTATAAAGTTGTACGCCTTTGGAGGAGCAGAGCTTCAGATATACATTACTTTGCAATCTTCCATTTCCTTGATCAATATGAAGATTTTCTGTATAAACAGCCAAACCTTTTATAACAAACAACGAACAATCAAATCTGGGCTGATACCGAGAGTTACTGGAGCTGAATCAGCCCGGTCTCTATCTTCCCAGCTGTAGATGCAAAAAATTCATCGATCACACGACAAAACTAAGAAGCGGCAGAAGAACAGGCGTTACCTAGATTGGGATTTTGCCTTGAGAGTGAAATCGATTGCTACAAAGAGAAACCTGGCCGAATTCGATTTATTGGACATGTGAACGAGTGATGAGGAGAGCGAACGCGAATTTATCAAATCTGAAAGGAGATCTGCTTCGAATAGAGAGGACAGTTGGGGTAGCTTCTTGTGCTGCTTCTAATTCCTCAAACAGATGAGGGAATCGACTTCAGCGGTGAAAACAGGGATGTGTTGCCATGCGAGATCATCATGGGTTCGGTCGCGGTGGTAATGGCGGTGATCGACGGCAGTTGTGTGAAACCGAGAAAAGAGAGAGAGAGAGACCGACATTGAGACTGGCTGCGCTCCAATATGCCACTGCTGTGACGAGTTGCAGGTTGCAGCGGTGATGAAATGCCGCCGTCGCGTCTATTCGTTCGCAGGGAAGAAACGACAAATCAGGGGGTTTTCCAAGAAGAAGAAGAAAGAAGGAGAAGTGGAAAGAAGAAAGAGAGGGAGCGCGGGCGGGCGGAGAAACCGCCTCTGCCCGAAGTTGTAGCGGCGGTTACTGTTAAAAAGAAACAGAGGGAGCTGGAGGAGGAAGAAGAAGAAGAAGAAGAAGAAGAAGAAGAAGAAAGGAAGAAAGAGATAGGGAGAGGAAGACCGACGATGGGGGTTGTTTTGGATTTGCCGCCGCTGGTTTGTTGTCGAGAGTTCAAATTCGCCGGTGCTGCAACTCGCAGCGGCGATGACGAGAGGGGAAAGGGAGAGTGAATAGTGTCCGCAAGGGCCTTGCAGTTGGGTGTCCTACCTTACAAAGCAGAAACGACACGCCCAATTGCTCCTTCAGCAACCAAGCCCACCTTGTGCGGCATTGAATGAAGTTTACTCTCTTCTCTCCTTCTTTCAACTCGGTTAAAGACAAAGGAAATTAGGGAAACAGGAAGGAAAATGGGTAAAATGGTCCCAATCTTGTCATAAAGGTTAGTTTTGATATTAGAAGATGTTTAAACCGCACCTGATATCATATGATTGTTCTGATTGATGGTGAGTTAACGCCGCATATTGAATCATTCCAAATTAGAAGTTTAGGTACTAAATTATCATAAATTGACATCTGACCTAAAGTATAAAATATCTATCGGTATTATTTTCTAATAGAATATATGAAAGTTGAAACAAATAACCTTCACTGACAACCTCATTTGTCTTATTGCTACACAAGATCTGTTGCGAACAAAAATACATGAACCTAGCTCTGTGCTATGGCTATGGCTATGGCTATGGCTATGGCTATGGCTATGGCTACGCCACCAGTTACAAGTAAACACACCAGCCTTCAGATCCCATGTGTAAAAACTTCGGTGTGTTCACCAATGTAACCAGGTTAGCACATTTGTCTTGGTACCAAATCACAGCTCACTTGTGTATCATTGAAACTTTGCCCATTTTATTTGTCATGTGTATAACTGATATGCCCATTTTAATATTAAAGAATTATAACTAGGGATAAACGTGGTCAAGAAGGGCAGGTTTAACACTCAAGGGTTATAATTTCATATTAAAATATATTATATATATATATAAAGAAGAATACTACAGTCCAATGCAGAGTTCTAAAATAAATTATAACCCTCAGTAATCTATTAGTAGCCCCCCCTCACCACATCAATCCACCGTCAGAATTCATCCCATCTGTACATTCTGAGATGGCTTGAATAGTCATTCTCCCAAATATATATTAATCAATCAATCACACAGATATATATATATATATATATATAGAAAGCCGATTTTTATTTTCAGTTTTTTGATAAACTTTAAATTTTAAAAAGATTGGTTCTTAAATCAAACCGAACCAATTCATCTGAAAGGGCTAAGTGTCACTAAATCCAAAATACAGAGTGTCAGTCTATAATTTACCCAAAAAAATAAGAAGAAAAAAATCTAGGTGATTAGTAGCTGGTTAGCATCTCTGAACTCTGGTCAATATTATGCGAGATGCTGCTTTGCTCTCTCTGGCCTCTGCTCTTTCTTTTCCCATTCCACTGGAACCTGGTTGAATTGAATGAAATAACAGACTTACAAGCAAATCTAGAATCTGGGTTAGACACTTCCATCGAAAAAACGGATGCTACAACATTAGCACAAACCGCTAATCAAAACAGAAAAAGGTCACGGACTTGTACAAATTCAAAAACCAAAGTGTTGTCCAAGCTGGAGAATCATTGTATAATAAAGTTGATCTCAATTTCTAAATCTAATAATATACATTAAGACCGATCGCTGGCTGAGGAAAGGAAAATAATAAAATACCGTCTGACACAAGACTCATTTTCCCTTTCAATCTTGATGACCGATCGCTGGCTGAGGAAAGGAAAACAATAAAATACCGTCTAACACAAGACTCATTTTGCCTTTCAATCTTGATATGGAAAGTTCAGAATCTTTTCTCCTACAACGATTTTTCAGGTGTCGGTGTCATTGGCCGACGACCCTTGTCAGGACCACCAATTATTCCCCATGTCTTAAATTGCCTCTGCCGAGCTCTTGCCCTCTCCTTCTCTTCTTCGGACTTTGTTGAGAAACAGTATGGACAAGAAACTCCATATTCCCATTCCAGAGCTTCCATGTCTGCATCACTGACTGGTTGCTTGCACCCATAACAAAGCTTGAAGGTTCCCTGCATCAACCCGTGCTCAACAGAGACGCGCTTGTCAAACACAAAGCACTCTCCCTCCCATAGGCTCTCTGTCTTGGGAACTTCCTCTAGATATTTCAAAATGCCACCTTCTAAATGATAAACCTGATTAAGGTTACCCAAATCACAATAAGCCAAGGCACAGAATGTTTTAGGATGTCAAAGAAAAGGCATACTAGTAAATATATACTTTTAAATAGCAGCGTATTGGTACAATCTCAGGCTGTCAAGCATGAGAATGTGGGTTTGGCCTGAGAGCAGCCACTTTGTGCATAAAAAAAGTGCCAAAAGTTTGACCCCAGATAGCTGGAACCAACATTGGGTAATGGCCTTCTTTTAAATAGCAATATATTACTAAATAAATGCAAGATAACCACTAAAAGCTATAAACACAATGTTGGTTCCAGCTATCTAGGGCCTTGGGAAGATTAGACTGGATACAGTCCTAAACTTTGGTGTTTTTCTTTCCTTTTCTTTCCACGCAAAGTGATCGCTCTCAGAGTTGAACCTACGTTTTCACACAAGCAGCCCAAAATTTTACCACTACAATATGTAATGGCCCCTAAATGCAAGATAACCACTGAATAACATAAAAAGAGGATAACTATTGTCAAGAACTTCCCTCAAGGTATATCAGGTGTCTGACATTCATACCAATGTTGAAAGATAGTTTTCAAGGCACCAAGGCGAGGCTAGGCAACAGGGGGCACCTTGTCACCTAGTCACCTGGGTGGGTGCCTAGGCATCTTTTTAAGTAACAAGCATTTGTCTTAGGATAGTTCCCTAGGCTTCATAACCACAGAAAATCAGCATACTCATGAAAAGAAAAAGAAGAAAGGAAAGAAAATTCAAAAAAATATAGGGGCTGAACCCCTATTTTTATAGGAAGAAAAGAAAAGAAAAGGTGGAAGAAGTCTTTGAAGGTCGAATACAATAGTTATCACTTAGCAATGGTTGTGTTGATTAAACCTTAACAAATAAGAAAATAATAAAAAGAATTAGTATATAAACACACAAAATGAATATTTTAATTCAAAAAATGTCTATTTTATAATTATAGTCTCAAAAAATTAAGAATATAAAAGTATTTTATAACACAACGTACAAAACTGCTTGGGTGAGCCTCCAAAAGGGCGCCTTGTCACCTTGACAACTATGCATTGAACCTAGAACTCTAAAGATGTGCTGCATGGTAATCTTTTGCTCTTTCCAGGAGATAATGTACAAAATAGAGATCAGATAGATATCTACCTCCTTGAAACCTTTGCTCAGAAGAAAACTTGAAGCTTTCTCACAGCGAATGCCACCAGTACAGTACATTGCTACCCGTTGAGGAATTTTTCTCTCTTCATTTGAATCATTAACCTCTGCATTTGATGGTTGGCCATATTCAGCTAATTGGAACTGAGAATCAACCCATGATGGGAACTCTCTGAAAGCTGTGGTGCATGGATCAACTGCTCCCTTAAACTTCCCAATTCGAGTTTCATATGTATTACGCACATCAATCACAACCTGCAGAAGTGCAAATGTTCATATTTTCTGAAAGAATAAAGTAAATATCAACCATAGATATGTGGCAATACATGTTACAGCAGCAAGAACCCAACTTGTACACAGGTACTGTCAAGCGAAGAGATTGGAAGGTTTGTGCATTTAAGTTCTATTGCAAATGTGATATTGTGCACATATCCAGGACTTTGCAAATGTGACTGCCCAGCTCAAGAATTAGCAGGGAAATCCCCTTGTACTTGGAGCATTACATCAACTGCATGAACTTTTCTTTGTAATGTTTATGGTTTAGGTAGACTAAAACTGCATCTGGGGCCACAAGGTCAGTGTGGTTTGACCTGAATACTTATGCATATACCATGTGGTTTGCAAAACTACATAGATATACCTTGTAACATGGCCCCACATAACGCAAATAGGCCATCTGGAAACACTTAAGGCCGTTTGACATGCCCATTAATTTTTTTCTTAATCCCAGTTTCACTCCTATACTGTTCATCTTCTTCTTCAAACCATGCAACCCAAACCTAATCAACCAGGGGAGAAACAGAGTTTCTCCCACAACTTCAAGCCCACAAGACTTCTTGTTTTCTCCTTCATCTCATCCTTGTTCCTTCTCTTCTCATTCTGAATTTTCAAGTGCATCCCCTTGATCCATCAAGAAAACCAACTCCATTTCAACAAATTCCCCATAAGTTTGGGGCTTAAATTCATCTCCTTGTCGGGTTTTGGTGGAAATTTCACAGATCATGAGGTGGAAAGTGCATCTTCTGCAGATATTCATTTCAGGATACCAGACATTTTTGGGAATAGTGTAGTTTCATTTGTTAAAAAGGTTCAAATAAACAATAACAAGTCTGCAGTTTTGAATGGACGTCAAAAAGCAAGGCCCAAAGAGGTACTTTTGACAGTATCACTTACAGAAAACATGATTGCCCGTCCACAAAACTCAAAGTATCAAGTGGGGAGAGGATTGAAGGGAAGAAGACCAGTGAATGTGATGTGGGGAGGTGGGTTTTGATGAGTGTTATCCCCTGTAGCGGTATACAGATAGTTCATGTCCCTTCATAGACGAACGCTTTAGCTGCGAGGCTAAGGGCAGACCGGACCAAGATTATATCAAGTGGAAATGGCAACCACATAACTGCAATATCTCAAGGTTCAATTAATGCAGTGAAAATGCTACAACTGATTAGAGTGAAAAGGCTGTTTTTTGTTGGCGACTCAGTTAAAAGAAATCAATGGGAATCCATGTTGTGCTTATTAAGAGGAGCCATCACAGACCCAACATGAGTTTATGAGACTCAAGGGCAGAGAATCACTAAGGAAAAGGGGAAACGAAGATCCTAAGTTGGAATGTTAGGGGTTTAGGGGTGCAAGGAAAAGAGCTATTATTAAGGAAGTGATTTTTTTGAGAAAAGTAAATCAATATTATTAAGGAAGTGATAAGAAGAGCAGATCCAGATATTGTGCTTATACATGAATCAAAGCTGATGGAGTTTGATGGAAGATGGGCTAGAGCTGTTTGGAAGGGATGGGGTATAACTGGGCAATGAGCCCATCTTGGGGAAGCTCAAGAGGAATAGTAACAATGTGGAAAGAAGAAGTCTTGGAGGGAGTGGAAGAGCTGATTGGAAGTTTCACTGTTTCCATTAAATTTAGACAAAAGGAAGATGGATTTGAGTGGGTATTGACAAACACATATGGACCAACTGGGTACAGGGAGAGAAGCGGTTTGTGGGAGGAGTTGGGGGATATTAGAGGACTTTGGGAGGGCCCGTGGTGGAGACTTTAATGTCATTAGATTCACAGAGGAGTCCACCAGTGCAAGGAGAGGAAACAACTGTAGTATGAGGAAATTCAACAGTTTCATTAATAATTTTGAGTTGAAGGAGGCTCCTCTACAAAGTGGCAATTTCACCTGGTCTAATTTACAAACCAATCCGATCTGCTCAAAGTTGGACAGATTTCTATTCACAACAGATTGGGAGGAACACTGGGGAGGGGGTGATTACATCCAGGACATTGCTTAGGATAACACCACATCATTGGCCTATCACTTTAATGAAAGAGGAGATTGGTAATAGAGGTCCCACACCATTCAGATTCGAGATTATGTGGCTGGGTCACACTGGATTTGTTGAGATGGTTAAGACTTGGTGGAATGGAAGTAACTCAAGAGCCAATTGGGAGGGTATTAAATTCCAATTGGAAGTTGAAGGAGTTAAAAGAAAAGATTAAAGAGTGGAATACCCTTCAGTATGGCAGAATTGAGGAAAGAAATCAGTAAGTGATTGGTAAAATTAAGGAGTTGGATGCTAAGGAAAGGGGGGTTTTTTGAGGAGAGGGATAAGCAAGTGAGATGGGAGCTTAGGAAACAACTTGAGGGCATTTTGTATAAAGAAGTTAGTTGGAGGCAAAAGTCCAGGCACAAGTGGGTGAAAGAGGGAGATAGAGACACCAAGTTCTTTCATGCAATAGCAAATGCAAAGAGGAGAAAGAATCTTATTTCCAAATTGGAGGTGGATGGGGTGACACTCACACACCAAGCTGAGATTGCTAGGGCTTTTGTGGAGCATTTTAAGCCAATCTATAGAAGACCATTAAATCAAATGATTTAGTTGGAAGAACTAGACTGGCCCAAACTTTCTGAGAATGCTAAGATGTGGCTTGAAAGAAGCTTTGAGGTGGAGGAAATAAGGGAAGCAATTTTTGCAATGGATAGATCCAAAGCTCTAGGGCCCACCAAGTTAGGTTCAGAAACCATTCCAAGAGGCCCCACCCCTTTCAGATTTGAAAACATGTGTCTAACACACCTAGATTTTGTACAGAAAGTGGAGGGCTGGTGGAGGGAGGATTTAAGGGAGGGGGGGAAGTGGAAAGGAGTGGGATTTCATAAGAAACTAAAAAGATTGAAAGAGAAAATTAAGGAATGGAACAAGGACCATTTCGGGAGAATTGAGGAACAAAAGGTAATTTTGATGTCCAAGATAGAGGAGTTAGATGAGAAGGAAGCCCAAGGAATCTTGGTAGAGGAGGAAAGAGAATTGAAGTTTAGGATTAAGAAAGATTTGGAAGCAGTTTTATTAAGGGAAGAGATCAATTGGAGACAAAAGTCAAGGTGCAAGTAGTTGAAAGAAGGTGATGATAACACAAAATTCTTTCATACTTTGGCAAATGGGAGGAGGAAAAATTTTGTGGCTAGAATGAAGGTAGAAGATGGGCAAGAGATAACAAATCAAGATGAAATTGCCAGGACCTTTGTGGACCACTTCAAAGCAATCTTTAGGAGGCCCTTGGATGATAGATTACGACTGAAAGATTTTTGAGCATGGTTTTCAAACCATCGTTGACTTGGACAATTGGACCCTTCGGCCCAGGAACCGTCCAGGCAATTGGTCCCGTTTTACCCCAAACCCAGTCCTTGGCCAAAAACCATTGAATCGGTCAACAACCCATTGACCTGGGTGGTCAAATTGTTGACCTGTTCAACGGTTTTTGGCTGTTTTTAAATTTTAATTAGTTTTTATTTTTTAAATTTATTTTGTCAAAACCCATCTGTTCAGACTAGACGATCAAACCGTCGACCCAGAAATCGGTGGCTAGAATGGTTCCGGTTCCGGGTCGTTTTTTAAAACATTGATTTTGAGTGGCTCCAAGTGGAGACTGAAGTAGCACAGTGGATGGAGAGGGACTTTGTGGAAGAGGAAATAAGGAAGGCGTTTTTCTCAATGAATAGATCAAAAGCCCCGAGGATATATGGATTTACTATGGCTTTCTATCAAGACTATTTGGACATTGTAAAAGATGATCTTTGTGAGATCTTCAATGAATTTGCAGAGAGGTTTATTGTGAGCTGAGGGGTAAATGTGACCTTCCTTGCCCTTATTCCAAAGAGGACTGATGCTAGGCATCCAAAGGACTTTAGACCCATTAGCCTAGTAACGGGCATCTATAAGATTTTGGCTAAGGTTCTATCTTTAAGATTAAAAGTAGTACTTCCAACCATAATCAGTTAAAATCAGGGGGCCTTTATCCATGGGAGACAAATAACTGATCAAATTCTTATCGCTAATGAATGTGTGGAGGATATGAAAAGATCGAGGAAGAAAGGTTTCGTATGCAAATTGGATATGGAGAAAGCCTATGATTTGGTAGACGGGAATTTTCTTGATGATGTAATGAAGAATTGTGGATTTGGGGAGAGATGGTGCAATTGGATTTTTGGTTCCATTAATTCATGTCACTACTCTCTTTTGATTAATGGGGTTGTGAGATACTTTTTTCTAGCCTGTAAGGGACTACTAGGGCAAGGTGATCTCTTTCACCTTTTTTGTTCACCCTAGTAGCTGATGTGTTTAGTAAAGGGTGGAAGATTGGAAGGATTTGGTCTCAGTGACACATTTGCAATTTGCAGATGATATCATAGTTTTCTGTGAAGGGGGTGAACTAGGTGTGGTGAGGAATTTGAAGGAAATGGTGAGGAAATTTGAGTTAACTTCTAATCTGAAAATTAATCTTGAAAAGAGTTGTGTAGTGGGAATCAACTTGGAGGAAGGGGAACTAAACTTTGTTGCCTACACCTTAGATTGTCCCATAGTTAGCTGGCCCTTGACCTACCTTGGCCTCCCCTTAGGAGCAAACCCTAGAGAAATCAAGTTTTGGAATCCAATTATGGAGAGTTGTGCAAAAAAGTTGCAGCTTGGAAGAGAAGTTATGTGTCTTTGAGAGGAAGAATTACTTTGATTAAATCCGCTCTTGCCAATCTACCAATTTATTTTATGTTAGTACTTAGGCCTCTTTAACTTCTATTCTGATCGACTGCATTTCTCTCATAAGAAATCGAAGGAAGATACGACGATTTTTTCCAGGGAATCCCCAACGAAAAATACACACTATTCCTTCTTTTCTATCGAATCGATCATAACCACTACCTACATTCCACGAAATTGTGCACCACAAATAGGAGCTAATGAACAGACCTGCGATCCCATAGAAAGACATCACGATTCCCTGTGGAAAAAAATTGATTTGCTGAGCCCCAAAAGGAGGCTAAAAAAACTGAGAAGGTAATGAGAGATATCCTATGGGAGTCGGGTGATGGAAAGAAAGATCATTTGATTAAATGGGAGGTTGTGTGTAGAAGTCTACAAGAGGGTGGCTTAGGCATTGGAAATACAGATAAAAAGAACTTGTCTCTATTAGGAAAATGGATTTGGAGATGGTCGGAGGAAAGAGAAAGTTTGTGGCATAAAATAATAGCAAGCATACATGGGAGGTTGGGATGCAAAAGTATCTATCAGGACCACATTGGTCTCTCCATGGAAAGCCATCCATCGCACTTTGCCTTTTCTACTTAGGTTTGTCAGGTATGATGCTTGCTCTGGGGCTTCTGTTAAATTATGGGAGGATACTTGGGTTGGTTGTAGTCCACTGAAGAATCTCTTTCCTACCTCATATTTGGTATCCCTATACAAAAATGAATGTGTGTCTAAATTTATTCTTCCTCCCTTACTCCCTATGGGCCCCAATTGGGACTTTGGCTTTCAGAGAAATCTAAGAGACGGTGAAGTTTCAACTTGTTCGAACCTTTTACAAATACTTCAAAATGTCAGTTTAGACCCTGATAAGCACATTTGGGCCCCCATCCTAAGGGTTCGTTCTATTGTGCCTCTTTGTTTAAGACTTTGTGCATCCCTTCAGACCCATTTCTTACAAAGTAAGAGCTTTTTGTTGGGAAGTAAGAAAAGGCCTAACTCTTGTCTCTCTCCTAATTGGTGCATTCTGTGTAAATCCAATAATGAGAGTTGCTATCACCTACTGATCTCTTGTCCTTTTGTTGCAGAGATTTGGATTTAGTTTTTCTCTTTGTTTGGGTGCAGGTGGACTTCACCATTGGAGGTCAATATGCTATTCAACCCTTCTTTGTTTTCGTGGCCCCAAAAAAGGGGAAGAATAATGTGGAGATGTGTTGGAGCAGTTGTGGTGTGGACAATATGAGAAGAAAGAAATTCTAGGATCTTCTTATGTAAAGAGAGAAGCAAAGAAGTTGTTAGGGATTGTGCAATGGTCAGGGTGGTCCATTGGGTGAGGACTTTGGAGTTGTTCTCCCAAGTCTCTATCAATGATGTTTGGAGGAATTGGGAAGTAATTGCAAAAAGCTATTCAAAAAGGAATGTGTGGAGATGCAATGATCACCTCCAATGGAAGGCTTCGTTAAACTGAATTTCGACAAGAGCAGCCAAGGAAATCCAGGCCTCTCGTGTATAGGAAGGGTATTGAGAGATTCCAAAGGTAAACTTATAGCCTTGTTTTCCACCCCTGTGGGCTTGGGTGACTCTCTCAAAGCAAAGTTGTTGGCAGCACTACAAAGGGTGCAAATAGTCAATGAGTTATAGTTAGCAAATTTGGTGATAGAAGGGGATTCAAAAGTAGTGGTGGGCTAGCTAAAGGACCAGGACTCTATAACTTGGTGCTACATAAATGAAATGAAGAAATTTAAGTGGCTTGCTAGGAATATGAATATCAGGATACAGTGGGTGAGATCTACAAACAGGATGGCTAATGCTTTGGCTAAGCAAGGGGTGAATAAGGAAGTAGTGTTTTGGGCTCCATTGTAATTTTCTTTGCACTTTGCTTTTTTATAGAGAGATAACATCTCGTGCCTCTCTAAGGGATGCTTGTAAAGTCTTATCTTAAAGTCTAATAAAAACTCATCTTATTTATCAAAAAAATAAAAGCTCTAGGGCCGGATGGGTTCACTATGGCCTTTTACTAGGATTGTTGGGAGATACTGAAACCGGATATCCTAAAAGTGTTTCATGAATTTTTTGAAAGGGGGGTAATAAATCCAGGGTTGAATTCCACTTTCATTGTGTTAGTCCCAAAGAAAGATGGAGCAAGTTATCCAAGAGATTTTAGACCTATTATGGAGCAAGTTATCCAAGAGATTTTAGACCCATTAGTTTGGTGAATAGTTTGTATAAAATCATTGCTAAGGTCTTGTCTCAAAGAATTAGAGAGGTGCTTCTGAGCATAATGTGACAAAACCAAGGGGCTTTTGTGGGTAATAGGCAGATCATGAATTAAATTTTAATTGCTAAAGAATGTGTGGAGGATCTAAAGAAAACAAAGAAGAACGGAATTGTGTGTAAACTGGACTTCGAGAAAGCTTATGATATGGTAGATTGGCCTTGTTAATGCAAGTGATGGATTACTTTGGCTTTGGGAAGAAATAGTGCAAATGGATCTTGGGGTGTATGGAGACATGTCATTACTCAATTTTGGTAAATGGAGCTGTTATAGATCATTTTCAGGCTACTAGAGGAATCAAACAAGAGGACCCCCCCCTTTTTCCCTTCCTTTTAACCTTGATTGCAGATGTGTTGGAGAAGTTAATATAGAGGGCAGATTCGAGGAACCTAGTGAAGGGGTGGAGGGTTGGGAAAGATAAAATTCCTATCACTCATCTACAATTTGCTAATGACACAATTCTTTTCTATGAAGAGGAGGATATCAGATGGGTGAGAAATTTGAAGTTGGTAGTTCAAACCTTTGAGAAAATGTCAAACATGAAGGTGAATTTTGACTAGAGCTGTGTGGCATGGATTAATAAGGAGGAGAGTGCAACGATGGAGAGGGCTGAAATGTTAGGGTGAGTGGTATCACAATGGCCTTTGCAGTACTTGGGGATGCCCTTAGGGGATAATCCGAGGAAGAATAGCTTTTGGAACCCAGTAATTGATAGATTCACAAAAATGTTGGCCTCTTGGAAGAAGAACTACCTATCTCTGGGTAGTATAATCACTCTGATAAAGTTCACCTTGTCTAGTTTGCCAGTTTACTATCTTTCTGTTTTCAAGATTATAGAGAAAGTAAGCAAAGTCTTAGAAAAATTAATGAGAGATTTCTTGTGGGAACCAAGGGAGGACAAGAAAGACCATAGGGTGAAGTGGGAAATAGTGTCTAGGAATAGGGCTGATGGAGGATTGGGACTAGGTAACATTCGGAAGAGAAATGAAGCTTTCCTGGGGAAGTGGTTGTGGAGGCTAGCAAGAGAAAGAGACAAGTTGTGCGATAAGGTAATACTGAGCATTCATGGGTTGACAGATGATGGCTGGGACTCTGGGATCTTGGCAAGGGCTACTAGTACCTCTCCTTGGTGATCCATACATGCCATTCTTCCTTTTTTTCTACAACACATCAAGTATGATCTTTGTTCTAGAAACCAGGTGAAATTATGGGAGCATCTTTGGGTGGGTGATGTGCCTTTAAAAGACCAATTTCCCTTCTTTATTCTATCTCTCTCTCCCGATATAAAGGGAAAATTGTGTCTAATTTCTTGGCCCCTTCTGAATCCAACTTCCGTTTTGATTGGGATTTGGGTCTTAGAAGAGGCATTAGGGATTCAAAACTTGGAAATGTTTTGGGGTTAATTCAAGTTTTGAAGGGGGTGATTTTATTCTTTTCAAAAAGGGATAGCAAAATGTGGCTCTTCAGGGGAAATGGTTATGGAGGTTCTCTTTAGAGAAGGAGAAACTACGGGCTAAAATAGTGGCTAGCATTCATGGGCTTGAGGACAATGAATGAGATCTTGGAATTTGGGCAAAGACTACAAGTGCATCACCTTGGAAAGCCATCCATGACTTGTTACCAGTTTTCTCCCCTCTTATCAGGTATGACTTAAACTCATGCAACATAGTTTTTAAGGCACCAAGGCAAGGCTAGGCGACAGGGGGCGCCTTGTCGCCTAGTCGCCTACGCGATGGATTTTTTTTAAGTAAAACCATATATCCTAGGGTAGTTCCTTAGGTTCCATAACCATTAATAATTATCCATAATTTTCATAAGAGAAGTATAAATTTCATGTTTTAAGTTTAGAAAATCAACATTTTATGAGAAGAAAAGGAACAAAGGAAAGAAAATTCAAAAAATACAGGGGCTGAAACCCTACTTTTGTTATAGGAAAAGAAGAAAAGAAAAGGTGGAAGAAGAAGAAGAAGATAAGAAGAAAATCTGTTGATTAGACAAAATTTTAAGTTCTTCCCTTGCCTATTGGTTCAGGTTCTGAAATCTTTGAGGATTCAATCAAGGATCAAAACTTCGATAGATACACCCCATATCGGGTGTATTGTATTATATCTTTGGTGCCCTAATACACATGTTTACAAGTGTTTTCGGGAACCCGCTTTTTAAAATAGCATATATATATAAAACCAATGAAATGAAAAAATAGGGGGAGTATCATTATAAGTACTGATACACCTCTGTCGATACACAGAGGTGTATTGATACTTTGAACCATGGGTTCAATACAACAGCTAGCAATGTTTGTGTTGATTAAACCCTAACAAATAAGAAAATAATAAAAAGAAATTAGTACATGAACACATAAAATGAGTATTCTAGTTTAATAATGCCTATCTTACAATTATAATGTCAAAAAATTAAAAATATAAAAGTATTTTATAACATAGTGCACAAAACTACTTGGCGACTAGGCGAGGCGAGCCTCCAAGGGCACCCTATCACCTAGGGGCTGCCTTGACAACCATGTCAAGCAACCTTATAAAATTTTGGGAACAAACTTGGGTGGGGAATGCCCCTCTGAAGGATCAATTTCCATCCTTATATGCCCTCTCCAACTTGAAAAATGAGCCAATTTCTTCCTTCATTATCCCATCTTCAAACTCCGGGTTTGGGTGGAATTTGGGCTTGAGGAGGGTTGTTAGAGATACAGACCTAAACAACATCCCGAGTCTCCTAGGTCTTCTTGAAAATAGTTTGGACTCCACAAAGGAAGGCACTAGAATTTAGACCCCCACCCCTGCAGGCTCTTTTTCTTGTGCCTCTTTCTTCAAAGTCTTAGCTCAACCAACTAGCCCCCTAGGCCTTCCTCTTTCCCTGCCAAAGAGATATAGTGCAGACCAATTCCTCCTAAGGTTGGTAGTTTTTTATGGGATACGTTTCTAGAAAGAATCAACACTAGTGATCTGATTCAAAAGAAGAGACTCGAGACATTCTTATCCCCTCACAAGTGTATTCTTTGTAAAGTTGATGAGGAGACTAGTTTTCACCTATTGATGTCATGCAAGTTTGCAAAGACTATTTGGAAATGAGCTTCTTCCCTCTTTAGGTGTAGTTGGACCCCTCCATTGAACTTGCAGAGCCTTTTTTCTTCTTTTTTCAAGTGGCATTTCAAAAAGGGTAGGACTATGTGGAGATGCCTAAGGGCCGCGATATGTTAATCTCTATGGGAAGAAAGAAACTCTAGGATCTTCTCTGAAATAGAGAGAAGTGCTGAAAATCTGAGAGATATGATTCATATAAGGGCATTACAGTGGCTGAAATCATTTGAGCTGTTGTTCATAGATTATACAGTGGATGATCTGTTAAGGAAATTGGGAGAGATTGCTAGATGCACCCAAGTCAAAACAGGACTTAGTTTGTCTTGGACCCCTCCCCCCTCTAGCTTTATGAAACTGAACTTTGATGGTAGTAGTAGAGGGAACCCTGAGCATTCAGGGGCTGGGGGTGTGCTTAGGGTTGAAAATGGGAATGTTTCAACCATGTTCTCAGGTCCAATTGGGGTGGGTGATTCTCTTAGAGAGCCAAGATCTATGCAGTTTTGGAAGGTGCCCCAAGAGCAAAGGAAATGAATATAAGAAGACTTGTAGTTGAAGGGGATTCGGAGGTGGTTGTAGGGTGGCCGAATAAAGACAATACTAGGTTAATGGAATTATAGCAATGAAAGGAGAAAGTTTAGGTTGCTAGTTAAAGACATGGAAGCCAAGATCAATTGGGTGAAGAAATCTACTAACTTGTTTGCTGATGGGCAAGGGGTGGCGAGGGAATCTATGTTTTGGGCTCAATTGTAACTCCAATTCCATAGGGGCTCAAGCCTCAATTGGGGGAGATAAGAAAATTTATCTCCTTTGTAATTATTATTTCTGATTGATTAATGGAATGCATTATTGATAAAAAAGGGATAGCAGAATTTGGACTTTATCTCCTTCATGTGTCTTTTCTTGTGCATCTTTCTTTAAGTCTTTGGTGCAACCTACCAATTCAATTGTGCAAACTTTCCCAGTAAAAGAAGTATGGGGTAAATCGAATGCAACCTCCTTCTAAAATTTTGACATGTGAAACAGCATTGTGATCATTAGTACAATGTGGAATGTGGAATGTGGTATTAAATTTGATCTTCTGTAGTGATCTTGGAAAGTAAAACATGCGCAGGATAGCTTCCCTCCTTCACAAGAGAAAGGGCTACTCCCACATGCATGGATCATACATAAGAAACTAAGGAACCCATTAATCACTTATTCATCCAGTGGTGCAAGTAGAGCAATGTGAAGTTGTGAACTTGTATCTTTACAGTCATGGATATATGTAGTTGGCTTCCCATAAATATTTCTAATGTCTTTGACTTAATATCAAGTAGCAACATATTAGAATCATGTGTTATGGTTTCAGTTTACTCACAGTTTCAGGATCAGTAATTAATCCATTCCAATCCTTTGGGCTCACGTACTTTCCAACTCTTTCAATAGGTGATACATTTGGCATTCCCAGGGAAACGATCTGTTAGAATGAAGAAGAAGAAGAAAAAATGAAGGAATCGTATATTTATAATGTTATTGGGAAAGAAAGGGTCTTCAAATTAAAATAGAAGATTTTCGTCTTTTGTACCATCTACCTCGTTCTTCACCTTGACCCTCACATGGTCCCATCGGAAGGGTGAATCTTCCCCTGCTCCAAGAGGGGAACTGCTAGTGTGTCCATGATGGAGAGCTTCATCTTCAGGACTCACAGGTGACTCCACCTGTCTTAGGCCACTGAGGCGACTATCAGATTGAATGAATCCAAGAACCTTTTCCACTGCTTCACGTGTCCCACATATGCTCCCATTGATTCCTTCAGGGGCAAGGATAATGCCACCTGAAACACGCTGAACAGGATGAGCATAGTGAGGACAGATGCATTGAATAAAAAAAATCCAGAACAGTAAAATAGAAAATAATGACTCCCTGGACTAATAAGTCTTCCCAGATCACACGTACCACTTCCACTTTGATGCATAAACCCCAATATAGTTGTTGTAAGTTACATAGTAGTTTAGGACATCTAAAGTAGCAGAATACCATTTAATGTTACATGTTGACACTAAGTGAGAGTTTGAGATGTGAAGTGGAGAATGGGGATAGTAATTCGTGTAAGATAAGACTTCCTAAAAGGAAAAGTATGAAGTCAGGCATCTGAATAAAAAGAAGAAAAATAATTTTTTTTGAGAAAAGTTAATCAAAAAATTGATTTGAATCTTTTAAAGAACACTATCAATTAAAGAAAAAAAAAAGAAGAAAAAATAATATTAGCTCAGCCTATTTGAACTTGTTTGGTTTCATATTAACAGAAAAAGAAACTAAACCTTTCAAAGCTTCATGCTTGCAATGTGACATCCTTGTGATTCAAAGCATAAGCATAAAGCATCTAAGGCAGATCACTTAATTTACTTCACGTTTCTTCCAGGACGGTAATGCAGTTGGCAGCATGTTCAATTATAATACCAACAATATTGACTAAGAAACCCCGATAAATTAATATGTTTAAACTTTTAACATCAAGTTAAAACTGATTGAAAAAAAGGGTTGAGTAAAATTGAGTCCAGTCCATAACCAATTCACCATGAAATATATAGTAACAATACAACTTTATAATAGTGCAAAGTGCCATTTTACACCGTGATCAACTCTATGGCAAGTGGCAACCACGGCCTGCAATCAAATATCAAAGTATCACTTAGTGTTTTTCATAGACTAAAAAGAATAAGAATGAGTAGAAGTTTATACAAGCAGAACGGCGTCCCAAACAATGCGTGACTGATGAAAAAAGATGAAGCCTACCTTTCAAAAGTTTTATCGATACGCTGCTAATTGATCTCCATGCCTAAACTCGCTTCTCTAACTCAAGGACAAGCCAAGCCTTCCCACATTTTCCAGTTTTCAATCAAAACATGAAGATTTCATTAAGAAGAAATCGGGAGAAAAGGATACAGCCTTAGGCCTGAGACAGACCAAGGCAAACCCATTCAATGGCTCAATCTCTTTTGAACATGAATTCATGGAAGCCCATCTTAAAATGCGCAATATCAGGTGGCAAAATACATGGGTTTAGTGAGATTAAACCATAGGATTTGCAGAATATAGAAATAAATAATTGCTTTTCTTTCAGTTTTTTTTTTTTTTTGAAAAACGCCCGAAGGAAAATATATTCAACTAAAAGTCTCAGTTACATCACTGTTTACAACAGGAATTGAAGGCATTGAAATGAAACGGGTAGGTTAGCGTTAGCTTTTAAATCGAGATTCGAAATCATACAGATAGATCTTAACTAATAGAAAATAAGAAATAAATAAAGTAAAATGGGCATAAGAAACTTACCAATTCCTCGCAGAGCTCCTTCAGGGGCTTGCGCATGTCTGCATGGTCTGGGAAATCTGCAAACTTGTAAAACGAGACCACAACGAGAGATTGTTGAGTTAAATGTTCCGTTTCAGAATCTGGGTTTCTTAACTCAGGAGTGGCCGAAACGGATAAAGAAGCACTACGGCTGGGAACAGTGGATAAGCAGTTGGAGACTGCGGTGCTAATATGGAGGTTGTGTGGAGCTGGGTTGGAAGTGTGTATGTTGGAGAAGAGAGGAGGAAGATGAGCAAACGAGTGGTCATCGGAATTAGTTCTCGTGGTGCGAGAAAAAGTAGCGTTAGGGTTAGGGTTGAGGTTTGTAGAGGAACAGTAGTATGGTAGCATCCTCAATGTTAACACCGAAGCCGCTCTGCACCTGATGAGCAATGGAGGGGATTGCAGCATCTATTCTTTTCTCTCTTTCTTGCTCTCGCTCTCGCTCCTTTGCTTGCTCCCTCGCTTCACAACACATTGCCGTAGATCGCGTTTGATTAGAATCATTTAGGCGGCTAAATGTGTTTGCTTAGTAGAGTAATCTGCATTTAAAAGATCCCAATCCGACCGTAGAGGAGTGGGAACTATCCTGTCAAATTGGATAAACGAACCGAAAACGTTAAACCTATGGGCTCATCTCATCGAAAATCAAAAACAATCCTGTGGGTACGCCGTTGGCTCTTTTTGTTTTTTACGAGAAAACCAGAGGTGTTACACAAGTTTGGGGTAGCAGTAGCACGACTAATTGGGTCGGCTCAGTACGGCCCACGGCCCAAGCCTGTGCGGGTGGGCCGAGCGGGCTGTAGGCCGTGTCATGGCCTGGGCCACATATCAGGCATTGGGCGTGGGTCAAATCGAATCAGACTGTTTTTTTTATTTTTTATTTTATTATTAAGTAAAATTAAAATATTTAACTTTTCTTTGGGAACTATTTGAATAAATAAGAAATCTAACCGTTGAGTTGGGCCTATTTGTTTTTTATTCTTATTTTAAGCTATTTAGTTAGGAAGTTGTTGGGTTTTAGGCTCATTGGTTTATGTTTTTAAGTTGTGACTGTTCAACTACATTAGTAGTCGCCCTATTAAGGGCATCCTTGTAATATTTCATCCTTTGAGTTAAGTATAAATATAATGAGGGGTTGGCGGTTAGGGTTAATTTAGAATCCTTGTTAACTTCCTACTCTTTTCTCCCTCTATTTTCTTCTCTACTACTGAAATCTTTATCTTCCTCCTCTTTTCCTTTCACAAGAAATTCAATTAAATCTACAATCAGTGATTTTTACTTAGTTCCTTGAGTTGTTTCTTCAAGCAGCCCTATATCGGCCGACTGCATGGTGATTTAAGAAGCTGATCGAAGCTCTCAGGTAAGCCAGTTTTTGGATTTTTTGGTGGATTTGTGTGCCCTGTAACTAGTATAGGGTTTTTCATCAAAATCATAAAAAAATGGAGAAAGGGGAAAAGTCTTGTTTTTGTTGGACTATTCTAGAGAGAGCGGTTGTCTCTTCTCCCGTCCCACAGAAAATGAATCTTTTGTGGGAAGACAGTCTAGGACACCAGAAAGGTGTTGTTGGTTCCAGAAGTGTTTCGTTTGATCTTGTTACATATTTCAGTTATTTTCTTTACATTTTTTGAGAAGCATGAAGGATCACGGAGTTGAAAATAAGATCAGAAGAGAAATGGGACCAGTAGGAGGAGGTGTTGGAGACCTTTTCGGGACTATGACCATTACTTCAGTTAGGTTAGATGGTGCAAATTACTTAGAATGGTCACAATCTGCAAATATGGCCATTGGTGCTCGTGGGAAATTAGGGTATATCACTAGTGAGGAAGTGAAACCTGAAACTAGCAACTCTCGATGGGTACAGGAGAATTTTTTATGCGCAAATACAGCTAAGGAAATATGGAATGGGGTTGCAGAAACCTATTCACAAAGGGAGAATGTTACTAGGGCTTATTAGTTGAGAAATCAGGTTATTTATACAAGGCAGGGAGATAGACCTATTGCAACCTATTTTTCAGCCCTTAAAACCCTGTGACAGGAGATTGACCATTTAGAGACATTTGCTTGGGAAACCACTAAGAATGCAGCTACCTATCAGAAACATTTAGAGAAATATAGGGTGTTTGAATTTCTGTTGGCCTTAATCCTGAGTATGATATTGCAAGACAACATCTTCTTTCTAGGGACAGTGTTACCCTCTCCCAGGCATATGCCTTTGTGTTAGGGGAGGAGAGTAGGAGAGATGTGATGATGAAAAATCCTGCTTCTGATCAGTCTGTCATGGTGAGTACTGTGAAACCTAAACAAAGTGGAGATCGGGGTGGCAGTGAAATCAAGAAAGAAGATAAAAGAGATTTGATATGTGACTATTGTAAGAAGCCTAACACAAGAGATACTTGTTGGAAGCTTCACCCACATCTTGTGCCGACTAGATAGAAAAATAAGAAGGGAAATGCACACATGGCAGTTACTGGTGGCATTCCGGTCCCCCCTACTACAGCTGCTGCAGTAAGGGCCGAACTTGAGAGGTATGAGCAGCTTTTGAACCAGCGGGATAACCAGTTCCAGTCCAGCAGTAAGCGTACAACAAGGTATAGGTGGCACTGGTGGAGTCCACTCTACTGCCTTTGCTCACACAAGTAGTTCACACGTCACTGCAAATTATGTTTCTACTTCAGGTAAGGAGGGGACTCCTTGGATTATAGATTCTGGAGCCTCAGAGCACATGACCCATAGCTCTACTATTTTTTCTTCTTACTAGCTCTATTATAGCAGAGATAAGGTCTCCACAGCTGATGGATCCCATGTTCCTATTGCGGGGAAGGGATCTATCAAGATTAGTGATTTTATTTCTCTACCCTCAGTCCTTTATGTTCCTAGATTGAGCACTAATTTGTTATTTGTTAGTAGTTTGATTAAGAACCTGAACTACTCAGTAATTTTTCTCCTAGTCATTGTATTTTGCAGGATTTGGATTCAAAGAGGACGATTGGGAGTGGTCGTGAAGTGAACGGGATCTACCTCCTGGATGTTCTTCTTCCTCATTAGAGTCTTCATGTCAGCAGGGATAGTGAGTCAGGGTCTGTAGGTCAAGTTATGCTTTGGCATAATCATTTGGGCCATTTACCTTTTTCTTCTTTGGGTTTTTTGTTTCCAAAACTTTTTTAGTCTGTTAGTTTGTCAAGTCTGGAGTGTGAAGGTTGTCAACTTGGAAAGCATTGTAGGCATTCATTTAAACCTAGTAATAAAAGGTGTTATTCTTCTTTTGATGTTATTCATTCGGATGTATGGGGACCTTACCATGTTCCTTCTATGGGAGGCTATCAATATTTTCTCTTATTTGTGAATGATTTTTCACGATACTCTTGGGTTTACCTGATGAGATCCCGCGATGAAAGACCATCATTGGTGAAACAATTTCATCAGATGGTGCTAACACAGTTTGGAACAAGAATAAAGGTGTTCAGATCAGACAATGCTAGGGAATATTTTGAAAAGTACCTTGCTTCATATCTATTAGAACATGGTGTTATCCATCAGAGCAATTGTCCCTATAGTCCACAACAGAATGGTGTTGCAAAAAGGAAGAACAGACACATTGTTGAGATTGCAAGAAGCATGATGAGTACATCTACAGTTCCAGTTCAGTTTTGGGGTGATGTAGTTCTCGTAGCAATATATCTGATTAACAGGGTGCCCTCTCGTATACTTGAATTCAACACCTCATTCAGTTTCCTTTTTCCTGAGGGGGAGATGTTTCATATTCCTCTCAAGATGTTTGGGTGTGTCTACTTTGCACATGTCCTTGGTCCTCACCACTCAAAGCTTGATCCCAAGGCAAAGAAGTGTGTCTTCCATGGATATGCAGAAAATCAGAAAGGGTACATGATCTAGTCTCTAGGAGCCGGTATGTTAACAATGGATGTCACCTTTTTTGAATCCACATACTTCTTTTCAAGGAATCCTCAGGGGGAGTGTTTTGGGGAAGTGAGTCAGTAGTCTATTCCTGTCCTAGTTCCAATCCCTGTGTCTACTCTTGTGCTTGACCATCTTGTGTCACCTACCTTACCACCTCCTTTGCATCCTACTTCTCAGCATTACTTACGACAGAGACTTCACAAGGATGTTGATTCCACTGCAGCAGAACTCACATCACTTCCTGTCGATTCCTTGGAGACTCCAGATTCGGCTGACATGGATTCAGGTATTCCTCTTGGTCCCACTACAGTTTCAATTCCCATTGATTCTACTAACCCTGTTACATAAAACCTTGATCTTCCTATTGCTCTCAGAAAATGGAAGAGAAAGTGTACTGCTCATTGTATTTTACAGTACTTATCCTATAGTGGACTTTCTCCTTCCTACCGTGTTTTTTTTTCCTCCCTTGACTCAGTGTCTATACCCAAGGGTGTTAGTGAGGCTCTATCCAAACCTGAGTGGAAGACAACTATGCAGAAGGAGATGACAACTTTGATTAAGAATCAGATATGGGACATTGTGGATCTACCAGAAGGCAAAGAGACAATTGGATGCAGATGGATTTACATGGTAAAATATAAGGCGGATGAAAGTATAGAAAGGTACAAGGCAAGACTTGTTGCAAAAAGGTACACACAGACCTATGGTGTTGATTACTTAGAGACCTTTGCACCGGTTGCAAAGATGACATATGTTCGGATACTTATTTCTCTTGCTGCCTCATACTCTTGGCCCTTATTTAAACTTGATGTGAATAATGCTTTCCTAAATGAGGATCTTCAAGAGGAAGTGTATATGAATCTTCCTACTGGCTTTTACAGTGATACTGAAAAGGGAAAGGTATGTAGGCTTAAGAAATCACTTTATGGCTTGAAACAATCTCCCAGAGCATGGTTTGACAAATTCGGAAAGGCCTTGATTGCTTTTGAATACACTTAGACTCAATCTGATCATACCTTGTTTGTGAAGAGGAGGGGACCTTTGGTGTCAGTCCTAATTGTTTATGTGGATGATATTATTGTCACAGAGAATGACCTAAGTGAGATTGATTGTTTGAAAAGGAATCTACATAAATAATTTGAAATTAAGGATCTTAGAGAACTGAGATACTTCATTGGCATTGAAGTTGCAAGATCAAAACATTAAATTTTTATCTCTCAAAGGAAGTATGTCTTGGATCTTCTTCAAAAGATAGGGAAGGTTGGAACAAATGCAATCAATACCCCTATTGATCAGAACCATAGAATCAATGCATCAGAAGGTGAACCAGTAAAGGACATTGGGAGATATCAGAGACTTGTGGGTCGGCTGCTATACTTGTGTATGACAAGACCAGACATTTCCTATGCAGTAAGTGTGGTAAGTCAATACATGCATGCTCCACGAGTCCATCATTGAGAGGCAGTTGACATGATTCTTGCTTATTTAAAGGGACACCCGGGAAGAGGCATATTGTTTACTGATCATGGACAGTTGAAACTAGAGGCTTATACAAATGCAGATTGGGCAAGATGCCTTGATGACAGGAAATCAACTTCAGGAGTGTGCACCCTTGTTGGGGGTAACCTTGTCTCGTGGAAAAATAAGAAACAAACAGTGGTGGCAAGATCAAGTGTTGAAGCTGAATACAGGGCCATGGCACATGGAGTTTCAAAACTTTTCTGGATCTGTTCCCTATTAGAAGAAATTGGTGTACAGACAGAATAACCTATGATGTTATACTGTGATAACCAGGCAACAATTAACATTGCCCATAACCCAATCCAGCATGACCGAACTAAGCACATTGAAGTGGATATACATTTTATTAGAGAAAGAGTAACTTTTGGAGAAGTTTGTTTCCCATACATTGCTTATGATCTGCAACTCGCGAATGTTCTCACAAAAGGTGTTGCAAAGAACAAGCTGAAGCATGATCTACGCAAGTTGGGAATGTGTGACATTTACTCCCAACTTGAGGGGGAGTGTTGAGTTGGACCTATTTGTTTTTTATTCTTATTTTAAGCTATTTAGTTAGGAAGTTGTTGGGCTTTAGGCCCATTAGTTTATTTTTTAAGTTGTGACTGTTCAACTACATTAGTAGCCGCCCTATTAAGGGCATCCTTGTAATATCTCATCCTTTGAGTTAAGTATAAATATAATGAGGGGGGTTGGCGGTTAGGGTTAATTTAGAATCCTGGTTGACTTACTACTCTTTTCTCCCTCTCTTTTCTTCTCTACTACTGAAATCTTTATCTTTCCCCACTTTTCTTTTCACAAGAAATTCAACTAAATCTACAATAAGTGATTTCTACTCTAACAAAGAAATGAAAAAAATATTTAACCAAATAAGAAGTCAAAGAGACAGTGACTCAAAAGTGAATAACAAATTGTAAGAAAAATAAGAATTTTATTTATTTAAATTTGAATGATACAAAGCATACAATGGTTGGATGAATGAAATATGAAAATTGAAAAATGGAATAAATTAATAAAATATAAAAATACAATATAATTACAATTTGAAAATAAAAAATTACATTATTGAAAAAATACCAAATAATTTAAATAGAATTAAAACAAAATTTACAATAATTTGAAAAAATGCTATACAACTATTGAGTATACAAAAAATATTGACTTCATCATTTTATTCTATTGTTCATGACTTTGATCATTGTAGGAATTGAAAATGGTGGAGGATAGGGCTATTTATAAGAATTGAAAATAATTTAATTGCCCAAAATACCCTAACAACAAGCCATTTTTTAATTGTTGAGAGGGATATTTTTGGTCATTATAAAGTTATTTATCACTTTATCCAAAATGCCCCACAAACTATTTGTTATATAGTTGTTGGGGGGCATTTGTGTCATTCTTTCTCCCCCAAAACCAAAATACATAAATACCCCCCTATATAGCTATTTATAGTTGTTGGGATATTTCTATAAAAAAGAAAATCCCAAAAAGATAAAAATAGTCTTTGGGGACCCCCTAATGGCTAGTTCATCGGGCAGGCTGAGCATGGCTCGCTACGAGCCATGCCAGCACATGGACCGTGAGCGGCACAACACGTACAACCGTATCATGCCATGCCGGACCGTGGACCTAGAACCCCAGGCCCAACACGACCCGGACCATCGTATCGGGCATGGCACAACCCATGTGTTGTCATACCGGTCCAAATTCAAGCCAAGTTGTACTGGGCCACGGACGACACAACCCGATTTGCACTTCTACATAACGACCCCAAGAATCACAAAATCAAATAAATTATAAATCCCAAGGGGAGAGGAAAGGTGCAAAGAGACAACACTAGATGGAAGAAAGCGAGTCAAATTTGGATTTGCTTCCCCATAAGCATGCTTGTATGTGTGACACGCTTCCTCAGCTTCTCTTTGATGAGGAGACACTCCGTCCTGATATTCCTCATTATCCAAGGGGGGGATTGACCTTTAAGGCGTCTCCTTCAATTATGATCTCGCAGTCCTTGAAATTGCACCCGAAATTATGTGCTTCCCACGCCGCCCAAACTTCTACTTCATTGATAGTCGATGTCCCCAAAGAATATCTTTTAGCGTCCACGAGGAGAATCCACATAATAAAATTTTTTTTGAATGAATATACACTTTTTCTTTCAAATTAGTGTTTTGTGAATTTCTGCCCACCAAACCAGTAGGTCTAAATTAAGGTCATCAAGTTGATTAAGTTCCAAATCTGTCGAGAATAAATATAACCCCTAAAAAATATGATTAATATGTTCATCCTCACTGCATCTGTTACAAGACTCATCAATATTACAACTCCTCTTTCCTCTTTCGAAGGAGGTCCTTTGAAGGAAGTTTCTTGTTCAATAATAAGAAAAGGAAACCTTTGAGCTTTGGAGGACATTTTAATCGCCAAATCAGACTATTCCATTTCATCGCACTACTCCTAAATGCAGGAAGCCCACATTTCAACTTATAGGCTGATTTCATGCTAAAATTACCATATCGGTTTTGGCTCCATATCAGATGGTCTTCCCTTGGCTCTGATGGGATGAATATACATTTGATTCTATTCCAAATTTATGTGGGGACCAAACTACGAATTTTATTCTCCCTCAACACCCCTCTATCATGATCAATGAAGTCGCACACATGAGCTGAATCTTCCTCACCTAGTTCAGGATTCACGATTACAACAAGGGATTCTTCACATGCCCACCTATCAGTCCATAAACTAATGGACTTACCATCACCTACCTCCCATCTTACCCCTTTTATTAATAGATCTCTGGCATTTAAGATGCCTCTCCATGTCTAAGAAATCCCCTTCTTAGCCTTGACTTCTCATAAATTTCTATTTCTTAAATTTTTACCCTTCACCGCTTTAACCCATAGGTTTTCTTCTTCCCTTAGGATTCTCCAGCCCAATTTTGCAAGGCAGGCTTCATTCGCCCACTTAAGATTTTTCAAACCCAACCCACCTCCCGACTTTGGGGAGCAAACTTTGTTCCTTTTCATTAAATGTAGGGGCTTTCTACTTTCAGAGTTATTCCAGAGGAATTTTTTATTTTTGAGCTTTTTCAATATCCATAATCGTAGTTAGAGGAATTATGAAGGACCTCATAATATATTGAGGCATCATAGAGGGTTATTGAATTTCGGAGAGTTAAGTTTTTATACAAAAGTGCTTTTTTAATGCTAAAAGGATATATTTTCGTAATGTTCATATTTTCTTCGTTTTAATATATTTTTATAATTTTTTATATGTTTTACTTTTTATTTATATAATTTTTAATATTTCATTCGGTTTGGGTTGGATCCAATCCATTCTATTTACATTTTAATGTATTGGATTGAATTGGATTTGGACAGCATTAAGTCCAGTCCATTTGTAAGTGGACTCACATTGGACTGGATCAGATTGTACCAAATCCAGTCCAATTGACACCTCTACTCCCATTCAGCATTCAAGGCTTGCTTTACTTGGAGTTTATAACCTGCTGCTGCTACTACTTTGTTACTCCCTACACCAAAACATATGAATTAGTTGTCCGATTCAATGATGACATAAATGAACCATCAATGTACAAGTAAAATTGGGATTTTTCTATTTGTGGAATACTCTGCAGGAGAGATATGTAGAGAGGTAATTTCTATTGAATTTAGACAAATATGGGATATGGGAATATATTTTCCATGCAACATCTTGGTTCTTGCATCCCATATTACTAGTCTAAGTGCAACCATAACTTTTTGGGAAAAAAAAAAAGAAGCATATACTGAGTTTGCAGGGGAACTTTGCAGGTTGAATCCCACTTGTAATCTAAGCCCAAAAAATTGCGTTTTCACGGCCCATTCCGTCTTGAGGCCCACGGAATCATTCTTGGGCTATAAGTTTTAGGCCTGATTTTATTTTATTTTTTATAGGTCAGGCTTGGAATTTTTAAATAAGCCTAATCTGAGCCCGAGCCCAATCAATAATATTACAAATAACAAAAAATATATTAATAGCAGGTATTAGATATCAACTATATTACTATTCTTTTGATGTATAAAATGCATGATTGGGCAGGGATAAATTAAAAATTAAAACATAGAACTAAGATATTGTACAACATACACACGGGGCTTTTTAACTTTAAATTGGAGCTGAACTCAGGCTTAAGCCTTTATATTAATAAGTGGTAAAGCCTGGTCGGAGCCCAGCCTGTGAGCAAATCTACTCCCCATTCCTAATCCCAAGTCAACTATGATTTTATGTGTGTTGAATGAGTTCATATTTCATCCATTAGGATTAGGATGACTCGATTCATCATCTTCAATTTCTTATCATTCTTGTGTTGCAGGTTGGGCCGCACCAACATTTGATTAAAGTGGATAGGTGAAACAGTTGAGAAGTGAAATTGATTACATTGGAAAAGATGGTTCAGCAAACAGGGAAAGGATGAGATGACTGACGAATCCCACCTATCACTTCCCAACACCTACACGTGTGTTAGTCTTATACCTTCACATATTACTATTGTTCACATTTTTCATTTATTATAAAAACAGGTCAATTCCCCTAATGCCGCCGTTTGGTTTTGAGTTTGAGCGCCTAATCTGTTATTTCTGCATACTACGGTTTGCCGTTCTCCCGACCCCCGACTCCATCGCCTTTGTGTTCATATATCAGCCATTGTATTTGTACACTCTTCTTTGGGAGTAGTTACAAGTAGGGTATGTATTGGTGAAGAAGGTCTGATACCAAGCGCCAGCTAAGCAAATCAAGTAGTTCATTCTCGAGTGGCTCAGGGGCAGGCTGTTAGTAATTTGTAATGGTGGATGAAGAAAACGTTTTAAAAACTGTCCCGGAACAGCAACACCTTTGGCCACCGGTTTTTTCGGATCACTGGTTTGATCATTCAGTTCAAATGGATATCCCGTTATGATTTACAAAAAAAATTAGAATAAAAAAATGGCCAAAACCATTGTTCAGGTCGACAGGTTGAATACTCAGTTTATCGGATCATTGACCAAGTTAATGGTTTTTGTCCCACGAACAGTTTTAGGGTGAAGGGGAACCAATTTCCTGAATCGCTTCAAGGTTAAATGGTCCAACTGTCTGAATCAACAACGGTTCAAAAATTGATATTAATTGACCAAGCTTAGTTCGGACAGGTTAGCCTGCCCTACGTGAGCTTGGTCAATTAATGACTTTCTGTTTTGGCCATATTGGCCATATCAGATGCCCCCCCCCTTCCCCCTTTCGAGGATGAGGTACCGTCCAAATTGGCTCGTCTAAGGGAAGTAACAGTTTGATTACTTGTGTCTCTAAGCCGATAGGTTAGCTTTGCCCCGTGTTTGTTGAGTTAGCATGGTTTGGCCATTGCCTCAGGTTAGTTTTGCCATCACTTAGGCTTAGCAAGGGAGTTTGCTAGTCAGGTTGATGATTTCCATAGAAGACGTCATTTTGTTGATGTTGAAATCGGCCACAAGGGTGCAAATGGAAAGTTGTTACAATAGGTAGAGGTGGATTCAATTTGAGTCGAGCTGAATACTTGACTATTCGAGCTCAACTCGTTGAAACTGTTTTAGGCTCGGGCTTGATTTGAGTTAGAGACTTGAACTTGATCTCGACTTGGTTCAAAGCTCGCAAGTTTGAGCTCGACTCGGCTCGATCTCAATTGCAAGTCAAGTTCTTTTCTAAAAAATAAAAATTATACATATAAAAATAAAAAAATACATATAAAATGTTTTTATTTTACATACAAAAAATAAGAATAATAAAAATCATTTACTATTGTACATAAAAAATAAAAATATTATTATGTATAATAAAAATTATTTATTTTATATATGTATGTATGTATGTATAATATTATTATTATGTGTGTGTGTGTGAATGAAGCCTCATGAGCCGAGCTTCACTTGGCTCGAGCTCGATTCGATTAGCAAACGAGCCTAGATATCAAGCTTGAGCTCGGCTCGAAGTTTGGCTTAAACCGAGCCAAGCTCAAATAGCTCGTGAGAAGCTCGGCTCGTGGCCACCTCTAACAGTAGGGTATCACGTTGGCTACTAAGCAAAGCTTGCAATTAGAAAAGATGTACACAACATAACAATACATTATGCTACTATGCACAAGACATGCTGGACACCTCAACACACTTCCAACCGAGCTCTCCAACTCTCATGGAGTTCTCTAGTTCTCTCTTCTTCATCGAGCTCTCCAACTCTCATGGAGTTCTCCAGTTCTCTCTTCCTCATCGAGCTCTCCAACTCTCATGGAGTTCTCCATCACTCTCTCATCGAGATCTCTCTCTCTCTCTCTTTCACACACACACACAAAGATCTCAAGCTCTCCCTCATCGAGCTCTCTAGCTCTTTCACCAAGCTATCTAGTCTCTCTCCGTGTTCTCACCTCATCTCACTAAGGGGTGTTCTGTAGTGTGTATGAGAAATTGGTGGGTGTGGAATAGTCCACACCACACCTTGTGGTAAGGATCAATCCGCACCACACCACAATCCACACCTGTTCTGAACTGTGGACAAACTATGTGGATTGGACAAGTCCACACCCACAGTGTTGTTTTGTAGGCGTGGTGTGGCCTAGTTCATACCACACTTTTTAATTAAATGTATCTCATGTACATTTTATGAATGATCTACACAGTTGATCATAAATGTATAATTTTTGCATTTTATATGATAAATATATTGAAAAAAGGCATCGATAAATTAATATTAACCAACAAATATTAATTTTAATAAAATGATAGTAAAATAATTAAAAAGTAAAAGGACTTGTTTGTAAAAAAATTGACCAAGTTTGGTCAATTGAAAATTTCAGTTATGTTTTATAAATAATAGCAATTTGAGTGAGCAGGAGGAAATATGAAGTTTATAGGACAAAATTACCCTTTGTTAAAAACAAAATCCACCGAATCCAAAGAGCATTCATGTTTTATTCGTTTGACTCCATCCATTCAAATTGTGGTTGATTGGAAGCATCTCCAAGTTCGAGTTTGACTCCGTCCATTCAAAATGCGGCTGGCTGAAATCATCAACTCCATCCATTCAAACAACTTTAGAATGGGATGCATTGATTCCATTTGGTGGGAAGCATCAACTCGATTGATTCAAACTGTGGCTGGTTGGAAAGACTCCATCTTCAAAGCAATATCTCTCATAGTTTGAGTTCGAGTGATTTGGAGTCCCATTCTTCATCCAAGTGCGAGTTCAAGTGATTTGGGATCCCATTCTTCATCCAAGTTCGAGTTTGAAATTACTATTTGGTTGTTTGTCTTCTCGCAAACTTCAGAGTTAGCAAGAAAAAGGTTTCTTCTTCTAACCTCGATTTAGGGTCTCTTTCCCTTTATTTTTTTTCTTGTTTCTTGTTTCTCCAACTCTTTTTAACTGGTTTGGGGAGATTTTACATATTTTATTTTTTGTTTGTTGTTTCTTCGTATTTGTATTTCATTGTTTAAGTAATTAATGTGATTCTTTGGTCAAATTCTGATTGTGTATTCTTTTGTTTAAAGAATGAAAAAAATCCCTTCCTCTCAAAATGTAAGTAAATGATGGTTTAGTTGAGTATTTGCAAAATGTAAGTAAAAGAAATAAGACTTAGAAGTCAATAGAAAGTTGGAAATGAATGGTTGCCAAAATTATATAAATGGCAACAATATGATGATTTGAATGCTGAAGAAACTACAATTTCTTTTGACCAAAATATTAGTATATAATATAGCTCATAAAATGAGTTAATATACATAGGACTCTAGAACCTTAATTATATAAATGGCAACCATATGATGATTTGTATGCTAAAGAAGTTCCAGTAGAGGCACTAGAGGCAAAGGTTTATGGTCGTGCACAAACATGGCTTGTGTGCTTTAACATCGTGGAATGACACATATCCAATAGATACATGATGCAATTTGGTTGTCTAAGTCTATAAATATGAGAATCATACAGAACCAAGAGGTTCATTGAGTTCTAAATGGTTTCGATGGTGTAAGTACCTATAGGGGATAGATGTTCAAAACTATAATTTATGTATCAAAATTGCAAACGATTATCTGGTTTTTTTAGTGCCGGATGGTTTCTAAGTCTGTAAATATACAAGAATCATACAGAATAAAGAGGTTTAGTGGGTTGTAAATGATTTTGATGGTGTAATTATGATGCAGAGGGATAGATGTTTGCAACTATAATTTATGTTTCAAAAAGCATTCAAAAAAATTCTGTTTAAAAATTGCAAATAATAATCCGATCTGTGTAATGCCAAATGGTATCAAACTCTATAAAAAACTATCTGATTTGTGTAATGCCAAATGGTTTCCAACTCTATAATAAACCAACCGGTCTTCTCCATGCTGGATGGTTTATACACTTGTGAGAATTATATACTATTTTATGGAATGTTGGGCCTTAGATGATTTTGAGGGTGTAAATACTATTTTATCACATGAGGGGCTGAAATTTACAATTGCAATAAACCATCCGGTTTGTGTAATGCCAGATGATTTCTAATTCTATAAAATACTATCTAGTATGTGTAATGCTGGATGTAGACCTGTTCATGGGCCGGGTAGCCCAATGGCCCGGCCCGCACCCGGTCGGGCTTGCTCATGTAATTAGGCCTGACCTCAGGTCTAACACAGTAAGCCTGACTGTGTTTCGGGCCGGGCTCGGGATTTGTCAAAAAAGCCTGGCCCGAGCCCGGCCCGACCCGACTCAATATTATATAATATATAAAATACATATTATGTATTTTATATATTATATAAAATATATAAATAATATAATATTTATTGAAATATATATATATTTATAATTTAATATATACATTTTTTTTATTTTTTTCTTTATAATCTCTCTCTCTCTCTCTCTATCTCTATTCAGCCGCTTCAGCAATAGTAACAGCATGGGCTAAATTTCGGGCTCGGGCTTTGGCCTTAGAAAAATTTGTTAATATAGAGTGAAAGCACGGCCCAGCCCATAAACAGGTCTAGCTGGATGCTTTCCAATTTTGTAAAACACTATCCAGTCTGTTTGATGTCAGATGGTTTCTAACTTTGTAATAAACCATCTAGTTTGTGTAATGTCGGATAGTTTCCAACTCTATAATAAACCATCTGGTCTTCCCCATGCTGGATTATGCCTAAATCTGTTAAACACCACCTATGTTGCTCCATACTATATAGTCTAGGCACAAAACCTGTTCTTGTTGTTAATCATATAAGTAGATATGTAGTTTGAGTATTAATCATAGAGATAAACATTATGAACTTTATTCAATTGTCTTGCTATTTTAGCCAATCTGGCATTATCATTAAAAAAATATTATTTTATTGATAAAATATTAAAATATTAAAATTATTATTTTAAAGTATAAAAATTAAAATGAAAGAAAAGTATGTATAAGATATATATTGTATCAAAGTAGAGTGTGGAAATACTATGAATTGGCTAAATCCATGAGATATATGTGTGACTGGGATTTTGGACCGTGAGCGGGGATGGTCTATGATATAGTATGGATTGGTTCCATCCACAACCAACCAAACGGGGGGATTCATCCCGTGGCATGGACTGAAATTGCAGGAGCGGAGCCAAGGGGTGGTGGAGGGGAGCCATGCCTCCCCCCATGTCTTCAAAATTCCCACAAAACCCATTTAAATTCCACTTATATTTTGACCACCTTACCCATGTTTCTTAACTTTTGGTCCCCCTATGTCTTTAAAATTCTCACAAAACCCATTTAAATTCCATTTATATTTTGACCCCCTACCCATTTAAATTCCAACTCACCTTTTTTTCCCTCGGTATAAATGACTTAACTATTGGAATCTACGCCCCTACGATATCACCCGAGGGACTAACGTCTCTTCTATTTGCAGATCTCTTTTAACAGCCGAGGTCAGGTGACACCCTACTTATACAAATTTTCATGTTCGCCGGTGTTACAAAATTTCAACGCAAACAAAAACCATGAATGGGAAACTGAGGATTTGAAGATCACTCAGCCTTAGGAACTTATTTCCTGTTTTTGTTTTTTTTTCGTATCGTGTCCATATACTCTGCCTTTTTTGAAAGAGCCCCGGCCCCTTGGCCACGTTGGGTTGACGATTCTTAAACAAAACTAAAGCTCCAATGTGAACAGGGTTCCACTTGTAATAAAATCACGTGTGAACACGGTGTCCGATTCGAGCGGAATCATTCACCCATCGTAGTTCGAACCATTAGAGGTAAGGTGGCCCATCGTAGTTTTGATTTATATATATTTTTTTCTCGCTGGGCTGGGGGGTGGCCCGGCTCGGCACTTGTCATCCTTAACTACGGTCTTTTTAGCAATGACTTAAAAGTAAATGATAAGAATGTGAAAATACCGGTGCTATTGCATAAAATGAAAAATTACATTGGAGGGCAAAAGTGTTCCCATTCTGAAATGTTGCCCAACCAATCAGACTTTGAAGGCGTAGTGTAGACTACTTTCATCTTTCTATCTAGTCCTTATAAGCGTACAGTCCTTTCGCGCTACGCTAGGACGCTTATATCCGTTGCTTGCACTCTTCCTCCCTCTCTATTTGATTTGCTTCCTTTGGAGTTTGAGCTTTGCCATCTCTTCCAGTGTCCTTTGCCCTTGTCTTTCACAATGTGTCGAACACATATGCTGTTTAGTTAAGTTAATCCTTACTCTTCCCAATTCACGGGGGATGGGCTGTGAATTGCCCATCCCTATCCCATATTGAATAAAGGATGGATGGATGATAATGCATTCAACTCGATTATATTTTCACAAAAAAAAAAGATTCTCAAGAAGTATAAATATAAAACCTTATTTTTTTATTTTATTTTGTATGCATTGGCACTGTGCATTATTATATTTATACTCTTTTCAAAGTTCCTTAAAATTCTATCCTACATCCAATGGAACTATAAAAACACCCAAAGAATTGAGAGCGAGAAAGATGCAAATGCAATAATGGATTTTTTAATTGCTAACCAACCTTATTTAACTATTCAAAACCAATCTTTGAACTCTATGGATGTGATTAACCACATGCCATGCCATGATTCTCTCAATGCAATTAACTGTATGCTTTTCTTTAAATTATTATTTAATTTAGTAAATTTTAATAAACTAACAAGCTGCCATAAAAAACGTCGGATGGGATTATACAAAGCTGAAAGACGTAATTTAAGATTTATTAGTGGATAGTGGAAGACTGGAAGTGATATAATCTAATAAACGTGGTGTTGGTGAGTGGTTTAGGCACGCGCACGGCACACCCCCTTTTGACCAATAGGGCATCATCATCACTCATCACTCTTGTGTCTCCCAACGGATAACTTTATAAAAACACAAAAAGAGAGGAATGAGAAAGGGAGGACCCTTTTCATTTATGATTTACCGTTGCTTTTGTTATCCATTATTACTACACTTGCCTTGAGTTCTGTGAATGAGTTTGTGTTTCGTCTCTTCTCACTTCTCATAAAAATTAAAATCTGGAGAACTCGGCGGCTCGCTTCAGTAAGGCCCGTTCGAACTTCGAACAGTCTTTTAATTCCCTTTCATTACACAATAAAGTACATAGGTATGGAGATTTTCTCGATATTAGGCTGTTCCAACACCTCGACGGGCCTTACACTGATTAAAGCCGATCACAAATTTGGATAGTGCGTCTTTTGTACCTGTTATTAACTTAAGAAAAATTGTTATTGAAATCTTCCTCTTAGTTTGATAATTACTTATCATATAGTTGTAAATAGATCCTTTTTTCTTAGAATCCTCTAAAAAGAATCATGAAAATATCTGGCCATGTATTTATTTATTTTTCAAATTTTTTCTCATATGAACCACTGATCTAAATCCTTTTAATTTCTTTTTGGGAAAATCTATAATACAGGAAAGACATGGTATTTCAAGAGTTTTGACAAATCAAAATCCACCCATGAATAATACATTTTTGGCTACCACATTTATAATAGACCGGTCGATTAGTCAACAAACATTTTTCAGATATCATATCTTTCCAATATCATAGTGGAGCCCTTTCTTATTTGAAATTGAATTATATTCTAAACTTGTCCTTCATATCAATCAATCAAATAGGCTGCAATTTTTCATTAAAAAACTATCCTCAATAGTAATTGTATGAATATTTTGAACAGTTTGATACTTTTTGTTAAAAAATTTTAATAGAAAAAATTTATTTACAATTATTTCAAAAAATTTAGAAAAAGTGATTACAATTATCAAACTTAAGACGTTTCAACAATTTACCCTATAACTTATAAGCATAAAGGTAACACCGATAAGGGTTTTTTTAATAATTGAACACTATTTATACCAAAGCTCAGCACTCGTACTTTAATACGTTTGTACGTGATTTTTTTTTTTCATGTGGAAGTTTGTGACTTCGTCATCAATCAGCATGTAAATATGTAATGAGTAATAACAGAAACAAAAATAGATAATCACGACATCCTCTACCATAATTAGGCAATAGTTATCTAAATAGTAAAGGTTGTTTTCGTCAAACCAGCATCTTTTCATGAAATATGCAATATGCAATCCTCCTCACGCTTTTATCTTTTAGACTATTGGTCTTTAGAAGAGACGGAGAGAGAACAAACGAGACCGGATCTGCCCCTCACAGAAGGCGCCTCACACGGGAGATGTTCCTAATGCACGGTGGATGTGCATGTGAGGCGCTCGAGAGTGAGGAGCAGATCCCGTCCCAGAACAAACAAAGGGTATAGTGCTGTGCTCTCACAAAGCGCACCTCACAGCCCCATCCCACCGTGTGTCGGGAATATCTCTCGCCATAATGGTCATGCATTAGAATTGTTAAGCCATAAATGTGTGAAAGTACGCGCATCATCAACTTGCGAATTTTAAATTAGCGATGCCAGGAGGGCAGCGACGAAACAACAGGCTGACGCCACTCCACTGACGATTCATTTTGACGTCACCTTGTAAAATGATCACCCTCTATACACGCTCACTACGCTACTACCGCGATTTTTCCAATCAACTTCTCTGTATTTTCTTTTTTTCCTTTCCCAATTGTTTCTCTTTTTCTTTTTTAATGTTTATCCTCCTCCTTTGCTCCCCCCCCTGCACATAAAAACACCTAAAAAGCAATCTTTTCTTCTCTTCATCTCATCATCATCACTCACCTTCTCTCTCACTCCTCCTCAGCCTCAAGGCCCTCAACCGCCGAGGATAATCATTGAGGAAGGAAAACAAGCCAGAAAGGAGAAGAAGCAAAGCCGCTCATAACATATAAACCAAGCGAGATGGACACAACTGTTGAATCTCCGTGGCCGGGAAATTTCTCTATTGATCGGAAAAGGCTGATCAACAGTCTCGTGCGAGGCCGTGAACTCACAACCCAACTTCAAACTATCCTCTGCAATCGCCTCGGACATGAGGATGGGTCCTTGTCCACCGAAGATCTCCTCCCAAGAATCTTACGATCCTTCACCGAGGCTATTTCTGCACTCAAGTCCGCTGACTCCGGAGAGGTCTGTCAGAACCCGTCGAGTACGAATGTGAGTTCGCCCAGTTGTGATGGCCCAAGGACGGAAGATTCCGGCGAGAGCAGGAAGTCTCCAGCAGTCAAGGATCGTAGAGGAGATTATAAGAGAAGGTAATTGGCTGATCACATGCTGAAAAATAATGAAACAAACTTTGTTTTAGGCAAGGAAGATCAAGGGGTAATTTAGTCACCTTGGATGGAATAGAGGCAGAAGAGTCTTTTTTCGTCATTTGGATTCTTGGGTGCCCACTGGGCACTGGCTGGGAGTTCCAGGTCAAACAAGAGACAAGGGAGATATCTTGGTTGCCAGATGACATTGTTGTCCCCAGTTCTTTTCCACTGTCATAGTTACCTCTGTTCATTGACAGATAGAGAATGCATTTGGCTTAATTTGGGTAATCAACACTATTTACTAACATGCAGATTTCGTTTCTTGGTTGCAGAAAGGTTTCTGAGACATGGACAAAGATCACTCCCACTCCCATTGACGACGGCCGTGCGTGGCGAAAATACGGCCAAAAAGTGATCCTCAATTGCAAATACCCAAGGTTTGTTGTTGATGATGACCTTCTTTAATTTTCTTGTTCAGTAAAGACAACATAGTTTTAGTTTTAGTTTAGATGATGACGACGAAGCAAATTTATATCATAATAAATTAATTTTTATTATGTGATGATGGAGCAGGAACTATTATAGGTGCACTCACAAAAACGACCAAGGATGTGCAGCAACCAAACAAGTACAGCAAATTGAAGATGACCCACCAAAGTATCGAACTATATACAAGGGCCAGCACACATGCAAAGATATATCAAAGCCCCCCCAATTCATCATGGACTCTACCCATACAGACTCCTCCTCCTTCGTTCTAAGCTTTCAGTCAGACTCAGACGCTCCAATAACTAACCAGCAGCAGCTCCAGGAGCACCATCCCTTCTTCTCTTCCTCTTTCCCCCCAATAATAAAACAGGAATGCCAGGAAGAAATCCCAAACCATGAGATGGAGGAGCTCACCCACAACCAGCAATCTTCATCACAATATTTTCTGCCATCTGTCCCTACATCAGCGTTGCCATCCACACCCGGGTCTGATCATGGGGATGTGATTTCGGGCGTCTACTCGTGTAGCACCAGCTCTCACAGTCTGGACATGAGCTTCGTCGGTGACTTTGATGATGTTTTCCATTTTGATGATGATGACTTTTTTCCGGTTTAATTCGTTCGGTGCATGTAATTGTGTAAAGTGAAGTGAAACTTGGAAATTTGGTTGTACGATACCATCACCATCATCATGTATTTCCCCTGTTACATTACTTGTCTACTTCTTTCTCTGATATAAAAATTGGACTGAGATCCACTCTCATCCCGATCGAATTCCCCTGTTGCATTACTTGTCTACTTCTTTCTCTGATATAAAAATTGGAATGAGATTCACTCTCATCCTGATCGAATTCCCCTGTTACATTACTTGTCTACTTCTTTCTCTGATATAAAAATTGGACTGAGATCCACTCTCATCCTGATCGAATTCCCCTGTTACATTACTTGTCTACTTCTTTCTCTGATATAAAAATTGGAATGAGATCCACTCTCATCCTGATCGAATTCCCCTGTTACATTACTTGTCTACTTCTTTCTCTGATATAAAAATTGGACTGAGATCCACTCTCATCCTGATCGAATGCATCATGTGGAATTAATGGAGTTAGGGAACCAATGTGGTGTGGTACACACAGACAAGGAGATTTGACCCGACTGGACAAGTTTTCTGGGCTTCTGGGTGGTTTTGTTTGTTTTTGGCGAGCTGACCTGAAAGTCCATCCAGAAAAAAAAAATTATACTAATTACTAGTATAGCATTTCTATGTACATGAGTAACATTTCTACTACTAAGTTATGTAATATGTATTTTTGCTCCTTGCATTGCACGCTGGATATAAGTTAGTTTGATACTTTACTGACTGGTAAGCCGGAAATTCTACACGTACGCGCATTCATTGAGTCCCCTTTACATAATTATATGTAAGAATTAATGGTAAATTAGAGATAGGTACCTGTACTTTGGGGGGAGTGATATATAAGAAGGTATCTTGAACTTTCAATTATAACATTTTTTAGTATCCTGAATTTTTTGAAATAGACACTTAAGTCCATCCATTACTAGTATTCCCTCACTTAAATATTACATAATGCCATAACTACCTTTCTCGTTCAACTACCACTAGTCCAGGACTAATTGTTCTGTGTTGAGGAAGTAACACTCGGTAGACACTCCACCACTCATTGTCTCTTCTTCAGTGAAAATACAGATTAAAGTTATCGACCCAACAAGGCCAACCACTTTAATCCTCTCGGACCCATCTTGAGTCTTGAAAATATAGATACATGTATTAAACTCTTCAACCTCCCCATCCCATCCTTTCTTCACAGACAAAGCCACATCCATAAGGAAAAAAGTGGCTCTCTAAATTCGAAGAAGAGTTGAACATTCAAACGATAACCTTGCTGTCCAAGAAAGGTGGCCAGGTTTTTTGGACCCAAAATAACACCCGGATTTTGATCAGTATAAATGAACATAACAGGGTAGAAGACCCTCCATATCTATCTGATCCGAGAGATGGAACAAGTTAAGCTATTTGGAGCTTTTCCAAGCCCATTCATTTACAGAGTAATCTGGGCTCTGAAGCTCAAGGGTGTACAATATGACTACATAGAAGACGATGATCTCTTCAACAAGAGTAATTTGCTCTTGGAGTATAACCTAGTTCACAATAAGAAGGCTATTGTTCTGTTCGTGGAGTTCCAATTGCAGAGTCCATTGTTATCCTTGAATACATCGAGGAGACATGGCCAAATAATCCTCTGCTGTTGCCACAAGATCCTTACGAGAGAGCCCAAGCTCGGTTCTGGATTAAATATCTGGAAGACAGGGTTAATTATTTCTTAATTTTCTTATTGTGTAGACACACTTAGACCACCAAGTGTTTGATTTAAAAACGTTGATATGACCCTCTGTTTTCGTTCTTATATCGTGATGTTTTGGTGATGTAACAAGCAACCTTCTTTGCAGTGTTTTGGTCTGTTGGGGAACAACAGGAGAAGGCACTCAAAGAGGCCTCAGAAGTGTTGAAAACCATTGAAGAGTGTGGTGGTCTTGGAGAGAAGAAGTTCTTCGGTGGAGACAGTTGAAATGGTGGATATAGCATTCGGATGGTTTGTTCACTGGATCGGACCGAACTCCGAAGAGCTCTCAGGTGTATAGTTAGTGGAAGTCCATGCATTAATTCCAAGACCACGCATGGTTCAGGTTAGTTCTGGTGACGATTTTACTCTGCCGGAGATTTATTACCCCTCACCGGTGAATTGATTTTAATCGGTGTTGTTTTGGTCATTTTAAATTTGTTGAATTTAATAATTTAAAATTTATATAGGCATTTCAGCAATTTTATGATACACAGAAACGTGAATGAATGGAAATTGACCTAAGTGCTTATTTTTGAGAATTTAGGATACTCAAATAGTACAATTGAAAATTCAGGTTCAGGTACCCCAAAAGTACAGAATATCTATCTATCTGTAATCTATCCAAAATTAATTATAGAGAAATTTAACATTCTTGGGTCACCTTACCTCTAGTGAGAATTCAAAGGAGTGCTTCAAATCATAGATTCATAGATAGAAGTTGATTGAGATAACGGTGAATGGGATAAACAGTACAAAGGAAAAGTGGATTTTGGACATTTGTATCATCGTCTAAAGAGTGGGAGTCTCAATCATAGTAACTCGAATTAATATACAAATACAACGAACCGAACTCGAATGCGCCTGAGTCCTGTTCATTACCTATAAGCTATAACTAACTAGCCAAGCTATACCAGCTTCGCTTTTGCTATTGTAGCCACCTACCAGACGCAACGATGATTCTGTCTTTTTTATGTCGAGATGGCAATCGTTTATAATGACTGAAGATTCCAATTTCTGGGTAGAGATGGAATGGGCTTGAGGTGTTTATCATTTCCATCAGGTTTCAGGAACAGCTGAATCAGAGATCAAATCCAGCAATCGACAGTCATTGACTCAGTGGATGAGTGGAGGTGGACCCTTCATCTAATTTAATGGGTTCCCTTAGGCTTAAAAGGGTGCATTGTTCCAATCGGAACCGCATTGAAGTGGATCCGTACGTATTTAGTTATATTGACTCAATTATAGGAGAGTGGATTGAATTTGAATCAATACCATTTGCCCATGTACAGACAGCCTAATAAGGAAGTGTATCTCCTCAGATGCCCATACTGACTAACCGAATCATTCAATTAAATCGTAAAATCCTGTTTTCGACTCGAACTCAATTATCCCCTCTGTGCTAGAAATCTCAATAACCAATAGAAATGACAATTGGGTGGATTCAGGGTTATGCATTCTCCTTGTTCCCATAGCTAAGATGTCCTCTATCCCATTCTCAGTGGTGAGGCAGCCACTTTTCATTGGAGAAGGAAAATCCCCAAATTTATAAGGGTATAATAAAATTAGATTAAACCTGCCTTATTTGGAGAGGGGTGGGGTAGGGCCCCAATTTCATAAGAAAAATTATCATCCCTAAAACCGGATTAATGGTAAAAATAAAACTCATCCAAACTAAGGCGGGGCAAGCAAAAACCCCACGGGGAAGGGTCAAACTGTAGAAATTAAATCAAGTAATTTGTCAATCATTCAAGCTGTGATAATTTTTAAAGCTCAATTTAAAATGAATACAAATACAAATATATGGAGTGCAAAACCTTATATTTTATATATATTTTTACTATTACATATTTATATTTATACTCTTTTCAAACTAAACTTAATTTAGTTTGACTACTTATCAGAATCAATCCACCAAGCCCAATGATTTTTAATTCCCCTGCTCGAACAAGCAAAGTGTTGTTTATGGCTGGTGGGGGCCCTCACCACTAACTCCCATTGAAAAGACGGAAACATATGTTTCAATGTTTGCCTTTTTGTTCGGTGTATGTAAACTCATTTTTGTTTAGTTCACTACTTTATTATCTACAAACATAATAATGGAATTATCAAAAGTTCTTTCTTCATCTTATTTATTTTTGTGCGGGCATGTGAAGAGAGAAAAGGTAGAGGGTACCCACCCCTTTTTTATTTGATCATACATCGTTGGGGGTTAGAGTCATAGTCATAGAATGGGTCTCCGGTCTCGTACCATTTTGAATATATTTTATTCACATTTTTAAATTTTTTCTTTTATTTGAGAGGGAGGTCTAGTTAGGTGAGGTACTTTGGGTTCATTTGGTTTGTAGTCGAAATGAGAATCCGAGTGGATTATTCTCAAGTCTGTTTGGTATAGAAATAAGAATTAATTAGTATGAATGAGATTTCATTCCCAAATAACCTCTCCCCTCAAATGGGGAATGCCAATCAAGCAAAAATGAAAATGGGATTCTGGTTCTGTTCAATCAAATAGTTAGAATCAGAATAACCCCATTATGAATCCGATTCAAGACCCCATTCATGCAAACCAAACATGGCCTTAATTAGTTAAAAGAAACCCCCTTCTTTGCTTTGCTTGATGTTAGATTAGACATCTCCTGGCACCTGAACAGGAATAGAGCAATTAGACTATGGAAGAATCTAGGCATTACTTTCGTATTACTGCAAATCGGCTACCAAAAGGGGGATTGGGGATTTGCTTGGATTTAAGAGCAATCAAAAGGCAAAAGTGAATATTTATTAATAACCCTAGTAGGTGTTTGGCATAGGTGCTGAAAATATCGCACCGTTTTCTAATAAAAATGGTGTTAAACATGTAGAGTTGTAAGTACTGTTTTCTTAAAAAATGGTGCTTATTTTTTGTTTGGAACCGATGCTATCATATATGCGTTTTTTGAGAAAACAGTACTGGTTTTGTTTGGTACTAATGTTGGCAGCAACTTTTTCAATATCGATCTATGTTATTCGACGTCCAAGATGATACCATATCATTGCACCGCTAGCAGCAACATGTCGCTTTTCCAAAAAACATTGTATTTGGCATTAATCTAGACCGCACTTTCTCAATTCCTAAGGTGTTGTCTAGAGCAACATTTTTTTCCCTAGAAAAACGGTACTAAACAAGAGATTGTTGTTTGAAGCACCGCTTTCTCTGATGTGGTGCCTACATGGCGCCGTTTTCTCAAAAAACAACATCAATGCCAAACATCGCCCAAATCTGTTCCAATTGAAACCGAATCGTTTGCTTTATTGGATTGCACAACAGGGTTGCAGCCCATTCCAAAACCCTAGTAACAGCAGAGTAGTTTGATCTCAAGTTTTGGCTACAACCAATGAGAAACTTGGCCAATTGGACGAGTTGGTACCATGGAAAATAGCATTAGTTGTTGATAGGGGTGGCCACGAGAGCTCGGCTCGGTTTCAATTGAGCTTCGAGTCCAATTTATAGGCTCGATTAATAAACGAGCTGAGCTTGAGTCTAATAGAGCTCGACTTGCGAGCTGAACTTGAATATATATATATATATATAATTATTATAATTCTTAATTTTTTAAATATCAAATAAAAATATTTTATATATATAATTTTTATTTTTATAAAACATTTTTTCTAATATCGAACTCGATCTGATCCGAGCTCGAGTTCAAAGTTCTAGCCAAGGTTCAAAGTATCATTACATATCGGCCGATACCTATCGTTCCAGGACCCTTCCGATATGCCCCTACTGTGGGTGTATCGGGGGTTTGACCGGTTCAGGAGATGAAGGGGTCCTTGACCGGTTCCCCTGAACCAGTTAAAAAAAAAGTAAAAAAAACACGTACCGAAATGCCCAATACGCCCCTACTAGCATATCGGGTGTATCAATATTTTGAACCTTAGTTCTAGTTCAAACCAAGCTCAAGCCTTATATTACCTTGACGAACCGAGATTAAGCCTAGTACTATTCGACTCGGCTCGAATCCAAAGGGTTTCTGCAACGGATAGTGTGGGAACTTACTTTATTAGTTTATTACTGTCGTGAGATGAAACCAAACGATGATTTCAGAATTTCCACTTTTTTTTTTTTTTAATCTTGATTCTTTGATTAAATAAAACAAAATAGAACGTACACTTTTCGGTAAACGAGAGAAAGAGAGATTAAAGGTGGTATAACACTATAACTTATAAGCTGCTTTCTTTCCAAGTTCCTCCAAATGTGAAAGAGACGGAGAAAGTAAAACAAAATCGGCGTATTGCCTTTTTGAATAAACGATGGTTTTTAAAAACGAATCGGTTAGGGGTCTGGTTACCGGTATGAACGGTCTGACAAAGTGATAAGAAAATAAAAAATTTAAAAATTGGAAAATAGTCAAAACCATTCGAACAGTTAACTAGCCAATTCAGTGATTTACTGACTAAAATCAACGGTTTTAGAAGAAAATGATGACCGGTTCCCGGTTTTTCCGGTCCAATCATCCGATCTGATCCAATTTTAAAAACAGTGGAATAAACCCTCGTACAATAATTTCTCGAGGTCACATCTGCGCCTCACAGCGTCCTACAGTGTATTCTCGTCGTATATTGGGAACATCATATACCGTGAGACGTTGTGGGGCGCCGCTTGTGAGGCACAGATCTGGACTCTGATTTCTGCTTTTGGGTGAGTGGGGGTGTTTGGCTTGGGACAGCACATGCCACAGCCATCTTCCAGTCCTATTTTACCAAATTTCGGTTATTAGAGCCCGCCTTAGATGTTAAGCAATAGAAATGAAGCTTCCAAACTGAAAAGGAGCCAACTTCGTGGGGATTGCCGGGAAACTGTACTGAATACAAATAACAAATGTGAAGAGGAGAGTTAAAGAGTATTAAGAAATTATTTTTTCTTTTCATATTTATGTGGGTATTATGAAAGAAGAGAGTCATATCAATTTCTTATTAGGAGGTGTTTGTTTTTAGAATTTTGACTCATATTTATGTAAAGATCAATGAATACTTTTTTTATTTAGTGAAAAGTTGTCAATACTTAAATAGAATAAAAATACTGAATATTTTAAAATAATAAATTTTTTTGGTTAAAATAATCATTGATTTATTTATTTAAGAAATAAAATAACATAGTAAATGAATAAAAAGTGAAAAAGTTGAGGAGTTGGAAACTTCCAAATTCCAGGAAGGGACAGGCGGATGAAATAATCGAGACATGAAATAGACATTGAAAAGCAAATACAAGACGAACGAACGTGGTCCAGAAGACCTGGACAAGAGTACCTTCTTTGAGTAGGTGGTTTTTCCCTCGACTCGATGCAAAGAATCCATCGATCGAGGTTGTCCACATCTGCCGGAGCTGGACGAGAGGCTCATTCAAAGAATTTTAACTTCTCAACCAGTTTAGTGTCCCTGCACTATTGTATTTCATGGATACTACTAACGACGAAGATGATGTGATGGAGTTTTCTAAAATAATTGATTTGGATACGTTAGGGAGTGCAATTGGTGATATTGGATTTAGACCAATTGGAGCGGTGATGCATTTGGTGTTGATTAGATCAGTGAAGATGATAATTGATGTACTTTCTTTTAATGTGGGACATGTATCGTTTTAAGCTTCTAAAGTTTGAAAATGCTTTTTGTATTTTGGATTAATTTTCTTTTGTAATCAGTATTTTTTGAAATTTTCTTATATATTTATTTATTATTATCATCGCAGCTGTTTAACCTCTGATTCTATCCCAATTGAACCTCTGAGATATTATATACATTTGTGCGATTGCACTGTGTAGTAGGTAGCACTATAAAAATGGGTAGGCTTCTTCTGAGTAGCAGATCCAGAGTCCCGTTTGGGGTGGGGGGCGGTCAGTAATGGAAGATTATTGGGCTATCCATGAATGAATGGCTGCTCTTCTTTTTCTTGAAATTAAAAGGCCACAGGCGGGGCGAGGCTCTTCTTTTTCTTGAACAATTGAACCTAACTTCGTACTATGTCGGTGTGTGCAATGAATTAAAACGATAAAATAAAGAAGTAAAGAAAACTTTAAGCTCTTCCTTATCCTGATCCCTTCCCCATTCTTAACAGTTCACACTTTACACCCACCCACACTGGCATACACACAAAAATAAAAAATAACACGATAATAAATGAACTCTTCTAGGGTCTCGTCATATAAACGAAATTTGCCGTTAAGGCTCGGTTTGTTTGTAATACAAACACCAAAGGAGGCATCAGTGTATCCCCTGATTCACGTTTGCAGGGTAATGATTAAGAGATTAAAAAAATATTTTTTTTATTATTTTTGTATTTTGAAAAGAGAACATTAATATATTTATTTTTTAAATATAATTTTATGCTCTTTTGATAATTTTACTTTTTGACCAAAATTTAAAGAATTAGAATATTTAATGATGGGGCTCATGTTTTTGCATCAATTTCAAACAAATAAGATGAATAACAAAACAATTTAAAAATATAAAACCCAATTTGCATTTATAAACTGAAAAGAGGGTAATTATGCAAAGTGTATATTTACATTTGCATCACAACCAAACGCGGCCAAAGAACAGTTAAGGGCAGGTGGTCTCTCAAATTCCTCTAACTTTACCATTTATGTAGAGTACAGTCAATGAATGAATTCTCAAGGCAAAAATTTGGTCCAGCATCCCATTCTGATTCGATTAATTTGGGTTCGAATCTTAAAACCTGCATCAATTTAATTCAGGGTTCGACTATGATAGGGTGGTTAAATTACTCATTGGAATTGGGGGTTAATCAAGATATTTGGTTGGTGATTCTGCTGATGATAGGGACTACCGGTCTAGACAATAACGTGGGGGGAAAATCCCTTGAAACTCGTCCTGCCCTCGATCCGTTGGGGGTTGGTAATTTATAAATTCTTAAACCGTTCGGTTTTAGTTTTATAAACACGCACACCACAAATACAATAGAATGAATAAGCTTAGGTTGAGTTTGGAAGGAATATAAATGTAAATAGGTAGAATGCAAAAACCTTATATTTTGTATGTATTTATTCTGTATATATTTACATTTATAAAAAAATCAAGTTTAAGATTTAAAGTAAACAAAATTAATTTAGGGACGGTTCAAAGGCGGCAAGTTGCATCTTCCCCACGTAAGCATATGCAACAGGTGTTTGTTCATGTGCCCCCTTATTGGTTCAGGTGGGACCCACTTACATTGCTATATATAATTTGTAAAAGAAAATTGTCTTTAATTCATTTCCTTCAATGGTGCATTTTGAAATGTTCGCATGTTAAATAAAAATAAATATTAATCATCTTAAACACTTTGTAGCTTTATAGGATTTAATTAATTTTTTTGATTTTATTATTTATATCACATAGTATACTTATCATTAAAAACTTGCAAGGATATCAATATAACATGTCACCCTACATTAATTCATTCGCATTTGAGTTATGCTCCAACAATTTTTACAGTACTTTTAATTTGTCTCCTAGTGTTTTTCTTGAATCTTACATGAGAACTCACATCGTCTGTCCCGGGGACAGAAAATTTTGTCCCATACCAATATACCTATCTGCTTATTTAAAAAAAATCACTTTAATTTTGAAATGCAGAAAATATACTGGTGTGGCAGATTATTATTGGTCCCGGACAGAATATACAAAGGGAAGAGACGATGTGAATTCCACAAAAGTTTTTTGAGTTTATTAATATGAATTGGCCTATAGGTGTAAATCCGTCTGTGCCAGGCCCAGCACAATGGTTCGGGCCATGTTGGGCCTGAGTTCCAGGTTCATGGGCTGGTACATCTGTCCATGGCCCATGTGTCAGCACGGTACTACATGGCATGGCCTATGGTTATGGATGAATAGTGCACTATCTCTCAAATTATCCTCAAAGAAAGTGGGATTGTCTATGGATTGGCACGGCATAATTTACACTTTGCGTACAAACGGGCCATACCATGCCGGCCCATTTTACACGATACGATTGTATAAAAATACAACAATGTCTCGTGATGAAAAAGCAGAAAAGACAGTGGGAGGAGATTGATTCTGATAAGTGAGGCTCCAAACAAACTGAAGAGACAAACTACCAACTTTCTTAAGAATTTCTGGGCAAATGTTCGCAACTTGGCACGGATGATGATAGATTTGGAGAGCCTTTCAATTATTCTGGACCACTACTTGAGATTGAGATGATTTACGGTGCTCAAGACTCATGGACTGGAAATTTTCCTTTCAAACAAGTTTCTTTCGTTTGAATATCACTTGTCGGAAGTCGGTGTGCTGATGCCCTAAACCTGGGTCCCCAGCAACCCAATCTCTATCCATTTGCTCATTGAATATCACTTGTTAATCTACTGAGTCATTTTCTTTAATAAAAAAAGGAGGCCGTTGTATAATATTATATTAGCAAAAAGAAGGCAATTTTAGATTATTCGACTTTATATTTACTGTTGTCTAAATCTTAAAAGCTGTTTTTTTTGTTCGAAGAAGCAAATAACCAATGAATCTTATTTGTGACAAATTGGTTGGAACCAAAATGGTTTGATATCCTGTATTGGATTCATTAAAATAATTTTTTTTTAAAAGTGGGGTACAGGGGTGATGTGGACTTGAAGATTGAATAGATGGCCAATCTAGCTTCGATTTCTGGCTAGCTGGGATTGGCACGTCATCCTCAAGTCGACATAACAAAATTGACTTGAGTGAAGTGTACTGTTTCGGGTCAAGTAGGGAATCTCCCTACTTCAGCCATGTGCTTAAAACTTTAAAAGAGTGGTTTATCTTAAACGCCACGTGCCAAGGCCTTTTTTTATTATTATTATCCAAATTCGTCCCATTTATAAGGGAATTCCTTGGCCAATTATGCTTGTTGGGTAGATGAGTCAGATTATTATTTTTTTTTCTAGAACTAAAAGCGGATAAAGTAGTTCAGGAGTCTAAATGGTCCAAAGAGTTTGTTTTTATGGGCCAGATTTGATCCAAAAACCCTTGCCAGCTGTTTAGAATAAGTCATTCTCTCTCTCTCTGTGTTTTTTTCTTTTTTCTTTCTTTCTCTCTCTTTTTTAATGAACAAGTTAAATATCTACACTGGATTTGATGGATTACCGGGATGATAAATAAATCTAAAGAAATGGGTTGTTTAATTTTTTGAAGGGGAAAATCTTTAAAAGGAGTGCATTCCCATCCTTTGTTTAATTTCTAGAATAGATAATAACAAAATCTAAAAAAAAATTATTTAAGGTTATGTTTGGTTTAATTTTCATTTTTTCTCACTTTAATAAGATGATATTCTAAAAGAATAAGAATGGACAAAATGAGAAAATATTATTATAAACTAAATACTTTTTTTTTCTAAAGAATAATGTTTTTTGAACTGACAAGTGCCTTGTGTTGCTTATTTTCATTTTTCAAAAACACTTTGTATCAGCGATAAAAAACTGTCCATTGGCATAAGTTTCCATGGTAGTTTGCTAGTAAACATCTACGATGACAGCTTTGTAGACCTAAGACGACGGTTTATGACTGCCGCCATAGAGTTTCTTTAAAGAATGAAATTGAGCAATATGGGACATTATTATTTTTCATGCTGCAAGTCAATGTTTTCAAAACCGGGAACCGGTCACCTAATCGGTTCCGTTTTACCCCAGAACTGTCTTTTGGCCAAAAATTGTTGATTTGGTCAGCAAATTGCTAACCCAGGCAGTCAAACCGTTTGAATCATCCAATGGTTTTCTGCCGCTTTTTAATTTTTAATTTTTTTGTTAGAATGGGCCATCTGTTTGGTTCGAATGGTCGAACCATTCGACCCAAGAACCATACTCCTAAACAGTTCATTGTTTAGTTCAGCTTTAAAAACCTTGTTGCAAGGTATCTCAATTTTTGTGTTATAGGTTGATTTTTCGTTCTAAAAAGAATGAGATTTATGGAAAGAATTTTGTAACCAAACGTTCTAATGTTAATCATTCTTGCTCGGGATGAGCAGGAATTAAAAGAATAAAGCCTAGAACAGTAAACCAAACATGGCCTTATTCGCTCCATAAGTATGTATTTCAGAAGAAGAAATGTCATACACTATAATGTGGAATAGAATGTAGGTTAGTATAACTAAACACCACTTTCTCAAAATGATTTTCGTGTAGAAAGCAAGAAGTTTGGCCTTTTAATATTTATTGAGCATGTTATGAAGATGTGGGTAACAAGGTGAAGGGAGGAGTGAGCATCGAGGACTATGGACTCATGGCCCTTTTAATAGTTATTGAGCATGTTCTTTGTCTCACTAAGGTAAGAAACATCGCAAGGTGTTCAAGTTTGGCTACAGGGATGCAAATGGATCAGATTGGATTCGAATAAGGGTATATTTGAATCCAATCCGATAATATGTATGCTAGATTCAATCCAATTGGATCTTATAGATGGTGATTTGAATCCAAATCCATTAAGGAATTTAGATATCATAATTTGATCTAATTCAATTTAATTTTTGAAAATTTTAATAAAATATTAAAAGAAAAAAGAAAAAAGAAGAATTTATATAAAAAAACAAAAACCACAAATATTTTTTCAACTATTCTCTTCATATATATATATATATATATATACTCCCATGACTAGCTCAAGCAGACCCCATTTGATACCACTAAACGCTGGTCTTAAAATGCTCCATACAAGGTAAAGATAAGCATTTTGTCATTCTCAAGCCTAGGGATCAGGGATGTCAAATGGGTAAGGTAAAGTGATAAATCCCTAATGATCCTACTCTATCAGATTGGGTTTGTCTTAATATTGTTTTCGTTTAAGGTCATGTTTGGGAGTGCTTATGTTAAAAATAAGTGCTAAAAAACAAGTGTTTATTTGAATAAGTACTTATTTGTATTTGACACCCAGCTTTTTCAAGTGCTTAATTTAAAAAATGAGCACTTCTGACTATTTTGTCCTTTTTCTTTCAAATTTTCAAAACATACCCTATGGGTGCTCTCTCTCTCTCTCTCTCCTCTCTCTTAAAACAGCAATGGAACAAAGTATGAATCAAACACAATGAAAGTGGATCGGTTCCGAGAAGGGCTCGGGTTGGTCAATAAACCCACTCTAATATTATACACATACATACATACATACATACATACATACATACATACAAGTGGGGTGCTGTATGACGAGTGGTGCATAGATGGGTATATCCACTATTGGCTCAAAGGCCAACTGTCAGGCCAACTATATGATGTCACCAACCAAACGGCAAAAAATGGAACAAGGGAGGACAAATCAGTTTAGGCCCGGGTTGCCTGGAATGAAGGAAGAAGAAGAACAAATGAGAAAGAAAAAGAAAATAAAAAGAGATAGGAGAGGAAGAGGTAGGAAAATGTAAGGAAAGGAAATGATGGAAGAGAAGAAACACTCGATGGAGAAGAAACCCTACGTTTTTACATTCGAAGGGCATAAATGAAATCGTAAAAACTTAATGGGGACGGTTTTGGTAAAAAAATGAATAAGTGCTTATTGTTTAACCACGTAAAAAAACTAGAAATTTGGACTTGAAAAATAAGTCCTTATTTTTAAAATAAACATTTATTTTAGATTTATTTCTCGACACCAATAAGCGATTAATGATATAATCCTGACCCAAATAAACACTTATTTAAAAAAAAAAAAAAAACTTATTTTTAAGCACTCCCAAAAATGACCTAAGGTGAACCTTTAAATCCGATCTACTGATATTGCAGCATTCAAATACTTGTCTACATAAACCCGACCTGTTGAAATCCCTATCCAGGCCACAAATCTGAAGTTTCAATCACTAACCTGCAAAGTGAAGCTGTTTAGGATTTTTATTCTATTCGAAGTGAAGATTAGAATGAAAAGGAATGTCAGATAATCATTCATTTGAATGGCGGAAAGATGGTCGGGCATGTGGGGCAATGTGTAGCAGTCGCACACTACATTAAGATTGGACATCCATCGTTGTCTTTGTGTTATCGTACCCCTGTTATCTCGCTATATAGCTTTGAGCCTTTGAGTACGTGGGCTCTTCAGCCCATCAGCCGCATAACCACTGATGACTCATGTCTAATAGGAACTTAGAAATTAGGGTGGGTAGATGTAATTAGGGCTGGGCAACCCAAACCCTATTCGAGCCAACCCCGTTATTTTCTTGGATTGGGCTTGGGCTTAGAAATGCAAACTCAACGACCTTCACTAAGTTTGGACTTAAATTGAAAAATTTTAGCCTGATCTTGCGACTCAAATTGCCAGTGGGTTGCTGCCTTGGAAGATAGGCATTGGAGTATGATGAATTGCCAATTTTAACCTGATTTTTGGTTCGGTTTTTGGTTAAAAACTGAATTGAATTAATATATATATTATAAAATATATTATGAAATTGAATTTTGTTATAATACATTATATATAATATATAAATATATAGCATATTATATATTATATATTATATAATGAATTTTAGTTAATTCAGTTTCTTTGGTTAACCGAATTTTTAACTCTAAAAACTGAAATTTTTGGTTCAGTATTTCGATTTTAATCGAATAAGGCTCACCCCTACGGTGAACTGCTTGATAGTGATAGAGGGGACGTCGGTATGCATGGTGTGTGTTGGTCTTGCCCCCTTGTGTCAACTCCGTCAACACATACATTATTGTTGTGGGGTTGTTGCTTGAAAATGCCATTGAACTTGTAGTTAGAAAGGGAGTATGAGAATATGGCTTTCGTGTAGAATTCCCATAGACAACTTCAATTGATGATGTGCGATCTGGTGCTCCCGGCTGATAGACAGCTCGGACGTCGGACTGAGTAGGTTGCTTGGTCGAACTCCAAGAAAGTGACTATCAGAATTTTAAGTTAGCGAGCTAATAGTTATTTGCAAGAAAGCAAGAGAGCTATAGAATTGCAAAAGCTAAATCGCACGTACCTTATGAAGTTTGAGGAGATGCCCTTATATAGGCGAGCTGCCGTGAGCCTCACGAAACACGTTCAGGATCTCTGGCCCTTTTGGTTCGGAGGTGGTTTCATGCCTGGAGGTGGACTCCGCATAAGCAGGTAACGTTTATTCAATCCCGCTCGAAGCAGGTGGGGTGATAACCAGCTCTTTAAACATGACGTTGTGATCCTAAGGATTTCGGAGGCGATAGCCCGCTTAAGGGGGAGGTCACTCAGCATGTCAGGTAGGTCGCTAATTGGAGTCGGGTCAAATTGGTGGAAGCAGGTCGCTTCATACGCCGACCTGAGGTCTTGCCTGGAGTGGTGGCAAGGTCATCGATGCAATTGTGAAGTGCCTGAAGTGATCCTGAGGTCTATTTACGTGGTGCCGAAGTGTCACTCTATTGTTCTGCAGTGCCTCATGTCGTGATATCATTGGAGGACCAAATTACCCCTCATTAGATTATATGACATAATAAATAAGCTCATTATTATTGGTGTTTATAATATTATAACTAATGTTTCATTTTGAGAACTAGGGATGGCAAAGAGCATGTTGATCGGGATTCTTCCTTTAATCACTTTAGATGATGTGGAAAGAAAGATATTTCGGAAGGTATGAGGGAAAGTATGGATGCAAACGGATTGGATTGGATTTGGATCACGATATATTTGAATTCGATCTGACATTGTTAAGAGGCGATCTAACTGGATCTCATAAGTGTGGATTCAAATTCGAATTCTATGAAGAAGTTGGATTTTTAGATCTGATCCGATCCAATTTAAATTTATTAAAAAAATAATGATTTTTTAAAAGAAAATAAAATATAATAATTAAAAAAGAAAAAAAAATACAAGGATCTTTTCAACTCTTTTCATCATACATATACATATTTTTTATAAAAATAATTAATATAATAAATTTGCAAAAAATTATAATATAAATAAAATATTTATACAAATAAATAAATAACATATATATTAGATCAGATAGGGGGTGATTGGAATCCGACAAAATAGGACCATATCAGAATCCGATCCATTTGCACCCCTAAGTGAAAGGGAGCAGGATAACTTTGGCTGTAAGGGGCCAACGGTGTGTGCTGTTGAGAGCATTTTTGGGCTTGGCACGTTCACCTATTCACACACGTCTTTCCTTTTGTTCAAAATAAAATAAGGAATAATTACTATTGGAGGGAGATTCAAAATTTCAAGAATCTCTCCACCCTCCATTGTGCTCTTTTAGTTTTGTCTTTTCCTCTTCCCACCTTTGAATGCATGGAAAGACTCATTGTCTCACATTGCTTGGGAAATGAGTTGAGTTAAAGTATATCTATAGATTTGCTCTCTCTATGGGTAAGGACCCATAAGAGGAAAGCACTATAGATATTCTCATGCATGTGAGGGGGGTTGGGAGTGCTTTTCACACGCGCGCACCGTGCCAAGCTGGGTCAAGACGAGGCGTGGGCAAGGACGTGTGTACGTGTATATGCGCGTTACACCGAATCGTTTTGGTTTTGACCGATTTGACTTTTGAATTTCAAATTTATTTTTAAATGATTTTTTTCCTATTTTGTGGCACTTCTTCTTTGTGTCTCTTCGAACAAGTGCACTATTCAAAAGAGACTTCTCTCTGAAATGACACTTTTGTGTCCATTCGGGTGACTAAGAACATTCTATAAAAGGAGTGTTGGTCGACCTTGAAACACATCATCGCACACAACACATCTCTCTCTCTCTCTGTCGAGTGTCGAGTTTTTGAGCATCATTCTGTGGTTCGTGGAGGTGTGGTAAGCGAATTCACATGTACCAGTGGTCTGTGGGCTGTTTTATCTTGGCGACCGATTTGTAATCACTCAGCTACACCGTAGGGGGCAAATGCGGTTTTAAGGAGAGTGACCAAGTGGCATGACTCAGCCCTCCTCTCTGCAAGTTCTCAATTTCACAGTTCTGCAACGCTGCAGGTTCACAAATTCTGAATTTGAAAAGCAATTACCGAGAAATTTCATTCGGCCTTCTTTACTATTTTCCAATAATTACTAATTTACCCACTCTCGTGATAAATGACATTCCCCAGAACACTCTCAACATCATAGGCTATGGCCTCCAACAGTTTCAAGTTTTTCCGAAAGGAGCATACTCTTCGAGTTCGTGAAGGGAATAGATAGACAAATTGGCTAAGCAACATGGGCTTCTCCGATCAGGGATTCCATGTTTTCAACTCCTTTCATGACCTATCACGGGAGATTAACCTTTTGACGGAGGATTATATAAGACATTAATAAAATGCTAAGGTTGCCACCCCTCCATCTGGGCGGTTGAATGAAGCTCGCCTCAGTCTGGCTTTTTTACAGCCCTATCTATAATCTAGCTTGAAAACCTCTGGGCTGTCTCCCCCTTACAAAGTGCTCTTGATTCCGACCTCCCCTTCCCATCTTCAATCGATGCTCAAAACAATTTCTGGAGCTCCAGGATGATAAACAACTTGAACACGGCTCCAACCTATACAAGTATTCACGTACAAACGCATGTAACTTTTGATCTTAACGTCAATTCCTAACCAATAATATATAGCAATCTGGCCAGGCAGCTTAATCTATAAGAACTTTAATTAAAGCATTTATCAATATAGGATTAGTTCTGGTTCTCAATAGCATTAATTCGTATAATATATATATATATATATAGCGAGTACCTGTGTGTATGCGATCCACATATAAATTATCTCAAGTAGAATATAAATTTATATAATTTTAGAAATTATAATGAGAAAATGTGTATGTCGCATCATGCATCATACGATTGGTTCGTGCCCAGGTGTTGCTAAATGTAATTTTCCCTAATTATTCCATCATATTCTAGTTTTTTAATTTTAAGTTTTTTATTTTTTGCAAATCTATCATGATATACGTATATATCTTGAAATTGTTCCATCTCAATTACCTTTCCTGATTAAAATTAGATTGGAATAAGTTAAATTAGAAGTTGTCCACGTAGTCCAGTCTATTGATGATTTTAAGCATCTCTCATTTCTCATAATCTTGTAGTTAGCTAAAACAAGACAAGTCAGTGGTCTTGCTGTACACCTGTCATGCGAGATTTGGCTATTGATCCTTTTAGTACTTTCTTTTAATTGTAACTCTAATAATTAGGGTAATTAAGCAAATCACTGAATGATGTGATATATTAATTCCTTGGCAATATTATATATCTTAGGAAAATCAGGCAATTAATTCATGATATATCCGGCCGGTTGGCTAGTTCCTCGCAGGAGGAAATTAAAGTTGGCAAGCTCTTTTTTATTTTTTTTAGTTAATTTAGGATCCGTTTGGTTTGTAGTTGGAATTGGAATCGAAATTGGATTGAAATCTTTTGGAATTGGAATCGGAATGATTCATTCCTATAGTTTGTTCGGTTCAAACAAGAATGAAAATGGGAATTAAAATAAGCAGAAATGAAACTTCATTCCCCCAATAAAAACAGAGAGTGGCCATTCTCTCAAATTAGAGAATATCATTCCAGCAGAAATAGAAATGGGATTCCAATTCCATCCAAACCATTGAAATCGGAATAGCCCATTAAGATTCCAAATCCAGACCCCACCCCTCCTTATATCATCAGAAAAAAAAAGTTAATCCAGTTATCATCCTAATATCCTATATATAATCAATAATCTTAACTCGGTGAGGCCGAAATACAAACTAATTAATAATTAATAGTACAAAGGACTACACAAGCCATGCATAAACTAAACTAAGGGTTTCAATTAAGGTTTCATTCATCTAATATAATTAACATAGACAAAACTATTATATATCGATCGATAGGTGCAAATATTAATGCAATTAAGGGGTTTTTACGTAGTGTTCCAAATGGCAGTGCAGATTTGGTTGTCGGACTGGCCAATTCCCATAATTCCCAATTGAAGTATCAAAAGATACCGCCAAAAATCAACATCTCTGCTGTCAATATAATTAAAACTCAAATAAGTATTATTCAGGTGTGGGCCGCTCTATCTCCTCCTCCTGGCGTATTTATGATCACTCATGCATGGAAGGGAAGATGGAATCCATGCTATTATTGCTAGTACTGCTCCCAGAATTAAACATGGCATCGGCAAGATCCATTACCGGGCATTCCACCGTTTCTTTGCCGTCTCGGGTGGCTGCGCCACCGCCACCACCACCATCACCAATGGCCATGGTTGTATTTCTTCTGCTTGGGATTGGGGTTGCCTCAAACCCCATAAAAATCCATCTACTTAGAGGAATGGGGATTGAGGAGGAGGAGGAGGAATAATTAGTGGGTGGTTGTGTTGATGATGATTGAATTTGAAGCACCTCGGAAGTGGAAGTGGATGGTGGTCTAGTAGTAGTGATCGAGGGTGGCCCCCCTGAACCTGATGATGGTGCTGTGGATGACATGTGACACGTATGCACGCCGTAGTACGTGACTTGGAACGTATTGGGGTCGTCGTCCAGTCGTTGCACTTGCTTCTTTGCATTGCACCCGTAGAAGCTCTTGTGGGTACACCTGTAGTAGCTCCTGAAATCAATGAATCACAGAAGATCGAAGGTTATTTATTATTTATATATTGGAGATGGAAATTTAATAATCCATACTGGGATCGGATGACCGATGATGATACAGGGAAGAGGGAACCTTCATGTACAAGTTGGCGCTTGTTGGGTTGAATCGGCGGGAGTACTGGAGAGCTCCTGCCTCCTTGTTACGGTTCAGCACAGGCTTAGCCTTGCCTACGCTTGGCAGGCTTACGTTAGGGACATGCCCGTCATTTTCGCCTGTAAGATTTTTGGGAGAACTGATGTCATCTTCAGGCAGACCACCAGAAGCTTCACGTACTCTTTGAGGAGGGGTGGTCGACCTCCTTGGGTGCCTAACCTTGGCACTCCTAGACCTTCATCCCCTTGCGGGGCGGCCCTGATTAACGGCTAGCATGGCTACCAGGGTTCCTCATGGGCGCACACTTGCTCATGGGGACAGTGTTGGACCGGCACTGCGCTACCGATACTCAAGGGAGGCTTGGCATGCGGGCCTGGCTCAAGCATGTCCCTTTACCTCGCCAGCCCCTTGCCCAAGCTGATTGAGCTATCCCGTTGCCCCTAGCGCACGGGTGTGCTCCGGCCCAAGCGGTTGCCTATCATCAGGGCACACAGGTGCCTGTCATCATTGGCATACAGGAGACCCTTCACATCGGTGCCAAGTCACCTTATCGGCGCATGGTCGCCTTCCATTATGGTTGTCCCCCTTTAGCACGTAAGCGGTGCCTCCCATGGACCGGTCTGAGCCAGGAGAGTTCCCCGGCCATTGGACTTGAGGTCATGATCCAGTGCTACTGACGTTGGTGGAGCCATCCCATCGGGCAACTCCTAGCCTCTAAGCGCAGAAAGGCTTGTCCTGGCCTGCCTTGGCCAGGACGCCGCACGGGTTTCTTCCGCTGTAGAACTACCCCCGTGACATCCTGGTGGCAAATTAAAACAATATGTGGGGAGTGGGGTTATTATATGGTTAATGGAACAAGGGATCGAGATGTTCCACATGTAGGACTGGAATGAGTACTGTTGGAATTGAACCAAATCCGATCTATTTTGTCTAATTAAAGTCAGAAGTCAATAGCCCAGATTGTCTAGTCTCTGGGGAGCAAGCCAAGGCTCTATAGGTTGCTTGCTCATCTTGATTGGCCTTGCCACTTTTCAATATACAGTAAGTTGGCAACGAACCCCAAGTTCCACAAAAGGTCAAGTCTTTCCCACAACCAAATATTCTTCATTCTTCTTTATTTACTACTATTAACCATTCAGATGCGGTATGTATGGGTTTTGATCATAATTCACCGGGGGAGGGCGGGAGGTCAAAGCCCAACTTTCTGATGTCATCTCACAGTCTCAGAGAAAGCTGCTCGATCTCGAGTTTGGAATGAAGGAGCCCAATCCAAAGTAAAGATGGATGATGGATCCATGATCCACATCCATTGTCATTCTCTCTCTCTCCCTTCCGTGCAGTTCACTTACCACAACGGCCATTCTTACGTCAGCCTAGCTAGGCCACCATTTCTGGTAATTAAATCTAGGGAGAAGTACAAATCAGCCCAACTCAGAATTTACTAGGCCCAAAGTACAGGGGAATGCATCCTGACCGTGAATTAATGTTAAATTCACGGGCAGGATGTGATTTATAGGGAGAGACAGGGCTGGTTGTAGGGGGGCTGAAATTCAGAATTCTGCATCGTGTGTGTCTCTGTACTTTTCCCTTAAATCTATGATCGACGCCACCAAGATGTACACCGGAACCCCATTTATACTTTTACCTTTAGTTTGAGGATTAAGTATATCTTTGCCTTGTATTGTACTGCAAGTCTGCAATTAGTTTGATTTTTCATTTTTGTGTGAATTGTAAATGTAAGAAGGGCATACTAATAATATATAATAATTAATATACCTGGGAAACTTTGACCCAAGAATTTCCTTCTGTCCATACTTTCTCCACGTATAACCGTCATCAGGTGGAATCTCCGTATTTCCCATACGAGGTGTGGCTTCGTATCTTGTCTCTACACCATCCTTCCTGAACAAATATATAAATTAATGAATGCATGACTCACTCCAACATCCTTTTTTTTTTCTTTTAATTTCCCTTGTTGAATGTTGAATGAGTCGTCTTTAATTGAACATAACGATGAACATATTAACAGTACAACCCAATTACTAATTAAGTACCCAATACATCCTGAACCTGAAGAAAGAATCATTTGCAGTGCAGAGGAAAATGGAGGTGCGTTCACTTCACGTAGCCCCGACCAAGCATACATGCACAAAATGACAAGAAAACTGAGGTAAAACGATCCGAACTCATGAACCCGGCCCCTTTCAAATCCCTATCAAGGCATGAACTGAACTATATAGCCTATGGCAGACTTCTGCTAATGAATTACCTATATAATTTCCACCTCCACACCCACCAAAATTTCCATTAATTATTTAGTTTGTTGTTCCAAACACACACACACACGCGATACTGGACTGGATTAGAGTCACTAGACATCCTTTTAAATTCGCAATAAGTTTAAAACAATGGAAAGCTTCTCAAGGATTGTAAGTCCTAACCTCCTTCTTAATTTTTGAACCGCTGGATTCTTGCCGGAATCTGACTCTTCCGCTGCGTGTGTCTCTCCTCCGCTCTTCGACCGTGCAGAACCTTCGACCGTACTAACCCTACTCTCCGGCAGCAACACACGCCCGTCAAACGGGTTCCTGTCAGCAATGAATCGAGTCTGGACAAGATCCACTGCCTGTGGGTAACTTGTCCTGATCCATTCCTGGCCCTGCACACACGCATCAAGTGCCGGAGGTTGTTGGGGTTCACGGAAAACCAAGTGGAGATCGGAAGATGGGTTGTGAGGGTGCAGTCGATCCATTGCGGTCTTGAAGGCTTTGGCGATATCGTCACATGAGCTTGCGAGAAAAATTGGTTGGTTTGACAAGTTTGAAAGATTTGATTCAAGGTCTCTAGCCAACTTGCATCCATGGCGGATTAAAGACAAGGTCTCCTCCTCCATGGTTTGCACTGCACTAGTTGTTATAATGTACGTGGGTTTGGTGGGTGAATTTAGTTTGGCTTTGTTGCTTGTGTTTAAATTGGGAAGAAAATTAACGCTATAGTTTTTATTTTTCCAAAGGCAACAACCCTTTTTTCGGTGGTGGGTTTCGGGGTTCTTACCAGTTAATTACCTCTCTTCCTCTTTATGTTGAAAAAGAAAAAGTATATATTCAAAGTATTTGTGTCTGTTGAACACGGTACGAAGAAGAAACATTGGAAGGGACGACGACTTAGTCTTGGTCACCTTTGTTTTCTAAATAAGAGTCTACCTGTCTACGGGAAGACTTGGTTCCCATTGAAATTAATTAAGAGGCTTTGAACGTTGAAGAATCTGAATGGTCTCACCTATTACTTCTTCTTCTTCTTCTCTGGTTCCATTTTTTCTTGCAGTTAAGGATTCGCAAATTGATCATTAATCAACCAACGGACCCACCAACTCTTCCTGAACTACAAGTTTATTTTAATGGGAACGAATTTCATGTTTTGACTGGCCATGCCACGACTAGATCATAACTCATTGTCTTCGACCTCGATGCACCCATTGGCCATTCCAAGAAGCATCCACATTCATGGAGGGGCCTGCCCTTGCCCTAGCCCTACCTACGAGCCGCAACTGATGCTTAAAATTCTAAGAAATAAATCAATTGGGATTTGGGAATGTATATATAAACTGTTGAGGTCTACTAGCTGTTGCATTCCTTTCCAATTAATCAGGACTTTCAGCATTTAGCAATTATATACAGAACGTCATTTAATCTTCAAGGATCCCCCCTTTTTTTGAATCCCTGAGGACTGGAACTGTAACAACCCCTTGGCTCTCTAGTTATTCAAACTTTCAAAGTTCAAACCCAGATACCAGATGTGTTGAAAATTGAAATGAGCCTTTAACTCTAAATTACTGCGAAATGTATGTTAACCAAGGCATTCTTTGCATGCTGTGTACAACTCAAAAATGTAATTGGTTGAACATGATGATAAGTAAATACATCTTATAAAATTAAAGGTGAATCGAACCAATGAAAAATAAAGAAAATTTAATGTGAGTGATTAAGATGTAGATTTAACATACAGCAAATATTAATAAATGCACCTTAGCCCAACTCATGCTATCAATAAACATTTTAATTTTTTTTATGAAACTCATATATATATCAAAGCCAAACAGATGTTTGTTTAGCTTAATGGGTCCTAGCTTGTAGGAAAGGAATATGGTATGGGGAGTGGTCCAATCCATATCCAATTGATATCTCGTTTTAAAGGGTATAGCCCACGAACCCGTGGCGTCATCCATTTGGGCATCGATATCAGTGTATGTAATTATGCGGAAAGCAATTGGGCATCAGTGTGTGTGTAAGTATGGATGCCTCCAGCTGCCTCAAGAGTCAAGCCCTCAACTATAGTCTATAAAACCAAGTTTGATATACAAGTTGATACATATTAATGGTGAATGGGACCCACTATCTCTTTATTCACATCCAATATGTTATATCCAATGAATTCACAAATTACTTAGATTCGATCGGAGACATCAAATCAATCAACAAAAACAGTAAGGATCACAACCCACATTCTATGTATCAACGTCCGCCCATGAATTGAAATCAATTCTGACTTGTAATCTACACTAAAGTACTTTGAGCTTATAAACATCGGTCATTCTCCCAAACAGTAAAGGCAATTCTTGCTTTCTATTAAATAGCTAGGAACAATCAGGTTTACAAGTTGTCCCTTTCTGTGATTCTTGGGGCTCATTCGATCAAATCGAAGGGATTTGGTTTGAGTAGGGTGAACCACTCCCGGACCAATTATTTATCATTTTTATAAAATAGATTCAAACACAAATTAATTATTAATCGCCCAATTATACTTGGTATATATAATTACTTTTGATGTTATAACTTAGAATTTCATTTTTAATAAAATTTTATTGATAAAAGTGATAGTAAATAGTAAACTGTTTATATGTTGATAAAACATGTGTTTTTAACCAAAATTATCTTATATAGTGTTTATGAAATTTGCTCTTTTAATATGAATAAAAATTGGCTTCGAAAAAAAAAAATCAAGACCTTTATATATTATTAATAGCATAATCGGTTTGGTTCTTTGGGGCAAGATCAGATTAGCGCCCCTCAGAGAGTACCTCCCATTCGTGTATTAGCGCCCCTCAGGAGATGTACCAATGCACACTGATATGTGCATGTGGGGTGTCCTCTATGGAGTGCAATCTGATCTCCTTAGCCATTAACAGTTATATCGTGGGTAGCACAAGCATAGCTGAATTTACCCAATCAATAATTAAGGGCGATATCCTTGGACTTGGCAGGGCATGCACTCTAATCAATCTGCTCACAACAAAAACTATCCCTCCGAAGCTATAGGCTTAAAGTGCAAACACTCATAAATGTTATGAGTTCAGATCTACGCCCTAGAAGGGGGCGCCCCACAATGCCCCACAGCACATTTCCACCTTGTATTGGGAATATTTCTCGATGACAAGTATGAAGATGATTAGACATCATCAGGAGATGTTCCCAATACAAAATTAAGATGTGCTGTGGGGCATTCTGAGGCGCAGATGTGAACTCAAATGTTATGAAGCCATCTATCTAGATTCTGGCCAAAGGCATTGAGATTGTTAAAAAAACTGCGAATTTTCTTATAGAGGAATCCAACAGGCCAATTATACCATTAGTTCCCATCAACTTTTTTTTACGTGCTATAGAATTGATGGGTTCCCATGTTTTAGAACACAGTAACTATTATCTATTTAAATTGGCGATAAAGGCTTATAATTAATCCTCGAAGCCAAAACTGGAATACAGAATGAAGCACAAATTAGGGTTCGACTATGATATCAGAAAGGCGTCATATCTAAAATAACTTGTGACAATTATCTTATATCATAACTGTAATAACCAATGAAATGGTATTTATTAAAATTCATGAATGGATTTTAATTGGTCAAAACTCTTATGGTACCATATTTATTTTTTTGGGCATCATAGATTTCCCCACAAATTAACCCCCATACCTGAAAGTTTTGGGTTGCTAATTTCTACTACACCTCCTCTATAAATGTGCTTGAGTTGAGCTTGACATATATGATTCAGACTCCTGTATGTTATTGTAATCGCGACAATATTTGACATTTTAACTCAACTTAGCCTTAACCACAATCATAAATTAAATAAGTCAGTCAAGCTTCGAGAATTGTATTTGTATCTACAAAAATAACTGAGAAATTAAGATAGCAAACAAAGGATAAAGTTTCGTATTGTTTCACACTTTGAATTGATTAGGGAAGAATGCCATCTTAGAGAATTCTCCACAATTTTCCTTTTTCACATCCAAGTTTCTGATAAAAAATCTACTTGCTTCAGAGCATGGCTGCATGGGATAAGACAGCAAACCCACAAAACGGGGCAAAATGAAATATATAAGTAAATTACTTACTTATCTCAAACAGTCAAGGGAGAATCTCCTAATGGCTCAATGACCGTGTCAATTAAATTGGTCAAGGTTGTCTCTTTTGGATGTTAAAAGTTAAACAGAACTACCAATAATTGTTAAAATAAAAAAGCAATCTATGTATATATTAAAACAAGGAAATCTAGAAATTTTCTTCTTTTTTTAAATTTTTAAATTTTTTTAATCCATGTCATTTTTTAAACTAACAATTAGAAACTCTATTTTCCCTAAAAAAATCTTCCTAAAATCTCTCTCTCTCTTTCTCTCTCTCTCTCTCTCACACACACACATTCCAATAACCTAAAGAATCTAATTTTCTAAAATTTCTCTGTCCCCACAGGGGAAAATAATCCCTATCCCCTGGGGCGGATCCCCATGGGGATCGAAGAAATGGGGAAAATTGTCATTCCTAAGTTTGATAAACAATCCTATCTAAAATTAACTATTGTTATTTTTGTATTATAACAAAATATTAAAAATAATATATAAAATATAAATAATTATTGATTATTATATAAAACAATTGTATATTCTTACATATTTCTATTATTTATCATTTAACTTAACAAATCCAAATAGGTCCCGCTAGTAAATCAGTTGAAAAACAAAAACAAAAAAAATGAAAGTGATACCTTCGTTCTCTCTCTGGCTCTCATAACAGGCAGCGTTGTCTTTATGAAGGTAAGTATTTATAGATTCCCAAGAGGCCTTCTGCTTGACCTTCAGATACAGCAAGGACTCTGTCTGTTACCATTTGCCTCCTTACAGAGAGCTAAAACCTTCTGTAATGGAAAATATTTGTTAGTTGCTTCAATATTTTCTTTTCTGGACTTTCTAGTGCAGTCAAAATGATCTCTTGCTCTATTCCTTCTTCAGAATATTTATCCTTCGTTTGTAAAGCTGTGCTATGGTTGTTGATTTCGTTTTTCTAATTGTTTCTACAGAGATACGAGAAAATGCTCAAAATTACATTATAATTTTTAGAGAAAATAGTTTTGTTGATGAAGGACAACTAATGACTTTGTTTTGATATCAGGACTTTGAATACTTGGGGAATGGATTGATAAATAAGAGCACCCATTATCCAAGGAAGATACCATCTGTTGGAATCTTTCCCGTCGGCCGTAGCCAATACTATATGAATTTGTCTTATGCTTGAAAATTGGGCATATTTGCCAATACCATGGTTTCTCTTTTTGTAAGAAGTAGAATTATATTATCCCTTTCAAAACTAGACCGGAAACTGGACCGTTTGGCCACCAATTCTTGGGTCAAACAGTTTGATCGTCCCATCCAATCCCGGGTTAGACAGTTCTGGGGTCCAAAACCAGACCCAGACCCATGACCAGTTCCCAGATCAACCGGTCCAACCATCCGGTCTGATGTAGTCCAGTTTTCCAAATCATGTATGAAAAAGATGGAAGGCATTTTGCCTTTTTATTTGAGGGGAATGAGGTAGGAAGTAAATCGACGTGATCCCTATTATTTTATATGAAAGATAACTAAGCTAAGAGTAATTGGTGTAAATTTTGCTCCAGTTTTTTATATGCAAAATTTGCATTGCCATAAATGCAAATGAGACAAAAAGTATAAGTGTTGCATCAGGGGTATATGATCACAACTAAACCGGATGCAATATTTGTATCAAATTCAGATTTAAATTGCAAACATATGCAGAGGAACAAGACTACATTATGATTCTTTTCCTACTAGGTTTGATGAATTATCGAGGTTGATCATGAAGATGAAGTAATGACCGCTCCACCCATAGATATGGTTCCTACCCACCAGCAAGTGTTATAATAAGTTATTAATATATCATAGCACATTCAGCAAAAGGAACAAGGCTTGGCCATCTATAGCTCCTTAACCTTATGATTCTTTTCATACTAGGTTTGATGAATTATCGAGGTTGATCATTAAGATGAAGTAATGGCCACTCCACCCATCCATATAGTTCCTACCCACCAGCATATGTTGTAATATATTAATACACAGACTAGGTGTCCTACGAAATGCCTGTTTATGTTCTGATTTACTTTTAAACTTGCTTCTGTTTCCAAAAGCAGAAACAAATTAGTTTTATTTTGAAAAACAATTCGTGTCTTATACACACCATCAGAATAATGGTTTCTAAAAGCAAATTATTTTTGTTTGTTTCTAAAAACAATTCATGTTAGTGGGATCTATGACTCGTTGGAGCTGAAACCTACGATCAAATCTCGTTGTCACCAAAGTTGGGGCTAAAGGGATGGGCAATGGGCCACACCAGAAAGAGCGTAACAGTACTTTGTTTTTTTGGAACAAAAAACATATATATATATATAAGCAAGGTTCAAAGTATTGATACACACCTAAAGTCTAGTCAAAAGAGAATTTTGCATTGACTAATTTGGAATTCGGATAGGACCAGGCAGTTATAGACTTTCATTTCAGATTTCTGGAGTATTTAGTCCGCATTTTCCTACCATCTCATTCCCCTCTTACAGTCAAATTCTAATATTTCTCCAAACAAGCATTCTAAACATTTCCTATTAAGAATAACGAACAAGTCGGTCAAAGCCAAATGCGGGGAATGTTGATAAGTATCTGGTCAATCAAAGAACCAAGCCTCGTACAGAACAAACCAAACTTGACGTCTTATTGATAATCCTAGAAACTGGATGTATGATTCAGGGCAGGCTGTATGTAGAGCTGACATATATGTAGTTATGATATAATATACTAATACACATTAATTTTTCTATATAATTTTTGTAACTTTGATCATAAAATTGGATTAAAATTTTTTATTTTTTAAAAACATAAATATTTTTAATTGATATGGGCCAGTCCGTATGTTCAACCCGGTCAAGGACCAGGCCCGAGCATTCATTATCAGAGAAAGAATTAGCTGAACGTTGTAGCTGTTCAGCAGACTGTGGAATCAATAATAACACTTAACATCAATCACAAAATACATGGGGATTCAACCTTTCATGTATTTTATCACTGTTCCACAACCTGCTATACAGCTAAGGAGTTCATCTAATCCAAATCCACATTTATCACTAATTGTAAACAGTTCATACCCTGTAAAAACCCTCCTAACCCACGACCATCAACAATTGTAGAAATAAAATTTTACACTGTCAATCATTATATTGTTCGAAGAGGACTGTTGCTACACTGCACTTATTCAATCAGTGACAAGAATCGCAATAATGATCGCAACAGAAGTGAAATGATTTGCAGACTGGATGCAGTCATCCGAGCAGATCTTCAAATAAATAAAAAATTAAAAAATTATTTACCATTTAACTAAACTAATACAAAAATAATAAATTTATGCAAATATAAAATATTAAATTTATCTATCATAAAGTAAATTACAGACTGCCACCCTGTAATTTTCGGGGTAATGACACCCCCTAAATTTCCATTTGTAAGAATGTGCATTGAAATTCTGTATTCTTTATGTAAATTTCTCTGTACTTCTCTTTTTCTATCTACAATTTTCTGTTTTCTTGTTTCTATTTTCACTTCCTTTTTTGCTGTTTTCCTTTTTGCAATTTTCAATGTTTTCTGTGTATTAATTTGTCTTATCTTCTGAAATTTTATAGTTTTGTATTTGCTTTATTTTCCTCCTCTTTCAGTGTTGTTGCATTTCCTATATTTTCTACTATTTGTTACTTTTCCATTATTTTTTTATTTCATCATTTTTTTTTCAAAATTGCCTCATAATATGTTATTAAAGCAGGTTGGGGTTTTAGAACTGTTTAAACATGCACTTAAACAGTCACATAAGAATGTGGGGACAAGCAAGGTTCAAAGCATCAACATGTATCGGCCTGTATTGGCCGATAAGTATCATTCCGGGACCCCTCCGACCCACCCAAGGTCTGACTGATTCAGGGGGTAGAGGAGACCTAAACCACCCCCCCTGGACCAGTTGCAAAAAATATAAAAAATAAAAACAACCAAAATGTGTATCAATTCACCCAATATGCCTCTACCGGCATATCAGGCATATCGATATTTTGAACCTTGGGGGCAAAGTATTGGAATCGAAAAAAGTTCAGAGGGTGTCTTTATCATTAACGGAAGTAGATGGGCTTAAAAGTGTCACTATCCCCAATTTACAGAGTAGCGATCTGTAATCTATACTTGATTCTAATCAGACTTGATCTTTAGAGTTGTCAATGGGTGGAGCTGTGATTTTGTAGCTTCGTTCCAATTAATAATTGGGTAGTAACGGAATTTTACCGTTCCAAAATGATTCAAATCCAATCCAATTGTGCAACTAATAATAAATATCTCTTGGTTCTTTTGTAATTTTTATCATACTTGTCTAAAAGTGTAAATTTCCATAAACAGTATATAAGATAATTATGGTAAAAAAACTTATTTTATCAACATATAAACAGTTTAGTATTTGACCATCAATTTGGTTATACTATAAAAATGAATTTCTTAGTTATTAACTTATTATGTCAAGCATAATCAAGTCTAATTGGGTCAGGTCCGATTTAACCGATAAATAATTGATTCGGTTCTAGATCTTTCTCATAATCACGATTAATAATCAGACCGGGACTGGCATTGCCTTGTCCGGGCTTTCTCCATTGCCAGGACCAGGAGTTGTGTATAAAGATGTAACGGCACGTCAACTTCATGCAAGTGACCATGTGCAGACGATTCGACCAACAATAATTTAAGATTTGTAATACCGTGCGAATTCTATTGGCAACATACCACTAGTTAATTGTGGGGGGGGGGGGGGGGGGGGGGGGGGGGGGGGGGGGGGGGGGGGGGGGGGGGGCTCACTAGAAGAATATTTCAAAATTCGGGATTAAATCAGTATTTATTCAACACAGGGTCCCCCCTCATGAGGGAGAAGCCCGAGAACCTATTTAACAGATGGGACCTATATTTATGTATCAAATATGTCCCTCTGTTCCCAAACCACTGGTGGAAAGTTCTTCAACATGTTGAGGACCCCTAACTGGATTAGGACCCATAGGAAAACCATCCTTACAGGATTACCTGAACCATTTAAATGATAGGGCATTGCCAAAAGCCTTTTAACAGAAACCAAAAGATGCCTTTCTACAGGGAGTCCAGTCTTGCTCAAGCACTTTCTTTGTCAATGCAGAATTCATGGTTGTTAAAACAGCCTTTTCCAAGCACATTGACGAAAGTTGCACTATGATATTAGTGACAACATGTATTGACTACAAGCCACTCACACAATCTTTGAAGCAAGAAGCTTAGTAGTCCATGCTATATGCTGACTACGTTAATGATAAAGCAACAAAAAAAAGAGGATCAAAGTGAACTTACAGGAAACTTCCTTTTATACTCGTTTTTGAGGCCCAAGCCATGAGCCATATACCTATAAATGTGTATGATCATCAATAAATGATTTATGGTACCACTAAAACAAGGTAACTTCCATAGAAGGCGAACTTCATGAAAGTTAGTTTTAATGAACCAGTACATAAAAACAGGGCGAAACTGGTAGAGAATAAAAGTTTCATGTATCTTACCTACTAAGCTAGTAATTGATCCTTGAACATGAATCATCAAAGGCATCATGGAAGCATAAAAGCAAAATGTAGGAATTTTGTCCATCAGTCATCCCAAGCATCATCCGCTGCACCCTCTTTCTTGATGTTTGTGGGGGCAAGCATATATCTATACTTGTCTTCAATGTTTATTGATGTAGGGCCCGTCATTGAGAGTCTAGACAGTGCAAGTCTTGCTTCTTTCTGTGCAGCTGCTGCTTCCCTTTCTTTCCTCCTAGCAACCTAAAACCCAACACCCGTGAAAAGTTTTACAGAATCCATAAAGTGCCAACAAGAAACCACCAATATACAAACAGATTTATAAAATTATCACTTAGTACAAACATCCAGGAACTGCAACTACATCTGAAACTAATGCAAGCCCAACCTAAGCCCTACAAAACTCAACATGAGCTTTTACATGGGTTGGGCTTTGATTGTCAGGCCCTGGGCTAGCTTGGGCTTGGGCCTGCAAGGTTAGGCTTGCACCAAAGCCAGGTTGAGCATGGATAGCCTGAACCAGACCCGACTGACCAACCGACCTGAGGCAGGTTGAGCATGGATGTCCAAATTTTTAATGTTTAGCGAATGTACATTAATCATTGTAATTTAATAAATTTTCATTAAATTTTTACAACAATTATTTATTCATAAAAGATATTACTAATTGGCATAATTTACTAATTTCTATAAAGTCAATAATTATAGTTAACAATTATCAAATAATTCAGGGAAACTCTTCAACTAATAATCCATAATTTTCAAATAAATAATAATAAAAAAATTAGGAAATTAATCTATGAAAAATATTCTCCAAAACTATTTAAATAATAGTCTATTATTATTCAACTAAATAATTATTAAAAACTTAGGAAAATTAAATTAGAAAATACCCCCAAATAATTATTATTCAACTAAATAATTATTAATCTATTTAAATAATATTCTTATAATCTTAGGATCCCACAATTCCATTTATAAAATACCCCCCCCCCAAATTCCAATAATCCTATTTGTAAAATATCCACAAATTAAATTATTTTTAGGTGGTTGCCTTGGGTGGGGAAATTTGGGATTTCCCATCCCTGACAGGGAATGGGTGCCTTGCCTCGAACCCGCCCCACCACCGGGGACGAGGTGGGGATGGGCAGAGTGTCTTGACTACAGGGGTGAGGGACTGGGAGGAGTGCCACATCCCGTGCATTGCACAGGGCCCTGCTAGTTATGTAAAGATATTTGTATACCTGCTCATTACCAAGTCCCCCTAAGCTCATCTTGAATAATTGGGTTTAGCTCAGGCTTGGCTTGGGTTGAGAAACTCAGGCTTTGACATAAAGTTGGCCCGTCCCTAGCCCAATATCCAGGCCTTTTAGGATTCAGACCAGGTTGTCCCAAAGTCTGGCCAAACTTGCCCAGGTTGCACCACTAACTGCAGAAGATTAAAAACAAAAAAAAAAGTAATGAAAACTTTTTTATGTTCAAACTACATTACCTTCCCAGTTGCAAATGCCACAGTATTGCCAGATTCCACATCTGCAATTGCTTTCCTTATATGTGCTACAAGGAACTGCAAACACCAATGTACCAAACAATAATGAAAAAAAGGTTTACAGACCACTAGTGGGAGGAAATGAGGGGCTATGAAATGAGAAAATAATGACAAAAAATAAACCATGTCACGATCAGTGTAGAATGAAGTAGCTTGGCCTGTTGACCCTGCACGCCCTGTCCTTCCAATCCGGTGAACATAATCCTCCATTGTCTAAAACCCAAGCCAGATGAGAAATTTCAAGCATTAATTATTTCATTAGCACATTAATGAAGTAATTTGATTCAGAATCACAAGCTTGGCAATAGTTGATAATGAGCATGATGTTTCTGAAGTAAATTGATTCAGAATCACAAGCTTTAATGAATAATAAGACTGCCACCAAAGCAAAATGTACCTTTGGAAGATCCAGATTAACAACATGGGCCACTCCTGTGACATCCAAGCCACGAGATGCAACATCAGTAGCAACCTGGACACAAAGCTTATGAAATGAGTTAATGCTATGTAATACCTCTTGGGTCACAGGCCTGTAAATAGTGCAAGTTTCAACCAGCTTCATCTAGCAGTTTAGACAGAGAAGAATAAGAATTTTACCAGGATATTGGTAGAACCAGTTCTAAAATCACGAAGAGCTGACTCCCTTTCACTTTGGCTGCGGCCACCATGAAGAGCAACCGCATGCAAACCTTGTGCTACCAATGCTTCAGTGACTTCATCACACCTCGTCTAAAGGATGACTCAGAATTTAACAATCACAATTCACAAGACAATCATAGCAAAAGTACAGTATGTTCTTTAGAAAATTCAAGAATATCAAAATCCAAAAAAAAAAAAAAAACTTAAGAAGTAATACTTGCATGTTTAACAGGACCAACATTGCCGGACTCAGACCTGACTGTATGGGCAGACCGTTCACAATGGCAGCCAAAATGGTTTTAGGTAACCTGGTTCTTAACATGTTCATTTGGTCAAACTAACCCTGAATAAATGTGTTAATAGGTGTTACAGCCTGTAACATTTATTGCTTTAAGCATACTTTGATGTATAATTGCTTTAAAAGAAAATATGAAACCATTAATGTTTTTTTTTTGCAATCAAACCAGATGATCAGACCGTTCAACCTATGTCCCAGTGGCCAAAATGGTTTTTTTTTATAATTGAAGATGAATTTTATTAAGACAATATGAGAACTGTGACAATTATATTACCGAGAGGCATGAGGTGCGACCTCCCTTAAAGAGTGAAAATCACATAGCACTATAGACCAAGACTACAAGGTAGCCTGTAGCCCAGTACAAATGTTCACTCAAAACCCCTTGTTTAGCAAAAGATAATCTGCCATAGTGCTTGCAGACCTGCCAACCCACTGTATACTATCATTAATGTTTCTTAATAACCAGCTGGCCTTCTTTGAGAGGTTCTTGTAGCACCAAATGACTGAGCTCAGATCTGTTAACCAATCTACAGCAATTTTGGAGTCACCTTCAATTTGAAGGTTCTCAACACCAAGTTGATTAGCAATCTGAATACCTTGTAAAGCTGACAACAACTCAGCCCTATTTGAGTCTCCCATTCCCACTGGACCTGAGTACAAGGCTAAGATATTACCATCCTTATATCTCAAAATCCCTCCTATACCTGAGGGGCCAGGATTGCCTTGATTGCTTCCATCAAAATTCAGTTTTACACAACCTTCCAGCGGCAGAGCCCCCACACTATAGAAGTCTGTTCCTTCTTGAGGGAGCTATTAGCCACCTCTATCCAGTTCCTTCTAAAGTAACCAAAGGAGAACAAATAGAAAAATTCTGAAGTTCTCAACCAATGAGTTGCCCTTGTTAAGATACACTCTTTGAAATTCGGAGGCTTTGTTCCTTTTCTCGAAAACTTCTTGCATTTCTTTCCTCCCAAATTCTCCAAAGTGTGGCTGCTCTAATACATTTCCACATAATCCTCCCTCTTTTTGTGGGCCATACAAAGACCAACGGATCAAAAAGCAGACTTACATCAGTGGGTAAATTCCACTTGCAACCAAAATAAGGCAAAAATCCAATCCCAAATAGCAACAGCAAAGGAGCAGGAAATTAGTAAGTGGAAGCAGTCCTCACCATTAGCTTTGCAAAGAATACACCAGCTAGGGGACAAGCACATAAAAGGCTTCTTTTTTTGTAGGCTGTCTAGAGTATTGATTTTCCCATAAAACACTTCCCAACAAAACAAGATAATTTTGGGGGGAACAGGCTTAGCCCAAAGCACCTTTACCGGAAAAACCAACTGAGGGGAGGAAGAACAGAGAGCTTTCAAAAAGGAGGCACAAGAAAAGGAGCCTTTTGGGTGGGGGGACCCAAATCCTCTTGTCTGGCAATAAAGGATCCAAACAAACATTATCAAGAATCAAAGAAGTTGAGAAACATCACCAAGTTCAACATCCCTCAAGCCCCAATGGAAGCCAAAATCCCAATTCAATGACAAAGGCAAAAAGGGGGGTGGGAAGGAATTTAGAGACAGCCTTATTATTAAACAAGGAAATAGAGTAAAGAGAAGGAAAAAGGCCTTTTAAGGATGAATTTCCCACCCACACATCTTCTCGAAAGAGAACAGAATTCCTTGAGCAAAAATCATACCTGGCAAAATTAAGAAATTAGGGAAGGATGCTATGAATAGCTTTCCAAGGAGTTGTCAACGTAGCTTGTCAAGAAACACCAGCATCCCATCCATTATTTGAGTGACCATGAATACTAACTATCACCTCATGCCACAACCTCCCTCTTTCCAAGGGCCATTCACAGCCACTTACCTAACAAGTTTGTATTCTTCAAGACCATTTTTTTATCAATAACAGAAACTTATGTTAATAAAATAAACATGATTACATACAGAACTCTAGGGAAGATAAAATGACTTACCAAATAGTTTTGGGAATCCAGGGCCGTCTGGAATTGGAGGGGTTTTAAGAAATGAAAGCGGAGTGATCATGGGTATGTACTCAGGCCCCATTGGAGTGTGTGACTCTGTAACAGCAGAACTGAATGCAGTAATTTATGGGATGCAGAAATCTATGGAAATGGGGATACGAAAGCAAATAGTTGAAGGTGACTCCAAAATAGTAATAAGTTGGCTAAAACAGAATGAGAAGGTTTCTTGGTTTTTCAGAAACAAAATCAAACAATTCAAGAGGTTCTCAAGGGATATGCAGCTGATAATTCAATGGACTCCTAGGTCAGCAAATGGTCTAGCTGACCAACTAGCAAAGCAAGGGGTAAATAGGGCAGTGTGCTTCTGGGCTCAGTTGCAAGACTGAATATTAAATTGTCTCTGTATTTTATTGGTGGTAGCCGAGGCTGCCCTTGTTTCTGTACTCTCTTCTTATTCTAAGTAATAAAATTTGATGTTGATTGCTCATTAAAAAAATGATAAAATGACTTATCTTCCCCCAAAGAACCCAAAGAGAAAATTAGAAAATTACAGAGTAGCCCAAAATAATTGCCTCCTTCCCACCCCCTACTTCGCCAGTTCTCTTTACCCATTGAAATGAATTTCCAAGCCCCTAGTTAACCACTTAACTTCTCTTCTCTCATTAGCATACATCCAAAGTCCACAATCCTTCCTTAACCAGTTTAATACTAGTTGGGAATCTCCTTCAACAATCAGCTTTTGAACATTCAACTCTTTTGCCTTCCCCAAACCTTCTATTAAGGCTAACATTTCAGCTATAAGAGAGTCACCCCTTCCAATGGGGCCTGAGAACAATGCAACCACTTTCCCATTCTCGTCTCTGAATATGCCTCCTACACCTGAAGATCCTGGGTTACCCTCGCTGCTCCCATCAAAGTTTAACTTCACAAATCCTTGGGTAGGTGGAGACCAAAGGGGCCACACTGATGAGTGAGCTGGTGCGAAGGATGCCACTTCCTTCCAACTATTAAGCAACATACCCATAGAAAAGGTCCTTAGGTTCCTTTCTTCCCACAGAGTCCAGCATATGGTAGCTCTCACACATCTCCACATGATTTTACCTCTTTTCTTAGACCACCTAAAGAACGAAGCAGAAAATCTTCAAGACCAAATTTCCTATCCCCAATCCACCTTCTTCCTTACTTCTACACTATATCCCACCTTATTAAGTGATCCTTCTTCTCTTCCCTTAGCTCCAATAGGGGTGAATTATTTCAGTATTTTTTAAGAAGTGTAAGACCCTCAGTAAAGGTAGAGGTGTGATTGGAGTTCGAAGGGGGAGAAAAGAGAGAAGGTATGCAAGGTTTGAGCCCTTTTTCTTTTTCCAAGTTGAGCCAGAAGAGTAGGGGTTTTATCGTTGATTCTCAGGAAGGATTTTTAGAGGGGGTGGAGACGGGAGATGGGGATGTGAGTGAAGTTAGGGTGGAGGCAGTGGAAGAGATGGTGAACAGTGATCTCAAGGACAAGGAGGGAGGTGGCATAAAAGGAGGCGGGGGTAACAAGGTGAGTGACTTGGAAAACATGAACCAAGACGCTTGAATTGGGGGTGACTCCAACTTTTCGGTATCTGAAGTGGTTGTTGGAAAATTGGGAAATGATTTGGGCCACAGGGGGAAGGAGACTATTTTGGCTGGAAGTGGTGATGTTCTGGAGGTTCCAAAGAAGTCTAGAGATCCAAGCAAGTTTAACGTGGTTCATGTTATGAAGGTCTTTTCAAGGCTAAAAGATGGCTTGCTAGGGGTATGGCTGACCAACAAGTATAAAAAGGATATATAAAAGAAGAGGGGTAAAATTGAAGGCTCATAGTCTTGAAGATCTTCACATGGAAAATCGATTTTTACACAAGGGAGTTGGGAAGATAATTCTTCCAGTGCATTCTCAATGGAAGTCAAAAAAAAAAATGGCATGTCAAAGAAGGCTAGTGGGGATGGAAATGAAATTGAAGAGACCTTTGTTGAGGCACTGCCGGATGAGCAGGAGATGAAGAAAGGAAGCTTGGATTTGCTAGAAGTGCTTTGAGCGTTCAATAGGTAGAGGAAGGAAGAAAGTATGAGGAAAGCTTCTGACGCATTAGGGAGATAAATTTGGGATGAGGAAGGAGGCCTGGAAGAGTTTGGTGAGGTGGAAGATTGTTGTGTTGTGGTTGTTGTGCAAGAGTGGTTTCAATTCTTGTTTCTCTCCTTGTTTGCTGTTTTGGGTGGTTTGGTAGGAGTTTTTGTAGGGTTTGGGGGGGGGGGGGGGGGTTATCTTAACACCTACCTTTAGGTTGTATTCAGTATTTTCTTTTCTTTAATATAATTTTCTTTTTTACATTTCCAAAAAAAAGGTTCCACCAAAGCTCACCTTAACCCATATGCCTAAAATGCCTTTAAAAACATGTAATTGTCGTACACACACTTGTGCACATTTGTGTGAGTGAGTGAGTGTGTGTGTGTGGGTGTGTGAGAGAGAGAGAGAGAATACAGACAGTATATTATGTGTTTGTATTCCTAAAGCTTGCTATGTGCGTAACTGCGTATAAATGCATATACAACATATTCAAATAAGGTAATTCCATTTGAACTAGAAAATAGTACAAAGACAAATATAAATTAAGATTTTTTCCGTAATATATCTATATCAAGTTTCACAAATGTTGAGCAAAAATGTGTTTTAACAAGAGATCCTTGTTAGCTAACTTGTGCTTAAAAGATGCAGAAAGAAATTCTAATGCATACTGGAGCATAATACCTTCCTTTCAACAAAAACAATGGTTAGGGGTAAGGAATGGCCAGATCTTTCAGCTTGAGATGCCTCTTCTACAAGCAAAGCCAAGAGTCGATCAATCTGCAATACATTTTAAGCTGTTACAACCATAACTAGTAAGCGATCTATTACCACAATTTATTAAAAATTCTGCCCACATAGGCATAATGAGATGTCCTTCAAAACAAAACTAACTAAGCAAAAGCAAGCAGTTGGATCATTCCAAAGGAACTGCCAATAAGGAATTCGAGGGAGAACTAGAGAAACACTGATAAAAAAAGAAAACTAGAGAAATCACATATAAAAGGCAACTTCCTAAGTGATGCTACCGAAATTTGAATTCGAATTCAATCTGGTTAAGGGTGATCCAAATTCAATCTGCTTATAATTGGAATACATATGAAACCCTTATCTGATCCAATATGATTCAATTTTAAAAAATAGGCTTATATATTCTTAAAATTTATATTGTATCTATTAGTAAAATTGGTCTGAATGTTGCACTTTTGAGTCATGTGTTCAAGTTTCATACAAGTAATTTTCAATTCGTTTTGCTTATGATATACAGATCAAAGTCCTTTTATTTCGTTTTACTAATAATGTAAAATATTTTGACCATTTTTCGTTTAATTCATGCTAATCAATATCAGATTGCAATCCAAATCCAATCTGAAACAAATATAAATCTGACAGATAAAATTCAATTCATATCCAAATATTAATGAATCGAATTTGGATCTAGGTATATCCAATTTGATTTGATCTGATTGCAACAAGATGGGATTTGAGTCTTTATATTTCTTAGTTTCTCAGAGCTGTTTATGTTTGCTTTGTTTAGATGTGGGTATGTAGAGTTATTTTAAGTGTCTTAGTCCATACTTGTATGTATGTATGAACCTCTCCTACATACAGACAGCCAACCTTTCTGAATTCTTTAATCTTTATCGAATAGAGGTGTATCCAGGCAGCAGCAACCATTGGCAGTCCAATATGGCTACTTAGAAACTTGCCCATTCCACATCTTTATACCCAAGCTAGGACTTCCATCCACTTCCAAACACCAAACACCATATACAAAGATTGATCTTAAGTATTGACACAGCTTCAAAGCAAATAGAAGGATAAAGCTATGGTACCTAGGTTCTAATGAGAGGTTTCACAGAGCAGATAATCATCTGCAAATTGCAGAAGCAAAACGGATGCACTTCGCCACCATTTGGTTAGGTAATGTAAGGTTCTAATGAGAGGCTACTCATAGCAGATGATCCTCTGCAAATTGCAGAAGTAAAAAGATGTACCTCACCACGTATTTATAATCCTACAATAATAGCAGATGATCCTCTGCTTGCTGACCATGTTGCTCAAGGACACTCTATCAAAATGATAAAGGGGAAGAGAAAGACGGAATTAGAGTCAACCTTCAGAAACATCCATTAATCCCACAAACAAACCAAGGTAGGTCTGAATTCAAACAATACCCTATAAAATATGACAGTGATTCTGAGAGGAAACAACAGTTAAGAATTAAATGAAAATCCCTCACAAATAATTGAAGCATGATAATAATATTGCCTTGCACTAGATGATGGACTTGGATATAACAGAAAAATGACAGGTTAATCCAACTCCAATAAGCACTATCCCAACAACATGGGGTTGACATAACTGGTTGCAAAAGGAAGAAGATGGACTGTGGAATTACAGCAATGAACAGAAGAAATTTAAATGGTTGACATGAGATACGAATTTGAGGGATAGTTAGGTTAAAAGAACAGCTAATAGTTTTGCTGATGCTTTGGCAAAACAATGGGTGGGAAGAAATCAATTGTTTTGGGCTCAATTGTAACTGTACTTTTAATATTGGGGAGAGTTAAGAGTTTTTACCTCTCCTCTGCAATTTGTTTATTCTGTTTTAATGAAATTTGAAGTTATTGATCAAAAAAATATTAACAGAAAAAAAAGACAGTTAAACCAAAACAGAGGAGCAAATCAAATGCCTAGCATTTACATTAAACAGACAAATGAAAGTTAAACCAAAATAGAGGAGCAAATCAAGTGCCAAGAAAAAGAATATTCTGTTACTGGTTTACCACTACATTGGATGTTGAAACAGAACTGCAAAATTAATAATTTCCAAACAAATGTCAATATAAGCATACCTTCTCACTTTCAACAACCTTCTCCAATATTTGAGATACATTCGCTGTTGGGCTGCTTACTTTCCCCACTTTAACTTGCACAGGGTTAGTAAGGTACTCCTAGAAATTGCACCACCAAGGGTCCGATCAACAAGAAATTTGCATGATGTTTCTTAACAGTTTCAGTTTAAATGAAACAGTCATGATTCATGTAGGCGCAGTAGTTATAAGGACAAATATAGAAAGTTCTTGACAAATACAGTAAATAACAAGAAAACAATATCAAAACACCCAATCTCTTCTAATAACATTTGAAAGCATAAAGCTATGTAGGAATTGATAAATTGACCAAAAGTATCAAGGGATTGAACATCAAATTCAAACTCAACTACTCAATAGCCATATCTAATCATCAAAAAACATAAACCCATCTTCAAAGTTCAACCTGTGGATGTCAGAAGAACTTAAGGATCTTATTAAACGTGGTTGAGTATCAGGTTTCTAAGTTTTATGTCACTAGTTGAAATTTGAAAGACAGAATACCAGTCCATAAAAACCATTATATTGAGAAATCCCTCCAAAAGTAAACATAGCATCAACTTTCTGAGCGTGAAGAGTACAAAATCTCCTCTATCAACAACTTTAGGCACACATTTTTGACCTACCACTAAGAATGAGATATAAGGTTCATGCTCACAAGTTGCAATTATCAGTTCATTTTTTATAGCTCAGAAAGTCTTTAAAGACAACATTTTTATTAAGTATTTTTTGTTGAATCAGAAATGCAAGTTTTCATTTAAAACTCCCATCCTAGGACCCCCCCAAGGTAACATTCACAATGGAATGTTTGCTGGGTTTCTAAGAGGAAGCAATCCTAGAAGACTCGCATCTTCCACCATATCTCAAGTCATGCAACACTACATTTTCTCATACTACAAAACACAAACTGGATGATTAATTTTTGCATCTGATCAGCAAATGCAATTCCAAAGGTGTATGTTCTCTATGTCAATAAATTGTGATTAAAGAAACTATTAATTGCAAAACTGTTCAGTGTTACCTGTGCAAGTGCTTCAATCTCCACTGGCATGGTTGCACTAAACAACAAAGTTTGATGTTTTTTTGGAAGATTTCGCATAACCTGAGACGAAATCAGATCATCAAAAACTCAAATGATTCATAGGCCCTGTATCGGATATGACATGAGGTAAAGAGGAAGCTAGAAAATACAGGAGGAAGTAGAGACAAACTGTGCTCCTTGACATAATAGCACATGCCAGTATTTGCAACCAATACTGATACAAGGAGTTCAAATTCAGATAAAATAAAAAATTAAAACAAAAAATAAAATATGCAAATTTAAGCACATAATAGGAACACCTGAGAAGTGTAACCATATAGCACTTCATTTAACAATGTTTTATTTCTTTACATAAACCCTACTAGAGATGTTTCCAAGGGAACTAGATACATTTTAACATTCAATTTAAGGCTTCTATCAAAACTAAGCCCAAGCTTATAATCATTAAACATGCAAGGAACTATACAAGTACACAAGTTATCATGTAAATACATTAAAAACCAATTGAACCTAGTCCACGTGTCAAAAAATCACTCTAATCTTATCCTCGCCTTCAGTTTAAATAGAAGCATCAATCCCATCATTGGACGGTATACAAAGTATTCCTCCAAAAGAAAATATGAGATAAATAATATTTAACTTAGAATCTCTCCGAAATGATCTTGGTGCTTTGAGTGTGTATCAATTGCATATGATGCATTGAATTGCATGGTTGCACAAACAAGTTTGAAATGAACTTTTCCAACACCATTTCAGACTATACAGAACTAAGCAACAACTTATTAAAAGTTCAACTAAGGAAAAGGAAAGAGAATTAACAAGCAGGCAAAGAAAGCACATGAAACAAATATGTGTGTGAACCAAAGCAAGCTAGGGCCCCAAATAGATCCAACTCCCCCATTCAAGGTTGGTAAGAGAATGATAGTAGTGAATTATCAAAAGAAAACAATAATGATAGTAGTACCATAACTGTGGAGCAGTAGGAAGAAGCATTCTTGTACAATAAAAAATTATTTTCTTTTTATAAATAACAAATACCACCTATTAAAATCGAAAGATAAGAAGGTAAAGCAATAACAATTTCCGATGTATAAAGAAGACCTCGATATCTCTCTTTAGCTAGAGGGTAGGCTACTTTTTTTTATGGGGGGGGGGGTAGCTAGAGGTATAACAATAGAGCCCATTTGGTTCATGGGAACAGGGGTCTGGAATCGGAATTGGAATGGCTATTCCGATTCCAACTCTTTGGTTGGGCGGGATTGGAATGACATTCCCTCATTCATTTGAGGGAATGGCCATTCCCTCCCCCTCCCTTGGGAATGAAATTCCATTCCAGCTGATTTCAATTCCCATTCCCATTCCTGTCTGATCCAAACAGACTATGCGAATAGACCATTCCGATTCCGACTGTGAACCAGACGGACCCTTAATTTTTTTCACAATATTTGTCTTTTGTCAGTATCAACAAGGATCAGTATGTTAGATTACCTCTCTTATTTGTGGTTCAAACCCCATGTCCAGCATTCTGTCAGCCTCATCTAAAACAACAAATGAAATCCTAGAGAGGGATGTGTTTCCTTGTTGCAAATGGTCAATAAATCTTCCAGGTGTAGCAACCACAATATTTACTCCTGCTCGTAGTTCGGATCTCTGTCATAGAATTCATAAACACAAGTAAATATATTAGAGATAAACTAGTTGGTAACAAATCTTTCCAAGACAATTCAAAGAAGAACCAACTTGATGCAACATGGGAGAAATATTGAGTACATTTGTACATATTACTACAAAAAAAGAGCTCTTCTTTTATTCTCTATGGCAGGTAGAAGACTGTAAAGGCAACAAAAGACAAGATCACTTACGTCACAATGAGGTTTTTTTTCCAATCAATCACTTATGGCACAATTAATTACCTGCTCAGCTATGTTTGTCCCACCAACAACAATAGCAGTTCTGAAGGACTCCAGAGATCTGCTGAAAGCCTTAACCTGGAAAGAATAACAACTGTGGTTTTCATTGAGATTAAGTGGATAGATACTCCTAGTCCTGAGAATACCACCTTTGGTAAGATTATCACTGGGGAATGAGCACTTTTCAGCAATAAACTATATAGTATATACCATGCAAACACCAAAACTTCCTGAGATATCCTTAACATTTTTCTTCTTTAATCAGCAACAAAGTGAACTTTATTGACATAAAGGTGCAAGTGTTCAACAGTGCATAGACTTAACAAAACCTTCCTCTTGATCCTAAGCAAAAAGTAAAGAGGGAAAAAAACAGGAAAACCCCAGCATGATACATACAAGTTAGAGAGACCCTTTGTCCACAGCACTATGATTTTTTTATTAATAAAGGAATATTTTATTAAATTCAAAAGTATTACATCCAGTGGTTTAAAAGGCGCACCTAGGCGCATTTTAGGGTATGTGCCTTGTCTAGGTACTAGGCGCAGCCCTTTCAAAAGGCACATGCCTAGGCGCCCAGGCGTGCACCTTTCACCTCAGCCCAGTCATGCGCATTTTGAAAATTTCAAACTTTTTTGCTTTTTTTTAACTTTGCTCACTCACCGAAGCTCCAAAAACCCTATATTTGCTAATGCTGTTCATTCATCCATTCTAATAAAATATCTTCTTAAAAGGCAATTAAAGTTATAAAATCATTGTCTTTTATATGAGAATTAAGAATTTAAGACCCTAACATGGACTTGTTTGGGATTGCCTCGAGGGGCGTGGTACAAAGGCAGCTCGTAGAATCAGGAATGCAATATGTTTTATATCACTTTAGCTACTTGAAGAAATGCAATTGCAGAAAAAAAGATATTTTGGGTTTTACGTGCTTGAAAATGCTTTATATGTTTGATTTTATTTTTAAATTTTCATTTGAATACTCTTTACATGTTACGTTTATGTATTTTAATTTTAGATAATAGGTTATAAAACATTTCTTTTAAAATTTAAGTTTATATTTATATTAATATTATGTTTAATATTTTTTTGCATTTTTTGGATTTTCTGACTTCTTATTTTTTAGCATTTTTTTGTATTTTTGCGCCTTTCTTCAAAAAAGCACGAGCCTCGCCTTGCACCTTGCGCCTCAGACGCAAATTGACCTTGCGCTTTTAAAACACAGATTACATCAAGATGGGAAAGTTCTCCACCAAACAAACAACTTTATAGTTTTCCCCAAAATATGTTTATCCAAAGTATCTACCATCCCATTTACTGTTCTACTCACCCATCTAAATACAACATCCAATTCCCTTGCTAAACTTTCTATTTCCCAGATTGTGTGCCTATAAAACCATGGGATTTAGGCACTACTTCTTGTCAATGAAATGACCACTTGTGAATCCCCTTCCACCTCCAGGTTATGAAACCTAAATTGGTTAGCATATTTTAAACCCTGGAGTAGACCAAACAGCTCTGCTGTCGATGCATCACCATTTGCCAAGGGTCCTGGAGTAGACCAGCACATTTCCTTCTGAGTCTCAGAAAACCCCTCCCATCCCAGCCTCTGCCTGATTACCAATATAGCTCCCATCAACATTAAGTTTTACAAAGTTAGTTGCCGGAGGTCTCCATTCCATAATTACTCTTTCCTTGTATTGAGCCAACAGTGCTACTTCCTTCCAATTTCTCAAAATATCATTTAGTGAGAAATTTGGAAGTCCTCCATGGTCTTCACCCAATGTGCAACTTTTATTTTTATTTTTTACTATGTCCAGGATTTCCATTTCTGTCATACTCTTTTCATTGAAGATCCTCCCATTTCTTTCTTCTCAAACAGTCCATATCATGGCAGCTCTCACTGCTTTCCACAACAACCTTCCTCTTTTCTTTGGATGTCTCAAAAAGTTTGGATCAAAGATTGGCACTTATTTGGGCCATTTGACCTTCTTTTCTACAGCATGTAATTGGTGTTAATCTTTCAAAAGAAAATTTCCCAGCCAAAGGCCTGAATTTTGGGAGGGATTGGCTTACTCAACTTCTTTCACTGGAAATGACACCCTCAAGGTAGATGGATGAATTAGGAACCTAAAGAAGGAAGCACATGTAAGAAAAGTCATCTGGAGAAATGGACCAAATTGTGTTTTTTTTTTTTTTTGATGAATGAATGGACCAAATTGTGTTGTCCTCTACATTTTGAACCAAAAAGACAAAATCAAGTCTGGCCAAAAGAAGGATGAGAGATTCACACTCCTTTTCCATAAGACCCCTTCTAAAACCAAAATCCCAATACCCCCCAAAGTAGCAGTGTTCTGTTGGGAAGCCTATTATGGTAAGATCAATACTGTAGAAAACTTGCAAAAGAAGAAACCTTTTTTTGTGTTTGTCCCCAAATCGGTGCTTTATGTGTAAAGTGAAGGGTGAGGACTGTAACCATTTGCTGATATCGTGCTCCTTTGCTGCCAATATTTGGAATTGGGTTGTTTCTTTATTTGGGTGCAGGTGGAACTTGCCCTCTGAAGTAAAGCTGCTGTTCACTCCAGATGCTCTTGGGAGATTGACAAAAAGGGGGAAGATAATGTGGAAATGTGTTAGAGCCGCCACCTTGTGGATCTTATGGGAGGAGAGAAATGCTAGAATATTTCAAGAAAAGGAAAGAAGTCTTGCTGAAGTCAAGGAATGTATATCGACAAAGACAATTTCATGGCTGAAATCTTCACAATTGTTGGCAGATTTCTCCTTTTATGACTTCAGGAGAAATTGGGACGCAGTGGCTTCTACAGTTTCCACCAAGAACAAATTACAAGTTGAATGGAAACCCACACCAAATGAAGTGGTAAAATTGAACTTTGATGGTAGCTGCCAAGGTAACCCAGGGCCATTCGGAATTGGAGGGATTCTGAGAGACAAAGACAGCAATATGTTGTCTCTTTTCTCAGGACCATTGGGTGAAGGTGATTCTGTAAGGGCAGAGCTACTAGCAGCGGTACAAGGTATACAGATGGCTAGTCAATTAGGAGTGAGCAATTTGTTAGTAGAAGGAGACTCCAAGGTAGTAGTGGGCTGGCTGAATAGCCCAGACACAGTTTGTTGGAGCTACAGGGATCTGGTAAAGAAAGTTAAATGGATGACAAGAAATATGACTGTTAGGTTCCAGTGGGTTAGCAGATCAGCAAATGTAATGGCTGATTCTCTGGCCAAGCAAGGCGTGTCAAGGGGTGATTTGTTTTGGGCTAATTTGTAATTTGTTTCTCAGGTTTGGGCATGTTTTAGTGCTTATGATTCAGTCCTTGGGGGAGGTAACATCTCGTGCCTCTTCCTAGGCTGTATGTATTTTTTATACTCTTTCAATAAAATTACTCTCATTTATCAAAAAAAAAGAAAGAAATTCACAAACTTAGAAATGGGTTCACATTTGTAATTGGAGAGGGCGTAAAGCACAGGAAATTGAACCTTTAGTGGTTGAATACCTATCCAAAGGTCCTCCCAAAACAAGGACTCAAACCAATGCCCACATTATACTGAATAAGGTTAGCAAAGAGAGGATATACTCATATACCTCATAGATTGCTTTTCAAGGAGAGAGAATTTGCATTGGGGGTTACCTTTGCATCCTGGCCATTGCCCAACCGACTGTGTATGCTTTCAATACCTTGTACCAGAGCCTATCTCTTTCTAGGAGAAACTTCCACAGCCACCTCCCTAGGAGAGATAAATTCTTCTGGACTAAATTACCTAACCCAAGCCCACCCTTCTCTTTAGGTCTACAAACCTGCTGTTCAAATTTCACCAAGTGATCTTTCTTTCCAACCCACGGTTCCCACAAGAAATCCCACGTTAGCCTAGCAATTTTAAGAGGAATATTGAAGGTGGACAAAAAATATATGGAAAGGTTGGTTAAGGTGGCTTTGATCAAGGTTATCCTCCCTCCCAAAGAAATGTAACTTCTCTTCCAAAATGCCAATTTTTTAGCAAATCTCTCCAATGCAAGCTTCCAAAAGCTCTCAGAACTTAGGTTTCCACCCAGGGGAAGTCCCAAGTACTCCAAGGGCCAAATCTTAACTTCGCATCCTAATAACTCCACTATTCTAAGGACTTCCTCTTCTTGCAAATTCATTCCCACCAAATAGCTTTTCCCCAAATTGATCTTTAAATTAGAAAGTTTGTCAAAGGATCTTACCAAAGCTTTTACATTTCTAAGTGACTCAGGACTAATGTCATCACAAAACAGGATTATGTCATCTGCAAATTGCAAATGGGTAACTACAATATCAGCCCTTCCCACCCTCCAACCTCTAATTATATTATTCAAATCCGCCTTTGTGATCATTCTGCTTAAGACCTCCATAATCAAGGTGAAAAGGAAAAGGGATAAAAGGTCACCCTGTCTCAAGCCTCTTTTAGTTAGAAAAATAAATAAAAAAACCTCTAGCAGACACATTGATCAGAATTGAATATTGCATCAAGCTCAAACATCCCTTGATTCATAAGCCCATCTTCCCCCAACCCAACTTTCTCCATAACCTCAAGAAGGAAAAACCAATCCACCAAATCATAAGCCTTTTCTAGGTCCAATTTACAAATAACCTCCCCCCCCCCCTTTCTTCTTCTCTGCTACACATTCATTAGCCACTACAATCTAGTCAACAATTTTTCTACCTTCACAAAAAGCTCCTTGAGATTGTGAGGTTACTGTGGGTAAAACCTTCTTCAGTCTGCTTGAAAGAACTTCTACTATTATTTTATATAGGCTACCAGCCTACCCACCAAACTAATGGCCTGAAATCCCTTGGAGTTTTGGCTTCCTTTTTCTTAGGCACTAGGCCTAGGGCAATGAAGGTAGAGTTTGTTCTGGATGAGACCTCCTCTTTCTGGTGAAACTCATCAAAAACCTCTTTTAGATCCTTTTTTTTCCAAAAACCCCCAGCAGTCTTGAAAGGAAGCCATAGAAAAACCATCCGGCCCCAAATCCCGATGCTTTTGATCTTTCCATGGAGAAGACAGCCTCTGTAATTTCCTCAATAATAAAAGCATCCTCCATGGCATTAGATTGACTACTTATCACCCTATCCCACTGCAATGATGCTACAACATTATGAATTTCAAAAAACAATTTACCCCAGGATTGGCCCCATCAATCTTGAAAGCCTCTGTAGCTGTGTTCTAGCATTCTACACTCTACAATTACAGAAACTAACTGCTCCAAAATAACGCCAGACTACAATAAAACAAAACAAGAGAACATATAGTTTCTAGACAAGTTGTTGAAAATTAAATAAGCCTAAAGATAATTGCATGTGACTGTATGATGATAATTGATGTCCCACTACTCTATCCGTTTTTTTTTTTTTTTTATAGATGTCCCACTAATCTATCCTGAATACATTGTTTTCAGCTAATGATATAAACATAATTGATAACCAATATCTGCCTTTATCAACCCTCCATTTCCTCAAAGTTCATGAGAAAAGCTTCAAGTTCACAATGTTATTTTGATCAGAGAGATGCAAGCATAAGATATTTCATCTAAAGTTGGCTCTTGAGATAGGCTGGATCATCTGACCCTAATATCCACTTTTTTTTTATAAATGACCTAATATCCACTTGTTTAATGACCGGCAGTCAACCAATTCTTATCAAGGAGGTGATCAAGTTTACCATTTGAAAAAATCAAGTAGGAAAGGAACTATGAAGGAAAATGTATAGATGTTTTCATGAAGTCAAATATGATTAAATAAAAACAATAAGATTGTGTTCGTCTTTTCAAACATTGAAAGTCAAAAGTGTTTTTTCATGAATACACTTTTGATATAAAATTTATATAGCAAAAGTTTGGCTGGAATAAATTATCATCAATATCAAACCCTTAAACAATGCATAAACACTTCAATAGGAAGTTTTATCCGTGCCATTTAGTTTCCTAAAAAAATATCTTTTCTAAAGCAGCTAAACAGTAACAAATTGTTATAGGCAGAATAACAGTTTTGACAATAAAATTTATATAGCAACAGTCAAAGTGTTTTTCATGAACACACTTTTGACATGAGTTTATGTAGCAAAACTTTGGCTAGAACATGAATTACCATCAATATCAAAACCTTAACTAACTGGGCATAAACATCTTCAATAGGAAGTTTTATATGTGCCATTTGATTCCCTAAAAAATGCCTTTTTTAAAGCAGGTAAACAGTAACAAATTGTTATAGGCAGAACAAAAATTGTCATGCTTTTGTTTAGGGGAAAAAACATTGCCAAACCAAATATCTGTTAAAGAGCACTTATATACCAAAATTAACAAAAATGAATCCAGGCTCAAACCCAGAAAGTATTTGGTTGATTTAATAGCAATGCCTCCATGAAATTGTAGATTGAATTAGATCAACTGTTACCTAAATTTTGTTACCACTAAGACATAGCCAAAATAATTACAGTCATCATCAATCTTATCAACCAGGAAAAAAAATTCTCTCACCTCTTTCTCTATTTGTTGAGCAAGTTCACGAGTAGGAGCTAAGACTAATGCTAAAGGTCCATCACCACGCCGAATAGGTGGTTGAGCCAAGCAATGCTGTGAATTGAAATATAAAAAGGAAAAAGAAAAAACATAAAGAATAATGACAGTGACAGTCTTGAGCTTAGATATTTAGATGCTATTTCATGACAGGATAGTAAGATTAAGGGGAAAAAACATTTTCTGAAGTATGTCATGACCATGGACACCTGAATCATAGGAATAGTGAAGGCAGCAGTTTTCCCACTCCCAGTCTCAGCACAACCTAGAAGATCCCTTCCGCTAAGAGCTACTGGCATGGCTTGTGCCTGAATGGAAGTTGGCCTCGTGTACTCATGAAAAGCGATATCCTTCATAATACTTGAGTGCAAACACTGAAAGAAAATGGATATTATTATCCAAAACACTGGCAACAACAAATTATCGAAATTATAACTGTGGTTTAATGAATCGCACCATATCTGTAAATGATTCAATGGGTGCAGGTGCAGGAGGGGAGTCTGAAGCAACAGTAACATCAACATTTAACCGCAGGCGAACTTCTTCAATCTGTAGAAGCACAAGCCAGATCAACATTGCAATGCCCAGCATGAGAAAGACATTTGAATGTTATCCTTAGAAAATGTAATTGATCAACTAGTAAATGCAAAAAAAAAAAGGCTTTACTAAAGATGACTAAACATTTTTTGAAAACCAAGTATAATCAAATTCATAAGCATCCCATAGAAGTAGCGAATTATATTGTTATAGTTGATCTTAGATGGCATATTCAGAGAATAAGTTGTAACAGATTGATTGAATTTGGGATCATCCTTTCCTTACTACTTAGATATTACACTGCCTGAGCTGAATACTATTATCAAGCTAAACTCGAAGCATTGTATAACTGGCAATTATGATTTCCAGCATAGGTTTAAATAGTTTTGTATTTCACATTTTCCTTTTTCAGGCCTGCAGGGTGTAGTCTATTGCATCAATTGATAGAAACAAGTCCGTGCACAGATGACAAATAAAAAATATAGTGCATTGATGTGCCAGCCTGTCTTTGATAAGCAAGGGTATAGAAATTTGGCCATCGCATATATTATTGCGATCAAATTAAAATTCAGTCAACAACAAATTAGAGTAAAATTATCAACTCTAATATCATAATCGCCTTAAATGGTATTATCCAAAATAATAGATGATGAGCAAGAATGAAGTAAAGGTTCAAAAAGTTTTCGAAATATCATAAGACGATACCCAGCCACAACCTAACCGAAAAACAGAACCCCAAGCTCACTTAGAATGCAGGAAAGAAAATCCAGGACTATGTAATGCGATAAGACGAAATGTGTCAAAATAATACCAAAAACGAGCTAAAAAATAATTACAACCAGAACTGAAATGCTGGAGGTATAGCAGAAAACCAAGCTCTGCTCATCAAATATATATATATTATATATAAATATGTACAACAATAATTGGCTCATCAAAAACTGATTACAAAGGCATCCCGAACATAATCCACGAAACTCAAAGCTTAAAAACATCGAACCTGCTCGGGTTTCAGACGGAAAACCCGCTCCGACGGCTTCCACTGCTGAAAAACAGGTTCCGGGACAGCAAGAGCTCTGGAAAGCGGTAGGTTACCGGAAGTGCGGCGAGCGCCATTGGAAAAACTAGGGGGAGCAGAGGAAGAGTTCTTTAAAGAGTAATGAGGGTTTGAAGAATAGAACTTATGATCATATTCTAGGGTTTCTGATGAGGTTTTGGTGGTTGTAGAGTTTCGAGTTGCAGTAGGGAGACAGTGAGAAGACGGAGTCGATGATGTCCGGAGGTGTGGAGGGACATAAGACATTTTCTTTTTTTTTTTCCCTTTTCCCCCCCTCTCAGGTTGTTTTTCTCCTCTCTTGGCTTTTTAAACGAGCCCGACGGGAGAGAATGCAGAAACGAGAATTTCTAAAGAGCAAACGAAACGAAGAAGAAGCGTGAGTGAGTCTTCAAGCAGGCCTCTCCTCATCCTCCAAATTGTGTATATAATCATCATCTGCAGCACTTCTTGTATACAATTATACAATCGTTTGGCTGAGACGCTCTCTCTGTTCTTTCCTTGCTTCTGAAGTGAAGATTTTATGTTAATGTAAACCGAGTTCTATCGGTTGCTAATTTGCTTCACATTCAGTTGCTGATATACCATCGGATTAGAATATTTCTTTCTACAATAATGTATGAATCTGTGATGATTTTGGTGTACCATCACAAAATTTAACCCTGGCCTTTGGGCGCAAGCGCAACCTGTAGGAGACAACGAACTGGGCCTGGCTTTGTGGCCCGGCTAATATTGGACCGTTCCATCCTTGTTATCAGTTTCCTTTAGGCTTACTTGGTTCGTAATGATTGTCCAGCTGACCTGTGTGCTTATGTAAAAAGAGAGAGAGAGAGATGCAGCCTCAAAACGGACAATTGTACACCAACATAAATTGATGGAGTGACAAAGATCGATAGTGAACTGGGTACCAAGGTGCATTGCTCAGCAAAAAAGAAATGTATTTTATTCAATAGACTCGGTATGGGCAACTTCTTTTAGGATTGGTTTGTGCTATTACGGGCTTTGCTAACTGCCATGCGGCCCATGCCCATTTCTCGTATCTGGTGGTTGGATCAAAGATCGGGTTTTATCCATGGTTTTATAACTGTCATTATCGTGGATGGTCAAACCATTTAGCCCAGAAACTGGTTAGGGTACTGATTCTGTTTTGACTCTAAACTGCTGTTTTACCCAAAATCATTGAATTGGTCAGTGGCCCATTAATCTAGGATGGTTGAACTATTGATGATTTGACCCAAACAATGATTTTAGGTTATTTTTATGTTAATTATTATTTTTTTAGTTTTTTTATTTTTTAAATTTGTTATGAGTCAATCCATTGTTGACCATCCAATCCAGAAACTGATGAACAAAATGGTTTCAGTTCCAGATGGGTTTTTAAAACACTGATTTCATCTATGTTTAAGCGGTTAATGATACTGGAAGAATTTTAAAGCAGTCAAAATTCCCCTTTACATTGATTTTTTATGAATACCAATTACTTGGTTATCCCTTTCATGATACCAGATGATTGCTTATCAGCTTTTCATATATAAAACCTTTTCTCTATCATATTTGGGTCTTTAAACAATACCATTGTTTAAGGAACCAGGGGTAGAGGGACTTCGTTGTATACGGGGCTTGGTGCATGGTCATGCTCTTTGTATAATGAGGCCTAGTCAAGCTTTTATTTAGTGCGTCTGCATCAACCCCCGGCTACTAGCTAAAGTCATTCTAATACAATGGTATATTTTTTTCCGGAGAGAGAGTAAAAAAGAAGAATGTTTAAGATTATATTTGTAATTAAAACTTACCCTCTCTCTTTCCTTATAGTTAAAACTTATCTCTCTTTTCTGTTTTTTTTTTATATAAGTAGAGCCCCTTTGGGAGAATTTTAGATTTGATGAAGCTGTATTGGCATTGATACATGTTAAACAAATTATTAAAACTTCCATCAACAAAATATATATTAAAACTAGTTTCACCTGAAAGTTGATTTATTGGCTGAATTGAAGTGCATTGGGGCTTTTCTTAACTTATAGGCTTTCTATATGGGTTCTATCTTGTAAAGCCAGAATAAGCTGCATGAAATCCCTCTCAAATGATCAACCAGAGCTCATTTGAGAGGGCATCAACATTGATTGAACCACTTTGAAGAAATTATCAAAACTAGTTTTACTAGAAAGGCAGAAAGATTGGTTTCCCAGCTCAAGACAAAGCCTTTTTTTGGCTTTCCAGGTCTTTCACCAACACACAACTTCAGAACTTTTCACGTGGGGCTTACTTTGCAACACCAAAGCTGTTGCATGAAAGCCCTTCCAAATGGGCATTATTAAGCCATGGAGCTAATTACGGGGCTTTGATGAACATATACATACCAAGGCCAAAACAAGCACTGCAACGTGGCAACCAAAACCGCCTCACCGCAAATCAAACTCCGACAACGACAAACATATACACTGCAACTAAATTCCGGCAAACATAGAACACATCTAAGCCTGAATCTGAGCCCGGCCCTCATATAATACGAGCTTAAAGTCCAGCCAAGAAATTGAGGAAAGAGACTTTTTTTCTCAACAACAAAACCAATTTATTCATATTATATGACTTCAAAACCCAGAAATACTGAAGAACGGGCCTAATGTTTTGAGCCTGAGCCCGCATGCCTAAATTTATGTTCAAGTTTAATTAAGAGCGGGCTCACGATACCCAGTGCATATTGGTTTTAAACCAATTGTATCACATTTTTATTTTGCAAATTTGCATCTTATATCGACCAAGGCCCGACAATATTTGTATCGATTACTAGGGCTGTTCATAAGAAGACCCAATCCAACCAAACCGACCTAAACTGAGTCGGCCAGGTTTTCTTCAATACCGTTCGGTTTCGGGTTGTAAAAAATCATAATCCAATGGTTTGAGTCGGTTTCGGTTTTCATGTGTGAAAACCAAAACTGAACCGATTTAGTAGTTAGTTCCTAGTTAGTAGTTACAACCTACTTAATTCCTACTTAATTAAGTTGTCTCTATCATATTTACAATCTAAATTAATTTATAGTCTTCCAGTTAGGAATGACATTAATGGTAAATATTGTAAGACAAGTAGACAATTTTTTTTTTTAAAAAGTTTAAAGAAAATAATCAAAGGATCCTAGTTTCTATGGTCTTTTACACCAAATAGGCAACCAATTACAACTAGAATTAGGTGTCTTTTTTTACTTAGATTAGAAGGTTTCTTGAAATATACAAATTTCATTATTCTTTCTCTAATACAATTTGACTTTCTATTTTCTTGATACATAAACTCAATTTTTTATGTGCTTCACAAAGTTATTGGCCTGTTTTCTCTTAATTTATGTGCTTTCCTTGTCGGATGATGTTGCTAGCTACTTCTCTGACGCTTAATCTACAAATTTATTACCATGATTGAACTTAGAGCCGAAACCAAACCAACTAAGTCGGTTTTGCTTAACATAGAGTCGGTTTCAGTTTCAATTTCAGGTAATCCGACCAAATCGGATCGATTGGAAAAATCTCAATAAACCAACCCAACCCGACCCATAAACAGCACTATCGATTACATTTGAGCCTGCTCAGGAAAGTGTCTCCCAGGAGAAACCTCTTTGGTATATATATAGGTTGGGTAATCCCTTACCTTATATAGGTTGTTAAATTGCGTTTGAAAAATTCAAGTTCCTCTAAAATTCTACCTTTTCCTCTCATCGGTGCTTAGCTTTAAATTGCCTACCAAGAAATTACTCATTAACAGGGGATATGATATCGATAGCACTTGTGAAACTTATTGAGGATAAATCTTCGTTGTCTATCCTGCAAGCAAGCCTAATGGATGGTGTTCAGAAAAACTTTGGGTGTTCGGTAAAAAAACAAAAAAGAGCTCGGGCCTGTTTGGGGGCTTCCTGAACACGATATCTGACCCCATTCGGTCCCTTGTTTGTCATTTAATTAAAAAAAAATTTGTTGCAATTACTTTTTTACCCCACATTTATTTTAAATATCATGCACATGAAGCTTTAAAATAATGCAAGTTATTTTTTCAAACAACAGTGTTTTTAACCGGTAGTTGATTCAGTTAGTCAAATTGTAATTCAGCAATGATTTTGGGTCTACTTCTCATAAAAATTGTTTTTTTTTTGTTAAAAACATATAACTCGACTTTTAAAAATGTTGACCCATTCAATCTAATCACAGGGCCATGGGCTATATAATAAATGTGATACAAATTTTTGAAGACTATAACTTTACACTTGGGCGTCAGAATTAGGGTAATCTTTTTTTACACACAAACTTTAGGCAGTCATGATCTTAGACCCACAAAAACCCTACTCACACGTACCCATTACTCCATGAGACACCATGGCTGCACATCAGTAACATGTGCTGCCCTATGGGTAGGTGTGGGAGTTCTCTCAAAGAATGACAGTATACAAATATGGAGATGTTCCCGGTGTGCATACCTATGGTGCCGCGTGGGCAGGGAAATCCTTCAGTGCTCACAAGGCTGTTCTTACACCATTCGCACGGCCCTGCATTGGGAATATCTCCCCATGAAAAAAACAAACAAATGATTGCAGATCTCAATGCATGGTGTAAAAAGCTATGCAAACAGTTTTGTGAGCACCGAAGCTGATCTCGTGGGTAGGTATGCCTAAAATTAAGTTTTTGTAGGTAGTAAAACCACAAGGACGAGCTGTTCCTGCCATGCATGGCTGTTGTGTCCTAGTGGTAGGTATAAAGTTTTGGGTAGGAGATCTGAAGACAAACTTTGAGATGAGGCAGTGAAATTTGCATTGGCTCCTCACAGAGCACGCCCCAACAACATTCCAATCCTGGAATATCTATCCATGACAAATACCGGAGATATTCCCCATACACGTTGAGATTTATTGTGGGGATATTGAACTGATATGTTCTTTCCATTTCAATAATTATAGACAAACAATAAAAATTTGAAAATACATGGAAAGAAGAAACTCTTCCTTAGAAACCTTCGTCTCCTATTTTTTATTGATTTATTTCGTTTCAGGCATTCGGTTCTCCGTGGTGGTATAGGGTGCTTAGGCATGCAGCTTTGCGTTGATTTGTTTCAGGCATGTGTCAATTCGTTGGACTGATGGAAAAAAGCTTTGAAGGAAAGAAAAAAGAAACCCTCTCCTTAAAAAGACAAAACCCTTTACCCTTTATATTTTATTGGGTAAATTACAAAGATCACCCTGTATTATGGGGTCTGTGAGAAAGACCCATGTACTTTATTTTGCAACAAAGATCCCCTTGTACTATGATCGTGAGACAAAGACCCCATTCCGTTAACTTTTTGTTGAAATCCGTTGTTGCAATATTTTTCAATCCTCATATTACCCTTATAATAAGAAAAATATTGTTCATCTTCCCTAACCTTACGATACACAAACAGTAGCGATGATAAGGGGAGAGAAAAGGAGATCGAGGATTACCATTGTTGTTGTTCTCTACCTCTGCAAATGGGGTTCCACCAGGATTACCCCCTATTCTTTCGTTTATTAACTTGCTCTTTGCAAGGCGGCAATCCGATGATTAGGGATGGGAAAAAGTCTATTAGCAGAAAACCGGTTCATTTCTTTGAGTTGTTGGTGGAATTTCCCTGAAAAGGCAGTAACGAATCAGTCAAGAAATTTTACCTGAACTATAGCTGGCTAAACTCGAGCATCAGCAGTGATGATCACAGATGCAACAACACTTGTAGTGTCCATGGTGTTATTGACGTCCCTCATGTCTCCTCTCGTCGATCAAAACCACCCTAATTTTATCCAAAAGCAATGGTTCTTCCCTCGCCAATAATGACCCTAAATCCAACCACCCTATTCTTACGACTCCGGTAAAACGATAATTTCTAGATCAAGAAAGAACTCAATCACAGTAATCCGAATTTCGTACCAAAACCAATAAAAGATAAAAACAGAGAGAGAGGAGTAGAGGAGAAGAGAAACAAGTAAGGAACATTAATCTATAGAAGAACCAGAAAAGATCAAAGCAATCTCAGTCTTGACTCGTGGATGTCAAACACGCAATAACTTGGATTTGAAATTAACTATTGAGCTTGAAAGTGGATTTACAGAAAAACCCTTCATTAGACTCCTAGTTTCTTGCTGCAACCTACAAAGTATAACTGCCAAATTCACAAAGGTATTCCCAGAAGAAACAACAATAATTAACAACAATCCTAAGGCCAATTCCGTCAACAAAATGTTGGTTGGTTTGGATTTGAGGAATTTTCCACATACCAAACCAACACTCCATCATTGTCGCCACCTTTTCCACTTGTTCGTGTATTGTGAGGTCAGGGAAGATGAACAATGTTTTTTTATTATAAGGGTAGTATCGAGATTAAAAAATATTATAACGGTGGATTTCAATAGAAAACTAACAAAAGAGAGTCTTTGTCGCAAAAAAAAAAAAAATACAAGGGTCTTTGTCACAGACCCCATAGTACAAGTGGGTCTTTGTAATTTACCCTATTTTATTTGATGTAAAATCTAATATATAAAAAGTAAGATGGAAAGAGTTTGAAATAACCGTTAATCGCCATTGTACCTGCCTAATTCGCACATGAATGGGTAACATGGGCCGGGCCGGGCCGGACTCAGGCCGGGCTTTCACTTGTCATTAAGGGAAATATGCTAGGCCCGAGCCCGGCCCAACCAACGGGCCTATAACTTGGGCCCAAGCCCAGTCCTGATAAAAAGCCCGAAGCCCGAGCCCGAGCCCGAGCCTGAAGCCCGACGTAATAAAAAAAAAAACAATTTTCCCTATTCAAATTAGAATTAAAAATTCAGATAGTTTATTTTTTCTTATTTAAATGAACAATGGGCCTACAAGATGGTTTTTTCCCATTTCTTTTATATTTTAAAACATAGTTTTACATTCTTAAATCAAAAAATTTATTTAAATGGACATAATCACATTACTCACTTTAAGTCTAATATTAAGTCAGGCCGGACCAGGCCGAGCTATTTTGACAAAACCCGAGCCCGACTCGAATTTATTATGGGCCGGGCTTTTTGGCCCGAATTTAAACCTGCGGGCCTATAACTACATTCAAGCCCATCCGGGGGCCGGGCTAGCCCGTCGGGCCACCCGGCCCATGAACAGGTACATTGCACCCTCTCATTTGATGTTCAGGAATAATTTCAAGATTATTGATACGAGATCCGGCTCGCCCATGTGCGAGTGCTGTGGATGCTAGGTGCGTGCAGGTTTAGCTTTTGTGGAGAGAGAATCCAGACCACCGTTGATCGTGAGAAATGATAATTCCTGTATTGGAAAAATCTGCCCCAATATTTAGAAGTGGTTTGTGATGATGGGTTTGATAAGAATTTCAACAAACACTACTTAGATGTGGAGATGCTTAACGAGGCATTTTCCCGTATCTTTAATTTGTAGGGTGCGGTTGATCTGTTGAGTAATGCTGATCAGATGCCTTTTCATCCTCGTCCCAATGTGGTGCAAGAGATCAACGAGGTAATGACTAATGAGGGCTACAGGTTTGCAAGTTGTGCCAAAGTCTCAGAATTTGTTGTTGGTGCATGCTGTTGCTTCTGCTGTCCGTCGCACTCGATACTTCGAGAGTCGAGATAGCATGTGTGTTGATTATGGGTGATCATGGATTGGGCCGGGCTGGGCTTTGCACTAATGATAAGGGTTATAGTTTAGGCCTGGGCCTGGCACGGCCTGGGGTTCTGGGTCTGAAATATAAGCTCTAGTTCAGGTCTATGTGGGCCTGGGTCAGGTCGGGCCTGATTTCGGGCCAATGTCATTCATATATAAAACATTATATATCTATATATTAAATGACATAGCATGCATATAAAATTATTTTATATATTATATAATATAAAATATTACATATAATATAAATTATACATGTTATGTTATAATATTTATATATAAAAAATATAATATAATATAAAATAATATGTATACATATGTATACATTATACACAAAATATGTAAGTTTAAATATATGCAGGCCGGGCTTGAAGTATTAAGCCCAAGCCCGGCCCTAAAATTTATGGGCCTGATGTGGGCCTGGGTCGGGCCCGAACACAAAATCCAGGCCCAAGTCTAGAATTTTCGGGTTGGGCCGAAATGATCACCCCTAGTGTTGATCCAAGCCAACAGTACCTTCAAGCTTTACTGGAAGCGAATTATAGAATTTCGTAATCCCCATAATTTTGTTATCAGTTGTCCCCTGAATAAAGATCAAAGAAGTACGGACAGGTCCAATGCAGATTTCTGATTTCTGCTGCAGAGTTATAAATATTCAAAATGTCAAAAATTCACACTCTATGCATCCATACCTGTCTGTGAATTGACATCAATTCCGAGCTGGCACCTATCCCAAATATACTTTGAGCCTACAAATTCGGGTTTAATCTTCATTCTCCCTAAAGATTTATTTTTATAAAAAGAAAAAAAAGCCAAATCAGAGCATATCCCCGCCATATATTGAGAAAATCTCTTGATGATGACATCATTATTTTTGAGATTATCATAAGGAAATGTTTAGATACATGTTGGAAATGTGTTGTGGGGGGCAATTTTGTGAGGGGCTGATTTCGTCTCACAAGATACTTGACGCAACATTGACGTGGCAAAATATGATTGTGGCAGTATGCTTCTTTATTGTGAGTTATTATATTTTTTAACAAATATTGCTAAAATTCATGAAGAAAAGTAGATAAAGGAACATCATAAATGGGGATATTGGACGCAACATTATTAACGTGGCAAGATGTGGTGGTGGTAGCTGATTTTGTGGAGTTTGTTGCATGTTGGAAGTTAGGTGTGCCATTTGTCCACGTCATCAAGTAGGTAAGCAAGGAGAATGGTCACCTATTTTTTTGTTTTTATAATAATTTTTATATTAATCTTATCATCTTAAATAATAACAATAATATAACTTCATATCAACCGGCACCATAACAATGGAAATGGTAATCAATATTTTCATCAAAATTCATGGGTTTTGATCGATAAAATTCTTTCGGGTATCATGTCTTTTCAGATATGATAGGCTTTTTATAATATCTCCGATAATAAATTAATAATTGTCATGGAAGATTGTTATGGTTGAAAAAAAAAAGATAATTCTTCCGATAAAACATCCCTCCTAAGACCCGACTGGAGAGTGGCTGAGTGGGTTGGTAGGTCGGAGGCATGGCATGTTCATTCGTAAAACACTAGCCACTTTCCAGTTGCTACATCCATACATACCCAGTGAATCGACTCCGTCAGATATGACCGTTATCCTAAACGACTGGTATGAGCGAAGATTGGCCGTTGACTTTTCCTGTTCTCAGATACCGCGTTAGGTGATACTGCATTTTTCCCGGCGGCCTGCTGCCCAGTGGCCCCTTGCCGTGATCCCACCTCAAATAATACCTTTTAGGATTTTACAAAAGATTAAAAAAAATAAAAACAAAGAAAAAAACCAAAGCATTAGTACCTGACCGAAGGCCGGAGCAGACCAGCATTTCACGAACTCACAATTCCGGCTTCTGTGAACAAATGCTGTCAGTGTAATCGATTTAGGCTCAATTTGGTAGGAGTACAAATACAAGGTTTTGCACTTTATATATATTTGTATTTGTACTCTTTCATATAGGCTTCATTTGGAAAGAGTACAAATACTAGAGCGCAAAACTTTATATTTTGCATGTATTTGTATTACTTTTAAACTGAGTCAATACAAATATGTACAAATATAAATGTATATGAAATAATATAATATACAAGATTTTGCATTCTACATATTTACATTTATACTCCTTCCAAATTGAGCCTTAACCTGTCCAGCACAGTCACGTGCATGAATGAAATAATGTTCTCCCCGCAAGTCCCAAATTCCCCACAAAGAATTCCATGTTAAAGGCTTAGAGCCACTTGGGATAAAACCACTGTATTCTAGCTTCCCTCATATATTTGATTATATATGGCTAGCAATTAAACTCATGTAATGTTAAGCTTGGTTGACAAATTTAGTCTTTTGGCATCAATATGGGATGTTCATATTTATAGTTGGTCATTGGTTGGCCCTTAATTTAACATATTCCATCTAATTTATTTAGAAAAAAAGAGGGAGAGATTTAAGAATGATCTTATTCTAGTGAATATACATTTTACGAAAAACAATAAAGACCTATGAGAGTTTTGATTTTGACTTGTTATATTTTGAATAGTTTAATTTAAAAATAAATATGCAAGTGTGAGATAACTTCTCTAGCTTCCATTGAACAAGCCTTGCTAAATCATATATTTTGTCTGATATCTTTATTCTTTTCCGATATCATGTGAAACTTTACATTGAATGGGGAATTGGACATATCAAATAGCATGTGAAATACATAATAATATAACCGAGAGAAATGAAAATGATATCGTGCATATGCAAACCCTATCAGATTGGTTAAGAATTAATTTTTTATTTGACCTAAAGTAGTTCGATTGGGGAAGATTGAAATTCCTTAGATTTCTAAGTGCCTATAAGTTATAAATACATGTTTACCCAAGAAAGAAAATAATTTTTAATGACTTAACCTAATTCCCTCTAATCTATTCTTGGATAGGATGGTGTTTGGTTCAATTGCTATTTATCATAAAAGTTATACCAGCTCAATTGGGGGTGAGCATTCAATTTATTTTGGTTAAAAATTGAATTGAATAAACCAAAATTTAAAAAACTGAATTACGAAATAAAAAACTGATTTATAGAAAAACTGAAATTTTTTGTTCAGTTTTTAGTTAAAATCGAGTTTTAATAATAATAATAATAATATATATATATATATATACTATATATTATAGGATATAATATATAATATATATTATGAAATCAAATATATTATATTGCATATTGCATATTCTATACCCAAAGTTCAGTTAGTTTGGTTTATTTTGTTAATCGAATTTCTAATTCTAAAAATCAAAATATTAAAAAAATCGAATTAACCAAAACTGAAAATTTTGGTTCATTTTTTTATTATTTTAACTGAATAATGCTCACCCCTAAGCTTAACACCAAATAGCTAGGAGTTCCCCCAATGGATCATGAAAATTTGTTTGGTAAAATCCGTTTATCAACAAAATGTTTTTCTCATATTATGCGAGAAACATCGTTGGAGGAAACATTATTTTTGAAATTTTCCCCAGCGGGAAGCTTTTTTTTTATTGTTCGATTTATTATGTGGCAGCTAATGGCATCTAATTGTGAAAGTAATAAATAAAAGCACTTTTGTCTTAAGGGAAAAATTGGTACAAAACATTTTTATGATAAATGTAAATAGAACATAGATATCTAGGAATATTAATAAATATTTATATTAATTATAGTTGTATTGGGATATTCTGAAACTAGACTGACCTAATATTTGATATCTGCTGAAATAAAAAAAAAGGACGATAACAATATGTTATATTAAAAAAAAAAGAAATAAAAATGTCTTCAACATCATTTAAAGTTAATAAAATCAAGTAAATTATAACACTTGAACCCATGAATCTTTAATTAAAATACAGCTCTTAAATTGACTTTGTAATAAGTATATTTTTTTAATACAGTAATTAAATTGACTTCAACATGGCTTCAAAAAATTGACTTCGACAATAAGCATATATTTATTTCACACACACAGGCCGTATATATCAAATATTATATATTGGAGTCCAGAATTCATGTATATTCCTTTTTTTTCTTATGTAATAATGACTGATTGGTTATGGTTTGCATTTTGACCACCAAGACACTCTCCCAGATTACCCAATAGCCACTTAAGTTGTAATAATAATAATAAATTTAACCAGTAAGAACAGAAACAGATATACTAGTATACTACACTCGATCTTAGCCAAAAGGCCCAAAAAATGAATAATTGATAAAAACAACCGATATTATAATACGATAAAAGAACAATACTCCTTTCAAGTCTCAACAATAAAAATAAAATAAAATTGTTAAGTGTGGTATCGCTTTAACCTTCGAAGGCAAATCATTCAAACTTCGGTATTTTCTTAGCTTTTTTGTTCTTTTTCTTTTTCCTATTTTTTTTAATCAAACGACGAAGAGAAACATTGAAACGAGCCGATTCTGTATTTTATGTTTCATCTAATGGAGTAAAAGGCGACACATAGGCTACCTCTGACGTCGGCAGACGAACCCCGAATGCATCATTGATGATCGATCTCCCCCTCTATCGCCAGAAAATCGGAAGGATGATTTTGTTTTTTCGGTTGAAAGGATCAAAAGTCAACACAGCCGTATTCCTCTGCTAATTGGTTAGGAAGATTCTAAAATGCATAATGTCAGTATGTCTTACTGTTCAAGTCACAGCTACCAACTACCAAGGCAACTATCCTCCTCCCTACCCGTTGTAGATTTCAAGACTGAAAGTCTGGAACCACCATGCAGGAGAAAGAGAGAGAATGTTGGCGGTAGCCGTTCTAGGTTTCCGGTTAATGTCGATATCATTTTTTATACTATTATTTTTTTAGGGATTTTTATTGTTTGTGAATGCTTCTTAGTATCTGTTTGGTTTGGTTTATTTTTTTTCATTTAAAATTTATATTTTATTTGAGCAGTGAAAAAACTCCATACTGATTATGAAAGATTTAAAAAATAACTTTCCTAAATGATAGGCATGCACAGAAGCCGAAGTCCACTTTTGCCATTCTTGATGTGTACAAAAAAACATGAGAGAGGAACTGCTGAAGTGGCACCCATGTGACAATGTTTATTTAATAAACACCCATGGAACCAAACACCCTCTGAAGCTGGTGGTACCTGAATCCCTTTTTTTATGAAACTAACAACCACATCCCCAAATCATCAGTACCTTGATAGAAGGCAATCTATTGAAGTTCCAAAAAGAAAACAGTTAACTCTCTACGCCTGATTTGCTTCACCAAATCAAGATGGGCATTTTTCTGCATGTTATAGACTTTGTAAGCAGCTATAAATTAAATTTAAGAGTAAAAACATCGAAGTTTTATTTTTTACGTGCAACATATTTGTATCACCAAGTAATAGAGCTTGGTTTGAGGTGGTCTGAAGTTCTTCCTTGAACTCCTCAAGGTTAGCAAATCAATATATATATATTTTTTATTCTAAGGTCAAGGCAAAATGTTGTATTAGTTTCATAAAAAACATGTACAGGCATTACTCATGTACGGTGAACAACCATGCATTAAGAACATGAAATCACTTCGGAATTTTTACAATGAGATGAACTCGAATAGCATTCAATCTTGGAATTCTAGTAAGAGAATTGCTTTTAGAGAGTTCATTTCTGTAGTCCAAATTCTAGGTTTCCAGCTCTCAAAGCAGTGCAATAAGTCTCATAGAACTGCATTAAATAGACAAGGAATTCAGTTCTGTTGCATTTGACAAAGGGCACCAGAGTAACAAATAACTGGATCCAGTTCTACTTTTGGGGTTTTTATAGGTTTCCTTCAATCAAGGTAGCACCGACTTGGGGAAGCAGATGTTTGTTTCAGAGAGAAATGAGTTCAGGGGTAATGCCGACTCCAGAAGCATTAAAAAGCAAAAAAAAAAAAAAAAAAGTTTGCATGGAAGGAGTAGGAGGAGAAGAAGAAGATTCAAATAAGAATAAAAAGAAGACTAGCCTGATTGATTTCTTGCCATCGGTGGATCCCCCACTTACGAACGTCGGTTGTGCAGTGAAATCGTCGATGGGTTGCTTTTTGTGTTAGGGCTTGAGGAGAGAATGGGAGGGAGTAAGAATAAATTCTCACATCCGGCCTAATCCTAAATAATTCAAAAGAGTGAATGGTTTTGCCTTAGAAAAAAAGAACGAATGATTTTAAGTTTCTTTTGCCCTTTTTTATCCGATTCAACCAGATTCATTTAACTAATGTTCAAACGCCCGTTAACGTCAGCTTGGTTTTGCTCAGACAACATGATCATCTCTCATTGGTGGATTCACGTGTTCAGTGAACACACGGGTTCAAAGAATGTGGATTCCTGAACCGTTAGTTCATTGTATTTCATTGCCATTTGCAATATATTTTTTTCTTTATTATTTTACTATTTTAGCATGTATGTCATTATTAAGTCCGTTTTTGTTTTCGGTGTAAATAGAAATGGTATAAAGGCCTCGTTTGCTTTTCGGTAAGTTACTTACCTGGGTAAATGCTATTACCTGGGTAAGTTTTTTCTGGCAAACATTTACCCGGTGAAGTTCATTTATCCATTGTTTTCAAAACCGGACCGGACCGGAAAAACTGGGAACCGGTCAAGTGACTGGTTTCGTTTTCCTCAAAAATCGCTTTTTCCCTTAAAACCATTGATTTTGGTCAGCAAACCGTTGAACCGGCCGGTTAACCGTTTTGCAATTTTTTTAAAAAAAATTATTTTATTTTTTGTAAGAATGGGTCGGCCGTTCGGGTTGAACGATCGAACCATTCGAACCGGTAACTGGACCCCTGACCGGTTTGTTTTTAAAAATCATGCATTTACCCATGTTCTTTTATTTCTCAGGTAAAAAAGGTAATGACCATTTTAACATAAAAATCCATTATTAAAAGGGGCATTTTTGTCCCATTCAAGTGTTAGCAACTTTCCCCCTAGGTGGGAAAGTTATTTACCCACCTAGGAGATGGGTATCACTTACACCGTTGCCACATAAAGTTATTTACCCCCTAGGTGGGAAAGTTATTTACCATGAATATAAATTTCCCCTAGTTGCTGCATAAATCTAAAAAATAAACATGGGATTCTTGGTCAATGGGAACAAAAATCCTATTAACCAACTTTCCCCCTATCAAAATCCAAAAAAGAACAATCCCAAAATTTCACTCTCAATCCGCATTTTTATGAATTTGTCTTCTAGTAATTTCTTTCTTTAGTTGAATTTTTCATCGGTAATCCATGTAAATTATATATCGATTTTATGGATATACTTCACATCAATTATCACATTATTAAAGGTTTAAAGTTTGAACAATTCATGGCCCAAAACCTTGTATTTTATATTATTTTGTATATATTTATGCTATACATATTTGTATTTGTAATCTTCAAAGTGAGCCTGAAATTTAATACAGGTGACACCAAAAACAAACGAAGGAAAGGAAAAAAAAAAAAAACTAAACAAAAGGAAGAAGGAAAAAAAAAAAACTGTCTATTGATGCTGAATTGCTGATTACTTACCAGTTCGCGGATAACCTACACTTCCTGCCTAAAAGAAAGTGCACCTGTCAAATAGTGATTGGTTGGTTTATCGGGTCGGGTTGCGTTTTCTACTTTTCTTCTTAATATATTTTTGTTTGGTTCTATCAAAAGGAAAAAAAAACTGTCTATTGATGCTGAATTGCTGATTACTTACCAGTTCGCGGATAACCTACACTTCCTGCCTAAAAGAAAGTGCACCTGTCAAATAGTGATTGGTTGGTTTATCGGGTCGGGTTGCGTTTTCTACTTTTCTTCTTAATATATTTTTGTTTGGTTCTATCAAAAGGAAAAAAAAAAAAAAAGAAAAAGATAAAGTTGGGAGGAGGGGGGTGTTGGAATAATGAAATAGAAATTGAAAATTTCAAATGGTTTCCTATTGTCCCGTTTGGGAAAGGTGCATTGCTATTTATTTACCGGTTTCACAGATATCGAAGACCACGTTTATGATTCCATATCATTTTCAAAGGTGCATTCGCCCACCGACTCCCTTACCTACCACCGTGGGTGTGGAATCGTCGCCCCGTCGCCCTCCACTTCTCCTACCCTCCAAAAAAGCAACCGTCAAATTTAACTCCGTCAACCACAAGCCCACAACCACCGCCCCACACACTTGCCACGCGCACCTAACGTCTTCTGTCACAATGTAGCCACCGGATCCCCTTCGGTTAAAGATTCAGCTATAAAAGAGTACCCAATCCATCTCCCAGGCAGCAGGCCCAGTACCAAGTCCCCAACTACTCAGGACACGGAACCATGGATCTCCTTCTCTTGGAAAAATCCCTTATAGCCCTTTTCTTCGCCATTGTTCTCGCTATCACCATCTCTAAACTGCGGGGTAAGCGTTTCAAACTTCCCCCTGGTCCTATCCCTGTTCCCGTATTCGGTAACTGGCTCCAAGTTGGAGATGATCTGAACCACCGCAACCTAACCGATTTAGCCAAGAAATTCGGCAATATATTCTTGCTTCGCATGGGCCAACGTAACCTTGTGGTGGTCTCCTCACCCGACCTCGCTAAAGAAGTTCTGCACACTCAAGGTGTAGAGTTCGGATCACGTACCCGTAACGTGGTCTTCGATATCTTCACTGGTAAAGGCCAAGACATGGTGTTCACGGTCTACGGTGAGCATTGGCGCAAAATGCGACGAATCATGACCGTCCCCTTCTTCACGAACAAGGTGGTCCAACAGTACCGTTTCGGATGGGAGGACGAAATTGCTCAAGTGGTCGAGGATGTGAAGAAGAACCCGGAGGCGGCGACTAATGGAATCGTCTTGAGGAAGCGGCTGCAATTGATGATGTACAATAACATGTACCGTATCATGTTCGACAGGAGGTTTGAGAGTGAGGATGACCCCTTGTTTGTGAAACTCAAAGCATTGAACGGGGAGAGAAGTAGGTTGGCTCAGAGCTTTGAGTACAATTATGGAGATTTTATTCCCATTTTAAGACCTTTCTTGAAAGGATATCTGAGGATTTGTCAGGAGGTCAAGGAAATGAGGTTGCAGCTCTTCAAGGACTATTTCCTAGAAGAGAGGAAGTGAGTTTTTCTTCTTTTCTTTTCTTTTAGTTTTTAATGTTAATTAATCAATTAATTGAAGATTGAAACTGTTATTGCCAATAATTTGCCATTACAGCAGCTTAGGCAATTCCTCCGTTTGCCGGCCGGAGCAAAAAAGCAGACCGGCAATTGATTAATTAATGGGATTTTTAGACTGCTTAATTGGGTAGTTGGTCGGAGCAAAAAATCCATTATTTTTTTTTAATTGGGTAGTTGGTACTTGGTCGGGACGGTTGACTGTTTAATTGGCTGTCATTTTCTACTTTTGTTTGCTGACTCGTGTGAGTGACATGTTACAGGAAGCTTGCAAGCACGAAACCCACGGACCACAATGGGCTAAAATGCGCCATAGATCACATCCTCGACGCCCAGCAGAAGGGGGAGATCAACGAAGACAACGTTCTGTACATCGTCGAGAACATCAATGTTGCCGGTAAGTACCGCGAGCAGTTTCATGACAAAGGCTTCTTTGGTTCTTTATTTTCGCCTTATTCCAATTTTTAAGAATGGGTAGGATTGTAGGAAGGACCTCTGATTATGGGATAATTTGAGTTCAATCCACCTCAGAATTACTAATGAGATCGTACCGTATAAAAGCCCCAGTTACCCCCAAAACAAGTAGAAGGTGCCAACTGGCTCAGCTGATATCAGACAGTGACTCGGTGCCTCGTGTATATATACTTTTCCACTGGAATTCATTTCCCAATTCACATCTACGCCGCACAGTATAAACGCCCCCATATGTGGGGCGTTTGTGGGGGCGCAGATGTGTTCTCTTCATTTCCCTTTCTCTCTCCTGTGTCCTGTCCTCACTGAGTCCGGATCTGCTATTTACGGAGCGTTTTTTTATCATATTTTCGCGGTATTTGGAACCTTGGATGCTTATTGAATAAACATTGTTACATAGCGCCACTATAGTATTTTTCTCGTTATATGAATCTGTAAAGACTTGCAAAAGCAAAACTTGATTTCTCTTACATGTAAGACCCTAGCCAGAACCCACATGACACTATAACTGGTTAGGATTAGCTGAACGCAATAACACACCGATAGCTATATGTGATTTGCGATTGGTGAATGATTTGTAGTGGGGGGGTACTGAGTAGGGACTATGGGACCCAAGACCCAATTCATTGATGAATGATGACCACTGGGTACCAGTTAATGCGATTACCTAAAATGCCCTTATAAGTTGCAGTTGAAAGTCGTTGCAACCGTTTTCCTAACTCATTGCTTAATTCTCGAACTCTATTTTAAGTTTCATATCACCGGCTCACCCACAAGGCCACAACCGATAAACTCACCCCCAACGAATTCATTTAAGATAATGGGAAAAAAAAATGAAAAAACTGAATGTAATACGGTGGAAAACGTTTCTAACACCAGTCTTCCGTTCACCGCACGGGTCTCAGATAGTAAACGACTAATCCTTGGCTTTGTGTGTATTATTGCTGTCATCAGCGATCGAGACGACGTTGTGGTCGATTGAGTGGGGAATTGCAGAGCTAGTGAATCACCCAGAGATCCAGAAGAAGCTTCGAGATGAGCTTGACACAGTGCTTGGACCCGGTGTACAAATCACAGAGCCCGACACCCACAAACTCCCATACCTTCAGGCCGTGATCAAGGAAACTCTGCGGCTTCGCATGGCGATTCCCTTGTTGGTACCACACATGAACCTCCACGATGCCAAGCTTGGTGGATACGACGTTCCTGCCGAGAGCAAGATCCTTGTGAACGCTTGGTGGCTTGCTAACAACCCGGCGCAATGGAAGAACCCAGAGGAATTCCGACCAGAAAGGTTCCTAGAGGAAGAATCCAAGGTGGAGGCCAACGGGAATGATTTCCGGTACCTCCCATTCGGTGTTGGGCGGAGAAGCTGCCCTGGAATTATACTAGCGCTGCCAATCCTTGGTATCACATTGGGTCGTCTGGTGCAGAATTTTGAGCTCTTGCCACCTCCAGGACAATCGAAGCTTGACACCACAGAGAAGGGTGGGCAATTCAGCTTGCACATACTGAAACACTCCACCATTGTGGCAAAACCAAGAGTATTTTGATTGCGAGCTTATGTATCATTTTCTTTATTTTTCTCTTCTTAATTAAATTTGTCTTCTATTGTGAGTTTATTTACAAATTACAATCATTATGGCCGGTGAATGAATTCAGAATTCGGTGGAGGTGGTGGACGATGTAAAAAAAAAAGTTGATACGCTAAATTTACGCCATTACCCGGGCGTAACCCGTGACCATGTACGGATATGTAAGGCCTAAGGAATATATATTGCAATGTGTACCTTTTTTCAGCAAAAAAATGTGTATGTTTCCCTCCCTTTTTCGGTTGGCCCGTTCGAATCGAACGGGCCTTGCATTGACTGAAGCCGAATCCAACAAATTCAGCTCAGTCATCTTTTGCTCCACTTTCACAACGGGTGTTCATTAATCCAAAAATAGTAGTTGATGCAATTCGGCTGTTCCTAGCCGGAGATAATTTAGCTTAAGTAGACAACAGATTTGACTAATCTGTATAAAGAGAATCAGAAAACCCGGGGGCACTTAGCCGATGAGGTCGCTCCGATGCTTAAGTCAGTAATTTGCGAGCTGATGGTAGCTTAGAAAGTAAGGGAGCTAGTGAGCAGAGATTACGCGTACCTTCGCCCCGAGGTCACGTCGAAGTCTTCCAGTTCGGTTTTCTTTCCGTTTTCCACTTCGTTCTTTCTTTTCGGTGAGTTCTCGTTCTTTAGCTTTTTCCTGCTTTTCAAATCATGTCGAGTCCTAGTATAGATAGGCTCTTAGATAGTATTAGCGAGGTGGAGGGTGTTGTTGTTCCTGCCGGGGAAGTCACCTCTCGACAGGGTGCCTCCCCTCTTCGGCCTTTAGAGGGAACCTCTAACCCTGAAGTCGAGCCATCTCGGCTCGGGGAGACCGAAGCTCAGGAAGAGGGTCCGTCCTTCAGATCAAGGGCCCCAACTTCTTCCCGAGGTTGGGATCCTGATGACTTCGGGCCTTCCACACTGTCTCCCCGATAGCTTGGTCTTTAGCTTACCTTTAGGTCAATACCCTTGGGCTCATGATCACAATGAGCTCGCCATTTTTGAGGAGCAGCTCGCGGTAGGGCTGCGCTTCCCACTTCACCCTTTCTTAGTAGAAATAATTAAGTTTTATAATATTATCATTGACCAGATTCATCCGAATTCTATTCGAAACATTGTTGGCACTATTTCCCTGTTCCACTCCTATGGTCGACCCCTAACCCTGGATACCTTCAGCTCGATCTATGCGATCAAGCGAAACTCGGCCTGTCTGCGCAGGGACGTCAGACAGAGCTATTACATCTCTCCCAGGCTCGGATTCAAAATCTTGCATGGCTGCCCGAACAAGGTTCCGGCCTGGAAAAGGCGATACTTCACAGCTCGTAACCCGGAAGGGTGGTCTTTCCCAACCCACTAGAGGGTGGCTACTCAAGACCCCAGGGTGAGCTTGGACAGAGAGACCAGGGCGGTGATCAACTCGTGGAGGGACCTCGGGCTTGAGATGAAAAAATTCTTGGCTGAGGACGCGCTAGTGCGAGCTGGTTTGAGCCCTCCCGGTAGGTTTCCTTTCAGATATTTACTTAAAATACCCTTTAAGTTCTTGACTAACTGTTCATTTTTTGCAGTTACAATGCCAGAGGTCGACACGGAGAGCCTCCTAAGGAGCTCCCAGAGGGGGAAGAAGCGGAAGGCCGCAAAGAGACTTCGCCGGGAAGTCGGGCCTTCAACCTCTGGACCAACTGCGGTCCTGGCCGCGAAGCCGATCTCCACCGAGCCCCCCAGGGAGGAAGCCCGACTTGCATGCCCCGAAGTGGTTGTGAATGAGGTCCGCGAGGAGGATACTCGTCCTCAGGAACCAGAGAACACGTCTGCATCAGAGGGGCCAGTTGCTGCTGAGCTAGAGAGCACCCCTGCGAGCGAGAAAGAGAGCATCATGAATCACATGATCGCGGTGCGCAAGAGCAAGGATGCCATCTTTTCAGACGAGGTCACGCGATGGGCTGATATGTCTTCGGCCCGGCTCTTGGGATTATCTTCCAGCCACTGCATGGTGGTAAGTATTATGCCTTCAGTTCCGCCCCTTTTTTTTTACTTACCTAGATTTTCTTTTGATAGGTGAATTCTGCTCTTCATGCAATGGCCTGTCAGTCTGTGATCCGCTCAAAGGAGGCTCGGGACGCCAAGGTGGAGGTACGGAAGCTCCACCGTGAGCTAGACCTAGCTCGGGGCGAGGTACTTCGAGCTAAAAAGGGAGCCGAGTGCCAGAAGTAGCTGATTTTGGACCAGGAGGGACAGATCTCCTCGCTGACCGAGGAGAACGCTAAGCAAAAGGAGCTGATCTCATCGGTGACTGAGGAGAACGTGAAGCAAAAGGGGCTGATCTCAATGATGACTGAGGAGAAGGCGCGGCTTCAACGAGAAGTCAAAAATCTCGAAGCAATGGTCCAAGAGCGTACCCAGATCTTCGAGACCGCTATCTAGGAGGCACGATCAGAAGAAAGAAACCAGGTCGTTGAGCACTTCAAGGAGTCCTCAGAGTTTCATGCTCTCCAGGTCGAATATGGCTCAAGCTCCTACCACTCCAGGTTCAAGCTGTGCAGGTATCTGGTCCAACAAAAGTTCCCCGATCTCAACCTCGGTGCCATCACGATGTCGGGCTTAGCCCCCAGAGTGGCCAAGGCAACGAACGAGGAGCCCGACTCGTTATAGGAGGAGAGCGATGACGATGTCAAAGTGGTGGATCCCTCGGATGTGGTTGGTAGTCCTTCTGCGTGATTCTGGCTCTTTCTTCTTTTTTCCTTCTTTTTTGAATCATGGATGTACACTTTTTTCATTAATGGAATACAATGTTTCTAAGTAACTTGTGTGCAAAATAATTCTAAGTGTGAGTGACTCCTGATCTGGGCAACGAATGTATAGGTTACCCGAATTGTCGAGCTACCGAGCTGGACAATAATTAAGGATAACCAAAAATCAAATTTTTCTAAGTGGAAATCACCCCAAATTGTCTACCCGGACTACTAGTAGGGGTAACTTCATGTAATGTACACCAAGGTGAGCGACATTACAGGGTATATACCCAACCTATCCGCGCACGGGCTACTCATTTAGATGTCAGTTGCCCCTAACGGGCCCGACCTATTATTATATGCCGAAGTGGGCTAGACATCGTAGGGATTATATCCGAGCTGTCTATGCCTTAGGCATTAGAGGCACTTTGCCTATGCCGAACAGGCCAATAGGACTTATATGCCCATGCCGAAGAGGCGACTGGGTCTTATGTGCCCATGCCAAGTAGGCGACTGGGACTTGATCACCCAAGCCGAAGAGGCGATTGGGATTTATATGCCCATGCCAAGGAGGCGACTGGGACTTATATGGTGACGAGTCCGTCAACTCAGTACTTTAGCCCTTAGGCCTTGGTGGCAATTTATTGTCCACCCTCCTTGATCTTGCCCATGCCGAGGAGGCGACTGGGGCTTATATAATGCTGAGGTCTTTCATCAGCTCGGCACTTTTAGTTCTTAGACTTCTGGGAGTGACTTGCAGTCCACTCTCCAGTTAGACGATCACATGTAGTATCGCCTTAGATTGCTGACGTTCCACGCCTGAGGCACCTATTTTCCTTCTAAGGTTTCGAGCTCGTGCGTAACTTCCCCGAGCGCCTGCTTTACTCGGTAGGGTCCTTCCCAATTTGGTCCAAGCTTACCAACACCGGGCTCAGGCACCATGACATTGCGAAGAACCAGGTCTCCAATGCGGAAGTTCCGCTTCTTGACCCTGGCGTTATAGTACCGAGCCACTCTCTGCTGGTAAGCCATGGTCCGGATGTATGTGAGGTCCCTTACCTCTTCTATTAGGTTGAGGTTGGTGCGTAGCTCGTCATCGTTTGTCTCTTCATCATATGCCTCCAGGCGTAGCGTAGGCACCTCGATCTCGGTTGCGATTACTGCCTTTATGCCGTAGGTGAGGTTGAAGGGGGTTTCACCCATGGCGATCTTCACAGTGGTTCGATAAGCCCATAGTACACTGGGCAGCTTGTCTTCCCATAGTCCTTTAGCTCGGGCTAAGCGTGCTTTCAGTCCATGGAGGATGACCCTGTTCGTGACTTCTGCTTGACCATTTGCTTGAGGGTGTGCCACCGAGGTGAAATTCTCCTGTATCCCCATCTTGTTGCACTAGTTATGAAACTTGATATCCTCGAATTTCTTACCGTTGTCAGAGATAAGCACTCGAGGTAGTCCGAAGCAGCATACTGTGCTCCTCCAAAAGAAGTTTTGCACGCTTCTTGCTGTGATTGTCGCAAGAGGTTCCGCCTCCACCCACTTTGTGAAATAGTCCATCACTACCACCAAGAATCTCCTCTGTCCTATCGCTGGCGGGAATGGTCCAAGGATGTTGATTCCCCACTACACGAAGGGCCATGGGCTAATGAGATACTTCAGGTCAGCAGCAGGCTGGTGGTGGACGTTGGCATGCCTTTGACACTTGTCACATCTTTTGACGAGCTCAAGCGCATCTGCCTTCATCGTGGGCTAATAGTACCCCTGTCGCAGCGCTTTCTAGGCGAGAGCCCTACCCCCAAGTGTCCGCCATACATACATGCCCTCATGAATGTCGCGGAGAACGGGCTCGGCTTCTGAGGGTCGCAAGCAGTGCAAGTAGGGAAGCATGTAGGATATTTGGTACAGCCGTCCATCTATTATGACATACTTGGCTGCCTGTCGCTCTACCCTTCTAGCCGCGTTGCGATCTGCAGGGAGGGTTCCGTGAAGCAAGAAGCTCGTGAGTGGATCGATCCAGCTCGGCTCTGCTTGTGCAACAGGAGTGACCTCTTCTTTCCCCCTGAGAATGCCGGGCCGAGGCAGGTTCTCTATGTACACGGTCCTCATGGTATTGTTGCTTGTGCTAGTTAACTGGGACAAGGCATCGGCCTCAGCATTCTCAGACCTCGGGATCTGCCTGATGAAGTAAGACTGAAAACCGCACAGAGCTTCTCTGACCTTGGCTAGGTAGGCGACCATGGTTGGCTTGCAAGCTTCATATTCGCTGGTGACCTAGTTGACCACGAGTCGGGAGTCACTGCAGATAATGTTGTGTTTGGCTCATACTTTATTCGCTAAAGCAAGCCTGGCTATCAATGCTTTGTACTCCACTTCATTATTGGACGCGGTGAACTCGAACTGAAGTGCATACTCCAGCTTCACCCCGCTTGGCCTATACAGAATGATACCAGCTCCGCTACCTTGCTGATTTGAGGAGTCGTCCACATGGAGAATCCAGGGCTCCTCATCCCAAGTTGGCTTTGCTCTAACCAGGAGAGGCGTCGTGTTGGTTAAAGCTTCCTCTCCGTGCTTGGGCTCGATCGATTCAGGGACTACAGTGCTGAAGGTACATTCCGCGACAAAGTCGGCTAAGGCTTGGGGCTTGATAGTTGTCCGAGGCTCGTACTGGATGTCGTACTCGCTGAGGTCAATGGCCCATTTCGTCAATCTACCGGAGACCTCGGGCTTGAGCAAGACTTGCCTCAGAGGTTTGTTGGTGAGAACGACGATGGTATGGGCTTGGAAGTACGGTCGAAGCTTCCGAGCTGCGGTGACCTGCGCGTACGCCAGCTTTTCGATCTTTGGATACCTTGTTTCTACGTCCTGCAAAACTTTACTAACATAGTAGATGGGTCACTGAACCCGATCTACTTCTTTTATCAGTACCGAGCTGACTACCTCGTTACTCGCGGAGAGGTACAACTTCAAAATATCTCCCTCCTCAGGTTGGGTCAGAACCGGGATACTGGTTAGGTATTTTTTGAGCTTGTTGAAGGCGACCTAGCACTCTTCGGTCCATTCAAAGTCCTTGCTCTTTTTAATTGCCTTGAAGAAAGGCAGGCAGCGATATGCCGACTTAGACATGAAGCGGCTATACGACCGTTCAACCTCTGAACCTCATTCAATTTACGGGGCGGTCTCATATCTAGGATGGCCTTTATTTTGTCAGGGTTGGCTTCGATGCCACGTCGGTGAACGATGTAACCCAGGAATTTACTCGAGGTGACACCGAAGACACATCTGTTAGGGTTTAACTTCATGTTATATTTGCGCAAAATTTCAAAAACACAATGCAGATCTTTTATTAAATCATTTGAAAACTGAGTTTTGACGACCATGTCGTCTACATAGAATTCTACTTTCTTGCCGATCAGCGGCTCAAAGAGTCGGTTTACAAGTCTTTGAAATGTTGCCCCGGCATTTTTTAGTCCAAAGGGCATGACCTTGTAACAGTATAGGCCTAGCTCGGTTATGAAGGCCATTTTTTCTTCATCGGTAGGGTCCATCTTGATCTGGTTGTAGCCCGAGTATGCATCCAAAAAACTTAGCAACTCGTGCCCTGAGGTCGCGTCCACTAGACGGTCAATCTTGGGAAGTTGGTAGCAGTCCTTTGGGCAAGCTCGATTCAGGTCGATATAGTCGACGCACATGCACCATTTACCGTTGGCCTTTTTTACCAGAACGGGGTTAGCCACCTAGCTCGAGTAATGGACCTCCCTGATGAAATCGGCTACGAGAAGCTTCCCGACTTTCTCGTCGACTACTCTCCAGCACTTTGGGCTAGGTTGCGTTTCTTCTGTCTAATGGGTCTAACTACATGATCAATGTTCAACTTGTGAGTTATTATCTTAGCATCTATAGCGGGCATCTCTGCCGCGGACCATGCAAACACATTCAAATTTTCAAGTAAGAAACTTACCAGTTGAGAACGCAAGAGCTCCTCAATCGATGCGCCGATTTGGAGAGTCCTAGTCGGATCTTCTATCAAAACGGGTATAGGAACCGTCTTTTTCTATCGATGAAGCTCGCTCCTCAGTGTACTCCGTAGGTCGCTCTATCTCGAGGTCATCTGCTACATTGGCTTTCCCTTTGAGGGCGGCGACATAACATTTGTGAGACTCGAGTTGGTCGTCTCGCGCTACCCCTACTCTAAAGTCCGTAGGGAACTTCATAGCCAAATAATAGGTGGATAGGTGGACACCAATGCGCGAAGAGCGTGGGTGATAGGCCAACCTATAATGGTGTTGTATGGGGAGGGAGTCGCGACCACTAGAAAAGTATGCTCGAATCTTGCAATACTCGTGCCGACCTCTACAGGTACTGAAATTTGCCTCAGGGGCCTGACTTCTTATCCGCTGAAGCCTACCAAAGGAGTGTTCGTGGGCTTGATGTCTCTTTCTGGGAGCTGCAGCTTGTCGAACGCGTCCTTGAACAGTATATTTGCCGAGCTGCCTGAATCGACCAGGACGCGCTTCACTTCGAAGTCGTTGATTCTCATCTTTATGACGAGCGCATCATCATGGGAGTATTGGATCCCGCGTGCGTCATCTTCAGTGAAGAATACGGGCTCTTCGAACCTAGTCCACTTCGGGGGGTTCAGCTCTTCTCTTTCTAACTCATGAGTTGACGTCTTCACTGCAGCAGATGTGCAGCTCGCGACAATTGACCCGTCGGTGATCATATGAATTACCCCTCGAACTGGCCTTTCTTCGGGCAATTGTCTCTACGGCTGCTCGCTCTGCCTGTTGCTGGTCTCGGGAGCATCTCTCCCTTGCTCCCCCTGCCGATCTGCTTGATTTTTATTTTCTTTTTGTACAAAACTTTTTAGGTATCCGTGACGGATGAGTTTTTCGATCTCGTTGCGGAGGTTTTTACAATTTTCAGTGCTATGACCATGGTCTCTGTGAAAATGACAGTATACATTTCTGTTCCTCGTATTTGGATCCCCTCTCATTCGAGGTGGCCACTTCACATAGGAGGCGTCCTTGATCGCCATAAGAATCTCTCATCGCTTCGCATTCAAGGGCGTGTAGTTCGTCCTTTCAGCGGGAGTTCAAAAGTGCTGATCTGGTTTATTCCCTCCTCTATCTGGTTCGTCCTTCTTCCGCTTATTATCCCCGTTGATTGAGGCGTCACCTTCTCTTTTCCATTTTTCTGGTGGGTTCTCGCTTTTTTGGTTCATCTCTTCTTCTGTTCCGATGAACTGGTCAGCGATCTTGAGAAACTCTGTGACGTCTTTAGGCTCGTTGGCTACCATGTGCCACTTGAACTCCTTGTGGGTAATGCCTCTTTTCGCTGCTATGGGTCTCACGGCGGGATCTAGGTTGGGGATCTGTAAGCATGCGTCGTTGAAATGCTTGATGTAGCTCCGGATCGACTCCCTCCCTCTAGACTATGTTGAGGAGGCTTTCCTGGGACCTCGGGCACCTCTTGCTGGTGATAAAGTGCGAGGTGAAGATCTGCACGAACTGCGGCCAACTTTTAATTGTCTCAGGCGTGAGGTTTTTGTACCATGTACGAGCCACTCCCTTAAAGGTTGTGGAGAAGGCAACGCACATGCAAGGTTCATCAGCCCCGGCTAGGTGCATCTGTGATTGGAAAGAATCCACGTGATCATTCGGGTTGAACGACCCGTCGTACTTGTCCAGGGGAGGTACCTTGAAGTCTTTGGGCATCAGGACGGCCAGGAGCTCGGGGGATAAAGGATACGACACGGAAATGAGCGGAGTGGTCTTCACGGTTCCCAAGCTCGCCCCTTCTTTGCCTTTAGGCTGCTCAGGGTGACTTTGAACTGCAGCTCGACGAGCCTTACGACGCCGCTTCTACTGCTTCTTTATTGGCTTCGCATTAGTGCTGTTGGATTTCGTGTTGTCAGGCACTGTTCTGGCAGGGAGTTGCTCGAACTGTTGGTGGCGGCTGCTTTGGTCGGAGGGGCCCTGTCTAGAGTTCGCGGCCAGAATACCGAACCAATTTTCTGCAAGCGAAACTTCAAACTGCGAAGGCCAAGGTGAAGCAGCTCTGGTGGGCTGAGTGTCTCCCGACCTATTCACTTGCTGCGAGGCGGGAGGAGTGACTTGTCTCTCCCTCCTTCTGCGGGACAAGACCTGACTCCTGAGAGGATTCTGGATCTGGGAGGTCTCTCCCCGATGAGGAGGGTGATCACTCTGGCGGCGAAGCTTGATCTGTTGTGTCGCCGGATGCCGAGGTGGAACCGACTGTTGATTCTGTGGCAGCGGAGGGAACTGCTGCTGGTATTGTTGCTAATAGATGCGATTCAGGACTTGTTGCTGGTACATCTGAAACTGCTGGACTTTTTGCATTTGAGCTTGCATAGCCCGCACGCATTGTACCAGGTCGTCGAGTTGATTCTATCCAACTGCCGGGGGAATGACAGAAGGTTCAGCAAAGGTTGCACCCACCGTAAGAGGGAGTGGGGCATTCACCGGTGCAATGACCTGAGGCACGTTCAGTGTTGGAATCCCATCTGCGAAGAGAGGCACAGTGAACTATCCAATGCACACAATTGGGACCTGAAGTTGTCCCACAGAGATGTTCATGTCAGTGTTATGTCCGGCATTACTAGAAGATGCCATGGATACTGAGTCTGGGATGCTTTAGTGGAAAGAGACTTTTTGAAGTGTTTCCCACAGACGACGCCAAATGATGCGACGCAATTCGACTGCTCCTAGCTGGAGATGACTTGGCTTCCAGTAGACGACAAACTTGACTAATCCGCACAAAGAGAATCAAAGAACCCGGGGGCGCTTACCCGATGAGGTCGCTCCGATGCTTAAGTCACTAACTTGCGAGCTGATGGTAGCTTAGAAAGTAAGGGAGCTAGTGAGCAGAGATTACGCGTACTTTCGCCCCTGGAGTGTTGGGGTCTTTATAGACTGGAGTCCTTGTGGGTTTTTCGGAGTGGTTCCGAGACTCTTGCTATGATGAGGCCTGTTTCCATATTAACAGGAGATAACGTTGTTAGTCGATAAGGCTTATCGCTTCCGCCCGAATCGGACGGGGGAGATAAGGCTAGCAGTTACGAGGCGTGATCCCGTAAAGCGTGGAAACTGGTGGCGAGATCTTCGGGGTTGTCATGCAGAGGTTGGACAATATTACCCGAGCTAGTGCCCTTTGGATCCGACCTGGTACGAGTGCCGAAGTGCCTTGGAACCGAGGTGGTCCTGATGCGATTGTGTTCCGAGGTGAACTTGTCCCGAGGTGGACTTGCCCCAAGGTGGTTCGGTTATCCGAGTTTGGTCCGTTGCAAACTTGATGCGACGGAGTGAACTGTCATCCTGTCGGTTAGGTCGTGTCCACGTGTGCCCCTATTACTTGGTCGGGCCAAATCACCCTGCATCAGTAGGGATGTTTATTATATACTAGTAGAGGACCTGTGCGATGTACGGGAAAAGTAATGTCGGCTATTGGTAAATTTCCAAAAGTATATATACTAAAATAATGATGTTTTAAATATATTAAATAATTTATTTTCTTTTTAAATATATTATTTACAAAAGTACATTAATTTATTTTTTATTTTTCAATATAAGTTAATTAATAATTTCCTTTTTAAAATTTTTCGATATTATATTAATTTATATTAATAACAGAAATAATTTGTGTAATTATTGGTTCAAATTATTTTTTTTCCTTTACCAATACTAATTTATCTTTAATAATTTAAAATGAAAATCACATAATTTAAAAAAAAAATTCAAAATCTATCAAATGTAATAAAATTTCCCAATTTTCCAAAACATTCCAATAATTTTCAATAATTATTTACTACTTTTTAAAGAAATTTTCCAAAATTACAATAATATATTTTTTATTTTCTTCTCCAAAATTTTCCAAAATTATGATATTTTGTTTGCCAATTTGCAAACTCCACCTACTCTTTCTTGGAGCTATAATTGTTGACTTTATTCTTCAATTTTATAATTTTTAATTAATTTTAAATGATATTTATAAAGAAATTATTGGTTGAAAATTTTGTATATCCATTATTTTTAGTGTTTTTTTTTCTGGAAAATAACCCAATTTAATTGTTAGTGTAATAAAATTAATTTTAAGAAATTATAACTACAGTAAAATATTTATTATAATGATTACTCTATTTAATTACTACACCAAAATTCCAATAATAATTATTAGTGTAATAATTATTTTGAAAAAATAATTAATTTAACTACACTAATAATTATTATTGGAATTACAGTTTTTTCAAAATTACTGTAATTACAGTATTTTGAAAATAACAAATTTTACTATAATAATTAATGTAACTTAATAATTATTATTACACTAATAATAAAATTACATTAATAAATTTCTGAAATGTAAAGTCCAATGATAATTACTACTGTAATTCTTATCAACAACAAAATTTCAATAATAATTATTGTTATAAATTTCCGTAAAATATAAATTTACACTAAAATTTCAAAGATAATTATTTCTGTAATAAAGTTAATATGAAAAACAAATCTGTAATTAGAAATAAAATTTTCATTACAATAATTATTGTAATAGAATTATTACAATAAAATTCCAATAAGATTTATTAGTGTATTAAAATTATTTTGAAACCAACTGTAATTATTACACTAATAATTATTATCGGAATTTCTGTATTTCAAAATTACTGTAATTACAGTAATTTCAAATAACAGATTTTATTGTAATTTATAAGTCTTTAGTAATTATTAATTTTAAATAATGGAAATTTGTGTAATTTAATAATTACATTATTGGAATTGATACAAAATGGAAAATTGTTAATTATGTAACAATAATTATTACTAATAATTTCCATTATTTTAAATCAAGATTCACAGTTTTTTATATTATTAATTTTTAAAAAATTATTAGATAATGGGAATTACTATTTGAGATTATGAAAAAATGAATTAGTTAAACTACACTAACAATTATTTTAGTGTAATAATTATAATTACATTGATAGTAATAAAAATTTCAATAATTATAACTTATGATAACATAATTCTAAATTTTCAATAATTACAATAATTTCCATAATATTCCAAAAATAAAAAATGTCATGAAATTCCAAAATTTATTTTCTATTAAAATTAATCAATAATTTTCTAAAAATGTAATAATGAGAATTATGCTAATTTTCTGAATAAGCAATTATTAATTTTCAATAATTATTTATTGGTTGAATAATCAACAAATCTTCAATAATTATTTATTGGTTTAATAATCAACAAATTTTCAATAATTTCAGTAATCTATTGAATAATCAATAAATTATCCATAATTTCCAAAATCTACACCAAACTATCTTTCATTATCGAATGAAATCAATCAATAATTCTTAATTATCTGAAATCATAATTATAATTTTTAGAGATGTAATTATTTCAATATCTTTTACCAACAATAAATTACTAAAATTTTTAGAGATTATTGATAAATATAATAGCAATTTATTAATAAATTAATTATTTGTATTTATTTTCAGAAATTACTATTATTATGTTTGTAAATTTAAATGAATATTATTGATTAATAATTATAAATAATAGTAATGCTTTAATTGTTCTAATTTACTAATTATTGCCTCGATAGTTAATATATTAATTATAGATTATTGTAATATATTTATTTATTAATTAATGCATTAGTAATTTATTAATTATCTCATTTACTAATTTGGTTGGACTGGACCTGTTCTAAAAATGAACCAAACATTTATAGTCTAGGGTGTTCGTCGAAACTCTCTTTGTCCCATTCTCTTCAAGCATTTTAAGAGGGGATATGATTGGAAATATGAAATCAGGGAGGGGGTAGGATTGGAAACCCCCAAATTCTACTTGTCCCATACTCCTATTCTCTTCAGTCATTTTAAGAGGGGATAGGATTGGAAATACGAAATCAGGGAGGGGTAGGATTGGAAACCCCCAAACTCTACTTGTCCCATTCTCTTCAAGCATTTTAAGAGGGAACATGATTGTATATATATATATCAGAATATTCTCTCTTACTCCCTATGATACTACACAATCTCGTGCTCCTTGTTGGCGGATTGTTCAGACGTCGGATTGAGTAGATCACTTAGTTGAGTTGTAAATCAGAGTGTTTGGGTTGATTTACCCGAGGTGGGCACTCTGATGCCTAAGTCATCAAATTAGGAATGTGATTGCAAGAATACTAGAGAGTTAGTGTGTGTGTGTGAACTAAATCGTGCGTACCTTTTATGAGGAAGGGGACACCTTTATATAGGCTAATTGCCATGAGCTCCACAAAGTGCATCCGAAAACTTTGGCCCCTCTAATTCAGAGGCGGTTTCACACTCGTAGATGGACTCCGCATAAGTGGGAAGTGCTTATCCGGTCGCACTCGGAGCGGGTGGGGCGGTAGTTAGCTCCATCTAGGGGTGCAAGTTGGGCGGGTTGAGTCGGGTTTATGATCAATCCGGGCCTGGCCCTAAAATTTGGACTTAAAGTCTGAGCTCAGATCGAGCTTGAGGTCAAGCCTGGTTTTCCCAACCCAAGCCCAGCCTACATTGTAATTTGATGAACTCGGGTTGGGCTTGAGCTAGTTAATGAACTCACTCTAAAATTATACATATATATGTATTTATGCAAATATGTATACATATATTTATGTATATATGTATGCAAAATATGTTTGTAAATAGGTAAATATGTGTACAAATGTATATATATATATATATATAAATACGTATGCAAAATTAACATATATATATATATATATATGTGTGTGTGTGTGTGTGTGTGTAGTTGGGCCGGTTCGGGCTACCTAAGGGCTAGGCATGGACTTAGCCCGAAAAAGCTCGATTTCTTGGGATCGAGCCCAGACTGAGGATCGGGGATCCAATCCTAGCCCATGTAAAATTTTGGGCTGGGCTGGTTCAGGCTCGGGTTGATCTCGCCCAAGTTGCACCCCTAGCTCCATCGACGAGGCGACGTGATCCCAGAGGATTCGGAGACAATAGCCCACTCATGATGGGGGTCAGCTACCATGTTCTATAGGTCCCTAACTCAATCATGCGATGGCCGACCAGGTCCTGCGATAGGTGACCTGGTCCTGCGATGGGCGACCTGGTCCTATGCTGGCTGACCTGCTCATGCGATAGGTGACCTGGTCCTACGATGGGTGACCTGGTCCTGCGATGGGCGATTTGGTCCTTTAATGGCCGACCTAGTCTTGAGATGGCTGACCTGGTCCTAAGATGGTCGACCTGGTCTTGAACCAAGGTGCCTATGTGACGTTGTGGTGTTAAGCAACGGTTCAGGGATACCACGTAGCACAATGTCACTAGAGGGCCAAATTGCCCCCCCACTCTCGAGTCAAGGTCGACTTGGTGAAGGGAGTAGTTCCTTGTAGGCCTCTGGTCCAAAGTGACTTAGTTCAGCTGGTTCGTTGGTGTTAGCCTGATTTGTTCGCCCAAACTGGAAGCGTCTAAGGGATGAATGCGGCATTGCGCAACACATCTCCATCTTGACCACCGGGGCATAGGAGCGAACTTGTCAGCACGAGGTAGAGCGAGCACGTTGAGGACATTCGGCGAGCTATGGATGTAGTCATCAAGGAGTTTCCTTGTTTGCTCGAGCACCTCAAGAGCAAAGTTTGTCATGCTCGCCATGAAGAAGGGCTTCAAATTGTGCCACTGCTTCCTTAGGTTGCTCCATTCACAGGCTTCTATGCAATATCCCTCAAACCAGTCCTCGAGGGTGTGGCCGACAAGGTCGGTGTGAAGCCCGAAACCGAGGTGGAGGATAGTGAAGAGGGCAACGAGAATGATACCAATGAGGGTGTTGTTGACAAGGACAAGGACGATATTGCATGTTTGAGCGAGCCGAGGTGCACTAAGCATTGGTCGGTCATCTCGTGTTTTGAATAGGTCGGCTTGAGGGAGCCTTAGTGCTAAACGCAGTTTGGCTTCCCATTCATAGATTTTTGTCGAAGTGCATGTATTGTGAGTCGGCACGTCTAGGTTGACAAAGTGGGTCTCAGTCAGGTCGCTAAAATTTTAACAAGCTAGTTCGCTCTTAGCACCTCAGCCTATAGACACCTCGTCACCTCGGCAGGGCAGGCCTGCGATGGCGGCTCCGCAATTTGTTGGCATTAACTCCAATGGGAACCATGGAGGGATCGACCTACGAGGTGGCCTCATAGTCTATTGGCTGCCAACTCTTGCATGGAGCATCGGGAGCTTAACTCGTGGGGGCAACCTCACAAACAGGGCTGTGAGATTATGTCTATGCGAAACCGTTGGAACTTGTTCGGGTTGATTATTCTGATTCTGCCCCCTTGCGGGGGTTCCTTCAATCTAGGCATTGTTGTTGTTGCTTAAGGATGCCATTACTTGAGGCTCCGAAAACGGGTGGTAACTCAGCTTTTACGTAGTCTGTTCCTACAGATGGCGCCAATTGATGTTACACAATCTCGTGCTCCCTGTTGGTGAACAGCTCGGATGTCAGAATTAGTAGGTTGCCTAGTCGAGCAGCAAAAGAGAGAAATTAGAGTGTCCGGGTTGCTTTACCCAGGGTGGGCACTCTGATGCGTAAGTGAGCGAACTGGGAATGCAATTGCAAGAATGCTAGAGAGCTAGAATGTGTAAGAGCTAAATCGCACATACCTTTATGAGGAAGGGGACACCTTTATATTGGCTAACTGTCGTGAGCTCCACGAAACGCATCCGAGATCTTCGGCCCGTCTGATTTAGAGGCGGTTTTGTGCCCGTAGATGGACTTCGCATAAGCGGGAAGTGCTTATCCGATCATGCCCGAGGTGGGCGGGGTGGAAGTTAGCTCTGTTGACGGGGCAACATGATCCCGAAGGATTTGGAGACGATAGCCCACTCATGATGGGGGTCAGCCACCACGTCATACAGGTCACCAAGTGTGCTTCAACTAGGTTGATAGAGAGAGGTCTCTCCTCATGCTGAGGTCCCTAGCTCAATCCTATGATGGCCAACCTGGTCCTACGATAGGTGACCTGGTCTTGCGATGAACGACCTGATCCTGCAATGGTTGACCTGATCCTGAGATGGCCATATTGGTCCTAAAATTGCCAACCTGGTCTTGAGCCGAGGTGCCTACATAGCGTAGAGGTATTAAGCAATAGTTCAGGGCTGCCACGTGACGCAATGTCACTGGAGGGCCAAATTGCAACTCATCACTCCGAATCCTTGAATCGTCCATGTCAAACCTTAACCGCTCTAAGTATAACCAAATTTAATGCTTCCATAATATACTAATTATGATATTCAATGATTTTATGGTGATTAAAAATAATTGTTATTTATGAACATATATAATAGTGGTTATCACAACGTTGTTAAGAGCCTGGTATAGAAAGCTCTTACTTATGTATAAAGTATATTTTATGAAATATGAACCACTGAAAAATGAAGAAAGTATGTAATTTCTTTTACATAAGATTGATTGAAATCTTAATTTAAGGTATAATTAATATTAATGGATGCATTGTGTTGGGGTTTATAATATTTGATAACTACTAAAATATTTTGGCTTGTGTTTCGTTTTCCCTACCTTTTCTTAACCAAATAGAGTGCAATAAACGGGAGCGATTAATCACAGAATTAATGCTGGGGTTTGATTGATATGTTATTTTTTAAATACCTATTTTACCATTTTGCATATGATCCGTATTGCTTTGGGATCTAAGGCCAAGTCCTTGACCTTGACGACATGAATGAAACCAGCAGAAACTAACAACGGCTCTGGTGACCGGAGAAGAAAATGTTGGTTCCAAATGAAAAAACCCAACGCCAACAAAACTATCCTTGTTGATGCTCCGACGAAGCAACCAACGTTAAAGTCATTAGGCTGGTTATGGATTCTTTAATTGCGTAATTTCACTTCTCTATTTCGTTCTTAATTCTTTCCCAGTCCCAGACCGTTAATTCCTCAATGTTGCTTTCTGTAAAAGCCCATTTCCCTACTCCCACCTTGATTTGAAACCGTTTTATTTGCTTCTAAGGATTCCCTCAGGAGTTGCATTATTTGTTTTTAATTCTCAGATCATGGGTTGCATACATGGTAAGTGTTGTAATCGCTATCCATCCTCCTTTAATGGAGATATCCCATACATGCAAGAAGTTGGCCCGTGTTATAGCAACAACCTCCATGTTCATGGTAATCATGGAGATGCATTGACTAAGAACTCATTGGAGTTCGCCCTCGTTCCTTCTTCCCACAAGTTCTGTTTGGGGTATTTAGTCCTCATTAAATTAGTAGTCCAAGAGTTTCTGTTCTAGAAAAGAAGCCGATCGTCGGAAACTCCAGTGTAAGGTCCCTGATCGAGCGGGTCAAAGGCAACACGTTTTCTGGACCTTGAACTTAAAACTTAATCTCGGCTTTCTGCAAAAGATTTTGAGTGTCCCTCTCGATTGGAACCTTTGACCATGGAGGCACATCAATCTTGTGAGCGACAAAATCAGGGGAGCCGAAGATGGCACTGTGCTTAAAAGGGTCGATCCCACAATAGAGAGCCAACAGGAGGAATATCCCTGTGAAAACTCCGATCAACGTCATTGCAGAAAATTTGATTCAGGCGATAATTTGCGACGATAGAGAGGCAATTGGGGTTTTATGGGTCGACAAAGAAATCTATTGTTTTTCTTTTTTGTTAGTTGGTTGGATGGATGTTGGTGTTCTACTTGAAGAGATAAGCGATGAGGAGAAAGTAGACCACCAGAGTTGCATCAGTCAAAAGAAGAGGAAGGGAAAACAGAGAGAAGAAGAAACAAAAGATGGGGAAGAAGTGAATGAGAGGGAGAGAAAAAAAAACAAATAAAAAGGAGAGAGAGGCGGAGATAAAGAGGGAGAAAATAATAGAATGAGAGAGCTTCAAGGAGGTCGTTGCTGCTAGTTGCCGAAACTTTGTTCGCTGTTGTTGTGAAGAAGATGAATAATGCTTTTTGGGTGCTTCGGCTCGATGGAATAGAGTGGGAACGAAGAAGAGAGAGAGAAAGAAGAAATCAAGGAGAAATTGAGGGATGAACAATTAATCAGGGGCAATTTTATAATTTTATCAATTTCCGTTTGAATAGTGATGGAAGGAAAGTTTTTGTCGAGTTCTTTAAAGTTTAAGGAAGGTTTTTATTAAAACAAAACTACAAAGGAGGTATCTATGATTGTTAGAAATTTTAGGAGATGATTTTGCATTTTACCCAAAATATTATTATGTATCGGTTTTAAATTAGCTACAAGATCGTACTTTTCTTTGTTAAGTAAAAGGATAATGCCTTTCTTTACATATAAGCATTGGTACGCATTGGTACAACAACATGTTCTAAGGCTTTGATCGGGTTTTTTGAAGTTATTATTCATATTTTTTTTATTTTTCATATAAATAAGGTAATGACCATTTTATTTCTAAAAATGTATTTTTATCCCATTCATATATCGACAACTTTATTTATAGGTGTAAAAATTATTTATTCACCTAAGAGATTCCCATAAAAATAAATCCCAATTTTCTCTTCTCAAAACCCAAAAATAGAACGCCCCCTTCAGAAGTTTCTATAGTGAGGTCGATTGCGGAGGAAAAATAAAAAACAAATCTATCATGCAGCACGCTGGAAGAATAAAAAACAACTTGTCATTTATTTTGATCGTAAAAAGTATACAGTTTCTTTCCCGCTGGGAAAAAAATATAAAAACGATACACATGCACCTCGAAATACCGTTCCAGAATGGGGCTTGGCTATGCTTCAATGCAGACGGCATATAAACACTGCGATGCCGAACACCATCATAAATTCATATTTTTCATGATCCCAATTCCAACGTTCCTACGTAAAAAATATGGGGTCGAGTATCGTGCAGCGTGGAGGCGCTGAGAGGTTCGTTAACGCGGTGCGACAGCTTGAAACACCACTTAATTGGTAGCTTGCCAAATAACAAATAGATCCCAGTTGTTTCATCTTAAGGTTTCAATCCATATTGGCTCTGTCTTGCATAATACCACTTTTTCAGATATCTTCTTCTGCTTGTCAAAATGTTCAAATTCTTGAGGGGTGTTGTTGCCGGATCTGGGACGGGGATAAAGGATCTACCTTATTACATCGGAGAGCCATACTCTACCGCTTGGGGTTCATGGACTCACTATCGCGGCACTTCTAAGGTAAGTTGTCAATCTTTTTGAATCGTTTCTCGTTTCTTGTGGTTAAAGAGTTGAAATAAATTTCGGATCTCGTTTTCTTTATTTCTTTTTCTCTTTTTTTTTTCTCATTTCTTGATTAATTGTTGGAATGCTCACCCGAGATCGTTTTATCACAATCATGGCTAATTAGATTCGACATCGTCCAAAAGAGAAGGAAAAAGAAAAAAGAAAAATTCTCACGTGAAGGTGGTTGGTATTGAAGGTGCTGATATTGGTATATTGGTATTTAATTACTTGTCATTCACCTACATGTAGTTAATATAGTTAATATGCCACTGCAAATTTTGCTTAAGGGGGGGAGGTCCACTACCTCTCATGTTTCCATTTTGGGAAGGGGTTATAAGGATTTCTTTAATCTCCGTATCTTTCCTTTGGTCACATCATTGTAAAACTAGTTGGAAGGTCCATGTAACCTTCTCTTTCAAATCTCCATTCAAAAAATCATTCTTTACATAAAGTTGGAAGAGGAGCCAAGAGTAAGAAGCTGCTAGAGACAAAATGATCCGAATTGAATTCATCTTGGTCATCGATGCAAAAGTTTCCATGTAGTCTATCCCGCAAGTCTGATTGTACTCTTTTGCAATCAGCTTTGTCTTGTACCTTTTTATGCTTCCATCAGCTCTGTACTTCGTAGTATAAATCCATCTGCAACCAATTGTTTCCTTTCCATTTAGGTAGGTTCGTAATTTTCCATGTTTGGTTTCTAATCAAGGCTTCAATTTCCTACTACATAGTTGTCTTTCACTAAGGTTTGGAGAGAGCTTCACTAACAATCCTGAGTATAGACACAAAATCAAGAGAAGCAAGGAATGCCCGGTAGGAGGGAGATAACCCATTGTAGAAAAGATGATGTGAGATACAATGGGAAGTGCACTTTCTATTCCCCTTTTGGAGTGCAATAGGAAGGTCTAGGTCATATGTAGTGGTGTCAGGTATAGATGTAATATCAACAAGAACCAAAACATTAGAGGGAACAAAATGCATACCTGGGTCTGTGTCAGTTGAACTTGGAATCTCAAATGAGATGATGAGAAATGGTGTGGGTTCCTGTGCTATGAAATCAACCTCCCAGGGCTTCCATAGGCGTTGCCGTGTAAAAAATTGAGAAACAAGACGTAATGAAGTAGGCAAAGTAGGTGGAATAATTGGGTTAGACATTGGAGTAGGTAAAGGATATGGAACAAGAAGCTCTATAGGTTATTCATTTCCTTCCCCAAAACACTCCCCTTGAGAAAGGCTCTTTGAAAAGAAAGATGTAGACTCAAAAAAGGTGACATCCGTGGTAGCATACCGACTCCTTGGCATAGGATCATAACAACAATACCCCTTTTGAGTTTTTGCATGCCCAAGGAATACACACTTCTTTGCCTTAGGGTCTAGTTTTGAGCGGTGAGGTCCAAGGATATGGACAAAGCATACACATCCAAACACCCTCAATGGAATATGAAACATCTCTCCCTCAGGAGAAAGAAGACTGAACGGAGCGGCGTATCCAAGAACACGAGAGGGTACCTGATTAATCAAGAAGATTGTTGCGAAAATTGCATTACCCTAAAATCGAATTGGAACTGTGGAACTCACCATCATATTTCTTGCCACTTACACAATATGTCTATTCTTCCTTTTTGGTACACCGTTTTGTTGTGGAGTATATGAACAACTACTCTGATGAACTACTCCATGCACTAAGAAATATGATGCAAGGTTGGTCTTGAAAAATTCACTAGCATTATCTGATCTGAACACCTTTAGACATATTCCAAACTGCGTTGGCACCATTTGGTGGAACTGTTGTACCAAGGAAGGTACCTCATCATGAGATCTCATCAAGTATACCCAAGAGTACCGTGAATAGTCATCCATAAATAGTAGAAAGTAACGGTAGCCACTCAAAGAAGGAAGATGATATGGTCTCCAAACATCAACATGAGCAATATCAAAAACTGAGGAACATCTTTTATTACTTAACTTAAATGAATGTCTATAATGTTTTCCAAGTTGGCAACCTTCACACTCCAAATTGGACAACTTAATAGACTCAAACAATTTTGGAAAAAAAAACGCAAAGAACCAAATGACAAATGTCCTAATTGATTATGCAAAGCATAATCTAACTCACTTACTTTGATTCATTACTCTTGTTGTTGACATAATGACTCTGATGATTGGAAAGCACATTGAGAAAATAGACTCCATTCACCTCAAGAGTCTCAATCGTCTTTTTTGACTCCAAATCCTATAAAACACAATGGCTAGGAGAAAAAAATTACTGAATAATTCAATTTTTTTGTCAAACAGCTCATAGATAAAAGGTTAGTACTCAATTTAGGAACGGTCAATACAAAAGGCAGGGTAATGGTATCAATTATTTTGACAGACTCCTTCCCAGCAATAGGAACATGGGAGCCATCAACTGTGGACACTTTATCTCTACCAGAGTAGAGGTGGTATGAGGAGAAAATGGTGAAAATATTGGTCATATGTTTTGAGTCTCTTGAGTCTATAATCTAGGGAGGTCCCCCTTACGTGTAGTGGAGGCATAATTTGCAATGGCATATGAACTACTTGTATGTGCAAATAAAGTAGAATGACTAGCTTTTGGGTCACTTGCACCTTGCTCGACCTCGAACCGGCCTTGAACTGACTCTACCCAATCTGTTACAAGGTGTTGGGTTTGGTTCTAAATTCTTGGAACCGGCTCCCACCCAAGTCGGTTCTAGGGTCTTGGGGTTTACTCTACCCGAACTGACCTTGGAACCAAACTTGCCTTGAAATAAACCTTAAATATTCGTAAGGATGTGAAGATTTAAACCCAAGCACTCATAATTACAAAAGCCATGGTCTCACTTTACCAAGTCGGTTCCAGGGCCTAGGGGTTTACCCTACCCGAACCGACCTTGGTTGACCTTGGTGGAACTGGCCTTGGAACCAAACTTGGCTTGAAATAAACCTTAAATATTCTTAAGGATGTGAAGATTTAAACCCAAGCACTCATGAAATAAACCTTAAATATACTTAAGTGATTTGATCATTTGTTTTCATTTTAATATTTGAATGTGTATAATAAATAATGTAAAGGTAATATTTACAAAATATAAATTATGACACATTTTGAACCTATATTAGTATATTATGATAATCTACATATTAAATTACTTAATTTAATTAATAAAGATAATATAAGTTTTAAATTATATGTTATCATTATTGAAAATCAAGTTTTTAAAAGACATGTTTAATTTTTGTTGAAGGGTCAATTCCACGAGTAGACACTGGAACCGACTTTGGAACTGCCAAGGTCAGAACCAACCCTAGAAATGACCTTCACAAGGTAGGCTATGGTTCTAAAAAAACTTGGAATCGACCCCTATAGAGCAGGTTCTAGGTTTTGCCATGAACCTAGAACCTGCCTAATGGAACCTAGAAATGACCTTCACCCCTATTGCCTACCATTTGATGTAAAGAATGCTTTTCCTAATGGAGATTTGCAGGAGGAGGTTTACTTGGACCTTCCAGCTAGTTTTTACAGTGATGTGACTAAAGGAAAGGTATGCAGGTTGAAGAAGTCCTTATATGGTTTGAAACAATCACCCAGAGCTTGGTTTGATAGGTTTAGGAGTGCATTTATTGTGTTTGGTTATGCTCAAACCCAGTCTGGTCATACTTTGTTTGTGAAGAGAAGGGGATCATTGGTGTCAATGTTGATAATGACTTGAGTGAGATTGGTGCATTGAAGGAAAACTTTCACTGGGAGTTTGAGATTAAAGATCTTGGGGACCTAAAGTATTTTTTGGGCATTGAGGTGGCAAGGTCCAAACATGGGATCTTCATTTTCTAGAGGAAGTATGTGTTAGACCTACTATGTGTTGATTATAATTGTATGTATTTTTATTCTTAAGCAAATCTTTTTCTTCTTAATGGATGTTCATTAATTAATGTTAAAATTGATTATTAAAATTTATATAATAATAAAATATTAATATAAATTATATTGATTTTCTGAAAATTAATATACATTTTACTTTTCCATTATCTTCAACAATTACCAATTTGTCCCTATGTCTCAAATTTTATATAAACTATTGAGGTTTGGGTTTGTATGTTTAAATAACTTGTTTTCTCTATAAGTGTCTAAATAACATATTTAAGGCCATATAAAATAAGCGTATCCCGAAACGTCTCTTAAAATTGTCTTTTCGATACACCTTACGTTTTCGATACTTTGAACCTTGATCCAAACAGAGGGATATTGTTTGCTCACCATGGACATTTGAAGTTGAAAGTTTATACAAATGTTGATTGGGCAAGGTGCCTAGATGACAAGAGACCTACATCAGGAGTGTGCACTCTTGTTGGAGGTAATATGATTTCATGGAAGAATAAGAAGCAATCAGTTGTAGCCAAGTTAAGTGCAGAAGCTGAATATAGAGCTTTGACACATGGTGTTTTAGAGCTTTTATGGGTTTGGTCCTTATTAGGAGAGATTGGAGTTGATGTAGAAGAACCTATAATGTTGTACTGTGATAATCAAACAGCAATTAACCTTGTTAATAACCCAGTTCAGCATGGTAGAACAAAGCATATAGAAATAGACAGACATTTCATAAGAGAAAGGGTGACACCTGGAGAAGTGTGCCTACCATATGTTGCATCTAATTTATAGCTAGCTGATGTTCTCACAAAAGGAGTTGCAAGAAATAAGCTTGAACATGATCTACACAAGTTAGGAATGTGTGACATGTACTCCCAACTTGAGAGGGAGTGTTGAGATTTAACAGTTTCTTATGATTTTCTTATTTATAACCATTAGTTAGTGTTATTGGGCCCAAGGCCCATTAGTTTATGTTGTTTTTTGAGCTGTTTTTATGTTATGTACAATAGCCACCCCATTAAGGACATATTAGTCTTTGTAATCAATCTTTTTTATGAGTATATAAGATAATGAGTGGAGCAGCCAAGTCATTATTGGTTTCTCCCCATCTCTTCTTCTCTTCTCATTGAGAACTCTTTCTTTCTTCTTTTTCACTATTATCAAATCAGATTATAGTTTTCTCTTTTTCTACTCAACTTATAACAGTTTTTCTATAATCATATATCTCTTCCATCAATGTTATTGATCATAAAAAGCCTAAAACTGATAATCATGCCATATTTCACCCAAAAAAAAAAAAATCATGCCATATCAAAGCTTGTTGATTGGCTAGCTTCCTTGAACAGGTCTCTAAAGATTACATGGTGTATATGGCATGCTAAGTGTTTGCTGGGAACAACAACCAAAGAAGAAGAAGAAGAAGAAAAAAGGAGATCTGAGAATGGCGGCTTAATCACTTCAGCCGGCTCTAGAACCTTATATAAGTATTCATAATGTAATGTTACAAGAAAGGACTAGAATGCCCCTGATTAGTGATGGGACACCTAGACATAAAAGGAATAAAACAAGTTTAGGCCCAATAACTAAGGCCCATAATAAGCTCAAGAACTTAAAACATAAATAAGACTAACATAAACACTAAACCGATTGAACCAATACTCCCCCTCAAGCTAAGCATGGATGTCAGTCATGTTTAGCTTGCCAAGTAAGTCTAAGAATTTCATTGAAGCTAGTCCTTTTGTTAGCACATCTGCAATCTGCATCTCGGAAGGAGTATAAGGAATGCAGAGTTCCCCTGAGACTATCATTTCTCTAACGAAGTGTCGGTCAATCTCAATATGCTTCGTCCTATCATGTTGCACTGGGTTATTTGCAATGTTGATGGCAGCCTTGTTGTCATAATACAGCCTGAGAGGACACTCGACCCTTATCCGGAGCTCACCAAGAAGGGTCCTAAGCCACAACAGTTCAGCAACACCATGAGCCATAGCTCGATATTCAACCTCTGCACTTGATCTAGCAACCACATTCTGCTTTTTACTTCGCCATGTAACCAAATTCCCTCCAACGAACGTGCAATACCCAGAAGTAGACTTCCTGTCTCCAACAGAACTAGCCCAATTTGCATCGGTATACGCTTCAATTTCAATTTTATTGTGTTTTTTGAACAAAATTCCTTTTCCTGGGCAAGTCTTCAAATACCTAAGAATCCTTTCCGCTGCTCTCATATGAGGAATCTTTGGAGAGTGCATGAACTGGTTGACAACATGTACGACATAAGCAATATTTGGTCAAGTGAGAGACAAATATATCAATTTCCCTACCAGTTTTTGGTATCTCTCTTTATCGAGGTAGTCCTCTCCAACTGATTCCTGTAGACAATGATTCTGTTCTATTAGAGTATCTGCTGGTCTACTCCCCATCATACTTGTCTCCTCTAGAAGATCAAGGACGTACTTCTGTTGACATATATAAATGCCCTCTTGTGACCTAGCAACTTCAATTCCAAGGAAGTATCTCAGATGGCCCAAGTCTTTGATCTCAAACTCAGATGCCAAGAACTCCTTCAATCGTTTTATCTCTTCTAGATCATTCCCTGTAATCACCATATCATCCACATAGACGATGAGTGCCGTAAATCTGCTATCCTGCTTCCTTATGAACAAAGTATGATCTGCACCACTTTGAGTGTATCCCACTTTCTTCATGGCTCCACAGAGCTTCTTAAACCAAGCTCGAGGGGACTGCTTAAGACCATATAATGCTTTCCTCAGTCTACACACTTTCCCATCAAAACCATAACCTGGTGGAGGATTCGTGAATACCTCTTCATGTAGATCGCCATTTAGGAAAGCGTTCTTCACGTCCTACTAATATAGCTCCCATGAGAAGTTTGAGCTAATGACAATAGAACCCGGATTGTGTTGAGCTTTGCAACTGGAGCAAAAGTCTCTTTGTAGTCAATCCCTTCCTTTTGAGTAAACCCCTTCGCCACTAGTCTGGCCTTGTATCTTTCAATGGACCCATCCTCCCTATGCTTCATAGTGAACACCCACTTGCATTCCACAGTGCTCTTCCCTTCTGGTAGATCCACTAATTCCCAAGTCCTGGCTTTCATTAAGGCTTTCATTTCTTCATTCATAACCTCTCTCTATCTTGGGTCAGACATTGCTTCTGAGTACCTAGTAGGGACATGCACGGAAGAGAGATGCTTATGAAGAGCAATAGGGAGATCCAAATCAGAAGTATGAGTGATAAGATTACCTGGAGTTGTTGAGATAGATTGATCCGAGTCCGATTGGTTGTTGCCATGAGTTGGAGGGTCTTTTTTTCTTTTGTTGTAGGTGATTCTCATATCTTTTTGTTGCCTATTAGTGTCCTCAGTTACATCCGCAACATCAAGATTGGTAACATGTTCAATGGGAGCCTCACTAGATTCACTTGGGGTGCTACAACTAGGAGGATCTGGAGGAGAAGATGGATGGCCCGAGGCTGAAAGAGGCACAAAAAAAGAGGGAGAAGAAGAATCCTCTTCCATCCACTAGTCTCCCCCTGAAGAATTCTCAAAAAATACTACATCCTTTGTGACGTATTTCTTCTTGGTAACTGGATCATAACACTTGTAACCCTTTTGTGTAGGAGAGTACCCTAGAAAGATTCCTTTCGTAGCTGTAGGATCCAACTTGGTCTTCTTTGGATCCTTTACATGAATAAAACATACACAGCCAAAGACTCTAGGTGGAAGAGGAAAGTCTGAAAGATTAGGGCAATGGACAGAGAAAGGAGTTTTCATACCCAACACCTTAGATGGCATCCGATTTATTAGATATGATGCGGTAAGGACTGCTTGAGACCAATAGTGCTTGGGAACCTTGTGCTGAAATAGTAAAGCTTGAGCTGTCTCCAATAAGTGTATATTTTTGCGCTCAACAACCCCATTCTATTAAGGGGTACTAGCACAAGATGACTGGTGTAACATTCCTACATCCTCCATGAACATGTTCAAGGAACTTTCAAAATATTCAGCAGCATTGTCTGAACGGAATTGCTTAATCTTCTTGTCAAATTGAGTTTCAATCATTTTACAAAATGCCATGGTTATCCGTGGCACTTCATCACGTCCTTTTAACAAGTAGATCCATGTGCATCGTGAATAGTGATCAATAAAGCTGATAAAGTAACGAAAGACATACAGAAACAAGAGGTGAAGGGCCCCAAACATCAGAATGGACCAAATCAAAAGGAGCTTGAATTCCATTACTAGAAATTGGATAAAGAGTTCTACATTGTTTTGACAACTGACACACTTCACAAACTAAACTTTGACTCGAAACACACTTGAATAATTCCGGAAACAACCCTTGCAATGACGAAAAAGGTAAATGGCCTAGCCTAGCATGACACAAGTGTAACCTAGCTATTGACTCCTCATTATTTTGACTACTGGCAGCAGATGATTGTAGGGCCGAACTGATGTCTGCATCAAAATAGTAGAGACCTCCACCCTCATGACCGCTCTCAATCGTTCTCTTCGTCAGTCTGCCCTGAAAGACACAATGAGTAGGAAAGAAAGTTATGCTACAGTTTAAATTCTTGGTAAGCTTTGAAACAGATAAGAGGTTGGAAGTAAGATTGGGAACTTGTAGAACAGGTTTAAGAGAGAGGTCCTTGCTTAGGTCATCCCCCCCTTTCCCAGAGATGGTGGAGAGAGAACCATCAACAACTCTCATCTTATCTTGGCCAGACATCAAATGATAAGAAGCAAATAAAGAGGACATGTGTGTCATGTGGTCACTTGCACTGGAATCAATAAATCCAAGAAGTAGACTCTATAGAACTAGTTACACTACAAGCAGAGACAATACCTGATCTGGCAAGAGAGGTGGAAGCAAGGGAATTAGTCCTTAGACGGGTTAAGGCCCGACTAAGGACCTCTACCTCATTAGCAGTGAAATCCAAGGACCCGGATGTGTGGGAATTAGCAGTCTGTTCCATGGGAGGAAGTGTAACTGTAGATGTGTTCTTCGGGCTCTCACCACTGTGACTAGTAACAAAGTTTCCACTTGCTGTTTGATTCCTCTAAGACTTCTTCTCTTTCCTTAACGCAGCTGGTTTCAGATGAGGATAAAGAACCCAACAAGTCTCTTTTACATGCCTTTCACCTCCACAATGAGTGCACTTAAGATGCCTCTTGTCCGAATGCTTGCTCCCTTTTTGGTTCGAAGAAATCAAGGCTGAATGTTCAACAGGCTGTATTTGAGTGTCAACTTGCATCTCTTTCCTCCTAACCTCTTCATTCCTTACTAGATAGTAGACATGGTGTAAATCTGACATTTCATCCCTTCCCAAAATTTGAGACCTTATGCTCTCATACATTGGGTCTAAGCCAATCAAGAACTTAAAGGCTCTACCTTCTTCAATTTATTTATCATGCCTCTCCTTGTCTCTTATATTCTCCCAACCAAGAATAAGATGATGATCAAGTTCTTCCCATAGTCCTTCTAGGGTTGCAAAATAAGTTGCAACTATCATATCTCCTTGTCTCAATGCAGCAATGTCTTGGTTTAGCCTATAGATTCCTGCATTGTTCTTTCTCTGTCCATAAGTTTTAGACACTTTCTCCCAAATCTTAGCAGCAGTGGGAAAGTGTTGAACAGTCCTGGCCACTCTTGGAGTCATTGAAGCAAGCAGCCAGGACATAACAGTAGCATTTTCCTTACGCCATATTGCGTACTCCACACCACCCTCTTTAGGTTCCTGTTTCTGTCCATCTAAATAACCCGTAAGTTCCCAGGAAGTAATGAAGAGCATGGCTGAAACAGATCATTCTCTGAAGTTATATTCGTCCAACAATACACTGGTGATCTGCAAGTTGTGCAGACTTGGGTTTTCTAGATTAGAAGACCTCCCACCAGTTCTATTATCCTTAGAAGACACTTCTCTTGATATTGAAGACATCTCCTTCCTCTTACAGTGATCACAATTGAAATCTCAGTACAAAGAACACGATTTCAGACTTACCGAAGCTGTTACAAGTCTGAGAACCCCCCGTAACAGGTCTGAAGCACCTCTGTAACAGTTCAGAAACCAAGAACAATCCACCCCTGTACTGTATTGAACACTTCTGGGCTGGTCTTTGACTTCTGTTGTCGTAGCTGTAGCCGAGGGCAATACCTCTTTGGCACCTCTGGTGGTCGAACCTAGACTGTGACCACCCTTACGATCTGTACTAGGACTGTCTAACTCAGTCCTTCCACCTAGATCTGTTCCACATAGATCTCTCTTAGCAGCCGAATGGCTACTACCTGCTGCAGGATTTCTAGTCGGGCATCAGCTTCTGGAACAAACTCCCCTTGGGCCCTACAACCAAGAGAAATCCTAGATACAGACCTTGCTGTGTTCTACGATCAGCCCTAGGGTTTCTTCACAGTGGCTGAGATAGGAGAGAGAAAAAATAAGGAATAGAGAAGTGGAGAAAAGAGGCGACTGTAACCAGTCAGACCGATTAGTGCTCTGATACCATGTTTTCTGGAGAACAGCAGCCGAAGAAGAAGAAGAAGAAGAAGAAGAAGAAGAAGTAGAAGAAGAAGAAGAAGAAGAAGAAGAAGAAAGGAGATCTGAGAATGGCGGCTTAGTCACTTCAGCCGGCCCTAGAATCTTATATAAGTATTCACAATGTAATGTTACAAGAAAGCACTAGAATGCCCCTGATTAGTGATGGGACACCTAGACATAAAAGGAATAAAACAAATTTAGGCCCAATAACTAAGGCCCATAATAAGCTCAAGAACTTAAAACATAAATAAGACGAACATAAACACTGAACCAATTGAACCAACACTAAGCTTGTAACTTGGGCAGGGTAGGTTGGTCTTAGGGCCAACCTAGGCCCAGGACTAAGAGTTATATCAAGGACAAGGCTGATCTCAAGAATAGAAAAGCCTGAATTGGCCAATTAATATAATTTTTCTTTGTTTTTCAGGACGATGGGTCTTTGGTTTCCATATTTTCTCTTTCAGGAAGTAATGCCCAGGATGGACACTTAGCTGCTGGCCGTAATGGTGTCAGGCGCCTCAGAACGGTATGCAACCAAATGATTATTATAATAACAGCTTTGAACACCAGCAATTAAGATATTTTATGCAGTGTTTAACTGATAACATTGCAATCAACATCAAATTGGCACTGCGAATTTTGATCCATAAATGAAATGTCAATCGTTGGTTTGTGTTAAAAATTTGAAAGTAAATATCAATATTTTCTTTCCTTCTAAGTGGTGGACACTTTCTACTGTGTTTAATTAGTCAAAGCATCAGGTCTCATACTCTCATTGCATATCTCATAGCATGCAGCCATTCTTTTTGTTTTTCTGCAGGTCATGTTACTCCTTTGTAGATTTGAATAATCTCTTGAGATTGTTGCACATGCTATGTACATATCAAAAGTCAAAACCTGATTCTGAAACAACATTCTAAGACTATTTCAAAAATATTTCTAACTTGAGTATATAATGAAATCATATTGTCTATATCGTTAGGGGAAATCCTTTTATATCTAAGAAGTTGATTGTATACCCTTTTCAGTTAGTAGTTGATACGAAGGCTTAGAGACTCCTTTTGCCATGAGTTTAGAAGTGACAGTTTTTAGTTTCAACCTCAATTAGACAGTTTCGTAATGAAATAAGAGCTTACTCTTACTTATTCTAAAGGATGTCAGAAACAGCATTGCACTCTTCATGAGTGAATGGTGTTTGTACTGTAGAATCCATAATGCCTTGGAGTCACCCTTACATGATATATTTGCCCCCCGCCCCCCCTGAAGTAAAAATGGAAACAGAAGTATTTCTTATGCTCTTTGCATGATTGTCATACGAGCCTACACACACACACACAAAAAAAAAAAAACCCTACACACCATTTTACAGAATGGTTGCTATACATTGCTTGTGCATCTGGTAAAAATCAACCCCATGTGACTGCCTGAGCTACCAGGTTGATGCCTGCTTTGGTCACTAGGACATTTGTACTACTTAGATTTGCAGATATAATGCTTAGCAACACTTTTTTTTTTTGCAGATTCTCTCAGTATAATTTGCAGCCATATCTCCATTTCATTGTTTCACTTTCCTGTTCTGTGACTTCCAATTCAAGAATCTGTTTATAATGTTTTGCAGGTTAGGCATCCAAATATCTTATCATTTCTTCGCAGCACCGAGGCTGAGACTTTTGATGGTACAGTTATGAAGGTTACCATCTACATTGTAACTGAGCCTGTCATGCCACTTTCCGAGAAGATAAAAGAATTAGGTTTAGAAGGTACTCAAAGGTATATAAAGTCTTCTTTGCTGGATTAATCTTTTCTTGTGTTGTTGTAGTAATTTAATGAGTTTGATAGAATTTTTCCTCAGGAAATTGCAGAATTCATTCTTGCTGTAGTGGTGTTAACAATAGTTAACTAAAATTGAATGAAAAGAGAAATTTTGAGGAATTGAGAGTCCAGTTCTATTTTGTCCAAGAATCATAAAAATACAGAAAATAAAATAATCATTTACACAAGTAACTCCATATATACCCATTGAATAAAATTCCGTGTATTTACTGTTTTGTGTTCTATATATTCATACATGCTACTAGGTCAAGTGCATTCATATAAATTGCAATTTGATCATGATGTTCACAGGCAGGCCATCACCAAATAAAACAACCACAGCTTTAACCCCAAGAGCATCATTACAGACAATGGTAGAATAATATTTGAACTAAGTTAATAATCATAGGCTTATATAATCCATATGTTCATACTTGAATGAAAAAAAAAGTTCTAGTTTTATCTTTCAACAAGATATATATATATATATATGTATATATGTGTGTGTGTGTGTGTGTGTGTGTTTTATTGGTAATTGTGAATGCATTATGTCAAATATAAATGTGATCAAATGTGAGTACAAGGAACCTAATGTGAAGAATAGGAATCAAGATCTGCCTAGGGTTTGTTGGCATGCACCTTATACAAACTTTACCAAAAAAAAATGTCCATTAGGCTGATAGCGTCAATCCTTGCCTTCTCTCTTACTGCATCCCTTAGATGATATATATTTTTTAATTACTAACAGATTTTATTAATGAAACAGAAAAATATGTACAAGTACAGCTTCCCTGGGGGAGGCAGACCTCATCCCAGTATAAGTAATTACAACTGTGCCCAATACAATTCACCCCTGTTCACCTCTTGCTTAGCTAATGTGTCAGCCAGCCCGTTTGCAGATCTTGATACCCACTGTATTCTTCTCAGCTTATTCCGTTCTAGCCCTTTAATCTTTTTTAGCCATCCAACCACCATTTGAGAATCACCTTCAATAATTATCCTGTCAACATTCATTTCTTTTGCCTTTTGTGTTCCAACCAATACAGCAAGGTGTTAAACTCTTGTATAGTTCCCAATCCCAATAGTGCCTGAGAACAATGCTAAGATATGGCCTTCCTTGTCTTTGAAAACCTCTCCCACACCTGAAGGACCCAGGTTACTACAGCTATTCCCATAAAAATTTAACTTGATAAACTCTCCTCCAGTGATACATTCCAGCTGAATTTTAATTGTCCTTGATGAGGATGCAGCCACCTCTCTCCATTTTCTTCTAATGTCATCATAGGAGTAAGAAGAGAACACATTCAATGATTTGATCCAATTTGTCACTCTTATCATAATACATTCCAACACTGCTTCCTTGTTTCTCTCTTTTTCATTAAAGATTCTTGCATATCCTTCTTCTCATATTGACCATACAACAACAACAACAACCCTTATGCATATCCACATAAACATTCTCTCCTCTTCCTTGGCCATCTAAAGGTGCTAGCCTCAAACAGACTGGCAAAGTTGCAAAGTCCACTTGCACCCAAATAAAGAAAAGAAGCATTCCCAAATATAGGTAAAAAACAAGGAATAGGAGATTAGGAGGTGGTAGGTGGTAACTAGTCTCACCTTTTGCCTTACAGAGTATGCAGCGGTTTGGGAATGATGCACCTCCTGGCAAAAGGCCTCAATCTTAGGGGGGACAAGTTCGCATCAAACTTCTTGTATAGGAAAATGAGGAATAATTCTAGAGGAGGGATAAAGGGCCAGAAAGAAAGATGCACAAGAGAAAAAGTCTTTGGGGTAGGAGTCCAAAGCAATATTCTCAAGAAGATGCAATAACTCACTAAGACTGGAAAGTTCAGATTCTCTTAAGCCTCCTCTAAAACCCAAATCCCTGCCAAAACCAATAGCAAAAGGAGAAAAAGAGAAGAATTTTGAGATAGGCACCTTCTTGAAAAGTGAGATAGAATACAAGATAGGGAAAAGGCCTTTAAGAGGGCAATTACCCACCTAAAGGTTTTCCTAGAGCAAGATCTTGTTACTAGAGTAGGCATCATACCTGACAAAATTAAGGAATTGTGGTAGAATAGCATGGATGGCATTCCATGGGGAAGCCAAAGTAGTTCAAGGAGATATACCAACATCCCATCTGTTCACCAATATCCATTGAACACTTGCCACCACCCTGTGCCATAGATTTCCATTTTCAAGGGGCAATCTCCATAACCACTTAACTAGTAAAACTACATTCTTGAGATCTATATTCCCTAGCCCCAAAGCACATTGGTCCTTCCTCTTGCATACAATCTCCCACTTCACCAAATGGTCCTTCTTAGTTCTTACCTTCTCCTGACTCCCACAGAAAGTCTCTCATTAGCTTCTCTAATTTGTTTTCTGTTTTTTGTAGAATCCTAAAAACTGAGAGCTAGTACAAGGGGAAGTTGGCCAAAGTATCTTTTATTAAAGTTATTCTATTCCCCCTCCCAAGGATGTATAGTTTCTATTCCAAGATGCTAGTCATTTCCCAGACCTCTCTACAATCAGATTCCAGAAGCTACCACACCCAAGATTGCCTCCCAGAGGAAGTCCCAAGTTATTCATAGGCCAAATACTAGTTGAGCACCCCAAATCTCTTGCAATGGTAGCTATTTCATTATCATCCATATTCAACCTAGCTACACATCTCTTCTCAAAATTTATCCGCAAGTTCAATATTCTCTTAATGAATCTCATCAACAACTTCAAGTTCCTAACAAGTTGAGGGTTACTACCATACAAAAGATTGTTATGTCATCTGCATATTGAAGGTGAGTAACTACAACGTTATCCCTCCCCACCCTCCAACCTCTGATCAACCCTTGTAATCATTCTACTAAGTACATCCGCAATAAGGGTGAAAAGGAAGGGGGGGGGATAAAGGGTCTCCTTGAGTAGTGACAAGTTTGCATATGACAGCCAGGGAAGAAGTCTCACACTACACCATTTACCAGCATTGAGTAGTGACAAGTTTGGAGACACCCATAGATCCATTTACACCAGCTTTCTCCAAAGCTTCATTTTCTCATCACTTCAAGAATGATTGATCCACCAAATTATAGGCTTTGTCAATGTCTAGCTTGCATACCACTCCTTTCCTCCCAGATCTTTTTTCTTCCACACACTCATTGGCAATAAGAATTTGATCAACAATTTGTTTGTCTCAGATAAAAGCCACTTGGAACTGAGTGGTGATAGGAGGTAGCACAGCTTGAGGTGATAATTATGGCTACTTGATGGGTCTGCCACTAGATACCTGATGCCATTTGTATTTGATCATTTCTTCATATTCTCCTGCTGTAAGAATTCATTTTGCAGCAGTCCAGATTTCAGTAATGTAGGGCAGAAAAGTGCGCGAGGCTCCTACCAGTCCAAATTTCAGTAATGCTTTATATAAATGGGAATGTGGTTATTTCGGAAAATTTAGAAATATGATTTTACCTAACATTCTGCACACATAATGGTTATTTGATAAACGACCATTGAGTAGCCAGTATCCTAGGTGTGTGGTAGCCTATTACTAATAAATATTCTATGCTTCTACTTTCTTAGTGAATGGAAGATGGATTGCCTGAATGGTTAGTGGTCATACCATTAAATATAAAGATAAGGCATGAAATAGGACTCGATCTATCATCTTTTCCACTTTTTTGAATGGAAAGCAAAAGGTATGGTATTAAAGGATAAGATTATGTACACAATCAACATCAAAGCAAAGGATATATGAACCCATCTCCCAACTACACTGGCAATGCAGCTATAATTTTTTTTTGATAATTAATGCAGCTATAAATTCTCAAAACCCAATATTGCCAGGCTTAAATTCTTATTGAAAGAATTTGTGTTCCTTACTTTCAGACAGCTGATAATGTTTTTGGTGGTGTTTGGTTCTGATTGGATCTTGATATTTATCAGCATACAGAAGGTTGAATATGGATTAACATGGATCCCTTCTGGATTCCCCATTTCATGTCCTGTAAATCTGTGCCAGTAGTTCTTTTTCTTTCCCCTATTTAAGAATATTTTCTGTCGTACTCAAATCCATCTTTTTACAGATTACTTGTGTGAAGTTGGGAAACAAGATCTTGGTTTTCTTAGCTCATGTTTATCCTTTTTTCTTTTGATGTCAGGGATGAGTATTATGCATGGGGATTATGTCAAATTGCTAAAGCTGTGAGCTTTCTAAATAATGATTGTAAACTTGTAAGTACTCTCACATGATTGCCATGACACTATGCTGATTCATTTTTGTTGAGTTTTGGGCTGATATTACTTGTTTTTATTTACATAACATAGTTAGGGAGTTATTGGGCCTTAGGCCCATTAGTTTATTTTTAAGTTAAGAGTGCTTATTCATTTTTTACAAGTAGCCGACTTACGAAGGGCATACTTGTCATTGTACCCTCTTTGGGAGGGTTAAGAGATTTTATCCTTCCTCTTGTATCTTTTAATAAAAGTTTCTGTTATTTATCAAAAAAAAATTGTACCCTCTTTTATTTGTGAGTATATAATCTAATTAAAGGGGCAACCAGACCTAATTTTTGGCTTCTCCCATTCTCTGCCATCTCTCATCTCTTTCTTTCTCAGCTGAAACCTTTTCTTCTCTTTCTTTTACAGTTTTTATATCAAAACAGGCCATCCAAACTTTTCTACTTTGTATCAGAGCAAGTTTAAAGATTTTTTGAGCTGCTCCATCATGCAGCCCTAGATCGGCCAGATGCATGATGAGGTAAAGGGCTGATCGAAGACTTCAGGTAAGCCCAATTTTTGGATTTTTTGGTGGATTTGCAATCCCTTGTAGCTGGTCTATGGTTTTAACACCAAAATCAGGAAGAACTGGAGAAAGGGGGAGAGTCATGATTTAGTAGAACTCTTCAATTTTGACCTACGAAGTGGCGCTCTAGTTTTCTAGGGTTCCTTAAGGTTTTTTGAAGGGGATGGTTCAAGTTCCAGCCTTCTTTGGAGGTCTCTAGAGGGAGCAACGGTTTCTTCTCTCTCTTCTCCCGCTCCCACAGAAAAGGGAATCTTTGGAGGAAGGGGCTTCTAGGGTATTAGGAAGGTGTTTGAGGTTTCTAAAGGAGATAAATACCTTTCTGTTCATCTCAAGTTGATTTCCTAATCTATTTTGGGAGTTATGAAGGGTTGTCGAGTTGAAAGCAAATTTGCAGGTGAAATGGGATCTAGGGGAGGAGGTGATGGAGACCTCTTCAGGACCGGGACCATCACTATAGTTAAGTTGGATGGTACAAACTACTTAGAATGGTCACAATTTGCAAAGATGGCCATTGGTGCTCGTGGGAAATTGGGGTATGTCACCGATGATGAAAAGAAACCTGAAACTAACCACTCCCGATGGGTATAGGAGAACTACATGGTGATGACTTGGATTTGCAATTCCATGTTACCCATTTTACACTATCTTTCCTACAGTGGATTATCTCCTTCCTACCGAGCCTTCCTTTCATCCCTTGACTCCGTGTCTATACCCAGGAGTGTTAGTGAGGCTCCTTCCAAACCTGAGTGGAAGACAACAATGCGGGAGGAAATGAAAGCATTGATTAAAAATCAGACATGGGAGATTGTGGATTTACCTGATGGCAAGGGGACAGTTGGATGTAGATGGGTTTATACAGTGAAGTATAAGGCTGATGGGAGTATAGAAAGGTACAAGGCAAGGCTGTTTGCAAAGGGTACAGTCAGACTTATGGCATAGATTACTTGGAAACTTTTGCACCAGTGGCAAAGATGACTTCAATATGGATTCTTCTATCACTAGTAGCTACATACTCTTGGCCACTCTTCCAACTTGATGTGAAGAATGCTTTTCTCAATGGGGACTTGCAAGGGGAGGTGTATATGGATATTCTAGTTGGCTTCTACAATGATGTGGAAAAAGGAAAGGTATGCAGGCTGAAAAAGTCTATATGGTTTGAAGTAATCACCCAGAGCTTGGTTTGATAGGTTTAGAAGTGCATTGGTTGCATTTGGCTATACTCATGCTCAATCTGATCACACTCTTTTTGTAAAAAGGAGGGGGTCATTGGTGTCAGTTTTGATAGTGTATGTGGATGACATTGTAGTCATAGGAAATGATCTGAGTGAGATTGATACCTTGAAGAAGAATCTACATAGAGTTTGAGATTAAGGATCTTGGGGAGCTGAAGTACTTTATGGGCATTGAGGTGGCAAGGTCCAAGCATGGGATCTTTATCTCACAGAGGAAGTATGTTCTAGATCTACTACAGGAGACATGAAAACTTGGGGCAAGGGCAACTGATACACATATTGATCAGAACCACTGGATAAATGCTTCAGAAGGTGAACTAGTGAATGATGTTGGAAGGTATCAGAGTTTAGTGGGGCGGTTTCTATACTTATGTATGATAACACCAAACATCTCTTATGCAGTGAGTGTGGTGAGCCAATACATGCATGCCCCACGAGTTCAATATTGGGAGGCTATTGATAGGATACTTTCCTATTTGAAGGGACACCCATGTAGAGGCATATTGTTTGCTGACCATGGACAATTGAAGTTAGAAGCTCACACGGATGCTGATTGGGTAGGGTGTCTAGATGATAGGAGATCGACATCAGGGGTTTGCACTCTTGTTGGAGGTAATCTAGTTTCATGGAAGAGTAAGAAATAGACAGTTGTGGTAGGGTCAAGTGCGGAAGCTGAATACAAAGCCATGGAACATGGTGTTTCAGAGCTCCTTTGAATCCGTACCTTGTTAGGGGAGATTAGAGTTTAGGCCGAAGAACCTATGGTGCTATATTGTGACAATCAAGCAGCAATTAACATTGCCACAACCTAGTTTAGCATGACAGGATGAAGCATATAGAAGTGGATAGACACTTTATAAGGGAAAGGGTGACATTTGGAGAAGTTTGCTTACCATATGTTGCATCTGACTTGCAGCTTGCTGATGTTCTTACTAAAGGTGTTGCAAGAAACAAGCTGGAGCATGATCTACGTTGGGAATGGGTGACATTTCTTCCCAACTTGAGGGGGAGTGTTGAGTTTTGGGTTGATAGTACTTGTTTTTATTTACATAACATAGTTAGGGAGTTATTGGACCTTAGGCCCATTAGTTTATTTTTAAGTTAAGAGTGCTTATTCAGTTCTTACAAGTAGCCGACTTACTAAGGGCATACTTGTCTTTGTACCCTCTTTTATTTGTGAGTATATAATCTAGTGAAAGGGGTGACCGTCTAGACCTAATTTTTGGCTTCTCCCACTCTCTTATTTCTCTTTTCTCTTTCTTTCTTGGCTGAAACTAGGGGTGGATTCGAGCTGAGCCGAGCCGAATAGTACCAGGCTCGAGCTCGGCTCGAGACTATTCTACAAGGCTCGAGCTCGAGCTCGAGCTCGGTTCGAGTTAGAACCTTGAGCTCGAGCTCGGCTCGAGTCAAAAGTTCATAAGCTCGAGCTCGGCTTGTTTAATAATCGAGCCATTGAATTGGGCTCGAGCTCGGCTGAAACCGAGCCAAGCCGAGCTCGAGCAGCTTGTGAAAAGCTCGGCTCGTTGCCACCCCTAGCTGAAACCTTTTCTTCTCTTTCTTTTCTTCTTTCTTTTACAGTTTTTATATCAAAATATGTCATCCAAACTTTTCTACTATTTTCATATTTTAGATGTTATTGAAGTTAGGTGGCGTTTAATAAATCTGAAATTTCAGATTTGAAAAGTTAAAAAGGTATTTTTTGTGTTTGAAATCTAAAAAGAGGCATATGTGCTTTTTTACTTCTTAGAGGCTCTAAATCAATAAGTTTGTTTGTGTTGGATCAACCCTTTACCATCTGAAATTTACTGATTTTACTAATTTACCCCTAGAACATACAATTTGGAAATGTTGAGTTCAATTTGCATTATCTCATAAAAAATAATTTTCAATCTCAAAATAATATTGAAACAATACAAATAAAAAATAAAAAATAAAAAAATAATAATTACTAATTACTAAATGAAACGATTAAAATTAAAAAAAAATAATTAATGGCTATAAAATATTAAAATAGTTAATAATATACACAAATAAAAATTAAAATAATTTTTAAAAATTAATGTAATAATTAAAAATTACTAGTTAATAAAAATAATTAATAAATAATAAATAACACAAATAAAATTAATAAAAAATAATTAATGTTTAATAAAAAATATGAAAATAATTAATAATAATAATTATTATTATTACTCATCGAAAGTGGCGATGGCGGGAAGACAGGAGAGAGAGAGAGCCGTTGCAACTTGCAACGATGGTGGCGGGAAGACAAGGGGGAGAGAGAGAACTACTGCTGCAAGTTGTAGCGGCGGTGGCGGGAAGACATGGGGAGAGAGAGATTGCAGCGGCGGAGGCTGGAAGTTAGGGGAGAGAGAGAGAGAGATAGAGTGGAGGGGTATTTTTGACTTTAGGCCACGTTTGAAACGCGTCTGAGCACGTTAAGTGACGGGCTTGAGTCTAAAAATTTCAGATCTGAAAAAACTTTTCAGACCCTATTTCAGATGCAACACCAAACAAAGGTGGCGTCTGAAAAGCAGCATTTTCAGATTCAGACGTCTGGAAAGTGCAATCAAATGCCACCTTAGCAAAACAGGATTCACGTAGCTGACCCCATATAGTTGGGATAAGGCTTCTATATGATGATGATCATGGGATTTTACTGAAGTTGCAGGTTTTGAATTCATTAATGTTTACTAGTTGGCAATGGAGCTGAAAGTCCATAGCATTTTGTTAGTTCTTTTATATGTGAAACATGCAAGAAAAATTCATATATGTTTATGTATTATGCTCTACTACTCTTTTTTGCCTTTTAACCTTCTGTTGAAAATTCCCCTGAAGTAAATACAAAATCTTTTCATGTTAATTGAAAGTATACGCTGCATTTCTTTTTCTTTTTCTTTTTAAGTATGGATAGTCATGTAAAAAGCCTTCGTCTAAGCTACAATTTATTGTTTTGATATATTATTAAAGTTCATTTTGATCCACCTCCTTTTAGTAATCTCCTAATAAAATTTTAAATATTTGGATGGTAAACTTTCAAATTTCACATCCATTTCCTTTGTGTTATAAAAACAAAACACATGAATCAACAAGACATGGAATATGAAAATTGGCCTTTTTGGTTTCCTCCACAGAAACAAGCTTTAAAGTACAAGGATGGGATTAGAAAGTAATTTCATATTTTCAGATTTGTCTTTTCTGTCCTTAAAGTTTCTCAAAGGAAAAGATCATTTATTTATTTTCCAGTCTAGACTGAAAACCATTTACTTGTGTGTGAAGTATACCTACTAAAAGAGGTCAACTCCCTTGTCAGTTTGATCTCAATTCTTGGTGTGTCACTTTGGGCCTAGAGAAAGCATGGGGTTTTCAATATCAATTTCCATGGTGGTTTCTGTGAAAGAAACTTTCCCTATCCCTTATTGGGGAAGGTATGATTATCCTTCCTAGGAAAATCTTTTACTTTCCTTCAAAGCCATGTGATTCCTTTCTTTCCATATGTACCAACAGAAGGGGATATGGACCATTACTCAGAAAATGACACATCTTGGCATGATGGGGACAACATGCCATGCTTGAAGGGCTTCCCTAATAGAATGAGGAGCAGCTCAAGAAGAACACAAGAAGGACCTCATTACAAGGAGTTGATCTCCATGGAAGATCATCTATAGGGAGCTTCACCATATTTGGCCACTATAATTGTCCTCCATATGGCTGAATTCTTGTGGATGGGTATCTAGATACAATTCCCCCATATCGAATATTGATTGTCAATCATTACATATCCCAAAATTTAAAATTTAGTTGATTAAAGTTATTATGGCGACGGTGGAACATTGACTAAGGTCTATGCCTATTTTTTCTCATTATTCCACTGTTGATATCTTAAGAAGTTAGCACATCATTGCTGTGTCTTCCTCAAATGGGGTATCAGTGTAAAAAAACTACTCACCTCTTACACATCCATTCATGAAGATTACATCTAATGGTTGCAGTTTAGGTAATGCTGGGAGTTCAGGGACTGGGAGAACTTTAGGACCTCTAATAGAGAGAATGGCCCTTCTCTCAGGATCTGTTGGACTTGAAGACTCCATGAGGCCAGAATTAATGTCTGCCTTTGAAGGGTCTAAGATTGGGTAGGTCTCTCAACTACAGCAATATAGTAGTGGAGGATGATTCAAAGGTTCTTGTGGCTGTTGAGGAATAACAATGTGGTAACTTGGAAATACTGAATATGCAATCTTCCATTGGATACACAGATCATCCAACAATATGGAAGATGCCTTGGTTAGACAAGGAGTATAGAGGGAATGATTGTTCTGAGGAGTAGTTCCTCAGAATTGAGATTATTTGAAGGAACCTGGGAGTGGCTCCAATAAGTGATAAAACGAAGGAAAGTAGACTAAGATGGTTTGGGCATGTTCACAGAAGATCATCTATGGCACCAGTAAGAAGAAATGATCTGTTACAAGTTGAAGAGGCTAGGAGAGCTGGGGGCAGATAGAAAAGGGCATGTGTTGAAGTAATGAGAAATGATTTAAGGGCCTTGAGTTTATCAATGGATATGGAACCAAATAGAACAGATTGACAGAACAGGATTCATGTAACCAACCACATGTAGTTGGGACAAGGCTTAGATGATGATAATGATGTTTTGAGTGGTTCCCTTGGGGAACTAATTGTAACAAAGAAATGAATATATAGTGCAAGGGGAAGGTAGCAAGGTCTAGCCTACAAGAAGGGGTGCTGGGCAGTCCATACTGTATATTATTCTTTTTACAGTTAATAAAACTATTAATTGTTACTGGTAAAAAAATTCAAAAATTGGAGTCGAACAAAAATTGTGCCCCCAAAACCCATGGAGATCTAGGCATAAGCATTCAAGGACCGTCAACGTTTCTCTACTTGACAAATGGTTTTGGTGTTTCAATGAAGAACTGGAAAGCCGATGGAGGTAGGTTCTTGCATCCAAGTATCACACCAAGAAACTCCTATGGATGTTCTATTAAGAAAAGGACTGAGAAATCCTACTCATAGTTCATAAGAGGCATCTGATACAAAATGGTTGGGGCACATGGGTAAGGTGTTAGAGGGACACATCTTGTGATGATGGCCCCATGTGGAGCTATTCTCATCCTTTTGAACCTATGACTAAATTACCAGGGAAAATTCAAAGTGAGAAACATTGTCTGGGTGAAGCAGGTGGGAGAGTTCAGCAGATGCAGGCTTATCCTCCTTGATAAAATGTTTGTCCACTTCCTGTGCTTTGTTCGATTATGTAGAACTGGATTGGATGCAGTGTTGATGGCAGCCTTATTGTCATAGTAGAGTGACATGGCACTGTCAACTAGGAATCCTAGCTCACCCAACAATTCTTTATCCACCTAACCTCTCTTTTTTAATGATTCAACAGAGAGACTATTCATCTCCCCCAGCCGGCTTCAATTATATATACATACTAATCAAGATTACAAATTAAGAATACCTTAGTTTGATAATGTCTATCTTATTATTATAATCTCAAGTCTCAACAAATTAAGAATATAAAAGAATTTCATAGCAACATGTACAAATTCGTTTGGTGATTAAGTGAGGTGACCCTCCAGAGGCGCCTCATCGCCTAGGCATCAGCTTGACAAATGTGGCCCTAAAAGCTTAAGGTAATGCAATATCAACATGTGGAAAAAGTTAATTGCTTTTGACCTCTATAATGCACAACTGCACTCTGATTTTCTATCTTGTATCCATGTTTTTTAAAAAAGGAGTTTGCTGGTTTTGATTCCGGCTGTTGATTGTAAAATTTTGTTTACTTGAAATTTTATTTTGTTATTTTTAGCTTATAGCAATTTTATTCTTTACAGCACTATCCATTTGAGGATAATTATCCATTCATTTTGTGATTAGCTTCATGGTTCCAGGTTCATGGAAATGTATGTTTGTCCAGCGTTGTTGTAACACAAACTTTGGACTGGAAGCTGCATTCTTTTGATGTTTTATCCGAGTTTGATGGGAAGAATGAAGCTTCTACTGGGCCAATGCTGGTAATATTTTGTTAAAATGTGATGGACTGCTTCTATTTTCTTTTAACTTTCTGGTTGTTTTGTTACAGACCTATTTTAGATGTCATTTCCATTACATGTCTGTTTCAATGTCTTTGCCTTGCTACAAATTGCTGCAATGACATTCAGAAGAGATGTATAAAGCTAAATAGAAAATTGAAGGCAATGTCATCAAATATGACTCATATTTCTTTGTTGATTTGATTGTTATTGGAGTTTGCCAGTTTGTAGCAAGCTCTGTGATTTTTGTATGGGTTATTCTGCAAGATTGGATCTGCTCATCCAAATGATCTTATAGGGATCAGAGGGGAACATTGTATTGGGACCCTGCCCCTTCTCCATGGTCTCAAGCTCCTTTTTCCTTTTTTGTGTTGTGAGAGTAGAGGTAGACAAAGTGGCCGCTTGTTGGGTGATTGATGGCTTTGTAGGTCATTGAAAAACTTGACTAAGGGTTGAGTGCATCGTTCTGAGTTGGTTGGGTTCCATCTTGGGATATATTCTTGTATCTTGAGTATTGAGTTTTAATTTATTGTATCAGTTATCACTTAGATTTTTCTTTCTGTGGCTCCTCTCTCTTATACAGGTGTCCTTTTGTTGTACGATTGCTTTCTTTTTATCTGTATTAGTACACTTTCATAAAAGAACAAGCCTAGATATGCAGGAAACATCTTTTTTTTTTTTTTTTTTTTCTATGAGACATATTTTCTGATTGGTCAATGATAAGGCCCAGAAACCCACTCAAATGCATTTTTCTTAAGAATCTGTGTGAGAGGGGCTGCTAATTCCCCATAGTGCTTAATGAAGCGTCTGTAGTAGCCTGATGAAGTGCAGTGGTTGTTAAAAGATTATGATGACGTTTTCTAGGAGCCAATGGGCCCTCCCCCAGTAAGGGCCCAAGACCACCGTATTCCCATTTATCTCGGGAGCCTCTCCAGCCAATGTACGTTCGTACAGATACCCCCAGTTTCAGAAGACAGAGATTGAAAACATTGTGAAAGTTGCTTCAGAAGGGAATGATTCAGCCCAGTTGCAGTCCTTATTCCTCCCTGGTTCTATTAGTCAAGAAGAAAGACAGTACTTGGAGGTTTTGTGTTGACTACAGGGCACTCAACCACATAACGGTAAAAGATTGTTTTCCCATACCAATAATTGATGAGTTGCCTGATGAATTAAAGATGGCTATTGTTTTTTCTAAATTGGACCTAAGGTTGGGTTACCATCAAATCCGGGTACACCCCAGCGATATACACAAGACTGCATTTAGAATGGATGATAGCTACTATGAGTTTGTGGTTATGCTGTTTGGGCTGATCAATGCACCCTATACTTTTCAAGCTTTGATGAATGATATTTTTTGTCCCTATTTGCACTGATTTATACTTGTATTTTTTTATGACATCTTAGTCTACAACTAAGATTGGGCATCACACTTAGAGCATCTCACAATTACCTTGCAAGCTCTCTGACGTCACCAGCTATATGCTAAGCTCTTCAAGTGTATCTTCGGGCAGACAAGAGTGCACTATTTGGGACATATTGTGGAGGCAGGTTATGTGAGGGCTGATCCTGAGAAAATCAAGGTGATGACAGTTGGCCCAAGCCCACTAATATCTGCAGTCTAAGAGGCTTCTTGGGCCTCACAGGCTACTACAGGCACTTTATTAAGCACTATGGGGAATTAGCACCTCCTCTCACACAGCTTCCTAAGAAAAATGCATTTGAGTGGGTTTCTGGGCCTTATCATTCAATGATCAAGAGATTGCATTCATAAGAGAAAAGTTTGGTAGAAATAGGGTCTCCGAAAAGATCCTAACAAGAAACACCAAGAACCAAGGATAGATTTGTGTAAAACACACCTGCAATAATTCAAAAAAAGAGAAGAAAGAAAAGAAGGGAAGAGAGAGAAGAAGAGTTCTATCCTCTCTCTCACCCCTAATGACATCTTTTATTGTTTTAATTCTAATCTAAGTACAACTTCCCTGAATGCCCTTAATGGGGCAGCCAACACTAAAGAACTAATAAAAAAAAAAAAAAAGAACAAAACAGCCCCATAACTGAAAAATATAGCATAAAACATAACTTAAATTAAATAAAGAGACTAAGGCCCATTCTCACTACAGATAGAAACAATAAGACATACAAAAAAAGAAGAATCCAAAACATACAATCATGTCCATCCTTTTCTTAATTGGTTGGATGACTAACTTTCTTTTGGCCCTTGGAGATAGAATGACTTCATTGGGGAGATGAGATCTGTTGAAACTGTCAGTCTTTTCTTTATTTTAGTGCCACAGGAGCACATGTATAATTTTCTTCCCATTTATTATTAGAGTGGATCACCCTAATATAAATACTAAAGCTGGCACTGCCAAAATCTCTCTCTCTCTCTCTTCTCTCTTCTCTCTGTTCTGATCTTCTACTGATATTTTATCAAGAAAACATGGTATCAGAGTGGCAGATCTAGGATTAGAAGAAGTGCGGCCAGTTTTTTTCTCAGAACCTTTTTTTTTTCTGTCTCTTGTGGATCGAATCCAAGAAAGGGTGCATCGGGTTGACTTGAAAGGAACTTCTGTGTAATTCTTCCCTTTCCCTCTTGGTCGTGTGCCAAGAAAACACCAAGGGAAGGGAAGTCCAATGTTGTGAAGTTGGTTTGTCTCTGTTTTCTCTCAATTTTGTGGATTGAGTGATCTTTCTGTACCCAGGTAAGTGGGTTATGTAGGTCTGATGACCTGTAGCTGCTGCAAAGGTGTGTTTTCTCAGCTTGTGTGGATCAAGTGATTCTTTTTTGTGCCCCGACTGTTCAGACCTGAAATTGATCTTTTTTTTTTTTTTGTCTCTGGAACTAGTTCAATAGTGTGGTAGTCTGAGAATAAGTGCTGTTGTGTGACAACAAGGACTGAATTGTGCCTAAACTGTGAATGAACTGAGAATAAGTACCTTGACTGAACTGTGAGTCTGTGATTAAACTAAGAACAAGTACCTTGACTGAATTGTGACCGAACTGAGAACACGTACCATGTCTCCCGAGGATTCTAGTATGTCTGGTGTGACCTCTAGTCAAGGTGGAGTGAGTGAAGGATTTGACATTGTCAGAAGTCTAGACACACTCAGGATACATGTTGGGAACTTCATAGGAAGCCAAAGTGGGCCCAGGAGATGAGTAAAAATTCAGACCAGAATAAGAAACTGGGATAGCAAGGTCAGAAGAAGTTTAATGCAGCAAACTTAGCCTCTTAGGAGTCTCAACCATCTACCACTACCTTAAGCCAGGGCCGCCCTTTCGTGACTGATCCCAGGGAAGATATCATTAATTCTTTCCATGACCATTTGAAGCTATATGGGAGGGCAATCCGCCAGATGGATTCTACTCCTCCCTCGACTTCCTTTGTGTCTAAATCAGATAATGGTAATTTTGCCACAACTTTCCATGTGTCCTCTCATCCCTCAGATTCCCCTTGGATAATAGATTCTAGAGACTCGAACCATATGATTGGTAAGTCATATTGTTTTCAATCTTATCATCTTTTATTTGGCAGGAACAAGGTGAGACTGGATGATGGCTCTTTCCCCACCATAGCTGGTCAAGGAACCATCTCCCTTCCTCTTGGATTTACCCTTTCTAATGTGCTACATGTTCCAAAACTACCTATAAATTTGTCCTCTGTTAGTAGTATAACAAATTTGTTAAACTGCTAGGTAGCTTTCCTTTCTTGTGTGATAATAGGATTTAGCCTTGGGGAAGATGATTGGTAGAGGTTGTATGGTTGATGGTCTCTACATGCTGGAGATTAAAGATAGTCTTGTGGTTATTGAGTCCAAGAGTCAGTCTAGTAGGAGTAAGTCTATTTACCTTTAGGTCATTTATCTTTTGAGTTATTAAAAGTTTTGTTTCTAGATTTATTTAAGTCATTGTTAGTCTATGAACTCGCATGCCAAAATTTTCAATTAAGGAAACATTGTAGAAATCATTCTGCTTCAAGGAATAATAAATATGATTTTCCTTTCCATATTGTTTATTCTTTTGTTTGGGGCCTTGCTACTTTACCATTTGAGGCTGGCTATAAATATTTCATTACGCTTATTGATGACTACTCCATATATACATGGGTGTATCCCATGTGGTCCAGAGATGAAATACCCAAAATTATAAAAGATTTCCAATGCTTGATATTTACTCAACTTCAGACAAAGATCCAAATTTTCCAATCGGACAATGCCAAAGAGTATTTTCATATTGATCTCATAGAGTTTTTGCTTCGTGTGGGTCCATCCATCGTAGCTCTTGTGCTAGAACTCCCCAATAGAATGGTGTTGTAGAAAGAAAAAACTGCCAACTCCTTGAAGTTGTTCATGGGTTACTCATACACATGAATGTTCTAAAATGTTTTTAGTTGAATGTTGTGTTATGTGCTTCCTACCTTATCAACCATATGCCATCTCTCTTGTTAGGGTACAAGGCCCCTCGTCAACTCTTGTTTCCTGAAGCTCCCTTATTCTCTATTCCTATCTGTGTGTTTGGTTGTCGTTGTTTTGTTCAAGACTTGTCTCCTACTCATGGTAAACTTGATCTTTGTACTATTCATTGTGTATTCTTGGGTTACCATTCTCAAAAGGGTTACCGATGTTTTTACCCATTTCCAGAAAATACTATGTTTCTATGGATGTGTCTTTCTTTGAGAATGATCCTTTTTTCCCTATTTCTCCTCAAGGGGAGAGTAGGGTGGAGGAGAAATGAGTCCAAGTTCTTCCTCCTCTGCCTAACCCTCCTCCATTCTGTTTTTTCCTTCGTCGCCACAAAGGTCAGCTGAGTTCAAGAGTTGTGGAGCAACTTGAAGCTGTACCACCAATATCATCAGATTCACTAGGGACAAATCCTATCCAACTGGGTGCTCTTATTCCTGTTGATGTTTTTGAGCCTATTGCTATTGATACTTCATCTGCTAATGATCTAGACATCACTATTGCACAAAGGAAGGGAGTTAGGTCCTATACCACCAAGCATTCTATCTCCCATTTTGTCTCCTATGAGAACATCTCATCCTCTTTTCGTGCTTTCCTTTCTTCCATTAATAGTGTCTCTATCCCTAAGAATGTGGTAGAGGCCCTCTCAGTACCTGAATGGACAAATGCAATGAAAGAAGAGATAAATGTCTTACATAAAAATGGTACATGGGAGTTAGTGGATCTTCCTAAGGGTAAGGAACCGGTAGGGTGTTCACAATGAAGCACAGGGCTGATGGCACAATAGAAAGGTACAAAGCCTGATTGGTGGCAAAAGGGTTTACTCAGGTGTATGGAGTAGACTATGTAGAGACTTTTTCTCCAGTAGCTAAGATGAATTCCATCAGAGTTTTTTTCTCTCTTGATGCTAACCTTGATTGGGGTCTTCATCATCTAGACATTAAAAATGCCTTCCTGAATTATGACCGTGAAGAAGAGGTGTATATGGTACAACCCCCTGGCTTTAGTGCCAAAGGCAAAGAACAAAAAGTTTGCAGGTTAAAGAAGTCCTTATATGGATTTATAAAAAAAAAAGAAGTCCTTGTATGGACTAAAACAATCACCAAGAGCTTGGTTCAGCAAGTTTCATCTGGTTATGCTGCAGATTGGTTACAAATAGTGCCAGACTTACCATACATTATTTGTGAAAAAAGGAGAAGGAAAGATTGAAGCCTTGATAGTGTATGTTGATGACATAGTGATTGAAAAGTTGAAATTTAGAGGCTAAAGGACCTCCTGGCCACTTAATTTGAGGTGAAGGATCTAGGTCCCTTATGGTATTTCCTTGGAATTGAAGTGGCCTGCTCACAAAAGGGGATCTTCATTTATCAAAGGAAATACATCCTAGATCTGTTACAAGATTCAGGAAAAGTAGGGGTTAAGCTAGCCGACTCTCCCATTGATCCAAACCACAAACTAGGTGACTGTTGTGGTGAGATTATCAAGGATGTAAAGCAATTCTATAGACTTGTGGGAAGGCTCTTGTATTTGTCCATGACCCAGCCAGACATTGCTTATGCCATGGGCGTTCTTAGTCAATTCATGCATGCTCCTAGGACCACACACTTAGAGGCAATTGAGAGAATCCTCAGATATCTAAAGAAGTTTCCAGGAGCTGGTTTACTATTCCAGAAGAACAGGCATTTGAAGGTTGATTTATATACAAATGCTGATTGGCCCAGATCGGTTGATGACAGAAAGTCCACTAGTGGATATTGTACTTTTGTGGGAAGAAACCTAGTCACATGGAGAAGCAAGAAGAAACAAAGTGTTGTGGCTGGGTCTAGTGCTGAAGTTGAGTATAGAGCAATGTCCCATGGAGTGGTTGAAGTTATGTGGATAAAGAATTTGTTGAGTGAGCTGTGTTTTCCAATTGATAGCCCTATGTCCTTGTATTGTGATAACAAGGATGCCATCAACATTGCAGTCAACCCAGTTCTTCATGATAGAACTAAAAATATTGAGGTAGACAAACACTTTATCAGGGAGAAAATTGTTAATGGGGAAGTGTGTACTCCATATGTTAGTTCCAAGGAGCAAGTTGCAGACATATTTACAAAAGGCTTACATCACTTGCGACACAATGACTTATGTGACAAGTTGGGCATGATTGATATCTATGTCCCAACTTGAGGGGGAAACACTTTATCAGGGAGAAAATTGTTAATGGGGAAGTGTGTACTCCATATGTTAGTTCCAAGGAGCAACTTGTAAACATATTTACAAAGGGCTTACATCACTTGCGACACAATGACTTAAGTGACAAGTTGGGCATGATTGATATCTATGTCCCAACTTGAGGGGGAGTGTTGAAACTATCAGTCTTTTCTTTATTTTAGTGCCATAGGGGCACATGTGTAATTTTCTTCCCATTTATTATTAGAGTGGGTCGCCCTAATATAAATACTAAAGCTGGCACCGCTAGCTAGAGATTTTTACTCCAGAATCTCTTTCTCTCTTTCTCTCTTCTCTTTGTTCTAATCTTCTACTGATATTTTACCAAGAAAACAAGATCCTTGTCCTTTACTTTTTGGACAAGACATGTAAGACACATTGTATATGCATCTTTTTTTTTTAGTTTAATGTCAACAAGAGAAGTATAAGGAAATTACTGCTCTGAATCTTAAATTGGAAAATGCCAATAATCAAACCTCTCTAATAAAGTGCTAGTTTCCATGGGCCATCCTATGAGGATAACATCCATCCAATTACTACTTGACAAATCACATTTTTTTTTGATAAGTAACTCAAATTTTATTAATAGTAAGCAGACTCATAAATGTCCCTAGGAAAGGGTTGGAGGTCTACCACTCCTACAAATAAAATTTCCTTTTACAACTTTGTCCAATATAATTCTTCCCTAATAGCCTCTTGTTTGGCTAATGCATACCTGACAAGTCACATTCTATTTGTGATCTTTACAATCTAGACAGAACCTTTTCAGCTTTGCATTAGTTATATTATTTCTAAAAGGCCATTACCCAATGTTGGTCCCAGATATCTGGGGTCTTGGGAGGGATGGCTAGATACAGACCTAATGTTTGTCATTTTTTTGACGCAAAGTGATCACTCTTAGGCTCAAACCCATGTTCTCAACTTTCAATGCAAGAATTTACCATTACCCCAAGCAATGCTGGATGGTCCCACAACCATCAACATTTAATTTCAACCTGTCTGGTTTTGGGGGCCGCTACTGAGGTGAGGCCTGTTTTCTAAGGAGAAATGATTGGCCACCACAGACCATACCTAATGACGGAATCTACATACACTCCTCTAAATTGCTCTCTTATTAATATTTAAACAAAATGACTATTGATCACTAGGTTGAACTTAACAGAATGGTGAAACAAGATTCATGTTGCCAGTCCCATAAAGTTGGAACAAGGCTTGGATGATGATGATGACTACTGATTACTAGGTTGTTGATGATGTTTACATCTTTAATCATTAATCATTGTTGGGTTTCTTTCAGTCCACATGTTCCAAAGAATAACTGTCCTTGTACATTCAAGAGTAGCTTCCCTCTTTTAGTTGATGGAGAGAGGAAATTAGAGCCCAAAATGGGGACAGTGATTTCTTATGGTTGTTATGAAAGTGCATGCCATAAAAAGGTGATTGGAGCACAGTGTCTAGGCATAAGAAAATTGGGGGGGGGGGTCTAGGAATTAGAAGATTCAAAGAATTGAGCAAGGTTTTGTTGGCAAAATGTTTTTTTGTAGGCAAAGAGACTCACTTTGGAGAAGGGTAGTACAGGATGGTGAGGTTTGAATTCTAGTGCGGTATAATCTCCCTATGGGATATGTATTTGGAAGGGGGTGATGAAGTTTCATGAAAAAGTTTTTGGGTGTACAATCTAGAAATGTTATAATTGACCAATGGTTTGGGAAGAGATAGAAGGTGTAGTGCCCAAGATTTAGAAGGAATGGGCAGATTGGAGGAGTGTCTATCATTAGATGCATTACATGCAAGATTGGAGGCATAAAAATTCAACACTTAAAAGCTTGAAGAAAGATAGTGGAAGGAATGGGCAGATGGGAAGTTTATGGTTGAAGTCTTTCTATTCAATGTGAAAGGAATCTAGAGCAGTGATTTGAAAGGTGCACTTAGTTGCATGGGCACTGATGAGGGGAAATTTGGCCCGACCTGTCAACACACGAACACGTGGATAGACCTGATGGCATGGACGACAACTTGATATTTCCTACCACCTCAGCAGGCCAGGTCAGCTCGGGTACCTCGGGCACCTCGGCCAAGACTAAGGTCCGAGCAGCTTGTGATGGCCCGACCTGCCGAGGTGATACGTAGGCAACTTCTAGAAGCTAGCCAGCTGTCTTCGACCTCTCCGGGATCACGCTGCACGTCCACAAGCCTTATCTTATCCCACCCGGATCATACGGACAGTATAAGCCTCATCAGATCACATAAAGTCCACCTCTAGGTGTGGAGCAAACTCCTGGTAACACGGGCCGGGGATCTCGGGGGTGTTTCGTAAGACCTATGGCAGTTTGCCTAAGGGCTTCAACCCCAACACTACAAGGTACGCGCGATTATTTGCTCACTAGCTCTCTAGACTAAATCCTTCAGCCCACAAACTCCACTCACTAACTTAAGTATCGGAGTTCCCACACAGGGTAAGCCACCCGGGTCCTCTGATTTTGCTTTCTTGCAGTTCGACTGGCCAACCTAGCAGACTGACGTCCTAGCTGCCCTCCAGCTAGGAGCAACCAGATTGTGCACCATTAGGCACTGTGCATTTTAGGGTATGCGCCTCACCTAGGCCCAGGCACAACTCCTTTGTTAAATCTTGCACTTTTTTTGTGTTTTCTGAAGCATAGTGGTTGAGCTGGGGACTCCGCCCCTGGATCCCCAACCAAGCCCCTTGAAGCAAGCCCAAACAAATCCATGTTAGGGTCCTAAATTCTTAATTCCTACAAAAAAAGGTTTTATAACTTTAATTATCTGTTTAAGAAGTATCTTTTATTAGGAAGAATGAGCATGTTAATTGTTAAATGGGCTTGCCTCAAGGGGCATGCAGACTTGGTTATTAATTTTGAGGTGTCTTTGTAATATTTATAGACAATAATTTTTCAATGAGTACTTTCCTTTTTTCTTATTTATTCATATATCCTCTCCTTGAATATTATGAAAAACAAAAAAGAAAAAGAAAAAGAAGCAAATAAAGAAAGAATAATAATTGAAAAGTGATGTAGGTAACAGTACCTTAGGTTTCCTTTTGGATTTTTGGTCTGATCTATTTGTGCTTTGTCTTTTAGTATGGTTAGAACTTTTGAAGTTAGTTTGAGTGAGCTGAGGTGATTTCTCATGAAAAAAAAAACTTTCATGCAGCAATATGAATGGCTAATTGGATCACAATACAAGCCGATGGAGCTGTCAAAATCTGACTGGGCACTTATCAGAAAATCTCCACCATGGGCTATTGATTCTTGGGGATTAGGTTAGTCCTTAACTTCTTTTTTCAGACTCAAAGAACATTGGAATATGAGTGTGACTTCTATTGCATGGAATTTGAAACAATATTGTCATGAAATTATTTGATGGGAACAAGAAAAATAAAACTGATAAGAATTAAGAATAAAGAGTATGAAGAAAGAGGGATTAGAGAAGAAAGAGTGAGATGAGAGATCATTTTTGTGAATAAATCAAAGAATACGGCCATCCCAAAATTAAATGATGTGATCCATAAGCAAAAACTCATAAGAAGACTTAACTGCCTATCTAAAAGAAATAATAACCCAACTGAAACTAGCTTATTTCTTACAAGGCTTCAAAATCTGATAAATGTTTTTAATGTGTCTTTTTGGGCGGTTAGGTTATGAATGTTCTTTTCTCTAATTTTAATTTTCTTCTGGAATGTAAGTTTTAAATATTATATTGTTCCTTCAGGTTGTCTTATTTATGAGCTCTTTTCTGGGATGAGGTTGGCAAAAACTGAGGATCTACATAACACTGGTTCCATTCCAAAAGTGAGCATTTACAACCTCATTTAGTTTTCCTAGTAGTTAAGCTGGAACCTCATGCAACATTTGGGGTTTCTGTACTGAATGTCAGCCAACAGACAGCCCAAAATACACTGCTGAATTTCATGAATGGGCTATTAACTCATTTCAGGATCTATAAAAATGGGCTTTTGTTTCATATTCAACATGGAAGTTTATTACAAAATGGAGACATCCATTATCTTGATATGCCCAATTGGAAGGACCATATTTCTATATCTGGAAGTTTATGCATGTTTTTAGAAGTTTCTCCATCTTTCTTACTCTTGGAAAATTCAATTCTTTTTTCACTTATCCATTCTTTCCTCAGTCTCTACTTCCAGATTATCAGAGGCTTTTGAGTTCAACACCTGCTCGTCGATTGAATGCTTCAAAGCTTATAGATAACGGTGGTGAGTCCTTTCTTTTCTAAGGAGTTTCTGTACACACCTCACATTTAAATGTGGGCAATTTTTTACATCTATTAATTCTATTGTAATATTAATATTTTGACCTTTTTTTTTCCTATTAGCTTTGCTTTCTGAAACAACTAATTAGTCTGCAATTCATATAAGTTGTTGAAGATTTATTTTGAGAATATCTAGAATATTGACATGTATCAATTTCCACTCCAAGTTTAGCTAGATCTTCTTGTGGAATTGCATCTATGTTGTGTCTAGACCAAAGAAATGGAGATTAGTCTGTTCAGATCTGTTTGTTTTGTTTTACAAATGAAATTATAGAGTTCTTCATTTGGAATTATCAGAATTGGGCACTATCGATAGAAATATCATGGCTTAAAACAAAAGATAACCATCTCCGTCACCTTGCTTCTAACCCTTGAAACTATTGCTGCTTTTTGTATAACAATTTGAATGTTTTTGACTTTTTTCCCTTGTCGTCCCATCTTTCATAACAGACAGAGAGGTTGGAATTGTTAAATGGCTTAAAGAAATTGTTTTCCTCCAACACCAATTCATACTGATGAAGTGGTTCTTTGAAGTACAATATTACTACCCTTCTCTGATTTTTGTATCAATGGATAAATTTAATTGAGAATATATCAACAAAGGGAGAAGGTACAATAAAAAAGGCATTCCAGGATTGGAGAGGTCAACCTGCAAGAGATTACCCCTCCTATTGTAAATCTGGAAGCATCCCACAACAATAACTCCAAGAAGAGCAAACCCCCAAATTGCTCCTGTAAATTTCTCCTCTGGAACCAGAAGAATAAGATATTTTCTCTGGCAGCTAAGGATCTAGCCTCCCTCGTAGTGTGCTGCAAAGTACAGGGCCCTCTCAATCATTCTTCACCCATCTTTGAGTCTCCCTCATTCTCCATTGATTATAACCAAGAGATATATCATACAGTACCCGAAGTAGTGATGTTGTCTCTACATCAATGTAGTTTTCATGGTCCATGGAACCTAAGTAAACCAGAGAAAAATCTTCCTCATGATTGATGTGACTCCAACTCTTGAAGGATCTGGATTCCCAAGGGAGTAATCACTAAAATTCAATGTGATTGCTCCTTGAAATGGAGGGTAATCATTGTTAATGAACAATAGACCTACAGTTGATGAAGATTATACATGAAATCTTCTCCAAACAATTATCAGCAACCAAGAAAACCTGAAATTGTTGTCTGTTATGCAGATCCATGGAATTTTCTCCAAACAATTATCAGCAACAGAGAAAACCTGAAACTGTTCTCTGTTGCGACATCCATGGAATCTTCTCCAAACAATTATCAGCAATGGGGAAAACCACTATTAATGAGCAATAGACCTATAGTTGATGAGGAATACATACAGAAATCTAGTTTTGCGCTTACTTATAAAAAATATCTAGTTTTGCGATTCATATTTATGTTTGACTCTTTGAGATGCGACTCATGTAGCCAACCGGATATAGTTGGCATAAGCCTTGGATGATGATGATGATGATGATGATAATGATGATTCACGCTGATTCTGGGTATCTATTAGATATCCATGAGAGAGGACTTTGTTTTCTGGTTTCCACTGGGAGTGCAATTTGTGAGATAGGAACTACATTCTACTAGAGTGAAGTCCAGAGGAGGATCCCCTCTTGAATGGTGGACAAGGTTCCAGAGCATGGAAACTACACTCATCAGATTAAAATTTTCTGCATAATTCATATCCATGTCAACTCTGAGATATTTCTGTTGGAAAGTAGAAGATTGACTCTTTGATTGATTCTCCATAATTTTAGGTCCATCAGTTTAGGAAACTTAATTTCCTAGAATCATGGGATATCCTAGAATCATGGGATATTAATTGGAGAATCCCACTGATATAGAAATTAGTTTTTTAGGAAAAGTTAGTTTCCTATTTTATCACCCTGTAAATTAGCTCTGTAATTCTATATAAAGTTGTGTATATGCTCCTTCCAAGACAATACAATCAATCCATTTTTTCTCTCAAATTTTCACATGGTATCAGAGCCAGGTTACGACCTAATCCACACATAGCATCTCTTTGGTCATCTCTGCTGCTGGTTCAAGAACTCTCAAACAGTATTTGGGAGGTTCTTGAGTGTCCTTGATTCTTCTTCGAGATCGGCTACAGATCTGAACTCTACATTTTTGCTTCTTCTAGACTGTTGCGCCATCGGATTCATCCTTTTTTCTTGGATCTCTTTGTAGAGACATCAGATCAGTCTGAAATCTTAGATCTGGTGTTGCCCAGAGCAGATTTACTGAATCCCTTTGGTTTCATTTGGATCAGTTTTGATTTTGAGTGGTTTCGATCCACTCTTCAGTTTGGTGGAGCATTACAGTTACCTTTTTTTTTTACATTGGCTGAAAGATTCTTTAGGCCTTCATCGCCAACCCTTACTAAGTTTTTCAGACCTTCATTGTTTGTTTTTCTCTCTTTCTTGAAGCCCACCCAATATGTCAAAAGTCACCGTATCAAATACCACTGCACAATTGGAAGAAGTTTCCTCACATCAAGCATCTGGCGACCTGCAAAACATTCGGGCAGCATATAGGTTGAACGGGAAAAATTATTTGAAGTGGTCTCAGTTTGTTCGAACATATTTAAAGGGAAAAGGAAAGCTTAGCCATCTCTTAGGGATGGGACCGAAGGAAGGAGATCCAAGATTTGATGCATGGGACGAAGCTGACTCCATGATCATGTCATGGTTATGGAATTCAATGAACCCTGAAATCAGCGACACGTGTATGTTTTTATCCACGGCTAAAGAGATCTGGGATGCCGTCCGACAAACATATTCAAAAGCACGTGATGCAGCACAAGTGTACGAAATCAAAGTCAAGACTGGAGCAACTAAACAAGGCAGCAGGACAGTTACCGAGTATGCAAATTTACTGCAGAACCTGTGGCAAGAACTCGATCATTATCGGTGCATTGAGACTAAATGTGCAGCAGATGCAGCAATCCTAAAGAGTTTTATCGAAAAAGATCGCGTTTATGACTTTCTTGCAGGACTCAACGCAGAATTTGATCAAGTTAGGGTCCAGATTCTCGGCAAAGAAGAGGTACCATCTCTAAATGAGACTATTTCTCTGATTCGTGCTGAAAGCCGTAGGGGAGTTATGCTTGAACCCCAAGTACTAGAAGGTTCAGCCATGACTACAAGGATGGAACAACCGAAAATACTGGAAGGAATGAAGACAGATTTGTCCTCTGCACGGGACAACAAGGAGTCTCTTTGGTGTACCTATTGCAAGAAACCAAGGCACACCAAAGAGAAGTGTTGGAAGCTGAATGGTAAACCATCGAATAGGGAATGGGGCTACCGAGGAGGACAACAGAAGAGTCGAAGTCAAGCTAACTTCACCACAAATCAGCCGAGCCAAGAAAAGCCTCCAGACAAGACTGAGTTCAATAAGGAGGAGATCGAAAAGTTAAGGGGGCTTCTGGGATCGTTGGAGAAACCTAGTGGTACAGGCTCTCTTGCAATCTCAGGTAAGTTTTCTATTCCTCACGGGCTAAATGTCTCAGATGAACCTATTAGGGATTTATGGGTTATTGACTCAGGAGCCACAGATCACATGACTCACTCCTCACTACATTTTAGCACTTACACCCCCTGCCCAAGCAATCGAAAAATAGCCATTGCAGACGGTTCCCTTACTACCGTAGCTGGCCTTGGGGATATCCATATTAATCCATCACTTACACTAAAAAGTGTCCTTCATGTTCCAAAATTGTCCACTAAACTGATATCCATCCAAAAACTCACCAGGATTCAGGGAAGAGGATTGGACTTGCTAAGGAGAAGAATGGACTCTACTATCTTGAAGAATCATGCAAATCAAATATTGTCCAGGATAAGTTATCTCTGTCATTCCTTTCATCATCCAACAAAGACACCATTTGGCTTCATCACTTTAGACTAGGACATCCATCTTTTGGAATTCTGAAAACTATGTTTCCCTCCTTGTTTAAAGGATTGAGTGTTGATTATTTTCATTGTGATGTGTGTGAATTTGCAAAACACAAGCGTGTGCCCTTTCCAATCAGTAACAATAGAAGTTCAGTCCCATTCTTTTTGATCCATAGTGATATATGGGGACCCTCCACAGTTCCAAATGTGTCTGGCTCACGATGGTTCGTCTCTTTTATTGATGATTGCACTAGGGTCTCTTGGATCTTTCTTCTTAAATCTAAATCAGATGTAAGTAGTGTACTCCCAAATTTCCATAACATGATCCAAAATCAGTTTGGGGTCAGAATCAAAAGATTTAGATCGGATAATGCACGGGATTATTTCAACCAAACTTTATCCCCATATTTTCAAAAAGAAGGGATTATCCATGAATCCTCCTGCATTAATACTCCACAACAAAACGGAGTAGCAAAAAGGAAGAATGGTCATCTACTAGCTGCAACCCGAGCCTTACTTTTCCACCAGCATTTTCCAAAAACCTATTGGGGGGAAGCTGTGCTTACAGCCGCATACATTATAAATCGATTACCTTCGAGGGTGTTGGGATTTAAAACACCAATGGAAACACTTTCTCAATTTTATCCCGATCTACGTACAACAAATAATCTCACCCCAAGAATCTTTGGATGCACTGCTTTTGTCCATGTTCATACCCATAATAGAGGGAAGTTAGATCCAAGAGCCATCAAGTGTATTTTTGTGGGTTATTCGTCCACCCAAAAGGGTTATAAGTGTTACCACCCACCTACTAAAAAATTCTTTGTCTCTATTGATGTCACTTTTGAAGAAAAAACACCATATTTCACTCAACCTTATCTTCAGGGGGAGTCTTTGTCATTCATTGAAGATAAGGACAGAGAATTGTTCCCGCTTGGTCTACCTACAGTTTCTCAATACCCAAACTCAGCATCTATATCAGTTCAATCCGTATCTGCACTTATCGAACCACCTCAAACCAAACCAACTTCTTCACCCATTCATACCAGACCCATGACAGAGAATGATGAATTTTGTGACTCTATGAGATTGCAGGTATATTCAAGAAGAAGAAACCAGGATCCTAATCTTGTGCAGGTTCAAGATTCAACTCCTAATCCTGAGAATGAGGTAAATACAGTTCCATAAATTTCTTCTGAATTAGCATCTGACCAAGATCTTCCTATTGCTCTTAGGAAAGGCACAAGAGAATGCACTAAACATCCCTTATATCCCTTAGCAAATTTTGTGTCCTTTAAAAAATTCTCACCATCACATAGGAGTTTCCTAGTTAGTCTAAACACCATTCATATTCCTAATACTTTATCTGAGGCATTATCTGATGAGAAATGGAAAGATGCTATGAGAGAAGAGATGCAGGCTCTAGATAAGAATCAAACATGGGAAATTGTTGACCTACCATCAGGAAAGAAACCCGTGGGCTGCAAGTGGGTTTTCACAGTAAAGTACAAGTCAGACGGCTCTCTAGAAAGATACAAGGCAAGACTCGTGGCAAAAGGATATACACAAACCTATGGTGTTGACTATCAGGAGACATTCGCTCCAGTGGCTAAGATGAATACGGTAAGAATTTTGTTGTCACTAGCAACTAACTTTGACTGGTACTTGGAGCAATTTGATGTAAAGAATGCTTTTCTTCACGGTAATTTAGCGGAGGAGATATACATGGATATTCCTCCGGGCTTCAAAGAAAATCTAAAAGGAAATAAAGTTTGCAGGTTGAAGAAAGCACTATATGGTCTCAAGCAATCACCTAGGGCGTGGTTTGGAAGATTTACTAAAGTTATGCTTGCCATCGGATACAAACAAAGTCAGGGAGATCATACACTCTTTATAAAGCATTCGGATGCAGGGGGAGTCACGACTCTTCTGGTATATGTCGATGACATAATTGTGACAGGAAATGATGAAAAGGAGAAGGAAGCCTTGAGAAGATGCCTAGTCAAAGAATTCGAAATAAAAGAACTTGGGAGATTGAAGTATTTTCTAGGGATTGAAGTAGCTCATTTCCAGAGAAGGCATCTTTATCTCACAACAGAAATATGTAACAGATCTTTTAAGAGAGACAGGAAAGTTAGCATGCAAACCATCCTCCACACCGATTGAGCCAAATCACAAATTGGGAGAAGCAAATGAAGATCCAGCCGTGAATAGGGAAATGTACCAAAGATTAGTAGGAAAACTTATATATCTTGCCCATACAAGGCCAGGCATAGCATATGCCGTGAGCATGGCTAGCCAGTTTATGCACAACCTGAAAGAGGTTCACCTACAGGCGGTCTATAGGATACTACATTACCTAAAGGCTAATCCTGGCAAAGGAATCTTGTTTAAAAGAAATACTGGATTAACCCTAGAGGCATACACCGATGCAGATTATGCAGGCTCTCCCATGGATAGGCGGTCCACTACAGGTTACTGTACGTTCCTTGGAGGAAATCTTGTGACATGGAGGAGTAAGAAGCAAAATGTGGTAGTTAGATCAAGTGCGGAGGCAGAATTCAGGGCAATGGCTCAGGGAGTATGTGAATTACTATGGCTCAAGATAATTTTGGAAGACCTAAAGATCAGATGGGAAGGTCCAATGAGGTTATTCTGTGACAACAAGTCAGCTATTAACATTGCTCACAATCCCGTCCAACATGACAGGACAAAGCACATTGAGATAGATAGGCATTTCATAAAGGAAAAGCTGGATAGCGGATTAATTTGCACTCCATACGTCTCAACGAATGGTCAACTGGCAGATGTGCTGACAAAAGGGCTTTGCAGTGTGGCATTCTAAGGACTTATCTCCAAGTTGGGAATGAAAGATGCATATTCACCAGCTTGAGGGGGAGTGTTGGAAAGTAGAAGATTGACTCTTTGATTGATTTTCCATAATTTTAGGTCCATCAGTTTAGGAAACTTAATTTCCTAGAATCATGGGATATCCTAGAATCATGGGATATTAATTGGAGAATCCCACTGATATAGAAATTAGTTTTTTAGGAAAAGTTAGTTTCCTATTTTATCACCCTGTAAATTAGCTCTGTAATTCTATATAAAGTTGTGTATATGCTCCTTCCAAGACAATACAATCAATTCATTTTTTCTCTCAAATTTTCACAATTTCTTACATGTCTGAGAAAGAAAGTTGACTCTGATTTCCTGCTTTCACCATGGGAGTGAAACTTAGGAGATAGGAACTGCCTTCCCAACTTTATGAGTAATACCGAGAGGATCCCTTCTGAATGGTGGACACGGTTCTGGAGCATGAAATTCACCTAGTATTGGAGTTTTGAAGAACTATAGTTTTCTTAAGTTTAAGTGGATCATGATCTTACTACAATTTATAATTAGCTATTGGGATTGCTATCAGGAATATCTGAATCTTTGGTAATATTTAAGTTATTCAAACCCGCTGGAAGCTTTTCATTTAGGGCCGTTTATTTCTTTCTTTCTTTTTCTTCTCTTTTATTACATTCCCTGTTTTATCTTTTACCATTGCTTGGTTGATGTCACCTATGTTATTGTTTTACCATTGAGCTGCAAATTTCCCCTGTTACTTCTTTATACTTATTAGAGAGGTTAACATTCTTGGCAGAGTTTTTTCAGAATATGTTGGTAGAGACCATACAATTCATGGAAATTTTAAATTTGAAAGATAGTGTTGAGAAGGACACCTTTTTCCGTAGGCTTCCAAACTTGGCTGAGAAACTACCTCGCCAAATTGTTCTAAAGAAGGTCAGATGCTTGAAACAAGAATTAAAACCTTGATATGTATTATCATAGTGTAACATTTTCCTGTTGCCTTTTTTATTTATTTTTTGATAAATAGCTGTCGCCTTTTTTATTGAGGGGTGCCAACTTGCAATTTGATCATTGGAGTTCTGCAGCTACTCCCTTTATTAGCTTCGGCTTTAGAATTTGGTTCAGCTGTTGCTCCTGCCTTAACTGCATTGCTCAAGATGGGCTCATGGCTTTCAACTGAAGAATTCAATGTTAAGGTTATTTTCTTTTTAATGCTCATTATTAATTTCCTTGTGATGTTTACATCCTTAGGGCAGGTGGAAACTGTTAATTCGTTCTTGTTAATTATAGGTGCTACCAACTATTGTGAAACTCTTTGGCTCCAACGACCGAGCTATTAGGGTCAGCCTTCTTCAGCACATAGACCAATTTGGAGAATCATTATCAGCTCAAGTTGTAGACGAGCAAGTATGTGGCCTACGGTGACTGTTTTTCTCATCAAATCAAGCTAAATCCGACTTTATCAGATTCAAATGTAGATCCTCATAGATTTTTCTTTGTTTGCTATCAGATTAGAAATCCTAAATTTTCTAGGTAATGCTTGCAATTAGGTATACCCTCATGTTGCCACTGGGTTTTCTGATACTTCTGCTTTTCTTCGGGAATTGACATTAAAGTCTATGCTCATTCTTGCTCCTAAGGTATGCATATCTGTCACTTATTAGTCATTTTAATCATAAATTCTTTAGTAAGGAAAGAAGCAAAGAGGCGATTATTGAGACCATTGTGGCTGGAGCTTTTTGCTGTCTTCTAATGATTTTTGAAAAATTGGAAGGAAGTGACTGGTACAGAGTGTCACAAGGCCATTGCAAGCTCCCTTTGGGTTCCTCTAGCCAATGATTACATCAAACTAAATTTTGTGGGAGTATTGCTGAAAACCCATGTCCTTCTGGTATTGGAGGTGTGTACAGAAATGGTGAAGGGAAAATAATTGGCATGTACTCTGGTCCAATTGGGGTGGGCAACTCACTGAGGGGCTGAGATTCTAGCCGTTATGGAGGGAGTGCAGAAGGCAAAAGAGTTGAATTTGAGCAAACTGGTAATAGATGGTGATTCAAAGATGGTGGTGGATTGACTGCAAAAGGAATGGGTTTCTGGATCTTTAATGGTGAGAGGAATAAGTTCAAGTGGCTGACACAGAATATGGACGTGAAAGTTAACTGGGTCAAACGGACTGCTAATGTTTTTACCGATGTGCTTGCAAAACAAGGGGTGGGAAGAAGTCAATTATTTTGGGCTCAGTTGTAACTGTTGTTTTTTTGAGAGTTAAGAAAGTTTACCTCTCATCTTCTTATAATTATGCTGTTTAATCAATGAAAATTTTCTGTTACTGATAAAAAAAAAGATATTACTAGTTTTACAACTCAGTATTTCTCATTCTTCGTCTTGCAGACCTTGCAAGACTGTTAATTTCTTGTAAGAGTCTGTTAATTTCTTAACTTCTTTCCCGGGACTATTTAGGTCTTGCACCATTTCATTACTGAGGAATATGTTCTGTTTTTCCCTTTTCTTATGGAAGCACATGATTTTCCATGGGTTCCTGAGTATCTAAATAGTTACTTTCATTTTGGCCTGGACAGCTGTCTCAACATACTATTTCAGGATCATTGCTCAAATATCTTTCCAAGTTACAGGTATTTCCTGAGACTGAAGTTTTATTTATTGTTTTTGTTTGATCTTGTGTTTTTGGATTTCTTTTCATGCATTTAAAAAAATATGATTTTTAAATTGCTATAATCAGAAAAAAATGAATGATTGTGTGTTTCTGTATATTGTTTAATCAGTGGTTTTAATAATTTCTTTCCTGTATAGGTAGATGAAGAACCAGCCGTTAGAACAAATACCACCATCCTGCTTGGCAATATTGCTGGATATCTTAATGAGGGGGTTGGTATCTTGGACCTATTACAATAATCTTTCTCTACTTTGAGATATCATGCTTTAGGGTGTTCAGTTCACAAAATTGTTTATCCATATATCTTTCCAAAAAAATAAAGTTGACATTTGTAATGCAGGCAAGGAAGAGAGTTTTAATCAATGCATTTACAGTTCGTGCATTGCATGATACTTTCTCTCCTGCCCGCGGAGCAGGTACATCAACTTTTATGTTGCCATTTTTCCACATTAACTTTATAAGTGGTCTTCAATGTAAAATCTTTACTCCTTTTTTTTTTTGTTTCTGTTGAAATCTGTTAGTTAGTTAGTTAGTTTCCTTAATTAATTAATTAATTAATTCTTTGTTATTTTTCTGTTCTTTAGTGCCGCAGGGGCATTCTTGTAATCTTACTTTATTTTATTATTAGCTGGGACACCCTAATATAAATACTAATGACCGGTGCCACCAGTCAACTTTTTGATCCCAGAATTCTCTTCGTCTCTCTTCCTTTCTTCACCCTTTCTTTTCTGTTTCTCTGATATGTTCAACCCAGAAGACATGGTATCAGAGCAGGTTTTCTGGGGTTAGAAGCAGTGCGACAAAGTCTTCTCATTTTCTTCTTCCTCAATCTCTCAGTTCCTCCTCTACTGTGGATCGAATCTGATTAGGGAGTGGATCGAACTGATCTGAAGGGATTTCTTTTAGGTTCTCTTCCTTTCTTTCTTGGTCGTGTGCCAAGAAAACCCTAAAAGAAGGGAACTCTGATGCTGTGAAGGCAAGTCTTCTTAATCCTGTGGATCGTGTGATCCTTTCTTGTACCCAGGTAAGTGGGTTTTAGAGGTCTGGATGACCTGCAACCAGTGTTTTTTTTTTGGAACTGTGGATCGGGTGATCCTGTTTCTTGTACCCAGACAACTGGGTGGTGTTGGTCTGAATGACCTGTGATTGTGTGACAGTGGTTTGCCAATGTCTCTTGGGGAATTATAGTGGTTGTGTGCTCAAGTAGTTGTTGAAGGGTTATATTATAAGGGCTGTCTAGTTCCTGAATTGCCTCCTTATATGTGTGTGGTGTTCCTAAGATCTGTTTTTTGACTGAACTAAACTGGGCTTCCCGTGAAACTGTGAACTGTGAACTGAACTCGGCTGAACTGTGGCTGAATTGTGGCTGAAGTGAACTGAATTGAACTGAACTGTCAAATCAGTCCTTATATCATGTCATCTGAGGATTCTAGTGTGTCTAGTGGACCTTCCAATCAAGGTGGAGTGAGTGGAGGATTTGATATGAGCTTCCCCATGGCTGTAATACCTTTTGATGGTCTCAATTACCTAGAATGGTCAGGGAATTAAACTGTACATAACTTCCAGGGGGAAGGTGGGCTATTATTAATGGTAAAACCAAAGAACCGAAGTCTCAGGGTGCAGAGCATGATAGGTGGGATCAGGAAAACAGCATGGTGATGTCATGGCTGCTACTTTACATACTGCCTCCGGTCAGGAAGACATTCATGTGGGCTGAAACAGCTGTTGAAATTTGGGAGCAAGCAAAATCTACTTATTCAGAGCAATGTCACTATGCCAAAATATACCAGTTGCAAGTTGCCTCCTCTACTTGTAAGCAGGGGGAAAGGAGTCTCTCATCATATTACTCAGATTTGACCTCGATATGGAAAGAACCAGACCACTATCAGAACATAGACTGGAAGTGTGATGCTGATGCTAAGGTCTACAAATCTCTGGTTTCCCAATAATGGGTCTTTGCCTTCCTCTTGGGGCTGAACCTAGTATATGAGTCTCTTAGAGTTCAGATATTAGGAAGTAAAGTTCTTCCTTCAGTACAAGAAGTGTATGCCCTAGTACAATCCGAAGAGAAGAGGCGAAATGTGATGAATAACTCAGAGGGAGAGCAAATTGCCTTCGTGGCTCTTGACAGTAAGGCCGACTAGAAATAAGAGAGAAAGGGAAGAGAAGAAGAAGAGAGAAGGTAGAAGAGAAGAGGAGAGATTGGCGACGATGGAAAAGTGCAGGCGGTGCTAACTTCTATTAATATTTATAGGGCGTCTAAAATAAAAGGGAAAAAGACCCTTGTGCCCCTGCTGTAAGTAAAGTACAATAACAAAAAATAAAAAGGCTTTAAATCAACCAAACAGACCCTAACAAGACAAACAATAATAGACAAGAAATAAAATAAACTATTTCAACACTTCCCCTCAACTTGGAGCATAGATGTCAATCATGCCCAACTTGTCACACAAATCATTATGCCGCACATGTTGAAGACCCTTGGTGAAGATGTTTGCAAGTTGTTCCTCTGAGCTAACATATGGAGTGAACACTTCTCCACTCACAAGTTTTTCTCTAATAAAATGCTTGTCCACTTCAATGTGTTTCGTCCTATCATCGAGGAATGGATTAATAGCAATGTTGATAGCAGATTTATTGTCGCAATAGAGTGACATAGGGTTGTTAACTACAAGACCCAGTTCACCTAACTCCATGAGACATAGCTCTGTATTCTGCTTTAGCACTGGATCTGGCCACCACATTTTGCTTCTTACTTCTCTAGGTGACCAAGTTACCTCCTACAAAGGTACAATACCCACTGGTAGACTTTCGGTCATCGACTGCTCCTACCCAATCAACATCAGTATATACTTCTACCTTTAAATGTCCATGTTTCTAGAACAACAAACCATCTCTTGGAAACTTCTTGAGGTATCTAAGGATCCTCTCTACAGCTTCAAAGTGAGTTGTCCTAGGGTTGTGCATGAACTGACTAAGGACCCCCACTGCATAAGCAATATCAGGTCTGGTTATAGACAAATATAAGAGTCTCCCTACAAGTCTCTGAAACTTCTTCACATCATTCAAGAACTCCCCCTGATTGTCTCCCAACTAATGGTTAGGTTCAATTGGTTTCACCCCTAGCTTGCCTGTATCTTCTAGTAGATCCAGTACATATTTCCATTGGGAAATAAAGATGCCCTTTTGAGAGCGGGCAACTTCATTTCCAAGGAAATAACGTAAGGGTCCTAGATCTTTCATCTCAAATTAAGTGGCTAAGAATTTCTTCAGTTTCTGTATTTCAGTCTTCTAGTCTCTTGTGATCACTATGTCATCCACATACAATTAAAGTTGCAATTTTCCCTTCACCTTTCTTCACAAACAGAGTATGGTCTGACTGGCATTGTTTGAACCCCATCTGGTGAACTGCTAAGTGGAACTTACTAAATCAGGCCCGAGGTGATCGTTTCAACCCATATAAAGATTTTTTTAACCTGCACACCTTCTACTCACTGCCTTTGGCACAAAAACCTGGAGATTGAGTCATGTACACTTCCTCTTCTAAGTCACCATTCAAGAAAGCATTCTTAATGTCCAACTAGTGAAGTTCCCAGTCAAGATTTGATGCCAATGAGAGAAGAATCCTAATAGAGTTCATCTTGGCTATTGGAGCAAATGTCTTTGCATAGTTTACTCCATATACCTGTGTAAAACCTTTTGCCACCAATCTGGCCTTGTACTTTTCAACAGTTCCATCAGCCTTATGCTTCACTGTGAACACCCACTTGCATCCCATTGGTTCCTTCCCTTCAGGAAGATCCATCAACTCCCAAGTGCCATTTTTGTGCAATGCATCAATTTCTTCCTTCATTGCATCTGTCCATTCAGGTTTAGATAAAGCTTTTACCACATTCTTAGGAATAGAGATACTGCCAACAGAAGAGAGGAATGCATGATATGAAGGTGAAATATGGTTATAGGACACAAAGTGAGAGATAGGATGATTAGTGGTACAGGATCTAACACCCTTTCTCTTAGCAGTAGGAACATCAAGATCATTAATGACATGGGAATCAACATTGAGAGGTTCAAGCATATCAATAGGAACAAGTGTACCTATCTGATGAGGAGGATCTGCCTCCGGAGAATCCGATGATGTTGGTTGCATAGTGTCAGGTTCTACGACTCTTGAACTCTGCTGGCTTTTGTGGCAACAAAGAAAGTCACGGAATGGAGGATCAGGAAAAGGAGGTAATTGAGTCTAAGTCTGGGTGTGTTTCTCCTCAATCCTATTTTCCCCCTGAGGAGAAATCGAGAGGAAAGGTTAATTCTCAAAGAAGGATACATCTACAGAGACATAGTACTTGCGTGATGTGGGATCATAGCAACGATACCCCTTTTGAGATAAAGGGTAACCAAGGAAAACACAAGGATCAAGTTTACCCCGAGTAGGGGACAAGTTATGAACAAAACAATGACACCCAAAAACACATATTAGAATGGGGGACATTGGGGCTGTAGGAATCAAAAGTTGATGTGGGGCCTTATACTCTAGTAACCGAGATGGCATACGATTGATGATGTATGTAGCACATAGAACAACATCCATCCAAAAGCGTTTTAGAACATTCATATGGAGTAATAAGCCACGAGCTACTTCGAGAAGGTGACAGTTTTTTCTTTTAGCAATGTCGTTTTGCTGGGGTGTCCTAGCACAAGAGCTTTGTTGAAGAGATCCACACGAAGCAAAGAACTCCATGAGATCACTATGGAAGTACTCTTTTGCATTGTCCATTTGGAAAATATGAATTTCAGTTTGGAATTGAGTGAAACCATGCATTGAAAGTCTTTCACAATTTTGGCCACTTCATCTCTAGATCGCATAGGGTAAACCCAAGTATATCTAGAGCAATCATCGATCAAAGTAATGAAGTACTTATATCTAGCCTCAGTAGGTAGAGTAACAGGGCCCCAAACATCAGAATAGACAATATGAAATGAAAATTCAAATCTTTTATTTCTTAAAGGAAAAGAACTTCTACAATGTTTACTCAATTGACATGTCTAACACTGCAACTTACTAACTGACAAAGACTTAAACAACTCTGGAAACATAACTTTTAATGACTCAAAAGAAAGATGACCAAGACAATTGTGCCATAAATAGGCTTGACTCTCACTGGATGAACTCAAGGACTCTGTAGCCACAATACCAGCTTTATTCTCCAACACGTTGAGACCATCCACCATGCTTCCTCTACCAATCGTCTTCCCCGAGGCCAAATCCTGAAACACACATGAAGACGGAAAGAAAGTAACTGAACAGTTCAAAGAGTGAGTAATACTGCTAATGGAGAGTAAATTTATAGGCAATTTAGGAACATGCAACACATTAGAGAGGGTAAGGCCGAGTGGGAGAGATATGGTTCCTTGGCCGGCTATGGTGGAGAATGAACCATTAGTCAGTCTCACCTTATCTCTCCTAGAGAGAAGGTTATATGCCTAAAATAAATTTGACTTACTGGTCATGTGGTTTGAGGCTCCAGAGTCAATTATCCAAGGGGAATCAGATGTATGAGATGACACATGGAAAGCAGTGGTAGTGTTGCCTGATGTAGATGCAAAGGGGGTAGGAGTAGGACCAGAATCCATCTGGCGAAGAGTCCTACCATATGGTCACAAAAGGAGTTGATAATCTCTTCCTTAGGGTCAAAACTAAGGTGCCTTTCCTGAGTTACCACGGGACTAGTCTCTTGAGATACCATATTGGTTGAGTTATACTTTTTTCTTATCTTGCTGGATTGGTTTCTTACCCTGATCAGTTGTTGACTTCTTACCCAATTCCTGTTCCCATTTAGGTTTCCCATGGAGGTCCCAACATGTATCTCTAGTGTCTTGTCTTCTAGCAGTGAGTGCACCAAAGTTTACTCTTGTCATCTGCTCTCTTCTGAGAATCACCCTTCTTAAAGGAGCCTCCGACATTAGAATCAGTACTTCCCCGGATAGCTAGGACAACCGGCTCCACCTCTGCACAATTCATCACACTTCTTCTACTCTCGTCTGACTAGACTAAGGCATAAACCTCCTGAACTGATGTCAAGTCTTTACTTCCCAAGGTCTGTACCCTGATGGACTCATATGAAGGGTTCAACCCCAAGAGAAAAGCAAATACCCATTGTTGAGAGACAAGTGACTTGTATGCCTTTGCATCTTCATCACATTTTCAATTCACATTTTGATAGTGAATTGAGAGACTCCTCTCCCCCTGCTTGCAAGTAGAGGATTCAACTTGTAGTTGGTATATCTTGGCATAGTGCCTTTGCTCTGAATAAGTAGATTTTGCTTGTTCCCATATTTCACAAGCTGTTTCAGCCCACATGAATGTCTTTCTTACCTATGGCAGCATGGAAACCAAGAGCTATAACATCACCATACTATTTTCTTGGTTCCACCTATCATATTCAGCACTTCCATTCTTCGGTTCCTTCATTTTCCCATTGATGTATCCTATTTTCCCCCTAGCAGTGATGTAGAGTTTTATTCCCCTAGACCATTCAAGGTAGTTTAGTCCATCGAAGGGAATTACAGCCATGGGAAAACTCATATTCATTCCCCCACTCACTCCATTTTGACTTCCTAAAATCCCCAAAGTAGCAGAATTCTCAGAGGACATGGTCAAAACAGAATTTTAGTCATAACACTCAACTTAGGATCCCTCCTTACACCAAAAAAAATTTGCTCCACACAAGTAATCAGTCCACACACACACTTCAGTTTGGACTCAATTTGAGCACAAAAAACAGCACCAGTTTCCAGAAAAAAGAGGCAAGATCAGACTGATTTCAGACCTGTACGGGTTAACAGTACCAACCTACCAACCTCCCAGAATGTCTAAGAACAATAATCATCAGGAGAGATCCTTAAGCACTTGTAATCAAGCCAAAAACTGGAGATAACAGATCATCCGTGACCTACAGTCACCTTTTCGCAAGTACAGGATCACACGATCCAAGAAAAAAAAGAGGTATAAACTTCACAAAGGTCTGATGACATTCATAAACCCTACAAAGGTCTGATGACATTCAGCAGTCGAGATTCACTTGATTTTTCTCTTGGTACACGACCAAGAAAGGTAAAAGAGAAAAAAAGGACTGTACCAGTCGTAGATCAGTTTTGTTCAGCCCATATTCAGTTCTCCATTCCGCACAGATTCAGCAAGTCGAAGAGGAAAGAAAACTTGTTCGATCTGCTCTCACAGTCAATAATCCCGCTTTGATACCATATTGACAGTAAGGCCGACTAGAAATAAGAGAGAAAGGGAAGAGAAGAAGAAGAGAGAAGGTAGAAGAGAAGAGGAGAGATTGACAACGATAGAACAGTGCTGGCGGCGCCAGCTTCTATTAATATTTATAGGGCGTCTAAAATAAAAGGGAGAAAGACCCTTGTGCCCCTGCTGTAAGTAAAGTACAATAAGAGAAAATAATAAGGCTTTAAATCAACCAAACAGACCTCTTGACAGTGTAGCCGGCCAGAGATAAGTGGAAGAGGAGAGAAGAGAAGAGAAGAAGAAGAGAAGAGAAGAGAGAGAAGAGAGAAGGTTTGCAATGTAACAGTATTGGCGGCGCCAGTGTTTTTTTACTATATATAGGGCAACAGAAATAACAAGGGAAAGGACCCTTGTGCCCCTGAGTACAATAACAGACATAACAGAAATAAAAAAACACTTTAATTAGCCAAACAGGCCCTAACATCTGCAACTAAGTTATTTTAACATTATTCCAACACTCCCCCTCAAGTTGGAGCATAGATGTCAATCATGCCCAACTTGTCACACAAATATTTGTGCCGCACATGATGAAGACCTTTGGTGAAGATATCTGCAAGTTGCTCTTCCGAGCTGACATATGGTGTGCACACTTCTCCACTTTCAAGTTTCTCTCTGATAAAATGCTTGTCCACTTCAATGTGTTTCGTCCTATCATGCAGAACTGGATTAGCAGCAATATTGATGGCAGATTTATTGTCACAGTAGAGTGACGTAGGATTGCTTACTGCGAAACCCAGTTCACCTAACAGATTTCTTATCCACATGATTTCCGCAACCCCATGAGCCATCGCTCTATACTCTGCTTCAGCACTGGATCTAACCACCACACTTTGTTTTTTGCTTCTCCATGTGACAAGGTTTCCTCCTACAAAGGCACAATAACCACTGGTAGACTTTCGGTCATTGACTGCTTTTGCCCAATCTGCATCAGTATATACTTCCACTTTTAAGTGATTGTGTTTTTGGAACAACAAACCAGCTCCAGGAAGCTTCTTGAGATATCTTAAGATCCTCTCTGCAGCCTCAAAGTGAGTTGTCCTCGGGTTGTGCATGAATTGACTAAGGACACCCACTGCATAGGCAATATCAGGCCTGGTCATAGACAAATACAGAAGTCTCCCCACGAGTCTCTGGAACATCTTTACATCTTTCAAAAACTCTCCCTGACTGTCTCCCAGATGGTGATTAGGTTCAATAGGTGAATCAGATGGTTTTACCCCCAACTTGCCTGTATCTTCTAGTAGATCTAGTACATACTTCCGTTGGGAAATAAAGATGCCCTTGTGAGAGCGGGCAACTTCAATTCCAAGAAAGTATCGTAAAGGGCCTAGATCCTTCACCTCAAATTTAGTGGCTAAGAATTTTTTTAGTCTCTGGATTTCAGCCTCCCAATCTCCTGTGATCACTATGTCATCCACATACACAATAAGAGCTACAATTTTACCTTCACCTCTTTTTACAAACAGGGTATGATCTGACTGGCATTGTTTAAATCCCATCTGTTGGACTGCTAAATGAAACTTACTAAACCAAGCCCGAGGTGATTGTTTCAACCCATATAGGGACTTTTTTAACCTGCACACCTTTTGTTCACTGCCTTTGGCACAGAACCCTGGGGGTTGGGTCATGTACACCTCCTCTTCCAAGTCACCATTCAAGAAGGCATTCTTGATGTCCAATTGGTGAAGATCCCAGTCAAGATTTGCTGCCAAGGAAAGGAGAATCCGGATGGAGTTCATCTTCGCTACTGGAGCAAAAGTCTCTGCATAGTCCACTCCATATACCTGTGTGAAGCCTCTTGCTACCAGTCTAGCCTTGTACCTTTCAACAGTTCCATCAGCTTTGTGTTTCACTGTGAACACCCACTTGCACCCCACTGGTTCTTTCCCCTCAAGAAGATCTACCAACTCCCACGTACCATTTTTGTGTAAGGCATCAATTTCTTCCTGCATTGCATCTGTCCATTCAGGTTTTGACAAAGCTTCTGCCACGGTCTTAGGGATGGGGACACTATCCACAGAAGAGAGAAAGGCACGGTACGAAGGTGAAACATGCTCATAGGACACAAAGTTAGAGATAGGATGATTAGTGGTACAAGATCTAACACCCTTCCTCTTAGCAATAGGAATATTAAGATCATTGGGGACAGGTGAATCAACATTTAAAGGAGCAATGGGAGCAAGTGTACCTGGCTGATGAGACGGATCTGCCTCGGGTGAATCCGATGATGTTGGTTGCATAGTGTCCGGCTCCACGGCTCTTGAACTCTGCTGGCTCTTATGGCGACGATGAAAAACCCGGAATGGCGGAGGATCGGGTAAAGGAGGTAGTTGAATCTGAGTCATCGCCTATTTCTCCTCAACCCTACTCTCCCCCTGAGGAGAAACCGAGAAGAACGATTGACTCTCAAAGAATGAGACATCAATGGAAACATAGTACTTGCGGGCAATGGGATCATAGCAACGATACCCCTTTTGAGATGAAGGGTAACCAAGAAAAACACAAGGAATAGCCCGAGGGTCAAGTTTACCACGAGTAGGTGACAGGTTGTGGACAAAACAATGACACCCAAAAACACGCATCGGAATGGTGGACAGCGGGGCTGTAGGGAACAAGAGCTGATGTGGGGCCTTATACTCTAGTAGCCGAGAGGGCATGCGATTGATGATATATGTCGCACACAATACTGCATCCATCCAGAACTGTTTTGGCACATTCATATGAATCAGCAAGCCACGAGCAACTTCGAGAAGGTGATGGTTTTTTCGTCCAGCCACACCATTTTGTTGGGGTGTCCTGGCACAAGAGCTTCGCTGAAGTGACCCACTCGAAGCAAAGAACTTCGTGAGATCACTATGGAAATATTCCTTTGCATTGTCCGACTGGAAAATATGAATTTCCGTTTGGAACTGAGTGAACACCATGCGTTGAAAATCTTTCACAATTTGTGGCACTTCATCACGAGATCGCATAGGGTAAACCCAAGTGTATCGAGAATAATCATCAATCAAAGTAACAAAATACTTATAGCCAGCCGCAGTAGGTAGAGTAACAGGGCCCCAAACATCAGAATAAACAATATGAAATGGAAATTCAGATCTTTTATTTCTTAAAGATAAAGAACTTCTACAATGCTTACTCAACTGACAAGTTTGACACTGTAACTAACTCACTGACAAGGACTCAAACAACTTTGGAAACATAACTTTTAACGACTCAAAAGAAAGATGACCTAAACGACTATGCCATAAATAGGCATGACTCTCACTTGACGAACTTGTGGACTCAGTCGCCACTAGACCAGCATTATTCTCCAACACGTAGAGACCATCCACCATGCTTCCTCTACCAATCGTCTTCCCCGAGGTCAAATCCTGAAACACACATGAAGACTGAAAAAAGGTGACTGAGCAGTTCAAAGAGTGAGTAATACTACTAATGGACAGCAAATTAATAGGTAATTTCGGAACATGCAGGACATTAGGAAGAGTAAGGCCAAGTGGGAGAGATATGGTGCCTCGGCCAGCTATGGTAGAAAAAGAACCATCAGCCAGTCTTACCTTATCTCTCCCAGAGAGAAGGTTATATATTTGGAACAAATTTGACTTACCGGTCATGTGATTTGAGGCTCCGGAGTCAATAATCCAAGGTGAACCAGTAGTATGAGATGACACATGGAAGGCTGTGGCATTACCTGATGTAGACGCAAATGAGGTAGAAGGAGTAGGCCCAGAATCCACCTGGCGGAGAGTCCTACCATACAATTCCAAATGTTCACGGAAGGAGTTGATAATATCTTCCTTAGGGTCAGAACCGGGATGTCTCTCCTGAGTTACGGAAGGACTAGTCTCTGTCGATGCCATATTAGCTGAGTTATACCTTTTTTGATTCTACTGGCCTGGTTTCTTGCCCTGATCCGGTGCTGACTTCTTACCCAAATCCTGTGCCCATTTAGGTTTTCCATGGAGATCTCAGCATGTATCTTTAGTGTGTCGTGTCTTCTGGCAGTGAGTGCACCAAAGCTTGCTTTTATCTTCTGATTTTTTCTGAGTGTCACCCCTTTTAAAGCCACTTCCGACATTTGTATCTGAATTTCCCCAGACCGCTAGGGCAACTGACTCCCCTTCTACACCATTCATCACACTTCTTCTGCTTTCTTCTGACTGCACCAAGGCATACACCTCCTGGACTGATGGCAAGTCTTTACTACCCAAGATCTGTACCCTGATGGACTCATATGACGAATTCAGCCCTAGGAGGAAGGCAAATACGTGTTGCTGTGATACAAGTGACTTATAGGCCTTTGCATCTTCATCACACTTCCAATTCACATTCTGATAGTGATCAAGTTCTTTCCATATTGATGTCAAATCAGAATAGTACATCGAGAGACTCCGCTCCCTCTGCTTGCAAGTAGAAGATTCAGCTTGTAGTTGATATATCTTGGCATAGTGTCTCTGTTCTGAATAAGTGGACTTCACTTGTTCCCATATCTCACAAGCAGTTTCAGCCCACATAAAAGTCTTCCTTACTCGTGGCAGCATTGAAACCAAGAGCCAAGAAATCACCATACTGTTCTCTTGGTTCCACCTATCATGCTCAGCACTTCCATACTTCGGTTCCTTTACTCTCCCATTGATGTATCCTATTCGCCCCCTAGCAGTGATGTAGAGTTTTATCCCCCTAGACCACTCAAGGTAATTCAGATCAAAGGGAATGACAGCCATGGGAAAGCTCATATCCATTCCCCCACTCACTCCATTGTGGCTCCCTGAGATCTCTGAAGTAGCAGAATTCTCAGTCGACATGGTCAAGCAGTTAATCAGTCCCAAACACCGGACTTAGGACCCCTCCTTACTCCACAAAACAATGCTCCACTCAGTTTGGACCCACACACTCGGGTTTACCAACCAGATTGAGCACAAACAGTACCAAATTCCGGACAAAAACTGAGGTAATATTCGGCAGATTTCAGACCTGTATAGTTTTATTAGTCCCCACCTACCAGAATTCCAGAATGTCTAACAGCCACTAATCAGCAGGAGAGATCCTTCTTACTTATAGTCAACTCAAACCATTGAGAAGACAGGTCAGCATTGACCTACAGTTGTTTTAACACATGAACAGGATCACACGATCCAAGAAAACTAGGGTTACACAGGTTTGACAGCATTCAGCCGCCCCAGATTCATAGGGTTTTCACTCGGCACATGACCAAGGAGAGTAAAGAAGAGAAAAAATAGGGAGAACTGTACCAGTTGTAGCTATTCTGTAGTCCAGAATCAGATTTCTTTTCTGCTAGTCTGTTCGATCTGTTCTTTGGGTTGATCGATCTTCTCTTGACAGTAGGGTTGATCGATCTGCTCTCTTTTAATCAGCATTCCAGCTCTGATACCATCTTGACAGTGTAGCCGGCCAGAGATAAGTGGAAGAGGAGAGAAGAGAAGAGAAGAAGAAGAGAAGAGAAGAGAAGAGAGGAGAAAAGAGAGAAGGTTTGCAATGTAACAGTACTGGCGGCGCCAGTGTTTTTTTACTATATATAGGGCGACAGAAATAACAAGGGAAAAGACCCTTGTGCCCCTGAGTACAATAACAGACATAACAGAAATAAAAAAACGAAATAAAAAAACACTTTAATTAGCCAAACAGGCCCTAACATCTGCAACTAAGTTATTTTAACATTATTCCAACAAGACCCTAACAAGATAGAAAATAATAGACAAGAAATAAAATAAACTATTTCAACAGTGGCAAAAGGGAGTGTGGGTGTAGGAGGCAGCAATTCTTTTAAGAAGGGTGACTTCCAGAAGAAAGTGGATGATGAGGATTAGTTATGGTGTACTCATTGTTAGAAGGTTAGACATACTAGGGATACATGTTGGGACCTCCATGGGAAGCCAAAGTGGGCTTAGGAGTTGAGTAAGAAATCGGATCAGAATAAGAAGCTGGTACAACAAGGTCAAAAAAAGTTCAATACAGCAAACTTATCCTCTTAGGAGTCTCAACAATCTACCACTACCAACCTTTCTGGAATTGATCCTTGGGAAGATATCATTCACTCTTTCCATGACCATTTGGAGCTGTATGGGAGGGAAATTCACCATATGGATTATGCTCCTCCTGCCTCAACTTTCTTTGCATTTACTTCAGGTAATGGTAACTTTGCCACTACCTTCCATGTGTCCTCTCATTCATCAGATTCCCCTTGGATAATTAACTCTGGAGCCTTAAATCATATGATGGGTAAGTCAAATTGTTTTCAATACTATCACCTTTTATCTGGTAGGGACAAAGTGAGATTAGCTTATGGCTCTTTTTCCACCATTGCTAGTCAAGGCACTATATCCCTTCCTTTTAGACTTACCCTTTCTAATGTGTTGCATGTTCCACAATTGCCTATAAATTTGTTTTCTGTCAGTAGCATAACAAACTCATTAAACTGTTTAGTGACATTTTTCCCTTCTTGTGTATTGTAGGGTTTGGACTCGAGGAAGATGATTGGTAGAGGTCGTATGGTGGATGGTCTTTACATGCTGGAGAATAAAGCTAGTCTTGTGGTTATTGAGTCTATGAGTCAGTCTAGTAAGAGTCAGGTTTATTTATGGCATAGTCATTTGGGTCATTTATCTTTTGAGTCACTAAAGGACTTGCTTCCAGATTTGTTTAAAGCAGTGTCAGTGTCTGAATTTAAATGTCAAATTTGTCAGCTGAGCAAACATTATAGAAATCATTTTTCTTCAAGAAATAATAAATTCGATTTCCCTTTCCATATTGTTTAATCTGATGTTTGGGGCCCTGTTACCTTACCATCTAAGCTTGGCTATAAATACTTCATTACACTTATTGATGACTGCTCCAAATATACATGGGTGTATCCCATGCGGTCCAAAGATGAAGTGCCAAAAATTGTTAAAGATTCCAACGCATGATATTCACTCAGTTTTAGATGGAAATTCGAATTTTCCAATCTGACAATGTGAAAGAGTACTTCCACAGTGACCTCACGGAATTCTTTGCTTTGTGTGGTTCTATCCACCGTTCATCTCCTTGAAGTGGCTCGTGGGTTACTTATCCAGACGAATATTCCAAAACGTTTTTGGTTAGATGTTGTGTTATGTGTTACCCATCTCATCAACTACATGTCGTCTCGCTTGCTAGGGTACAAGGCCCCCCATCAGCTCCTCTTCCCTAAAGCTCCTCTTTTTTCTATCCCTCTTCGTGTGTTTGGTTGTCATTGTTTTGTTCAAAACTTGTCTCCTACCTGTGGTAAACTTGATTCTCATGCTATTCCATGTGTATTTTTGGGCTACCCTTATTCACAAAAGGGTTACGTTGTTTTGACCCTGTTTCCAAGAAATACTATGTTTCTATGGATGTGTCTTTCTTTGAGAGTGATCCTTTCTTTCCTGTTTCTCCTCAGGGTGAGAATAGGGTGGAGGGGAAACATGTCCAAGTACTACCTCTTCTACCTGACCCTCCTCCATTTTGTGTTTTCCTTTGTCGTCGCTAGGGCCAACCGAGTTCAAAAGTTGTGGAGCAACTTGAAGCTATACCACCAACATCATCAGATCCAATGGGGACAGATCCTATCCAAAGGTACTATTATTCCTATTGATATTCCTGACCCTACTACTATTGATTCTTCATCTGCCAATGACTTTGACATCCCTATTGCACAAAGGGAGTTAGGTCTTGTACCACAAAACATCCTATCTCCCATTTTGTCTCATATGAGAACATCTCACCTCCTTTCGTGCTTTCCTCTCTTCCATTAATAGTGTCCCTATACCTAAAAATGTGGTAGAGGCTCTTTCAGTACCCGAGTGGATAGATGCAATGAAAGAAGAGATAAATGCCTTACATAAAAATGGTACATGGGAGTTAGTGGATCTTCCTATGGGTAAGGAACCGGTAGGGTGCAAGTGGATTTTTACAATAAAGCACAGGGTAGATGGCATAGTAGAAAGATACAAAGCCCGGTTGGTGGCAAAAGGGTTTACTCAGGTGTATGGAGTAGACTATGCAGAGACATTTGTTCCAGTAGCTAAGATGAATTCTATCAGGGTTCTTTTCTCTCTTGTTGCTAACCTTGATTGGGATCTCCACCAGTTAGATATTAAAAATGTCTTCCTGAACAGTGATCTTGGAAAAGAGGTGTACATGGTGTAACCTCCTGGTTTCTATGCCCAAGACCAAGAGCAAAAAGTGTACAGGTTAAAGAAGTCCTTGTATGGACTAAAGCAGTCACCAAGAGCTTGGTTTAGCAAGTTTCATCAAGCAATGCAACAGATTGGCTACAAATAGTGTCAGGATGGTCATACATTGCTTGTGAAAAAAGAAGGGAAATTGCAGCCCTGATAGTATATGTTGATGACATAGTGATCACAAGCGACTGGAAGGTGGAAATTCAGAGACTAAAGGAATTCCTAGCCACTCAATTTGAGGTGAAGGATCTAGGTCCCTTGAAGTATTTTCTTGGAATTGAAGTGGTCCGTTCACAAAAGGGGAACTTCATTTCTCAAAAAAAAAAATGCATCCTAGACTTGTTATAGGATACATGAAAACTTGGAGTTAAGCCTGCCAATTCTCCCATTGATCCAAACTACAAACTAGGTAATTGCCAAGGTGAGATTTTCAAGGATGTAAAGCAATTCCAGAGACTTGTGGATAGGCTATTATATTTGTCCATGACCCGGCTAGACATTGCTTATGTTGTAAGGGTTCTTAGTCAATTCATGCATGCCCCCAAGACCACACACTTAGAGGGAGCCGATAGAATCCTCAAGTATCTAAAGAAGTTTCCGGGGGCTGGTTTACCATTCCAAAGAAATGAACACTTGAAGGTTGAGGTATATACAGATGCTGACTAGGCCAGATCAGTTAGTGACAGAAAGTCCACTAGTGGGTATTGTACCTTTGTGGGAGGGAACCTAGTCCCATGGAGAAGCAAGAAAACAGAATGTTGTGGCGAGGTCCAGTGCTGAAGCTGAGTATAGAGCAATGTCCCACGGAGTGGCTAAAGTAATGTGGATAAAGAATTTGATGGGTGAACTAGGATTTCTTTTTGATGCCCCCATGTCCTTGTATTGTGATAACAAGGCTGCTATTAACATTGCAGCCAACCCAGTTCTTCATTGATAGAACTAAACATATTGAGGTCGACAAGCATTTTATTAGGAAAAAAAATTGTAAATGAGGAAGTGTGCACTCCATATGTCAGTTTCACAAATCAACTTGCAGACATCTTCACCAAGGGATTACATCATCTACGGCACAATGATTTATATGACAAGTTGGGCATGATTTACATCTATGTCCCAACTTGAGGGGGAGTGTTGAAATTTGTTAGTTAGTTAGTTTCCTTATTTAATTAATAAATTCTTTGTTATTTTTTTGTTCTTTAGTGCTGCAGGGGCATTCTTGTAACCTTACTTTCTTTTATTATTAGTCGAGATGCCCTAATATAAATACTAATGATTGGTGCCGCCAGTCACAACTTTTTGGTCCCAGAATTCTCTTCATCTCTCTTCCTTTCTTCTCCCTTTCTTTTCTGTTTCTTTGATATGTTTGTAGAGAACACTGATGTGGGCCCCACAGCTACAGTCCCACTGTGTTCGTAGGGTAGAAGGTGTTCTAGTCTTCCTAGGGTTAGCTATTGGTCATTTAGTTGTTTTAGTTGTTATTTATTTCAGTCTTATTTTTGCTCTATTTGTTATGTAAAGACTAAGGGCAGATCTGTCCTTTCCATGTAATGAGCATAACCTATAAATATTAATTAAAGTGGCGGCGGCATAACATTAAGCTTTTGCTCCTCCTTTTTCAACTCTTGTGTTCTACTGCTTCTCCTCCTTCTTCCCCTTCTTTTCTCTTACCTTTCTTCTTATTTTCGAACCTGAAATCCCTTAGGGTTCAAGACTGATAACAGTCCTGAACTTCTACTTGGTATCAAAGCTAGGGTTTCTCATGTGAGTCTAGTCCAGCCGACCACATGAGAACCATCCAAGGCTGGAAGCTGAGAAAGTAGAGTTCGTTGACTGGTTCTTGGAGATCTCCAGAGGATTAGCAGCTGTTTGAAGAATTGCCACAGTTGCAGCGAGTTGGTGATTAGGAAGAATCAGAGAAGGCTAGGGTTCGGGTAACCTTGGAAGGCAGCGAACAACATCCTATTGTAAGTTTTTTATTTTCTGAGAGAAGTGCTATCAGAGAAGATAGGTTGGACCTATCTAGCAAGGGCGGCCGAACCACTCTAGGGTTTTATCCTTCTATTCTCTAGGGTTTTGTCTTGATCCTGCGGCAAACCCTAGTACTGGACTGAACCTTGTGATCTAATACTGTGGCAAACCCTAATAGTTCTCTCCTCAACATTGATCAGTTTTAGGGTTTCATATTAACCCTACTACAAGCCTTATCCGTACGGTACTGTCTGGAGTGTACGGCTGAGATTTTGCTTTTAGGACTGATTAAAACCCCAATTCAGCTTCAGCATATCAGATTGTTCTTCAAACTGTTTTTCAGTTTTCTTTTGGGGTTTCGAACTCTTCTAAGGGGGTGAAAACAGTTCGGACTGTTGCTGTTGTGTGTGGTTACTGATCTCATATCAGTTTTATACCTGTTTCATGTACATCTACTGTGAGTACAGATTGGTTCTATACTGATTTTGTGATTGTGGTTGATAGTCCAAGTGCTGGTTTTGACTGTAGTAACCCTAATTTTGAGACTTTTGGTTCTTGACCGAAATGGAGTTTAAGAATCAAGCAGAAGGCAGTATTGGGAACAGCAGTTATGTGGTATGTGGGCATTGTAAGAAACCCAAACACACAAAAGAAACATGTTGGAAGCTACATCCTTATTTGGTCCCGGCAAAGTTAAGAAGCAAGAAGGGTAACGTTCATGTGGCAGTGCATACTAATTCAGCATCCTCGTCTGGCACAAGAGGCACATTCTTAGAGACCTTAGCCGCAGTTCGGGCTGCTCTTATACAGTTGGAAGGGGAAGTTGGGAACTCAGCTCAGCCACCGCAGTCACCATTAACCCCCGCCACATTTGCTTCCGCAAATTCAGGTACTCGAGCCTCAGCCTGCCATGCCTCATCTCTAGGTACCACTGAACCCTATTGGGTAATAGATTCAGGTGCATCCGACCATATGACTAGCTTGCCTTCATTGTTTACCACTTATCATTTATCTTCTGGTAGGGATAAAGTATCTATTGCTGATGGCTCTCTTGTCCCCATTTTTGGCAAGGGTGACATCAAGCTATCAGATACCATCTCCTTGTCTTCTATCTTACATGTCCCTAAGCTTGATACTAACCTTCTTTCAGTCAGTAGTATTACCAAACACATGAACTGCTCAGTAACCCTCTTCCCTGACCGGTGTGTTTTTCAGGACCTGAAGACGAAGAAGATGATTGGGACTGGCCGTGAGACGAATGGGATCTATCTGCTCGGGGAGAGTTCTCGTCGGAAAGAGTCAGGGGATAAGAAGTCACTTGTTTCCCAGAGTGTGAGTTCGGTTATGCTTTGGCATAACCGATTGGGTCATTTGTCTTTTCGGTCCTTAAGGAGTCTGTTTCCTAATTTGTTTGAGTCTGTTGAGTTGTCCCAGTTGCAATGTGAAAGTTGTGAGTTTGCTAAACATTGTAGACACTCTTATTCGTTGAGCAATAAAAGGAGTAATTGTCCTTTTGATCTTGTGCATACGGATGTTTGGGGGCCATATCACATTCCTTCCATGGGTGGGTACAGATATTTTCTGTTATTTGTTGATGACCATACCCGGTTTTCTTGGGTTTATCTTATACGTTCACGAGATGAGGTTCTCGCCCTGACCCAAAACTTTCACCAAATGATCCTAACCCAGTTTGATGCCAAGATCAAAGTTCTTAGATCTGATAATGCAAAGGAATACTTTGCTAAGCCATTGGCATCTTACCTTCTTACTCATGGGGTTATTCACCAAAGCACTTGCCCTCATACACCTCAGCAGAATGGGGTTGCAGAAAGGAAGAATAGGCACATCTTGGAGGTGGCTAGAAGCATTATGTTTACCTCCAATGTTCCTATTCGCTTCTGGGGTGATGCTATCCTCATGGCGGTATATCTTATTAATCGGGTTCCTTCCCGGGTTCTTGATATGTCATCTCCTTTTTCCCTTCTATACCCAGATGAGGAGTTGTTCACTATTCCCCTCAAAACATTTGGTTGTACCTGTTTTGTTCAGCTTCTCGGTCCCCATCACTCCAAGTTCGAACCCAAGGCCTCCAAATGCATCTTTCTTGGTTATGCACAAACTCAAAAGGGTTATTGCTGCTATGATCCTGTCTCAGGGAAGAAGCTTGTATCCATGGATGTCACTTTCTTTGAGGAGACACCCTACTATTCTCGGGTCTCTCCTCAGGGGGAGAGTAGTGAGCGTGGAGATTTGGGTCCTTTTCTTCAAGGGGAGTGCAGTGAGGGCAGGGTTAATACTTTTGGGGCTCTTCCCTTACCTATTCCAGTGGGTGATGAGGGTTGCAGTGGCGAAGGTGGTCAAGGGGATCGGGAGTTGAGAGTCTATCATAGGCAATGCAAGCAGGTTGATCCCGGTCATCAGCAGTCCCAGCCAGCTCCAACCTCTTCTGCGGCTCCAAGTCCAGATATTACAGTCCCAGGGCCCACAGAGACTCCTTCCATTGTTGCTACCTCACCCCCTGCAGATGACCTTGACCTTCCCATTGCCATCCGTAAAGGAAAACGGCATTGCACCACATCTATAGCCCACTGCATCTCCCAGTTTTTGTCCTATGATCGCCTATCTCCCTCCTACAGGTCCTATCTCACTTCCGTTGCTAATGTCCCTATTCCAAGAACAGTGCAAGAAGCCCTATCAGTCCCGGAGTGGAGAGGTGCAATGCAAGTTGAAATGGATGCCCTGTTGAAAAATAATACCTGGGAGCTAGTTGACTTGCCCAAAGGAAAGAAACCAGTTGGATGCAAATGGGTATTTACTATGAAGCACAATGCGGATGGTTCCATTGAGAGGTACAAAGCTCGGCTAGTTGCAAAAGGGTTCACTCAGACTTATGGTATAGATTACTTGGAAACAATTGCCCCGGTAGCCAAGATGACCACCATTCGGGTTCTATTATCTCTTGCAGCAAGCTACACTTGGCCTTTGTACCAAATGGATGTTAAAAATGCCTTCCTAAATGGGGACTTATAGGAAGAGGTTTACATGCAGTTGCCTCCTGGATTCTATGATACAGAGGCAGGTAAGAAGGTATGCCGGCTCAATAAGGCATTGTATGGTTTGAAGCAGTCACCTAGAGCTTGGTTCGACAGATTCAAACTAGCCCTTAGGAAGTTCGGTTATGTATAGGCCCAGTCGGATCATACACTGTTCATCAAGAGGGTGGAGTCCTCACTGACACTACTTGCAGTATATGTTGATGATACTGTGGTGACAGGAAATGACAGCCATGAGATTGAGTCCCTCAAACAGCTCCTTCATCAAGAGTTTGAGGTGAAAGATCTGGGTACACTACGGTATTTTTTGGGTATTGAGGTTGCTAGATCTAAACAGGGGATCTTTGTCTCTCAGAGGAAATATGTTCTAGATCTGTTGGCTGAAACTGGAAAGCTGGGTGTCAAACCTGCAGATACACCCATTGAACAGAACCACAGGATTAGTGCAGAGAGTGGGGAGCTGCTTGAAGACAAAGTTATGTTCCAACGGTTAGTGGGAAAGCTCCTATATCTATGCCTCACTCGGCCAGATATCAGTTATGCAGTTAGTGTTGTCAGTCAGTACATGCATTCTCCTAGAACCACGCACCTTCTAGCAACAGAAAGAATACTAGCATACTTGAAGAGATGCCCGGGTAGAGGTATACGGTTCAAGAACAATGACCACATGAAGGTGGAAGTCTATACGGATGCCAATTGGGCTGGGAGTGTTGGTGACAGAAGGTCTACCTCTGGATATTGTGCTCTTGTGGGAGGTAACCTGGTCTCTTGGAGGAGTAAGAAACAGAGTGTTGTCTCCCGATCTAGTGCTGAAGCTGAGTACAGGTCAATGGCTAACGGAGTGGCTGAGATCACTACTTGAGGAGTTGGGTATTGAGTATGAGAAGCCCCTAATGCTGTATTGTGATAATCAAGTGGCTATTAGTATAGCACACAACCCGGTGCGGCATGACAGAACTAAACATATTGAAGTTGATCGACACTTTGTACGAGAGAGGGTCTCATCACAAGAAGTGTGTCTCCCATACATCACCTCCAACATGCAGCTGGCAGATATCCTCACCAAAGCTGTACCACGGAAGAAGCTAGAGGCGGATCTATCCAAGTTGGGAATGATAAACATTTATTCCCAACTTGATGGGGAGTGTAGAGAATACTGATGTGGGCCCCACAGCTACGGTCCCACTGTGTTCGTAGGGTAGAAGGTGTTCTAGTCTTCCTAGGGTTAGCTATTGGTCATTTAGTTGTTTCAGTTGTTATTTATTTCAGTCTTATTTTTGCTCTATTTGTTATGTAAAGACTAAGGGCAGATCTGTCCTTTCCATGTAATGAGCATAACCTATAAATATTAATTAAAGTGGCGGCGGCAGAACATTAAGCTTTTGCTCCTCCTTTTTCAACTCTTGTGTTCTACTGCTTCTCCTCCTTCTTCCTCCTCTTTTCTCTTACCTGTCTTCTTATTTTCGAACCTGAAATCCCTTAGGGTTCAAGACTGATAACAGTCCTGAACTTCTACTATGTTCAACCCAGAAAACAGTTTCTTTCTTCTCTGCGTTATTTTTTGGTTTATCTATGTAAATTTTCATCTGGAATTGACAGTTTTGGTCAGTTTTGTAGCTTTTGCAGATATTCTAGTAAACTAATACACAAAATTGTATTTGCTGTAGGGGTTATGGCTTTATGTGCTACCAGTTCATATTATGACACAGCAGAGATTGCAACTCGAATTCTGCCAAATGTTGTTGTACTTACTATTGATCCTGATGGGTAAACAGTCACTTTTCCCATGTGATTTCCCCTTCACCTTTATTAGCTTATATTTGGTTACCTGTCTTGACATACATGATGCATGATGAGGTCTTTTTTGTTTTTTGTTTTTTTTTTTCATTCTAAGTTGTGTTTGGATTTTTAGTATGGTTTATCATATTAGAAAACAAAAAACACTGATGTAGTCATATTGCCTGGAAAAGATAATTGCTAGAATCAGATAATGGGTTACCACTTATTATTTGGTAAACCATTTCATTTGATAGTGATACTATTTAGTCTGGCACTTGCATGTTTTATACAAAACATGGCTGGTCATGTCTAGAGTTTCAGAATGGTCAAACATTGTATCAGACCTTGTTTGGATCAGCTAAACCTCAGCTTGCATTGGGGCATGGCCTGTTGGTGTAGTTTAGTATTAGTTCTAGTGCTTTTAATCAATTGGAATGATAGTTAAATTACATTTAACTAGTTGTTCTTGGAAGAACCATTGTGGATCAGATCTGGAGTTCTGGACTGGGATTTTGGTCCCACTAGATTGTGTGCATTGCAATACTTTGCCAGATGTCTAGCATAATCATGTAATGGTATCTGGGTCTTTTTTCTCACTTTGTAAAGATTATGCAGTATTATCATTCTATTTTCCTTTTGTACTATTCTAGTCTTGTAAACAGTGAATCCCGTTCTTTCACTATCTTTTTAGCACAACACTTTATTTGCATTGCCGACCACATGTAGTTGGGACAAGGCTTAGATGGTGATGATGATGATGAGAGTTTATTTGCATATGTAAAAGAAAGGAATAATAGTACACTCTAATGCTTTGAGAATTGAGATCACTAAATGGTAAATTAAAATGTCATCTTAGATAACCTTGTCTAAAAATTATCTTGACTATAGATGATAAGATCTTGATTATTTTCTCCAGGCTTTCTACACTCCATGCAAAATTTTACTCATTGCTTTAGTTATTCTTCCAAATATTCTTCTTTCTTTGAATTATACAAGATAATTTTCTTGTTATTCTTTTGGGGTATTCCAGTGAAGTTCGATCTAAGGCCTTCCAAGCAGTTGATCAGTTTTTGCAGATAATGAAGCAACATAATGAGAAGGTTTGTGATTAAATTCTTTCTGCATTTGATTTTTTTTCATTTAAAAATATTACAATAACCACATTGGATTTAAAAGTTTTATTTCATTAGAAATGGTAATCAGGAAATGGGCATTGCAATAGCACAAACAATGGGAAGTAACTATTTTTTTCGTTTGATAATGAAATAGGAATATAAAGTTTTAGCTTTTAATTTCTCCTAGGTTTCTGGATTAATCAGCAATAAAATTTTTTTATTAAAAATGTAATAGAACTCCTACTACACAGAAATGTGGTTAGTAGGATACAGAAAAAGCAGATTGCTGACTATTACAGTTTCTTTTTAATCCATATATCCTTATCGTCTTCCCTAATATTCTTTTCTGTCGTTCTATCCTCTTTTTTCCTCCTTTCTCCTTGTTTGAGTGATGCAACATCAAAATGAAGAAAATATCTGCTCTGGATTATTGTCATTCCCTCTTTTGTAGGTTGCACTGAATAAAGATCTGGAAAAAGAAAAACTAGTAAAGTTGTTTAAAGGAAAAAAGACTTTGTGTTGTATTCTGGTGATTTTATGCATGGTTTGCAAGTTATAGTTGTGGAGAGGATGCTTCTGCAAAGCATCGTCAGCTCCTGAAGTAAATCTGTTGCATTTCCAGCTAATTTTCTCAGATTTTGCTTTTGTGGTCCTTTGTAGATGAATATGGATGATAGTAATGGAACTTCAAGCATTGGAATCCCATCAATAGCTGGAAATTCAAGTTTGCTTGGGTAAAGCCAATTCTGACTTCTCATCAGCAGAGTTTAACAACGTAATATTATTAAATTTTTTTGAGCTTACCTAGAGTATTGCCCTCCTCTCCCCCAAACCAAAGAAAATATAACACACATTTTCCTTACTTTTTCTCTGGTCCCCCTTAATTCACAATAGAGACTTTCAGGATTTAATGCATAGTTTCTACTCTGAGATCTAGGCTTATGATTGTGGAGTTGCCCTTCCAGAGTTGATTTCAACTTTTATTATTAGTCAATGGTTTAATTGGTCCTAATTCTAGAAAAAATATTGCACAAAGGCATCTATCTATGTTAAACAAAATGGTCCCGTTCAGATCTGCTGCCACAGAATAGGGAACTGTTTTGGAAGATAAAGGGGAGAGCATTTGGATGAGGAGGGGAGTTCAGTGGCCATAGTGTTGCTGATTGCAGTTGTTTCCAAAGGATAAAGAGGTGGTTTCTATTGTTACCCTTTTGAACTGTATGTGGATGATTTTATAAACACTACAAGTTCCCTAGTGTTGGCGATGGTTGCAGCAAAGGTTGGGATGGATAAGCATCCCAAGCAGGGGAGCAAACCCAAGTTTAAGGATCAATATCTCTCATTTAGATTGAACCCTAAAATTAGATCATGGACAAGTGGATTTGGGTTTAAACATAAAAGCACTTCTAGTACTAGGATTAACAAAGCAAGTTTGTTAATGCCATTTAGGTTTCAAAAATCCATTGTTTGGGGACTGCTAGATGTCTAGAACCAAATTGGCATCATGGTTCTATTGACAATATTGGAAAAATCTCCCTGAAAATTTCCATTTTTCTAGATTGCGATACAAAATTTTCCAAGAATCTTTTCTTCCTAATATGCCCGATATTTTGCCAAGACTTTGGTGATATTTCAGATTTCATTGATAGACTATATATTTAAGTTCAAATTTTAGAATGTTATTAGAAGCTTTCCAATTTCTCATTAAAATCATCATAGTTTTTTAAAAATATTTTCCTAAAAGAACAAATAGGGATTTGGTTATTGAATGATTGGCTTGCAATTTTTATTTTAATATGATTCAATTAATAATCTACTACAATTCAAAACAAAAAGATAAAAGGCACACAACTACAAAAGAGGATTCTCAATCTAATCAAGACAAATCATAGCAAAAATACAAATAAAGACTAAAAGGGAGACAAATAAAAATACCTATTTAAGTCTCTTAATCTTATTTGATTTATCTAGTTGTTTGCCATGCTTTTTTGAGCCTTAGATGTTCGATTATACTTTTTCTAATGATTCCTTGAAGGTTTATAAATAATTCCATGTTTTTAAAAAATTCCCCTGATTTTTTTTTAATTTCCAAATATCTTAGCAAAATTAGCTAAATATCCCTAGAATCTCTCCATCTCTGCATGGTGAAATGTCCATTGATGTCAAAATTTTGAACCATGGTTGGCATCAATCTTTTAAAAGGCTTTCCTTAGGTGCACCTATGTACACAAGTGAGTTGGGTGCACCTCAGCTGGCTTGAACCTATGTTTTGATGATGTGAAAATGTGGTACAGCAGAGCTATAATGAAGTTCGAACCAGAAAAGAGAGAAAGAAAGAAAGGAGAGAAGAGAGGAGAAAAGAGAAAAGGGAAAGGAAGAAATTTTCAATATGTTTTAGATATTAGACTTTATTAATCCTCTCTGAGCAGTTACCCCACCTTTATATTAATAATAAAATGATTCTGAATTACAGATATGCCCCTGTTTATGATAAATAGTGGACAGGAGTGTTCAAAACATAAAATAAAAAGACTTCTCTATCCTGCCACCCAATACACCCTAAAAGACTATTCTTTTAACACTCCCCCTCAAGCTGGTGTATATATAGACCCAGCTTGTTAATGATGAAATCAATACAAGGACGATTAAGGGCCTTAGTCCATAAATCAGCTAACTTGTCCCCTGTCTTCACAAATGGTGTGTCAATATCACCACTTTGAATCCTTTCTCTAACAAAGTGGCAGTCTACCTCAATATGTTTTGTTCTCTCATGAAAAACTGGATTTTAAGCCACACTAATTCTCATGTTGCTTGACTCATGGCTCTATACTCAGCTTCTGCACTTGATTTAGCTGCAACATTTTGTTTTTTGCTCTTCTAGGAAATAAGATTGCCACCTAAGAAATACAATACCCCATTGTTGACCTCCTATCCGTTGGTGATCCAGCCCAATCAGCATCTGTGAACCCAGGCATAGTCAAATGACCATAATCTCTACAGATGATTCCCATACCTGGTGATCCCTTAAGGTACTTCATGATTTTGTACATTTTGGTATCATATTCTGATATTTTTGCCTAGGTTCCTATTAGAAAAGTGTAGTGAACAAGAAGTAGCTTGATTTCCTTATAGTGCACCCTGAAATTAAGTAGTTTTGTTAAGTTAATTTTCCCCCCTTTAATTATTTATATGCTCAAAATGGACTTGGTAAAGTACTTTAATTAAAGGAACTCAGATATTAAGTATGTGGTAGTTTAGAGCAATCAGTTTCTGTTGTATTTATTTGTGGTTTCTTACTGTTCTCATTGTTAGGGGTGCTCATAATCCGGTTAACTGATTGATCAGTTCAGTTCTTTGGTTTTTTTATATTTATAATATACATTATAAATAAATATATATATATATATGTGTGTGTGTGTGTGTGATAAATACTTTAAATATATATTATACATAACATATAATATATACCAGTCAGTTTTGTTAACCGGATTTTTCGATTCAGTTTTTCGGTTTTTGATTAGCACTCCTACTCATTGTAATTTGTGTTTTCATTGTACTTTTCATCTCTAGTGGTGGACAAGGACATTTCTGAATCAACAGTGTGGATGGGATTGAGTTTTATGATATCACCTTTTATTTTGTAATCACTTTCCTGTTTATTTGGCTTTTTCCCTTGAATTAGCATAGAAGCTATTTTGTTTACCACTTAAGCTTTATCATTAACAAGTTGTCCTAAATTTGTAGAGTTCCAGCAGGTTCTTTGTGCTAAACATTATGCAGTACCCTTTGCTCTATTTGGCAAAGTTTGCTGCTTGCCTTTCAGTGGTTAATCCATATGTTGATTCTATTATTTGATTTGTATATTAAATATGATGCATTTGTATATATGAAGTAATTCTTACTCCGACAATTCAAATGTAGATGGGCTATGAACTCCTTGACACTCAAGGGTAAAGCTTCTGAACAAGCTCCCCTTGCCTTAGCAAATGCAAGCACCCCTCTTGCTTCTGCAACCTCCAGCACCAGCTCAGGTATGCACCTGAGTCACTTGTTTCTTCAAACTGTGCTTTATTTTTTATGTATTGTAAAATATGCTTGATTTCTTATTTAATTATTGTTTCTTGTAAGATACCTACATGTCATGTATTTCAAAAATCAATTCAACAGCAAAAGTGGAGGGTATAATACAGAGAACCCTGTGTGTTTTTGACTTCTGAGAATTTGAGTCCAGTTCCAATGAAGAATTTGGCATGTTAGGTTGGAATTACTGTAGTTAGCAAATGAGGAGTTGATGATCACATTTCAAAGAACCCTGTAGACCTTTCAATGAAATTGTAGAAAGGTTTGGTTGCCATTGCAAGAAAACCTCCTTTCTTGGCAAGTGGAAACTGTTAAGGTGGCGTTGATCTGTAAGATGTGTTGCTGCTGTATGTTATTTCCCATGATATTTTGTATTTGGTATGGGATCTTCTGGTGTTTGGATGTTATGTTATATTCCAACATTTTCCGGTTTAAGAGGTGCACTATTCTCTTAATGCAGTTTTGGTTATTTATATATTGTTTTTTTCTGTTTCCAAAGAAATTGTAGTCACATAAAAAATTGGATTATTTTCTTCTAAACTATCTATGTTGGACCAGACTGCTGGCTGGGTGGTGTTAGATGTGAGACCTATAATCATCATCATTGTCAAAGTGCTACCCAAAATATTTGTGGTCAGCTATACTAAGCTCATTACTGTATTCCACTTTACCCTAGATCATTCTTTGCTGGATGTGTTGGACAAATCATTTTTGACAGAAGCACATAAATTACTTTCATAGGTTATATGCATTCCAATGCTCCTATCATTGTGAATGCCAGATGCCAGATGGACTCTATACCTGAAGATTGAACTATTCCTTTTTCATGTTCACACAAGATCAGTGCCTTTTGTCTATTTCTACATTGTTGAGTTCATATAACTGCTCAATCTGACTTAGGTTTGTTCTGAGGATGACAGTGGCCAATACTGCAGATACAGTGGCCATCCCTGCAAGTTTGGTTAGTGATTTGGCTGATCAACCTGCACCTACATCCCCAACATCAACGGATAGTTGGGGAGAACTTGAAGATGTAATCCATGATGGTCACAATGGTAACAAAGATGGATGGGATGACATTGACCCATTTGAGGAACAGAAGCCACCTCCAGCCCTTGCATCAATCCAAGCTGCACAGAAGCAGCCAGTTTCACAACCAAAACCTCAAGGTAAAGTTATCCTTTAATTCCTGTTATAGGAGGATTTTTCATGAAACTCTTGGTTTGAGTTGCACATCTATGAATTGTACTTTCAGCTTTACCTTGAGTTTCTTCTTTTAGTTGTTTTGCCACATGTTTCAAATAATTTTTAAAATTATCGTTTGCCACTGTTCCTGACACATTCCAAAGAATTTTAAAAATCACTGCCTGATCTGGCACCCAGTCAGATTAATTCTAACTCCATTCTATGAGCTTGTAATCTATGATGAACAAAGCAGGACGCTCTTTATGTTTTTAGAAGATTTTCATGAGTCAATTTTAAAGTCACTAATTGACAAAATAGCCAGGATAATTTCACATTGTTGTTCTAGTGTGACAACAATGCATGTGTTGCTTAATATGCCTTTGTTTTGATATAGGTTGGGGCTAAACCTAATACTTGCAACTTTAAGTGAACCCATGCAGTTATGGATCTGAAGCTAATCAATGTTTGAGCAATATTAGCTGCTTTTGTGGAAGATGTTCCATGCTTTGTCTCAGTTTTGGCACCATTTTAGCTGCCGCCTGCTGCCATTTTACCTCCATCGAATTTCTGTCTTAAGTGGCATTATAAAGGAAGCTATTCAATAGTTATTTTGTCTTATCAGTAATTATCTTTATAAAGATACTCAATGGCTAAATTGTGCTTTACAGTTACTGTTCAGCAGTCAAAAAATATGGTAAAGGGGATCAAGGAGGAAGACAATCACCTATGGGGTTCTATTGCTGCACCTGCTCCGCAAACATCATCAAAACCTTTGAATTTGAAACAAGCAAAAACACATGATGATGGTGATCCTTGGGCAGCCATTGCTGCTCCTCCACCTACCACAAAGGCAAAACCTTTGTCTGCTGGCAGAGGCCGAGGAACTAAAGGTGCTGCTCCAAAATTGGGTGCACAAAGGATAAACCGAACATCTTCTAGTGTGCTATAAATTTCAAATGCGGGGCAAGGAAATGTTCAAGAGAAATGGTTTGATTTTTTTTTTCCATCGTGATTATTTCTTTTTTAATGTCAATGAAGATGATGGTTTTTTTTGGTAAAATATGGAGACCTGAAGTTGTGTAATATATTCTTTTAACATTTGTTTTGTAATAACATTTTTAGGCAATGTATCTAGGGATTCCATTGTGAAATCACTTAACTGAAAATGTATCAGGTTATGTATAGAATTATAGATTACAGTGAAAAATAATACTGGACATTGAGAAAGTGTAATTAGAAAGCCAATGAGTTAAGTTGCTTCTTCTGAATCTTCTCGCGTGTAGAATACAAGAAAAACGGGTTAATTACTTGATTATACCCTGTGGTTTTGCTAAACTATGTAAATATACCCCATGGTTTTTAAAACTACAAAAGTGTCTAGGGCTGCTTAATTATACCCTATGGTTTCAGATGGGAGCTCCCCACAAGGCTTACCCCACAACACATCCCCTTTGTGCATTGTGAGATGTTTCCATTGCTGTGGGACACGCCTAGGGCTGTAATCGGATCAGACTCGGATTCCGCATCTGATCAACTACTGTAACCTACATCCAAACCTGATCGGATTTAAAGACTCGAATTCGAATCTTATTAAATTTAAATCGGATTCAGATTTAATCCGACTCTACTATAAACTTTTAAAATATCATAAAAATTAAAGTTTTATTTATTTTTCAACTTTTATATATAATAAATTGATATAAATATAACATATTATATTTATTATATATAAACCATATAGAATATATTTTTATAATTTTATAATTTTAAATATAATTATATAAAATATATATTAAAATTAATAAATATTAGATCAGATGGGGTCAAATCCAATCCGATTATTAATTAGATGTAGATTATAACATTTGAATCTGATTCGATTACATAAATACATCATCTAAATTCGAGATAATTGAATCGTTCAAATCGGGTCTTTGATTTTCAAGTATCATTAGCAAACCTAGGCACACCCTAAGCCCTTATAAATTCCATTTAGGGATAAGGTTAACTGCATCATACATTTTGGCCCATTCGTTTATAAATTTCTCACTCATTGTTTTGATTCACAAGTGAATAGTATAATGACTTTTTACCCATCATGTTTTATAAAATTTTCCTCTAGAAGATAGGTAAGTTTGACTTTTACGCCAATGCGAGTGATGAAATTGTACGGCAATTCACATTTATATCATAACCATGGTTTTCAAAACCAGCGGACCCCTGACCAGTTCAGTCACCAGGTCGGATTTTAAAAACCATGCATCAAACGCGGCCTAAAGTTGGTCAATAAAAAAGACACCCATTTCCATCTCTTATTACAATCTCAATTTTGCCCTTTCATGATTGAAAATCCTACGTAGTTTATACTATGAAATCCAAACTCTTTCCACTGAACCCCGCAACCTGAATACATAACACCCTTCGTGGGCTTTTTCCCTCTCTACATTCGCGATTCAATGTTCTCGCACTCCACGACTCGACTTTAATGTTTTCTCCATATTTTGTCTCTTGTCTATGCAATTTGCGTTTTTAAAACAGATCACCATTGGGAGGCGAGGTTTCAGAATTGACGGCAGTAGGCAGGTTTTGGGGTATCTCCGTCAAGAATTCCAAACTGAATCACCGTCGGGTCTTCAATAGCCACTTAGCCAGGGGTCGGTATCTTATATTCTTATATATTTGCTAGGACCTTCAGTTCAGTGGCACAAGCCACAAACAACCACTTGTTCCCTGTCGTGTGCTCTTGAAGTGACAGGTAAACAAGATTTAACTAGAGTGGGTTAAAGGGCTTCCGAGTATCTATTCTCTGATTTCATCCATGAGCAATCACTGCGTGCAGGTGCAGAATGCGAATTGTCATGTTTATTGTAAAAAGGCCCAAAGCTACAACTGGAAACAATTGATCAAATCACCCCATGTAATTTCTATGCAGATGCTGTAGTGAATTGACACGGTGAGATCATATAACCTGTTACCTGCCCCTGTTCTCTCATCCAAGAATCTGCCATTCTACATCTTCATTCCAACATCTATGAAAGCAACAACTTTGAAACAATCAATGTTCAACTTCTGTTCTTATACCTCATCTATACATGAAGAGAATTTTCTTGTTAATAAAGATGTTTTTCTTTGTTCTTGTAGTAAAATGTTTTGAGCCTTGGTATCAGATATTTATGGTATAAATTGTCTTTTAGAGAGCTTTTTTCTGTCTTTTTAAGAAGATGGTCATAATCACTTGCCCATGCTGATTTTTTGACCCAGTTAATCCCACGGGGTCAGGTAATAAGCATTGTGTGATATGAGTTGAGTTGCGTCAATGGATCTTGGAATTCGGGTGATTTGCTCCTGAATCCCGATAATTAAAATAGGATCCCTAAATCATCTATCTGTATAGATTACTTTTTATCACGGCATAGCATTCCCCTTCCACTAAACCCTCAACCCTATGGTGTTTCTGAATAAGTTTTGCCCTTCAGTCAAAAGGAAAAGAAAACGGAGACTTCCAGAGAAGACATTTGGGGGGAAAATAGCAAAATATCACCAGGAAAACCGAAAAGCCTGTATAAAAGAGGGAAAAAGAAGTTTTGAAAGAAATGTAGGTCGGATCCAGGCTCGCGTAATCAAAGCCATAAAGCATCAAAGCGAGCAGACATTTGGACCCCGGATTTCATCTCTGTGCACCTTACCATGCTTCCTTCATTCATCTAAAAAGAAGATCCAGAGCATCGGCTTATTGTACACAGATTTCAACCATAACTCAAACACACCCATCAACCGGAATAACATTGATTGTCTGATGTATATAATTATAAAAAGGAACGACGACAAGGATGAAAATCCAGAATGAAACCCTGGAATAACATCATGAACACAAAAGATAAGGAAGAAATGAAACCAATTGTACACAAACAAAAAATTAAAAACGCCTAGAACCCTAAAACGATCTAGCTCCATTACTGGGGCTGGAAGCCAAAGAGAAGACGATGGTTTCTCTTAACGTCCTATCCGATATTTATAGATAGGTAGAGGCGAGTTCTACGCTTGTACGTTGGAAGAATTAGGGTTTTGCTTTTCTATAAATAAACCGATCTTACTTCTCTTCAAATGACGAAACTACCCAACCTACGTCGAAAAATAAAAAGACGAAACTACCCAACAACCCGAGGCTCACAGAGTCACAGCCCACACAGTCCACAAGACCACAAGTGACAAGATCAGTATTTCAGTTCAACAACTACGAGTCAAGGGACTCATAATGAATTATTATGGACGGTTAGGATCTTCTCTCAAGAAGTGCGACCAATGAACGAGCACGTAGAACAGTGATGAAGGATCTAAGAACGGTGGGAGGATGAAGTACAGAAACACTACTGTTCCCCACGTAAACTAGAAGGTAGCAGCACAAACGGGAAGCAAAAAAATCCACCTGAGGAGTGAGGGCAGAGGCTGAAACGGATTCCAGAATGATTCCTGGGTGGTAGGAAGGAGTGGGACTAGAGTCACTCCCACGACACGAAACGAGACCAGATCTGCTCCTCATTACCTCATACCATGGCGCCTTACACCGACCTCACAGTCACTGTACATTTAAAACATTTCTCGTATTTACGGGAAATGTTAGCATGTTACCAATGCACCGTGAGATGTACCCTGTGAGGCGCACTGAGTGAGGAGCAGATTCCACCTCACACGGAACCAAGTTCCCACTTTCCCTGTTTGGTCGAGTCAGTTACAGCGAATGCAAAGCCCGACCCCACCGACATAATACTTGTGATTTAAAAGTGTAAAAACCCAGCCCAGGCACAGGCAGGCAGCACTAAGCAGGCATTGGTGTAGTCGTGTAGAAAAAAAAAATGTCTTACCACTACTGCTGATTCCTCCCACGGAGGGAAAGGTAAAAAACATTGAACACATTTGACTTGAGTTTTACTCCCGCCCCAGAAAATTAAGGAGAAATAGGAAAAAAAGAAAAAAAAAAAAGGCAAAATATATAGAAAATTTTCTCGCTCTCAATCTCTGTGTTTCGAACCCTAGAAAGGAAGAACAAGAAGAAATAGTTGGTAAGTTGTTTCACTGTTGTAGATTGATGCCCTACATTTTAGTTTTATAGCAAGCTTAGTTTTTTTCTTTTTTCTTTTTTTTATCGATGGCTCCCATCCCTTTCTTATTCTTTCTTTCATTGGTAATTGTAACATTATAGAGCTTAACAGGTAGCTTTATAATCAGTCTGATATGGTTATGTTTTGTTTTATTTGTTTGCCTCAACTTATGAGTAATGCCCAACTAGTAAAACACTGTTTTTTTTTTTTTTTGAAAAAGACTAGTAGAACACTGTGTTAAACATACAAGTAAAAGAAAATAATGGATGCCGTTACTGATTATGTTACCGGGTATTCTAGTTCGTAGTTCATACAAAAGTTTCGTCACAGTTTTCATCTTTAACTTCAATAGTTATATAAAAACTTGTGACTATAGCATTACCCATTTCATGGTTATTTTTATTGTATATGTGAAATTGCTTTCGTCTTTCTAAAAGATTTTAGTTATCTTTTTTGTGTTGTTTCGGTACATGAAATCACAAATTTCGAATAAAAATTGGTTATTATGCTCCATTTCTGCTTTCCTTTCTCATGAGTAAGCTCTTATGCTTTATTGCATAATGTTTCCCTTGCAAACATTTTCAGGCTTACTTCTAATCTCCCACTATATTGACCCAAGATACAAGAAAAGAATTTTCCAATTTCCTCCTTTGATTTGGATATATTTCAGTGATAATGTAGCTGATATTATAGGTTTTAGGAGCAATCTCGATTTCTCAATAACTTTTATTGAAGCAAGTGGTTGGTTTTTGTATTTTCTTTGAAAGTTGAAGTTCCACACTCAGGAGGAATGTCTGTTGAACAAAATAAAGATCCTGTACAAGGCATACCTCGTAGAAGATATGAAAGGACAGAACAACAGAAGGAAAGGCGTCGATTAGCCGATCGACTTCGGTGGCAGCTATTGACAGAGGAACAAAGAGAGCATCTACGTGAGTCCAGAAGAAAACGGCGGCGAGAGCTAGCTGATTCTCATCAAAGAAGACTGATAAGTGAAGAACAGAGGGAGGGACAGCAAATTGCAGAGACACTGCTGCAGCTGCGGATGACAAATGAGCAAAGGGAGAATGCATGTGAAACCAGATGGAAGCAGTTGACGGAGGTTACAGCTACTTCACAGAGATTGCAAATAAGTGAACAACAAAAGGAAAGAATACAGGTTGAACAAGTTTTATGTCAACAGCAAATGACAAATGGGCAAAATGAACATGTTTGTGAAGTTAGAAGGCGGAGACATATAAAGCTTGCAGCCTTGATAACAGAGCAACAAGAAGATAGACTTCATTATCAAAATGGAGCAAATGGAGATTTGAATCCTGAATCTATGAACAATTTGAGTGCATATCAGATACAGGAAGGCATATCCAAGAACCAAGGTGAAGCTTTACAAGTCTCCTTACAGATTTTCAAGATATGTTATCATTACACTTCTTAGCACCACCAACATTCATCTCACCTACATCCTATATCTTAATGTTGCATTAATTAGACATGCTTAACCAACAAAGCTATGAAGTTAACCATTGGACTTACCATGGTTATTGTTATTTTCCTTTTTCCCTTTTATGTCTGTTTTGTACCATAATTGGACTATTAAGATCCTCTACTAGGTAGGACTTCTGGGCTATGCCCATTCCAAGAGTTATCCCATTGATTACAGGTCAGATTGATGAGTCAGCCAACAGCATGAATTTCATATGCAGGCCCTTAAGTGGAACCTTTGTCGGTTTTAAGCCTCATCCTCTTCATTTCTCTTCTATCAAGAACTGATTATGCACACATGGTGAATATGCATAAACACTTGACAATAATGTGCTAAGCTTGACGGATATAAAGCATCAAATAATGGTATTGTAATGCAGGACAAGTACGATTAAATCACATAAGGCATGAAGCAAGAAAGATTAGGCGAGAACGGTTGAGCCATATAAGGCATGAAGCAAGAATGACAAGCAGGTTACGTTTGAGCCATGTCAAGCATGAAGCAAGAATGAGAAGTGATCAATCAGAGGAATCAAGCTTACTTGATGAAGGTATTTCTTCATACACATCTTTTCCTTTTTTTCTGACTGCATGTATCTTTTGTTTTTAGAAATGTAAATCTTAAATTATTTGCATTATAGATGATGAACAGTTGACTCATGAGCCACCGAATAAAGGTCGTGTGCGACTGACTGAAGTTCGCCGTCAAGCCAGATTAACCACTGACTTGTAAGAGATCTATACTGAGAATATGAGAACAGTGTATGTCTTGGTATCAACCTCCTCTGCCTTCTCACTAGATCGAGATGAACCTTGATGGAGTATCTTGAAAGAATTCTGTTCAGTGTAAACAATGTTATCTAACTACGGTTGGCTGCAATGCATGGTGTACCTTATGATGCCTCTCACCCATACTTAGGTTAGACCTTCTAGTAAACTATATTTCTTTTTCCCCCCATCAGAATCTCAGTTATGCCCTTTTTATCTTTTGATTTCCACTAACTTACTCCTTGTGGCCTCGTCATTATACCTCCTTGTTAGTTGTTACCCATTGAAGATACTACTACCTCCAATTCACTAATTTCTAATTTTGTCCTACTGTTTCTTGTCACTCATCCACTTTATCTTGCCATCCATTATTACTGAGGGTTTTATGGATGGAAAAAGTAGTCCAAGCGGTATACCAGATAGGCTGTTAATTATGTTGGCTTATTTCATGGAATGATGGAACTAAATGCTTACTGATCAAAAAAGAAGTGGAAGTTAAGGCTGCTGGAGTTTGAGCTACAGAATAGTTTGGATTGAAGGTCAGGCTTGGATGGATGCACCATTCAAGATACTACAAGAGAATAGTTCAGGAAAATCTTCTTTTTTCTTTTTTGATGACAATGAAAATGTTCTTGAGTGGATTTAGGGCTGTAGTTGATTCAATAGATGAAGCACAGTTCTTTTGGAAAAAGTTGCCTGTTAAAACTTCATATAGTGAAGAACTCAAGTCATAGGCTTAAGAGAAACTGGGAGATCATTATAAATTTAACTTTTTGGTTTATAATCTATAGCATTTGCTTCATTATGGCTACTGGATTATTGTTACTATTGTTAAATTAAGGCTATGTTTGGTTTAAAGGAAAAGTAGGGAAAGGAAAGGAAGGGAAGGGAAACCTTTACAAATCTTGTATAGGTTTCCCTACATTTCCCTTCCTTTCCCTACCTTTTCCTTCAAACCAAACATAGCCTAAGTGTTCAACAAACAACCCCCAGTTTAGTGAGAGGGGAAAGATCAAAAAATGTGTTATCACCTTTAGACAATCTGTTGTGTATGGATGGGATAATAAAAAGAAAGAAGGAAAGAAATGAAAAGGAAAAAAAAAACCATGCAAACAATTGAAGAGGTTAGTTTTATTTGAGATTCAGATCTGTTTGGGCATGGAGGGAAACAAAGTTATCAACAAAGAAAAATTTATGAATTATAAACTTTTCAGACAAGTACTAATCCAATTTTTAAAAATAGGCTATTGTCTGATAAAGCTAGATAATTATCTCAACAAGTATCAGTTACATTGATTTTCTATTGTAACTTGTTTTCCTTTCGTTTGTCTGCAAGAATATACAATAGAGTTTCTTGTATAAATCATATAAGCTTAAATATTTCTTCATGTTAATTTTACAGGATTATAAGTGTTAACGCCATTTAAACAATTCTTTTTTGGGTTAATTGGCATTAGATTGGATTTATGTCCTTGTTGTTACCATCTAAAATTATGACTTCCAATCTCAATCATTCATTATTATTTTAGTATGTATGTTACTATTATCAAACATGTTATATTTGGTGATCCTTCTACTAACATTACTGTACAGGGAAAATCTATGATATCAAAAGGACATGGTACTAATCAAAGCACCCTGTGTATTTTGATTAATACCACCTAATTGATTACCTCTTTTCTCATACCAGCTGATTGGCCATAAGCTTTTCCAATATCATATCTTTCCGGTATCATAGTTGACATGCTATATTTGAGCCAGTGTAATCTAATCATTTATGGAAAAATAAAAAGAAAAAAAGAAACTTTTATTCCCCACTGCTTTGTTTACCTGTTTGATGCACAGATGAGAAAACAGATCCTTTTCCTTGTCACATGACTAGCATCTACTCCAGTGGCAGTAATATTCTTGAAGCAGTGAAGATATGCTAATTTGAGCGAGTAATGTTTTGGTCTGCAACCGGGCTGTTTGCCATCTTCTGTACGCTGATAAACCCAAGCAGGAGTATTTACACCTCCAGCATTATCTGTGGATGGCAGTTGGTGAATATTTCATTGATAATTTGATAGCAGGGGATGTTGGCCAATTACCCATTGTGTTTGATTATGTTTTTCAAAATAAAATAAAATCATGTACACATTGGCGAATACCACTCCTTCAGTATTCCCATAAAATATTATGACCGCTTAATGGATGCAGAACTAATCAGCCCGAGATTTAATCAACCATTGCACTAAATGATGACCTTTTAAAATTTTGGATAAATTGATGAAACCTCCCATGAAGTTTCTGACAAACCTCGCGGAAGTTTGGTAATCTCAATCATTTCCCCTGAATTTTCTCATGTACTTATCCCTTCTATTAAAATTAGGGAAATGTCCAAAATATTTGTACGAGGATTCTAATAGAGGGGGCGTATTACAATTATCTAATTTCAAGGGAGGTTTCAACAATTTACCTTAAAATTTTATATATGCATAAATAAAGAGCTTAAACAAACGTCGAGAAAAGGATATACAATAAACTTGGTTTGAGTCCTGAGAGGATAATCCAGAACGAGAGAGGTCTAGTGTGGTTATTTCGTGTATTATGGACTGCCAAGGAATTAGATAATGCTTACGTTCTAAACAAAGGAATGCTTACGTTCATTCAAGATGGTAGAACCAAGGATAGAGATCGGCTCTTTTTGCGGATAGTTTTAGGAGATAGTATGAACTTGGCAAAGGATGAGTTTACATCCTCGTTCATACTTATAGTTGTTATCACGGGTAGCATTATTGTACGGTTGTTTAACCATGATTTTCAAAACCGGATTGGACTGGTTGGTCAGACTGGAAAAAACAGGAACTGGTCAGGTGACCGGTTCTGTTTTACCCCAGAACCATTATTTTGTCAAAAAACAATTGATTTGGTCAGCAAACCGCTGGCCTGGGCAATCAAACCATTCGAACCAAGGTTCAAAGTAGCGATACTGGTCCTTTTTTTTTTAATTTTGGTTCAGAGGGGCCGATTTAAGTCTCGGATACCCTCTAAACCAGGCCTTGACCCGATACAATGTCAGGAAGGGCCCAATACGATACATATTGGCTGATATGGGCTGATATGTAATGATTTTTTTTAACCTTGGTTCGAACTATCCAACGGTTTTAGCCGTTTTTTTATTATTTTTGTTTTTTTGTCAGAATAGGTTGTCCGTTCGGTTAAAACAGTCAGACCATTCAACCTGGGGACTGGACCCCTGACCGGTACATTGTCCGGTTCAATTTTAAAAATCTTGTGTTTAAATATCAAGAGTGCCGCTTAAGTGTTGTTGATGGATTTCCAGCCATGAAGGCTATTGTGGTTTTAGAACAAATAGGATCTCATCAGGAAGCCTGCCTTTCAAGAACATCAAATGCTTTTCCTTGATACCTCCTCCATGAACGAAAATCTGTGCAATTTGACATTTTGACAACAGCAAGTATCAGTCTACTCTCACTTTCTCAATGTAAGAATGACAATGGTTAAGAAAATAGTCTATCCAATGGAGATGGCACTCTTAGAAGTTGGAATTCTGTGTTCGGATGGCAAACCCTTTATGAACCGTTATCGTTCTGGTGAAAATATTTATTTACCCTTTTCAGTGAGCTGCATCGAAGGAATTGTATTTTCTTTCAATTCTCACAGACCTCAACTGTCTTAAACGTAACAATTTAATGAAAGCTCTGTTTCCCTTTCCATGTTTCTCTTCAGACTCCACAATGTCTCACAGACCTCAACTGTCCTTGGAGACGATGAATCCCCTGAGAAGAAAACATCAACCCCATTTCTTACCTCGATCCAACTGCATCCGGGGCTCTTCTTCAATCCCTTCTCTTTCATCGACACCCTTAAATTTGCTGCCTTGTCCCAAAGCTCTGCCTCTCTGTACAAATTCAATAACTGGGTATAATTGCTGCCTCTGCTGGGCTCCATTTTTAATAGGTTAGAGGCTGCTATTTCTCCAAGTTCTATATTACCATGAGCTCGACAGGCAGATAACAAGCATAACCAAACACTCATGTCAGGTTCAATCGGCATGCTCTGGATGAAACCATAAGCTTCGGTCAGGTGTCCAGCACGGCCCCATAGGTCGACCATATTTACATAATGTTCCATTCTGGGTTCAATGGCATAGTCTCTTTTCATCGACTGGAATAAACAAAGGCCCTCTTCGGTCAAACCCGAATGGCTACAAGATGAGATTAGGGCAAGGAAAGTAACCTCATCCGGCAATACCCCCAATCCTTGCATATCATCAAATAATTCAATCGCTTTTGAGCCCTCCCCATGAGATCCATAGCCTCCAACCATTGAATTCCATGTTATTATGTTTCTCATCGGCATGCTTTCAAAAATCCGCTGTGCATATGTTAAGCATCCACACTTGATATACATATCGATTAATGCATTTCCAACATGAAGATCCGACTGAATCCCAAGTCTTAACTGATAAGCGTGTAAAGCTTTTCCTTTGATCAATATTGCAATTGACGAAACTGCAACAAGGGTATTGGCGATAGATACAGAGTTTGGAGTCAGACCATACTGCAGAATTTGAGGAAAAAGACTAATGACCAGCCCTGGAAGATTGTTCCGGCAGTAGCAGGTGATCAGTGAATTCCAAGCCACCAAATTCTTGTGTGGCATGTCTGAGAATATGCTTTCAGCTTTGTCCGGCAAACCACATTTAGAATACACATCTATAAGGGCACTGCCAACAAATACATCTGATACCATCCCACCCTTGATGATAAATCCATGGAACCCGCAACCCAGCTCTACGTTCTCAAGTCCAACACAGGCATTTACTACAGTAGCCATAAGTACGGAATCTGGTTTTATTCCTTCACCCACCATACCACTGAAGAAATTCAGAGCTTCCTCAAATTTCCCATTTTGGCATAACCCTGACATCATAGAACACCAAGAAACAGTATCTTTTTTCTCAATTGAACTAAAAACGGAACAAGCATCCTCGGTGCTCCCACATTTTGCGTACATTGTCAGCAGAGCACTCTGTACAGCCACACTACTCTGTACCGATCTTTTTATCAGCTCCCCATGGATGTTTCTTCCCAGATCATATAAATCAAGCAGACTACAAGCTGACAAAATATTAGATATTGTGAAAGAATCAGTAGTTAACCCAAGTAATCTCATCTCTTTGTAAGCATCTAATGCTTGTTCAATGCAATCGTTAATGATATAAGCTGAAATCATTGCATTCCATAACTCAATTTCTCTGTCAAGTATGTGATTAAAAATTTCCTCCGAATCTTCTATAAGCCCACATCTTGCATACATGGTGAGAAGAGAAGTACAGACATAAGGATGCCCTTCAAGACCCATCTTGATAGCATCGCAATGAACCTGCCTCCCAAAATCTGTATACTCGCCCTGAGAACATGCTGACAAGACACTTGAAACTGTTGACGAACCCAACCTGAAATTCTCTTTCTTGACAAGTGCAAAATATTCCAAACTCTTCTCCCACAACTCGTTCTCACAGAAGCCACCAATCATCGCATTCCAGATTACCACATTAGTCTTATCTTCCAACATATCAAACACCATCCACGCCTCTAACGGTCGGTGACATTTTGAATACATATTTATTAATGCGCTTTGCAAGAACGGGTCATTACCAAACATGTTGCGAGCAAGAATGTAGGCGTGAATTTGCGTCCCTTCCGCAAGATTTGATGGATTATTACAAATGCCTAGGAGGATACTAAGGGAGTAGGCATCGGGTCTTACACCCAAGGATTGCATCCGGCGAAACTGGAAGAGACCGTCATCGATGCGACCGAACCTGAAGTACCCATCAATTATGGAGTTCCAGAGGGAGACGTCTCTTACTGAAGCTTCAACCTCGGACTCGGAGATTGCAGCGAACACTTGGGATGCACTGGAGATGGATCCGCATTTTACATACATGTTGATGAGAGAGGTGGCGATATAGGGATCGAATTGCAGACCCAAAGCGATGATAGCGGCGTGGATCTGCCGTCCATTACGGATATCAGAGAGGGCAGCACAGGCTTTGAGAAGAGAAGGAAAGGTGAACTTGTCGGGTATGGGAGAAGAGTGTGATGATGGACTGCTATTACTGTTACTTTGGTAGTTGTTGGAGTATAACAATTGCAAGGCTTCGGAGTAGAGTCCTTGTTGAACAAAGGCCCGGATCCTGGCGTTTACCAATGACGACGATGACAGAACTGATTGAGTCACATTTGAGAATCTTCGACAGAGAAGACGATTGAAATGCATATCATCGTTATCGTTGTAACTGGTTATCTTGCCAGCAAAACTAATACTAGGGGCCTAGCTAGGCGGAATTCCAAGCCCTACAAACAGCACGAAAAGAGAGGAGATCAAGCAAGGGAAGATAACCCATGATTATAATCAAGATCTCGGTTGGGAGACTATCCCACCTAGAACTAGTAGCGTGTAATATCAGCGCTTCTCCCTTCTCCACCTCCCCTCTATCCTCCCTCCGATTCCCTTCTTGTTTCCTCTTCGTCATCCTCTTTTCTCTTGATCTTGAACTTGATAATTCAATTCAGTAGTGTTCTCCATAAGGATAAAAGGCTACTTAAAAAGAAAAGTCGCGGTCGAATCGAGTTATTCTCCCGACATGAAATGATCACGATTCAGTATTCACCGTCAAGATCTGCTCCTCTCACACCTAGGGGTGTCAATTGGACTGGATTTCGTTCAATAGTCAAATGTGAGTTCACTATAAATGGACCGGGTTTATTTTGGACCGGTCCAATTCAATGTCTGGACCTTTCAATCTGTTCAAATTTGTTTTAATTTAGATTGGTTTCAACTTTCAACCCAAACTTGGTCTATTGACACCTATATTCCTATCTTATATCAATGTATCAGATTTGGCTTAATCCAAGCCAATCCAATATAAATTTATTATAAACGACCAGATCCAATCCAATCTAATAAATATTTTGGACTGGATTGGTCCAATCCAATATGGCTTGTTGATCTGTCCAATCCATCCAAATTAATTTTGGACTGGATGGGGTCTAATCCAAAACCAGTCCATTGACACCCTTTCTACACCTATCTCACGGCATGTTTCAGTCATACATTGGGAACATATCCTATACTTGTATGTCATTATTTATGAAAAATGTTTATATCCTATGTCATTATTTGTGGAAACCGTTTAGATCCTATATTTATGGAAGATGTTTCCAATGTATGGTAGGATGTAACTGTAAGATCGGCACTCTATGAGGAATAGGAATTCACATCTATACCTCACATAGGCTGCCCCACATGCACATCTCAGTATGCACTGAGAACATTCCGAAAGTTGTTAGTGAGAGATGTTCCCATTACACGATTGGGATATGTTGTGAAACGCCCTCTGTGAGGCGCAGATGTGAATTTTAAGAATAGATCCCAATTCATTTTTATTGATGGGAAGATGTTTCCAATGTATCGCTAAAATGTGTTAAGGTCAATGTGAGGCACGTTCTTTGAGGAGTAACTCTGGTTCCGTGATCATTTCCACAATAAACGGTGCCATGTCGATTGCATGTAATTTATTCGGTTTCAATGCCAAACTCTTTGTTTGGTTCCATGTTTTGTGGAGCTCATATCTCCTACCCATGAATGGTAACATGTAAATACAAAGGATGTTCTCAATGTAGAGCGATTGTATTTTGTGAGGCTCAGTTTGGAAAGTAATATAAATATGTAGAGTGTAAATATTTGTATTTGTACTCTTCCCACTGTGAACCTGAAAAAATGGTGAGTAAACGAAATCGCACAAGCAACAAACTCACATCTCCTACAGGAAAAAAAAAAAAAAAAAACTCTACCTAGCATCTAGCTGCACATTAGGAATATCTCCCATACATGCACATTAAATTAATGGGAGATGTTCCTAATGTGTAACTGGATTCTCATGCTTACAGAGTGTGTGGAGTTTTTGCTTGCAAGAAATCCCACATAAGCAACTATTGGTAGAAACAGCAAAAAGTTGTTTTAATTCAATTATACCCAATGATCCTATAGATCTCAAATTCAGATAGGGGGATATCTGAATTTAATTCAATTATACAAATCCTATACCCAATGATCCAATATCTCACAAAGATCAATTCGAATTCAAATTTGAATTCACTAAGGATGTTAGATATCCAAGTTGATTTAATTATACATAGGTCAAAATTTAACAAATTACTAATAGGAAAGAAAAGAGAAACAAAACAATCTATACAAAGAAAAACAAAGGCACAAGCATGTTTTCAATCATTTTGGATCAGATAGGAGTGATCCAAATTCAATCTCATTTTTTAAATGGATCCTATTTTTCAATCCGATCCAATAGGGGATGTTCAAATCCAACAAAATAGGATCGGATTTGAATTCAAATCAGATTATGATCTAGTCCATTTGCACCCTTCATGTGTGTTTAGGGTGCTCAAATCCTACTCACACCTACCCAAATGGCAAGGAATTGAGTTTTGTACGGGTTTGCCTTAACCCTGATCTTATTCTCTAATGTTCCCAATCTAACATAACTCAAAAACATACAATTTTTCGAACCCAACCTCATTTCTACAAGGTTGAACCTAACACCAATCCAACCAGCCTTTCTACTTCTTCTTCTTCTTTGTAAAAAGAACCCACAATTATTTTTTATAACACATTTTAAAAATCTAAAATACATTTGATGGTGCGTAATCTGGCAGCTCCTTGTTGGAAGGTAACTCGGATGCTGAGCTGGCTAGTTTGTTGGGTCAACCTGCAAAAAGACAATATTAGAGTGCCCGGGCTGCTTTAATCAGGGTGGGCACTTCAATGCTTAAGTCAACGAATTGGAGGTTTTGGAGAGAGCTAGAGAGCAAGATTACTAGAGTATGTGAGAGCTGTATCGTGCGTACCTTCTTTGAGGGAGGGGATGCCTTTATATAGGCATAAGGAACCGGGAGCTTCCTGTAACACAGCCGAGATTCCCAGGAAACCATGCCCACCAAGTCTGAAGGAAACCTCTCGACCAGATACGCTATCCTTACAGAGGGATAAAGTCAACTCCAATGCAGACGATGCAAATAGTCAGGCCTAACGATCGAATGTTATAATCCTGGAGAAGTCGGAGGCAATAATTCACTCAAAGGTGGAGATCCGGCATATCACTAGCTGAACTCAGGTCAAGTCAGCATGCAGCAGAAGAAGGTCGCCTCTCATGCCAACCTGACGTCTTGACGGAACCGGGGTAGTCCGGTGGAAGTATATTACATCATACACCAACCTGAGGTCCCATCTAGTTGTTCGCAGTTCAGCCTACCGGGGTGGCCCCAAGGTTATTGAAGTGTCCGAGGTGATTTGTTTATGTGGTGCCAAGGTGTTGGTCAACTGTTCGGAGATCTGGCATATCACTAGCTGAACTCAGGTCAAGTCAGCATGCAGCAGAAGAAGGTCACCTCTCATGCCAACCTGACGTCTTGACGGGACCGGGGTAGTCCGGGGGAAGTAGATCACATCATACACCAACCTGAGGTCCCATCTAGTTGTTCGCAGTTCAGCCTACCGGGGTGGCCCCAAGGTTATTGAAGTGTCCGAGGTGATTTGTTTATGTGGTGCCAAGGTGTTGGCCAACTGCTCGGAGATGTTACGTGTCATGATATCATTAGAGGACCAAATCACCCCTCATCAACATTAATGTAAGTTGGAATTTGGCTTATAAGTTCTTAGATGTCACTTCCTCCCATAGTAAAAGAGAATAAAAACCAAAATAAGCATGAAAAGAAATCCTAAGCTTTTTAAGGCTATGGAGTTAAAAGTCATAGCAAATTACAAGAGTACATTTATATAGAAGATCAACATATTGGGTTCATGCATATCGATTGGGTTCATGCATATCGATTGACTGATACTTAATTTTATCAGCTTGATAATTCTCAAACATGGTGACAAAGATGCCTTCTATCATCCCCAAACATTCAAAACCCCTAAGTTGTATGTATTTTAGTGTCTCGGACCCTTTAGGCACCAGCCACCAGGCGTATTGCATTGATATTTTGACCATGCCCTATACATAAGAGTATCAATGACCCAATAGGGGGAATTAACAAAACACAAACCAGATTGAGGTTAAAGAATCAAAAACCTAACCTGACCCTATAGGGCCGAGTCAAGGTAAATTTGCCCTTTAACCCAATGCATTGACATCTCTATCCACAAGACACTGAGTTGCACATCAAGAACATCTTTCATACTTTAACCCAATGTATTGACATCCCTATCCACATGACACTGAGCTGTACATCAAGAACACCTTCCATACTTCAATGTTGTCATTTATGAGAGATTTCTGATGTGCTGTAGTGTCTTGTGGGTAGGTGTAACTAGCATCTTTGTGGGTAGCAAATCCAGAGTTGTTTGAATCACACTCAAAATTTGAGTCTAAATCAACTGTCAGTCAACCAATTGAAGAGACGCTGACTAATCAGGTGTGAATGCGGTAGGCAAGACTGGATTTCAGGACTTCGGATCTCCTACTCACCAGAACTCTATCCACGCCTACCCACAAAACACTACCTCCGTGCATTGGGAACATCTCCCCGTGCATAATAGCATATAAGAGGATGAGATGTTCTCCATGTATGACTGCGATGTTATGTGGGTAGGTGTGGGTAGATTTATCATGGGTAGGAAATACAGACTCAGGTTTCAGTTGCTTTGAACCACTTTGCATCACCACACACACACACAAAAAAAAAAAAAAAAAAATCGCATCAGAAACGACGATCATCACAAAATTTTAGAAGGGACAAAATGTTCACTTGATAAGTCTTAAAAATATATAGCCAGCGTTTTTTTACGAGGGAACTAAATTAATTTCGACTTGTGATTAAATTTGAATTAGGAAATAACATGGCTTCAGATCCCTATTAGACCCAAATGGAGGAAGAACGGCTGAGAGTGTTTAGGAATGAAGAAAAAATTTAAGGAGATACAGTTTTGAGAAAGAGAAAATGGGGAGTGTAGAAATTGGGAGTGGTAGTGGGAGGGAGAGAAGGAAATAGACTTATTTATTTATTTGGGTGAGAAAGGAAATAGAAACCATATGTGATTGACCTTGTTATTACTAAAAACAAATAAAGAAAGGAGATCATCTCATATGCAGTACACAAGTATGAGAGAAATACTAAACATCTAATGAATAATTAGATTAGAGGGAAAAAAAGGTACAGAAGCACCACCTAAACGTCACCCTCCTTTTCTTTTTTTTCTTTTTATTTATTTTATTTATTTTTTTATTTTTTTTGGGGAGAAAGACGGTTCAGCCCAAGGTTTTTTGGGAGAAGTCTAAGGACGGATAAAGGAGCTTACGCCAAACCAAGCCCATTAGGCCATCCTCCCCCATCACTCTTCTTCCCAAGCCCATTACAAGCATCCCTCAGACAGACATGAGATACTACCACTCTATGAACAAAACAGAAAAGTTACAAATAAAGATTGTCTATTCACCCCTTGCTTGGCTAGAGTATCAGCTAATCCGTTTGCCAATCTCCTCAGTCCTCACCCATTGCTTGGCTAAAGTCCCCAGCCGAGGGTCCTTCAATATATAATAACTAGTTGAGGTGAATGACCAACTTCACAATCTTGAATCTAAAAAATATTTCAAGACTTCACCCTTCAACATCGACCAACTATCTATACGGTGCCACTAAGAAAACCTCCTTTTAAATTAAGGATCAGTTTGGAAGAGTACAAATACAAATATGTATAAGGCATATACAAGGTTTAGAAATAAACTAAGACAAAGTTTTACACCGAAGATTTGTATTTGAACTCTTCCAGAGCCTAATTTTTTTTAAGGCTTAGTTTGGAAGGAGTACAAATGCAAATATGTAGAGTGCAAAACCTTATATTTTGTATTATTTTCTATCTATTTGCACTTTACATATTTGTATTTGTACTCTTCCCAAACTGAACCTAAACTTTTGGTTAAGCATAATCACTAAGAAAATTTGAACTTCCCAATGCATCATTAGACATTAGACAATTTTCAATATTCACAATCAATAATTTTTTAAGGTAAAAAAAAAAAGCCACGAACGATAACCTCAATCAAATTAATGATTCTCATGAAAGAAAATACCTTTACATTCCAACAATGCATCTATCAGGTTTTCTTCTTTCTGGGAGAATTTCTACAATAGAAACTATAATTTGCAAAATTCCTCTCATAACCAGCCAAGGGCAAAAGAATAAGTGAACATATAGAAAGAATATTCCTTTCTTGATAAGAATGGACCCAGCCAAGGATTCAGCTGATAATCCTGATTATGAAACCCTACCCATGAAACTTGTTCTGATCTTGCTGAACCTAGTAGATCTTACACTTCTTCAACCTACAATTCAAAAATCATAATTTAAAAGACTAATCAAGTCCACCCCCCCCCATGCGCAGAAAAAAGAAAGAAAGAACAGAGCAAAAATAATTAATTGAAATATTGAATGGCATATTACCTGATTTGTTCGGTTTTCCCCTTGGCAACCCACTTGGGGACTATGAAATATCAGAATGACCTGGGAGTTGTAAATGACTCATAGCTCAGATGCTTAGAGCACCCACTCCCATCTAGGAGATCTAGGTTCAAATCACCATTGTGTTTGGATATCATGGGCGGTAAGAATATCAGGGTTATTGAATCTCTTAATACCCGCTTTCTGATACAGAGCTGGTTTTCTAACAGCCTTTAGGGGCTTGCAATGATGCATAATCCATGGTTTAAGTAGCAATATTAATAAGAATAAAGATATAAAAATGACCTGAGGAAGGTTCATCAGCTCAAGAACAGCTTTCTTTGGTGTCAGTTCATTGTCAATGATGCGAGCAACTGCAGTCAAGACTGGCATCTTCACATTATATTTCTGGGCCAGAGCAATAACAGCCCCAGCTGTTGACACACCTTCAGCAACCTAAAAGTGAAATGGTAGATAGTTAAAAACATAACTAGCATATCTTGAGCAATTTTGTATAGAGGACTTTCTCAACCACCTGATTAATGGAACTTAATATGTCATCTAGCTTCTCCCCTGATCCAAGACGGACCCCAACTGTTCTGTTTCTTGAAAGATTGACAAAGCATGTAAGCATTATATCGCCAGTTCCCGAGAGACCAGTAATTGTTGTTGACTTCGCACCCATCTTCACATTCATTATAAGTGTTAAAAAACAAGTATAACATAACTAGAACAAAAATAAAAATAGAGATATAAAAAAAAAAAATAAAAAAAAAAAAACTCATCTTTGATCCATGGAAAACAAAATTAGCTTGTGAAAAGATAAAAAATTCAAACTAACATGCATATCTGTGAAGCTAGAACCTAAATCCACAAGACATACAGAAAGTGAGGATTTGCAAGCAGATCTACATCTGGAAGAGATTAAGTGCCATAAGATAGACTCATATAATTCCTACATCTATTAATTATGACTAAACAGATAAAATTACTTCCGCGTTGCTTAGTGGCAGTCCACAATTTCTACATGGTACTTGGTTCAGTCTAGCTCATCCTAGAGTGAAGGTTTCAGATGTAAATTGAAGCTTCAGTACAACTCATATAGCCACTAAGAATGATTCATAAACATTTACTCATTCAAATAACACATGTAGAAGGGGGAAATTGCAGATTACTAATACCTTTTTTTTTAACAATAAAGCAAAAATTTTATTAAAAGAAGAAATGAAGTACAAAGAAAGGTAATAAGGAACCAGGAGGGAAAAAACAGAACAATCCAAGCCCAACCAAATATAAGAACACCTCAACAACCCCTCATTAATCCAATACAATAAATAAAGCACCTAAAACTGTCACCATCTTTTTCCAACTGCAACGATGCCAAGAACTACACCCCTAAAAGCTCCTAGCCCATCCCAAGAATACAATACCCACGAGCGACATCTACAAGCTGAAATGCCAGCATCCACTCTAGGAAAACTTGTTCCAACCCTCGACTCTTTCAATAGACAACTACAAGCTTCACCTTCAAAAAACCTCAAATCTAATAATCTATCCATTCAAAAAAAAAAAACAGAAACTTAAATCATCTAGCTGCCTGAAACTAAGATAATCTTCAGTTCCTATAAATCTATTTCTTCTAAACCATGAACACACTCAACATGTTTCCATTCTGCCCCTAATCTCCACCAAAATTAATTTCGTCGCCATTAATACCCTTTCAATAAAATCCAGACATCAGACATATCCAAAATATTCATATATATATATATATATATATATATATGAATACCCTTCAATATTCAAATTATTGTCCTATTTGAGTAGTAGGCATAGCCCCTCTGGGCTGCCAACTATGCTGGAATTTGTAAGATTTCTGTCTTCTAAATCTCTTCTCTATACAACTTATCCAGCAAACCCATGCAAAACATATATATACCGAAAGGGAATATCTTGTGAAGAAAAGGAGGAAAATGAAGAACATTTGCCATGCGAAAGAAAATTAAAATACCTTTGTTGCTAACCATCGTATCTCTGAACAACCTTGTGCAACAAGAGCGGCCATAGAATTATTTCCAAGATTCATACCCTCTACAATCCCCGCTGCAATTGCAAGCACATTCTTGAGTGCACCCGCTATTTCTACCCCTGTAACATCACTGGAGTATCACAGGTTACGAGCTGAACTTGTGTGCTTAAATCTTATTCAAATAGTTCCAACTTTCTAACATTATCCACCAGAAGCCAAGGTACTACATCAACCTGAAAGCAAAATTTTTAATCAAAAGAAACAGCAGAAACATAAATTCTAATCAGATTTAGTGCACTTAAAGCTCTAATTTAACCAATTTGATAAAGGCAAAGGACTTATCACTTATCTACCTCGAAGTGCTGATTCTTAGATGCTGAGAAGCTAATAGTTGCTGTGCAGCAGATGCTAGATTTTTATCTTTAGATGCCACCACCATTGCTGCAGAAACATAAACCAAGAAAAAAGTAGGTATCCATGAGAGGTTGTCAACTTGTCATCTTTTCAATAAGTTGCATTCAAAGTATGCAGGACATAAATAAATAAGAACTTTAAAAATTTTTCCTGATAAGTTGGCAAATAACCTGTGGGTAATTTCCTCATTAATTCCAATGCAAAAGAAGGCCCTGACAGCGCAATAAAAGGTTGGCGAGGGTTCCCAAGTGCTTGTGGGATAATCTGAGACATCATCCTTAATGTATTGAGCTCCAAACCTTTGCTAAGGGATATGAATGGCAGATTTGGATCAACATGCTCTGAGATGCCCTCAAGAAAAGATGAACTGAACTGCAATTAAATAATTTGGGTGAGGGACATCCTGACACATATAAATACATTCCCCACAAAGAGAACTAAACGATGTAGTAAAGCAATCGACAACCATTTCTCGGAAAGAAAAAGACTTATCTGGATATACTTAAAATAACAAAAATGATTCAAATACCTGCACAGGGACTGCATGTAGACAAAAGTCAGCACCGAGCAAAGCAGCTTTGGCATCAGTTGTTGCAAAAACATTTTCCGGTAGCTTGTCTTCTGGGAAGTACTTGCTGAAAAAAAAAGTAAGAATATCGAGCACATTAAAATTGGGAGGGGGTATAAATTGTTGGTGGATGCAAAACAGAAGGACCATACATAAACAGAGAAGTGAAAACTGGCACAACTATATTCGTAAAAGATTGTTTACATTGAGAGCAGTTGCAGTAGACCAAAACTTACTAATTATAGTGGGTCTTGTTTATAGACTGGCAAACATGAGGATCTCGCACAAGCATCTTAACTTCCAGTTCTGCCTTTTTGGCTGCAATATGAGCAGCCATTGCCGTACCGAAAGAACCTCCACCAAGTACCACAACCTGAAGGCCACATAAACCTTAATCATGACTTCAATACATATAGTGTATGCCATTTTTGCTTCCATTCATTCAAGGTAGATGTGGTATCTTACAACATTTGTTATTTCAGCCTCATTTTTGGATTTCAAGAAGCGAAGACACTGCTTACAGTTCTCAGTGACCAAGTGGGAGTGTTAATTTGAAAAAGAAATATATGCGGAAGAGAAAAGCAAAATCAAAACGAAAACAACAAAACAATATTGCGCGGTTGAATCCAGCATTGCTAATCAAATTCCTAGGAGAACACCATCCATAATTCAGCAAATTCCAATCACCGAAAGGAAAAAGAAAATATCTAACTCATAACCAGAACCCTCAAAGAGCACGGGAAAGGGAGAAACAGAACCTTTTTAGTCCGCTCGAGAACATCGGTCTTGGCCTTGGAACGCCAAGTCCGTGACCACCTGACAAGTTTCTCCCAAGCAACTCTAACCGCTTTCCTGCGATCTTTACGGCTATCAGGAGCATTGACGGGATTGAGGTTAGGTTGTTGTGCAGTAGAAAGAGAGTGGTCTTGAGTTTCGGTAGAGCAATGACAGGTCTTGGCGGGAGAGACAGGGGGAGCAAGAGCAACTATAGGCTTGAGCTGGACTTTCTGTAGTCTGAAGCCATAACATGGATGGGATGTATGAGAATTTGATGAGAATGGAAGGTTCAGAATCCAGGGTTCTAAAGGAACTGACATTGGCTAGAATGCGTGAACCAGGAACAGGCGTTGATTGCAATGGATTTTCACAAGGTCATAGCCATCACTTTTTCCTTTCTGCCCTTTATCCATTGGCATTCATTCCCTCGCGATTCTCTTGCTGTTTATATTACAATTAGCGGGGATCCGTGCGATGCACGGACAAATCTTAAAAATTTAATAATTTTATTTATTATTAATTAATATTAAATTAATGATCAAATTTTGTTATTAATTAACTAAAATTATTCAAAGTTAATGTTAATATCTAAAATTTTAATAATTATATCTTTATTCAATATTGATTTATAGAAAATAATTATTGTTAATTTAATATGAACAAATATTTTTCAATAATTTTAGTTTTATTAATAATTTGTAGTAATTTTAATAATTGTTATTATTTTTATTATTTTTAAATGAAAATGTAATTAACTTTAAATAAATAAAAATAATTATAAAAACTAATATTTTTATTAATTTCACTAATAAGTAACAATTATATAGGAATGACAACGCAATGGGTTCAAGGCGGGGTACCCCATCTCTATTCCTACCCCATAGTCAAGACACTCTACCCCATCCCCACCCTTAGGGGCAAAGCACCCCACTCTTCATAAAGGATGGGGAATCCTTGAATTTCCCCGCCTTGTCCCGAGTATTAGGTAGGTTCAAGTAAATGTGTAAATACGGGCCATGCTGGCCCACAGGGCATCTCGGGCCGTGCCTCCCTCCCCTAGGATAATTTAGGGGGTCAGTTGGCACGATCCACGACCTATGCCATGTTGTGGGCCTGGCTGGTCTATGGGTTGAGCCTTGGGCCAAGCTATGAGAGGTCCATTTAAAAAAATTGAAAAAGATGTTTAAACTTTTATTTCATATGATTTTTTATGTATACATGTTTATATATACAATTACACCTATTCATGGGTCGGGTAGTCTAACGGCCCGATCCGGCTTGACCTGTTATTTTTTAGGCTTGGAAAAAATTTTAGGGTTGTGGGCTCGAGCTCGAGCTTTCTCAAATAAGCCCGTCCCAAACCCGAGCCTGGTTCGATACTATTATATATATAAAAAGTACTTATGTTATATATAATAAATATAATATATATATGCTTCTAAATTATTAATAAATATCAATTTATTATATAAATATAAATTATACTATTATTTTATTAAATTATTACTAAACTAATATAATATTAGTTTATAAAAGTAACCTATGATGACAGACATAACCCGGGCTCGACCCGGCTTACACCTCTTTCCGGTATCATATCTTTTCTGCATCATTTGATTTTTTCTAAGGCTTTGTTTGGTTTAAAGGGAAAAAAAAATCTTTACAAACCTAGTATAGGTTTCTCTATCTCTTCCTATATTTTCCTTCAAAATAAAATATTATTTTTCTGATTTTCTCCTCCATTTCATTGCTTTTTTCATGTTCGCTCATCTCACAACCCACTAATGACTCCATATTTATCCACCAAGAGTTAAATTTTGGTTCAAATGATGAATTGGATGAAGCAACGTTATCGTATATTCGTATTCTTGCAAAAAAAAAAAAAACACACCATTCGTTTGTTAACAACATGTGTTTGGCAGAAAATCCCATTCTCCTAAACACAAGGCTAAGTTGTACACTAATGAATGGGAATCCATCAAAATTCACGGAGCGGTTTTGATTGGTCAAGCTCTCAGGTTAGTATATAATTTAGCATAAATTATCTATCAGATCTGGACTGATATGATAGATATGGGTCTCATAAAGCTAAAGTCAAAAAAGGGTGTTAAAAGTTAAGGAAAAGTACGAAACAGACTTAATGTAGATTTCTGATATATAAGTTATAAGTATTATTTTTGGTCATTTACTAAAATCTACCATTTAATTTGTGTTTTACTAAGATACCCCATAGTTTATAATGGCTTTACTTCAGGAAAGTTTGTATAAATGGTATTGGCATCTTAAATTTTGTACCAAACATACTCCACCTTTGTTAATCGAAAGCTTGCAGAGAGACATAAGCTTATTCTCTTTTCTCACAAGACATAAAGCCCACCATGGTTGATATCTTTCAAGAAAAAAAATGGATAAACCGTATATTTATTTATTTGTTTTTCTTGTATTGTTCTCCAATCCCATCCAATATATTATTTCCTAAATTGAATGAACGTTTTTTGTGAAGCATTGGATCAGGAGTAGAACAAGAAAGAAAACAAATTTCCAACTAATCGACTCCTAATGAAAGATGAATGCAAATTGGAAGCGAGAAGTAATTGTTGTGCTCAAGAACTGAAAGGCTAAGGAGGTGTTTGATACAGTGGCGTTGTGGTTTGGATTGATCAATACAAAAATATATTGACACATCATGAGTGTCATTTCAATTAGAAAAATGATGTGTAAGAGTAAGAAACATTAAATTTAATGTTTTAGGTAGAAATAGCACCAAAGTAGAAAAATCTCTATCATACAAATTTATATTAATTAACCCAAGATACATCAGCAACATAACAGGACTGTACCAAATACCCTCTAAGACAAGGGAAACAATTCTCGCTAAAAGGATGAAGTAAAAATTATGTAGAAACATATAGAGAAATATGAAAGTTTTCATAGGAAATACAAAATTTTGGATTGAATAGGTAAGAGATATCTTATGGAGAAGTTTCGAAACTCGTAAAGAATTATAAGGAAAAATAAAGTGAAGATAACCAAACGATTCAAGTCTCAAGCAGAAAAAGAGAATGAAGGGGAGGGAAGGAGAGAGAGAGAGAGACCGCTACTTGCATGCATTTAAAACTTTCATGGTAAATTTTGAAAATTTGAAAGAAAATGAAGAATAAAAAAAAGTCACAAGATATCTGTAAATTTATTTGAAAAATTCAGGGCATGTTTAAGTCTTTTACCCTAAAAAACAACTAAATAATCGCTTCTCATCTATATAAACATAAAACTTAATTTAATTTGTTAAATTAAATAATAAAAACTGGTGTTAAACAAATAATAGCCCGTACTTAATAAGGGATCATGCCTAGTGATAAGTGAATACACATGACAAAAGAAGGTAGGATTCTTAATATTTGATTTTTTTTTCTTTCAAGTTTGATTGAGGCTTTTTCTTTGCTTTGACCTATAACATTTGAAAATGCAATAATTACATTAAGAGGTATATTGATAGTGGTGAAATTTCTTTTTATCTACAACGAATTCTGAAAATTGTCAAATGTCAACCTATATATGAGATTTTTTGTTTGTATTTTAGAAATATCATTAGAAAACAAAAAATTACAATATTCGTATTCAGAGATAGGGATCAAAGGGAAACAAACATCCATTTCCCACTTGCTTAAGTTATAATCAGCGGAGGGGGCCCTGCATTGTAGGATTCGCTCATAAACTATCAGGCTCAAGCTTGATTCGAATTAGAGACTTGAGCTCGAGCTCGAGCTTGGCTCGAGTAAAAAAGCTCGGAAGTTCGAGCTCGACTACATTTGATTGCAGGTCTCTCGAGCAGTCGAGGTGTCAAGCCGAGGTCTCTCTCAATTGCCGAGGTGCCAAACTGATGTCTCCCTCAGTTGTTGAAGTGTTGAGCTGAGGTTTCCCTACCAGGCGAGGTGTCGAGCTAAAGGTCTCCCTTAGTTGAAAAGGTACCGAGCTGAGGTCTCCCTCAGTTGTTGAGGTGCTGAGCCAAGATCTCCCTCAATGACCGAGGTGTTGAGCTGAGGTCTCCCTCAATGGTCGATGTGTCGTCTAGCTCAAGCTCGATTTGAATTAGAAACTTGAGCTTGAGCTCAGAAGTTCGAGCTCGGCTCGACTCGAACTCAACTACCTTTGATTGCAGGTCCCCTAGCAGTCGAGATGCCGAGCTGAGGTCTCCCTCAATTGGAGAGAGAGTGGCATTCTTGTAATTTATAAGGAGAGAGAGAAAGAAGGCATTCTTATAATTTGTAAGAAAAAGAGAGTTGATAGGAGAGAGAGTGGCATTGTTGTAATTTGAAAGAAAAAGAGGGAAATAGAATTAGTAGGAGAGATAATGGCATTCTTGTGATTTGAAAGAAAAAAAATCAAGAGAGAGAGAATTGGTAGGAGAGTGTGGCATTCTTGTAATTTGAAAGAAAAAAAAGCAAAAGAAAGAGTGGTAAAGAGTGGCATTCTTGTAATTTTGATAAAAAAGAGAAAAAAAGCCTCTTATATACACATTTCAGCTTAATATATTTATATATATTATTTCAAAAAATACAAAAACATCCCCTTGAAGTTTCTGACAATCATAAAAACCTTCCTTATAGTTTCATTTTAACAAATACCTCCCCTGAACTTTTGAGAAACTCAACAAAAATCTCCCTTCTGTCACTGTCCCAAACGGAAAACATTAGATTAATGCACCATTTTTTTCCAAATACCCATTCTACCCTTTTATAAATTATTTTACATACAAAATTACTAAAATAACTCCATTTTAACTCAACAAAAAACCTTTTTTAATGATCATTTCATTAATTTTACAACAAAATTACTGAAATATATTTTTTTGTTGAGTTAAAATGAGATTATTTTAGTAACTTTGTATGTAAAATAATTTATAAAAGGGTAGAATGAATATTTGGAAAAAAACTGATGCATCAATCTAACGCTTTCCGTCTAAAATAACGGAAGGGAGGTTTTTGTTGAATTTCTCAAAAGTTTAGGAGAGGTATTTGTTAAAATGAAATTACAGGGGAGATTTTATGATTATCAGAAAATTCAATGGAGGCTTTTTTATTTTACCCTAAAGGTAAATAGGAAATACGTAGACCTGTTCATGGGCCGGGTGGCCCGACGGGCCGGCTCGACTCCCGGACGGGCTTGAACAGGATTTTTGGCCCGCGGGCTTAACCTCGGGCCAAAAAGCCCGGCCCGCATAAAATTCGAGCCGGGCTCGGGCTTTGCTAAAATAGCCCGGCCCGAGCCCGGCCCGGCCCGACTTATAGTTAAACTTAAGTAAATCCGGCCCGACCTATAGTTAAACCTAAGTAAAAACCCTATGTGATGTCTATTTGAATAAATTTTTTGATTTGAGGTCATTGATTCACTTGTAGATCCATTGTTCATTTAAATAGGGGAAAAACATTTAAATTAAAATAGAAAATGTCAGAAAATTTTGAATTTCTTTTATTAGATCGGGCTTCGGGCTTTTCATCAGGGCCGGGCTCGGGCCCAAATTGTAGGCCCGTTGGTCGGGCCGAGCTCGGGCTCGGGCCTAACAGTTTTCTGTTAATAAAGAGTCAAAGCTCGGCCCGGCCCGGCCCATGAACAGGTCTAGAAATACGAATGGGTTGGACCAGTGCGTATTCGGTATCCCGCTGATAAAATGCCACTTCTGGCTATGAATTACCCGCTTTCTTCATTTCGAAAGATGTACCCCAGCCTGCACAAGAGCTTTGAACATTAGCTTCAAACTAAGCGTTCTCGGTAGAGCACTTGTAGGACTGTAACTGCGTTCTAGTTGCAGAAGTAATCTCCATTGTTGTACGGTCCTAAATCCTCTCTCTGCTTTTTTCGTAAAAATCTTGCTTCCACCTTTTTTGTCTAGACGGACAGAGCCTACGGTGAGATCGTTAACGAAGAACTCACTTGAACTGATAGATTACCAAATATCAAGTTAGGGTTTCTAGTTTCTTGCTTCCTGAGATTCCTTTATCCATTAGCACACTTCGGAGCTATATTCTTGTTTCTAAGACTGTTTTAGGTTGTTCATTTGGAGTACTTTCTTTCTCTACTATCCTTCTAGCTGTTTCCATCTCTATATCGTTTCGTGTTTGTAGAGATAGATTGTTTGTCTGTTTACTTTTCAGAATTAGTTCTCGAATTACGATTTCAGCTTCTACGTTAATTGTCTTTTGGAATTTATACCGCTATGCTCTGAACTGGAATATGTTGCGGTGGCTTATCGGCTAAGCAGTCGAAGAATTTGAATTCTGATGAATTTTCTTAGATGTTCCAAGAGTAGTTTTTCACTTTTCCTCTGTGTTGTGTATTTGTATTCAAAATAACAATACTTACTATCCATCGGACACTAATTTAGTTCGTCCGTTTTTCTTTGGTAAATCGTTTCAGGTCGGTGAAGTGATCTTGTTGTTGCAGCCTTTAAGAGAGGGGCGTTATCTTCAGTATAATGTTACAGTGGATGGGAGGATCGAGGAAGAAAGTGAATACTGTAAGTAAAACGATACTAGTTTTCATTTTTATAATTGGTAGGCTTAGCACTTATCGTGGACAAGATGATGCCATTGACGTGCACTTAAAAAGAAAGGCTGGAATTAATGGATCAATGAAGGAAAAGGAACCTTGATTGCGACAATAATTCTAAACATACGCATCTCAATAGGAGACTTCATCCATACCGTGGCATGCATTTAACTTTGGATCCACGATTTTGTTCGATAGATACTGTTGAGGTGTCAATTAGGTTGGGGTGGGCTCTGAACATTTTCTCCGAGTCTGATCTTAGCCTGATCAGTTGGTTCCAATATTAACTAGCTAAAATTTGTCAAAATCAAAATTGGGCAGGGTAGTGGATTTTAAACGATGATATGTTCACCTCATTGGTCAGGTTATCCGCCTGTGGGACTTAAAATGTTGATATATCATACACACATATATGCATTATAAACAACTATATTCTGGACCTGATATACAAAACCTTGGCTGTATTCCTGCTAGAGGAACATAATTTGATCTGTAAACATCATCTATGGCCGTGTAATAAATGAGTGAAGGGTCTCCTATGAAGAGGACATTAAGGCTTATAGGTTCATATTTCCTATTATGTATTATATATAATGAAGAATAATTACCATGTATTATAATATATAATACATTTAAAAGAATCTAGATGATGGTTTCAGGGGCCAGACCCTCAGGATTTTAAGAAATTAACCCAATTGTGAACAAAATTCAATTTCAAAGCCAACATCAAGCATGCTCAGCCCATGGAGGCCCCTCAAATCTTCAACCAGCCTGGGCCTGGCTGGATGATCTCTGCCTAAGCTGTAATCTTTACCATTGTTATTGCTCTTTGTTTTTGTCTTTTATTGTTGAAGGACATACTTTTTCTTGTTACCTTGTATCCTAAATTTCCACATGGAATGATATGTAAATATTATGCATCCCTTCCCAATTTAGATTCTGAAGTACAAAGCGTCCTTCAGTATTTGATTTAAACCATGGCATTCCCTCAGTAATTTTTCCTGGATCATATCTTGCTAGGTTAACCATGCATTATTAGTTATGAAGAATTTTCCTCTTTTTCCCTGTTATTTCCAATCTTGAAACTGTAGTGCCTTGTAAGGTTTTCTTACTCTTTGAAACTTTATAGTTCTTTTTCTTGACTGTTGTATGCTGTTAATTTTGTTTCTCACGTTCTCTTTCTATGAGAATGTCTCATCATTTAAGATCGTAAGATTCTTAGTCTCACCATGCAATAGTTTAATTTTGGCAATTATTGCTGAACTTATTTAAGTTTTATACATAAGCCTAAGAAAATGACACTGGGTTTCCTATACCAATGTGTTAATCTCTTCTTTTCTTGTTGGTTCAATTTATATCGATCATGGTGGAACTGAAAAAACTTCAGTCAAGAAAATCAACACAGAAAAGGTAAGATACACATTTCCTAATTTTCATTATATATTTCTGCTTCATGTTTAGTATGTTAAAAAGTTTTGAAGACATATTTTGGAAGAAAGTGACATAGAAAAATTTGTATTGTTTATATTTATTCATCATCAAATTCTTATTGTGTAAATGATAAAAGTGAGACACTCCTGGATGAAGATGGGATAGACTTTTTCTAACCTAATTAGTAAAATTTGCAGGCAAAAACAATACTTTGAACAACGGAAGAGACAGCAACAGACTGCTGGGTTAGAGAACTATGCTGATGGAACAATCAAATGCAGCCAATGGCATGAAAAACCTCGATCACTGGATGTCCTCAGTTTGCTGAACTTGGCAACAGTTGCTGAAGAACACAGTTCAGATTCCAATGGTAGATCATTTTATACATATGAAACTGTTTGAGGATTCTGTTTTCTCACTCTATAATGTTTACCTTTTTTTGATAAGCTACTCTATAACATTTACCTTGTTTCTTTCTTGGGTTCGACTATGACATGGAAAAGATATGATATCCAAAAAACAACTGACCAATAAATCAGAATCATAAACGTGGTAGGGAACATGGTGTTATTTATCAAAATTCATGGGTGGGTTTTGATTGGTCAAAACTCTTTCCATACCATATCTTTTCTGTATCATAGATTTTCCCTTCTTTCTTTTATTTTACTAAGAGGTTTTCTATGCAAACCATGGTATTATATTTGTTTAGTTACCAAAAAAATCATATTAAGTTCGGAATTAATTTTACTTATCAAAAAAAAGTTTGAAATTAATTTTTTTGTTGCTTGAATGGATGGAATATATGATATAATTTATTGATTTCATTTAATTAATGTGTCTGACATGTTTATGGAGACTTGTTATCTGGTCAATACCAGATATATTAAATTAAGCAGGAGAAGAACCATTACAAAGTCATTCTGTACTGTCCTAACTACCAATTTTCTGAATTGTGTCCTGATCTTAAATGGTACTCAGTTTCCCAAGTTGATTTTGTCCAACATCTTCCATTCTTTGTGCAAACTTTGTTGTTCCTATAAATCAAGTTGTTGGCGTGCTTAATTCTTTCAAGAGAAGTATTGTCTCTTTATTTGAAATTTTGAACCAAAGTTGGTCCAACCTTATTCTGGTGATCTAGTCAGTGCACTTTGTTGTTGGATTTAATTGTTTTATTTCTACTGTTAGAATACTGTCAGCATGTTCTTTTCTCTTATTTAAGTTTTATTTTTAGGGTGTGCTGCCAGGAACCTACTTGTAATTTATTTATCTTTTATTTGTTACATCATATTATTATAAATTAGAAGCTGGGCGTCGCCAGCCCAATCTTTTGAATCTCAAACATCTTTCTCCCTCTTCTCTTCTCTTCTCCTCTTTCTCTCTCTTTCTCTTTCTCTCTCTCTCTCTCTCTCTCTCTCTCTCTCTCTCTCTCTTCTTGTAAAAAACCATGGTATCAGAGCGCAACTCTGGGCAATTGGAGTCATTTTTTCTTCTGAATCGTATCCATTCAACCCAGGTTTCTGATTTCTTGGACAGTGAGGACAAGAAACCCTAATCAGACTGATCAGAACTACTTCTTGTTGCTTCTTCTGGGTTCTTCCTTGGTCATAACACCAAGGTAATCCTAGCAGGAGGAGGCCGATGCTGTGAAGCTTCCTTTTTTTCTTTTGGCTGATGCTGTGAAGGCTTAGTCGTGGTTTTGCACCTTCGTACAGGGGTGTGTGATCCCCTTTGTCACAGGTATGTGCTGTGATTGATTAGTGTGTGAATTGTGAAGTGTGTAGTCCAATGGTGACTATTTTTTAGTGTTTCTGGACTGTTTAGTTGCTGCCAGTTGACCTCAGCAGTGGGTACTTTATTTCAGAAGTAGTTTGTGGGGTTTTGTGTCCTAATTGTGACTGTAAGAGGTGGTACTTGTGTGACGACCGGTCTTGTGCACCTGCAGCCTTTGTTTTTTGACTTGTAGACCTGCATTTGCCAATGGCGAATGATGATTCTGCCTCATTTGGGGTTACATCAACCTGTAGTACAGCTGATATGAGGACTGAAAGTATGATGTTTCCTATGCCTATTACTCCTTTAAACGGCCTGAACTACCTGGAGTGGGCTAAAGGTGTAAAACTTTATGTAACAACAAGGGGAAAAGCTGGTTACATAAATTAAAGAGTGAAAGAGCCCAAGAGTAGGAGTGCTGAACATGATCAGTGGGACCAAGAAAATAGTATGGTGATGTCTTGGCTTCTTGTAGCCATGAAATCTGATGTAAGGAAGAACTTTATGTGGGCAGACACTACAAGTGAGATATGGAAACAGGCCAAAACCACCTATTTTGAGCAAAGACGCTATGCCAAGATCTACCAGTTACAAGTTGAGTCCTCAACTTGTAAACAGGGGAACCGTAGCTTGTCAGCCTATTATTCAGCTCTTACCTTAGTATGGAAGGAATTGGACTACTATCAAACTATGGAATGGAAACATGATGATGATGCTAGAGCATATAAGAAGTTGGTTTCTCAACAACGGGTTTTTGCCTTCTTGTTGGGACTAAACCCCATATATGAACCCCTTAGAGTTCAGATTTTAGGAAGTAAAGAATTGCCTTCAGTCCAAGAGGTGTATGCCCTTGTTCATTCCGAGGAAAGTAAGCGGAGTGTGATGGTTACAACTGAGGGGGAGAAACAGGTAGCATTAGCTGCAATGGGTGGTAATAATATGGGAAAGAAAAGTGACTCCAGGAAAGTTGATGATAATGATAAGTTGTTCTGTACCCATTGCCGACGTTCAAGACAAACGTGACACATGTTGGGAGCTCCATGGGAGGCCAAAGTGGGCTGTAAAGAACCAAGAACAGGGTAAGGTATAGGGTCAGAAGAAGCCTAATACAACACACAATGCAACAAATGTGGCAATCCAAGAAACTTAGTCTGTTGGAGTGTCAACTGATACTACTCAGGAGCACTTCATTGGTTTTGACCCCAAGGAAGGTATCATGAACTCCTTCCATAGTCATTTGGAATCATATGGGAGGGCCTTGCACCAGATGTACAGTTCAACTTCTAGTAATCCTTCTGCCTTTTATGTCTCCACTGCCACTGATTCCCCCTGGATCATTGACTCAGGGGCATCTAATCACATGACCGGTAAGCCAAACCTATTTCAATCTTATAACCTTTTGTCAAGAAGGGATAAGGTTAGACTTGCAGATGGATCATTCTCCTCCATTGCAGGCTAATGATCAATATCTCTTCTTCATGGACTTAACCTAAATAATGTTTTGGATGTCCCTCAGCTTCCCATCATTTTTTTTTTCTATTAGCAGCATCACAAACTCATTAAAATGCAGTGTAACCTTTTTCCTAATTCATGTGTTTTTCAGGATCTAATTTTTGGGAGGACGATTGGAAAAGGAAGCTTAATGGATGGTCTCTACACTCTCAACAACAAGGCTGGTTTCTCGGTGTCATCCTCAGAGTCGCATAGTCAGTCAAATAAGAGTCATTTTTTTTGTGGCATACTCGGTTAGATCATGTGCCTTTTGAAATGGTGAAGTCTTTATTTCCTTATTTATTTAAGTCCTATTCAGTGTCAGATTTCCATTGCCAAACGTGTTAGTAGAGCAAGCAATGTAGAACGGTATTTTATTCAAGTAATAAAAGATCAAGTTTTCCTTTCCATATTGTGTATTTTGATGTGTGGGGCCTACTACCATAACTTCGGACGGAGGGTATAAGTACTTTATCACATTGATTGATGATTTCTCTTGCTATACATGGGTATTTCCCATGCATAGCAGAGACAAAGTCTCAAAGATCGTGAGAGATTTCCAGAGGATGGTGTTTACACAGTTTCATGTTGAAATTCAGATTTTTCAATCAGACAATGCAAAGGAATATTTCCATGGTGAGTTTAATGAGTTCTTTGCTTCTCATGGTTCCATTCATAGGAGCTCGTGTGCAAGAACACCACAACAAAGTGGTGTTGCAGAAAGAAAGAATAGATACTTCCTTGAGGTAGCCCGAGGGATGATGTTACATATGAATGTTCCCAACTGATTTTGGGTTGATGCTCTACTTGTTGCTGCTTATGTCATAAACCGCATGCCCTCCAGAGTGTTAAACTGCAAGGCCCCTCATGACTTATTGTTCCATTAGTCTCCTTTATTTTCCATTCCCACGAGGGTGTTTGGTTGTGCTTTTGTCCATGATTTATCTCTGTCCTGTGGTAAGTTGGATCCTCGGTATATTCCCTGTATCTTTCTAGGGTATCCCTCTTCGCAAAAGAGTTACCAGTGCTTTGATCCCGTTGGTCATAAGTTCTTTGTATCCATGGATGTCTCGTTTTTTGAGTCTAAACCATTCTTCCATGCTTTTCCTCAGAGGGAGAGTAATGTGGAAGAGGAGAAGTAGGTCTAGGTCTGTCAAGTCTTGCCTCCTTCTATTCCGGATCTTGCTCATTTTCGTGTTTTCCAACGTAAATGCCGTAGAGATCAGCAATGTGACAAAGATGTGGAGCCACCAAACATTGAGCAACCAACACCGTCTGATTCCCAGGAGGTAAGTCCAACTCCTTCTATTTCACCTATTGATACCCTGACTCTCATTTTGGTTGTGGAGGACCTTGACATTCGTATTGCTCATAGAAAGGGAGTCGGGTCATGCACTACAAAACACCCCATTACCCTGTATGTTTCTTATGATCACATTCATGGTTTAAAATGTTCCTAATTTCCTTAATATTTTCACAACATTTCCATTTCCATGGGTAGCGACACGAAATTTTACTAGAACAGACATTTCCCCAATGAACACTACCAGACCTATGTGGAGTACAAGAGATAGTACCCACGACATATTTCCATTTTCACTTCCATGGGTAGCAACATGTAATTTTACTAGAATTGACATATTCCTTTTGAACACTACTGGTACTATGTGGAGTACAAGAGATAGTATTATAACATAAGTTGGTGACAATATTGTAGATATGTGAAGTAACAAGTTATTGTCCACCTAACTTACATGATTGCAACTTTGAGCTAGCTCAATATTCATTTCAAACATGAAGTTAAATAATAATTTTTGTTTCTGTAATAGATTATTTGGTTGATTTGTTACAACCATTTGCATTTTCTAAGAGTTTAAATTTTGCTTTAACTAACTCTATCATGAAGTTCTAAAGCTTAAGGTTTACAAGGCAACTTCAGAACGTATTTTTTTGTCTATAATCCTAGTTTCTTAGTTTTGTTTAATAACTTGGAACATGACAATAATTTAAAAGGTGTGCCTATGCTTCTTTTGTCATTTCATTAAATATCATTCTATATTTTTCATATTTTACAATGTTTCCACCATGTCTATAATTTTTGCAATATTTTCATACGAAATTTCCGATATGTTTCTTATATTTGGATGACCAACATTTCCACTGACATCGACATTTTAAACCTTGATCACATTTCTCCCTCTCACCGTGTCTTCCTATCTGTAGTTAAGGGTGGATTCGAGTTGAGCCAAGCCGAATAGCTAGATATTCGAGCTTGGCTCGCCAAGGTAGTACAAGGCTCGAGCTCGGTTCAAGCTAGAACCTTGAGCTCGAGCTCGGCTCGAGTCAAAAGCTCGTAAGCTCAAGCTTGGCTCGACTTGAGAAAAATGTTTTATAAATATATATATATATATATAATATTTTTATTTGATATTTAAAAAATTAAGAATTATAATAATTAGTTATTATTATATATAAAAATAAAATATTATATATAAAATAATTTCTATAATTTTATATTATTATTATTATTATATGTAGTTATTCGAGCTGTCTCGCGAGCCTCACGAGCCGAACTTTATTAGGCTCAAGCTCGGCTCAATTAATAAACGAGCCTATAAATTGGGCTCGAGCTCGGCTTGAAGCTTGGTTGAAACCGAGCCGAGCCGAGCTCAATTAGCTCGTGAAGAGCTCGGCTCATGGCCACCCCTATTTGCAGTAGATAACATCCCCATACCCAGAAATGTGGCAAAGGCTTTAAAATATCCTGAATGGATAGATGCTATGAAGGAGGAGATTAATGCCCTCCATAAGAATCATACATGGGAGTTGATGGATCTTCCAAAAGGGAAAGATCTAGTGGGGTGTAAGTGGGTGTTTACAGTGAAACATAAGGCAGACGGGACAGTTGAAAGATACAAAGCAAAGCTGGTAGCTAAAGGGTACACCCAAGTCTATGGTGTTGACTATGATGAGACGTTTGCTCTAGTAGCTAAGATGAACTCAATTCGGGTTCTTCTATCATTGGCTGCAAACTTTGACTGGGAATTGCATCAATTGGATATAAAGAAGGCCTTTTTAAATAGTGATCTAGAGAAGGAGGTGTACATGGTTCAATCCCCAGGTTTCTGTGCCAAAGGGAGTGAAAATAAGGTTTATAGGCTAAGAGAGTCCTTTTATGGTTTACAACAATCTCTTAGAGTGTGGTTCAGTAAATTTCATATAGCGGTTTAACAAGTAGGGTTCAAACAATGTTAGTCTGATCACACTCCCTTTGTGAAGAGATGTTGGGAACAAGTGGTTGTGTTGATAGTGTACATGGATGATATAATCATTGTAGGAAACTGGAGCAAAAAAATACAAAAGTTGAAGGAATTCCTAGCCTCTCAATTTGAAGTGAAAGATCTGGGTCCCCTAAAGTACTTTATTGGAATTGAAGTTGTCTGCTCAAAAAGGGGCATCTTCATTTCTTAGAGGAAGTTTGTCCTATATCTGTTACAGGAAATAGGAAAGTTAGGTGCAAAACCAACCGATACCCCTATGGATGTTGATCATAAACTGGGAGATTGTGATGGTGAACCACTGAAAGATGTGAAACAGTTTCAAAGGTTAGTGAGAATGTTGCTTTATTTGTCCATTACACATCTAGACATTGCTTACTTAGTTGGGTCCTGAGCCAATTCATGCATTCCCCTAAGAGACACACATGGAGGCAGCAGAGAGGATCCTTAGGTATTTGAAGAAGTATACAGGAACAGGGTTGCTATTCAGCAAACATAATCATTTGAAAGTGGAAGTCTGTACAGATGCTGACTGGGCAGGTGTTGTGGATGATAGAAAGTCCAAAAATGTACTGACTGGGCAGGTGTTGTGGATGATAGAAAGTCCAAAAATGGGTACTGTACATTTGTAGGAGGAAATCTAGTGACATGGAGAAGTAAAAAACAAAGTGTAGTTGCAACTTGCAAGGTCAAGTGCTGAAGTAGAGTATAGGGCTGTGGCACATGGGGTGACTAAAGTTCTTTGGTTGAAGAACCTTTTAGGGGAACTTGGGTTACTGTCCACAATCCTATGTCCTCTACTGTGACAGTAAAGCAGCCATTAGCATTGCTAGCAATCTTGTCCTACATGATAGGACCAAGCACATTGAAGTGGACAAGCACTTCATAAGAGAAAAAATGGAATAGGGAGAAATTTGTACTCCTTATGTCAAATCCAAGGAGAAATTTGCTGATATTCTCACAAAAGGGCTTCCATACTTGCAGCACAGTGAGCTGCGACAAGTTGGGCGTGATGGATATATTCAGCCCAACTTGAGGGGGAGTGTTGTTGGATTTAATTGTTTTATTTCTGCTGTTAGAATGTTGTCAGCCTAGGCTGCTGTCAGCATGTTCTTTTCTCTTATTTAAGTTTTTCTTTTAGGGTGTGCCGCCAGGGACCTACTTGTAATTTCTTTATCTTTTATTTGTTACATCATATTATTATAAATTAGAAGCTGGGTGCCGCCAGCCCAATCTTTTGAATCTCAAACATCTTTCTCCCTTTTCTCTTCTCCTATCTTCTCTCCTCTCTCTTCTTGTAAGAAAACACACTTCAAACCAGCTTTCTTGTAACAAGATGAATACATACTCTGGACTTTAAATGCTTTTAGGTTTTGATTATCAATATATGCTTTGCTTTTTCTCCAATGGATCTATGTGCTTTGTGAAATTAATGAAATATGTAAAATGTTCTCCATGTGAGGAATATGGAATGGAATAACTTTTGTTGTGAGTGGTAGGATATTTGTCATTAAGCTGCTGATAACACTGGTTTTAATTTAATATGATTTTCTTTTATGATGTCCAAAGTTTCTAACCCTACTTAATTCATTGGTAAAAGCAAGGGGAAATCCAGAAATAAATGCTTCATCAGTTATCCACTCTATTTCAAAATGTCCATCATCAAGCCTTACAGAAAAGGTCATTTGTGGAGATTCTGTCAATTTGAAAGAAGCATGTGAGCCTGTTTTCTCTCATATGACTTTACCTATTTGTGAAAGGCAAGCTATTTTCTTAATTATGAACTGGACCATGTAGCTCTTGATTTGGGTTGGTTAGAAATGGAATGTTATCTTGTGATGGTTCATATGCTGAATATGGTTGTTGTATATGAAACAGTAACTGTATCATCTGGACATCAGATTGAGACTGTATCCCAGGAGAAGTAAGAAATATTTCTGTGTACACCTATCAACTGCATTCATTTCATATGTGCTTGCACTCATTCACATACATCTGTAAGGTGAATGCCATAGCTATCCTTGTACAGATTTAAAACTCTATGATTAAAGTGTGTAGATAAGCAACTTGCATCTCCTTTCTTTCTTTCTTTCTTTCTTTCTTTTTTCTCTTTTTTTTTGAGAGACGTCTGTGTCTTTACTTTACATGCTTCTGATTTGTGGATGTTCTGTATTGTGTGTGCTCTTCTGTGAAATGCTGACATTGCTATCACCTAACAGGGGTTTCTCCAACAGTCCCGATAATTTGCCACCTTCTTGTAACTATTCTTCCAAAGGAAATGGTGACAAAAGGAGTCACTGGAAGACAGATTCTGAACACCGTAAATGTCAAAAACCATGCTGAACACAACTTTTAGGAATTCGTACTTTCTATTTTTCTGTTGCTAGGTTTGCTGACATTAAATTATATAGGCTATTTGTTTGTATATTTGTTTAAGCATAGCATCCATCCCTTTCTTGACTTTTACCTTTACCCTCATTAGTTACTTTTTTGACCTCCTCATCTGTTGTGTTCTATTCCAGAGTTATCTGTTCTTGATTTAGTTGGTGGTGGTGAACCAAATAGTGATTCAGAAGAAAGTGTAGTACATGAAGCTCATGTTGCATTTTCTGTGCAAGGTATGGTCTTATTGTTGATCTGGAAATCAAGAGCCTTCACTAATATTAGGATCTCATTCATGATGGTTACACCTTTAGCCTCTGTATCATTCTGTAAAAAAAATTTCTTTAAGAGACAGATTTAGACATGTATTTTTATGTCAACGTATTGTGAGATAAGATCAAAATTGTCAACATACTTGCACAATAAAAGGGAGGAATGCTGACTTTGCAGATATATGGAAATTCTAAAGAAACAAAGGAAACTGATTTTTGATGGTAAAAAATGTTAGGAAATTGGTCTTCTAATCAATCAATTTTCTTTGGAAAAGCATTCATGAAGGGCAATCTAATTGTCATCTTCATGTTTTCCATTTGCCTTTTCTTTTCAAATGGTATGCACAATTATGGAGAGGACCATACTGTAATACCAGCATTATATCATCATCATCATCATCATCATCATCATCTAAGTCTTGTCCCAGCTATATGGGGTCAACTACATCAATCCTGTTCTGGCATTCAGTTCTGTTCAGTGCCATATCCATTGTTAAACTATGGGTCCTTGAATAATTTCTCACTAATTCAACCCATTATCCTTTTGATTTGCTCCTAGGTCTTCTAGTCATTTCAACTTATAACAGATTACTTCTTCTAGTCATTTCAACCCATTATCCTTTCCCTCACTTTACTACCTATTGGATCCATTCCTAGGTTCCTTCAAATAAGATCATTTCTAATCCCATAATTTCTAGTTTTCCCACTCATCCATCTCAAGCACTTCTACTACACTCATTTTTAAACATGTTGTTTCTTCAGTGCCCAACACTCTTTTTTATACAATACAACACTGCTGACCTTATAACTGTTTTGTAAAAAGTTTCTTTTAGCCTAAGTTGTATTTTCCTATCATACAAGACCTTGGATGCACCCCTCCATTTTTCCCATTCTACTCTAGTTCTATGGGTGGCATCCTCCTCGGTTTCTCTCTTGTTTTGGATTATCTAACCAAGCCAATGGAAAAGGTTACTTTGAGATATCACTTGGTCTCCAATCTTAAGTGTACCCTGAATTTTGCTCATAGTATTTATTGAATTTATGTCGCATATATTCTATTTTAGTTCTAATCTTGCATTTAATCCTTCTTTGTATTGATCAATTCATATTGTCATTAGCAAACAACATGTGCCATGAGACCTCCTCCTGCATGTGTTAAGTCAATTCATCCATGACGAATGCTGACCCTTGGTGAAGGCCCATTGTAACTAGAAAATTTGATATCTCTCCTACAAATATTCTGACATTGGTTGTTGCCTCCTCATACATATCCTTTATTAAGTCCATATACCTATTTCAGACTTCTTTCTCTTTAAAAACCCACCATATTATCTTTCTAATGACTCTATCTTGTGATTTCTCTAGGTTAATGAATACCATATGAAGATCTCTCTTCTTCTTTGTAAACTTTTATATATCGATCATCTCAATAAAAAGATTGCTTCCATGGTTGATCTCTCTGGCAACATAAACCAAATTCATTTTCTGATATACTTGCTTTGTATCTTAACCTTTTCCGAATCACTCTCTCTCTCTAAGCTTTACAATATGGCTTATGAGTTTAATCACACGATAATTATTGTAACTTTGCATGTCACTTTTTATTTCTAAATGTAGGAACCACAATGCTCTTTCTTCATTTGTTGGCATCTTATTTGTTTTCATTATCTTATTAAATAGTTTAATAGCCACAATAATCCTACCTCTACCATACCTTTCGAAACTTCCAATTGGTACATTTTAGTAACACTAGAGTTATTACTTATTAATCCCTTCCCCACCAGCACCCTCTATATGTTCTTCATTTAGTAAATACCAGCATGATACATGTATTTAACAATGGATATGGCATTAAATGGAATGAAGTGGAGAAACAGTATTCATGTAGCTGATTCCATATAGTTGGGATAAGTCTTAGATGATGATGATACTGGGAATGTGAATTCATATATAACTTTCTCTTGTTTGTCAGGTTTAGGTAAAGTGGGGATAGAAACACCATTTCATTCACCAAGCCAACCTGGCAGGTAATTTTATTTGGTATGGATTTTTGAAAATATTCCCTCTAACTTTCTAAGTATTGTATATAAATGAATCAAATAATTAAAAATGATGAGATTAAAGCTTATAGCGAACATCTTGCATTCTTGTGGGAAGCAAATTTGCAATGGTTGAGACAGTCTTTAGGAGTCTTATATTGATATTGCAGGAGCAGGAGTGGATCATATTTTGGTTGTTGCACGGAACCTTAGACCCTTCTTTTATATCCTAACTTGATTAAGAATAATGTGCTTCCTGTAGTTCATTATAATTTGAAGGATAGTGTTTTATATTGTGGTGCCTGTGGCGGATTGTTAAATAGGAGGAATGAGGCACCAAGTCTCCTAATGTGCACAAGGTTCATTAACAAATTTCATCAAAGAGCCTGTATGATGGATTTTCCCTAATATATCCTCCAAGCCTTCATTAAAGAGCCTGATTTAACTATTTTCATTGAAACCTACACATTAACTTTTAAAAATGTTTGAAGGAGTAAAAGCCTCAAAGGTGCAGTATTGTTTTCATGTTTCACATGCTGATGTCCAAAGTATGATCTTCTATAATTGGCTTAATTGTATGTTTGCTACACCATCCAAATTTATCACAACTGTCTTACTCACTTTCCACATTTGGCATTCGTCATATTTAGATTGCAAAAACTTGTCATTTTTAATAGAACATTTAGGAAGAAATGATAGTAAAAGAAACAAAAATTAATGGTGAACAGTTGTTAATTAATCACAATTTAATTCATTTTTTCCTAGAATCTAATTGTTTCAAATGTCTGGATTGCTGTAGTATGTATGTTAGTGTTTTTTGTGTTCCACACACACTTTTAACTTTACATAAAAAAGGCCATTACCCAATGTTGGTCCCAGCTATCTGGGGTTTTGGGAGGAGTAGACTGGGTATGGTCCTAACCTGGCATTTTCATACAGAAAGTGGCTGTCCTCAGACTTGAACCCACATTCTCATGCTTTCCAGCCCGAGATTTTACCATTGCACCAACTGTTTCAAGAATTACCTCTGGTTTATCTCAATTCTCAACTACTGACCAATTTTCTTGCCCATTTTCAGCTCTCTTGTGACATGGCTTGTGTAATTCTACATGCACGTGCATCTAATTTATTGCTAGCTAGTTGTATATGTTGTCCTATCATAACTACTTTGAAGTTCCTACTTTGTTAATGCAAAGGGGGAAATAAAGAATTTCTGGTTCTCTATCTGAAAGTGTCTTGAATTTTACATGGTTTATATTAGAATCTTCTCCAGCAGTTGTTCTTCACCATCAAATGCTGTAAGGCAATTTCACTCATACGAGGACCTTATATACGTCATGGATGATCTTGAGCATGAGCTGGTGAGAATTATACTGAGTAACTACTCTTTCTTATTTAATTGGCTGCATTTGGACCATTTTAACAACAGTCTTCCATATCATAAGAGAAAAGAATTTCTTGATGCACCAGAACTCTTTTTTCTTTTTCTTTGTTTAACTAAATAGTCCGGCTGGATTCTTGTTCTGGGGATGCAAGGTGTCTTCCATAAAGTTGTCCCCCAAACTTGTTTCTATTCTTGCAACTTTATGCTTTTTGTTAATAAAGATTCAGTTTTCCTTTATTGTCCATATCTATACATATTTTGATTTGTTCTCAGCTTGCTATTTTACCTAGGTAGTCCAGAAAGATACTCCAAAAGGTGTGATACATCAGAATATAGTGATGAAGGCAGGATGTATGCCTGGTTTTAGTTACTTAAGATAATTCATGGGTGTTTACCCTTTTATATCATTGTGAGGGCAGGACATGCCAGGTTTAGGGCCACACATGCCCAACCCTAAATCTTGGTCCTTACTTTGTTGGCTCAGGCTGGGTCCTGAACTTCCCATGGAAAAGTTTTTTGCAGGCACAGGTCTAGACAGAAGCCCAGAAGTCCAAGCTCAACCTGTGGAAAAGTTTTGGTCCTGTCCAAGTTGCAACACTAGATATCAATATAAGATATGCACCATACCTGCTACCTGAATTTGTCCATAGAAAAAAAGAATGTCCTTAAGTTATGAATCAATCAATATCCATACTCATTTACCAAAAGAAACTCATTTATTTTCCCATGCCCTTTGGCTCTTCAATATCCTGCAATTTGATTGATGTTCAGCTGTGGTGGTTTATAACACTTGGATACAAGATTCATCATCCATGGCTGAGTAGCAGACTGGAGAACAGTCCAATATAGTATTCTTCTAAATCTTTACTCTGATTTCTGCTTCAGGGGTTCAGCCTAGAAATCCCTACTGGAATGGATAATAAGGTTGGCTACTTCTCTGTAGGACATATAGATGAATTAAATTTTCATTGTGAATCTTTTGGAATAAAGACAACTCACAAATCTAGTAATGCCCTTGGTTATAGATTTACTTAACAGCTTCCCTAGGTTGGATTATTATGAGCTTGTGGATTTCATTCCAAGACTGAATTGTTGTTCTTATACTTGTGATTATATTATGTGAACCCACCCATCAGTAAGTTTGTTGTTTCAGTTCTTTCCTGTTATTGTTCACTACAGTGCAAAAAGCAAAAGCAACGTTTTCTATTGTTTGAAGGGTTCCATTAAACAATAGAGTTATTGATTAATACAAATTAGTGTGTTAATTGCAGGATGCCAAGTTACATGATATTAATTTACCACTTGCCAGGAGTGTTTTTGAGAGTCCTTTCATTTCAAGTAGCACAATGGATTGGTCTGGAAATCCAAATAGCACAAAATGTACTGCAAATGATTGCATGAAATTTGATATCTGTGATACTCAAACAGATAACTTTTTGGATGAGGAACAGTATTTCTACAACAATATGGATAAGAAAAATTGGAAGACTTGGAATGGTAATTTCCTCCTTTGTTTCTTCTCCTTTCCAGTTACATTGTTTTTATTTCATATCCAGAGCACTGTCATTCTGTTCTGCTCTGTTCAATACCATATCCATTGTCAGATTATGGGCCCTTAAATCATTTCTCACTACTTCAGCCCATGTCCTTTTTGGTCTGACCTTACATGAAGCATATCCTTTTTATTTGTTCTATGGATATGCTCTTGTTTCCGAATTGTACTTAAAATGATTGTCTTGTCATTAAGTTCTATGGATTGCTTTCTCTAGTCTATAAATGGAAACAATATACATGGAAAGAAATATTTTGCAAAGTTTTGGGATAGAAATTATCTCTACATGCAAGTAGAAGATAATTCACTGGAAGCATGGTTCTTTTTTCCATCTTTGCCTCTATATTTCCCAAATATGACAAGGAAACATCAGGCCAAGGTGTAGGGTACAAACCTTACATAAATTTGAAGTATCAAACACAATATGGCACCCTTGTACAAGTATCTAGGCATCAGCTTAGCCTTTATTTGTCTTTTTTCCCCTGGGGAGGGGTAGACTAAAAGCTTTCTAGGTGGTTAAAGTCTATAAGAGACCATTTCCTTGATCCCCTTTTGAGGTTGCAGGTGCTTTGTTTGTTGTACAAAGGTGGCTCTAATTTCTTCCTACACCCACTGTGTTTGGAGTCAGGGGACTGAAGTGGAGACATTGGACAATTTCAAAATTCTATGGATTCTAGAATCACTTAATGTTATCTTGGTGCCTTGAATTCCAGATGTGTTTGCTTCATGACCCGGCCTGAATTAAGTTGAGAAAAACCCGGAGGCAAAATTTCATAGTGGTCTGTTGCAGAAGCGCAGATGGTTTGCAGTGAATGTCTGTTTCCTCAGTCACTTGATTTGCAGTTGCTCAAGTCTATTTTGCAGATGGTTGTTGATTCACAGTTGCTCAAGGCTGGGTTGATAAGTCACACGTTCCTCTCTTGGTCTAATTGGAGCTAACTCGATTAGGGTTTTTTTACATAAATATCTTATTGTATCTTGTGCCACAAGCCATCTTGTATCTTGAAAGTCAAGAAAAGAAAGAAGGCGGGTGTGTGTGAGATAATTTGATAGTAAAGGTACTTTAGGTGTATTGGGAGATAGGGTTTGGTGAGAGAGGTAGTAAACATGGTGACTGTAATCTCTACCATTTGATAGTGGATTTCTTCTCCTTTGATGCCCGTGGACATAGGCTATAATCTGAACCACATAAATCTCTTTTTGTTCTTTGAGTTGTTCTCTTTTGTGTTATTTTTTCTTCTCCTGTTTTCTCTACTTGCCCATCGTTTATAGTTCCTGGGTTTGTTTGTTCCCCAACACTTACTCTCCTATGCATTTGAAGTAGCATGGAATTCAGTATCTAGTGATTCTAGGTCTGCCAATTTTGTATCTTTTGAGGATTTCTAGATTCTCAGGGTGGGTAATTACTTAATTCCGTTTGGGCCTGGGTGAGGGGTGAGCTAGCCTGCTCCTTTTTTTAGGGTTTATTGTAAGGTTTTTTCCCTTGGTTGGCCTTTGTGGCTTGTTTTTTTGTTTCTGTTTTGGTGTAAGGCCAAGTGTTTTTGTCTCTTGCAGTGCGTGGCCCATCAGTGATTTTTGGGTCACTTCTTACCTTCGTATTTTCTCTTGTTTTATGAATCCATACACTTAATTTTTGTTGAATAGAGTAATCCAGACACAGATTAAGTGATTCTAAATGAGTTGGCTTCCTATAGAAAAGAAAAGTATTAAGTTATTTGTATCAACACATGTTTTCTTATAACTTTCTCTATCAAGTTCAAGTTATAAGTCCTCATTACGTCATTTTCTTACCAATTCAGATCACCTTTTATTTGGTCTTCCCCTTGTTCTTTTAGAGCCTTGTACTTGCACAAATTGACTCCTCACTGGTGCAACCATTTATCATATGTACACATGACCAAACGATTTTCAGTTGACTTTCCTTCATCTTGCAACTAATTGGACTTCATTAATTGGTAATTGTTTTTCTAAAAATGTTAAATTACTGTCATATTTGTGTTAAAATTCTGTGCTCAGTAATGACATTAGGGTACATGATGCACATAATCCACTTGTTATTGAATCAGCCTTAATTGCAAATTTGCAATATCCCCTACATGAGGGACTTCTGTTTCTATGTCAATGGTTTGGGAGGTGGAACTGCATCTTATGCTTTTATCTTTCAGTTTTTATGGAACTTGATGTGGACTTTACCTGGGTGTTGATTCATCTTTTTGTTAACCCCACCAGCTAGATCTAGCTTCCTTAATGACAACTTTCTTGACGGGGGAAGCTATGATGTTGCATGGAACAGCCGATCATACCAGGGTGGTGATTCTCCTAGGTTTTTGAGAGCTGAAAAACATGAAGCATCTGAATCTGCTTTTCAAGGCTCTTATTTACCAAATAAAAGGTTATCTCTTTAAATTGAGACCTTTTTTTTATTTGTTAATATTATTTTCAACTTCATGAATTATTTATATATTATGTCATCTGTGCAGGGATGCAGACAAAGTACCCAGAAGATACAACATTTTAGGTGCTTCCCTTTTCATCACAACTGTGCAACAGTGATGCTAAAACATCTCTTTGTTATCTTTTCCTTCAATTATGAAACTAAAGTATATTATCACTGCTGGAAAATAAAACATATTGTCCATCATAAAAAACCTGAAACATATTACCATTCAAAATAAAGAAAAGAACCTAGAACATATCTTCAATGCAAATACTCCCCCTGTGTGTGTATAAATTTTTCGTGTCATTGTTTGTCTGCTTAGGTCATTCTGAAATGGGGAAAGGTTAATAATTTAGCATGTCAATATAGATAAATGGTTGGTATAATTAGCAAAATCCACACTTTTGTGAATCAAACATGATAAGTGGTGAACAGAAGGGGTAATGTTTCTCATTGAAAGATTTGTTGGTTGGGTAATTAAAAAATCACTAAGATCCATAGTTATTCACAGCAAGTGTTTAACTTATTATGGTAAGATAAATTCCTTGTCTTGCTTTTTTTCTGATTGTCTCTAGATCTGTGGATTGATCTCCATAAGCGATACAATTTTTAAAATAATTTGCTATTAACTTTTCCATTATTCATGTAGTGTTAACATTTAATACATTAAAAGAAATTTTGGTCTACATAGATAACTCTGGCCTATTCTTTTAAGAAAGCGATTGTCCTCTTTTCTTATTTGATAAATTTCTCAATGACTGTGGGAACCAGAATCAACTGCTCCATACTGCAAGCACCCAACACCAAAAAAATATGGCTTCATAACTTCAGATGGGAAAAGGTATGCCAGATTTAGAGGAATATGTAAATAAGTGCATTATAAGTGTGCTCATGTAAATTGTGTCTAGGTATCCTTCTGTGGGTGGGAGTTGGGGTTTTCATAGTGTTCTTGATCAACCAAGTTGGTCTTATCTTTCAAAAGAAGATGCAACAGATGGCATGAGCTTGTTGAGGTAAATCTTAGGAGCATCTCTTGTTGACATTACTATCATTTTTCACTCTAATGATTGTCTTGAGTTTATTTTGATTGATATTTGTTTCTTGTGCCTCAATGTTATTACAGTGAAGAGTCATGCTCCTCCAGTGCAGGTTATCTTATTGTTTCAAGAGCTAATTTGTTTATGTGAAATTATTTCTTTTGGGGGCATTTGGATAAAGAACAACTTTATTTGTAATATTATTGCCAGTCACATAACATTGGCATTTAATCCAGGTGTGCATAATTCAGAATGGTCATCATAAAAATTACCGTAAAATGTAAATATTTATTTATTTCTAAAAAATTATTTGATTTTGGTAATGATGCCATTTTGAATGATGCCTCCTGGCATACAAATGCCCTGGAGTTATAATATTGAATCAAGTTATTAGTATATCAAATGCTCCATACAGCATCCTATTTCTTCAGAATAATTAAGTGATTTCTTCTATTATTCCTGTTGCTTGTTAGTGAAGGGAGAGAAACCCATTAATTCAGTATCAAACGTGATGAAATTGAAACAAAGCATGAGAAGAAACGAAAATGAGGTGCACATTAGTTCAGAAAACAACTGTGGTATGAAGAATATATATAAAGAAACAAAGTGCAAAGACATGGATGAAACTCACGGAAGGAAAACCTTGAATGGGTCAGGAAAGTATAGAAAGGTGCATGATCAGTTGAAGTCCAATTCGATTCATTACACAGGAGAGCCTTACACTCTCCAGAAAAGTTTAGAATTGCAGCACTGCCACTTGTTTAAGGAGGAAGGTTCAATTGACATAGGTTCAGGACTGGGTTCTTTCAGTAAAACTTCTGCAGAAGATGAAGATCTCTGTGCTAAACTCTCAATTCCCAAATTATATCCCAACATACAATCACCTAGTAAGAGATCAAAGTGTAATTTTCCTGTTGAGTTTGGGCCTTCTGTCAGCTTCATCTCTGGAAAGACTGCTTTCTTGCAGCCACCTAGTCCTGCACGTTATCATGACTTCCCCACTTGCTTAAACACAGCATCTGGGTCAAGCAAGCCAGATATCTGTCTTGAAATGGAAGACAAGCCTCCATGTTCATCTTGTGTTGCTGACTCTGAAGGGGAGTTGGTATTTTCTGATTTATCCAGGCAGGAACATCTTGACAAAGATGAAAATAAACCGGAGTTTCAGAAAAATGACTACCTGAAGTTTATGAAGAAGCAACAGACAGAAATTTCTGCTGCAGATGGCGACTTACCCTCACGAAGTGGAAGGACAAAGGATGCTACAGATTCGAAGGATAACTGCAGTGAATGCAAGGGGTCAAAAGCTGAAGCTCCTGAGCTAAATGAGAGGCCAAAGACAAAAAGTCATATTGAACATGTAGAAGATATATCTTCAACTGTGATGGAGATGTCTGGCAAGCTTGAGAATGGTGTAAATGATGACAAGTAAGTGCTGTTCTGATATATCCCCGTTTTCTATCTAGTAAGACAATAATGAAAGCTTAGAATTTTCTTTTACTAATAACTTAAACTGTTGTTATCAGATATGGATTTGATGCTCAAATTCATCATCCATCTCAAAGTGAGAGTGAAGGTGTTTATTTTTCTGTTTTAATTAGATAGGTCACTGCCTTTTATTTTAGTCACTTCTGACATATTCAGTGAAATATTCCTGATATCCTAGTGCAGGGAAAGAAGACTCTGGATCCAAGAGGAGAAACATTAATAGTAATGGACTGAATAATAACATTGACCCATCTTACGAGGTAATGATTCAAACTTATGTTCTTCAGCTTCTGTGCGTGCAGAAGGTGCTGAAGGAAGCATCTCAGGACACTATGAAGAAAGTGTGATGCTTGTCTCATGCCTTTAGTTTTTAGATAAAGAGAGTTTAGAATTTTTATGGACACTAGATAATGAAATACGTACTTTAACTGCCAAGTACGAATGACATTTGAATCCGAGTTATACATTGCCCATAGTTCCCTTGTTTCACATTTTCACAATTCCACTCATAAGGCCCAGTTTGGGAAAAGTGCAAATACAAATATGCACGGTGCAAATTCAAGGCCCAGAGTTGTACGTAGAATCTCTCTGAAACTCTTGATCAACACAAAAACGGTAGACTCGTCTAAGGTAGTCGCAACTGAACCATTTTAGCTCCCAAGATCTTATTGCAAGTCTATTCATCAGACCTGAGAGAGGAAGCTATATCGTTTTTGCCTCCCGTTTGGATTTATTTTATTTTATTTCATTTATCTTGCTTTGGAGTATGAAGTTTGAATAAAACATGCAATGATACCAATGTTTAGAGAACCGGACCGGGCATAGAACTGGAGAAGGGAGAGGTTTATGAGTTAGAGGTTTGACTCGGGTTGAACCAGAGGTCGAAACATTGGTATAGATGGTAAGGTTAATTTTTAAAATAAATGATTAGGGTTCAAGCTTTTTAACTTGCATTTTTTTTTTTAAATATGTGTATAATAATGTATATATATAATAAATAGTTATTAATTAGTGTAAATAAAGAGGTGGATTAGTGGTAATTAAGTAATATGTGAAAAGAAAAGGTTTTGGGTTCAAATCTTATTAACAACATTTTAAAATTTCACTATGTATGAAACCCAATGGCTTCATGAAATTGGGGCCGGTTCATTGGTTTTCTGATTAAACTGGCCAGTCAACCGGTTTTAAATAAATCCGATTATTGGGTGTGACTGAACCGGTCAGTGAGACTTGGGTCACTGTTCAACCGGCCGGCCGGCCAGTCTGGTTTTCTAAACATTGAATGATTCTACCTGCACTGGTGCGGTCATGTCCACACATTAATAGACATTCGAAACAAACATGTGAAGGAGAATGCCAAGCCGACCAAAGGCCGCCGTCCAAATTAAATCCCTTCATCTGTATGATTGAGAAACATATATATTTGACTCAAAAATATCCGTTACGTTGGTAGAAAAGAAGCATAAGAAACAATCTTAAAATAATTATCATCCATGAATGGTCTTTTACGGACTGGTACATTTCTACTTTCAACTAAAGGGTCAAAACTCTGCCAGGTCTTCAGTTAAACGCTTCTTATATTCATTCATGTTCAGCTGTCTGTTTACAGTTTACCTTCTCCGGCAAAGCCCCCATTGCACTGTTTGCTAAACTGTATCATATGGCCTCTCAGGTAGTGTTTGGAAACGGTGCAAATAAAGTGTAAATCCCGGTTTAGGGTAAATTTACACTCGGGTTCATTTTTGTTTGTGTTTGACAATATGGTCTTCCTCCCATTCAGACACCTGTCCTTCCAAACTCAGAAACAAATTAGGCATGTGTCTTATTCTGATTAGCTGTCTTTCAATAAAGCTGTCTAACATACATAGTTGATCCTTCACAATGTTATATCATGTGAAGTAGGAATTTCTTACTCTCAATCCTTTTCAAAAAAAATGGTAAATGGAAATTTAAGCACATTATTTCAGGAAATAGGTAACTCATGAATCAACAAACAAACAGAGAAGTTTGTTTTTTATACAAAAGTACTATAAAAAACAAACTGCTCTGTTTTTTATAGTACTTTTGTATTTCAATTTTGTGTTTCAGTCTCTATTCAATCCGGTTATGGAGCACAAACGATTACAGGATTAAGCTTTTAAGAAAATGGCATTAATCATATACAAAATGAGATTGCCGACCATAGATGACCATTTTTGTCTGGCCGCCGGTGGCCGAGAGTGTCATAAGAAGGTGGATACGATCACCTGAGAAGAAACTTCTGTCTGAGATACAAACTATTTGTTGTTTATTTAATACCTTTGATAACAGGGTTTAAATTTAATTTAGATGACATCGCTAGCCACCGGCGATCACTTATGGGTGGCTGCCGGTGGCCGGGATGGTCATATTAAGTATTTATAGGCTGCCGTTGAATTGTTTTAGACCACAACATCGTCTGAGAAGACAACGGCTCAAATGAGAGTATAGAGGCTATTCGGTTATTAATTAATAATAACAGTCACTAATAATTAACATTTAATTAATAACCCATCACCGTACTGGATGTTGTAAATGCATGTGGACATTGTGGAGGCAGAGCAGCCCATAGGGGAATTGGTTGCACTCATCTGCACTGTAAATTATAGAAGTATATTACTCCCACAATGGTTTTGTTTTAAAAAATTTGAATGAGTTTCGGCACGACTGTTCTCAAGCCCCTCCTCTAGAACTCTTCCGCCATCAAATTGAAATGCCAAGCAAAACAGTTGCATGCACAAATCCTTAGGAGGAACAATAAAGCTTCTTCCTCATCTCTCATGGCTATCGTTCTCTCCATCTATTCGCATTTAGACCTTCTACACGAATCCCTTTTCATATTCAACACATTTCCTTTGCCTCCCTCTCTTTCTTGGAAATCAATTATCATATGATGTACTTCCAATGGCCTTTTACTCCAATCTTTGATCTCCTTTAACGAAATGAGGGCTACTAGCAAATGCCCAGATCACAATATTTTCCCTTCTGTTCTAAAATCTTGCACCTCCTTGATGGACTTGAAGCTTAGTGTGTCAATTCATGGATGCATTATTTGTCTTGGTCTGGAATCTGATTTTTATACAGGTAATGGGCTTATGAACATGTACTACAAGTTGCAAACCACTGACAAAATTGATAGACCAGAATCATACACCACCAATATCTTTGAATATTGAATGTTGTTATTTGTGACAGTATTTCGTGCACTGCTTCCACTAAATCCATGTTAGGTCGCTCCCGATGTCAAAGATAAGGAAGAGATCAATCATTGGGCTTCCCAATCCCATCCTCACAATGTAGTTGCTGTAGCCCAAGTACCGCCCAGAGTGGGCTGGGACTCTAGCCTCCGACTTCTTTACTACAGATCCTTTAGAATTGTTGGAGAGTCTAGACTGGAGGAAGTCGACTCAGGACTAGTCTTCAGAGAGGATCTTGATGGCTGAGTGGGAGTGGTTTTGTATTCCATCCGCCCAGGTGGGAGCATGGTGTGTTTCTGTAAACTATCTTTAGTCTACTCTTGCTGTTGTTTGGACCTAATATTAACTTGCAGAAATTGAGAAACTTCATTAATCTGATCTACAAAGAAGTAGTTTAAAGTTCAAACTAACTGTGAATTATGTGTTTAATTAACCTTCGACAAAAGTGGAGCAGGCTGTTTGCTGCTTTGGCCCATCAACGACTACCGTCTTCAATATGATATGATGTTGCACATCTACCTCTCATATTCAATAAGAAATTCCCAATTTTTCATAGTTTCTCATGAATACATTTTTAGATTTAAATTTTACCACCATAGCGAGAAAGTTTTAGCATAACAAAATCATTAAAATGATTGGTCAAGTAAACAATAATTAAATAAAATTTATTAATAAAATAATAACATTATTAAATTTAACATGACTAAAAAATGATTACATTTAATATGACTATTTAAATTATAAGAAACTGATTGAATAATTAATGAAACAGTTAAATAATAAAACATGAATCAATATTATATAAATGATTAAACAATTATAAAATAATTAATTAAATGAAAATATTAAATGATTAATGAATGGATAAAAGCAATATATGAAACTACCTTAATGAAATAGTCATTATAAATGTTTTATATGGTGTTGGTCTTTTAAAAATAGGATGTTGATTATAGATTAAACCTGATTTATTTATTTTTTAAAATTAAACAAGAAACTTAAATTGAACTTATCATACAAGTATAAGTTGTGAATCTCAAATGAAATAATAAATAGTGTAGACCCATTATTCTAAAATATGGTAAGTCTCTTAAATCAAATAAAAACCTAACCTAAATTTCTAATATAGATGATTTTTTTAAAAAACTTAAATAGTTCAGACCAATGGCCCTGTACTTAGTACGGGGGTCATTCCTAGGAATGACAAAGATTATAAGTCAATCTTTGATTACTGGATCAACAACTATAATTGAAAATCCTCTGAGAAAAAAATTTGTGCGGGATTAGATTATGAAGTAAGATCTTTAGACCAATGGCCTTGTACTTAGTACGGGGGTCATTCCTAGGAATGACAAAGATTACAAGTGAATCTTTGATTACTGGATCAACAACTATAATTGAGAATCCTTTGAGAAAAAAATTTGTGCGAGATTAGATTCTGAGGTAAGATCTTACATGTTAAGATTGAGAATGGATTTGAAGGTCATTACTATTGTTAAAGCACCTAAAAGAATTCAATTTCATGAAAGCACAATCATATTTGTTAGTGGAAAATAGAAATATAAAAAATATGTTTATTTATTTTTCCATTGTATGACAATTATTCTTCTTTCTTACCTATGTGATTTTATTATTGTTCATATAACTTTCATTAGACTATTTCATTTATAAAGTGTTCATTATTATTTATAAAGTTATTATTTCTATAATGAAGACTGTGAATTCATATAACTGTCATTATCAAATAGTTTCAAAACTGAAAACTATTTCTTTTCAAAAATTGATTATATATATAATTAACTTCCCCATACTGAGTACAGGGTCATTCACTAGTTTACATTGATAATAAAATATAAAAATACATTAATAAAAAAGAATTAAATTTGCATTCAAGTAGGTTTTTGATAAAAAAGGCATAAATTTTATTAAAATTCTTGTTTACTTCATTACAGCTAAAAGTTTGTTTGGTAAGAAAGTAAATTTGTCGGTACAAAACTAACCCAACTTTACAATTTATATGAACCATTTTACACTTTACATATTTGCATTGTTTCTAAATGTAGCGTTTGTTTACGTCTGATTTCCAGAGGAGCTTCAAAATGAACTCTTGAACTCCTTACTCCAAGCACTTGGTTGGACAAAATCAAGTCCAAACGGATTAATCTCATCATTCATGCATATTGAAGTTGCGAGAGTAGGGAAAAGAATGGGAGGATATAGTAGAACTAGTATTTCTTTGTCCATGCGAGATGGGATGTTCTCCGATGACATGACGATGATCGGAATCTCTTTCATGGTGGATGACTCCTGCAAGCGGACATGTCTTGATCCGTTAGATTTTATTCCATTCTATGAAATTGATATCAAGCAATAAAGATGACGGCAGAATCCCCTCCATTCTAAATAAAGGATTGGAAGTGAAGAATGAGAGATGATGAAATCCACACTGAGAAGTAATAGTTTGCCTCAATTTTAGTAGGTAGTGGCCCTGCCCCTGGCATACAATAATCAGTAAGAATCTAGTTTACCTTCAAGCCCTACACACAGAGAGAGAGAGAGATTTACCAAGTAATGATCAGAAGAGTAGAGGAGAAGGGCTTTTGGGAGAAACTGTGGATGTTTATGATTATAGGGCATTTGGACTTTAATTAGGTCGAGGGATTTCTCATCATCAATATCAATGAAATACATCAAAATTGAGGGTAGGGAGCGTTTTGCACTATATCTCCATCTCCACATGTCAATGTGGGCAATGGGATGAGTTGTAGGATTCATTCTCTCTCTCTCTCTCTCTCTCTGGTATCCATTCATTCATGCATGCATGGCAGTAGCCAGTAGGGGTGTCAATTGGACTGGATTTGGTACAATCCGGTCCAGTCCAATGTGAGTCTATTATAAATGGATTAAGTCCATAAATGTTTTGGATCAATTTGGATCAGTCTAATTTAATATTTAAACAGTTTAATCTGTTTAAATTCATTTTGATTTAGATTAATTTCAATCCAAACCTGATCCATTGACACATATATTCTTATCTTATATTAATGAACCGGATATTAATTTAATCCAATTCAATCTAATATAAATTTATTATGAATGAACCAGGTCCAATCTAATCTAATAAATATTTTGGATCAAATTAATTCAATCCAATATATCTTATTGATTTTGGACTGGACGGATTCAATCTAAAACCGGTCAATTGACACCCTTACATTGGCAGTGGCACTATCCTTTAACGTTATCACAATAGGTTTACTTGATGTCAAAATGAAAGACATAAATATCCTTGACATGTCAATTCAATGGTGAGAGTGAGAGTAAGAAATTCCGTACCATCATACTGCTTTCCAGTTGCCACATGTCTATGTATATCATGCACGTGATATAAGTGCACTGCTAGGACCACCTCACCATTGGATTTACATCTGCCGCGTATTATAATAATAATGGCCATGTGGACAAGTCCAAGTAAAAGCCCCTCTTTTGTATTTTAATTTTTATATATTATTCGTCCAATATAATTTTTGCCGCATTTTTATTTAACAAACAAACTAATTACTAAATACTAATTAGGGTTCTGCAATTAATATCACTATCCATTCTCCGAATCTTGATCCCTCCTCTACTCATCCCATGTCACACCCCCACACTATCCATCATTTCGTCTCCTTTTACGATTATTACTACCACTGCTACGAGTACGAAATGTTAGAATAATAAACAAATATCATTATTTCTTTAGAAGGGTGAGTAGGTGAGGTGAGGTGAGATATTTTCATTTTGGATGATAAAAAGAAGGATGAGGATTAAAGTGATGTTTGGTGATAGATACAAGGTTATTCTAAAAAGGAGGAACACTTCTACACTTGATCTCCGATCCAAAATCCAAAATCCAAAACCACGTTGCAACTTCCTTTCCTTTGCTAGAATGAACCAATGCAGTATTAGCGGGGTTGTTTGGAAAATGGTTGGATTGGAGTTGTGAGGTTTAAGACATTGGGTTGGACCGTTGGATTAGATATTGGAGTTGACGTCAACCCAATCCAAACTGGCCCACATTGCAGCCCAACACAATCTCAAGAGGAAGAGGTCAGTACTCAGTGGAACTAGAATCCTCTAGGCGGCACGTGTTTTGCATGTAAGGTACGCGATGCTGGCTTAGCGGTCAGGAGTCGTTCTTCAACTGGGTGGTGGGCCCCTCAGAGCTATGCTACTTTATTTTTGTTTTCTTTCTCAGTTCTCACAAATGCTTTTTTTTTTTTTTTGTGGCAGTTTCACTTCTCACAAATCAAATGTTGGGCTTATTTAATTAATTTCTATAATCTATACTAGTCTACATTGGACCAATATCGATCATCCTGACCGTTGATTGATAAGGATTTAAGGATTACATACTCAATTCACTTATACAAGGACTTTCCCCATCTAACCGGTGCAATAACGTCTCCAAAAAGAAACCATGGATTGGAATCGGAATGACTTGTCGTATCCAACCAAGAACGCTATTATTCCTATCAGATGGTTGTCAAGGGTTGGTCTCATTAAAATTGGATAGTTTCAGCTTTCAAGCCAAATGTCAATGAATTAAATTGATTTTTTTGATGGATTAAATTGATTGTTAGATATAAAAATAAAAATAGAGAGAGTCGCGACAGATAAGTAAAAGAGAAGTTGTTTAATTAATTACCACTGAGCTTCCATCCGTGACGATTTTGGATTAGACTACAATATAGATTGACGGATCTCCGCAGTTTTATTTGTTGTCGTCGAGCGGTGGATGAATACGATTACAATCTTGGAAAGAAGTTTCTCGTTTCAGATACAGACACAACCATCTCCTCTTTCTTCACAACTTCACCTTTCCGATTAAGCAAGCTGAAGAGCTTAGCAAAACTAACTAGAGTTTGAATGCACCGATGATCTACCTGTGACTGTGAAGATCTTTTGAATTTCATACTGTTTTTTTTTTCCGATCTAAATTTTAACTTTTGAGGGAAGGAATAAAAATAGAGCACTTTATTATGATATGAGTTTTATTTTTATATTTTGTTAAGTAATGTGATGCGGGTTTTCTTTATTATTGAACTTCTGTGATCTGGTGGTGTCCTTTCTATTCTCGATTTGGGTTCCTCTGTTTCAGTCGGTTATTAAGAGAAACTGAGCAAGTAACGTATTTGGTTTGGATTCTCTCTTCTGGAGAGAAGATGAGGGAAAAGCTACGATTTTTCATCTGGGCTTTGTTTCTCTGCGGTTCCTGTCTCGGTAGATTTGTGGTGGAAAAGAATAGCTTACGGGTGACTTCACCGCAGTCATTGAAAGGTGTTTACGAATGCGCAATTGGGAATTTTGGTGTTCCTCAGTATGGCGGCACCATGGTTGGGACTGTGGTTTACCCGAAAGTGAACCAAAAGGCATGCAACGACTTCGACGAGGTCGATCTATCATTCAAATCGAAGCCTGGAGGTCTTCCGACCTTTCTTCTTGCTGATAGAGGAGGTCAGTTATGTTTTGTTTGCATATGCTTTTATATTTTTCGAACCGGGTAACTTTATAGCTTCCTTGAGTTTTAATTTGTTTGCGACATAAATGCTTCCTCGTGATTGATCAATTCTGTGATCTATGAGTTTATGTTGTTTATTAATGACGATTCTTTTTCCTTTTCCTTTGCTCGGCTTGTAGTGGAAATTTTTAGTTTGGTGGCTTTTGGGTATTAATTATTGTTTTTTGGGGCATTAACTACTTAACAGTTGCATTTGCAATTTCCACCTGGTTTGAGTGTATACCTTCTATATTATCTTGAATTGGGCTCTTCTCAATATAAAATGTTTCACATCTCATCCCTGGTTGCCGAACCGAGCTATACTCAAATGCTCTTATTCTTACCCATTCTACCGTGTGAACCTGTTTTCTAGTTTTGGCATCTGATGTTCTGGACCCAGCAGATTGGTTTAGGAAGTTCGGGAACTGATCTTGATGTCTCTTGCATTATATATAGACCTTGTTTCCCGTGCTTTCTGATAACTTGGTTTTCCATAGATTCATATACACGCGAACTGAGAAAAAATGAATCATGAAAACTTGCTTCTAACCGATAAGCCTTCAATTGCTGGCAGATTGCTTCTTCACCTTGAAGGCATGGAATGCGCAGAAAGCTGGCGCAGCAGCTATACTTGTTGCTGATGACAAGATTGAACCTTTGATCACCATGGACACCCCAGAAGAAGAGAATTCAAGTGCTGATTATCTACAGAATATCACCATACCCTCGGCACTTATTAGCAAGAGTTTTGGGGACGGCATAAAAAAAGCTCTATCAAATGGGGACATGATTAACATTAATTTGGATTGGAGGGAATCACTCCCCCACCCGGATGAGCGGGTTGAGTATGAATTCTGGACAAATAGCAATGACGAATGTGGTCCTAAATGTGATAGCCAGATTGAGTTTGTCAGGAACTTCAAAGGAGCAGCCCAGATACTTGAGCAGAAGGGCTACACTCAATTCACCCCACACTACATTACTTGGTACTGTCCAGAGGCTTTTACTTTGAGCAAGCAGTGCAAGTCTCAGTGCATAAACCATGGGAGGTATTGTGCTCCAGATCCTGAACAGGACTTCAGTAAAGGGTATGATGGAAAGGATGTAGTGGTTCAGAATTTACGTCAGGCTTGCCTGTTTAGGGTTGCAAATGAAAGTGGAAAACCATGGCTTTGGTGGGACTATGTAACTGACTTTTCAATTCGCTGCCCAATGAAAGAGAAGAAGTACACCAAGGAGTGTGCAGACCAAGTCATCCGATCTCTTGGTAGGTTCGAACATTTTAGCTTTGTTCAGATATCAAATGGTTCTAAAGTGTCTGTATGTCTTTTTATGCCTTTAATTTAGGTTGACATGCTTACCTTGAAGGAGAAAAAGAAATGAAGTAGACTATGCAATTCATATGTCTATAACTCAATCTGGAGGATGTTAGTATCTCTCTTTTTTTCCACTCTATTCATTCCGGAAGTTTTATCTATTCAGTAGTTTTTTTTCGAAATTCATACTGTCAAATTTAGTTTAATTATTTTTTATAATAAACCCCCTTTGACTCCCCCCCCCCCATGCATGAATTATTAGGAGTTCCAATATGCATGGTTGTTAGTATATGATCATCCAAGAATTAGCCTCTGGCTTAGTGGCCTTGATTTTTCTAAATTTAAAAAATATAGAAAATACATAGTTATGTATTTTTTTTGGAATGGTAAATGTATAATTATGTATTCTATCAGAAGCCAATTTCCTAGTTTGCTCCTTTCTTTAAAGGAAAATTGATAATGGTTATCAACCAACGTATGCATGGATGGTAGTCAAGGTTATCTTATAACTTCTAATGTTAAATATTGTTATGGATTGACATATCTTAACAGGTATTGATCTGAAGAAGATAGACAAATGCATTGGAGACACAGAGGCAGATATTGAAAATCCAGTGCTTAAAGCTGAACAGGATGCACAGGTTATCCAGTTCTTTCATGGTCACCTATGATGTAATTGTATCCTTTTCTCTTCTTCATCTTATTCCTTATTTTTGTTGTACTGATCTTGTCTTTGATCCCATATTTAGATTGGCAAAGGTTCTCGCGGAGATGTTACGATACTACCAACTCTTGTCATCAATAATAGACAATATAGAGGTCTGAAACAGTTAATTTAAGGCCTATATGCAGATCTATCTAATGTTATTCTCCCTTTTGATCTCTAATATTTATGTTCAACTGTTGCAGGTAAATTGGACAAAGGAGCTGTTCTTAAAGCAATATGTGCAGGCTTCCAGGAGACTACTGAGCCAGCTGTTTGTTTAAGTGAAGGTTAGAAAATCTATTTCAGCGTGTCTGCATTTATGTACCTTGTTGATATTGCTCTAATACCAGTGATCCATTATACCGGTTGTTATATAGCCTGGTTTACTGTGTATATTCTGTTAACTCATCTGTCTCATTCCATAAGGCGGCCATGTCCTGGTGGGGCATGTAGCCTTGAAATTAAACCACCTGGGTAGCCAACTATCCTTGTCCATGTATAAACCTTTTCCCCCAACCATTCTTTTTAGCTTGCCTAATTCTTAAACCCTCCGAATCTTGGGTAGGATTGGTTGTGCGATGCTGGCCTTATTTCCATCATGTATGTCCTATTACCTGTTAGTGAAAATTGGTACTCATCTCTCTACAATTCCTGCAGATATAGAAACAAATGAGTGCTTGGAAAATAATGGTGGATGCTGGCAAGACAAAGCTGCTAACATTACTGCTTGCAAGGTACTCTCTCATTTCAACTTTTTTGTCTTGCACATCCTTTCCCCTCTTCTTTCATGTTTTTCTTTTTCTTTCAGTTAATTTTTAAATAATACAGTTGGACTATGAGCTATTTCTCATTTTTACTTCACCACCTTCATTTTTTTTTGTATTTGTTATTATAAATTTATAATAACATATACCATTTCTCTTCTCAATTTATATAAATTTTCTGTTGAGTCTTTTTTTACCTTTGGTGATACTTCTAATGTTTTTCACATTAACTCTCTATAGGATACATTTCGAGGAAGAGTGTGTGAGTGCCCTGTTGTTCGAGGTGTGAAGTTTGTTGGTGATGGGTATACCCATTGTGAAGGTAAATGCTATTTTGTGCTTAAGATGCCTGCATATGTGTTCATTTACATAAATCCAATGCACTTTTCTGTTTCACCAATCTACCAGCTGACATATAGTATTGCATATCAACCTCAAAGTTAGAGGTTTCTAAATTCTGGTGTATCATCTGATCATTGATAGCTTTGATCTCCATTTCTTACTTCTCTCATGTATGTTGAGATGGAAATTATTCTGCATATATATGGTACTTCTAACATAGATAGAGGCCTAATGATTATTGAAAAGGTGCTAATCTGGAAAAGAAAGCTAGAATGTTTTATGAAATGATGATTTTTTGTGGAAACCAAATTCTTAGAATAGAAGTTATATGTACTTGTATCAAATTCCTAGAATCTTAAATTTATTTATCCTGTCCACTTAATATTGACATCAGACTAGAAAGGATTTGTATTCATTTCGAGTATTCCTAGGATCTAGATCCAATCAAAGGTTTGCTTTTTTCGTAGAGGAATTGGATTTTAAAGACTTGCATCACATTCAACCTTTTGTTAACTATATATTATTCTTATTCTGTCATATGTATATTTATCTCATTTAATCAACTGATTAATCATTGCTTCAACAGCTTCAGGAGCTTTACGCTGTGAAATTAACAATGGTGGTTGTTGGAAGAAAACCCAAGATGGCAAGACTTTCTCTGCCTGCATAGTAAGTGGTTCAATATTACATGCTACAGAAACAGTGTTGCTCGTACATGAGATTAGAATCTAACATGTGTCAAAGAGTTTGCCTGGAAAGATGAGAAAACATGGACATGCAGACATGTCTATGGAAAAATATATACTATTAAAATAGTTTTTTTTTTTTTAATTCTAACATTATATGCTTGCAAAAATGGGTCTTAAATGTTGCCTCTGTTACCAAGTAATCTTTGATACAATTGTCTTGTACATTATCTGTTCATTTATGTCAAATAAGTTAGGAGATAAAAAGGAACTGCTGTGTAGAAGTGTCCTCAAGAATCCATGGAATGTTGGACATCAATGCATGTCTGACACGGGCACATTGTCCATTTTGGATAGTCACGCAACACTGTATAGAAACCTTTTCATCTGTGTGTATCTTTTTTTTTTTTTTTTTTTGGTATCTGTGATTTAAGTAGGTTGCCATTGTGGTTTTCAGGAAGATCATTCCAAGGGTTGCAAATGTCCTCCAGGATTCAAAGGTGATGGAGTTAATTCATGTGAAGGTACTTCCAGTTTTCTAACCTTTAGTTTCTCTAGTTATTGTCATATGTTAGTTTCTGAGTTCTGATGGGGACCATTAGGCTTGCAGAGGGACTACCTGTAATTTTAGTTCTATCATAAATATTTGTATTAGATGCAAATAAATATTTGTATTAGATACAGCAGGAGCCATCAATAGACTCTGGAAAAGCCAATACTTTTGCTATTTATGATTCATATACAAGAAAAGTATACTTACCTGAACTCTTTGTGGATGGACAGTTAAGAAGAAATGTATGCCTTGTTACTAGAAATTCTGGTGTTCCTCTCCTTCCATATAACACACTATAGCTAAGGGATAACATCACAACTCACAAGTTCTTTTTGCTCTATTGCTTTGTTTTCTTATATCTCAAGAGTCAAGAATTTCCTAGGAGTATGTAAAAACATCATCTTGACCTAAAAACTGCCAAGAAGTAAGCCTACAGCCCCTCACTGAAATTGCAATGAATGAAAAAGATGATTGGCATTTTCATGAGCTTCTTCAAATAGCAGGAAATTCAACTTTGAAATGGTTGTACTTTGTCTTGAGCTTGCTTTTTTGTTTACCATTATCAGATGCCTTTTTATTTACTAACTACCATTTTGATTTAATTTCCTTTGCAATAGGAACCGTAAATTTGCTATAGAACTCAACAAGGACTGATTCCATGCATAAACAAATTGTAAGAAGGTTTACAGGAGAAAGCCATTTACACAATTTAAGTTAGTCTTGGGATATCACAAAGAATTCTCTCCCAATAATTGGTTCTTTATCATATAACTCTCCTTAGATAAAGGACTGTCAACACCTTTAAAAGTAGAGAACACCAGAAGATGGCAAAAAAGGGGATTAAGCCTTAGTGTGCCTAACCTTATGTTTTAAGTAACAGAATAACCATCACTTGGATCCAAACAATACCATGATACTTGATCTTGTAACATCTATACCAAACCAAGTGCTGTAATACATGACAAACAAGTGTTGCAATATATGACAACTGAATTGATGATGAGGTAACAAGTTGCAACTTTAATGTGCCTAACCTTCTTAAGTAACAGAATAACCATCATTGGATCCAAAAAAAAAATACCATGAAGTATGATTTTGTACATTCTCAACAGCTATACCAAGTGCTGAATTATATGAAAAACAAATTTATAATGAAGTGACAAGTTGCATGCATTTTATGGAGCTGGGCTTTTCTAGCTTGACTTCTCTAAGAACTTATCTTGCTTTGGTGGACAAAAAAGTGGAAGAACCTAACTGCAAAGGGACTGTTATAAATTGGATGCTGTTGGGGACCTAAACTGGATTTTCTTGGACACAAGGTTCAAAGTATCGATACACCTCTGTATTTGCAGAGGTGTATTCGTACTTTAAGTGATGTGCCTTTTATTTTTTTTAGCTTTTTTTTTCAAATTTCAGTTTTAAGTATAATTATATATTATTTAATAAAAAAGGGGTTCCCAAAAACACCTGTAAACAGGTGATTGGGCACCCAAAGATATGATACGATACGCCCGATCAATACTTTGAACCTTGCTTGGATATATTGATACCCCCAACCCCCAAAGATTTTGAAGTGGGTTCATGATTATATGCCATCAATTTAGGAACTTCAATCTGTATCTTATACAATCTTGAGATAAATATCATCATCACCATCATCATCTAAGCCATATCCAGATGTTGGTTACATGAATTCTCTTCTACCGTTTTGTTCTATTCAATGCCACATTCATTGTTAAACTATGGGCCCTGGCTCATTTCTCATTACTTCTCAACCTATGTCCTTTTCTGGTCTGCCCTTGGCACTTCTTGCCCCTTCAATTTAAATTCTGCCTCTATCATCCTGTGCAGATGTTTCATATAGGTTCAGGAAACCCTCACCACCAAACCATCCCATGGACAAAAACAAATTTTATGTGGTTTATCTTGGGGTATGGTCAAGTACAGATATCTGATTATACACGGTGCAATTTACTTTCTGCACCCTAGAGTTGGTCTAATAGTTTCTGGATGGGTCGTAATCTTAGTTCATACATTATACCCTTAAGACAGTAGAAGAATTATGAGTTTTATGATCTGTGGTGGGGTGTCCCACTGATAATTGGTAATTTAGTTGGTAGTACAGGGTGATATACCTGACTATTTTTTTTCTTTGACCACCTAAAAATTGCCAACTAAAAGAGTGGTGGCAATCAGGAAACACATTGATTCAATTTATCTGGTTCTTTCTATTATCTTGTTCTTGTATGAACGATCATAAAACTTCTTGCTGTGTTCCAGATGTGGATGAGTGCAAGGAAAAGCTTGCTTGCCAATGTCCTGAGTGTAAATGCAAGAACACATGGGGTAGCTACGAGTGCAGCTGCAGTGGCAATTTATTGTATATGCAAGAGCACGATACTTGCATAAGTGAGTATCTCTATACAAGCATCATTTTTTTTTTTTTTGGTGCTTGTTCCACATGAGATCCCATTGTCTCTTAATAGAAAGGAACTCGGGTTATCATTTAGTATGAAGTGGTCAACTGGACATTGGTTCTCTAGCTTCTTATATTGACTATAAATGTCAATTATACTCTACTAAGAACTCGTTTAGTTTAGTATCAACTGACAACTTTGTTTTCCTTTTACCTTTTTTCTTTTCTTTGTGCATTGGGTAAGGCATAGATTAGTTAATAGTAGTGTCTGTGAATCATGAAATTCTCATATATTAATCTATAATTTCTCTACCATACTCTTAACGTCTAGACATCTAATTATTATTGGAATAGTTTGGAATGATTTGGCTTTTGTTTCTTGCTCTCTTTTATTGTCTGAGTTCTCTTTCATCTTTAAGTATTGGAGAGTTTAGGAATTATGGGTACCATACTACAAAGATGTGTCATAAAGTCTACCATACCAATTGTCTTTAGATGTTTGTTTTTTAAATTTTCTTGGAAAAATTTTACTGCCTATTCTTTTTCGCTGTATGCGCCATTAATTTCACCCATGGAATGAATATACAGGTAAAGAGGGTACCTCCACCGTCAGCTGGAACTTTGTGTGGGTCATGGTCCTTGCCTTGGCTGGTGTTGGTGTTATAGGGTATGGCGTGTACAAGTATAGAATCCGGGTATGTTTTGACATCCTTTTGTTACTCTGTCCTCAGTTGTTCACCCCCCAGACCCCCAAAGAAAAAGAGTTGATGATTATGCTCGTATACATTCTTGGCATTTCTCAATTCTCATGGTTGGTGAATCTCATGCAGAGATACATGGATTCAGAAATCCGGGCCATCATGGCGCAATACATGCCATTGGATAGTCAGGGAGAGGTCCCTAATCACATACACCATGGAAACATTTGAAACTGCAGCATCGAGGAGCAAGGTTTTGCGCTTGATCATATACCCTCCCTGTGCCTCCTGTTGATTGCTTTGTCGATGGGGGGAGCTTCGTCTCTGTTACTCTGTCTGTACGTGTATGTGCTTAATTTAGTTTACTAGTGGGTTCTGTAGAATTTTTGCCCTTTTTTGTATGGAGTTCAGACACACTGGCAACCTAATCCACGTACAAGCCGAGTCTGTCTATGAAAACTTGTCATGGTTGGTTCCCAGTTCCCGCTGCCACAGATAGGCAGGGCAGCTAGGTGATTTGGTGATTATGTCCCTTCAACCTAGCATTAGCCAGCATTATCCGGTTAATATTAGAAGGCAATTTCTATGATAGCAGAAAGAAAGGTATGATACCTGAAGAACATTAGCCAATTAGGGAAGCCCACGTGAATCTGAATGAATACCAGTTGATTGGTTATTAGTTTTGTAGGTAGGTGGGTACCATATATAATTTACACCAGACTTCAAGCCACAACATGAAAAAGAAAACATTACTTGAACTAACTTTGCATTTTTTTCCCCTATTAAATACATACTACTATACTATTTTTTTTATTAATCCTATTCACTGGATAAGTGGGAGGAGAAAATTCAGCAATCACAGAAAAGAAAATTTCGCCACCCATGAGCCATGTCCATGGGAAAGCAAGTACTCGACTGCGTCTCGGTTCACTACTATCTTCAACGAGACATGGCCTCCGGAATAAGAAACATTGGTAGGGCCTGGGACCCTGGGTCAACAAATATTGGATCCGTCCAAGTTTGGGGTGTTAATAGATTTAAGACAGACCCAGGAAGAATCTGGTCCAACCCTATTGTGATTTGTGAATGCTATTGTGAATGGGTAGCTAGGAATGAAAGGCGAATTTCAGATGGGTCTGTTCTACCAGCGTACCACCAACTGTTGCAGATAATGAATTGATTCAATTTAATGGTTTAAGCAATTAATGGATTTAATTTAACATCGAATCAATTCATTATCATATATAGTCTTTTCATGGTAAGATGGAAAATGGGTCACCTTAGTTTTTGGTATTTTAATGGAGTAGTCAGGTGGCAGCTTTTAAACGGGTCTCTCATCTCAACCCAAGAGGCCAAGATTCCCACTATTCGTTGCTCCTCTCTCCCCAATGCACCTCGAATCAACACTCAGATGAAATTGTTGTTTAAAACATAGATAATGGTTTGGGTTCTCGGGAGGAATGTGGGCGGAAAACTTTATTGTGTGGACATGGAATAAAACCACGACACCAGTCTACCATCTGCACCAAACAAGTAATGAGTGGTGCAAGATCAGCAATATCTGCAACTTTTTTGAACGACGAAAGCAAATGGGGTGGAAGTCATTGGAGCTCAAAAAGGAAGAAGTCGCTGGAGGCGGATCACCGACATGATGAAGACAGGACTCGGAAAAGGAGAGCGGAGGGGAGAAGATAAGGAGTCTTAAGGCTTTTTATTATTTTGGTTTCTTCATTTTCGAAAGGAATGAATAATTAAGTACGTTACCTGCAACTACAAATTCAATTGCAATGCATTAATCGATAATCAGTAAATGCTTTTGTCATAGACTCGAAAATCCCTTTAAAGTCGAAACTCAGGCGATACGAATTTGAAAATTAATTCACTGTCGGTTCCTCTGTCCAAAATTTGACGTATGGTAAAGTCTGTCTGTGTGTCTGTCTATTGATGGGGTTCCTTCCGCACAGCCACAGCACACACTTGTACACACTACCGAGTTTTGAGAGACGCACTTACTGTCTCCTCCACTACTTCCTCTCACTTTTATTTTAATTTTTAATAGCCCCACAATCCACACCTCCCATCACTTTAACACTTTTTTAATGCTTTTGCCGCTTCCTTTATCCATCTACCTATCTCCCCACCTTGTCCCTACCCTTTTTCCTTTAATTAATAGAACCAGAAACACACGGGAATTAGTATAGACCTCGGTCAAACTCAGAACATGCTCAGTTTGGGAAGAGTGCAAATACAAATATTTACCGAGCAACTACTAATATATCATATTTGTATTTATACTCTTTCCAAATCTCGGTGGTTTTTAAAAAAGGAGTTTTGTTTTGCCCCAAATAACATATTTTTAATAAGACTGGCAGTTCCTTAACATTAATCAATTCAGCACCTTATTCAATTTCAGCCATTTAAAATGATATACTATTATATATATATATATATATATGTAATTTTGTTTTTTTAAAACAAAAATAAATTGCCACATCAGCAAAAACCAATATGATTTCGTTGATGTCATAGCTGTTCTTGATTTAGAAAACAAAATCATGAATGTTGGAGAACACCCCTCGATGTTCACAACAATGTTATCATACTTAGGACAGGATGTAAGACCGTTTTGCTTATTTCAGTCAAGGGTTGAATAGTGAAATCATGTTTCTACCATTTCATTCATTCAAATAAAAAACATGAGCAGTAAAAATATAACATATACTTTTAGATTTTCTTTTTCAAGTTGTTTATATTAAAATAAGCTTAAGATAATGAACCCAATGTTGTGACATGATAAAGATAAATATATATATATATATATATAATTTAGCATGTATGTTGGGTGTAGTTTAATGAATATTTTTCATTCCAGTAACTAAGGTTTAAGTCTTGCAAATCTTTTTTTTTTTTTTTTTGCAAAAATATATACATATTTGGTCAACATAGAAATTTAAAAAAATAGACATAGATGTTGTCATGGCTTGATAGTAATATAGAAAAAGAAGTTAAATGAGTTCACTTTTAGGTGACCTGAATGGGTTGTTGAAAATTGTCTTGGCAACTAAAAAATTGGATTGCTAACTTCTCCAATTTATTTTGTTAACACTTGTTAGTGAACCTCAATGTTTCTAAAAATAACAAGGAGATGAAAAAAAAGAAAGAAAAAAAAAAAAAAAACTCTTCCTGTAAGGGCACATGCTATGCATGTGTGGAAGTAAAGAGTGAAGATATAATTTGAAATCATATAATCAAATTTAATTTTTACGAGCTACACCAAAGTCAAGGCAAATATCTGTTTTATATAGTATAGATATGGTGGGTCAATGGTTCAACCATTTTGGGACAAATCATGATGCTAAAAATTAAACAATACAAATATAAAAATATATAACATTACATAAAATATAAAAAATGTAACAAAATAGTAAAAAATTAGACATATCTTTAATGTTATATATTCATCATTGTAAAGCTTAAACAACAATAGGTTGATAAAGAACAACTATTGGCACATTAATGATAAAAATGACTATAAACACATAAAGAAATAAGTGGATTTAGATGAATATTAGGTCTAAAAGTGGGATATCAAGTCTTCGAGACTTGAATAAAATTCTTTAAGAATAAAAAAAAAATGAATCCAAAATTATGGTGCATTTATGATATATGTTGCATGTTAAATCAAGATTTCAACCAATCACATTAAAGACATTATATGGTCTACTTATTTGATTCACATTTTAAAAGATGTACTTATCATCATAACCAACATCAAATATGTTCACTGTGATGTATATATTCATTTACTCACTAGTTCACGCTTTTTTTTTTGCTTTACGGGTAGTTTGTGCATCATAGATTTTTCCAAAATATTTTATGATAAAGAACGAAATTTAAGATCCATTGGCAAGTGGTTCGACCGATCGGGTCATCGGGTTTTTTTTTAGGTTGACAATTTAAATGAACCTGAATTCGGAATTCCTGATCCGGCTGGACTATGGGTCGGATCGAAGGTGGGAATATGGGATAATTGCAATTTGGTGGGTGACATATTTGTAAATTTTCAAAAAGGTTACCTCTTGGTGTTGGATATCATTCTCCGGCAAAGCGCGCCGAACATTGGACGTATTGGACACGTCATAAAGCAGTTGGTGACCAAAACGCCTTCTGTCCTCCACATAGGATTAAGTTTGACCCAAGCTTCTTCTGCCACGTGTACTGAAAAAAAAATAAAAGAGGGCACATCTACCTGATTTTCGCTGCTAATAATAAAAAGAAGCTATTTGCCTATTTCTTTCAGATGGGCAGAAAGCTCTTTAATGGCGACTGAAGTTGGCAACTTTTTTTTATGTCTCCCGCCGATTCAGCTCTTACCGACGACTTTCTCGAAGGTTTTCCGCTTAAACTAAGGCTAAAACCCGTAACTTTCCCGTGTCGGTTCAAGAGACCAGTCTATTGTGTTGCGTCGTCTCAGGTTCCGGCGGCATTTCCGACGAAGTGAAGGTCAATCGCCAGGAGTTGTTCCACCACTTGTTTCTCACTTTATTGAGTCTGATATCCTAACTCTTAAAGTTTAGTGCGGTGGATCCCGAGTTAGCCTTCAGTTCCAAGCTTGAAATAGGGGCGTTTTGGCATGTTAGTTATTTCTAGGGTTTCTTTACTGAAGATTCTAGTCATTCTTGGTATGGTTTGCTTTGCTTTATAGAGCCTTCTCGTTTTGGTTATTCCTTTCCGGTAGTAGCTTCGAAATCATCTGCTAACGAGATTTTTCCTTGTTGAATCGGTCATTTCGTGTTTTGTTGGAGGTCTTTATCTGCTTTTTCGTCTCTACAGGTAATCTCAACAACTTTTGCCTTTCAGCTCATATCAGTTAGAAAACAAACAATGCTAGTGCTATTGGCTTACTTTCTCTAGAAATGGACCGGAATTGTTCATTTGAACATCTTCCCCCCACACAAACATAAACAAACACATCAATCTAAAAGTACTTACTATTTGTTGAAGGTTTAGTTCGTGAATCAGTCCTTTCCAGCCCTAACTGTAAACCCGGTCACAGAATCGTGTTTTTAGAAAAATTTCTCCACAGTTCTGGTTATTACATCTGAGATTTCTCAGTGCTGTTACTTCTCTTTGCCTTTGAAACTCGTTTTGGAGGTTGTAAGAAGCTTCCTACAGTGCAATGGCCGCTTAACATCTGCTCAGGTAGCTGTTGAAATGGGAAAGCTACTTGGGTTTTTTTCCTTTCTTGTCTTAGTCCCGCTTTTTGTGAGATCTTTGGATTCAGTTCTCAATGACGATGTTCTTGGGCTAATTGTCTTCAAGGCTGACCTCCAAGATCCAGAGTCGAAATTGATATCTTGGAATGAAGACGATGACAGCCCCTGCAATTGGGTGGGAGTAAAATGCGACCCCAGGACCAACCGGGTCTCTGAGCTTGTTCTTGATGGATTCTCTCTATCTGGGCGTATTGGCCGAGGACTCCTCCAACTGCAATTCCTTCGCAAACTATCCCTCTCAAACAATAATTTCACGGGGAGCATAAACCCCAATCTTGCACGACTTGAGGGCCTGCGGATCATTGATCTTAGTGATAACAGTCTGTCAGGATCAACACCAGATGATTTTTTCCTGCAATGTGGTTCTTTAAGAGCAATATCCTTTGCCAAGAACAACTTGTCAGGACAGATCCCCCAGAGTTTGATCTCATGTTCAACCCTTGCGAGTCTTAATTTCTCCTCCAATCAGCTATCTGGCCCGTTGCCATCTGGAATCTGGTCTTTGAATGGCCTTCGATCACTTGATCTTTCAGACAATCTACTGGAGGGCGTGATTCCAAAAGGTATGGAAAGCTCATATAATTTGAGATCAATCAATTTACGGAAGAACCGGTTTTCGGGGCAATTACCTGATGATATAGGAGGCTGTTCACTCTTGAGGTTGATTGATTTCAGCGAGAATTCTCTATCTGGGAGCCTTCCAGATTCAATGCGGAGACTTACCATGTGTAGTTCTCTGAGTTTGCATGGCAATCTATTTAGTGGAGAACTTCCGGCAGTGATTGGAGAAATGAGAAGCCTTGAGGCTGTAGATCTGTCCGGGAATATGTTTGCTGGTGGCATCCCAGGTTCATTGGGGAATCTTCAATCACTGAAACTATTAAACCTGTCTAGTAATGGGTTTAGTGGAGGTGTGCCTGATTCCTTGAGCAACTGTAAAAACCTATTGATCATCGATTTTAGTCAAAATTCATTGACAGGTAACCTACCAGCATGGATTTTTGGATTGGACTTGCAGAAGGTTTCCCTTTCAGAGAATAGACTAAGTGGAGTGATAAAAAATCCTTCCCCCCTATCAATGGAGCCATCATATAGTAACCTACAGGTCTTGGATTTGTCAGATAATGCATTTTCTGGTGAAATTCCCGGGAATATTGGGGTTTTTAGCAACTTGCTGATCTTGAATGTATCCAGGAACTCTCTCGTTGGTTCTATCCCAACAAGTATAGGTTATTTGAAGGCTGTAACTATTCTTGATTTGAGTGAGAACAGACTGAATGGTAGCATCCCATCTGAAATTGGGGAGGTTGTTTCTTTGAAGGAACTGAGGTTGGAAAAGAACTTCCTAGCTGGCAAAATTCCATTCCAGATTGGGAAGTGTTTGTCCTTAACATCTCTGTAAGTTCTGTGTCTCCTTGCTGTTTCATTTCTGCTTTGAAGGTTTATTATCACTATGAAATTTCAAGCTTTGCTTTAGGCTGTATGATCTATAAAAAATCATTTGACTGGCTCATTCCGTCACAAGTATTTATTATTTTCGCACTGTTTTGTAAATTCAAGGTTCTTAATTGTTTTGCTGAAAACTAAAAGGCCATTAGCCAATGCCTGTCCCAGCTATCTGGGGTCTTTGGGAGGGGAGGACTGAATACAGATATGCCTTTTGCCATTTTCCTGGAAACTGAACAAAAAAAAGGAATAAACTTATCTTGTTTTCAACTTATTGAAAATCCACATTCTTCTTCCACCATTGCTTGTGGTGATGCTTTAGTTGCATTGGTTATAGAAATCACTGTTCTATTGTTTAAATTTTAATAATGAGGGCCAGACAACAAGGAGTTAATCTGACTTGGGATAATATTTTGTCTTGAGATTTTGTACTTGTTATCATTATTGTAAGTTTCTAATCTGAATTTTTTTTTTCCTTTTTTTTTTTGCATAGGATCCTGTCGCAGAACAACTTCTCAGGTCCAATTCCTGCAACCTTAGCAAATCTCACCAATCTCAAAATTGTAGATTTAGCCCTGAATAATCTGTCTGGAAGCCTGCCCAAGCAGCTAGCCAATCTCCCCTATCTTTTGTCTTTCAATATCTCCCACAACCACCTCCAAGGAGAGTTACCTGCTGGTGGCTTCTTCAACACTATCTCCCCCTCCTCAGTTTCTGGTAATCCATCCCTTTGTGGCTCTGCTGTTAACCGCTCGTGCCCTGCTGTCCTTCCCAAACCAATTGTCCTTAACCCTAACTCATCTTCTGATTCCTCTGGCATGGGTTCATTCTCTCCTAACCTTCACCCCAAGAAGATCATTCTCAGCATCTCTGCCCTAATTGCAATTGGTGCTGCCGTCGTGATTGCCCTCGGCGTGGTTGCTGTCACTGTCCTCAACTTCCGTGTGCGGTCATCTACTTCACGTTCTGCTGCAGCCCTCATGCTTTCGGGTGTTGATGACTTCAGCCATTCTCCTACCACCGATGCAAACTCAGGCAAGCTTGTCATGTTTTCTGGTGACCCTGATTTCAGTGCCGGGGCCCATGCCCTGCTCAACAAGGACTGTGAACTTGGCCGTGGTGGTTTTGGAGCTGTATACCGTACGGTACTCAGAGATGGCCATCCAGTTGCCATCAAGAAGCTTACTGTGTCAAGCCTTGTTAAGTCCCAGGAAGATTTTGAGAGAGAAGTAAAGAAGTTGGGGAAGATTCGACACCCTAATCTTGTGGCGCTCGAAGGCTATTACTGGACTCCATCACTGCAACTCCTTATTTATGAGTTTATTTCTGGTGGGAGTTTGTATAAACACTTGCATGAAGGAGCGGGTGGAAGCTTCCTCTCATGGCATGAGAGGTTCAACATAATTCTAGGGACGGCAAGAAGCCTGGCTCACTTGCACCAACTGGACATAATCCACTACAATCTGAAAGCAAGCAACGTCCTGATTGACAGCACTGGGGAGCCAAAGGTTGGAGATTTTGGATTGGCGAGGCTGCTACCGATGCTTGATCGTTATGTTTTAAGCAGCAAGATACAGAGTGCACTTGGGTACATGGCGCCTGAATTTGCATGTCGGACAGTGAAGATAACGGAGAAGTGTGACGTATATGGGTTTGGGGTTTTGTTGTTAGAGGTGGTGACAGGGAAACGGCCTGTGGAATATATGGAGGATGACGTGGTGGTGCTGTGTGACATGGTGAGAGGGGCATTAGAAGAAGGTAGGGTGGAGCAGTGCGTGGACGGGAGGCTCAGTGGAAACTTCCTAGCGGAGGAAGCAATTCCAGTGATGAAGCTAGGGTTGATCTGTACGTCACAGGTGCCATCAAATAGGCCGGACATGGCAGAAGTGGTTAATATATTGGAATTGATCAGATGCCCATCCGAAGGCCAAGAGGAGTTGGTATGAATTTGACTCTTTTTTTTTAATTTACTACAACTAGAAAGGGAGAACATAGAAGGGATGGATAATGGGTATTCCGGCGAAGAAGAATCCGGCTAGTTTAGCAGTCTAATTACACAGCGAGAGAGAGAGAGAGAGAAGAAAAATTGATTGTTGTAATTTTTGGTTTTTAGGAAATTTCCTATTCACTCGTTTGTTTTCTGTAGGTGTTGGAGGTTTCTGTTTGTAGTTTCTTCTGTGTCATCATTTCTTAGATTATGTTATTATTGCTATTGTTATTATAATATTGCCGGATTCTTTTTCACCGGGTTTCAATTTGGAAGCCCTTTTGAAATCTGAATTGTGAACCAATTGTTTTGTATTGTGGCTGAATTTCTCAAGTCATTATTGGTTCAATTTTTTTGCACTTGAGTGGAGACTGTACTACTACTGCTCTTTGCGTGCCATTCAAAAAATATAAAATCAGGAGATTTGTATTGTACGATGGATGGATGGATGGATGATGGTATGTATGTAAAGTGAAGCAAACAGGAGACCCTACCTACCCCCTACGATCCAATGGTGTGTGGTAGAAGTAGAACCGGCTGTCAAGCTGGAAGTGGAACCAGGAACCGCAAAGCTGAACGAATATTTCTATTAAGCTACATCGCTTTGAGGGGTTATTATGATTTCTGACGACGCATAAACAGCGTCGTCTCTCACTTTTTGATCTTGAGGCTGGGGACTGGCCGACTGGGGTGGTGTGAAGTGTGATTGTTATTCAGAGGTTTGATCGGTATGTGTTACGTTGTGCTTGGCTACTTGGTTGGCATTGGCCGTTGGCCCCACTCTATTTGGTTCCTCCGAACAGTTGCAATCTTCTTCTTTCATTCAGAAGCTGGATTTTAGTGATACACGCTGAGCCAAAGCTAAAGTGAGGAAGCGAATAACCAAAAGGAGGGTGGAAGTAAATGGAATTAATGAAGAAAGAAAAAGAACCATTATCAATAAAGAAAAGCTAATGCGTGCCTTTCGTAGCAGAGTTAGAGATAGTGATGATGAGCCGAGAGAGAGAGAGGAATAAGGAATTATTTTTCTTGGTAAAAGATGAATTAGTGAGTAATGAAGTCTGAGAAACTGAAGGTATATTTTTATACAAATGGAATAGATGCTGTCGGAAAAGAAGCACTCTTCATGTTTCTTTTTCATTGTTTTTTTTCCTTTTCATTTCTCATTTAGTTTGCTTTATCTTTTGCTTCTCGTATCTTTTGATTCCGATTTCTCCATGTGGTGTTTGGCATTGATGCCGGTTTTTGAAAAAATGGTGTTACATCGGTGCCATGTCAGAAAAAGCGGTGCTTCAGAAAATGGTCTCTTATTTGATATCATTTTTTTAGAAAAAACCTTGCTCCAGCTGTCAGTAATGCAATGATGTGACATCAATATAGCATCATTTTGGGCATTGGATGATGTAGATCAATGCTGAAAACCGTTATACAGCACTAAATACCAAATAAAACCGGTGCCTTTTTTTCAAAAAACAGCCTATGTGGCAACATCAATACCAAACAGAAAAAAAAAGAAGTCGTTTTCTAAAAAAAACGGTGCAATTAACTCTCATATATACAAAACCGTTTTTTCAGAAAACAACGGCATTAATAACAAACACCTACTTAGCTGACGTCTCTTCAAAAAAACCGAAGAGCTTGGAGTTCCCTTTCCTTCGTCTAGTATCATAAACAAATCATCTTTTAAGTTGTCAACTCTTCCCTTCCCTCCGTTCAATTATATGCATTACTAAATTTCGGATAAATAACAATTAGCTTGTTGGGGTCCCAACTCTCAATCCCAAAACACTGGCCAGCCTTAATTAATATTGTCATTGAAAATTTCTTTACAAAGACAAAATTTCAATTATTGTTTAGCAAGGCAAGGTAGGTAGTGTTGGTATAAATTATAGACATATTATAATTATGTCACCCTTGCTTATCTCAACCTTTTTATTAAACTAATACATATCACTTGAAACTTTTGCTTATTTAAATGCTATTGTGGGCCCGCCTTAGAGAACCTTCTCTATGGACTTTGCACTTACTACCACTGTTGCACATGGGTTCTCTCTCTCTCTTGCTATTCTACATGGGTATGAAATAGGTGCTCTTCATAAATCTAGTTTTCCAAAAAAAAAAAAGAAAAAAATTGTGGTGGTAAATGAGGAAAAGGGAAGAGAATTTCGAAAAACCTGTTCCCATAATTCATGGGCTGATGGGCATGGCGTGCTTCCTGTGAAGAAAATAGCACGAATTTAGAAAGGTAAGAAATTAAAAAAAAAACAATTCTTTAGTCTTGAAATGTGAGGGGGAATAGTTGGTTCAGAACAAAGAGGAGTTTTGTACTTATTTACTTTGTCGAGGGACAAAATGATATCCCGTGCAACTTTCACAAAGCACGTAGTGGTTGATAGCATATGATGTTGGTTCTGCAAGACGGCACATTGTAACTATATTTCATATATATATATATATATTTATTTGTTACTGTTTTATTTGGAGTAGGCATGTTCAACAGTTTCATGAGATCTCAGTGACTAGGATTTTATAGTTCTGATTTTTTATAGATTCAAGTGTGAGTGGTTTATTGGAGTGTTCGGTTGGTGGAAGAAAAATACAAGATCCAAAGTATTAAAAATGTAAAAGAGTATTGGAAAATATAATTTCTAGAGTCACATCAAAATAGATTTTTTTATGCAAAAATTAAGATATATACACATGAACATGTCATAGAAGCCCAGATATTAAGTCCTCAAAATCTATCAATTACAATAAAAAAATCTTAAGCTTTAATGACTATAAAAAAGAGATAAATACATAAGAAACAGTTTATGTGAAGTATGAACCATAAAGAGCTACTCTTAAAAAACAAATTGACGATCAAAATTATAAATTTTAATGATCAACTAAATTTATTTTTGTTTTTGTTTTTTGACTCATAGGCACTAAGAATAGAAAGTTGTTAAAGTCCATTTAACTCTAACAAGAAAATCAATTTTAATGTAGTGGTAAGATACTAAGATTTGTTCCATTTCATTAGGAATGAACATAAATAGAGCTTTTTACAAGCTATTTGAGCGGGCCCAATAAAATTTGGTTTGTAAAGTTTACCAATCTAATTGGATTTCTATTATGTATTCGATTCGTAATAAATAAACTTGCACACTGTCGAGTTGAGCTCAAGTTTATGAGCTTTTGAGTCGAGTTGCATTTGAATTCATGTTTCTAATTCGAATCAAACGCCCAAGCTCAAGTTTACCAATCTAATTGGATTTCTATTATGTATTCGATTCGTAATAAATAAACTTGCACTGTCGAGTTGAGCTCAAGTTTATGAGCTTTTGAGTCGAGTTGCATTTGAATTCATGTTTCTAATTCGAATCAAACGCCCAAGCTCAAGTCTCATTTTTTTTTTATCCGAGGCAAGTTTGAATAGTCAGATATATGGCGCTCAGCTAGAATCCACCCCTACATTTCATCTAAAAGACTTGGGTTCAAATGAGGGTGATCACAGGTCAAGGCTGATCTGCACTCAGCACCTATGCTAAGAGTTCTAGTTTGGGCTCAGGCCTGGCCCCGGCTGGGCTCGGTTTATGGCCACCCTATGATTTCAAACATATTATGAGAATAAAAACATGAATCAAAACCCAATTCGATTTTATTTTTTTATTGTACTTCTCAAATATGCCAACACAAATATTACATTTGAGATGAAAATTTTGAACACTGTTTTGAAAGATGTCAAGACATTTGGATTTTGAACACTCTTTGAATGTCTGTCTTGATGTAGACCTGGCTGTTAACTGCTTCCGGATCATCAAGACTCACTTTTGGAGCAGTTGGACTGGCTTGGAGCCATTTTGGATTTTGCTGGTTTGAACCTACAAAATGGGAGCCACGATGAGACCCAGTGCTGCATGGACTCTCCTGAACAGACAACAAACATGAGCTGGGGAGTCTTGACACCCCATACATTCAGAATTTCAGTCTCAAATGAATGTCATTTCTCACATCTATCAAGTGTTGGTAATCACCAAGGCAACGTTTCAGAATTAAGACCCCATTTTGCAACAGTGGATGGATGACATGACACACACACACACGCCTTTGGCCGGCCGGTATCATACCTTTCCGGCATCATAGATATTGCCGGGAAAGGCCATTTATGGATATCTTGGTTTTGGTCCCAACTCCATCTGGCACGACCTCTTTCCCTTTGCCTTTCACTCACATATGGTACAACACAAGTGGGGGGCGATTACTGGTGCGGGCCAGCAGGTGGCATCATGGTGGGTACACTGGGTAGGTTCCATCTTCAATAATAGACCACAGTCTGAAACAATCTTCCAAGAATAATAGACACTTTCAATTTGAAGTGAAATGATTTTAATGGGACCATAATATATGGTGTTAATTTGGTGGGGAAGAATGCCCCATTGACAATTGCCAATCCCCTCCTCATTTAGTGCATTTGGGACCCCATCCTATGGGAGAAGTTCATTTATAGTAGAGGGAGAGGAAAGATGTCTCTAAAGATTCAGTGGGGAACATAATATTTCATGATCGATCGATGTTGAATAACAGTACTAATTCCATACTCAAAGCATTGCTTGCATTCTACACAATACTTAGTAATATTGTCTTATCCGATGTGTTCTAGATCAAGCACACAATCAAATAGCCCTGCCAACTGGACAGAGTCGCGCACTAAGGTCTGCAACCAAAAGAGAAAGTCAAAGACCCGAAGAGTTATTCCCCGGGTAGGTACTCTGATGTTCAAGTCAGTAGAACAGAAGGATAAGTGGTCGGGGCGAACAAGTGAGAACAATGTTGATCCGAGCAGAGCAGGTAGAGTAGAGGTGTTTCAAGTCCAAAAGTCCTTTACCCTGAGCAGAGATTACCTATTTATAATTAGACGTCCATATTCTAATTGGATGAGACTTCCGGGGTTGCTAGGATGAGGTTGTTCGTCAAGATTTTCGATATGGCTCCTCTTCCCAAGCAGAGTTAACTTCCTCGTCTGTACAAGACACTCCTTCTTGATCGTGCTTATCTATCTTGCGTGGTATCAATGTGGCTAGAGAGAGAAAATGGCTGCAGAGGCTGCCACATGGCATCCTTGGCCAATTCAAACATAATCCAAACACTTAGTTCTCTGCATGCAATATACCGAGGTTAGAGAGAGAGAGAGAGTTTGGCCCATTTAGAGAAGTGAGGTTGGAGAAAGCTTTGGTCTATGGATGCTGATTGATTCCTGAGCTTAGTCCTTTACCATGAAAGCCAATTTCCTTGGCACATCTCCACTTACCCATGTCAATCACTTCCAAAAACAAGAACGTTTCATTCGCACCCACCCATCAGTTTCATTCTATCTTTGATTTTATTTGTTTTTTGAATTCCTTTCATGAAAGGTAGAGAAAAAGAGGTTTCTGGAGTGGATTGCAGTGGTTTTTTGTAGCCTTTGGAATGTTCATAATGACTTAGTTTTTAATCTTAATGGTCATTATCAAGAGTTAGAGATGTAATGAAGTTTGCCAACAGACCTGAAAATGGTAAAATCAGTTGCTCAAAAGTTTTTTAAATGTTTAATGGAGCATAATAGGATTTCAGATGGCCAATGTATTATCATCAGGTGTGATGGTGGTGTTATGAATGGTAGAAAAGGATCATTTGGTTTCTTTGCCGTGTATTCTAACTGTTCCTTATGGTCCAGAAAAAGCTGAATTAAAAAGATGGTAGTCTAAAAGTATTCGGGTCGAAATTGATCTGGAAACAGATTAATAAAAGGAAATTAAAAACATGTGAATACCACTCATATATAAGCTTTTCCATTGAGCTCACGAAAAGCATGATAAAAAGAGATTGAAAGGTCAATAGAGACGGACCTTTTTTGGCTTGGCGTTTGGGTATCTCTAGCTCCTTAGCAGGAATGTCTACTGCTGCAGGGACTGTAAATTTGCTTTGAGGGTGCTCTCTCCATCATTCTTTACCATAAGAAATAATTACTGGGATCCTGTTAGAAGAACAAAAAAGAGTACTGAAAATCATGATTTCTTTCAGTCAAGATACCAATAGAAGAACATAAACCCAGTATAAGCTTTTAGTTCCTTCTGTAAATTGTGGCCTGAGAAAGGAGAGAAACAAGAAAGCCACAACCCAAAGGAGAACTAGGAAGGAAAAGATTAAAGATACCCGACAATAATTGATGTTTTAATTAAGGATCAACTTTGAGTGTTTTTATCAAGTTTTATGAGTTGAAACTAAACAGTCTAAACTCATGCTGGTTGAGGCCTTGGTAGACTGATCGACTTGTTTGTTTAAAAAGTTGACATTGAAAATAAATGGCAAATAACCAAAATATAGAAAGAAATTACAGGGTAATAATCTCCCTTGCTAGCATAGTTGGTTTTCCTAACTTCAACTGTTGAAACTCGGGTCAATGGGGATAAAAGGAACGTGACGATGACAAGTGACGGGCCATTTGAAATCCCATAACAGTCGCAAAGAATAGAAGAAAAGAAGATAACAACGGTTTGGTTTGCTTTAAAGAGAACACTTAATCGCAAATTAGAGCCACCACTTAAAACATAAAAACAGATTGCGGCTGGATGCCGTGCACATCCCAACCGTGTATTGTATGGGAACATCTCCCAATGACAATTACGGCAGATGTTCTTAATGCAAGCTGAGATGTGCATGTGGAGCATTCACTGAGGTGCACCAATGTGAACTCTTTAAAATCTTCATCTTATATAAGTTTTGACATACTTTAAAATATCCGGAGAAGTACGAATAGGCCCAATGCAGATTTATGGATTCCACTGTATAGCTATAAACATTCAAAAATGTCAAAAATCCCTACTCTATACACCAATGCCCACCCATGAATTGGCATCAATTTCGAGCTGACACTCACCCCAACTGTACTTTGGGGCTAAAAATTTTGACCCTGAGCTGAACCATCATTTTCCCTAAAATATTCTCATCCGTGGGAAAATCTATTTATGCCAGAATTGACCAATCACCCCCGGTTGAATTTTATAAAAACCAACTTGATTAGTTAGTTAGTTAGTTTTATGATGCAAGTTGATTGGTTAGAAGGTTTTCTCGTATCACTTCTTCCCACAGTATCGTAGGTAAACCCTTATTTTTTTCTTCACTTTTTCTTTAAAATATCAATTTATCTTGCCAACAAAACGCGTTCCAATACTCTATCAACATGATCGGACGCACGCATCTCATACATGGCAGGTCTCACTTTTATGATGGGTTCTAATGGTACGATGAGATGTGCGGTGTCAGATAATGCTGGCAGGGTATTGAAATATAGAGATCCCAACTCCAATTTAGGGAGTCTGGATCTCCTGCCAACAGTATACCTTCCAACATGCTCTAACACTGCACATCTCACCATAAGACTAGGACACTCCATTAAAGTGGGATCCACCATGTATGAGCTTGAGAAGTGCGGTTTCAAATCATATTGAGAGGGTGTTGGAAGGTATATTATTGGCAAGGGACCCGTACTCCAATTTAGAGAACAAACTAGGGATTCTATCTAATGGGAAAAAAAGACTAGGGGTTCTAACCTACTGCAAACAAGATTGCAAGTGTAACATGGGCTCGTGAAACCTAATTAAAAGCAAGATTTTTAAAACTGACTTGGACAACGAACTAGTCTGGGTCCGGTTCTCAGGTTGAACGGTCCAACTGTTTGAACCAAACAAACAGCTCATTCTAACAAAAAAATAAAAATATATAAAAAAATTTAAACCGACCAAACTGTTGAACGGTTCGACTGCCTGGGTCAGCAGTTTGCTGACCAAATCAATGGTTTTGAGGTAAAATAGAACTGGTCACCTCCCAATTTTTTCGATTCGACCGTTCGGTCTGGTCCGATTTTGAAAACCATGATTAAAAGTAAAGGCATTGAATACATGTTTTGATAACAGAATGCATCACATAGCAAAAAAAGTTAATCCAACCCACAAACCTGGCCCAACCCAACCCGAAAATATATGGTTAGGGTCTCATATTTAGTTACTTGAATTTGAGAATGACCCGACACAGCCCAACCGAATCCCATTGATCCAATTGTTAGGTCTAATTGGGAGTTACTCTTTATGTATTGTTAGAAGTTTCCACTCTTTAATCTTTATTATTTAGTCTTTACTCTTTATCGTTTATTATTTGAATCATTGAATGTTCAAGTTTGAAATTTTAAGAATAATTCCTTTAATTTTGGTATTTTTCATGTATTTATTCTTTATTTTTTAACTTTCAATTATTTTTAAGGATGAACCAAATTGACCCATCAATCAACACTAATATGAACATTTAGGGTTAGGGTCTAGAATTTTCCAACCCAACCCGAACATGACCCACCCAACCCAATTGCTAGGTCATAGACGTGTTTATTTTGATTTGATTGGGTCCCACTAGCCTGTAGAGCTACATCACCTTAAGAATGAACAATTGAACCGACTATGGTCTGACTTCTAAGATCTTTTTGATCATTGGTGAAACCTCCCCTAAAGTTAAGTAATTTCAACTACCTCTATTGAACTTTCTGACACATTTGCAAGTAGATCCCTCTATTAGAATCCTTTAACAAGAGACACGAAAATATCCAAAATACCCATCCAGTTACTTTTGCCAAAATGTTTATTTTCTAAATTTTCTATTCATCTCAATTGCTATCCCAAGCCCTTCCAATCTTTTTTTTTTTCCAAAATTGATTTATTTTACAAATTTACCCTTCTTATCAATCTCTCAGGTAAAATTGCAACTTTAAAATCTCTTTCTTTTTTATGTTCATAGTTTGTATTGTTTTTCTTTTTCCTTTTGTAAAAGCCTATCTCAATAGTAACTGAATGGGCATTTTGGGCATTTTCATGCCTCTTGTTAAAGTATTCAAAGACAATGGGCCTATTGGAATCTACTTGCAAGTTGCAACTATGTCAAAAAGTTCAAGGGAGGTGATTACAATTACCAAACTTCAAAGGAGATTTCAGCAATGGTCAAAAGCTTCAGGGGAAGTTTCAGCAATTTACTCTAAAAATTATGATCAATTTGAAATATATAAAGATTTGAGCCATTAAAACTTAAAAGTAACGCTACCAAACTCCATTTACCTTTTTATAATCTTTAAAACAAATTAATAGAAAATAAAATAATTAATTTGATTAAAAGTATAAAACAAAACATTGGCTTTGGTATAAAAACAATCCGTAATCTGTGATGAATGCAACAAACAAGAGAGGGAGAAGGGAGAGGGAGGGAAGAAAACAAGAAAAATGCTTAAAGAAATGTAGAAGGGAATGATTAATAATAAATTTTATAAATTGATGTTTTTGCTTTTTCCAAGTTTTTATTACTTTAATTTTGGTTGCACTGACTGACAAAAAATTCCTAGACTCTGGTTGCACTAGCAGCAGATCCAGAGTCCCAAATCCCAATTAAGTGTGGTTGATGATGGTCTGACGGAGTCGCCATCGATTCAATCACATTAGGTTTGAGAAGTAGAAATGATCTCAGGGAGGAAGTCCGTAGTACAAAAGTAAATAAATTAACCTGGGAGCTGAGATTTTTTACGTTTAAGAATAAACTAATTAATTACACCAATCATCCCGAATAAACAGAGAAAAGCAAAGGATAGAAACACAAAGGAGAGATGTCTTTTAGATTGGGTGGAACGAACGGGGATGGAGTTTGAACCAAACAATGGCAAGTCTTTCCGCACAGAGGAGATGATGATCTATGATCTATCTGTGCAGCCTCCAGCACGAATCACAACTTCACAAGAATACCTATTCCGTCAATAATGCTCATTTGCAGCGACAGTTTTGCTATATGCGCAGTTGAGATCCAAGTATCAAACCCGGATGTTTTCAACTTTAAAATTCCTCTCCATGGAAGGTGGACCTTTTGAACAACCACCTATCCCCTGGCTGATACTATAAGTTCAATGTACACAAAGTCATTACAAGTAAGAAACCTCGGACACAACCTAACAACGCAAATATCTCCCTGGAAGCATGAGAAGAATGACAAGCAAACCGTCTCTTACCTTGGATAGCTGATAAATATATAAGGGAGTGCTAATTCTCCTTATAGTAGTTAAAAAGCCTTGTTCTAAGTTTGCATTCGCCAATGTGCATGATTTTGTTTCTCAAAAAACAAAAATTTCCACATTAATTAACAAAAACACCCAAAAAGAAAATAATAAAAAGAGTAATTTTCCAAAGTCTTTAACATCAAAAGCTGAGATATATGAACATATCGACAGAATTATGGAAGGGGTGGGAGGTGGGGATGGACAGTATCTACCTTCCCAAAAGAAGTGGGCATCTTCATATCATTCTATGCTTCCTTCTTATTCATCTGCCCTTTCCCCCAACAGGCATTTTCCTTTTGGTTCAATTAAACCTTCCTCAACCTGGAGCATAGGAAAAGGAGAAAAAACATGCAAATACTAGTAGATGCTCTCATAAAGATCTATAAAGAACTAGAATCAAGTAAGCTGGGGATGCGACTTGGGCGGGCTCAGGTTGAAACTTATTAAAATTTGAATGGGCCCAGCCCAAATGCCCACGCCTGATGCAATGTAAATTCCTCAAATCATGTAACCGACTTGCGCCCCTACTAGTGCAGTCAGATTAGAACTCTTTAACATCCAATAAAAAGTAGATCCATTGGTTCAAAAGTTGAATGTCATCAGATAGAAGCTTAATATGATTCATTTTTTGTGGATCCACTTGAACTCAACCAATAAATCCAGCTTATGGATGAGAATCTGGATACTGGCAAAAAACAGATTCTAATAAGTGACCAAAATGAATGATATAAATGCTAAGAATATGGGTTGATCAAACCTGTCTTTGAACAGAGTGACTTGAGCAGCATCAATCCAGTGCATAACATGGGGCCCATTGTTTGAAAGAAAAAAAATGACAATACAATTGGTCCCACGAGCAGGTCCATGGTGTTCAACACACTGTTCAAACTTCAAAAACACATCTGCCCAACCCATATGCTTAGCATTGCTGAATGAACGAAGCAGAGGCAATGAAAATCAGCTTCTCCCATCTTATAACCATCATCATATGAAACGTAAGCCACATGGCAAACTGAGAAACATGAAAATAATTCTGATCTGTTAAAGACAATGATACTGTGACAAATTTCCACTTCAAGGCATGAATTAATCAGTTTTCATCATTTTTTTTTCTGGTGAAAATTGTCACTTTATAGATTTGATACAGGTCAGAATCATTAATACTTACATATGATATGTCTAGATTGATACTTCCTTAAGGCTGTGTTTGGTTTGAAGGAAAAAGTAGGGAAAGGAAGGGAAATGTAGGGAAACCTTTACAAGCCTTGTATGGGTTTCCCTAAGTTTCCCTTCCTTTCCCTACTTTTTCTTTCAAACCAAACATAACCTAAGGGAAACAGACTACTATCAAATACTGACCTTGTGTAACAGCACTAATTTTCTGAACCATAGCCCGAGATTGGTCCTTTCTTCTGATCACCATTTAATGTAATCCTATACAAATAGAAAGCCACCATTGTGCCACTGCAGAAAATAATACTTGTTGGATAGGTGGAGTTATGACCATAAAATAAAAATCAAGGCTAGAAATATAACATGTCCAAATATGTGTTTTTGAACTCAGAAAATGTCGATTGCAAGCAAGAAAGAAACCTAAAAAACATTGAGAAGAAATCACAGTCAATAAATGAACTAGTCTCCTCATTGCATAATGTTAAAAGACTTTGCCTCATTATGTAGATAAACTTGAAGCATCTTGATGGATGATCAAATAACATCTTCATTAAATGAAGCACAGGCATTGGGGTGACTGCTATTTAGCTTACAAAACCAGATTTAAAGGGCTCAATAATTTCAACAAGTCTTTTCCAAATGCTAATTTTTTCATAGTATTTTTTTTTTCTAAATGCTAATTCTACAACTAGAAGGATAGCCATATTGGAATCCATCACCTGGCCTATCTCCACAATTTTGGCTCAAAAATCAATAAGTTTGACTGTAAGACTTCTGATCCAACCAATCACATCTTAACCAGTTACTTGGCCTATTTGTTTTCCGGATGACCTATCTTAACCATACACTTTCTTAACCATGCAACTCTGAATCCTACAACAGAGTGGACCTTTATTCGGACTCGGGGTGCACCAGGCTGAAACTTATCCCATGAACCAGTGTTATCAATGTGATGAGGCGATGAGTAGACGTTTTTGAATCTCTAGTAGATGACTAGTTGATGCCTAGGTAATAACTAGTCAGCAAAAATAAGATACGTTCTGAATTTAAGATATTGGTGTCATCATCATCTAAGCCCTGTCTCAACTATATGGGATCGGCTACAAGAATCCCGTTTCACTATTCCATTCTGTTCAGTGCCATATCCATGATGAAAGCATTAGAAGACAATACCAGAAACTATGAAAAAAATTAACAAACCTGATGAGTGTCATAAAGGAACTTGAAAATGATGGCCTCTGCAAGGAAAAAGAAAAAAAGAAACATCAGAAACAGCCAATGGAAAAGAGAGGTTAATAGCTATACCAGTTCCATGACAACATTATAATAGATAGTGCCTTTGAGCCAGCAAGGCCTTGATGCATAGAATAGGGCTAGCCTTCTGGAAGTGGCACTGTGGCAGATGTATATCCTTTTGTAAAGCATTTTTCTGTGGGATCCTCTCCCTCTTATTATTAATATATGCATCCATTAAAAAAATAGAGCCTTTACCTGTGAAAGCAAGCGCAAGTCCCTTAAAAATATTATACCTGCAACAGCTGCATCCCCGAAACTCTACTTAGAAATATGCTTTCTAAGATAACAATTGAAAACATGAAGTGCAAAATAGAATGCATAATTAAAAATAATTAATAATACATCTAGATAGTCAGAAAGCAATGCTTTTTTACCGAGGTGATATTTAAACCAAAACTCAACCAACATTCTTTGTTTCACAACACTAAGCCCATAGGAGAAGCTAAAACCATGACAAGAATATTCCTACACAACAAATTGCCCATGGTCTGAACTCTGAAGGAATATACTACTTCCTATTGAAAATACTAACTCTGAAAAAATAAATAATAACTGTATTAGTATATTACTTGCAGATAAACACTTCATCTACCGGTCAGGTTATATCAAAGTGTGATTGCAAGAGTGCTGGTTTATTACTCCTCTTGTTAGGATGCCCATTTTTTGTAGCTAGAAAACACACAAGACAATTTAGACATGCTCTTAATAGAACAGTAGAGGCAAGAAGAGATAAGGTCTGAAATGATCCAGAGAAAAAAAAAAACAGTCGTCTGGGAAGCTTTTTTTCTTTTCCTTTTGGTGAGGAGGTGGAGAGGACTCCTCTTTGTGAGAAGTTCCTTTGAGATTAACTCCATCGGTCCATCTCCATATTTAGAAATAAACCAAAATCTCATTATACATTTTTTTTTCTTCTGAGCCTATCTATGGTTTATGACTAAGGAGGACTCTTCATGACTTGAACTTTTGGAGGCTACATCCCTTATTAGATATCCTTCTTGGTTTGTTTGGTATTTGGACATAACATTTTATTAGGCTGAAATATTAGCCCTTATTCAAGGATTGAATTGGTAAAAAGAAAAGAGTGGACAGATCTGGTGGTGGATGGGGACTGTCAAGTTCTCAAGGATGAACGAGATCAGTCAGTTTTTGGTGGCACGCTTATGTTTCAGGGAGTTGGAGGCATTTCCTCCCTTTTTGGTGCTCAATTGCAGCCACAAGAATATATCCTTAAACTACTAACAACTAACTTATTCGCCCTTGGAAGGAAAAGAAGAAAATGTGTTTGAGCAGCTACATTGTGATCAATCTGTTAGGAATGAAAATCTAGATTTTCTTTTCCTTCTCTAACAATTAACAGGATGTTAATGTTTTAATTAGTTGCATCACCAGTAGAGTGTCTCATCTCTTTGGTTGTATATTGACATAGGAATCTGTATTCTCCCCTAGAAGGAAAAGAGGAAACATTATGTCAAGATGTATTCAAGCAGCTATGTTGTGGTCGACCTGTGAGGAACCAATATGTTTTGATTGGTTGCATCACAAGTAGAGTAGCTTATTGGCTGCATGCAGCATAGGAATCTGTACACTGTTTGCATGCTTTTTTGTCATTTAAAAAATGTCTACAAATATTTTTAAATTTTGATAATATCCTTAAACTACTAACAACTAATATATCCTTTTTGGTGCTCATGTACCTCCTTATTTTTTGTAAAAATATGTTGTTTTGCATTTCAGCAGCTGGAGACTACTTATTTGCTGAATGATGAAGATAGGCATTGGGTAATTATTTTACTCCTAAAAAGTTTTTTTACAAGTTTTTTTTGTAAAAAGTGACTAAGATTATATTAAAAAATAAGGAGGTACATGAGAAGATGTATGCCAGAGCGAAACAGAGAAAGGATTACAAAGGTAGAGCACTATCACTAAATAAACATTCTCTATGAGCATCAGATTTAGCTAACCCGTCTGCTACAGTGTTCAATTCCCTGGGAATCCAGTTCAACTTAACCTGCATTGAGTCCAAAGTGTCTCTAGCTTCTGCCAAGAGATGAACCAAAGTTTAGCATATACCAACAAAACCCAAGGATTTAATCCATTTGGAATCCTTTCTGCATTCTACTTTCAGCACCTATTTCAGCAGTAATCAAATGGCCCCTAAGACTAACTTTTAAAGCTACAGACTAAAGAACTCATCCCCCTATTAATTTCTATTGACATACATATGTTTTGGTGAAGAATGCTAGTAACCAAAGTCAGAGCGAAACTCACTGAATTCTTTACCCTACAGACAAAGTGGCACCTGTTAAAGGGGTATCCAAATTTGTCTTGTAGGGTGTCTTCTCAGGGTTCCACCATTTCTGTAGGAAGGAGAATTCAAAGAGTTGAAGAGTTGAACAAGGTGCTGCTTACTATCATTCCTCATATTTTAAGTATAAAATATTATGACTCAACGAAATCAAGCACCAAAAGATCATGTGAGTTTGTAGTAATAATCACAAATTCTTAGATGTACATGTTAGTCTTTTTGCTATTTTTGTTTAGTACAAGAGACACACAGATACATAAAATATGAATGGATATTTCCTCCACCCACTTTACCTAAGTGAAATGCTTCTCTATCTTTATTCTATCCATCAACTTTACAGTGACATGCCTGTGTTCACTACTTTAATCCATGCATAAAAGTCACATTATCTCTTATACGACAACAAGCACAAAAAGTATAGTGACCCGCCAAATACATTCTCACAATAAACCAGAAAATACAGGATCCATTGTCACTCAAGGAATTCATTAATCAACAAGAGAAAAGAAAAAGAAAAGAACAAAGAAAACATATAGAATTCACTAACCTGCTTGCCCTTTCAAAGCCAGAGCAAACGATTCCCCCCTTTTCCATGATCTCAGACTTGATATACTTAATGCTAGAAGAATACCCCCAAGAATAACCCCAAACCTAATGGCAGAAATGCTTCCAGTTATCATGAAGGAAAGAAAACCACCACCAGAAAGAAAGACACCTGCGCAAAACAAGAATTCCATGACAAATACATAACTCAAATTAAAAGGACTTATACCTATAGTCCATCTGTATGGATCAAAATAATATCAACAAGGAGAAGGGAAAGACCATTAAGTTGCAGAAGTAGGAACAGACTAAAACACATTGCACATCTACATCAAGGGCATCCGTACCAAAAGGGATAGTACATACCATAAGGAATCCCAAGGTAAAAGTCTTGAACCTTAGAAACTTCCTTCAAATCATTAGTTGAGGAAGCAAAGGTTTCCACAATGTCCTTCACTGGCTCAGGAGAATTGTCTGCCACTGTAGAAAGATATTCTTTACCTTCTTCACTGATTTCTCTTGCTATTATACTCAGATCATGTCTTGCTTTCTCCACCTGGATGCTTAGCTGTGCTGAGGTATCCTTCAAAACCACCCTTGCCTTCTCAGAGTATAACTTGTATGCTTCTTCAGACATGATCTGCATCTTTACGGCTTGTTCTTTGAAAGATTCTAATGTCTGTTTCAGTGCTTCTTGGGATTCCTTGGCTCTAATGTCAAACTCACTCTTCCCTTCAACTTCAATTTCTGAATTCTTCTGTTATACAAACAGACATTAAATTTACAATAACAAAAAAAAAAAAAACCCTTCAATTAAAGGGGTAAAAAACTGAAATTGAAGATGCAGAGAAAGAGAAGATTAATCAGATCTGAGCCATTATCATGCCTCAACCAAAGAAGAAGCATCATAGTTTCTCCAAGGAAAGCAGTCCTCCAGCACAAAGTACGAGAAACATGTTTCACTTTCCCAATTCATTTATTAGAAATTGATATTTGGCTGTCAACCCTGAAATTCGTTGCAATAAGATTCAAGTATCCCAATAAAGGACACAACACAGATATCTATTGGTCCTTGGGCATTAACTCTAAATAAGGTTCAGAGTATCAAAAACACAAGGTGCATCAGAAAGGCAGTTTTAAGAGACGTATAGGGTACACTTTACATACACATGGATACACTAGGAAACTCAAACATATTATAAAAAATATATTAATAACAAGAAATATAAACTTTATATGACTTTAATAAGTTACGTACGCATAAAAAACCTTTAATGGTTTTTACAAAGTGTCATATATCGGGATCAGGACACAATTGGTAACCATCAAAAAATGATAGAAGAACTAAAATGTATGTATATACCTTAAATTTAAAAAAAAAATACAATATAATATGTGTTAATATTTATTAGTAATATAAATTTTAATAAACAATTTTATCACTTAGCCATTTATTGACAAGCATCCACTAACCACTAAGAGGAGAAAGTTTACTTAAGAATCAAACTGCATATGATTATGACAAGCAATTAGAGTATGGCGTAGTGGTGGACCTATGGTCATTACAGTGTTTTAAAAGCGCAAGGCGCAAGGCGAGGCGCGTGCCTTTTTAAGAAAGGCGCAAAACGACAAAAAAAAAGCTAAAAAATAAAAAATCAAGTCAGAAAATTCAAAAAATATTAAACATAATGTTAATAAAAAATATAAACATAAATTTTAAAATAAATGTTTTAAAAAACCAATTATCTAAAATTAAATACATAAACATAACATGTAAAGTGTATTCAAATGAAAATTTAAAAATAAAAGCAAATATATAAAGCATTTTCAAGCATCTAAAACCCACAATCTCTTTTTTTTTCCTTAATTGCATTGTTTCAAGTAGTTAATGTGATGCAAAACATACTGCATTCTTGATTCTATGGGTCGCCTTTGTACCACGCCCCTCGAGGCAAACTCGAACAAGTCTATGTTAGGGCTTTTGAAAGGGGTGAGCCTAGGACCTGGGCGAGGCACATACCCCAAAATGTGCCTCACCTGTGCGCCTAGGCATGCCTTTTAAATCATTGGGTCATTACAAACTAATGGCCAAAGGTTCAAATATTCTTATATCCTACTTGTAGTTTTTATACAAAAATGGTAGGCTATAGTAATTGAATAAAAGTTTAATGGTGTGTCATTATAACAACTTCGAATTTGAATATTGCTTCAAATGTAGGAGGTAATTAAAATTGAGACAAATTTGAATTTGAAAAGTTTCTCTTAATATAGGAGTTATTGAAAGAGGGAAGGGGTAATAATAGGAGTTATTGATGAGAGAGAATGTAGAAGGATTAGAATGTTAAAAATCATATCTATATTGGCCAAAATGACCCAATACAGGTCCATATTGTCCCAATACAAACGAAAGGAATGAAACACATAATTTCAATGTGTTCCACGCATCGGGACCTGACTGGAATAATATGTGTCGACCAATACAGATCAATACATTGTGAAATTTTAAACCTTGCCTCTAAAGACCCTCTACATAACACCATGATAATGCAAAGTTATGGTGCCAATTGGAGGCATATAGAGGTTTTAATGGTGGATCCCCCCAGAAGTAAAGTCAAAATGTGGCTCGCGTACTGCATAAATTCTTGAGATAACTGGTACCATGTACTTGGATTGGAAACACAATGTTCAACCGCTTGATTATGAGCCACTCATGCATAGGCTTGCTAAAAGTGGGGGGAAATGTATGACTGATCAAAACAACAAATAATATTTATGAATTACTTCGTTGCTGCATAACTAAATGGTTGACGATTGCTCCACCTAATGTGTGTGTGTGTGTGTGTGTGTGAGAGAGAGAGAGAGAGAGAAGATTGGTCCATCTGGTTGGAAAAAAGATCAGCTGAATTGATTTTAAGATCGAGTTGAAGTATCTATCCATCTACGATCTATTCCTTCTTATCACCACGAAACGTCATGAAAATTCCATTTCCTAAGTTACGCAATAAGATCAATGATATTCGCCTATTCGGAGTCTCCACCCGTCCCCAGCGCTCAACTAGTTTAATTAGTAAACCCGGTTACTAATTAGCAACCATGCCACTGTCCGGTTCGGAATGAAAACGTTTAAGTTGCACTTACAATACATTAACAACACAATATTAGTCAGAATGCAATATGTTAAGAAGATTAAACGTATATAAATACAGAGAACGGAATTACAGAAAAGTGCAAGGTGTTCTTACCGAGTCTTCATGCGAAGCAGCAAATGAGGTAACCGATCCATTGTTGGACCTTGGGCGATGGGGCAAAGCAAAACGAGATCCAAACCCTTTGAGAGAGATGCAGCGACCGGCAACCGCGACCCTGTAATTGTAAGGACGAAAAGGTGAAGGTTCGGAACAAAACGACGAGGCAGAAGAAAGAGGAGTAGAAAAGGCCATGGAACCACTCCTCGTAGAGACAGTAGTAGAGTTAGGGTTTGTGTACGAAACGAAGCACTTCAGAGATACCGCCATGGCGCTTTGCTCAGACGAAAATCACGAGGGGCGGAGTCGATATGAAAATGCTTCTTTATTTCTTTGCTTAGTTCAGGCAGGCAGGCAAGTAAACTGCACTCAACTTTTCTTTTTACCCAAAGACAGAAAAAAAAAAGGTTAAATGCTTAAACCTCCCCTCTGGAATTGACAAATGCTGAGACGTTCCCTTTGTTTAGCGAAATGACTTAACAGTACATCTATTAGATTACTGAACCACTATTTTACCCTTTATTCATCTCCAATTTTTCAAAAAAATATGATATATATTGAAAACCGAAAACTGTATTAGTGATTTAGTGTTACTACTCGAGGTTGAGGAGAACGTCAGAGGTCCCGCCGGCTTCGACGATGATCCAAGTGATACCAGCAGAAGTTTCACAAAACTTGGGACAGCCCCTTGACCAAATAATTACAACCCCGGCATTCTCCGACGTTCCTGAAGCAATTTTCGACCTATAAGGCTGTAAAGGAAGGAAAACCTTTACAAAATTAAGGCTAAAGCTGCGGAATGTCCTCCCTCACAAGTAACTCAACAAAACGAGGAGCAACACCAGAAAAGTAATTAAATAAAAGAAAATTAAGACATTCGATTTTTGTTCAACAAAGGAAAAAAAAAAAAAAAAACAATTAAAGCAATGGAAGACAGGTTTAAAAAGGCATTATAAAAATATATAATCAATACCCATCGAAGCTGCGTGATTGTCTACTGGCTAGTGGCTGGCTACTGCAGAGGGAATGCACATGGCGAAGGCGAATATTAAAAGTGTTAAGTGGCGAACATAAATATTCAAAATTTAAAGCGCCAAAGTCGTTCTGTGGTTACATGACATCAATCACAAGCTGTTCAAAATCTGAAATCAAAGCCTAAGAAAATGATCCAACAACCGTATAAGATCGAAACCATTACACAAATACCAAACACTTGACATCAAAAACACGAAGCGAACTTATACGCTACTCCACACCTCAACCAACATCTGAATTCGGCTACGGAGAAAGAAACCTGCAGCAATGCGTGGGCACCATCATCTCTCTCTAGCAGGAGAACGAGCATCTGGCATCTGTGGCTGCGTTTGGCCAGGCATAAAGGATTGCAGGGAATTGCAAATTTGGGTTTTCATTTGATGTTACATACAACATGGGTGTAAACTAGACCTGTTCATGGACCGAAATACTCCGGCGGGCTTGGGCCGCGGGATCAGGATCAACTTTAGGCCCACGGGTTGGTTCGGGGTGTAAATGCCAGATATTGTTACTTTTCAATCTGTGATTGGGCTTTTGTAAATAAACCCGGTTCATAACATGGGCTTTTCGCTTTTGTAAATGAACCCGTACGATGCGCGGGAAAATCCAAATTTCTGTTAAATTATTAGTTTATTAAATAAAAATTTAAATTGACAATTTAAAAAAAAAAGAGAGAGAGAAAATTTATTTTGTTAATATATTAAAAATTATTGAATATTTTTCTAAACAACAAATTGACAATTCTCAAAGTAGCAACATTTATTATGCCATTTTATTGAAAATTATTAAATATTTTTCCAACCAAATAATTAATTTTCAGTAATTACTAATTATTAGTTCATTGAATAAAAGCTAATCAATATTTTAAGTTTTAACAACAATTTTAAATAATTTCTATAATTAGTTATCAACAATTTATTACATTTGTGTATTTTGGGGAAATTATTGAAAATTATTTTTTGCTCATAATAATTACCAGGAAATTATTTCCAAAAAATATTACATAAACCTATTCAATCAATTTATTGAAATTATTGGAAATTTTCTTTGTAATTTATTGAAACTTTACAATAAGTAGGGACTTTTATACCCATGCATCAGATGGGTCCCTACTTAACTCTCAAAACTTTCATTGTAAATTAATAAATGAATATTCAGAAACATAATAATTTTTGAAAAATTCCAACTAACAAAATAAATAAATATTCAGAAACACAATAATATCACTCAGCTTTCACTGATCCTGGCTTTTCACCTTTAACTAATCAAATGTGTTCTTTTCATAAGTTTTTATCTTTGATTGCATAATTTGTGCATATGAATTCAGATTCAATAAGGAAATAAACCAATTTACGAAATAGTAAAACAGTGATCGGATGAGAAGTTGAAGTTGATTGATTTTGACAAATAAAAAAAAAAGTTCTTTGATTTAATGAAATAAGTGAAGAATTAATATTTAATAAAACTATAAATTGGGAAAGTAGTGAATTTGGAAATGCGTATGGATCGGAATACCCAGAACCGGGATCGATTTAATCACCTTCCTGACCCAGATTTCTTTACAGTTGTTTCTCAAATTTAGGGTGGTTTGACGGTATAAGAACACATTGCTCGCTGGAATGACGCTGGAGTCCATTAAACCGGCCTATTTGGTCACCAACGATGGTGATTTTTAAATGTTGTTTTAGAAAAAAACAGTGGTTTTGATTGCAAAAAAATAAATAAATAAAACAATTTGCTAAAATAGTGGTTTTGATTGAGGAAAAACAAACTTCTCTTTGGAACAACAATAACGACCATTATTCATAGAAAAACCGACCCATTTGATCACCGATGGTTGGTGATTTTTATAGGACTGGGAGTAAGACACTCCTGTTTCAGGGTGATCGAAAAACTCTTTGAATAAAAGTTGGAAGTTATTGAAAATAGAGAAGGTACGCTTAAAGTGATAGAGAAGTCAATTTAGAGTTGTGATTGATTCAACAACACCTTTAATTATTTGTTACGTACGGTATTATGTGGCTTTAAAAACTTGAATCGCCATCAAACGTTGTGAAGAACGATTTCAAATACAGGAATCCGATTCATCAGAATAAAAAAGTAGATGGAAGAAGTGATCAACCTTGAGACTTGTAAACAAGAAAGAGAGAAGATGACGCCGATGTGGAGAAATAAGGCAACTCCACGTCCACGATGATGGTAAACGGTGAGGTGTGGTGTAAGACGAAAAACAACCCCATGCCTTCATACATATTTGAGGCAGTAAATGAAAGACACAAAATTTAGGGTATAATATAAAAACCTCCCCTAAGTTTCTGATAATCATAAAAATTTTCCCTTTAGTTTGACTTTAACAAAAACTTTCCCTAGACTTATAAAGAATTTGACAAAAACGTCCATAATTTATATATACTTTTACTAAAATACCCCCATTTGAAAATTGATCCAAAAAACTCCCTTTGACCTTATTATACTTTTCAAATCCCTGAACTCCACCGTTTGAAGACGAGGAACGTAGCTCGTGAAGTATTTGAGCCATTATAGGAATAGACTCAAACAATTTCTCGTAGAATCCTTTCTTGGCCTCACAGGTAGTTCAGACGGGAAGAACGAATTGTTATCGGAGCTTGTAATTCTGTAAAGACTGTTTCAAGAGTCCTTATTGATCGGGCAGCCACTCTGCATCAAGGGGTGGCTGAAACCACCACCATGGTTCGACAGACCAACTCTGTTGCCGACTGGCCTGAACTGACTGTGAACTAAGCCATTAGTCCCCTCCCCACAATTCCAAAACTAATCAGTCTCTCTTTGGTGGCTTCCCATCAAGTACTCATAATTCTCGGTCGAGTTTCGGGTGAGTGAGTAGCTGGGGTTGTGAGAGAAGGGGAGGGAGTAGGAGTACGAACGTGATGCTGCCGTATAGTCATCGGAGCATGACGGCGCCAATGAATGAGTGCTCCTCACTGACTTCAGAAGAACAGGAGGGTCAGCTTTTGGAGCTGGGTTCAAAGTGTTGAGGGATAGTGAGACATCCGGCAAAGCTAGAGAGAGTTTAAGGGTCTCAATCTTTGGTTTCTTTTCCCTCTTGTCTTTGTCGATTTCCTCTTCCTCGAACTCTCGCCTCGACCCTGCTCCCCTAGCATCGTTCAACTGTAGAAAATCTCTCTCTACCCATCTATCCTCTTCATTCTAGTTCTCCGGAGCCACTTCCTTTCCCTTATATCTCCCTTTCTCCAAATAACTCAACAAATTCTTCCCAGAAATCTCTCTGTCTTGAAAATCCATTTTAGAATTATCGCACAGGTAGCTCAGAGTCAGCTCCTGAGCACCTGAATTGCCATTTCTTGGCGGTTTTAACGGAAACCCATTATGACCAATCTCCGAACCTCGCAGAAAATTGGGACCCTTCTCAAAAAAAAAAAAAAATCAATTTTCCCATTTGGGGTCTCAAGGTTTTGCACGGAGACGTGATGTTTCAGTTTGGTCAGAGAGTTCTCTGTTCTGTGAACAAAACCATTGGAGAGATTGGTCTCTGTAATCATGGCCTACAAGGGAGCTCACAGTAAGAGAGATAAAGAGAAATGTACCCCGCCAAAACGGTAGAAATTTCAGAAGTCGTCCAAGGATTTGAGGGGAAGTTCGAAGAAAATTCTCTTCCTCCCTGGTATGCCCTTGCAGCTGGTGACGGACTAAGAAACATTCCCATGAGCTTCCTTGACTGGTGATGGACCAAGCATAACTGTAGATGATGAACCCTCATTCCCATTAAGCACGAGCTCCTTGACTGTAGATGGTGAGGGTTCAGCATAGCTTCCTTGACTGGTTTGGTTGAGACTGAGTCAGATTTGCCACGTGTATAATCCTTAATGCACGAGCTACTGCATTTCCCATTGTCCCACGCATTAAATGTTGCTTCTTTACCTAACTAGAGTAAGCTTCAGCGGCGAAAGAGGAGAAACATTGAAAGACTCGACAACCGCTTTGGAGTTTCAAGGAATATTGAAAGAGGAGGAAGAAAACAACGAAGAAAGAATAAGAAAATGACAGACTTTTCAGGATTACTCTTTTTTTTGAACCGATAGGGTTTGGATGAAAGATCGAAAGATTTGTGTTTCTCATCTTCAAAAGGTGGAGTTTAGAGATTAGAAAAGTATAATGAGGTCGAAGGGAGTTTTTTTGCTCATGGGGGTATTTAATAAAAGTACTTGTAAACTAACTTATAAAAGGGTAAAATGAGAATTTGAAAAAAACGATGCACCGGTTTAACGTTTTTCGTCTGAATCAGTGAGGGAAGGGAGATTTTTATCAAATTTTTTAAGTCTAGGAGAGGTTTTAATTAAAGTCAAATTAAAAGAAAAATTTTTATGATTATCAAAAACTTCAAGGAGGTTTTTATGATTACCACAAAATTTAAGCATATGAACGCAAGAACCTTATTAATTATCCTTTGCATGATGAAACAAAAATCACTGCCGATACCATTCATAACACAAATGAAAGGCCACGTTGACTACATTAAACACCCATCCCGCTTAAATATATAGCAGAGTAACCCGTGCTGAGCACGGGAGTGATACTGGACAAAATATCTGACATTTCATCGAATAGAGATCATGCTAACAGAAGTTTTAAAGTGTTTCTTTTTTTTTTCCTAATTTATACCAACTTACCCAGTAATAAGCGCCAACTGAAAGAAAGTGTATTTTAAAGAAGTCTGAGCAAATATCAAAACTTATTTTCAAGGTCATTAAAGCCCACTGGGAAAGGCATTAGGACATACATTGCCTACTCTCCTGATGAGTAGTAGAAGTCTGAGCAAATATCAAAACTTATTTTCAAGGTCATTAAAGCGCCAACAGGAGAAGCATCTGATGAGTAGTAGAATTAACCGTAAAGCCCTTTGAGCTCCCAAGTTCCATATATTGCCTACTCTCCTGTTGATAAAATTCAAGCTCACCGGAGAACTGACCGTCGATGGATTATGAGAGTTGCCCAAGGCCTAGATTACGTGGAATCTCCTGCAAGCTGCTACCAGCTTCATTTTCGTTGGAACTCTATGTTGTTTGCTACAGCACCGTGAGGTGCTGATGATTGAACCATCGGGTTCTAGAGCCCCATGGTTGAAGACTCCTGCAAAACATTCACCCGGATGCATACCGGAACTGGAAAAGACCGTCCCACCCAGTGATCCTTGCAGATATGTGTGGGAACTGTGAGAGAACTCATTGCTTGTAGACTTCTCTGAGCTTCTTGGCCATAGATGTGGCAGAAATTTTCCAGTAGCCATATAGGTTGTAGATCACCTGGCCTTGTGATTGGCCATTGTTAGTGTTCAGTCTGCCTGTTAGACTGATAACAGCCAAGGAAGAGAGAGAAAAGAGAGAAGGAGAGAAAGAGAAAAAAGGAGAAAAGCAGAGGAGAAACAAGAAGAGAAGATTCTGGTTGGAATGAGAGAAAAAGTTCACTCTCCCATTTGGTCATATGTATTTTATATTACTAAAATAATGTGAAAAAGTCACATATGCCCCTACTTAAGTTAGTGACATTAAATCTAACATAAACTTATACATCAGCACATAAACACAAGCATAAAGACAAAATTACCCCTACATACTCGATACTAACAACCATATATCTCTTGGTGGATGCCATGGGTATGCTGTGAAATCCATCAAAAAACTACCAACTCTACTGCTAGCTACTGCAAATTAAGAATAGAAAAATGTCATCGGTGGACGGTGGAGTGTGGTGAAACGTGAGTGAGATAGCAAACGAAAAAAGACAAAAAAATAACACATGAATAAGCAATTCGGGAGAAATGGGACCCTCATTTGTTCCCTATTCGCACGATTCGATGAAAATTACGTGTGGATACCATTTCTTGCGGGAAGAAGAGGCCACGTCGTCTTAACTAAAGCCCATCCCACTTTAATATTAATATATATAGATAGATAGATACTGAAATTCAGTAATATATAATAAAAATATATATTAGTAATACATGATAAAATTTGTTTATTCCCAATTTCCCATATTTAGACTAGACTTTTAGCTTTGTATAAAGGCCAGCTCTAGGCTCGATAGTCAGGTTGGATTTGGGCTTGGACCTGAACATTCTTCATTCATAAAGAGGCAAAGGCTGGCCTGAACTCAGCCTAGCCCATGAATAGCTCTTGTCTCTTGTATAAGCAGCTCAAATTTCAATCGAAACAAACAATATTTAAATTCAAGTTAATATTTAATTAGATTCAAATTTGGTTAATTAATTATTTTAGATAATTAATTTGTATATATAATACAAATATTTTATTATATAAAATATATGAATATAGGAATTATTTTATATAATTTAAATGTTATATATATGAATTACCTAAAATATTTAAATATTTTATGTTTTGTATATATAAATTATATAATTGGTCAAATTCGGATATTTATGGAATCCAATCAGACCTTATCCAAATTCGATGCATTGTTACACCTTCATGCAAACGAAATGCCACAAACAACTGATGAAAGGGTAGCATCGGACATAACCCAGGAACCAGTAAGTTGGTCATTTTGGAAAATAGATACCAGAGGGGAGGTTTACGGATTTAACCCTCAAAAAAATGAAAATTACTCAAACCTCCACTATATTTTGACCTTCAAAGAAAACTACCATCATGTTACATACCCCTTCCCTAAATTGTTAAAACTGACATGATGGTTTAAAATTTCTAAAATCACATTTGTCTTATTGATGTGAAGATTTATCAAATTACTACCAAGAATGTGATTTACTTTATTTAAACGTGAATCAATAATTACTTGATTAAGTGAACAAGAAATGCAGTTAGCCAAAACAAAAAGTGAACAGATGCTAAATTAGAATTGAACTTAAGCCTCCTCTATTAGCAGAAACAAATTGAGAATTTGCTTCCTAAAGCATTTGAGAATGGATTTTGAGACCTTGCTTCCTAAAGCAGGAATCAACAAATTGCCGTTTCTTGAAACACCGCCTAGAATGGATTTCTTTGCTAAGTTTTTTATGACTCCTTGACTCAACCTCTCCAACCAAACAGAATTAACCGTTTAACTCAAAATGCCTACGTGACACTGATACGTGGCAGCACATAGCCCCCTTTGTCAACACTTCTCGTTAGTTTTCAGACCCCCAGCCAATGGCGCATACTGTTCTTTATAATTTTGATTGGCCATCATGTCAATAACTCCAAAACTGCAACATGTTCATGCATCGAGTAAAGATGAATTACAACTCGGACTCAGAATACAGGTTTCCAACGTATTAATTACCCAAGGAAAAATTGAGGCATATAGCCAATAGATTCTTGGATAGGCCGTAGGCGATATGAAACGATGAACAGAACAAAATGTAACGATTACTGGGACAAGGCAGTCTTGATAACTAGTAACTACGAGAGCATACTCCAATGCTTTAACAGGCTCATTTAATACTTGCATTACGGATGGAAGATGTGCATGGCCCAGCAGATGTCATGAAGGGTATTCCCTTGAATGTGGCCACTCCTTTGTCATCGGTGTAAAGATGCTGCATCAACCAAAAACTATCACCACATAAACAGAGCAGGGCATTTAAATCATGTACATAAAGAGAATAGATGGAGACTTGAATGTATAGCACACATTTGGCAAAGGTATCCCTTTAAGCAAATAAGCAAGACCATTTCCAGCAATGAAGTTTATTGACACGATTGGAAGGAAAAATAAGAGACCAAGAACAAGGGCCATCTCAAACCTGAACTTCTTAAAATATCTGGGATAAGGTCTGGAAAAGTCTACACCCTGGCACCACAAAAAATCCCAACTATCCACTATTCAGTCTAAGACCTATGGTAGAAATACATAATATGAGAGAGAGAGAGAGAGAGAGAGCTTGTCAGTTGGATGGAAAAGACTCCGAGAATTGTGATTTGAAGGCTCCTGTGGACAGGGTAGAGAAAGAAACGGGCCAAATAGCTATGATAGCCAGGTACTAGTTGAATAAGCCCTTCAGTGCCAGCAGGAAGACGCATGATTCAAGAACCAGAACTTCTATAAACAATAAAATTAAATGCACCAGCAGGAACAAGAATTGAAATGTTGTGCACATGAAAGTTGCTAGACAAAGGAGAAAATTTACACTTTCAACAGGAAAGAAGTATATACCGGTGTGATCTTCTCCAACTGCTTCTTCTTGGGATTTATAACATCCTCTGGCTTACCATCGTGCCTAAATGGAAACATTCACAGATGAAGGTCAAATAATTATAGTAGTCCCTGTTAAGGGCAAAATGAGTTTTGCAGTTGTAATCAAAAGATAAATCTAAGTGAGCAAAACTATCCTTAAACAGTAGCAAAACAGTAAAGCATTAATGCTAAACAGAGCACCTTCTGAAGTCTGGAAATAGTCCTCTGAAGTGCCATTGAGCCTCAAATTTTAGGTGCAATAGATCTATGAAGGACTTACCATACTGCAGAGTATTTTAGGTGCAATAAACCTATGAATAGAGTTGAGGTTGAAAGATTCAAAATTTTAACTTTAATCTTTATAATATATGTCAGTAACATAACAGTCCCATACCCACAGTTTATAAGAGTGCCCGTCAAATACGGGGCTAACTGGAGTGGTTGAATGTTCAGTTTTGAATTCCACGACAGTCCCACAGTTTATAAGAGCTTTTCTTCATAGAAAAAGACATAGGATACACAGTAGGGGCTTTTGGTCTGAAACCTGCTCAATTAGATAGAGAAGCAAGTGGACCCCAACTATGGTCCTGTGTTGAAGATTACTTGGTTGTTTACTGCACTAAACAACTCAATAACAAACTTGGTACCCCTGTATGTTTATGGGGATGGTGCTTCTAGTCAGGTCATTCAATGAAATCTAACCAAGAATCTTCCAAAAGAGTTCACATGTTCCTCTTGATGCCTTATATTCATGAGGGAAAATTTCAGCTTAAAACTCCCTGCAATACAGCCTAAATAAGCCTCATTTTTTATTACAAATAAAAAAACATTGGAAGGTTGGACCATAAAAACTCAGCTAAGGTCTAAATAGTAAATACAAGGTGAAGTATGGTTATACATTTTTCATTTTCGAGATAGATGGATTGCCTAGGGAGCTTTCCTAATTAATACAATTAGAATTTTTTTCTCATTTGTTTATGGTTATACATTTTTTATTTTCAATGCTTACCCTGAAAATAGAACACGTTCCCCAATTTTGGCCCCTTCTGGAGGAATCAAAGGTTCCACAACTGTATGATCTTGATTAGAAGCACATAGTACCTGAGGCATACAAAACCACACAAACACACACAAATAAAACATCAAATTCATCTTTAGGTTTGACAAGAAAAAAACAAACAAAAGGAAAGGGGAAAAAAGCAATAATTATTCATACAAAGCCACACGAGCGCACACACAAATAAAACATCACATTCATATTTTTAGGTTTGACAAGAAAAAAAAACAAACAAAAGGAAAGGGGGAAAAAAGCAATAATGATTCAAAACTTTACAAGTGCAATGAAACATACTATTTTTAAATGAGAAAAGGTGAAAATACTTTATGACTCAAATTTATAGTTGCACCAGCCATGAAAATATTTTATGACTCAAATTTATAGTTGCACCAGCCATGAAAATATTTTATGACTCAAATTTATACAGAACATTTTATTAACATCCCTACTTTGATCAGTGTCATTGACCCAAAAGAAAAGGAAAAAAGGGTGAAAAATGAAGAAAAAAATTATGTTAGAAGCTACTTAATTCCCTAAAGCATGGGATAGACAAGTTAATGTCAAAACAATCATAAGCAAAAGTAATTTTGCAAACAACATAAGCAAAATATAGATACATGCACAAAAAATTGAAAACCACATAACTCAAATTCAGCTATGGATTACATGACAACTTGATGTGGCGCCACCATCTTAGCTCGATAAATATGATCTCTTATGGAAAGCTCAAAGGAGAAAACTTAGCAATAATAATTAAAACAATGAAGACAACTACATATACATCAAAGCAAAAGCACACTAAAATAGAGGTTTGGATCATTCCCGAAAGGAGAACTACCAGCAAGGAATTTTGGGGAGAAAGCTAATAGAATCCCATATTTTAAAAGTAATTCTCTATTTGGTTAATGTCTTATGAATAGGTTTAATCATGTTAAAGAGTCAAAACAGTTTAAAGAGTTGTATTAGCGAGTTTTTAGAACTTAAAAAAAAAAGTGGTTAAAACCCATCACGTTTCCTTCCAGTTATTTCAAGAGTCCACGTCCATTTTTAAATTACCCTCTAAGTTTCATATGGGTTTACCGTGGTCCTAATGCAATTAGGAAATCACTTCTAGACAATACCTCCTGAAGTTAGGGCCTTCTCTTGAGAACTGTACCACTTGATATTAATGCTTGTGTGAACCTTCAAAGCATGGTTTTCGAACCGCCGTTGACCCGGACGGTCAGACCATTCGGCCCGGGAACCATCCAGGCAGCCAGTTCCGTTTTACCCCAAACCCAGTCCCTGGCCAAAAAACGTTGATTCAGTCAATGGCCCGTTGACCTGAGTGGTCAAACAGTCGACCCGTTCAACGGTTTTGGCCATTTTTTATTTTTAAGTATTTTTTATTTTTTTAATTTTTGTCAGAACAGGTCATCCGAACCAGACGGTCAAACCGTCAACCCAGAAACCAGTGGACAGAATGGTTCTATTTCTGGGTTGTTTTTTAAAACCATGAAGGAAGAGGCCTGGTCAGTGCCTTTCTCCCCACATCTGTTCCCTTTGCAATGCAAGTGGAGAAAGTACCTAGCATCTGCTAATCTCCTGTACTTGGTACTTGTGTTACTGGCTTTTTTTATCAGTTACTTTTTGCTGCTGGCATTTGGGATGGGTTTTTTGCTCTATTTTGTTGTAGGTAGACTCCTCCATCAAACTTGGCAAAACTCTTTAAACCAAATTTCTTCGACCACCTAGAAGGAGAGGAAAGATATTATGAAGGTGTACTAGAGAAGCAATTGTGTGACCCACACAGCTTATCCAAAAATGGAAGAAAGAAAACTGATCAAAAAAAAAAAAAAAAGGGAGACTGTTTAGAGAGAACACCCAAGGTAGAAGCACTATCATAGAAAATATCACAATAAAAGTGGTGCATAGGTGAAAACAGTGGGAATGTTCAATGAGTTTCCACTAATGACATCATCCGAGGGTGGCAATCTCCTCTACTACTATGACTGCAGCAAACTCAATCAAATTAAACTTTGATGGCTCCAGCAGAGGTAAACTCAGGCTTATTGGGGATAGGGTGTCTTTAGGGACTATATTGAAGACATTACAACATTATTTTCTGCTCCAGTAGGCCACAGGAATTCAAATAGAGCAGAATTATTAGCATTACTACAAAGCTGACAAAAGATCTGACCTATACAAACTTCATGATTGTGGGTGGGATAGATTCAGAATGTGGACAAGACCTGCTGGCATTATAGAAATATAATAAAAGGGATAAAGGACCTCAAAAGAGGCAGAACTATCTCGTCAACTTGGGTTTATAGAGCAGCTAATGGGCTAGCAGATGCCTTGGCAAAATGAGAGGTAAAGGAAAATCTGTTTTGAGGTGTGGAGGGAACATTTGATGTATATGGACTATGAAAATGCCCATCTCAATCTCTAGGATGCTGCCATTTTGTACAGAATTTTATTTATTTTTCTTTATTTGAAAGCAACTGATTATATTAGAATAAAGAAGCAGAAGAGAGGTACATGAGAAGATAAACATCTATAAGGCCTGCAGGAATTAGCTAGGTAGAGAACTATCACAATGCATTACATCCAAAAGCGCACTGGATTTAGCTAACACTTCAGCCATAGAGTATAGCTCTCTGGTGACCCAGTGTAGGTCACAATCTCCACTGAAGTCCCAATATCTCTAGCTTCATTCAAGAAATGACGGAGCCTCCAAGGACCACTATCCTTCACTCCCAACCAATTTATAGTATTTGTGGAATCACCTTCTATTGTTAAAACAGAGATACCCAGGTTCGTGGCAAAGCACAAGCACATCAGCCTTGGCTGAACCAACTTCCCCAATTGGTTCACTGAAACCCAGCAGACAATGCCATTGCTTCCCCGGATCACTCCTCCAATACCAGCCTTGCTTGGATTGCCCAAGAAGCATCCATCAAAGTTTAACCTCATTCCCCTCTCCAACTCCATTGAAAGGAAACAAAGGGGGATTAAAATCTGTGGTGAGAAGAAGAGGATCTCAACTAAGTTGCTTTGCAGATCATTTAAGGAGATGATCCTGAATTCAGTAGAGCTTAGGACCTAAGAATTACATTATGTAGCTGATCAAACTCTTCATGAGATCTGGCCCTGTTGTTGAAGATTTGATTGTTCTTCTCCTAAACACTCCACATCACCGCTTGAATGAGAGAGCACCAATAAATCCCCCCCCCCCAGTTCTACCAAGTCCTCTTCCTTGCCATTGCCAAAGCCCAAAGGAGTTCAACAGTATGTTCGAAAGCAACCCAACTAAAACCAGCCAAGTTGAGGAAGTAATTCCAAATTCTTCTGGTCTTGGGGTAATGCACCAGCAGATGATCCATTGTTGCCCCCCTAATAAAGGCCACCCTAGGAGTGGGAGGGAACCATATCTTCTTGCAAGGAAAACTAACAACTTAGTCCTCTAAAATGGGAGCCCTGAAAAATGACTTAGTCAAGAACTTACCAGCAGAGTGGATTTTCCAAAAGCATTGGTCAGGGGAAGGAGAGATGTAAACCTCCAGAAGAGAGTTTAGGAGATGGGAGATTAAATTGTAAATTTTTTTTAACAATAACAAAGATTTCATTAATCAAACAGAATAATTAATTAAAAAGGAAGGGAAATAAACCTTCTTAACTCCCCCAACAGAGGCATGCCCTCAAAGTGAAAAAAAAAAAACAAAATTACAACTGAGCCCAAAATAAAGATTCCCTAGTCACCCCTTGCTTGGCTAACCCATCTGCAAACGAGTTAGCAGGTCTCTTCACCCAGCTGTACTTTATTTCCATGTCCTTAGCCAACCACCTGAATTTTTTCCTTTCATTGGTGTAGTTCCATAGCCCAGCCTTGTCTTCTCTCAACCACCCTACTACCACCTCCAAGTCCGCTTCAATTACAAGCCTCCTAATATTCATTTCCTTGGCCCTTTGAACACCTTCCAAAGCCGCAAAAATCTCAGCCATGAGAGTCACCTGCCCCAATTGGACCCGAGAACATGGCTGAAACAATTCCATTCTCATCCCTAAACACACCCCCAATGCCCGAATGCCTAGGGTTGCCTCTACTGCTGCCATCAAAGTTCAACTTTATAAAACCAGTGGGAGGAGGGGTCCAAGACAGACAAAGACCCATTTTCACATGGGCAGAACTAGCAATCTCTTTCCACCTCCTCAGCAAATCATCCACTGTAAAGTCTGTGAATAAATCTGAGGACTTCAACCAATGTACCACCCTGAAGTGAATCAAGTCGATCAAACTTTCAAAGTTTCTCTGTTTCCCGGAGAAAAATCTTGAATTACTTTCTTTCCAACAACTGATAACCAGTTTCCCCATCAGCTTTACAAAGAATACACCAACGAGGGACAAACACATCTTGGGTCTCTTTCTTTGAAGCAGATCATTAGTGTTGATTCTTTCCAGTAAAGTTTCCCAGCAAAAACTCCCAACCCTAGGAGGAATTGGCTCACACCAAATCTCTTTAACAGTGAAGGATAAACCTACAGTGCTGGAAGGCTGAGTTAAGACTTTAAAGGAAGAGGCACAAGAGAACATTTTCAAGAATAGCCAGGAGGGGGTGGGAGTCCAAATTCTGGTGTCTTCCTTTGTGGGGTCCAAGAAAACATTTTCAAGAATAGCCAGGAGAGACAAGGTGTTGTTTAGATCTATATCTCTAACAGCCCTTCTTAGACCCAAATTCCAACCAAACCTAGTGTTTGAAGATGAAGGGACAATAAAGGAAAAAATGAGCTCATTTTTCAAGTCAAAGAGAGCATACAGGGATGAAAATTGATCCTTCAAAGGAGAATTCCCCACCCAAGTTTGTTCCCAAAATTTTATGAGGTTGCCCGAGTTTAAATCATACCTGATTAGAGGGAGAAAACTGGTAACAAGTCATGGATTGCTTTCCAAGGTGAGGCACATGTAGTCCTTGCCAAGATTCCAAGATCCCATCCATTGTCCTCCAGCAGTCCAGCCCATGAATTCTAGCCCACAACTTCTCCTTTTCAAAAGGGAACCTCCATAACCATTTCCCTAATAAAGCCACATTCCTCTTCCTAATGTTCCCGAGCCCCAACCCTCCTAACTTATTATTCCTAATCACCATCTCCCACCCCACTCTATGGTCCCTCTTCTCCTCACCTAGCTCCCACAGAAAGTCTCTCATCAACTTTTCCAATCTATTGGACACCTCTGTTAAAATCTTGAACACAGACAAGAAGTAGATGGGTAAATTGGCTAAGGTAGCCCTAATTAATGTGATCCTCCCACCAAGAGAAAGATAATCCTTTATTACAAGAGGGAAGTCTCATCTCAACTCTTTCCACCACCAAATTCCAGAAACTTCTTTTCTTGGGGTTGTCTCCCAGGGGTAGGGGTAGACCTAGATAATTCAAGGGCCAACTTGAAACTGCACATCCCAATAGCTCTATGGGAGATTTGAGAGAGATTTTAACTTGGAATTAAAGTATGTAAAGAGAGACTTGAGCCTTATGCTGACTTTGTAAATATAGTCATTATAATTGGAATTTTAGGGTTCATTTGATGCAAAAAAAGGTTCAGTTTAATGAATCTTGCTTGTGGGAGCTTGCTCCAAGCATCTCTCTTTCTTTTCTAATAATTCTCCTTTTGCTTCTTTCTCTATTGGTTATTATTTTTTCTCCACACCAAGAACTATTCTTCCCTCTTTCATCTTTAACTTTCTTCTAATTTCTTATATTCAGCTAGCTGTATACCATCTTTCATCACTAGTTCATTATCTCCAATCTCTATGTACTTATTCCTACATTGTCATACTCCACTGCATATATGCTCGTCACTTGATCCATAATTATAATTTTAGAGTTGATTTGACAGGAAAAGGTCTCCAGTTGAAGACTTTTTATGGGTATTTTTCACACAGGACAGAGGGGAACAATGAAGGAATTATTTGACTCAGCTTAATGAATCCCTTATCTTTAAAAGTTAAAGCTAGTTCCCTAGCACCAGTAGCAGCTATCTCTACTAGGTTTTTCAATTAGTTTAAACATTGAAGAATACAGTTAGTGATTCATCATCAACATTGAACCCTTGTCCCAACTATATGGGATCAGCCACATGAATCCTGTTTCACCATTCCATTCTGTTCCGTGCCTTATATCTACCATTAAATTATGGGCACTTAAATCATCTCTTATCACTCCCACCCCAAGTCCTTTTCGGTCTGCCCTGCTCTTCTAAGGTAACGCAAATCTGGAAAAAAGTGAAAGAAAAATTGAAGAAGCAATCAAGTATCCAATTGCAGTCTTGGTACCTTATCAACTGCATCCACCTTTAAAGAAACAACAAGAATTAATCAAAACTTGTTAATTATAACAACAAAGATGTACATAGACACACTTTGTCAGGCATAGCACCAGGATAACCTAGTTGCATTTATCTACAAGTTCATTACAATTATTTGGCCAGAGTCCTTCAACCCTGGATGGCTGCATCAGGTGTAGGGCCAAGCATTACCCAGGCCAAGAGTAAAAAAGAGCCAGTTACAACCCAAACACAGATGACCCAACCAAATGTTTTATATCTTGACATGAGACCAATCCAAGGTCACAAGAAACAAGCACAAACCATCCTAAAACTCAAATGGTGAATACCAGAACAGAAAGCCTGAGAAAACTAAAACAAAAAGACTAAAGGGAAGTTTGATAGAAAGATCAAACAATCTGCATAGAAGCAATAAAAAGCATTTGCAGGACAGCAAAGCTTGGGTTTGATGTATATATATAGCCCCACATGTTCACCAACCCAGGCTGTTCAATTGAAGGACTCCTTGGATGAACCAGAGAGAAGAGCTCAAAATACCTTAGCAATCAGAAAATATTGGATGAAGAGAATAATAAAACTTTTAATGACTGGTGATCAAAAGATAAAACTCAAGGAGCTTAAAGTAACAAATTGAACTACATTTCATTTAGAATCAAGGGAAAGAAAAATAGCTCCTCAGATGATCCAATGGCTGCAGTTATGCCCTATAAACATTAGATGACCACACAGTTTAAATCACTGTTTAGGAGCCACACATATAAAACCATTAAACACAAGTTTAATGTCTCGTAGATGCAAATCTCTCAATTTAATTTATGGTAGACTTTCCAATCAAGTAGCACAAGCATGAGCAAAATTAGATTGGCAGTGCCAATAGAAATACAAATCTAACATAGATAAAAGCAAAATAAGATGACAATTAAAAAAAACCACATGTATACCAGCCCAGCAGACATCACATCCCTCAACTTTCCAGGTTTAACATTGGTAATCAGCACAACACGTCGGTTCTGCATGACATGACAAAGAGTGCCTCAAAGGGTTATTGTCAGGGAAACTCCAAAGTTAATTGATTGTAATATCAAATAGCATAACTAAATTAAGTTACTAAACTCAGGTAACTTCTTACTATTAATTCATCTAGACTGCAAAACTTTGCCAGGCCACTGACCACTTGCCGCACATTGCTATCTCCCAAGTCTATCTCCTCAACCAGCAAACTACAGAATAGATCAAAGGAAACAAGTCAAGAGGCATAACTAGGGAAAGTGAAAGTGCATGGAGCCACCTTAAATACATTATAGGTTTCAACAACTTGAATGATAAAAGGTTTAAAGCTCAAACCTTGTGTGTTCTGGAATTTATTTGGAATACCCAATAACCATAGTTAGGTAGCGAGCAAACAATTATTAACCAAATTGGAAATGCCCTGAAAACATGAAAAGTGGAACCTGTTTTGGTATACCTGTCTGCAGATGGATGCTTCCATGCCTTGCGTATAAGGCCAATCTGTATATTGAGTAAACTGACAGAAGCCTCTGTGTCCTTGTCAACTGCTTCTTTTTCTGGTAATTTGCTCTTCCCCTCAGTAGCTTTATTATCATCTGCAGCCTTTTTCTGTGAAATTCTCAATAAACACAATATATTGTCAATGCATGAGAATTAATGAAAAGCAAAACATATAAGAAACTAAAAAATTAACTAAAGCCAACCTTAGTATGCTAGAGTTTCCCTCTAAATGACACTAAAAAAGTCACAATATCTCCTAATACAAAATTCCAAAATTAACTAGAAAGTGATAATTATCCCTAGAAAATGTTTAATGCTGTTTGGACATTTCAAATGGTTTTGGTCATGCTGACCTAACCATTAATAAAAACATAGAAAGGAAATCATCCCAACCATTAAAAATCCAGTAACAAATAAGGTGCATCTTATACTTGAACACAAAGATAAGCCTTCATTCCACCACACACACACACACACACAAAATCTTAACAATATTGACCATGCATGTCATTCTGTCTATCTGAAAAGAACAAGGTATGAAACCTCAGCGCAACATAACAAAACACAATACCTCAGTACCATTCTTCTTTGATTTCACGTTGGCTTCCAACTTATCATCACTCTTTGTACTTTGTTCAACCTTTTTTATATTTGGTTCAGCTTCTAACCTAGCTATACTTTTAGGACACTGCAAACCAAAGAAAAGATTTATAAGCATTTGTTTTCAAGTGTGCCTATGGAAGAATGATACTTTGTCAAAAGTCTATTGCAGAAACTTCATGTTTTAGCCACTTGTGTTGGTGAATTGGTTAAGTACAAGGACTTCCAAGAGCTCACAGATTATCATGAGCCTCACCAACACAAAGAAACAAATTAAATGCACAGGTTTTGTGGCATATGGGTCATCTGGATCTGGTGCACCAATACATGCATAAGAATGATAAGCTTTTTTTTTATAAAAGCTCTATCTTATCAGGTAAAAGGCAATTATATCTACTCACTGGAGGATCAAAAACAGCCTTTTCCACTGGAACCAGTTCAAACATGTCCACAAGATCTTCCTTGCTCTACAAAATGAACAGTATAAAATTCAACAGAATTATTAGAATAAAGTTCCAGGAACAGACACAAGAACTTTGGCCCATTATTTTTCTAATCATACAAGTTTTTTTTGATAATTTTTTTCTAATCATACAATTCAACTCGTGATTCTATAATTTATCCAGTCTATGTGGTATGAAACAAATTGACTTGAACTTAATTCCATATATTGCCCTTTGTTTTACTGTTTCTATTTAAGGTGGTGTTGTAAGACTTGACTGGACACAGAACCAGAATACTTGCCGGGTCGCAGGTCAAATGATTTGACCGCAAATCACAAATAATATATAATAGCATATAAATAATATGTATAATAACTTTTGTAATTTGTCACATGTATAGCTTATCAAAAAATATATATATTTCACGTGCATAGGTGGCAGCTAGATGGTTAAGTCGTTTTTTGATACAAGTGACCAGGATTCAAGTCTTACAACTTGTATTTTATTCAAAGCATATATGTATTTAATCAATGTATATAAGAGACATATATGAGCACAAAAGACATGATGGATTAATGGCAGCAAATATTAACACACATAGCTAAGAGGTTTCAAGTTCAAATCTTTCTATTGGTATTTTAAAATTTGTAGCAATTTGGTGACCCACGTAGGCAGTGAAAACCATCTAGGTCATTGAAACCCAGTAGGTTTTCAACGGCTCCACCAGGTTGTGACCAATTTGACCAGTTTTCCAGAAATCTGCAAAACCAGGGTATTGAAAAATCGGAATGGCCTCCAGTTCCCAGGTTTACGGTCCAACCATCCAGTCTGATCCAAGTCTTACAAAACTTATTTAAGGATTTTTTAACCCTAACTAGACTAAAAACTTGTTTAGGTCATTTAAAACCTATTTAAGGACTTTTCTGGTTAATTTCCATTGTGTGAGTTAATTAACTCTAAACTTGAACTTGGTTATGTCATCCATTGCTTGCCTCCTACTCAGGGTCTTGGGAGGGGTACACTGCCTAAACTTTGGCTTTTTTTCACAAGAAATGAGTGAAATCAAACTTAAACATTGCATTCTCATGTTTGTCAACCTGAGATTTTACCACTGCATCAAATAATGGCACATTCATCCACTGTTTACAATGTAAAGTGGAAAATTGTGGTGGTAATTTTATATCATTGATATGATTTGATAATGGGATATTGGGATAAAATGAGGTTTCTATGTATTCAATATTTTAAGATATATTTGTAGTTTTATTGACAAATTCCTAAAAGACAGAAAAATCTTATTGATTCACAATTTGATTCAATTCAACTTTCTTTACAACTTGGAACACAACCAGTGTTTTAAAAGAGCACGGCGCAAGGCGAGGCACGCGCTTTTTTGAAGCAAGACGCAAAAATACAAAAAAAAAAAAAGAAAAAGAGCTAAAATAAAAAATGTCAGAAAATTCAAAAAAAAATGCAAAAATAAAATAATATATATATATTAAACATAACATTAATAAAAAATATAAAATTATATTTTAAAATAAATGTTTTGAAAAACCTATTAACTAAAATTAAAATACATAAACATAACATGTAAAGCATATTCAAATGAGAATTAAAAATAAATTCAAACATATAAAACATTTTCAAGCATGTAAAACCCACAATCACTTTTTTCCTCAATTGCATTACTTCAAGTAGCTAATGTGATGCAAAACATATTACATTCCTAATTCTACGAGCTGCCTTTGTGCCACGCCCCTCGACGCTAGCCCAAACAAGCATGTTAGGGTCTTAAATTCTTAGTTCCCACACAAAAAAATGATTTTATAATTTTAATTGTTTTTAATAAGATATTTATTAGGATGAATGAATGAACAACATTTGCAAATAGGGGGTTCTTAGAGCTTAGGTGAGTGAACGAAGCAGCAAACCAGACTACCAGCGCAGAGTAGAACCCCCCTATTTGCTAATGTTGTTCATTCATTCCCGGCCGCTAGGTTCAAAAAAAGCAAAAAAGCATCAAATTTTCAATGCCTGGACTGAGGTGCAAGGCACATCAAGCACACCAGGCGTGCGTCTTTTGAAAGGGCTGCGCCTAGGACCTAGGCGAACACGCCTGAGGCATGCCTTTAATCACTGAACACAACTACATTTTTCAAAATGTTCTACATAAACTACCAAGCGGAAAAAAATCCAGAAATAAAGGAGCAACATTCTATCCCCACATCATGCATCCCACCAAAATCAATGCATTGTGAATGTTTTGGCATAGAAAAATAAGGGCAACAACACACTGAACTTGAGTATGTACTCAATTTCAGGTCAAGCAGAGATCCATTTATTTGGCCTAGAAGTTCAAGTATCCCAGTATGGAAAATGTATATCCTGCATCATTAATAATACAAAAAGGGTTAAACCATATTTCAATTAGTATGCATGAAGTGTCTTGTATCACTCTCTATCACATTTTCATTTGAACACGAGTATCCAAACAAGTTATGTATATGTGAAACTAATCTGCTCAAAAAATAAACAGAAAAAATCTAGGTTGGGCTAAGAGAAAAAGAAAAAATGATGCATTAATTTCAAGATTGATAGTACCAGTGCATAGGAAATGACAATAAAAACTTAAAATAGGGACAATGACGGCAAAAATGATTAGGTAATAACATTCAGAAGCAGAAAATGTTGATTTGATATAAACCATAAATAATCCAATGGCCTAAGCCAATTAACTACTCTAGGCAGCCAATACTCAAAGGATCACCACAATACAAGTCCCAAAAGAATAAAGGGAATACTATAAATACATGACATGATCTTTTAAGTGTATTAGAGAATGATCATATGTGAATGGCCACATGATGGCATTAAATAGTCAGAGAACAAATGAAATTAAACTCAAAATATGAAACTCAGCACCGTCTGGACCTACCTGAATGTAGTCCATCCATCTCATCACATTTGGCAACATCTGTCTGTCCGGAATTGAAAGACCTTTCTACCAATGACACACCATTCAAACACCCAATGGGTTTAGTACATAAAGTTAATGAAAATAAATATTCAAGATGAAAGATTGCATAGGAGACAAAGTAAGGACTAAGGAGTAAAACTTTATGGTGGCCCAACGACCATGAGGAATAAATTTAGAGGTTAAAGAAAATGAAATCAAATTTCTTAGTCAAGAAAAGTCATTACAAATAATTGTGTTTAGCTAGCCAACCAGAAAGCTATTGTTGTTACTCATTGTTTTCCACCTCTAAGTACTGTGAAAAATAAATAGATCTACTTAGGGCCATTACCATCCTGGCTATCTAGAATCTTGGGACTGGATATAGTCATATGAACCATTGCACCAAGCAATGAAATTTTACCATTGCACCCCTAATAAGATCAACTTTTAGAGGTTTAAAAGATAGGCAAGCATGGATTTTAAAAAGAATAAACGAAAGAAAGATAAACATCACATACCACATAAGAGTGAATCACTGAAAATACAAGAATATCCACTTCAGAAGGCTTCAATCCATTGCCCAACAGAACAGACCTTTGCACCAAATCTTCATTTAATGCTTTAAGACTTCCATGACAAGCTTCCAAACCACTAGGAAAATTGCTTGCAAATGCTACCCACTTCATCACCTACAAAAGAAAATCAAATTGTTAGGACCAGGGAAAAGAATCAATTTCCTTGTCAAGTTGGATATGGTTTTCACTTGTAGACATAGAAATAGCATCATTTATCATTGTACAAGTGATTCATATGATTACCCTCAAAAACAAACAAAACTAGGAATGTTCTTGGATTTAGACACCAATTTAATGTAAGCAATGATTTATCGATCTACCTAATTTACCTCATCATTGTTTCTCAAGGAGACAGAATTTCCAGAAGACTCCAAAATGCTAAAGAACAAGTCCTTGATGTCACTTCTCTCAATGTTTTCATTTGAGTAGCTCATCTGCATGGATCAAATTCAAAATTCAGTAGGCTAATTGGCAACCAATAAATATAACAACCAAAAAAGTGCAAATTACAACATCTTAGTAATCATTCTAATTATTACTTTATAATATGAACAACAAATCCAGGATTTGCAGATGGATAGCAAAGTCTAATCTTTCTTATTATTTCTTTCACTTGATCACAGCTGCCAGGAGAAAGGGCATGGATGGATGCCAGTGGGTAGAGATGTTTGTGGTACAGGTTAAGTGGTAAACCCGCATTTTTTTTATCAATTGTAAACCCACATTGACTGAACCCTATTGGTTGCAACCAGGTCAGTCTTAACTAGGTTTTGGGTTGGGTTTAGGTCAAGACTGAACCACATTGAACTTGGACTGTTGACATGGTAACACTGAAACATTTTGAAAATACAGTCTTGGCTGAGTATCGATAACTATTTGCAGGATTGGTCAAGCCAATATCCTCATTTCCCTTCACCTGGAAAGGGCAGGCTCAAAGTTGGGGCAACTTTGGCCTAGGTTTACCATGGCAAACCCAACCTTTTGGCATCCCTACCAATGAGTTGAGTTCAGCACAGGTTTGCCTCAACCCAACTGCAACCCTGAAGTACCCACTACCAAACCCACCCATCTTGACCTAATGAACAGTAACCCTGTTCTTAGTGAAGATTATATTTACAAATTCTTCAATATCATTATGCCACCTGCTATAGCAGTATCATGTATAGTTCATTGCAAAGACCTACCAGTTATACCATATTCACAATAGTTTCATGAAAAACATAGTTTCAAGTCTTTCTCTAACAAGATTACGATAGAGAAGAGAATGAGAGACCAACTTGTTACATTCAAAAACCCTGAAATAAAGGGTAACATGACATAACCAAAACCCCACTCTAAACTAAGGCTGTTGGCCCGAACCAATGTTGGTTAGATGCATTTAACCAAAACCCCACTCTAAACTAAGGCTGTCCCAAACCTGATCTGATAGCATTGGACAAAGGAAGGTTTACCATTTAACCTGACCCATGAGAATCCCGAGGTATTACTGATCAAAAAATGGACATCCCTAGGTATAGAAAAATTTAGAGAAAAAGTAGGAAACAACCTTAAAGCACCACATGATTAGGAGATGAGAAATATTTTTTTCCTTTTTACCAGTAATCAAAATCCATTAATGAAAAATTACAGAGATATAAAAAAGGGCCCTTATGGGACAGGAAAATGTGAGAAACCAATATGAATTCGTTTGAAATGCACTGAAAAAAGTGGAAAACAGCAAAAGAAGACACATGAAAATTGCAGTGACACTGATAAAATTTTCCCAAGCATTTATTATGTTTTATTACCACATTACTAAATCTGCATGTTTCCCATAAGATGGAATACCAGAACAAATCTATTTCCCTAACATCTTTCCCAAGAAATGACAGTTCCATAATGGAAAATACATTTTACCAGTAAATAAATTTGATAAATGATAATCAGATAATTAGTGCAACCAAATCATTTCTTGGGAAAGATGTTAAGGAAATAGATTTGATGAAGGGTAATTTGGCCGACCAATCGCAAGGAGACACGTCGTGAGTCCAGCCTGGCTTACGTCCCGATCTGTAAGGGGCTAGCAGGTCGCTCCTCGACAAGTCGATGACCTTGGAGGTTGGCATGACCCCTCCACCCCGGGCAGACCCAAGTAATAAATAGACTTCCAAGGTACCGATCCGCCAACACGTGTGGCAAGACACCCTTATCTGGAATGGCACAATTATCAGTACCGAGTCAGGTGGCAGCACGATGCCTACCTAATACGCATGTCCACAGTTCCCGCACGATTCGGGGAGTCCGGATATGGATCACCGCCAATGTGGTAGGAAGGCACCCCGAAGAAAATAGACCGATAAGGCCAGTCGTTCCCAAATATCTCGGACATGGAACACAGAACACGGACCCCGACACTTATAAAAGGACTTCATTATTCCTTCAGAAGGTACGCGCAATCTGTGCAACCCACTCACTTTTTGCTCTCTCAACACTCTCATCACTAACTTAAGCATCAGAGTGCCCAACCCGAGTTCAGCACCTTGAGTACTCTAATCCTTTGTTTATTGCAGTTCGGTAGACCAACCACATCAGCCCGTCCGTCCAAGCTGTCCTCCAGTAGGGAGATCAGCAGATTCTGGCTACATCAAGATTCATTCTAGTATTCCATCCGATGGGAAACATGCAGATCCATAATGAAAAATACATTTTACCAGTAAATAAATTTGATAAATGATAATCAAATGATTAATACAAGCAAAATCATCATCAACGATAGATACAAACAATATGAGGTAAATCTGCAGGTCAGAGGATGGAAGAAAGCAGGATCTAACCAAAGTCCATAGTCACACTCAGTCTTCAATAATTTCATTGAAGAAATAGCTCCAAAATGGGTGAAAGGTTGCCTACTTTTTCCTGGACTAATGTTTGATTCAGATCTAAGCAGCTAGTGTGATGTTTCCAAACCTTTCTTACAATTAACAAAAAACAAAAACTTGAGATTAATCCGGATGATCTTCTACCCTTAGTACAATAAATTAGTTTCCAAAACCCATTGATGGAGTTCCTTCAATCACCCTCAACTAAATTAGCCTTCATAATTCTTAACCCTATGATAATGCCAAAACTTCTGCTTCGCTAAAATATAGCCTTCTCAGAACCACGGAGAAAATAAATGAGAAATCCATAATGTGCAGAGAAAGTATCTCTGATCCAAACCAGTCACAAAGTACCCAAATAACTATTATTAAGAATGATATTAAAATCACAAGTGAAATGGATATCTACCATTGGAGAAATGTCTTTTAATATTACGGATATGGTATTCTCATACAATTCACATTTCGAACATTGCTGGGAGGGGATCTTGGACTTGCTCAAGAAGGATGTGATGATAACTCTAGCTCAAGTAAACTGTAAAGATTAGACCACCACTTAGCTCTCTCTGTTCTTATATTTGATTTTCAAATGCATAAATCAGATAAACCAGAATACCTGATTTCACTTATCAATCATAGGTTAAAGTCCTGATTTTTTTTATCAATATTAAAGGCCTAGATTTCTTTTTATGTTATTTGACGATTTCATATTCAGTTCTTTAATTCCAGTTGGCCAGCATAGTTTTCAGCTAATAAAACATACTATGATACATCAAGTTTAGAACCATGCCAGCAACAAGATATACATGAACCTCCCCTTCAAATGTAGTCATGAGGCTTAACTCCAATAGATTTGCAGGAATATGTGGAACTACTTAACAGGAAGATCATATTGTCCAGTGGAGGCCTATACTGGAAAAGTTTCCAGAATGTGATAAAAAAAAATGCATTGCCTCTAGGATTGATATGTCAACATTTTGCATAAAACTACAACAGAAATAGACGTCTACGCCCCTTTTTGGATGAAGAACATAGACTGACCATTGCAGAAACTCAATTTGAGAAAGATCAAGTAAATTTAAAGGTCTTAACACTTAAGGGGCATCCTCACAACTGAACCAGCAGGGAACCTAGTCATTGGCATTTCCCATATGGATAATTGAAATATATAGTTCACTTCTCAAGGATATTGAACATAAAGAAGTCTATACAATTAGTGATGCAAATACATCGCACTGTTTCTCTAATTTCAGACTCTTAACTTCTTCATGGGATACAGCTAAGACTCAGGCTTCTATCAATTCTATCAGCAAGTCCGCTTATGGCAATTAAATTCATCAAGTGCCACTACTGATAATGTATACATGTACATAGACATGTATATTTATAGGTATATGTGTTCATTTGCATGCGCGATAGATGCATGCAAGAGTAGGATAAGCAGGTTGATATCTCATACATGTAGGATAAGCAGGTTGATATTGTCGACAATATCAACAATTAACTACGATTTTAGTTGCCTAGCTCATAAACACTGTAAGAGGCCGGTTGTTTTAATTTAATCAGTCGAAAAAGCGCTCATAAGCATTTCTCCCTTAATGTTAACCTCTGTAACATATTAGAGACAATAGAACAAACATATAAGAACTACAGAACAATTCTTCTCAAACATCCACACAACCATCAAATATGAATAAATATCGTCTCAGAAAATTAAGTGCCAATGACAGACAATACACCTTAAACCCTGAACAAAGCGAAAAGGGAAGACCCGCTGAAATAAGGACTGGAACGAAAAGAAAAAATCGCAATAAGAATTGAACAGTAGATGGGGCTTACAGGGTCTAATGAGAGGCGTTTGCAAAGGGAGTGAACCATTGCTTGCTTTCTCCTGTAAATGATGCTATCGTCGGCAGAACCGTTGGACTCCATTTCTTTTCCTCCTCGCATACAGTCTTCCTGGTCTTCAACCCTGGTAGTAAAGATTTAATTTTGTCACGATATAACTAGGCCGGGCCAATACCAAGATGTAGGGGAGACGGAGAGAATAGCATTGATAGCAATAGGGAATGCTCGTTTCAGGCTTTCAATGTACCTGTACAAGCCCAACAATAGTGAATAAAGCCCAGTGGAAGCCCAATAATAGTGATTAAAGCCCATTCAAAAAATATGGGCGCCAAAAAATGTAAGGAAATGAAGAAAAAAAACATAGAAGAGAACGTCTTTTAACCCCATTTTCTTGACTTCTTTGTTCCTTTCTTTTAGTTTTAGTTTTAATTTTAGCCGATTTTCTGACTGTTATATTTAAAAACAAATTGGTTTTCTTGTTTCCAACTTGGGTGGGTGGGACTTGAGAGGATATGAGGATATCTATAGGCCAGTGAGGACTGAGGAGAGGATCCAGTATTGTAAGACTCGGATCGAACCAGATTGTGGAAACGTGAAATCTGTGAGCTATATGGCCTTTGTCCTGATTAAATGACAGTTTTTACGAGTTGAATGGACTAACTAACCACCCATTTAACCAGTACATCATTCCAATCAAGGTTTTTTGGGACAGGGAACCAGTTCCCGGGTTGAACGGTCCCGATTGTCTGGTCTGAACGGACAGCTCGCTCTGATATAAAAATAAAAATTTTAAAAACGGCCAAAAATTATTGTACAGGTGGACAGTTCAGTGGTTCAACTGCCTGGGTTAATGGTTCGCTGACCAAATCAATAGTTTTTGGCCAAGAGGCGATTTTGGGGTAAAACATAACCGGTCATGTGACCGGTTCCCAGATTTTCCAATCCGGTTTTGAAAACACTGGTTCCAATTTTTAGTCATCATAGCCTTAAAACATTGAGAGGATCTTCCGATGGCCCAATGGCATTGTCCATCGTCTACTCAATGTTTTAGGGTATTTAGTAGATTTAGGGTCCATTTGGTTCACAGTTGAAATCGGAATAAAAAAGGGAATGGTCCATTCCCATAGTTTGTTGGAATGGGAATAGGAATTCGAATCGACAATAATGTGATTTCATTCCCAAGGGAGGGGCAAGGAATGGCCATTCCCTCAAATGGGAGAATGTCATTCCAATAGGAATGGGAATGAGATTCCGATTATGCCCAACCAAACAATTGGAATGGGGATGACCCATTTAAATTCCAATTCCAAACCTCTATTCCTGCGAACCAAATGGGGCCTTAGGTTTTGTAAATGAAAGACCAAACAGAAAATGTATTCAAGCCCAATAAACTGCCAATTGCAGGTATTTAGACAAGAGACCCAAATTTTTAACTACAAAAATGAGATCGGATTCAATCATCACAAAACGATATTCACAGTCACTTGCAGCTGTGCATTTAGGACTATATCTCCATGAATAAAAATATGAATATAGAGCTACTCTCAATACACGGTTGCAAGTGGAGTAAAGCGATAAGCACCCATTTATGAGGATTGAATCCGAGTTCATGAAAAATAACTGCAATTCAAATTAAATTATGAGTAAAATAGAGTAAAAAGTGTAGTTTATTTCAAACGCAGTTAAAATTCTTCAAATCAGCCAACCCTGACTTGCACAATGATCGTCATTTAGACTTTTACCTTACCTCTTCGTCGCGGATGACATGTGAAAAGTTCCATTGCACTTATCGTTTCGTTCCTGATCTCAGCTTGTCAAAGGTTTATTCCACGTTTCGTTCCCGTAACAGAGTGCCCATGGACTAACGAGTTCGGATGGTCTTGTCTGTGGGGAGATGTTCCCAATGCAGAGGGGATGGGCTGTGGGGTGCATGTGGGGCCTGCTTTGTGGGGAGTCCATCCCGTCACTCAACTAACTCAGTATGCTGTTAGGCATCATAGATCCATGACCTGACCCAATGTTTTCATGTTCTTAAAACATGTTTCGATCTCCTACCCACATGATACATCGGTAATATTTTCCCTACTTGCAACGGTATATTGAAGATGTTTCGAATATACAGTTCTAATGTCCTGTGGCAATGTACAGTTCAGTGTATCTGTAGCACTACACGGGATTAAATCAAATTTAAATCCCCAAATCCGATCGACTTAAGCAAACCAAATACCGGTTTTGAATTCAAATCTGATTAAATCCAATCCATTTGCAGCTATTTATTCAGAACCAAATAGCTCAACAAGTTGGAAATTTCAGTTTTAAATATGATTGGTGGGGTAGAGGCAAGAGTTGGGAGAAGGGAGGGTTGAACACATGGCCAATAATATGAATACAGTATCTGTCATATTTTAACCAACTTATTATGCATAAAATTTTAACAAAAATATTATTATTCATCAAAAGAAAATTCTACAAAAGGTTATCATTTTCGGATGGAGATTGAATGTTAAATACAGAATGAACCAATAATCAAAACCAACGTGAGGACCACCCATAGTTCAGAACTTGGATAAGCTCTAGTGGATCAAGAAATGTCATTTTATAAGCATATTTATATAGAGGTGAATCTGAATCAAGCAGCAAAGTGGATTGCAAATTTAAGACAATTAGGTAATATTGTGGATTCATCTGAATTTCCTGCATATAGAGATTTAAATCTTATTGTTTCGTTTGATTTATTGGGGAAGAGCTGCCCCACGTCTAGAGAAGCTACTATTTTTTTTTTACTTAAAAAAAGGGGAAAATCTCTGGTCATTACCCTGTACTTTGGCTCGAGTGACAATCTAATATCCAAATTTTAAAATGCGATAATTCAGTACCCGGATTTTCAAAATATGATAATAACTTTCAAAATGTGACAATCCAATACCTGTCGTTTATCAGTCCATTAATCAGTTGTTAAGTTATATTTGGAAAGTCAAAAATGCCCTAAAAATGACATATAATTATCTTTATCAACCATCCAAACATTGACAAATAAAATAAATAGTCTCAAATTCTAGATTCTTCTAAACAGTCACCAACTTTTTTGAATAGAAGATGATAGGATTTGGGACTATTTAGTTTTTTGTCAACGTTTGGATGGTTGATAAAGAGAATTAGATGACATTCAAAGGGCATTCTTGACTTTTCGAATGTCACTTAATGGTTGATTAATGAACTGGTTAATGGTAGGTATTGGATTGTCACATTTTGAAAGTTTAGGTACTACATTATCACATTTTGAAAGTTCAGGCATTGGATTGTTGCATTTTAAAATTTAGAGACCAAATTGTCACTTGAGCCAAAATACAAGGTACTGAACGAGAATTTTCCCCAAAAAATGTATAATTTATAATTAGGACACATACAATACACGGGGTTTGTTAAGCAACAATAGAAACCTATAGACAAAGTAAATTAAAAACAAAAAAACAAATGAAACCTACCAAGCTCAATCACTTGACAAAAATATAAGATAATCTATAATAAAGTTGATGTAGTTTAAAGAAATAGCCATTAACAACATAGCTTATGTAAATAAAGTTACTGTTATTCACCGATGTGAAAAAAAATAGTTAGTTGAGACATAAAGATTGAAATGATGTTGAACCATGTTTCTAATAATTTTGGGCATTTTCTACTAATTTATGATCATTTTTGTTAATTGATGGTAATTTACAATGATTTGAAAATTCTACTACTCTATGATAACTTTTCGAAAGAAATTGCTGGTGTTTTTTTGCTAATTCCTACTAATTTATGGTAATTTATATTAGTTTATTTATTTCACTATACATTTGTGTAAGTTTTGTGTTTAGGAAAAAAACTAATCATAGTATTCTATGATAGTTTTTGGTAAATTCCACCAATTATTGATATTGTAGGTGATTTCTACTAATTTATGACAAATCATTAATAATAACTGGTGTAATTCCTGGACATTTCTATTATTTTATGATATTTGTTGGTAATTACCGGTAATATATTGTAATTTATGGTAATTTATAATGAATTGAAAGTTGTACTAAATTATGAATATACATTGGTAATTTTTTGCTAAGTTTTGATAAGTTCTACTAATGTTTAGTAATTTCTGATAATTTATTTATTTCCTTAAAAGACTATGTAATTTATGTTTTATGGAAATACTGGTTGTATCAATTTATGGTAATTTCTAATAATCTATGATAATTTATTGAGTGAAATCCACAGGCTGTAACCATTATAATGCTTTAGCTTTTTATTTTTATTTAAAAACAAAACTAAAATGACTGCCACATTAGCTAAATTAAAACGAGTTGGTTTAAGGCAATGTTTTAAGACTTGGATTGGATTGGATGGTTGGACCATGAAAACTGGGAGTCAATGGCCTTTATAGCCTTATGGGTTTCAATTAAATGATGGCTTTACCGCCATGATAATGGGTAAAACCAAGACCCAAAGAGCATTTCAATTCACTCCGGTCCAAGTTTGAAATTGGCATTGGTGAACAACGAATGTCCCCTATGTATCATAGAAATAGAAAGTTTACATCTTTTTTGCAATATTTAAAAGGGTCATTTATTAAAATACTCCTTATAGTTCCATGAATTTACTAAAACTTATCCTATAATTTATGTTTTACTTAAACATTCTCTATATTTTGCAATTAATTTACTTAATCGACCTTCTATTAGATGGAAGTAGAAAATTATAATTTTAATCATAACATTCATTAAAATAAATTTAATCAAAAGAAAATAAAAAACCATTTTTGCCCCTATAAAATATGGACAACCACTATAATTTTTTCTATTTGGTCAATTTTGTTCTTTATACAAAAAAGTATTAGGGGTGTTTTTGGCATAAACAACCATAGATCCATACCTTAGAACATTTTTTCACTCAGTTTAGGGACACTTTTGGAATAAACAACCACATGTCCATGCCCTTGAACATTTATCACTTAGTTTATGTGATCATATTACCATTTTCAAATGGCAAAACAAATAGTTTTTAATGAAAAGTCAATTAAGTAAATAGACGGTAAATCATAAGGGGTGTTTTAGTAAAATTGAAAATATAGGCTAGGTTTAAGTAAATCTGTGAAACTAGACCTGTTCATGGGTCGGGCCGGATCGGGCTTTTACTGTGTATTAACAAATTTTTTTAAGGCCTGAGCCCGAGCCTAGCCCTCATAAAAAGCCCGAAGCCCGAGCCTGGGCCCGGGCCCGAAATTTAGCCTATACTATTATTATTATTAATGTTGAAGCAGCTAAATAGAGAGAGATATTGAAATTATAAAGAAAAGAATAAAATATATATATTTATAATTTAATATATATATTAATAAATATTATATTATTTATATATTTTATGTAATATATAAAATACATATTATATATTTTATAAAATATATAATAATGAGTCAGGTCGGGCTTTTTTGACAAATCCCGAGCCTGGCCCGAAACACAGTCGGGCTTACTGTGTTAAGCCCGAGGTCAGGCCCGCGGGCCTAATTATATGACCAAGCCCGACCGAGGTGCGAGCCAGGCCGGGCCGGGCCGTCGGACTACCCGGCCCATGAACAGGTCTATGTGAAACTATAGAATAGGTTTAAAACCAACATTTGAAAATTGATCCGGAATTGAAATCGTTCTGGCACTGATTTTGGGTCAACGGTTTGACTACTCGGTTCAAATGGACAAACTGTTATGATAAAAATTTAAAAAATAATTAAAATAAAAAACCAAAAACATTGAATGGATTAATATATTATTGACCAATTAGATAATTTGACCAAATATCAGGTTTAAGATAAAAAAGAACAAAAAACCGATTGTCTGAACGGATTCCGATCTGAACGATTCGAACGTCCGACTCAACGACAGTTCGAAAACATTGTTTGAAACAATCAGGAGTTTGGATTCTCGGGGGGAGCTTGAGCAAGTTGTTAACAAATTTTTTGGTTTTCTGAAGGGTGAAAAAGCCAATTTCATAAATGTTATTTTTTTGGGTTTTCCGGGTTGTGTGTCAATAATAAGGGAGAAGTACATAATGGATAGAATAATTACAGTTGTCGCAAGTATCAAAATCCCGCCAAGACAAAATTTTCGAATTTCGTTTAGGGCGCCATTTTCGGCCTGGAAACCGGGAAACTCGTCAACGAGCACATTAATTGTCATTTGGTGAACCAACCCGCTACATTAATTACATTAATTATAGCTTAAATTAAAAATTGAGTTATAATTTCTCTCGAGTCTCGTCCTTTTTCTTGTTTATTTATTTATTTACTGGTAAAAGTTTGCTCGTTTCTCGATAAGTAAAAGTCAGGGCCCAAGAAAAGCCTGGGACTGGGAGGGACTAGCCGACTAGGGAGTCGATTAATCGGCAAAACTTCCGACTGGGACTCATTCGGTGAAGCTTGTTCGTACCTTACCTTCTGGACGAGCGTCGTTCCTCAGACTTGAGAGACGATGGAATGAGTCCCTTTATCTTCCCAATAAAGCTAATTAAGTGCAGATGGAAGCAAATATTATAGTAATAAATGCAAAAGTAAATCCAAATTGGAAATTAATCGGACGGTGAAGAATAAGTGCATCAGAAGAAGATGGCCCCACTCACCGAGTCAGTCAACAAATGATCGATGTAGTCTGGTCGATAAGGAATTAAGGATGATTATCATTCATCATTCATGTCTGCTCTTCACAAGGGAGTGTGGGGACATTCATCATCATCCCAGTCTCCCTTATCTTTGAGGGTTGGTAATGGTGGTAGGTCCGGGTGTATTGGGTTATACATCCATCTCTGTATCTGCGAATTTCCAATTCACATCACCTCGTGATCGTACGGACACAACGTACATCAAATTGCCCTATATAAAAAGTAAAAGCCGTCGTTTCACTGTCTGCATTTTGTAGTATGCACCGTACATCATATCGCGCATATGAACAGTAACGGACCCCATCCAAATTATTCCAGATTAGCGGTTCTGATGGATTTTCAAGGAGTAACATGAAAAACCAAACCCTTTCTTTTTTAATTAAAATTTAAAAAGGTCGGCTCACTGCAGAGTGCTGTCGTCCATATCTGATATCTCTATGGCATGTCTAGATGTTTTCATGTTATCTCCTCGGAACAACGTAACGAAATTGAGTATAGTTGACATTTATCATTTACGTAATTATATAAAAACATTAATTAATTATTAGAAATGAAAAATGCGGATAGCAGTGGTTAGTCCAATCTCCATGGTATAGAGTATAGTCCATGTTAATATCAGTTAGCGTTCTGTTTCCTTAACTAATTAAGGTTGAAGGCTGAAGCATGGATGTGCTGTGCAGTGGCCAGTGATCAGTGGTTACTGGATTGGACTGGGTGTGGGTGGGCCGTGGAGTGATCGAGTATTTTTGTTTTACTGGGCATGCATTCTCTTGATGGGATGTCTAGAAACCATTTACCTAGACGGTTGACCATTAAATTGTCATCCTTTCTGAAAAGGCCAAAAGCGACAGATTCAGTTGATTATATATGAATATGATCAACCGGTTTTTGGTTGGATTCTAGTCCCTCTCTCACTCTCACCGTCTCACGTGGGGAAATGGGTGCTCTTGCCCTCTTGGCTTATATTTAGCATTTAGCTGCTGCTTTGCTTAGACCTTATAAGTTGGATAGTGGGTCCATCCCTCCCTCCTATCTCTCTATGTATATTTTGGTTGCACAAATACAAAGAAAGAAACCCCGTGATCAGGTTTTTTGTTTTTATTTATCCTCTGAAAATTAGTTTGCCTTATGTATGTATGGATACATGTTGTCTAAAAAATGAAAGGCGATGATTCAATTTGAAATGGAACGCCACAACCAACAACTAACAAGTAGCAATGGGCAATTGGCCAGTTTAAGGCTTCTTCGATGACAGCAACAGCTTTCCCATGCGTGCGTCTGCGTGGAGAGCAGGAGAGGGCCGGGATGGCTTATTTAAGGCTCTCGCTTACATACAAACCCTATAGGACGAAAATGACGATTCCTACTTCATTAGCTTATCTCGTCAAATTCACTCAAACTCTTAACCAATGTTTCAAAAATCGACTGGAGGAATAATTTATAGATAAGTTTTAGATATGATATATGTATTTTTATATTTAATTTGTATTTTTTAATATTTTTATTTATAACAAATATTAAAAATTGTAATTTGAGGTTAAATAAGTTTTTTTTATTTTTTACGAAAATAGCGGGCAAGGCACCTATAGATCCTTGGGATGCATAGATCTCGAAAAATTACCTAAAATAACAAAAAAGAAAACCCAATCAGACATTGAAGTGTAAAGTTATGGCCTCTGAAAGTTTGCATACATAGAATGTGTAACTCGCGACCACCCGACGAATAGGTTAACGGTTGAACTAACCAGGTCGAACGGTTCTTGACCAAGTCAACGGTTTTAACCATCTGACGGGTTTTGATTGAACTGGACCCAAAATCTTGGCTGAGTGATGGCTCGATAGGCTGGGTCAACGATGGATTGAAAACACTACTCTTAACTCTTCTACGTCTATAAGAGTTCAGACAACCCCATGAATATGATACATGGAAATGTTGTTTACCATTTAGGGGGCGTTCTTTTTTTGGATTTTAAGAGGAGGAAAGTTGGTCAATAGGATTTTAATTCCCATTAATCAAGAAACCCATGCTCTTTTTTTAGATTTATGTGGAGATCATGGAAAATTTATTTTCTCATGTAAGAAATACCTATCTCCTAGGTGAATAAATAACTTTTTCACTTTAAGCGTAAAGTCACTAGCACTTGAATTGGACAAAAATACTCATTTTGATAATAAATTTGTATGACTAAAATAGATATTACTTTATTTAATTAGAAAATAAAAGAATATAAATAAATGTACTTACTTGGGTAAATAAATACATTTATCGAGGTAATTAACAAAGTGAATAAAGCGTTTATTCAATAAACTCTGCCACATAGGCATCACTCCACCATTTCACCTTTCTTGCTCATTGGTATGCATCGAGAATGTCAAAAGTAAATTTCGGTTTTTGTGCAATCTACTATTTAGAGAAGTTATATTTTAAAGCTTCTACAAATGGTTATTTTCACTAATACGCTGATATGGAGTCTAATAGCTCGTAATTCTCATTAACAATTACAAGTATTGAATGAAAATTTTAAACAAAACAAAACACATACTTTTTTTTGGTAATTAATAAAACAAAACACATAGTTAATCCCTATTGTTTCACGACCAAACATTTTAGCCCGATCACGTGAAACGTTTCCTTTTTTCTCTAGTACCTTAAAAATGATCTATATTTCGTCTCCGGCGCAGCGCAGCATTTATTAAACACTAAGACAGTTCCACCCTGTGGAACTGGAAGGAACAAGGGAGTAAGTAGGAGACCAAATCTTTTGTGGCGCAGACAAATTAACCAATGGGAGCATAATTTCAGGTGTGATGGACCCATGTTGAGAACTTTATGGGCCCATATTGAAAACTCGCTATCCTAAAAATAATTAACAAAATAGTAATGGGAGGGAGCTGGAGGGATCATGAATCTTATCACTTGTCGGTTATCACACCATGGTCCATTTCCACGGCCAGACAAACCCTATAGGATACATAAACAGCTATACAATATCAAAACGATAAATGCTTTAAGCTGTTACAAATTAATAATTTAGCCTATAACTGCATTTATTTATACTAATTAGTTGAGGGAGCAAGGATACTGATGGTGTGCAATCCGGCTAGTCCTACCTGTTAACGATCTTATCTCGGGTTGGAGTACAAGGTGCTTGAAACGGGGGAGAAAGCGAGTAATCTCTAAGGAAGAATCCGGTGATAATGCTCCGAAGCTCAAGTTAATATTTCCTCAAAGGCAAAATAAAACCAGATGACGCAAAGTTGTCACATACCTCGTTTTTGGGGGGAAGATAGCCTTTTATAACCACTTCACGCACTCACTCCTAAGCTTCTGTCAGGTCGGGTATGATTACCTCTACGCTTCTGCCAGTTCGGGTGTCATCACCTCTACTGGGGCAGAACCGCCACTGCTCTCTTTGTCGGAGCCGTCTCTGTAACTGGAGATGGCGGTGGCAGGTGGCCGTTGAAGTGCGGCTGTCAAGCGTTAGATCCCAAGTCAGTCAGGTGCGCCGCCTCAGGATACGGAGTCCTTTAGTGTCAGGTACGGTGCGGTTGTTCAGTTCGACGTCCTAGAGGCAAAGTGCTGGAGTGGTGTGCGATATAAAGTCTTGAGTTCGGATAGAGGTGTGGCCCGAACTACCATGGGACGGTCCAGTTCGGGTTGTTGCCCTTTGTGTTTGTAAGGCTCGGGATCTAAGGGAGAACTCGAACTCCTTGTAGAAAATTCGGACTACGGATTCCTCTTTTCAGAACTCGCACCTTGGACGTACTGTTATGACGAGCTACTACCTTCATCAGATACACAATCAAGTCATCACCATCCAAGATGGGTTATAACTAATTTCAAAATTGAGTGGAGGTCTGGACGTTTGTCTTATTGTACTATCAACAAGTAGTAAGATAATAGATGTATAAATAGTGATGACAAATACTAACTACTAAATATACGAAATTTATTGATGACCAGCCATAATTGACGAGGATGTTCATTCATTAAGTGTTATTAAATGGCTCTATAATCTATCAGGCACTCTTTAATATTTCTACACGGTATTAATGGCTTTATCAGAGTGTCTTTACTCTTCATGCGCCAGTGCCTTACTTAATGCCCATTAATTGGTCACACTCAACAATTAAATGCCACTGTTCCAAGTGATTGCTCTTGCTTTGCTTGCTGCTAATGTGGTTAGAGTGGATTAATCCATGTCATTAGACCACAATCAAACTAAACTACACCAAAATTAAATAAATACATAATGAGGTGACATGTGATATCGTTGTTTGATGCCCTGAGTGGGTAGAGAGTAGAGAGTTGAGAAAGTGAGTCCAATCCCAAATTCCTAGGAACGGCGCCCTGGCCCTACACCTGCCGTAATATGGTAATAGAGAATCCTAATAGCTAATGCCACGTTACTTGTTACCAATATTTCATTTACCGGTGCACTACGTGGTGAGTGGTCCCCAGCAATATTGACCGTGCGAAAAAATGTGACCACTGGATCCATTATACGACTGTAGATTAACCGTGGTTAAATGTGACAGAGCATTTGAGCAAGAGCAATCAACTGTCTTTCTCTCTATCTGGTTTCGCACGCACTTCTGGGAGCTGCACTTTACTGTTCCCACTTACTCCTCCCACTTTTATTAATTAACCCCACCACCCACCCCTTCCCTCACTTTAATACCTTTTATTGCTTTTGCTCTCTCTCTCTCTACACATCTAACGATTTCCCGCGTTTGTCCCTCTCCTTTCCCCTTTATTACCTGAGAGTGAGAGACACGGGAATTATAGCGTCCCCGGTATATGGAACGACCAGGGGACTGTTAGGTGCAAGTCGCGTGATTGGTTGCTCTTGCTCGGATTTGCGATATTGTGCTAGCATCTGATCCGAAATCAGAGTTGCATATATATATATATAGGTTCCGTTTGTCAACAATGCAAATTAAAAAATGTTTATTACAAAATCAAATATATTTGAATCTTAAAAATGTAAAATTGGTTTAATTTTACAGTGGTATAATAATTACAATTGATAATCTTTTCGGCATGTGATTCTCATCCAACAAATCGATACTTTTGCTTTTCTAAACAAAAACAGTTGGCTTATTCAAGTTAACACAATTTTAGAAAAAAAAGGAAATAACATAAGTTTAGATTATTATCATTAAAGTTATTTTTTATTAAAACAATCATAAAAAGGAAAACTTGTACGCCATCTCTGGCAGACCACTCTCCAATGGCAATAGGGGTTTGACCATGGTACTCGGTTGAACCGTTCAAATCTACAACATATGTGTAGGTGTTCACTGTTAGGTTAACTAAATTTTGGTTTTTTTTAAAAAAAAAAAAATCAAATCGTACTATCGATTTTTTAAAAACTTGTAATCGAAACCAATCGACTAATCGATTCAATTAATCATCAATTTTTTGATTTTTTAATTTTTATAATATATTATATTTTAAATAATATAAATATATCATATATTATAAATATATATTTATATATAATGTATATTTATTAATTTATAATATATAAAAATACAAAATATATATTTTATACATAATATATATAAAATAAATAAATAAAAAAATATATATATATACCGATTCGATTAACCACCAATTTTCTTTATTGGTTAATAGAAACCAAACTCATACGTTCGATTTTTTATAAAACACCAAACCAGATCGATTCGATTTATCGATTTTTCGATTCGGTTTCGACCGTTCGATTTTTTGGTTTTTTCTCATCCCTATATGTGATCTTATATAATTCATTTCAAGAACCATTTAACAGCGCAGCTGTACTGATTTCATCCAGCTCTCAATCTTCGAGGTGGGACCCAAGAGTGCAGAGATCATCAAAACAAGGTCCTTCAAATAAAAAAAGTACTGGTGGTGCTTGGTAAAAAAACATGAGTCAACCGACGTTAAACTCAACAAAAAGAGTTCACTTTTGCTAAGTTACTACGATATGATTTTAGCGCAGCGCAGGGGTAAAATCGTGGATGAAGAGCATCGATTGAATTCAAGGTGGGAAGGTGGTGGGGCCACAACATCACATCCATGGCTTTGATTTCGTGGTTTTGGCGCAGCAGCAAACAAACGTGGTTTGTAAGCTCCAATGCGATGCTGGCTACAGTACAGCCTATATTTGGTAGGGAAATATTTGTAAATTCATAGAAAGGGAGGCCCCAGGCCCCAGCCTAACATCCATCAGGACTCAGGCGTTAACCCATTTCACGTCTTCGCTAGATGGATAACATTCTCCGGCAAAGCGCGCCGAACTTCGAACGTGACGGCAATGTCATAAAGCAGTTGGCTTGGCGACCAAAACAAAACGCCGTCTGTCCCCTCTCCCCCTCCCCCACATAGGATTGAGTTTGACCCAAGCTTTTCTGCCACGTGTACTGAAATAAAAGAAGGCCCATCTACCTGATTTTCGCTGTTAATAAGAAGCTTAAGCTATTCTCTTTTCAGTCTCATCAGACAGGCAGAGAGCTCTTTAATGGCAACTCAAGTTGGCTATATTTATGTCTCCCGCCGATTCAGCTCTTACCCTCAGGCCTTCACGTTCTCCGAGCTTTCTGGCTTAAAATACCTCTAAAACCTGTAAGCTTTCCGTGCTGGCTCAAGAGACCATTCCATTTTCTTTCTTCATCTTCAGGTCCCGGCCGCATTTCCGACGAAGTGAAGGTCAATCGCCCGGAGTTGTTTCATCACTAGTTTCTCACTACATCGCTTCTGAGATCTTAGCTCTTAAAGTTAAGGGCGGGTCGATCCCGAGCTAGTCTTCTGTTCGAAGCTTGATATATGGGCGTTTTGGCATGTGGAGTTATTCTAGGGTTTCTTTACTGAAGATTCCAGTCATTCTTGGTTTGCTTTGTAGAGCCTTCTTGTTTTGGTTATTCCTTTCCGACAGTAGCTTGGAAATCACCTGCTAACGTGGTTTTTCCTTGTTGAATCGGTCATTTCGAGTTTTGTTGGAGGTCTTTATTTGCTTTTTCGGCTCTGTAGGTAATCTCACCAACTTTTACCTCTCAGGCTCAGCTTCTAAGAGTTGGTAAACAAACAATGTTAGTGCGACAGTGCCATTGACTTACTCCCTTTGGTACCGGACCGCAATTGTTCATTTTCAACATCTCTCTTTCTCTCTCTAGAAGTACTATTTGCTCAAGGTTTAGTTCGCCAATCAGTGTTTTCCAGCCCCAACTGTGACAAAATCGTATTTTTTTAGAGAGGTTTCTCCGTGGTTCTGATTATATCATATGAAGTTTCTCATTTCTGTTCACTTTATCTTTGAAACTCGTTCTTGAAGTCGTGAGGAGCTTCCTGCAATGACTGCGTAACATCAACCCAGATAGCTGTTGAAATGGGAAGGCTACTTGGGATTTTTGCCTTTCTTGTCTTAGTCCCATTTTTTGTGAGATCTTTGGAAACAACTCTTAATGACGACGTTCTTGGGTTAATTGTCTTCAAGGCTGATCTCCAAGATCCGGACTCGAAACTGATATCTTGGAATGAAGACGATGACAGTCCCTGCAATTGGGTAGGAGTAAAATGCGACCCCAAAACCAACCGGGTCTCTGAGCTTGTTCTTGAGGGATTCTCTCTATCTGGGCGTATTGGCCGAGGAGTTCTCCAACTGAAATTCCTTCGCAAACTATCCCTCTCAAACAACAATTTCACCGGGACCATAAACCCAAATCTTGCACGACTTGAGGGCCTGCGGGTCATTGATCTTAGTGATAACAGACTGTCAGGACCAATACCAGATGATTTTTTCCGGCAATGTGGTTCTTTAAGAGAAATGTCCTTTGCGAGGAACAACTTGTCAGGACAGATCCCACAGAATTTGGGCTCGTGTTCAACCCTCGCCACTCTTAACTTCTCCTCCAATCAGCTATCCGGCCCGTTGCCGTCCGGAATCTGGTCCTTGAATGGCCTTCGATCACTTGATCTTTCAGATAATCTACTAGAGGGCGTGATTCCCAAAGGTATGGCAGGCTTGTATAATTTGAGATCGATCAATTTACAGAAGAACCGGTTTTCTGGGCAATTGCCCGATGATATTGGAGGGTGTTCACTCTTGAAGTTGATTGATTTTAGCGAGAATTCTCTATCTGGGAGTCTTCCAGATTCAATGAGGAAACTTACCATGTGTAGTTCTCTGAGTTTGCATGGCAATCTATTTAGTGGAGAACTTCCGGCGATGATTGGAGAAATGAGAGGCCTTGAGACTCTAGATCTGTCAAGGAATATATTTTCTGGTGGCATCCCAGATTCATTGGGGAACCTTCAATCACTGAAGCTGTTAAACCTGTCTAGTAATGGGTTTACTGGAGTTGTGCCTGATTCCTTGTGCAACTGTAAAAACCTTTTGATCATGGATTTTAGTCGAAATTCATTGACGGGTAACTTACCAGCATGGATTTATGGATTGGGCTTGCAGAAGGTTTTTCTTTCAGAAAACAGACTAAGTGGAGTGATAAAAAATCCATTCCCCCTATCAGTGGAGCCATCATACAGTATTCTACAGGTCTTAGATTTGTCAGATAATGCATTTTCTGGTGAAATTCCCAGGAACATTGGGACTTTTAGCAACTTGCAGATCTTGAATGTATCCAGGAACTCTCTCATTGGTTTAATCCCTGCAAGTATAGGTGATTTGAAGGCTGTAACTATTCTTGATTTGAGTGAGAACCGACTGAATGGTAGCATCCCATCTGAAATTTGGGATGCTGTTTCTTTGAAGGAACTGAGGTTGGAAAAGAACTTCCTAGCTGGCAAAATTCCTTTACAGATTGAGAAGTGCTTGTCCCTAACATATCTGTAAGTTCCGTGTCCTCTTGCTGTCTCATTTCTGCTTTGAAGTATATCATCACCATGAAATTTGAAAGTTTTTTTAACTCATTCTGTCGGAAGTATTTTAATAGTTTCTCAATGTTTTTTCCGGCTACTGGGAATTTTTAGTAATCAATCAAAGGGTAGATTACACTAGGACAATCCCTCCACTTGACTAACCACGCCATAGACAAACTACTAGCGGCAAGAGCTGAAAGATGGCCTATCTCAACTGTGGAGGAACCAAACCCCATGTCAATTTTTGAAGGATACTTGATAACATCAAGGTTATCTTCGCCTCCACTTATGTGATGATTTGTTCATCAGGCAGCATGCCTACGGCTATACTATTGCAATCTGATAGGCAAACTGTCTTTGGAAGTCAGAATTTTGCCCTCCACTGAACAAGTCCTGATTGCAACTTGCAAGTGTATTTGTCATCTTCTAGCTTGTTTAACAGTATCAAGATTCTTATTTTTTTTACTGGAAACTGAAAGTAAAAAAAAACAATAAAATGAAAATTCTCAGTTTTTTTTTTCACATTGGTTTTTGCAATTGTTCTTGGTGTGTTCGTTAAAAAAATCATTGTTCAAATGTTTAAATTCTAAAATTGTAATACTAATGACAGGCAATCATGGAGTAAATCTGAATTGGGTTGATGTTATATCTCAAGATTTTAAACTTGTTATGATTATTTATTTCTGTTTTTCTAATTGATTTTGCTTTTTCTTTTATTTGCATAGGATCCTGTCGCAGAACAACATCTCAGGTTCAATACCTGCAACCTTAGCAAACCTCACCAATCTCCAAACTGTAGATTTATCCATGAATAATCTGTCCGGAAGCCTACCCAAGCAGCTGGCCAATCTCCCCCACCTTTTGTCTTTCAATATTTCCCACAACAATCTCCAAGGAGAGTTACCTGCCGGTGGCTTCTTTAACACTATTTCCCCCTCCTCTGTTTCTGGTAATCCATCCCTCTGTGGTTCTGCTGTCAACCGCTCATGCCCTGCTGTCCTTCCCAAACCAATTGTCCTTAACCCTAACTCATCTTCTGATTCCTCTGGCATGGGTTCATTCTCTCCTAATCTCCGCCACAAGAAGATCATCCTCAGCATCTCTGCCCTAATTGCAATTGGTGCTGCCATCGTGATTGCCCTTGGTGTGATTGCTGTGACTGTCCTCAACCTCCGGGTACGGTCATCTACTTCTCGCTCAGCTGCAGCCCTTACACTATCGGGTGGAGATGAATTCAGCCAATCTCCCATTACTGATGCAAATTCTGGCAAGCTTGTCATGTTTTCTGGTGATCCTGATTTCAGCGCCGGGGCCCATGCCCTTCTCAACAAGGATTGTGAACTTGGCCGTGGTGGTTTTGGAGCTGTATACCGAACGGTACTCAGAGATGGCCGTCCAGTTGCCATCAAGAAGCTTACTGTGTCAAGCCTTGTTAAGTCCCAAGAAGATTTTGAGAGAGAAGTAAAGAAGCTGGGTAAGATACGACATCCTAATCTTGTGGCACTGGAAGGATATTACTGGACTCCATCACTGCAACTCCTCATTTCTGAGTTTGTTTCTGGTGGGAGTTTGTATAAACACTTGCACGAGGGAGCTGGTGGAAACTGGCTCTCATGGCATGAGAGGTTCAACATAATTCTAGGGACGGCAAGAAGCCTGGCTCACTTGCACCAACTGAACGTAATCCACTACAATCTGAAGTCGAGTAACGTACTGATTGACAGCAATGGCGAGCCAAAGGTTGGAGATTTTGGGTTGGCGAGGCTGCTACCGATGCTTGATCGCTACGTTTTAAGTAGCAAGATACAGAGTGCACTTGGGTATATGGCACCTGAGTTTGCATGCCGGACAGTGAAGATAACTGAGAAATGTGACGTATATGGGTTTGGGGTTTTGGTGTTAGAGGTGGTGACAGGGAAACGGCCTGTGGAATATATGGAGGATGACGTGGTGGTGCTGTGTGACATGGTGAGAGGGGCATTAGAAGAAGGTAGGGTGGAGCAGTGCGTGGACGGGAGGCTCAGTGGAAACTTCCCAGCGGAGGAAGCAATTCCGGTGATGAAGCTAGGGTTGATCTGTACTTCACAGGTGCCATCGAATAGGCCGAACATGGCAGAAGTGGTTAATATATTGGAATTGATCAGATGCCCATCCGAAGGCCAAGAGGAGTTGGTATGAATTGGACTTTTTTTTATTAAATTTACTACTACTAGAAAGGGAGGACATAGAAGGGATAGATAATGGGTATTCCGGCGAAGAGGAATCCGGTTAGTTTATCAGTCTAATTACACAGAAAGAGGAAGAAGAAAAATTGATTGTTGTAATTTTTGTTTTTTTTTTGGAAATTTCCTACTCGTTTGTTTTGTTTGTCTAGCTTATGACGGCACGGGTTCTCTTTGTAGGGTTTTTTCCTTTGTTTTTTTTTTTTTTTTTTTTTTTATTATTGTTATCATTATAGTGTTGCCGGATTCCTTTTCACCGGGTTTCAATTTGGGACCCCTTTCGAACCTGAACCAATTACTTTGCGGTGTGGATGAGTTTCTGATGTTATTGTTGGTTGGTTCTTTTATTTATTTATTTAGTTTGCCGTGATATTCGTGTGATGGGTGGATATACGTTCTTCTTGGTACGTACAATGGTTGTGTTGTGAAGCAAACAGAAGCCCTATCTTACGATGTACTATTGTTGGTGAAATCTGGAATCCGGTGGAACCCAAAAAAAAAAAAAAAAGGAATGATGGGGTCCGTGTGCGTCTTCCTGCTTAAAGGCGTTATTGTGAAGACTGAAGACGCATCGGCATCGTCTTTGACTCTTTCATCTTGTGGCTGCGGCCTGCGAGCGTTAAGCTTTGGATAAAAACAAATTCCCATTGGCTGGTTGTTGGGCTTTCTCGACTCGATCGGCCGACTGTGTTGCATGTTTCTGGGTTGGGTTGTACTAAAATGTTTCAGGATTGCCTGGTTGGCTGGGGCCAACCACCAGGCGTAGAAAGATGTCATTACGCTCTCGATCATCAGTATTCAGTAATTATGGGGTGCAATTTGTATGTCTTTCATTCATGGAAAAATGTTCCCAATGCGGTTGCAAGTGTCGTGACTCGTGAGGATCAATTTTGCGAGTGCGAGGATGAATTCCATTCTCGGCTAGCTGCCTAGACCTAGTTTTCCAAATTGTAATTAATAACACCAGAAGAATGGAACAAATGGAAAATTGGAGAGCTGGTGAGTGTGAGATGCCCAATTTTCACTTGTGTTCACAAACATCCACAGCTTATTCATATTGTTAGTGTGTTATTTGGTATTAAAAGGTAAAAGCAGCAAATACATGATGGGTGATGGGTGGGTGAGGCAGGTTAAAGTTTGGAACCGAATAACTGAAAGGCAAAAGCCCGGTAAAAAGTAATATAAAGAAAGAAAAAAAGAACCACTTCCACTATAAAGAAAAGCTATTGCGTGCTTTCGTACTGTCGGAAAAGAAGCACTCTTCTTTTTATTTTTTGTTTTCTTTCTTCATTTCTTCATTTATTTTTACTTTTATCTTTTGATAAATTTGATTCCCATTTCCTCAGTTGACGCCTTTTTTAAAGAAATTGAAGAGCTTGACGTTCATTACTTATAATTTTAGATAATTTCGTCCCTTTTTTTTATTATTCATAATATTCAATACGGATGCTGTTCAAGCTTCTTCACAGCCAATTTAGTTCTTTTTTTTTTTTTTTTCTTTTCTAATTTCGAAGAAAAAGGCCTTGTAGCAAAGGTGTGTTGATGGGTTATTTTAATTTCAGAACTTATTGCTTCACACTTTCACAGGCACAGCCTGCCCCTGCCAAAGTGCCTATCAGTTGAGGCATGAGCTTGAAATGAAACTTTTGATTAAATTAAAACTGTGTTGTGGGGCCGCCTTAGAGAAGCTTTTCCATGGGCTTCTCATTAACTTGCACATGGGGGGCCCTCAACAACTTAACTTTCTTTTTTACTTGGGTGGAATGTAGCATGTAGTGATGTAGGTAGGCCCTCTTCATTATGTGGTGACCGGGACGCTGGACTCGCCCCCCCCCCCCAAAAAAAAAAAAAAATGGTAACAAAATTAAGCCGAAGTGTTTCATCAAAAGCAACTCTTCAAAATTGTTTTTTTTTCTTTTTCTTTTTACACCAAATGACTTCTGGGTTTTCTATCTTTAGCTTCTCAATTCGCTAAATAAATAAATTCATCATCACTGTTTCCCTAAACTGAATCTGAACCCTTAGTTGGAAGAAGTTGCGCGTGCGCGGGCTGGGGCCTTGGGGAAAGATTAAGAGAATATCGAAAAATTTGTCTTCGTTGATGGGGCAAGGCGTGCTTCCTGTGAGGAAAACAAAACGAATTTGAAAGGATAGAAAAGAAAAAGAGAAAATTCTTGAGATGTGAGGAAATAGTGAACTTTGTACTTGATTACTTCATAGAGGGACAAAATGATATCTTTATACAACTTTCACTGAGCACGTAGTGGTTGAGACTTGAGAGAGAGAGAACATATGATGCTGGATTTTCCGATTGTGAGCGGAGACAATACGACTTGAATTTATATATTATTTATGCTTGTTTTATTTGGAGGCGGCATGTGCAAACAGCAAACAGGTTGATGAGATCTCAGTGATTACCTCTACAATTTGTAAGATTGAAAGGATTCTGATTTCTGAAAATAGATTCAAGTGTCTGTGAATCCATCCATCACATGCGGACAATATTAGTATATTACTTTTCCCATCCATCAAACAGTGCAGATTAGAATTAGACGGGAGGAGCTGTACTGTACGTGCAACAAAATATCAAATTGGATACTTGAATGGATCTGACCATCTACATCCAGCTGATTGATGATTGGACGGACACTCCTGGGTACCTTACCTTACATTTACAGTTCTTGTTAGACACCCACGAATTATCATTATTATTATTATTATTATTATTATTATTATTATTATTATTATTATTATTATTATTATTATTATTATTATTATTATTATTATTATTATTATTATTATTATTATTATATTACATTTACATGAGCTGCTGCTAAATTGTCTGTTCCGCACTTCCTTTTGTAGGGGGGGGGCACTATTTCCAGCCCAACAACACTCGCCTTTTAGATTATTATATCAAGTTTTTGAGGCACGTTGGACCCATTTATGATTTATAGATTTTGCAGGTTGGATTCGTTGGAAGGGAACAATGCCGATGATCAAACAGTATGCACCCTGACCGAGTCCGGATCTGGTCCCAATAATCATTGCAGTTGCAGAACATCTCGCCACGAATAGAATCCAGATTTCCTACTCTATCCGCCGTGAATTGCATCCTCACATCTGGTTGCAATTCACGGTGGCGGATAGAGTGGTGGGTAGAAAATCCGGTTTGCCAAGAATACATCTGTCTGCATGTACTTATAATGTGTGCATCAACAGTCTATACTCTACATACAGTCCAAGCACAATAGAATAGACACTTAAAATTCGAATTTCCAAATGATTTATTGAGACCAGAATATACGGAGTTTGATTTGGTGGGGATTGGATTTGGGGAAGAATGACTATTGACCTTTACGGCGTTATTTCAACTTTCTAGTGCATTTGGAATTTGCACCCATCTCAATTAGATATTATTCTAAAAGGAATGTAGATAAGATTTGGAGGAAAAGGAAATGAAACAGCTAAACCTTCAGTGGGATACATGATAATGTGATATTTCATCATTCTACCCATATGATGTTCACACTTCATACTAAATTGTTATAAATCAGAATTACTACCATGAGTTGTCAGGGCAATATTTAATCCAACTTCAAGGGATCTTCACGGTGAATATAATTATAGATTTGCTTTTGGACGCACATCTCCTCTTACCTATCAGATGAAAAAAAAAAAGAACGCCTCATTCCCACCCAACTATCGCCAAAACTGCTTTCTATTTATTATTTGAAAATCAACATATTGCTATTGAAAAATCTAATGTGTAACTATTTCTGTCATTTCTTTTCATTTTTTCCTCAACAAAAAAAAAAAAAAAATCCCATTCATTTTTGTCCAAAAAACCTCTAATCATCCCATCCGACTTCCCATCCATCTCTACTGGATGACCTGGAAGTATGGCCATTTGAAGACACATTTCCAGCCTGGAGTCCCCCTGCTGACTTCACTGCCTTGTCCTCATCCCAATCATCACCCCAATCCTGATTCCAACCATCCTCTGTGTCCACAACTACAGCTGAAACAGTCTGCGGCAGCCCCATTTCAAGTTCTTGGTATGGGATTCCACCATCACCGTGCCGCCTCTTCCCTAGCTTACAGCAGGCCCATGTCCCTCCAACAATCAAAGCAATTATAAACAACAAGTAGGCACCATAGATGGGTGACACAAGGGTGGTGTAAGAGGGGATTCGCTGGAAAAACCCTTCAGATACAGGTGATACCATATGAAGCACGCATTCCCCATTTCCAGCATTTAATACTATATTATGAGTTTCTGAGGTACTAACTGAGAACTTGATCTGGAATAAAAAAAAATGTAAATACTACCGATAAGCTCACAAAAAATGAAAACAAGGAAATAAAAAGACCGTGGAAACAGACCTTTTTCACTCGGTGTTTGGGTATCTCTAGCTCCTTAACAGGAATTTTTACTGATGCTGGGACTGTAATATTTACTTTGAGGGTACTCTCTCCATCATTCTGCACCAGAAGGAATAATTCCTGGGGTCCTGTTAGAAGAGCAAAAAGGAGTGAAAATCATTATTTCTTCCTTTCAAGAAACCAATAGAAGAACAAAATCCCTGTTGCTAGAATTACCAAAACTTCAACTACCTTTCTCTTCCACTTTTTTCTAAAATTTATGTGCACATATTGTGCTTGGAGTAGAACATGCAATCTAATGGATGCAAAGTAGAATATAAACAATTGAGCCATGGATTAGAGATTAGAGAACATCAACATCGACTTCCAAGTTGCATTATAAATTCTAAAACATAAATATTTAATTCCTTTGCAAATTGTTGACTCAGAAAGGAAAGAAACAAGAAAAGCCAAAACACAAGGAGAGCTAAGAAGGCAATTGTTAAAGATACCAACAGGAATTGATGTTTGAAGTATCAATTTGAGCCATTAGAGTACCCCCGAATCAGTCATAAATTCTCACTGAATATTGTGTGATAAACCCTCTCAATTAGGGCAGAATCATAGTTGTTACCTCATCACATTAAAGTTCTATAATAGAAATAGAGTGGATTACATGAAATGGTTTTTCTTCTTCATGCGTTATTTCCCTATTTAAGGAAAACACCTAGTATCTGGTAAAGGTGAACTTGGTCCACCCTAAAAGATTTTAATGGTGGAACGTTAAGTTTATGGAATCAAATTTAAGAAGTTTAAGTTTGCAGTAGCTGAAAGAACCATCGCATGAATGTGGACATGGGAAGTGGGAGCAGCTGTATAGTATTGCAGATATAACTTGATAATCTGAAAGAGAAATGGGTTATTCACAGGCCAGACTTCAGACTCAGACAATGAACATTTTCAACTGCCTTGGGCCCGGGCGAGGCCCATTCAAATTTTGGCAAAAGCTAAGTCCAAGCCCAGCCCATGAACAGGTCTATTGAGGCTGCATTTGGATTATCAAAAAAATTATTGAGAAAGTTGTAGGAAAGTCCACAAGGAATTTCATGACTTATTCTCCAAGGATACATGAACCATATGAATCGTATGAGTCGTGAATCAAATAATAAGATTTAAAAAATAATCATAAGAGTTATATTGAAAATTTTGGATGCATCTCTAATATTATATATACATCGTATTAAACAAAAACAAATGATAAATAAGAATAACTTTCATACACAAAATATAAAAAATTATTGAAAAATTTGAACACATTATTACTGTTATTATCATCGTCATCTAAAACTGCCAGATGCAAAGAATGTATACATTTGCTGGTTGAGAAGAAAAGGTATGCCACTCTAATCGAAGCATCCCAGTCAACTTACCACAATACCTTGCAGCATTGGAAAGCCTGGACAATCAGATACAGGTGGTGGTATCAGAAATAATGAATGAATGGAGGGAGCATATCCTTTTGTTTGACATGAGGTACTACTTGTACTTCTGTTTCTACTTGGAGCTATTGGGGAGAGTAGCAATTGGGTAGCTCTATAATGTAACGCACTCATTGTAATTACTTGTATATTATTCTTCACCCATTAATAAACTTTTTAGATACTGATTAAAGTCTTACCTCAATACCATTTTTGAAGGTGAAGATAGAAGATATCATGCTTTATATTCTGTTTCCCTATTTAAGATTCTGGTATCAATCTTCACAAGGAGCTTGTTAAGAGGTAATTTTCATAGCATAATATGGAAGGGGAAGAAAAGTCACCTCATTGATAGGCAAAAAAAATTGCAGACATAGAGATCAAGGGGAACAAAGCTCTTTTGTGCAAGTATGCAATAAGCATGGAGATTCAGGGAGAAAAAAGGGAAGTTTGTGGAAGTCAATGAGAGTAGTAGCAAGACTTTTGGCAGTTATAGGGTAAAGCATAAGGTAAAAGATAGCTGCAAGTGTAAATAAATTCATACTAGTTTTTTCATATAAGCAAAGAAATTTATCTCAGGAAAGCAAATTGCAAGTTAGAGCCTGCATGTATCTCTATATTTTTAACTAAAACCCTTCACCATGGCAATATTGGGTGTGAAGGATACTTTTCTAGCAGATTCAGAGCCTTCATATCCACAAATATAAATTTCTTTATGTATAGACTGTTAGAGTGTGGGGCCCATAAATTCATGGCCTATCGTTGTGGCTATAGGGGTTCCCTACAAAAAACTCTCATTTTGGTTTAAGTGAAAACCATAAAGCCCTAAAATCTCTCGCCCACTTATCTTTATAATATTTTTGAATTTAAAATTGAATTTAGGTAGATGAGTAGAAGTGGAGAGTGGTTGATTCTTATAGGCTGTTATAGTAGGAGTTCCTTAATGGTGGGGAACTACCTACTAAATAGGTGGATAGGGTCCCTCCTTTTAGCTATCTTCTAAGAGAAAAGAACCCCCGTTCATTCTACTCTTACCCACCGAACCATTATTGGGAAAATGAGAGAAGAAAAATTAACCCTAGCCTCTCTAGCCCAATACTAGAGTTTGTGAAAAGCTCCATTGAGAAATACAATAAACTTTTGCCAAATATTGCAAACCATCAGCCCATGTTCAAGACTCCATGAGGAGAAAAGTGCAGTACGAATACAAACAAGAGGCTGGACTGAATAGCTGATCAACCTAACTTTGAGAACATTCTGCTTGGCTGGAAATCAAAAGCAACAAGAGGAAGAAGAGATGCTCATGGCAATGGGCTCTACAAGTATCGTTTAGCTTATTTGTTTTTTTTTTATTCTATTTTGTTGACATTCAATCAAACAATAGTGGTATCAGAGCTGGTCCTTGCAGACCATTGCTTGAACCATGGCTGGATTGATTAGAAGGCCAATGATGGGCTAAAAAATTCCTACTGATTTTATTAATGATTGAGTGTATCATTTAGTTTAGTTATAAATTTTAGTTAATGGGTTTTGGTGATGTTCATTCCAAGACATGGCATGATCTAAAGTGGTAATTGTGAGAAAGTCATTTCCATGTATTGTTTCTCGTTGATGTAATTCTTTGATTACTTTATTTTAAATTGTGGATGCTGAAATTTTAAAGGCATCCTTGATGTAACAGGCCATGTTGAGGATGGACAAAGTCCACCATTAACATATAGTTTCGTTTCTATGTTTTGCTATTTTTTTAGGATTTAAAATGATAACTCAAGCATTACATTTCAGAACCATTGTTCAATTTATCTTCAGCCAATATTTATTTATGATTATTTAATTATATTTTTTGGCGCGTCGTTGGCTGAACAGCATGCTACGATCTAATCGGTTTTTAATTCCTTGTGGTGGAGTATGGCTGATTGGATTTGTAATAGAGTTTGTTGCATAGTAGCATGCAAGATAAAATTTTTTTAAAGAAAAATATTGATGCTGAAATGCAATGCATGCCCATCAAGTACTAGTTGGTAGCTTATTGATTAATTGCTTACGTTAGAATGCATAGTACTGATGTTGATATTTTTTTGAGATGTCTTAAATGTTCTCTTATTATTTGATGGATGTAACTTTACTTATGTTACTAAACTTGTTTGAGCCCAAAAGTTGAAGTTGCAAAGGGCTGGCTGAATTGCTAGGGCAATTTGGTAAGGTCCAACTATGTGTTTAATTACACATTTTGAGCTGAATTGGCGCAATGGACCATTACAATTCAATTGGGAATGTTTTGGGCTGAGATAAGTTTTGTGCTCCATAAAACAATAATAGAAAATTTAGGACTACTTGCATACTCACGTATAGTGGCCTTATGTGAATCAAGGATGTTTAAGCTACCTAATTAATTGATTTTACATACACCACACATCCTTGAGTTTAAGCTGCCGTTAATTAAATTTAGATTTAAACTTAAGCGTGGCCAAAGCAACCTAAGTGTAAATCGTAGTAGGCAACCACGTTTTCTGCAAAGATTGCATCTAGTTGACAAAACAATGACCATGAGGGCCCAAAGGCGAATGGTCATTGACATTGGCAATTAGATGGAGGGAAATAGATGTGAGTTAATTAGGGAATGGAGAAATCTCTAATACCCAAAGGTGCGGGACCTTCATACTCAAATTGAACCACACCTAGTTTCACATCTAGCGGTTTGCTACAAATGCAATTAGGTTGAATGCCCAAAGGTAGACTTGATTTCGTTTTACAATTAATCTAATAATTTATTTATTCTTTGCGGCAGCTAATCTTAACTTCCTAGACCATAGTTTCATACTTCTATTGGAAGGAGACAATTTCTAGGAGTGGAAAGAAAGTCTTCTTATTGCCTTAGGCTGCACAAACCTGGACCTAGCCTTACGGGTCAAAGAAAAGCCAATTGTTACAAATGAGAGCACCAAAGAAGAGAAGGAACTTCTCGCAAACTGGGAAAACTCAAATAGGCTGTGCAAAATGATGTAGTTCTTGGAGTCCAATGGTTAAGGCAACTAGGGCCGGTGATATGTGATTGGGCCCGTCTTACCATGGATTTTCACGTGGGCAGCTCACAGGTGCATATTCAAGGGCAGCTGTCCAAGGGTCCAGGACCCATTAGTCTCGCCTCCCTAAGGAAACAGGCAGCAGACCCAACCCACATCATTTTAATGCAGATAGGCTCCCACGGGAACGGCCCCATTCTAGTCCAAGGAAGCAGATCCAAAGAAGGCCGCACACAACTACAACAGCTACTTCAGAAGTTTTCAGTGATCTTCCAAGAGCCTAAGGAACTACCACCGAAATGTGCCCATGATCATTGCATTCCATTGCTGCCCGGAACTGCACCCACAAATGTAAGGCCCTATCGTTACCCCTATTTTCAGAAACTAGAGATTGAGAGAAAAGTGCAAGATATGCTTGATAGAAAAATTATACAACCCAGCCAAAGCCCATTCTCCTCGCCAGTATTAATTGTGAAAAAGAAGGATGGGACATGGCGGTTTTGTATAGACTATAGGGCTCTGAACAACATTATTGTGAAGGATTGATTTCCCATACCGGTAATCGATGAACTACTAGATGAACTCGACAGGGCCACCATATTCTCTAAACTAGACCTGAGATCGGGATATCATCAAATTCGGGTCCATGAGGGAGACATCCACAAGACTGCCTTTCGTACACACAAAGGGCATTATGAGTTTCTAGTCATGCCGTTTGGATTGACCAATGCGCCAGCTACGTTCCAAGCACTTATGAATGACATATTTCGACCCCATTTGCGCAAATTTATACTCGTCTTTTTTGATGATATACTCGTATATAGCGCTACATGGGACGAACACCTAGTACATCTACAAATCACCTTTGAACTACTAAGGACTCATAAACTCCTTGCAAAGGAGTCAAAGTGCGCATTTGGACAGACACAAGTACACCATTTAGTGCACGTCGTCGAAAACGACATTGTAGCAGCAGACCCGGAAAAGATCTCAAGCATGATAAATTGGCCCCGACCTCAAAATGTTAAGGAGTTACGAGGCTTCTTGGGTCTAACAGGGTACTACCGGCGATTCATCAAAGGATATGGACTGATTGTTGCCCACCGGCGCTCGCACTTCCAGACTTCTCAAAGGACTTCATCATTGAATGTGATGCGTCAAGCCAAGGAGTTGGTGCAGTCCTCATGCAAGAAGAAAGGCCACTAGCGTTTTTCAGCAAGGCAATGACATCACAGAAATGGGCCAAGTCAGTATACGAACGCAAACTGATAGCAATTGTTCTCGCAGTTCAGAGGTGGCGGCCCTACCTTCTAGGGAGGAGGTTCATCATACGAACCAACCACCAGAGCCTGAAATTTCTGTTGGAGCAGTCCGTACTATCCCCAGAACAGCAACGATGGATAGCCAAATTACTCGGCTACGATTATGTCATTTAATACAAGGCAAGGCACACTAACAAGGTGGTGGATGCACTGTCACGACAACCACAACTATTTCCATTACTTCTCACGGGCCCAACATGCTCCATCATGGGTCAGCTAAGGGAAGAAGCTGAAAGGCACCCACAACTGAGCAAGCTACGTTCGCAGGTCCAAGAGGACCCTACTAGCCACCCAGGGTACACAGTGGAGGACAACTTGCTGCTGTATAAACGCTGAATGGTGATACCACAGGATTCAGCAGCTTTTGGAAGTGTTCCACGCATCACCAGCAGGAGGACACTCAGGGATCCTGCGCACTTACAAGAGACTAGCCACTCAATTCCACTGGAAAGGCATGCAGAATTCGGTCCAAAAATTCATATGCGAATGCATTATTTGCCAGAAAAAAAAAGCGGATACCTAGTCTCCAGCAGGACTGCTACAACCACTCCCAATTCCTACACAAGTGTGGGCAGATATATCCATGGACTTCATAACAGGGCTTCCCCTTTCCTATGGCAAGTCCGTCATTCTTGTAGTGGTTGATAGATTCACCAAATACTGCCATTTTCTCCCTCTGTCCCACCCCTTTAGAGCCTCAATGGTGGCTGAGAATTTTACTAAGGAGGTGGCATGACTGCATGGTACCCCTAACTCTATTGTCTCAGACCGCAACCCTATTTTTATGAGTTGTTTCTGGGCAGAACTTTTTCGACTACACGGAGTGAAACTCTTCAAATCTACCAGCTACCACCCTCAAACAGATGGGCTGACTGAGGTGGTCAACCGGAGTTTGGAAACCTATCTAAGGTGCTATGCAGGGGATAGGCCACGTCAGTGGCTCAAGTAGCTTCATTGGGCAGAATGGTGGTACAATACCACGTATCATAGTGCAGTAGGAATGACTCCCTTCCGGGCTCTATATGGACAGGACCCACCTCTCCTACTCCCATATGAGAAAGGGTCTACAGCAGTAGCAGCAGTAGAAGACCAACTCCTCCAGCAAGATAGAGTGTTACAAGATCTCAAATCCCACTTCCATCGAGCCCAACAATGGATGGCAGATCCTACAACAGAAGGCATAAGCCTGTCTAGCACCAGATTGGGGAGCAAGTCTTCCTTAAACTACAACCATACAATCAAGTTTCAGTAGCAGGCCACAGGTGGAACAAACTGAGCCCAAGGTACTTTGGCCCATTTCGGTTTGTGGAACGCATTGGGTCTGTGGCATACAGGCTTGACCTCCCAGCAACATCAAAATTGCACCCTGTTTTCCATGTATCCCTATTGAAGAAATGGCCAAAAACAGGAGCAATAACAACAACCACCCTCCCATCATTCTCGGAAGATGGCTAAGTTCAAACTAAGCCCACCCAGATAACATATATCAGGTGAATATGCAAAGGAAATCACATCGAACCAGAGGCATTGGTGGTATGGTCAGGTCTCCCAATTGAGGATGCAACTTGGGAACCTTACTTGGACTTACAGAATAGATTTCCACATCTTGACCTTGAGGGCAAGGTCACTTTCAAGGGAGGAAGGACTGTTGAGACACAAATAAAGGGAATACAAGTGTACAAGAAAAGGCCACGCCAGCCTTTAAGGAATGTAACTAACAGCCAACCACTAGAACAAACTAAATAACTAACTGGACAAGTGGCTGGTATAACAGAATTGTAACAGCAGTATATAAATAAGGAAAGGAAGCTAGGAGGGCATCATTGACTAGGAAATACAATCTCTCTCTCTCTCTCTCTTTCCTGTTCAGGAGGCAGGCTTCCTCGAAAGAGTCCCTTAGTTAGGCAATTCCTAACAAGAACTCTCTGCCTACAAAGTATAGACCATTCAAGGTCTCTTATAACACACAAAGAGAGCCATGGAGTTTCAATAGGCTCTTAACTATGTGTGTCCAAGAGGAAGAGAGATTGAGGCATGAGAAGCTGGAAACAGTGAACCTTGTGCTTAAGGACAAAAAGAAAGGAAGCTTCACGAAGGGCAAAGGTCAGAAAATGACCAAGGGAAAGGGAAAGGCGTATCGGCATGCTTCCTATGCAAGAAAAAGAGCCATTTCAAGAGTGATTGCACTCGTTACAAGAAATGGTTGGAGAAGAAAGACCAGATGGGAAAGAATGCAAGTATAAATCTATCCCTTGTTTGTGAATCACATTTAATTGAAGTCCATAGAGACTCTTGGTGGATTGGCTTTGGTTCAATGTTTTAAAAGCGTAAGGCGCAAAACTACAAAAAAAAAAGCTAAAAAATCAAAAATAAAGTCAAAAAATTAAAAAAAGTGCCAAAAAAATAAAAAAAATATTAAACATAATGTTAATAAAAAAATAAACATAAATTTTAAAATAAATGTTTTAAAAAACCAAAGATCTAAAATTAAAATACATAAACATAACACGTAAAGCGTATTCGAATGAACATTTTTGAAAATAAAAGCAAACATATAAAGCATTTTCAAGCATGTAAAACCCACAATCTCTTTTTTTTCCTTAATTGCATTGCTTCAAGTAGCTAATGTGATGTAAAACATATTGCATTCTAGATTCTATGAGTCACCTTTGTACCACGCCCCTTGAGGCAAGCCTGAACAAGTCTATGTTAGGTCAAGAAAAGGCAAAAAGCGCAAAATTTTAAAAAGGTGCACGCCTAAGCTGAGGCGCATCAGGCGCACGCCTAGGTGTGCCTTAGGCGCGCCTTTTAAATCACTCCTCTGGTTCCTCAATCCATGTTGTTAAACCTTGTGGGGGTTTCTTAGACGTAGAAACCGAGCCCAAGTGAGCAATACATTTATTTGGGAAATGGAGATCGCCTCGAAGTGGAGGTCGTAAAAACATTTAAATTATTTCTTTCCATTGGTTTTGAGTTGATTTTAAACAGAATTGTGTTTGCCCCTGGGTTCTCTAGGAATTTGATTTCAGTCTCCAAGTTAACTTTAGATGGTTTTGAACTACTTTTTATTGGTTCAAAGTTTGAGTTGTTTAAATCCAACAAATCAGTTGGGAATTGTTTCTTAATTGACAACCTTTATAAATTGGACTGCTCATTGGGTGAGACCAAATTGGTCTTAAGTTGCAATGCGAGTATTAAAAAGAGTTCTCATGAAAGGGACTCTCTAACCTTGGGGCACAAAAGGTTGGGTCATATATCAGTTGATCAACTCAAAAGATTAATGAATGATGGGATATTGCAACCCATGGATTTCACCAAGTTCCCCACTTGTGTAAGTTTTATAAAGGGAAAACAAACTACCGAGAGGGGAACGAATGCCGCAAGAAGTAATGCAATTTTAGACTTGATCCATATAAACATTTGTGGACCCCTACCTACTCCCTGCTTGGGTGGTCAACGATACTTCATCACTTTCATCGATGATCACTCTAGATATATGTATCTTTACCTACTGCATGAAAAATCAAAAGCCCTAGAGGCATTTAAAGCTTTTAAAGCAGAGTTAAAGAAACAAACAGGAAAGACCATTAAGGTCTAATAGAGCTAGGGAGTATTGTGGTAGATACACGGAAGCTGGTCAAAATCCGGGAGCCTTCACTTGGTTTCTCCGAAAACATGGTATTGTTGCACAATACACCATGTCGGGTTCTCCTTATTAGAATGGTGTGGTAGAAAAGAAAAATAGAACGCTTATGGACATGGTGATGAGTATGATGTGCAACTCCTCTCTACCACAAAATTTGTGGGGGGAAGCCCTTAAAACTGCAGTGCACATACTGAATAGGGTTCCAACAAAGGCAATTCCTAAGACGAGTCCAGATTTTCTGACCACAACACATTGCTGGCCACGTTCACCCAACCATATATGGAATATCGGTTGTGTTGTGGTCGTCGATGTTCTCAATGCGCGACTGGATGAGCATGTCTAGCAATGTGTTGTGGTCAACAGATCCAAACTCTTCCTAAGACACCTTTTGAACTGTGGGTTGGAAAGAAACCCAACCTAAATCATGTACACATCTAGGGTTGTAAAGCCGAAGTAAGGGTGTATAACCCATAATTGGGGAAACTAGACCCAAGAACAATAAGTGGATATTTCATAGGATATGCAGAAAAGTCAAAATGATATAGGTTTTACTATCCTAATAATGCCTTAAAAGTGGAAGAAGACAGGAATGCTAAATTTCTAGAGGATCATGAAGAAAGTGGGAGAGAGCTCCTTGAAGCTCAACCTAGTGGGACAAGTGTTGTTGCACGTACAAATTGTGTTTTGCTTGTACGAGAAATGGAACAACAACAACTCCTCAATCATGGAGAAGTAACACCCACTGAGACCACTGAAGATGTTCAAACAATTGAGGCTACTAATGAGGTTCAAGAAATCGTTCTTGAACCTGAAGGACCAATACCTCATAGATCTTCTAGAATAAGGAGAAGCACCGCATTTCCGGATTTTGTGTATCTCCAACAAACAAACTATGACATAGGTGTCAAGGATAACCAACTAACCTTTCCAGAAGCCATGAATGGTTCGGACTCTGTGCTATGGCTTAAAGCCATGAAAAGTGAACTAGACTCCATGGCCATGAATGGAGCCTGGGAACACGGAGAAAGAGCAATTCCATGTAAATGGATATTTAAAACTAAGCGGAATCCTATTGGCATAGTAGAGAGGTACAAAGCCAGATTGGTGGCAAAAGGATATAACACGGAGAAAGGAGTGGATTATAATGAAATTACATCACAATGGCTTTAGTTTGGAAGCAGGATTCATTACGAATCACAATGGCTTTAGTGGCGCACTATGATATAGAATTACATCAGATGGATGTAAAAACAACTATTCTAAATAGGGATCTTCAAGAGCAGATATACATGGATCAGCTAGAGGGTTTCATTGCTAAAGGAAACAAGCATTTGGTGTGTAAATTAAACAAGTCAATATATGGCTTAAAGCAATACTCCTATCAATGGTATTTCAAATTTCAGAGCGTTATTACATCATTGGATTTAAAGAAAACGTTGTTGACCAGTGTATATACCTTAAGGTCAGTGGGAGTAGCTTCATTCTGCTAGTGTTGTATGTAGATGATATACTTATTGTCAGCAGGAAAATTGGCTTGCTTAATCAAACAAAAGAATTCCTAATTGAACAATTTGACATGAAAGATATGGGAGAAGCATCCTATGTCTTGGGCATCGAGATCCATAGAGACAAAGCCCACAAGACACTGGGCTTATCCCAGATGGCATATATAAATAGGATCTTGCAGAGGTTCGATAGGGAGAATTGCACACCAAGTGTAGTACCCGTTAATAAAGGAGAAAGGCTAAGAAAAAATTGCTGCCCACAAACTCAATATGAAAAGATAGACATGGAGAAAGTTCCCTATGCATCTACAGTTGGGAGCCTCATGTATGCACACGTGAAAACAAGACCCGATATTGCTTTCACAGTGGGAGTGTTAGGCAGATTCCAAAGCAATCCAGGTAGCTTCATTTGGTGTGTAAATTAAACAAGTCAATATATGGCTTAAAGCAATACTCCTATCAATGGTATTTCAAATTTCAGAGCGTTATTACATCATTGGATTTAAAGAAAACGTTGTTGACCAGTGTATATACCTTAAGGTCAGTGAGAGTAGCTTCATTCTGCTAGTGTTGTATGTAGATGATATACTTATAGTCAGCAGGAAAATTGGCTTGCTTATCAAACAAAAGAATTCCTAATTGAACAATTTGACATGAAAGATATGGGAGAAGCATCCTATGTCTTGGGCATCGAGATCCATAGAGACAAAGCCCACAAGACACTGGGTTTATCCCAGATGGCATATATAAATAGGATCTTGCAGAGGTTCGATAGGGAGAATTGCACACCAAGTGTGGTACCCGTTAATAAAGGAGAAAGGCTAAGCAAAAATTGCTGCCCACAAACTCAATATGAAAAGATAGACATGGAGAAAGTTCCCTATGCATCTACAGTTGGGAGCCTCATGTATGCACACGTGAAAACAAGACCCGATATTGCTTTCACAGTGGGAGTGTTAGGCAGATTCCAAAGCAATCCAAGAAGAGAGCATTAGAGAGTGGCCAAAAAGGTTTTCAGATATTTGCAAGGAACTAAGGACTATTTGCTTACTTATACACAAGTAGACAACCTAGAGTTGTTGGGTTTTACAGACTCAGATTTCGTTGGGTGCCCCGATAGTAAAGCATCGACATCAAGATATGTATGTCTGCTTGCAGGTGGAAAAGTACTAAGCAAAAGCTTAGAGCATCCTCTACGATGGAAGTAGAATTCATGAGATGTCATGATGCCATGACACATGCAATTTGGTTGAAGAATTTTATCACATGACTCAATGCCTTAGTGCTCGACAATGTGGATAAACCGATAAAGTTGTTCTGTGATAATTTTGCGACTGTTCTTTTCAAAGAACAACAAGAGTAGTAGTCAAAAGTAAATCTTAAAGTACTTAGTAGTGAGGGATAACGTGCAAGAACGGAAAATCATCATCGAGCACATAAGAACTAAACATGAGCCATGTTAAAAACATAGGAATTGTTAGTTCTTTTACAGACTCAACATGATGACACGTGTCAATAATTGATTCTCTCGTTCTTGCAATCCCGCAACTGTCTAATGCATGCACATCATTATAGACAGGCAGAAGAACACAACTACGACCGGTATACAAATATAATCCACTACATTGAGGGTTACAAGTGTAATCGTAATGATGCATGGATGGAAACTCCACTTTTAGGAGAGATTGCCATGATCTAAGTTTACATAAGTAATTACCTAAGTGTGTTTGAGAATCACCATGAGCTATGATCAAGTTGCGTCCTTCCATTGTTGACCCACCCGGGCCAAGTGCGAGATTGTTAAGAGTGTGGGGCCCATAAATTCATGGCCCATCATTGTGGTCATAGGGGTTCCCTACAAAAAGCTCTCATTTTGGTTAAGTGAAAACCATAAGGCCCTAAAATCTCTCACCCACTTATCTTTATCCTACTTTTGAATTTAGGTAGATGAGGATAAGTGGAAAGTGGTTGAATTGATAGGGGAGGTGGTTGATTCTTATAGGCTGTTATAGTAAGAGTTCATTAATGGGGGGAACTACCTACTAAATAGGTGGATAGGGTCCCTCCTTTTATTTATCTTCTAAGAGAAAAGAACCCCCATTTGTTTTACTCTTATCCACCGAACCATTATCGGGAAAATGAGAGAAAATAGTGAAAGGAGGAGAATTAATTCTAGCTTATTTAGTCTAGTACTAGAGTATGTGAAAAGCTTCATTGAGAAGTACAAGAAGCTTTTGCCAAATACTACAAACCACCAGCCCATGTTCAAGAATCCATAAGGAGAAAAGTACAATACGAATATAAACAAGAGGCTAGACAGAATAACTGATCAACCTAACTTTGGGAGCATTCTGCTTGGCTTGAAATCAAAAGCAACAAGAGGAAGAAGAGATGTTCATGGCAATGGGCTCTACAGGTATCATTTAGTTTATTTATTTGAGGAGTTGTTCAATTTCTTGTACAGGCAAAACATAATCCGCACATGCAACACCTGTCCCACTATGTTGAGCTTCAAGGAGCTCTCTCCCACTTTCTTCATGATCCTCTAGAAATTTAGCATTCCTGGCTTCTACCACCCTTAAGGCACTATTAGGATAGTAAAACATATATCCTTTTGACTTTTCTGCATATCCTATGAAGTACCCACTTATTGTTCTTGGGTCTAGTTTCCCCAATTGTGGGTTATACACCCTTACTTCGGCTTTACAGTTCCAGATATGTACATGATTTAGGCTAGGTTTCTTTCCAATCCATAGTTCAAAAGGTGTCTTAGGAAGATTTCGGATTTGCTGACCACAACACACTGCTGGCCACGCTCATCCAACCATGCATTGAGAATATCGGCGACCACAACACAACCAATGTTCCATATATGTGGCTGGGTGAATGTGGCCAACAATGTGTTGTGGCTAGCAGATCTGGACTCATCTTAGGAACTACATTTGTTGGAACCCTATTCAGTATGTACACTGCAGTTTTAAGGGCTTCCCCCCACAAATTTTGTGGTAGAGAGGAGTTGCACATCATACTCCTCACCATGTCCATAAGCGTTCTGTTTCTCCTTTTTGCAACACCATTCTGATCAAGAGAACCCGGCATGGTGTACTGTGCGACAATACCATGTTCTCGGAGAAACAGAGCGAAGGCTCCCGGATTTTAACCAGCTTCCATGTATCTACCATAATACTCCCCACTTCTATCAAACCTTACAACTTTAGTGGTCTTTCTTGTTTATTTCTCTAGCTCTACTTTAAAAGCTTTAAATGCCTCTAGGGCTTCTGATTTTTCATGCAGTAGGCAAAGATACATATATCTAGAGTGATCATCGATTAAAGTGATGAAGTATCGTTGACCACCCAGGCAGGGAGTAGGTAGGGGTCCACAAATGTTTGTATGGATCAAGTCTAAAATTGCATTACTTCTTGCGGCATTTGTTCCCCTCTCGGTAGTTTGTTTTCCCTTCATAAAACTTACACAAGTGGGGAACTTGGTGAAATCCATGGGTTGCAATATCCCATCATTTATTAATCTTTTGAGTTGATCAACTGATATATGACCCAACCTTTTGTGCCCCAAGGTTAGAGAGTCCCTTTCATGAGAACTCCTTTTAATACTCGCATTGCAACTTAAGACCAATTTGGTCTCACCCAATGAGCAGTCCAATTTATAAAGGTTGTCAATTAAGAAACAATTTCCAACTGATTTGTTGGATTTAAACAACTCAAACTTTGAACCAAAAAAAAGTAGTTCAGAACCATCTAAAGTTAACTTGGAGACTGAAATCAAATTCCTAGAGAACCCAGGGGCAAACACAATTTTGTTTAAAATCAACTCAAAACCAATGGAAAGAAATAAATTAAATGTTTTTATAGCCTCCACTTCGAGGCGATCTCCATTTCCCAAATAACTGTTTCTATGGCCTCGATTTCCATGTATTAACAACATGAATCGAGGAACCAGAGTCAATCCACCAAGAGTCTCTATGGACTTCAATTAAATGTAATTCACAAACAAGGGATAGATTTATACTTGCATTCTTTACCTTCTGGTCTTTCTTCTTCTCCAACCATTTCTTGTAACGAGTGCAATCACTCTTGACCTCTACCCTTCGTGAAGCTTCCTTTCTTTTTGTCCTTAAGCACAAGGTTCGTTGTTTCTAGCTTCTCATGCCTCGATCTTTCTTCCTCTTGGACACACATAGTTAAGAGCCTATTAAAACTCCATGGCTCTCTTTGTGTGTTATAAGAGACCTTGAATGGTTTATACTCTGTAGGCAGAGAGTGCAACACGAAGGCCACTAGGAAGGGTTCAATAACGGTGACACCTAAACCATTTAGTTTGTCACTTGTGTCCATCTCTAATATGTGCTCTCTCATTGTCTTGGAGTTGGAGAGCTTCATATTAACCATTTTGTTAAGAAGGCTCTGATACCACTATTGGTTGATTGAATGTCAACAAAATAGAATAAAAAAAAAACAATTAAACTAAATGATACCTGCAAAGCCCATTGCCATGAACGTCTCTTCTTCCTCTTGTTTCCTTTGATTTCAAGCCAAGAAGAATGTTCCCAAAGTTAGTTTGATCAGCTATTCAGTCCAGCCTTTTTGTTTGTATTCGTACTATACTTTTCTCCTTATGGATTCTCGAACATGGGTTGATGGTTTGCAATATTTGGCAAAAGTTTCTTGTATTTGTCAATGGAGCTTTTCTCATACTCTCGTACTAGACTAGAGAGGCTAGAGTTAATTCTCCTTCTCTCACTATCTTCTCTCCTTTTCCCAATAATGGTTTGGTGGGTAAGAGTAGAACGAATGGGGGTTCTTTTCTCTTAGAAGATAGCTTAAAGGAGGGACCCTATCCACCTATTTAGTAGGTAGTTCCCCCCATTAAGGAACTCCGACTATAACAACCTATAAGAATCAACCATCTCCCCTATCAGTTCAACCACTCTCCACTTATCCTCATCTACCTAAATTCAAAAATAGGATAAAGATAAGTGGGTGAGAGATTTTAGGTCCTTATGGTTTTCACTTCACCAAAATGAGAGTTTTTTTTTTTTTTTGTAGGGGACCCCTATGACCACAACAATGGGCCATGAATTTATGGGCCCCACACTCTAACGGTGACACTTTTCTAGTAGATTCAGAGCCTTCATATTCCCAAATATAAATTTCTTTTATGTACAGACCATATTTGGGTAAACTTTTGGCAATTGATTATTTGATTTCACTGATTTATCTCACTAGGATGAATTTATGTGCAAAAAAGGGTTGATATGAATTAAGACTTTTCTCAAGACACTCCTATTTTAGTTTTTCCAACAAGAGGGTACCCCTCAAGGAGGACAGTCTTATAATATTTCTAGTTCATCCTGATCCCTATGGACAAAAGTTATGGACAGACCTTCAAGAACTCAGATGGAGAGGATCTTGGAGAAGATTTTAAGTAGGGTGGTTGAAATGGAGAAATGCTCAAGCAAATCTGTATGATTGGCATATAGCAATGAAACTAAAAGGAAAGTTTTATAATATGGCTACAAGACTAGCAGTGTTATATGGTGTTGGACAACCGGGGGAACAACATAACTACAAAATAAGCATAGATGATATGAAGATTCTAACATGGATGAGTGACAAGACTAGAAAGGATGGAGTCATCAAAAAACACATAGAGGAAGACTTAGGAGGAGTCCCAATAGGTGACAAGATAAGGGAAGGTTGACCAAGATAATTTCGCTATTAGAAGATTAAAACAATAACTTCACCAATGAGAAGTCATTGGATACAAATAGAAAGCTCTATGAGAGTGAAGGGAAGGCCAGATAGGCCATGGGTTAATTTAACTGAGAAGATAGCTCTTGATAGAGTGCAACACTGGAATAAGATTCATTTAGCCAATCCCAAATAACCTTGGATCAGGCTTTGTTGGTTGAATTGATAGTTGTTCAAGCCCTTTATGCTTACGGTCTCCTATTGCAGAAGTAGAGAAATCGACTTTATTTGTTCAAAGATCAGTCTTTTAATATTCTATTCAAATTCTCAATGCAGTCCTTTTAGTAGTCAATGGAAAAAAGGAAGGAAACAAAGAAAATAAAAAATGATCTTACTTCTTTATTTAATATTTTTTTTTTGTTATTTATGTAGATGAATTGACTAAACATATTCAAGAGGAGGTCCCATGGTTCTTGATTAAATGCAAAATCAAGTTTATGGACAAGTACATTAGAAACAAGAAGTTTTAAAATAAGTAGAATTAAAACAGAATATATGCAATGTAAATTTAATAATACTAGGAGAGCAAACCATGATACACTTAGGATTGGTTACCAAGATATAACTCAATGTGACCTCATTTTTTTTTCAGCAAAAGTGAGATTTATTATATTAATTTGCAAAGTATGAGTGATTAATACAACTTGATTGATCAAAATGTCAATCCCCTCTTACAAGACCAAGTTACAATGATACCCAAGACAAACACTGCCTCATAACCCCTTGTTTGGCTAAGGAGTCAGCTAAACCATTTGCACTCCTCCTAACCCACTTGAATTCAACCTCTATTTCTCTTGCAATCTTTTCCACTTCTCTTGGCACATGCTGAAGGATCCAAGGAATATGCCTATTGGATTCTGCCCAAGAGATGACTATCTGTGAGTCTCCTTCTGCCTCAATCATTCTGAATCTCAGCTGTTTAGCTAGCCTAGGACCTTGCAATAGAGCCAACAATTCAGCCTTCAAAGAGTTTCTGAACCCAATTGGCCCTGAAAACATTGCCACAATCCTCTTCTCTGAATCTCTGAAGACCCCTCCTATTCCAACTATACCTGGGTTTCCAAGGGAGCTCCCATTGAAATTCAATTTTACTTTATTACCTGCTGGGGGTTTCCACTCCATCCTAACTGTCTTTTACTCTTGAAGATTGTGCTATTTCAGCCCAAGCCCTTGAGAAGTCAGTTATTGAGAAGGAATTGAAGCCTTGGTTCAATAATTCATAACAAAGGGGGCATTGAGGAGGATGTTTTTCATAGAATTAGAGCATGATGAACAAAATGGAGGGGCACATCTGCAGAATTATGTGGCAGGAAAAGACCACCTTGGCTAAAGGGGAAATTCCATAAAACAATTATAAGGCCATCTATATCGTATGGACTTTGGAGTAGTGTGTTTTTTGGTAGTAAATTAAAAAGAAAATTTATTAGGAAAATAGAAGAGAGTACAAAGAAGGTGATAAGAAATCACCCACCAAAAATGGAAAACCTCTCCCAGACATTCAAGGGAAACAAACATACCCACATCAAATGCCAAAACTCACAAAGCAAAATAAAGCAACCTCTCACCATATACTCAACCAGCTACATAACTCAATACTTTAAGAAGTTGACACCTCCCTACAATCTAATCAACTAAAATTCACTATAGGAGTTGCTCCAATAAGTGGAAAAAATGCATATGCTTAGATAGATGAGTGGTAAAACTAGAAAGGACACGGTCATAAGTGAAGTCAAATGAAGAAACCTAGGAGTAGCTCCAATAGGTAACAAAATGAGAGAAAGTAGACTGAGGTGGTTCAGTCACGTGCATGGAAGACCATCTACAACACCTGTAAGAAGAAATGATCCATTACAAGGAGCTAAAAGTGTTAGAGGCAGACCAAAAAGGATCTGGTGGAGACAGTAAGAAATTATTTAAGCACACATAATTTGGTGATGGATATGGCACAGAACAGAACAGAATGGTGAAACAGGACTTATGTAGCTGACTGCCGACCCTATATAGTTGGAACAAGGCTAGATGATGATTATGATGATTTATTTAGCAATATTACAATGGATAATTTTCTCTTCAGTGCTTTCAATTTCAAAGAAGGAAAAGTAACAATTCTCCTTCCTTTACAGGTTCTCCTACAAACAAATCATAGTCTAGAAGAAATTGTTCAAACTAGAGGACCAAGTAGACACAAATTGTTCAAACTAGAATAAATTCAGTTGGACAAAGGAAATCCTAACAAAATGGCTGACCTTCCGGAATTAAGTATCAACAATGAGATAATTCCCAGAAGGATCTTACCTCTATGCACCAAAATGGTTTTATGTTAATTAGGCAATTTGATATTAACCTAAATAAATATGCTAGAAATGACACTAACTAAAATGCTAAGCAGTGTAGTAAATGCGATAATTAGGCTCACATTAGAAAAGCAAAATAAACGATTTGCAGGAAGGACTATAAATTGACTACACATATGCAAGGGAAGGATTAGCAGTTACCATTCTCATGATGTTTAAGGCACGCGACCATTTTCTTGTTGTCTATGCATCTGTTAGGTGCCACTGCACACTCTCCTCGTGATGAATCCACAGGACTATCAGATTCATCTCCTTTTTGGTTAGTTTCATCTTTGTCTACGTGGATTTTAGCCTGTGGACTCGGTGCAGCCTGACCATCTGAGACCTTCGGGCCCACGTCTGTTGAATTCTCGGGATTGAGGTGGCTAGGATCGAAATTCAAAATAGACGTGGGGCTGGGCGATGGAGAAATCTAAGAAAAAAACATAAATTCTCAGAATTCAGAATTGGAAAAGAAAGAATTCGTAACTCCAGAGACAAGGAAACGGAGTGCAAAGAGTATTACCTCTTCTTTTACAGGGAGCTTCACCCTGGGTGCAAGCCCCGCCACTGTTCTAAATCTTCCAAGCAAGGAAGCATCGGATCCTTTATCAAAGATCAAAATCAATATAATTACTGTGATAACTCCTTTTCTGTCCATCCTCGAGGGTCTCTAACCTCTACGGATCCAACAAATTCCTAGCCCACGAACGCAACCGATCCGTATATCAAATGAGAATAAATCCGAGAATCTCATATTTTAGCTGACATAGAGCCTGTAGGACCAAAGATTGAAGGAGAATTGAAACCAGAAAGCAGGGAAATCAATTACATATCCCACACTAGCTCAGAACAACAACGAACCAACTAAATTTAAGATTTCTGGATGGAATAGAAGAAGTACAGATGCGGTAAAGAGATTGAAATCAGTTCAAACATGAAACTAAAAGGGGGAGACCTAAAACAATCTTAGGGATGAAACTAGGGTTTAAACAATCATGGGAAAGATGGATGGAAATCGTAAATAGAACGCTAGAGAGGCCAGAAGTCGGGCAGACAATAACGTAGACAGGAATTTTTCAATGTGAGGGGGTGAAGTGGAAATTGGAAATTGGTAGTCAATTCCAGTCTTTTCCTTCATTTCACGGTTTGTTTCTTGGATAATTTCACATTGACGATTTCAGCGGCCTCCTTGTCATTTCCAAAATGCCCAGCCAAACCTCACGTTATTCGTCTGTGCGTGTGAGTTCAAATTGGCGCCTAACAGAGCGCTCCACAGGCGCCCCACTTGCATGAAGAGATGTTTTCGGTACATGGCTGGGATGGGTTGTGGAGCGCCATACGAATTTTGTGCGCGTTTCGTCCGAATTCGATCTGTTGAATAAATATTTGACGAATAAATGATTTGAAAAATAAATACTTTAGAAATATTTTTAAGTAATTATTTGAATGAACACTTATTAGTGTCTTGGGTCCTTTTTCAGATTACTTACAGTTATTTAAAGTATTTACTAGTAGAAAGTTAAAATGTGTTTATACAGAAGGGTAAAATACAAAAATACCTCCCTTATAGTTTTATTTTAACAAAAACCTACCCGTTATTTAAAAAAATTTGACAGAAACCTCCCTTCCGTCAATAATCTTCACGGAAAATGTTAAACAAATGATAGTTTTTTTCAAAATATCTATTTTACCCTTTTTACGACTTAATGTGTATCCGATCCTCAAACACTGTTCATCTTCTTCAACTACTTCGCTGGGTTTTGCCCTTCTTCCATGGAGGTAAATCTGTTGCGCCCACAAGCTCAGCCTTAGTCACAAGTCTTCATCGATTTATGGTTCTCACTCCCATCAGACGGAATTCCAATGAACTGCAAACTTTGGTCGACGGATTGTCCGGAACCACGAACACAGGTCGCTGCCAATGTTGTTCTTCAAACCCAGATGATTCTTCCGGATCTAAGATGGTGGGGATAGGGAGGTAGATCTTGCCTATACGAAAGATTTTCCCGTGCGGCTAGAACATGCTGTGACTTTAGTGTGAGGAGCAAATCCATAATCAATGAAATTAAGGGGTTGATGACAAAGATGACGAACGACGGGGCATGTAGAGGCAACACATCGACAACGGAGCTATTCCTTCGCGGGACTAGAGCGGTGCCTGTGCACTGCTTATACGTCAAAAAGAACCGGCCGTTGGTGCTTGTGATCCCGATCGAAAGGAGAAGGCGAGAAGAGGGGCAGAGGAGAAGAGGGCCGTCAAAAAAGCCACTCATTCATAAGATGCTTCAAACATACTTGTGCACTAGAACTAGCACTCGAGTCTCTGAGAAGAGGGGCAGAGGAGATGGCAAGAAGAGGGGTAGAGGAGAAGAGAGCCCTCGAAAGTCGCGTCTCTACGATGCAAACCCAGATATTCTGAAGGCCCTCGAAGGGCCAACATCCAAGTGTCAATCATGGTTCCCAATCAATTAATCTCCAACATTTCTTCAAGCCAGTCCCTCGCAAACGAATGGGTTCGAACCAATGTCGTTCCTTTCTACCCCAAAACCTTGATTCGTTACCTCCTTGTCAGCAATGAAATCTTCAGCTTCTCCTCCGACCAAGATCGACAAACATGGTACGATCTCGTCCAAGCAATGCGCCGACTCAAGTATTCCCTCAAAATCCACAACATTAGAAACATCAAAATTGGGACTACAGTTGCCATGGATGTCGTTCAATCGTCCTTCCCACCATCGAACGAAACGTTTTGGTCCGATATCTCCATACCCGTGATGAAGCCTCTGTTACAGTTCTTTAGCCGAACCAAATGGCGACCCCACGAACATTAATCTCGACTATGCGCTTTTCAAATGGAACCAAACCTACACCGACCCGCGAAGCGACTTAACCTACACCAACCTCCTCGACCAGATGCTCGACTCGGTTATCTTCGCCACGACCAAGCTTGGGTTCCCGAGCGTTTGGCTTGTAATCGCCGAAACAGGGTGCCCAATACCGGAGACGTCGACTAGATCGGAGCGAACATCTTCAACGCAGCTACATATAACCGGAATCTAATCTGGAGAATGACGTCCAAACCAGCAATCGGAACTCCGGCCCGACCAGGTGTAGTAATAGTAACATTCATTTTCGCATTGTACAACGAGAACCAGAAGGGTGGACCGGGAACTGAACGGCATTGGGGATTGCTGAATCCGAACGAAACCTTGGTTTATGAGGTCGATTTAACTGGAAAACGGTCGGAATTCGACTATTAGAACATGGCTTCAAGTTTCGACTAGTGGGAGAAGGATCCATTGTTCTTTGCCACAGAGGAAGTTCGGTTGCATCTCAGTGAAGCGGCAAGTGTAGCTAGCTGCTACGGGCTCGAGCAGGGGATCGTTCTTGGACGCTAACAGTGTGAACCATGCCGTCACCATCAAAGAAATGGTGACCGACAACAGGCTTGAACAGGGGATCGACGTAAACAATCCAAGGTTTCGGTTCCATCGGGAGAGGGTGTCTTTTGTTGCGAGAAAGGTAAAATAGGTATTTGAAAGGGTAAAGTAGGTCAATCTCAGTAGGACCAGGAAAATCATTAACGTGTCAAAAGGTAAAATAGGTATTTGAAAAGATTCAATCATAGTTTTAACGTTTTCCGTCATGATTATTGTCGGAAGGGAGGTTTTTGCCAAATTTTTTTAAAATAGCGGAGAGGTTTTTGTTAAAATAAAATTATAAGAAGGTTTTTATGATTATCAAAAATTTCAGGGGAGGTTTTTGTATTTTACCCTATATAGAAAGGGGATGGGCTACCCTATGTTGTGTAGCCACATGAAGCGAAAAAAATGTATTTATATAAAAATCGATCAAATTATGAAATTTTGGGGGATTTAAAAAATTGTTTATTTTCTTGGGTTTCAAGCTAAATCCTTTAATTTTATCGTAAAACAAGAAAAATCCTATGCTACTTCATTAATGTTCTTTGGGATAAATAACTCAATTTATTCATACTTGCTAAATAATGGATACAAGAGAAAGCTCTTTAAAAACACTACGCTTGAGATGAACATATCAAATGTACAAACATTTTTTTATAATTTTAAAGACGATCTGACTACCAGCAACAATGGGCTCGATGAACCTGCAAGAGATGAATCAGAGAACCGGGGTGGACTACTCGGCGAGGTCACTCCGGTGCTTAAGTTAGCACTCAGTTGTGAGCTGAAAATGATATCAGATTGTGAGAAAGCTAGAGAGCAGAGATTCCGCATCTCTTCGCCCATGGGGGGTGAGGTCTTTATATACTGGAGTCCTTGCGGGTTTGGTGGAGTAATTCTTGGATCCCCGCTGTGATGGGATCCGTTTCTATGTTAGTTGGGGATAATGCCACCAACCGGTAAGGTTGCCCATTTCTGTCTGAATCGGGGAGTGGGTGAGCAAATACTAATCGTTACAAGTCATGATCCTGTAAGATGCGGCATACGGTGGTGAAATCCTCGGGGTTGTCATGCGGTGGTTGGTCTGATTAGGAAGCGAGTTGCCTGTGAGGTGCCAAGCTGCTTGGTGGCGAGCTGCCTGTGAGGTGCCAAGCTGCTTGGTGGCGAGCTACCTGTGAGGTGCCGGCCTGTTTGGTGGCGAGCTACCTGTGAGGTGTCGAACTGCTTCTTATTTGTCATGAGGTGCCATGTGTCATAATGTCATTAGAGAGTCAAATTCGCCCTGATCAACAAGGTTGAGTAAATAGGCATGGGGGTGGACTGAAATGTTGTAACTATGAAATTCTACACATAACCAAGTTGTTGTTTTCCCATTTATATCTGATCACTGTCTACAATAGTTAAAAAACTAATGAATTCGCTTTAAGTATATAGTTATAGATCTCTTTTAACTCCTGCAAGAGCACATATTTAAGCCTAATGCACTTAACTAATCACCAAATCACAAATCTAAGCCTAGGATATATACCCATCATAGGATATATAAACAATAGAAGGATTAATGAAACTTAAAAAAAAAAAGTTTCATTTTTTTGTTTATCATTTGGTCATTCCCCTGAATCAGAAAACCATAAACCATGGTGTATTCAATCTATCTCTCTCTTTCCTTCCATCCCTTCAATCCCAGTCTTTTCCTTCATTTCACGGTTTGTTTCTGGGATAATTTGGCAATGACGATTTCAACGGCCTCCTAGTCATTTCCATAATGCCCAGCCAAACCTCACGTTATTCGTCTGTGCGCGTGAGTTTCAGATTGGCGCTCAACAGAGTGCGCTCCACAGGCGCCCCACTCGCGCATCTCCCATACTTCTCTTATCGTGAAGAGATGTTTTCGGTACACGGCTGGGATGGGTTGTGGAGCGCCATGCGAATTTTGTGCGCGTTTCGTCCGAATTAGATCTGTTGAATAAATATTTGACGAATAAACGGTTTGAAAAATAAATACTTTTAAAATATTTATAAGTATATATATTTTAAGTAATTATTTGAATAAACACTTATTAGTGTTTTGGGTCCTTTTTCAGATCACTTACAGTTATTTTAAGTATTTAAAATGGGCACGGGCAAAGGAGAAACAAAGGAGTGGTTGTTTATTTAAAACGTGGTTATATAAAAATCGATCTAATTATGAAATTTTTGGAGATTTAAAAAACTGCTCCTGCCCATCACAAAATATATAGATTACAAAATCACATTTCTTTTTGTTTGTCATCTCCATATAACCTTCCCCACCTCTCCCTCCCTCCCTCCCTCCCTCAGTCCCCCTCTCTTATCATCTCTCTCCTCCTGCCCATCCCCCATATAAACTGCATTACAAAACCATCTCGCAATCCAACATATTTTTTTTGAAGCACAAAGAAAAACTCCCCTTCCTCATCCCTCTTATCATTAATTGTGAAAAATTTAGAAAAAGTAGAATAAATCCCTTATATTTAAATAAAATAAGGGAAATGTAAGAAATCAAAATAAAATAATCAACAATTGAACTTTTTTTATAAGATATTTGAACTATTGAAGTATAGGTAACCAATTTAATGTATAGTAGCTAAAATTTCAGCTGAGTTGGTTTAGCACAACCCTTCAGATGAATTGTTGTAAAAATAATAGTATAAGAATGCAAAATGGAACTATATTGAGAATAGATTTGGCTTTACAAAACATGGTTTATAGATATCTATTTGGGGACCACCTTGGCAAGCTAGAAGCCATTAAGCTTTAGCCCTCCCAAACAGGCACTACCAGTTTGGTGGGACTGCTGGAAGTTAAACCATTCACCTTGAATAAGGGTATTCAGTCAAACTACACCTAATGTGCAGAAACCCTTATACAATAAAAGAGAGAGAGTTACGGAACAAATAGCTAGCAAATTGTAGGCTAATCAACAGCCATAAACAAATAAATTCTGTATTAACATCTTGATTAGATAAACTATTGTAGGTTAAATAATAGCCAAAAGTAGATAAGTTATTCCTTAATACATTGATTATGGAAACTATTCAGAGGTGTAGAAAAAAAATATTTGCAATTCTTCACCCAAATGATGGACTTCGGTTAAATTAGGGGTCAACTGACTAATGGAGATGCCATACCACCTCAGCAGCTCAGAAATGAGAGGATGGAGGGGAAACCTAAGACTGAACTCTAAAAAGTGTTGGTAAACACAAATTTTCCCCTCTTTTGGTGTTCACGGCTGATCATCGGTGTCAGGAACCCTAAGTCTGTAAGACCGAGGGATAAAGTACTTCTTGCCTAAGTTCTTCACCTACTCGAAGTCAAGAATACTATACTTCTCCGACAATGGAAGGCGCTCTATGTTCACCCCCTGAGCCACATACTCGGCCACCAGCCTCCGGCTGAGCTCGGGGACCTTCTCGCCCTTAACCACGTCAGGTGACCCCAAAGACCCCTCAGCCTCCCTAGGCCTCGTAGATCTGGCACTCTCATTGTGAGAGTCATCGCCCCTTTGGCTGCTTTCAGCACCTATAGGGGCAGTCCTCTCCCTTAATACCTCGACCTCAGGCCTCGAAGCTAGGACCTCAGACTCACAAGGGTTGTCTTCACCGCTATTGGCAGCAGATGGGGTTTGGAAGGAGCTTGCTCCCGAGACGTCTGAGAGTTCATAGCACTCTAAGCCAGAGTCTGAGTAAGACATAGATGCAGATGGGTCCTTTACTTAAGGAGACGAATTCTGGAGAGCTCTAAGGAAACATGAAGGGAAACCGAGGTCTTTGAAGGCAAATGATGAAAGCGAACGCAACTAAGGCCCCTATTTAGAGGAAAACGGATGACCCAGATCACCTCCAACCCAACAACTGCGAAATGACCGCCTCCACGACCCAATTAGGCAACCAACATGTGCCGCTCACCTCGAGAAGACGAAACGACGTCGAGCGAGGCGATTGGTCTGCTCGCCATGCCGACTGGTTCGCCCAACAACACTGAATCGGAGGACGTGCAACCCGGCCAACCTAGTGCCTGTCTCGCCTAAGGACACAGTGCTACGACCCGTCCCGTGCATGACTCTGACCCAGAGCCCATCTCGGGCACGACTCTAACCTACCAACGAGAGAACCCGTGGTATGCACAGTTTGCGCCCACCATCGAGATCTGTCCTCCACACGGGTTATGGCTCATCAGCAACAAGGCTCGTTTTGCATGCGGCTAAGTCACAACCTCTCATCACCAAGTGCTACCCTCGATGACCCTAGCTGAGGCTGGTGCCTCACACAAACTTGCCTAGGCACCAGTCAAACGCAGGACAGGGGCAAGTGCCTCTTACTTACTCCCGTATATGGCACGGATTCGAACTCATGGACGTCGAGGCCTTTGGACAGCAGAAGCCTCCACGGCCTCCCTCGAAAGCCGGTAACGAAGACCAAGTCCACACCACCGCAAGCGATGCTGAGTGCACCCCCATCAGCCGAGGCCGAGGCCCTCGTTAGATAGGCGCATAAGTGCCTCCCAAAGGACAACGCACTCTCTTCGGCTGAAATCGAGGTCCTTAGCTTAGACCTCCTCCATGACCTCGAGAGGGGGGGGGGAATGATGTAGGCACACATGGCCCGAACCAATATCATGTGCACACGTGGCGGGTGACCACACTCCTCAGGGCCAAACCCATCCTAGTCGTCTGAGCTCACCTACCTCCAGGCGGCTTCAAGTATAAATAGGGGGCAACCCTTTCAAGGTAATCATCTCGAATCTAGACTCAAGACTGCTAAGAACTCTCCAATTTCCGTTGTGGCATTGTTTGAGTACTTTTGCCTCAAGCCTCGCCCACCTGGTGTTGCACCCGTACTAACTTGACCGTCGGAGTCCTCGCCTCGAGTTAGCACCTAGGGCCTCTAACATTCTCTCTCTCTCTCTCTCTCTCTCTCTCTTTCTCCAAAAGTCCGACCTACCAGTCCTCAGCCACAACAGACCTTGGACTCCTCAACTAACCCTCGGCTTCAAAGTAAAATTACAATATTACCCTTAAACCATTCTGAACAGCAACAAGTGCCTTGCCTTAAACCTGCCCAACACCAAGGACGAGGAAAACTTAGAGATATGAGCCCCAGCCATATTTCAAACAAAATATCCAAACTCAAAAGTGGGATGTCACAAGGTAACAATCTTATCTTAAAATTCCTATAATCTAGAAAGAGCAGTTGTAGTACATTGTAGTATTGTACACATGATCATTTGGTAGCTAGTTCCATTGATGAATGATGCTTACAATACTTCCAAATCATAAACATTAATATACAAGCAAATTAAGATCAAACGTGCAAGTGCAACACTCTATCTCCACCTCTTCAACACAGAAAAGGTTACCCGATCAGATAAAATCATAAACGGAAATAGGATCAAGGATGGCAATTCTTTAAGTTTAGAGGGTGTTTGGTTCCATTTATGTTTATTCAGTAAACGTTTATTGATGGTGCCACATAGGCGTCATCTCAGCATTTCTCTCTCTTGCTCTTCTGCATACATAAAAAATGTAAGAAGTGAACTTTGGTTTATGTGCATGCTAGCCGTTTGTAGAAGTTATTTTTTAAAACTTCTACAAACGGCTAGACGTTTATTCACTGTTACGCTGAAGTGGTGCCTAGTGGCACCTAATGGCGCCTAGTTGTCATAAACAGTTGCGGTTATTGTATTTCTCAGTTTTACCAGCAAATAAAGTACAAACGTTTATTCAATAAACATAAACGGAACCAAACACATACTTAGTCTGACCCCCGCTCCATTCGGCTAGTCCCTTTCTCCCTTCTTGTGAAATCCTAATGCCCATCAATCCGACTTAATTCTTGCTCGATGTTGATCAGCTGATGGGTCCATCTTTAGCTGTATTTACATCCAAATTATCTATGCAGTATGCACCAGTAGGGGTAAAGTCAAGGGGAAAATGATTCCATTTTCAGGTTGTGTTTTACTGTTTTTTAAAGCATTGATCTAGACCAACTAGTTAACCAATCAACCAAAAGCAAATGAGGTAGCCACCCTATCATGTAGCTGTAATTAAGGGTGTTAATGGATTTGGACGGACCCAAGGTTCAAAATATCGATATGCCTGATGGGCGTATCGAGCAAATTGATACCCTTTTTTTTACTTTTTATTTTTTATTTTTTTGGGAACAGGTTTAGGGGGGCGGTTTAGGTCTTCTCCATCCCTTGAATCGGTCAGACCCCCGATACACCCACTATAGGGGCGTACCAGAGGAGTCCCGGAACGATACGTACTGGCCGATACGGGCTGATACGTGTCGATACTTTGAACCTTGGACGGACCAATAAGGCATATTGAATTGGACCAGTCTAGACTTAATGGTCCAAAGTGTTTATTGGATTGGATTGGACCTGGTCCATCTATTAGAAAAAAACTATATTAGATTGGATTGGATTGAGCCAATATCTGGTCCATTGATAGAAGATAAGAATATAGGTGTCAATGAACCAAATTTGGGTTAGAACTAATCTAAATTAGAACAAATTTGAATAGACTGAATGGTTCAAATATTAAATTGGACCTATCTAAAATGGTGTAAAATATTCACTGGATTGAATTGGACATGATCCATTTATAATGGACTCACATTGGACCAAAAATCCAGTCCAATTGGCACCAACGAGGCAACACTTGAGTAAATAGAGAGATGATTTTACAATAGGGATTTTGTTAAATCAATCAACCATTTATTGGAATCCGAATCTGCACTTCACAATGGACATGGGGAACACCTCCCGTCATTTAATTTATTATTCATGGGGAGATGTTTTCATTATAGGGTGGGATGTGGCTGTGAGGTCGAGCAGATCCCAATTCCATTCATTGATGCATATCTACGAGTACGAGGGTAATACTATGGGAGTGAACTAGACACTTGGTAATTGCCCTTTCATTAACTACTTTTGTGTAGAGTAAGGCTCGTAAAAAGAAAAAGATTCAAAGATGGCATTGAAAGAGTACGTAGTTAGAACTTACAAGCTAGAATGAAATAAAAGGAATTTCTCCAAGGCAAGGAAGAATAAAGCGATCGATGACTTAAGTCGACAACTTGGACCTTTTCTTTTTAATCATCAGTCGACAAGTTGGACTACTTGAATCGAATGGCTTCCATATGGCTGGCCTGGAAGAGATCAGAGAGAGAGAGAGATGTAGTATTGAAAAAGCTTTGCCTTAAATCCTTTAATTTTATCTTCTTTCTCCTCAAGTAAGAAAGGACAAGATAAAATGCTTGAATATCTTTGTAAATAATATGATTGCCATGGTCATAGATGCATGCACATGCATGTTCATGCATGGTATATATATATATATATATGCCTTACTTAAACATGAGTCGATACTAAAAAGCACAGAAAAAGTATAAGCTTTTCTTTTTTTTCTATATGTAGGTGAGAAGTGAGAAGGGATTGATGTTGATGAGATTTCCGTAGACAATAGCCATGAAAGGAAAGGGAGGAGTTGAGAGAGTTGGGGATGAACACAGATCATTGTTCGACCAGTATGAACGGCTGTGTATCGAGATCCAGCTCAACCAGGCAATTCTGGGTAGGAGTTTATCGGAGCCAAGTGTGGGTCGATCCCTGGGTCTGGGGCCTCCGTCTGAAGCTCCACCTTTGGTTTCCCAAGTGCGACAAGGGCGACGTTCCAGCTTGCCCAAGGTCCTGAAGAAGCTGTTGAAGTCAATTTTTGGTAGAAAGATGGGAGGAAGAAAGGATGAGTCGCCACATCCAAACAACAACAATAATAATAATCCTCTTTTTTGCAAGGCATTCAGCAGATCCCTCCGAGTTTAGTTAATCGGCAGATGTTCTGAGCTTTGAACTAGCCTTTGAGGTTGAGGTTGAGGTTGATGACTGATGAGGTGGTGTGTGCTTTAAGCTTAACCATGTTTTTTCATTCTAAATTTTTTACAACTATCTTTTGTATTTTGCAGGTAAATTATGTCCTTTTGTTTTCTTTGCCAGCTGTCTTAATAAACATTTCAGTGATGGTGTGTGTTAAATTTGATTGATTTATGATATTCAATCTGAATGGTGATCTCCCCTATCCCTAGCCCAGCGTGGAATACATGGATGATGGAATTAATGGTGGCCTGGGTCGGGTCTTCACTCCTCATCCGTTCTCACCACATGCCTTGCCTCGTTACTGATTCGGTGGGGAACTGGTGATGGATTACCTCTCTCTCTCTCTCTCTCTCTTTCTGATCTAGTGGAGTGGTAGGCGGGTAAATATAGGTAATGCAGGTCACCTAGACAAATTCAAGTGCAGAAAGAGAGAGAGAGAGAGTAGACTGTTGTATGGGGAATGGGGGGCCTTGACATGATCAGGCATGGCCCCGTTCTAATATTCGAGTAGACCCGTCGGGTCACGGGTTTTGTCGAGAATTAGATCCGAGCAGGTTTTAATTGGGTCTTGAGTCGTGACGTCTATGCTCCAGAAGGCGAAAACGCCTATACCTTAAGCTTAACCTGACCTTTGCATACGAGGAGGAGAAACAATCCAACAACATTACTCCGACTCTATCCATCTATCCTTCATTGGATGGACGATGGAATGTAAGAACTTAAGAACTCCTTTTCTTCTTTCATTGATGCCTTCTTCAGTTGTGTCTTCATCTCCTCCATTTTCCTCTCTTCCCCAATCCCCCCTTCGATCCTGGCAGCTTCAACGTCCTCCCGAGACCAACTTTTTTAGCACTCTCAACTCCTCCAAAACTCAACAAGGTAAGCCGATTCTCCTCGCAAAACTTACTTCCTCTGATATAAAATCTGCAAAAATTACTTCATTAGGGTTTTCCAATCTTGCTAAGAAGTTACCCATAATAGCACTTTCGGGCTTTGGTAAGGAAACTGGTAGACTACCCACCAAGGAAAAAACACAAGGAAACCAAATTTTATTTGACGCAAGTGAAGGATTGCCTGCGACACTAGAGGTAAGAAATGTTGATTTGGTAAAGGAAAGTGGAAGAACACCTACCAAGAAAGAGGATGAACTTATTGATTTTTCGAAGAAAAATAATGGAGTACCCATCAAGAAAAGAGCACTTCGAGATTCTGTTAGAAGAAACGCCAATTTACAAGTACTCGACTTCGTTGAAAGAATTAGAATATTGCCTGTGGATGGGCGGATTGAAATTCTCGATTTTTTCGAGAAAGATGGTCAAGTACCAACGCTTTTCGAATTCAACAATCTGCTTATGGCTATGGTCAAAGCAGGTGAGCCTGAATTTGCCGTCAAGCTGTTCTGTAGATTGCCTTCTTATGGCTTAGCACCCGATTCTCGAACATTTTCGATTATGATTTGGTGCTACTGCAACAAAAATAACCCGGATGAAGCAAAACAGATGTTGAATCACATGATTGAAAATGGATTTCATCCGGATGTTATGACCTTCACTTTGCTGATCAATTCATACTCCAGAAGGGGAAGGCTACAGAGAGCCTTTGAGGTTTTTGAGGACATGGGCCGAATTGGTTGTGAACCTACAGTACGAACGTATAATTGCCTGATCAATGGCCTCTGTTATGTGGGTAGGGTAGAGGAAGCCTTTGATTTGTTTAAGAAGATCAAGAAATCTTCTAAGAAACCAGATATTTATACCTACACCGCGGTTATGGATGGTTTCTGTAAGGTTGGTCGCTCAGATGAGGCGATGGTGTTGCTCAAAGAAGCATTGGAGATAGGATTAAGTCCAACGGTGGTAACTTTCAACACTCTATTTAATGGGTATTGTAAGGAGGGGAGACCTTTGGAGGGAATCCCTCTCTTGAAGAAAATGAAGGAGAATGATTGCCAGCCCGACTATATCAGTTACAGCACCTTGTTACATGGACTGTTGAAATGGAAGGAAATTCCAGCCGCTTTACAGATATACAAGGAGATGTTAGATATTGGTTTTAATGTTAATGAGAGGATGATGAACAGCCTACTTAGAGGAATTTGCAGGAAGTCATGGACTGATGAAGAGCTGTTGATAGATGCCCTGGAGGTGTTTGAGAGAATTAAAAAATTCAGTTATACTCCTCACTCATACACATATGGCATGATGATACACGCTCTTTCCATTAGAGGGGAGATAGAAAAAGCTTTAGCCAATCTACATGAGATGTTAAGCCTAGGATATCATCCAAGGATGATTACCTTCAACACTGTTATCCAAGCACTTTGTCGTGCAGGGAGGATTGATGAAGCATTGCTTCTGTTGGTCCATATGTTTAGAGGAAGAACAACCCCTAGCAGAATTTCTTGCAACTTATTAATCGATAACCTCAATAAACAAGGAAGGTTGTTGGATGCTTGCAAGATATATGGGGCTGCATTGAAGCGAGGTGTCACTCCCCATCAGAAGCCAAAACAATGTTTAATATCTGATAGACAGGTTTCTGGAGAAGTTCTCGCTAAAGTAGGGCCAGAATGCTAGCATAGACTCTGAGAGACATGGTATGGGATCTTTGATAACTGAAGCAATTGTACATGTCACTGAGCAAGGCTTGAGATAGTTGTACACTGTTGCATTTTTAATTATATTGGAAGAGACTTGAAAACTTAGACAATTTTGACTGTAAAATCTGATACTGATAAGTTAGAATTTCTTCTCAGAAGAAGAATGGAAAGAATACTAGTTTTTTTTAGAGATAGAAACAAACTCTTTGCTGAGCATGATAAGCTAAAGAAATCAGGGTTTCTGGTGTATTATGAACATTCATATGATTTGGAAGTGGCAAATTAATGCTATGGTAAGTTTATGTGGCAAATTAATTTCGAAGTGGCTTCGTTGATTGCTACCAAGTCAATTGAGAAGTTGAGAAATTTGTTTGGATAGCTGAGGGGATAAGAGGGTCTTTATCGTTCTCCTTCTTCATGATGTTTGCTGTATTAATCGAGTAATAATATGAAAAGAATAAATTGATCGGCATGATGTTAAGCTATGTCAGGCATTACAGTAGTATTAAACTAAGGTTTAGAACTATTTCTCCTCATTTCTTGCGAAATGCCATGGGATAACTTAACATTTCCAATTAAAAAAAAATCTATTTATGATTAAAACCTGGAAGTTGGAAAGAGATGGGTTGGTTGGCTGGAACCCAGTCCATTAGTTTGGTTGGAATCAAGCTGGAAAACCTTCAAATGTTGGACAAAGCCGTTGATTTAGGCAAATCTACCATGAATCAGTTGACTGATGCTATCTCTACAGACATAAAAGATGCATTTTTCAGACATTTTCTTATTCGTAAATTTCTTTGACTTTTTTTTTTCTGAATTGTTTTAACTAATATTGTAATAAAATAGCACTCAAACCCCCCTCCCCCCCCCCCAAAGTATAGAAAGAAGCTTGCACATGGGGCTTATTCTCTATATTTCTTCTTACAACCTTTGGCTTCAAGGAGCTTTAAGCTTACAGAAAAAGCTACTAAACAAAAGAAATAATGATAAATTGATAAATTATGCATACATGCAGGGGAAGAAATTGATTGCTTATCAGTCTCCAAGAATGGTTATTTATTTCCCCATTTCTGTTTGAGATCCAAAATCAAGTCCCAGAAATGTAGTCGAGGATTCTCCCCCATGTTGTGTTATATTCGGTATTTTATCTTATTCTTCTGTTACTTCGGTTAGAAATAATCATGGTCCCCCATGCTTCATTCCATGTTCTTGTTCTATTCTTTGAGCTAACTCATAAGATCTGCTGAGTGCAAGTGTTTAACATCGTAGTCCATCAGATCTTTGAGCTCTGTTCAGATTTTAAAGGACAAAAAGCTAAGGAAAATGCTGCCCGCAGAGGCAGAACCATAGATGGTGATGAGGAGACGTGTCACTGACTCACTGGAATGCTACATCTACATACAATACCAATAGACCTAAATGAACACATTTATACGTGAATACAAGAATAGAAGCACTCGATGGAGATTGAAGTAGAATTAGTCAAGTTAAAAGCATTCATGCTTATCGAATTGGGTCCCGGTTTTACCGGTTATTTGGGCGCTTTGCCTGTTCAACTCGTGAAAACCTGCCAAACCTGTCATTTAACCAGGGCCCAGAAAGGCCACCACTTTCCGGTCTTCACAGTCCAACCATCTGGTCTGAGCCCAGTCTTAGGACACTGGGTATAACCAAGGTATAGATGTTAATGCGCAAGAGTGGGAAGAGTAGGAGTCGATAAAATCAAAAACCTTTTTTTTGCTAAAATCATAAAATTAGAAACTCAATGTGCAATTATAGGAGATAAAAACAAGAGAGAATTGGTTTGATCATTGATGCAAATTGACGTTCGCGGCTTCAAAGAGGAGAAGACTAAAAAGCAATTGCGTTGAGACAACGAACGAGTTGCGAGTTTGAAGACTTTTAGGGTAGATCAATAAATTGTGGATAGAATTCGTAGATTATCATCAAAAGCTGGGACAAAGTATAAACCATTGTTGCAGTTTAAGTCGTGAGGCTTTACCCTGAAATTAGATTTTTGGAATTCCCCCTTAGTTCCAATGAAATTATTCATTGCACGGGAGAAGCATTTGCTCTGCAGTTTGCGAGAACAGAACCATTTGGCAACAGGTTTTAGCGTTCCCTAGAGTTGGAAGAGAATGAATTAAGAATGTAATTCCTGATAACTTCCATGTCCTCATGATAAGTTTGCCCTTTTTCATAGCTCTCTGTTAGTCTGTTTGTACAACAGCACTTCAGCCTCAGGCAACCATCAAGAGGGCAGTGGGTCTATGGGCAGAAAACTAAATGCTGCCATTTATGCCTTAATTAATTAGTTCAGGGAATCCAATTATGGAAGATTATCAGTTGAGCTGCTCGAATGTAGAGAGCTAGTACATCAATCGGTGTAGTAAATCATAAATGGCTAAGCGTATTACACCACGTCCACAGTTGGATGACCACTAATCCCTGTGATATCAGGTCTTAGATTTCCATGGAATCCATCTTGTACTATGTAGATAAAATACAATTTCTGTTATGCTCTTGTGGATCCTCGTGTTGATACTCGAGAGATTACAAAATCAAGATCAACCTTGGTAAACATACATAATAAGAAAATTTCTTTTGCAATGGAAGAGTCTAAAAATCTGCCAAAACAATCTAAGCACGGCTCATGTATTGTCCAGTTCTCGTATCCACCAATATTTCCTCCCCAATGTTTACAAACAATGGAACGTTTACAACAGCACCTGTATCGAGGGTTGCTGGCTTTGATCCGCCTGATAACAAAATTTTATTTCAGAACAAAGGTTAATACAACATATTATAAATATCTCATAATTCATAAAAGCATGACAACCACCATTACAAAAAACAATATATGGGGATCACAAATACTCCACTAAAGTTGCAAAATAAAATGGGTTTATCAGCATAATTTTCAAATTGAGATTATCATTGCCCCTTATCTTCCAAGTCTGAAAAGTACTTATGTATAGCTGTTCTTCTCAAGGTTCAAAATATCGCAATGTATCATACTGTATTGTACTATTGTTGATATGTATTGTATTGATTTCAAGGTCGTCAAATCGCAAAATATTAAGGTTCAGAGAGTTTCTATGCATTTAAGTGTCAGACCCCTCCTAATGTATGTGTTCTGTAATTAGGAAACTGTGCAAAGTATAATAGTATGCAGTATCCTAGTTAATAAAAGGCTTCATACTGAAATTTTCATTACCGGAACCTTGTTTCTTCTATATCATGAAAATTGTCAAGCAGAGTACTGGGAAATGACATATTATACACCCAAAAAATGAGTAGCAGAGGTATGGATATTGAGATGGTTGGCTGGGAAGATCAGAAAGGGTAGAAGTTGAACAGATGCACTTGTGTAAATCTAGGAGCAGTCTGATAGGTGACAAAGAGAGAGGAAAGGCAGAAAAAGATGGTTTCAGTGAGTCCGTACAAGGCCATCTGCTGCACCAGTAAGGAGTCATTGCATGCAAGTTGAAGCAAATTGACGGTTTTAGAAGTGCTAGGGGAAGGCTAAAAAAGACGGGTCAGTTAAGTGAAAGAATAAGAGGACGAAACTCTTATAGTCTATGTCAGGGATCTTGATAGACCACAATGGTAAAACAGGATTCCTGTAGCCAACCCCAAATAGCGAGGTTAGGCTTCATTTAGTACTCGAGTAGAAATTGCATAATGGACAAAACTCTTATAGGTGCACGCCACTACAGCTAGCCATTACCATAAAAGCACATTTAATTCAATGTCCACAACCGTCATTGATAGATCTTCTGATAAAAAGCAATTCAGTACTTGATTGAACAGCTAGGAACTTTTGATATAGTGGAAACTTTTGACTTTTAGGTACTAGTTCAAAACATGGAATCTCAAACAGATGATATTAATTAATGACTGTGAAGTGTGTTTTTTGGGGCCTCGTAGGCTCATAGAGAGCAGCAGTGTTTTAAAACCCACCCGGATCTTGAGCTTCCCCTCCATGTCAATGGCTCAGCAGTTCAACTGTCTCGCTCACGGGTCAACCCATTATGTCATCAACATAAAAAACTCAAAAAAATCAGGACCCTGGTAACCTGCTGAACAAGTTAGACAGGTACAACTCAACCACCTGGGTCAAGGTCATTGACCAAGGCAACAGTTTTTTTTTTTTTGGTAAAATAGTGAGTTGGAGGTTGACCCGAACTGGTATTGTGAACAGGTCACCAGTCTGATTGACCAGATCAACGACAGGTTGAAAACATCGATAGAGAGTCTCACCAACCATTTATGTGAAAAAATTGAGAACATCAATACTTACATAGCTTACAAAGAAAACCTAACAGCATTACCTTGTGCAGTATCCCCTTTAACACCAGGGTCCGCATCAACCACAGTCAGCTTAACTGTGATGGGAAGTTCAAAATCGATGACCTGCAACAATATCAAAAGAACAAGGTTATATTCCTTCTATGGAATATTCATGTGCTCATCTAAGAGCATGTATGTTTGTGTTGCTGTGTGCATATAATCTGTGGTTTTATGTGCAAACCCACATATATCCATATAAGGATACGATAATCACTTATACTGCTAGAATATGATGCCCATTGCTGCTGGCATTTATGGGCATTGATAGAATCTAATGCCTCAGAGTATCTAGAGTGCTGCAGCATGCACAATATGGTTCTTCGTGTACATCTTTTATATGTTGCACAACTTCAACAGACAAAAGGCCCTTACCCAATGTTGGACTTGGACCCATTTATTGGGGTCTTGGGAGGGGTAGACTAGGTACAGTCCTAACTTTTGGCATCTTTTGCACAAAATGCGCCCCCCCCGCCCCCCCGACTCAAAATCCAAGTTCTTATGCTTGACAGATGATATATTAAAATGGAAAAGAAAAAGAGAAGGGTTTCATAATCAGCTCCAGACAATCCTACTTATTTCTGCCATGTGAGGAAACATCCTTACACCTATTGGACTTCTCCTTGAGTAACTAAACTAAAAAATGCCCAAACAAGGGCATCTTATTTTGACCTAGTGTCAAGGGATTTAAGCTGAAATTTACCCATGAATAGAAAGCGGTGAGAGGAAAATGCAGGGCCGAAGCAGATTGACGCATGGAAGATTCCAATTATTTTGACTCCTTAATTAGATGACCTTCTAGCAGATTCATTTCCTATAAAAAGAAAAATATATGAATAGCAATGCAAATCTTACTTACTTTTCCATTCCAAAAGAGCACATTGCAGTCCATTCCCTCTTTCAGCCACTTTGTCTTGTCACCGACATCTGACTCGTTAAGACGTGTTTCTTCATATGTATTCTGTGAAATCATAAGAACTTCAAAATTGATAAAAGAATTTTGAGAAGAACACAGAATTTTTAGTGCAAGTAATTTTTTTTTATACAAGTCCATCCCTTTTCTGATGAGTCAACACAAGGGCTGTCAATGGGTCAGGTCTACCCAACAGAACCAAACCAAGCCAACCAGTTATTTTTTTGTCCCGATTATAGCTGGAGCAGTTCTGGTTTTGCATCTCAGTTTTAATTATAACTAGGTTGGGACTGGTTTTGGCTGTTCCGAACCAATTATACATCTATATGTTTAATGTATATTGCTTTACTACAATAGTACCCAGTAGTTTATTTGTTATTTCTCATAATACATTTGCAATTTCATTATATTTTATGTCTAAAAAGGTAATTTATCAGCCTTTATAGTCAGGAGACTATTCTCACAGAAATATATAGTGGACTTCACATATGAAATCATTCAGTTGTCTTGAGTCAAAGTGTCAAACTCAATACCCGCTGCATGAGGAATTGAGGAGAAAGTGCCACAATAACCTGAGCAAAGGTGGTGGCAATGTAATTGCAAGTGATCTGATAGCTCCAATAGATGTCCTACCCTTGGTCTTTCATTCAATGCAAATCAACTCAAAAAAGGGGGGAGGGGAGGGAACTTATCCTAGCAATTCAGGTTTGACTACAGGAATCCCATTTTCCACTCCACCAAAGGTCATATGTCCTGTCAACCTGAGTCTAGTTCTTTTATTAATAAGACAACCTTACATCATTCTTGGCCACCCCTGAAGTCTCAGAACCCTCAAGTTGCATCAGATGACTCTATCACATCGGTGCCAGCAGTGATCTTTTATATTAATTCTTACTAATGTTACTGTTCTATAATTAAATATTAATTTTTTTAGACAGAAGATGAATTTTATTGGAAAAGTGGTATGCATAATGTTATGAAGAGAGCACCTTTAATACAAATAAGAATGATCTCTTCATCAACCATGTAGAGAACACTGATGTGGGCCCCACAGCTGTGGTCCCCACTGTGTTCGTAGGACAGTATGTGTAATTATTTGTTTCAGTCATGGTAGTGTCAGTTGGTGGTCAGTTTGTTATTTCAGTTGTTATTTATTTCAGTTTTTTATTTGCTTTAACCTATAAATACTAAGAGAGTGGCAGCGAAAGATCATTCTGAATTTGTCCCTTCTTTCAACCTTTGTTTTCTCCAGTTCTTCTCCTCTCTTTTTTTCCTTTCTCTTTCTTTTCTTCTACTTTTCCTAATCTGAAATCTATTAGGGTTCAAGGCTGATTGTAGTCTTGATTGTCTACTAGGTATCAAAGCCTATCTATCTAGGGTTTCTCATGTGAGTCTAGTCCAGCCGACCACATGAGAACTATCTAGGGCTGGAAGTTTATGAAGAAGTATACGTTGGCTGATTCTTGGAGGTTACCAGAAGAGGTTCGCAGCTGTTGAAGACTTGCCACGGCTTGCAGAGTGTTGGTAATCAGGAAGAATCAGAGAAGGCTAGGGTTCAGGCAACCTTGGAAGGTAGCGAACAGCATTCTCTGGGTAAGTCTTATTTATTTTCTAGAGACTGCTATCAATCAAGATAGGTTGGACCTATCTAGAAGGAGCGGCCGAACTGTTTTAGGGTTTTCTCTCTGTTCTAGGGTTTGACATTAACCTTGCGGCAAACCCTTCTGTTGGGCCGAACTCTTGTTATCCTCTTGGAAAGTGCTTGTTTTAGGGTTTTCTCCCAGAGGTGATCAGTTTTAGGGTTTCACATTGACCCTACGACAAAACCTTAACTGTACGGACTGCTTGGAAAGTGCGGCTGAGCACTTATTTCAGACCTACGATTGAAACCCTAATTCTGTTCCAGCATCTCAGATTGCTCTCTAAGCTGATTTTAGACCTATTTTTTGGTTTCAAGCTCTTTTAGGGGGTGAAAACTTGTACGGACTGCTTGGTATTGTGATTGTCGTTTGGTTTCAGATCAGATTTATACTGGTTTCATGCATATACTGTGGTTGCCGATTGGTTTCAGATCAGACCTGCACTAGTTTCATGCATATACCGTGATTACAGATTGGTTTCAGATCAGACCTGCATTGATTCCATACTGATTTCTGATTGTGATCGACTGTCCAAGTGCAGTTTTCTGTTGTAGTGACCCTAACAGTTCGTACCTATTGATTCTTGACCAAAGATGGAGTTTAAAAATCAGGGAGAAGGTAGTTTTGGGAACAGCAGTTATGGTAGTATATCTGAAACTAGGTTTCAGATTACAACTGTGAGATTTGACGGGTCAAACTACTTGGAATGGGCCCAATCAGCCATGATGACTATTGGGGGAAGGGGAAAACTGGGCTACCTCTTGGGAGATGTGAAAGAACCTTCCAAGGAGGACCCGATGTACACCAAGTGGGTTCAAGAGAACTACTTGGTTATGGCATGGCTGTGTAATTCTATGCAGCCACATATCAGCCGAAATTACTTGTGGGCCAAGATAGCCAGGAGATATGGGATGTTATGAAAGAAACATATTCCCAACCCCTTAATGTTGCCAGAGCCTATGAACTGAAGTGTGAAGTGAATAGTCTTAAACAAGGAGATAAACTAGTTTCTGTCTATTTCTCTACCTTGAAATCCCTGTGGCATGAGATTGATCACCTAGAAACTCTTGAGTGGGAGAGTCCTAGAGATGCACAGACTCACGGAAAGCAAGTCGAGACAAATAGGGTGTTTGAATTTCTGGCTGGCCTAAATTCAAAATATGACATTGTGCGGCAACAGATACTGACTAGAGATAGTGTGACCCTCTCTCAAGCATACTCCCTGATGCATAGTGAAGAGACCAAGCGGAAAGTCATGATGCAACCTCAGCCTCTTTCCCCAGCCCTGACAGCTGTTAAACCTAAGTCAGGGGGTGATCCAGAAAGGGATAGGAAGAATGAAGATAAACGGGACCTGGTATGTGAACATTGCAAGAAACCCAAGCACACAAAAGATACTTGTTGGAAGCTGCATCCTCATTTGGTCCTAGCAAAACTGAGAAATAAGAAGGGTAATGCTCATGTGGCTGTGAATACTGATTCAACATCCTCGTCAGGCACAAAAGGCACACCCCTAGAGACCTTAGCTACAGTTCGGGCTGCCCTAATACAGTTGGAAAAGAAAGTTGGGAGTTCAACTCAGCCATCTCAGTCACCAACGGCCCTTGCCACATCTGCTTTGCACATTCAGGTACTCGAGCCTTAGCTTACCATGCTTCAGCTCCAGGTAATACTAAACACTGTTGGGTAATAGATTTAGGTGCATCCGACCATATGACTAGCTTTCCGTCATTGTTCACTACTTATCACTTGTCCTCCGATAGAGATAGAGTATCCATTGCTGATGGCTCTCTTGTTCCCATTTCTGGCAAGGGTGACATCAAGTTATCGGATACTATCTCTTTATCTTCCGTCTTGCATGTTCCTAAGCTTGATACTAACCTGCTTTCAGTCAGTAGTATTACCAAACATATGAACTGTTCAGTAACCTTTTTCCCTGACCGATGTGTTTTTCAGGACTTGGAGACGAGGAAGGTGATTGGGACTAGCCGTGAGACGAATGGGATCTATCTGCTCGGAGAGAGTTCTCGTTGGGAAGAGTCAGTGGATAAGAAGTCCTTTGTTTCTCAGTTGGTGAGTCCGGTTATGCTTTGGCATAACCGATTAGGTCATTTATCTTTCCGGTCCTTGAAGAGTTTGTTTCCTACTTTATTTGAGTCTGTTGAGTTGTCAAAGTTGAGATGTGAGAGTTGTGAGCTTGCCAAACATTGTAGAACATCTTATTCTTTGAGTAATAAAAGGAGTAATTATTCTTTTGATATTGTGCATACTGATGTTTGGGGGCCATATCACATCCCTTCTATGGGTGGGTACAGATATTTTCTGTTGTTTGTTGATGACCATACCCGTTTTTCTTGGGTCTACCTTATGTGTTCTCGAGATGAGGTTCCTGCTCTGACCCAACACTTCCATCAGATGATTATAACCCAATTTGGGGTCAAGATCAAAGTTCTTAGATCTGATAATGCAAAGGAATACTTTGCTAAGCCAATGACCTCTTACCTCCTTCACCACAGCAGAACGGAGTTGCCGAAAGGAAGAATAGGCACATCTTGGAGGTGGCTAGAAGCATTATGTTTACCTCCAATGTACCTATTCGCTTCTGGGGTGATGCCATCCTCACGGCAGTATATCTCATTAATCGGGTTCCTTCCCGGGTTCTTGATATGAAAACCCCTTTTTCCCTTCTATACCCATACGAGGAGTTGTTTATCATTCCCCTTAAAACCTTTGGTTGTACCTATTTCGTTCAGCTTCTCGGGCCCCATCATTCCAAGTTTGACCCTAAGGCCTCCAAATGCATTTTCCTCGGCTATGCACAAACTCAAAAGGGTTATTGCTGCTATTATCCTGTTTCGGGGAAGAAGTTTGTCTCCATGGATGTCACCTTCTTTGAGGAGACACCCTTTTATCCTAGGGTTTCTCCTCAGGGGGAGAGCAGTGAGAGTGGGGATTTGGGTCTTTTTCCTCAGGGGGAGCGCAATGGGAGTGGGGCTGTTCCTTTACCTATTCCATTTGGTGATGAAGGCTGTAATGGTGAGGGTGGTCAGAGGGATCAGGAGTTGAGAGTCTATCACAAGCGATGCAAGCAGGTTGATCCCAGTCATCGGCAGTCCAGGCCAGCTCCAGTTCCTTCTGCGGCTCCAGATCCAGGTATTACAGTCCCAGAGCCCACTGAGACACCTTCCGCTGTTCCTTTACCTCCTACGGATGACCTTGACCTCCCTATTGTCGTCCGCAAAGGGAAACGGCATTGCACCACATCTACAGCTCACTGCATTTCCCAGTTTTTATCTTATGATTGCCTATCTCCCTCTTACCGGTCTATCTCACTTCCATTGCCAATGTCCCTATTCCAAGAACAGTGCAAGAAGCCTTATCAGTTCCAGAGTGGAAAGATGCAATGCAAGTTGAAATGGATGGCCTGTTGAAAAATAATACTTGGGCGCTAGTTGACCTACCCAAAGGAAAGAAACCGGTTGGATGTAGATGGGTATTTACTGTGAAGCATAATGCTGATGGCTCCATTGAAAGGTACAAAGCCCGACTGGTTGCAAAGGGGTTCACCCAGACTTATGGTATAGACTACTTGGAGACCTTTGCCCCAGTAGCCAAGTTGACTACCATCCGAGTTCTATTATCCCTTACAGCAAGTCATTCTTGGTCCCTGTTCCAGATGGATGTTAAAAATGCTTTTCTGAATGGAGACTTACAGGAAGAGGTCTACATGTAGTTGCCTCCTGGATTCTATGATACAGAGACAGGTAAGAAGGTTTGCCGACTGAACAAAGCATTGTATGGTTTGAAGCAGTCACCTAGAGCCTGGTTTGATAGATTCAGACTAGCCCTTAGAAAATTCGGATATGTACAAGCCCAGTCAGATCATACACTGTTCATTAAGAGGGTGGACTCCTCTCTGACCCTGCTTGCTGTGTATGTGGATGATATTGTAGTGACAAGAAATAATAGTAGTGAGATTGGGTCCCTCAAACAGCTCCTTCATCAAGAGTTTGAGGTGAAAGATCTTGGTACACTACGGTACTTTTTGGGTATTGAGGTTGCTAGATCTAAACAAGGGATCTTTATCTCTCAGAGAAAATATGTTCTAGATCTGTTGGCGAAAACTGGAAAGTTGGGTGTTAAGCCTGCTGATACACCCATTGAACAGAATCACAAGATTAGTGCAGAGGGCGGGGAGCCTCTTGAAGACAAAGTTATGTTCCAACGATTGGTTGGAAAGCTCCTATATCTCTGCCTCACTCGGCCAGATATCAGTTATGCAGTTAGTGTTGTCAGCCGGTACATGCATTCCCCTAGAACTACTCATCTTCTTGCGGCAGAGAGAATATTAGCATACTTGAAGAGATGCCCGGGTAGAGGTATACTGTTCAAGAACAATAATCACATGAAGGTGGAGATCTATATAGATGCCGATTGGGCTGGGAGTGCTGATGATAGGAGGTCTACCTCTGGATATTGTGCCCTTGTGGGAGGTAACCTTGTCTCTTAGAGGAGTAAGAAGCAAAGTGTTGTTTCCCGCTCTAGTGCTGAAGCTGAGTACAGGTCAATGGCTAACGGAGTGGCTAAAATCTTATGGCTGAGATCACTACTTGAAGAGTTGGGTATTGATTATGAGAAGCCATTGATGTTGTATTGTGATAATCAGGCGGCTATTAATATATCCCACAATCCGGTGCAGCATGACAGAACTAAACACATTGAAGTTGATCGACATTTTGTGCGAGAGAGGGTCTCATCACAAGAAGTGTGTCTCCCGTATATCACATCCAACATGCAGCTCGCAGATAAGACAGTACAAAGGAAGAAGTTAGAGGCAGACCTATCCAAGTTGGGAATGATAAATATCTATTCCCAACTTGAGGGGGAGTGTAGAGAACACTGATGTAGGCCCCACAGCTGTGGTCCCCACTGTGTTCGTAGGACAGTATGTGTAATTATTTGTTTCAGTCATGGTAGTGTCAATTGGTGGTCAGTTTGTTATTTCAGTTTTTTATTTGCTTTAACCTATAAATACTAAGAGAGTGGCGGCGGCAGATCATTCTGAATCTGTCCCTTCTTTCAACCTTTGTTTTCTCCAGTTCTTCTCCTCTCTTTTCTTCCTTTCTCTTTCTTTTCTTCTACTTTTCCTAATCTGAAATCTATTAGGGTTCAAGGCTGATTGTAGTCTTGATCGTCTACTAACCAAAAAAAAGAACATGAATGATTTACTCTTATAGAAAGGCCGTAGGCATCCAGTTAGTACTTAGTACAATATCTGAATATGATTTATCACAACTGAGACATAACATAAGAAGAGGAATGAATGTTACCAGATCCATAAACACAAACTGGGAACCATCTTTGTACGTGTACTGCTTGATTTCCTTCACTATATTTGCTTCATTTATCTGAAGAAACAGAAAATCACTATAAGAATCTAGTTTGAAACCTAGTAATATGGCAGTGCTAAAAGAGCTTCCTGGTTTTTTTGGTAGTTGTAGGCATAAACTTTGAAAGATGCAGTATAGGTAAACCTGGACCCTGGGCAAAGGCAAGGCATTCAGAGATGAGCATGGGACCATTTTAGCCATGTATTATGGATCAATAAAAAGGACTCTACAATAGTTTAATTTGCCAGAAGCATTGCAGAGATTGAGAATGGGAAGATCACTAAATTATAAAAATATAAAGGTAGAAGAGGACTTAAATTCTACAAGAACAATTCCACTAGGGCTATTGCACTTGGTAAGTCAACTTAGTTTCAGTGTGATGAGTTTGCCCTCAAACCTGAATATCTAAACATTACCAGAGAATTCTCATACAGCTGAACAAAGAAACTTAAATATGGTTAATAAGAGAATCTAAGAAGTCCCATGGTCAGTGCTAGTTACCTGGACATGTGACCTGTGTGTCCAGTTCCAAAGTGTCAAGAGGTTTGCCTGACACACTAGACTCTAAAAATCCTAGAGTAGAGACATGGCAATGTAACATAACCAAGTCTTGTTCAATATGTAAATTGCTCGAATGCAAATAAGCGATAGTGTAGATTGGACGAAGTAATCACAAATGTGCACACTATGCAATTACAACAGTCTGCATTCACTATCTTTTGGTAATTATGCTGCAAGAGAAATAACTCTTTTAAGGTAAGGATATGTCATAAATATCTCCTCACCTTGAAAAGTGGTTTGTGGGGACTCTTAAATTGTTTAAGGCTGCAGTGAAGTAAGAGGACAAAGATGATGTTAGGAACCAGTATGTTGAGAAGATAAAAGGAATGGGAGAGAGTGAGAGAGCTGGTCACGCTTAGGGGTGCTCACAGTTTGGTTAACCGAACTGGTATTACCGGTTTCTGGAAAACTGGTAACCTAAACCAAACCAAAGCCGATCAGTTAACCGGTTGACCGGTCTGGTTAACCGTAGGTTTGGGTTGTCAGTTTTTCAGTTTTTTATATTTATAATATATTATAAAAAATATATATAAATATATAATAAAAAACTAGAAGTAAATACAAAAATATTATATTTAAAATAATAAATAATATATTATATATTATAAATATATATTTATATATATAATGCAGATTTATTAATTTATAATATATAGAAAATATAAAGTATATATATAATATAATATACATAAATATACATAAAATATATAGAAATATATGTATACCGGTCAGTTTGGTTAATCGTCAGTTTTCTATATTGGTTAACCAAAACTGAACCGGTACCTTCGGTTTTTTTAAAATACCAAACCAACCGGTTCGATTAACCAGATTTTCAGTTCGGCTTCGGTTGGTTTTTCAGTTTGGTTCATTTTCGGTTTTTCTTGCTCACCCCTAGTCACGCTTCATACAGCTGGAGATTGTATTAAATGAAGAAGTTGATATCAACAATAGTAGAACAACTATGCAGGCAGGATCTGAAATTAAAATAAAATTTAAAAAAAAAAAAAAAACTTTCTCCTTCAGAATGCTATTGCAGAAGCAGAACCCTCGGTGTCTTTCGTGTTTATTTAACACTTTATTTAAACCTATAAATTATGATATAGTATAACAGCATGAATACGGTTTAAGTTGCAACACCTGGATTTTCTATGTCAAACATCTATGTTGTATAAAACATGTCAAGGCATTGTGTGCCATACCTGCACTGCCCATGACTAATAAAAGAGGTATTCATTGCATATCAAAAATATTATAGGCATTCATCTCCCAGGACTGAATTCGATACCAAACAAGGACTCAAACATTCTATCAACCCTTAAGGCCAGATGGAAAACAGAAAAATCCTATGATATACATAAGTGAAATAAGGAAAGTAATGCTAAAGCAGAATTTATCTTTCAGGTGCTGATCATCAGAAATCCCAAACTTATGACTCGCAGGGTGAACTTCTACTAAATCAAATTCACAGAGTATGATATTTCATGAACACATCAGCTTGCAGTTTAAACTATGATATTATTACCGTACTTCCAGCTCGAAACGTTTTCTCAACAACGTTGCCAGTTACATAATTGCGCATTTTGGTCCTAACAAATGCTGCCCCTTTCCCAGGTTTCACGTGAAGAAATTCTGCACAAGAACATCAAATGAGGGAAACACAATTTAACTAGAGATTAGTCCAGAGCAGCACAGGACATATAAGCAGCATGACAGATAAGGTTGTAACTGCTTCTGGAAAACAAATAATAACTGTTTCTGGTCAGTGAAAACTGGTGCTAGTAGGTTCTGTTTCATCCTTGATACTTCCAAGCCTTATTATACTTCTCAAATGGAGTAGTACTATTTCTATACAAACCACTCCTAACAATAAAGAAAAATACCAACTTAAAGTCTTACAAGAAAACACCATAAATAGAACCCCTTACATCTAAACCAAGTATGAGGAGCCTAATTAAGTCATGCATCTTCACTAACAGAACAACATCAAACATCATAGGATACTGACTTCGTACCCAAAGGGATGAATCCATGATGTTTCACCTACAATGTTGTCCCAACATTAATCAGATTTACTTGATAATAGAGAACAGTTAAATAAATCCATCCATGGCTCCTTTTGAGTTGGCATTTTAAAGTCCCTGTCCTAGAGCAAGCGTGAAGTTCAACAGGACCAAACTTGTTGCATGCCGCACTGAGAATCCAAAATGAATTTCAGAGTTTGTGCTGTTTCCTCGTTCAATAATAATGACCTCGCTAAAGCATCACATGGCACTATAACCAATATAGCATCTTCCTTTTATGATCTTAAAAGATATGGCATGCCCTCAATCATGCCATAAAGTTTAGCACATAGTCCACACAACTTGAAAGTCAGAGCAAGAGCAAAACCCATGTCATTATAAATTAATGCTCCGATTGGTTGCACTTAAATGAAGGAAAATGAATGAATTCCATTACAGCGTTTGGTTGCATGTAAAATTACTGTAGAGTATAAATGTTTTCAGAAAAGTTAGTACAAATTGTAGAAAAATGATATTCCTTCTAACTCTTTTTTTGGTAAAGCTCGGTGGTCTGATCTCGATTCATATCTTGCAACACTCATCTTCCTGAACAAATCAAACTTGTCCTCCAAATTAAGAGGAATGTGATTCGTTTTTCTTATTGAGTATCATTTCCAAAGAAACCGGTCAGTTTTCCTTCATTTTACATGCAACCAGACACAATCCAAATTGGAAACTTATTTCAAAAAAGAGCGATGTCCTTTATCATAGTAATTGAATGATAAGACTAAATATCTCTATCAGCATTATCATGTGTCTCAACTCTCAATTCTCGTGAGGACAATTAGAGATAAAACAAGCAACTAGGCAACGTTGTTAGAGACAACTAAGCAATAAAACGTGCATAAACAAGAAAGAATAACTGGTTCCAAGAAACAATCTGGGCAAAATGAAAAACATGCTCAGAACCTTGAATTGAAAAGCACTCCTCAAAAAGAGTGAAAAAAAAAAGAAATTTCATTTTAATAAATAGACTATAACAGAGGGCTCGTACCAATGACTCTCCACGGAGCTCCATCCACTTCAATGTTTGAACCTACTTTAATATCGTTGCTAGAGAATGCTAGGATTTCTGTACAGTAGAAAATGGAATACAGTATATGTCATGGCCATTTTCTAAGAACAATAAGAAGAAGAAGCGTGTCCTCCGGAACTGGTTTCGGGATTTTACTTGGGAATCTGAAGCGCAGAGGAATTCTGGGAAGAACCCGCATTGGGAGAACAGACGTCTTCGATGAGAAAGAAACCGATGACCAACGGAGACAATAACTGGGAGACAGACCCAGGGTTGCGATTCCCGCCATGGTTTTAGTTTTTGGTTGGGAAGAAACAGGAAAACGAGTGTTCCGCCAAAAAAATATATCTCCCCAAATTAAAGGGCCATTCTAAGTCGATAACTGATAAGGAAGGAAGAAGGGATTTCACTCAAGTCTTATGAAGCAGCACATATGCACGGAAACACTGATTGGGATCACGTGTGCGGGGAAGAAAACTGGAGTCTGGAACTCCGGATCTGCTCGGATAGAGCGCGCCTCACATCGACCACACACCATGTCTTGGCCGCACATCGGAAACGTCTCAAATAAAATGTTTTCAATACACGGTGGATGTACTGTGAGATCGGTGTGAGGCGCGCGGTGTGTAAAAGCAGATCCTTGAGAGGAATGAGGCAAAAATTAAAATGAAATAAAAAATCTATCGGGTCGAACCGATGTAGGTGGATTCAGATTTTATTCGCTCATTTTCGGTTTCGACTCGAATCCATCAAATTTATATCGGAACTCGAATCGAATTCAGAATGCAACAAAGCTATTGATTAGCATTCTTAAATTAAATTCAAAATGATCAGCATATCATATGCTAATAATTAAAAAAAAAAAAAACTAGAAATAACTTAGACATTTTATAATGGTCATGAATAATGTGAATGGAACTTGTCTGTCTTACCAGAACCTAACTTTGTTAGATAAAATTAGAACATCCAAAATATATTTAACAGAGCCATGACCTGGTCTATCTTACCAGATTTCCTATGGTTTATGGTCTCTCTTGAGATGTAATTCTCTTGTTGATTGTTGAATGGAATTTGTCTTTGGGTTTTTTTAAAAAAAAAATAAAAAACAGTAAATCTCTTACTGTGGTTTGAAGAAAAAAGTAGGGAAAGACAATGAATGTTTGTAAAGGTTTCCTTACATTTTCCTTCAAACCAAACATAACCTTAAGGTCTTTCTCGTTTTTTGGATTTTGAGAGGGAATAATAGATTTTGGTTCCCATTTATCAAGATACTTGTATTGTTTTTTATATATCCACCTATTGTTTGTAAAATTCCTTATGCTGCATTTGGTTTGAAGGAAACAAGTAGGGAAAGGAAGGGAAAGGTAGGAAAACTTTTACAAACTTTGTATAGGTTTCCCTACCTTTTCCTTCAAACCAAACATAGCCTTTAAGGTGCCTCGATTTTTCTGACAATTTGTTATATATTAGTGCACTATCACAACCTATTTGCATGTGATATCACATGATTTATATGATTTTTTAAAACCCCAAATTTACCCTTTATGGTCAAAAAAAGCCATTTCGACGTTGACCCCTTGGAACCTTAGTCTATTTTCACATTCAATTCAAGAAAAAAAAATAGCATGTTCCCCTTTAGTGGAAGGCTGTGAATAAATTGCATAGCTGAATCTAGGATTCATGTCTGAATTTGGATAAACTTGGATGCAGCTCTGCTTAAAAGTTCATAAATCATTCAATGTGAAAGACTTCGGGTTTATTTAGCGCATCTTTCCGCATAGTCTTTCAGTTGTTTATAAGCCGGGAGTATCGATTTTCAGTCTATTTCCGTTTGGCGTGTGGAAGATCTAGCCATCAAAATACGCAAAAAAAAAAAACCATTTTGGGTTGATTTCAGAAAGCTTCAAATGAAGCTTCTTACATCTTTTGCGTTTTATTCTCGTGCAAAAAGACACGGGAAGATGCACGGAAAAATGCACATCTGCCAAGCGATCTTCGAGTTGTCCAAATATTGTGCCAAAAGCTCAATGCGTCTCTTTAACTGTTATAGCTACAAGAAAATCTTCTCAAAAAGACACGCCAAACGAGCCCATCTTCTATCTATCTTATGTGTGAATCATTGGGTTTTATTTTTTATCTGATGTCTAAGTTATTAGAGGATTACCGTGCACGTGTGTGTGTGTGTTAGGTGAGCTCAATTTGATGTAGTGTCTGAATCTTAGAGAGAGGTGAAGTTAGTTGCAACTTTTTTTTCTTCAATAGTCAGGGGAAGTGAATCCTATTGGCCAATAAACCTATGTTATTTTTTTCAGATTTATGTGAGGAACATGAAAATTTTATTTTATTGGGTATCACTTATAATAGCAATGTTCAATAAACCAGTCTGGCCCGGCCAATGTCCGGTCCGATTTAAACAAAAGCTCATACAGGGAAGGATTTTACTCATAGAGATAAGCTTCATCGCCCCTCTTGACATCGGATCTAACTCGACCAGGCATGAATTGATATTTTATTATTTTCATAAAATATTTAAAGACGATATAAAACTGACAGAAAACTTGAGGGATTTATGGCATATTTGAAGTTTATCAAATTAGTATTGGTTCATATTCTAGTTAGGTTCTAAATTGGATGGAATTTGAATCACCCTTAATATTATCAAATTAGAATTCAAATGCAAACAAATGAGTACGAACCGACCGATTAGTTATCACTCATTCTTATGATATCATTTGATTGATTATTAGGTATCATGCATTTTCTAAAATAAATAGCTGAACCCTAATTTTCTATGCATATTAAGCCCTGTTTGAAAGTGTGTTATTGGATAAATAAGTAATGGCTTATTAACACGTGCTTATCGTAATCAGTTATGGCTTATTAGTGTGTTTATTGGTGTTAGTATACGTACTTTGAAAATTATATCGCAGGCCAAAACGGGTCAAAAAACACAATAAAAACTTATTGGCTATGGAAATGTTTGCAATGCACACCGAAAAGGGCTGTGAGAATGGTGTGGGTATAATTTTGTGGTGATTGAATCTACTCTCTAATGTTTCATATTATTTTGCTAACACATGTTTTATACATAAGCTATATAATTCATATATATATATGATTCACATATGTGAGGTGACGGGATCTGTTCCTCACAAATGGGCACCTCACAGGCACATCCACAATGCATTGGGAACATCTCTCGTGAATAATAATTAATAAGTACGGGAAATGTTCCCAATGCATGATGGGATGCGCATGTGAGGCACCAGGTGTAAGGAGCGGATCCGGTCTTGTATGTGAGATGTATGTGTTTTTGCTGATAGAAGATTGTATAAAAAATGTTTTTTTTTGAGAGTTATATAATTTAAAAGGCAAACAAAAAAGAGGATTATAACCAAACATCTAATTGCATATCCTAAAAACATCACTTTGCAAGAAATCTTTTTTTTTTCACCATAACAGTAGACCATGATACGATTAAGTAAGGTTAGTGTTGATGCATAATGCAAGCGGATCAGATTGGATTGGATTCAAATCAGATTCAACGTTGTCCATGATGTATCCGATTGGATCTCATAAGTAAGGCTATGAATTTGAATTTGATCGGGAAGTCAAATATTCATATCTGATCCAATCCTATTGGTTTTCTTTAAAAATTAATAAATTTTTAAAATAAAAATGAAATATACCATTTTAAATAAAGAAAAACAAAAAATACAAGTATTTTTTTATTTATTTTCATCGTATATATATATATATACATGTTTATTTATAAACAAATAAGCAATATAACAAGTTTATAAAAGAATTTAAATTATATATTTATAAATAAATATATGACCAAATATATTTGATCAAATATGATTGGATTTGATCATGACCCGATCATTTGCACCCATGTGACTTAACTCCATATTTGCATGTATTAATATTACATAAATATGTATTTATACATGTATATTGTATGTTAAGAATTTGTAGGTTAATGGCAAGCTTTTTACAAAACACGATAACCGTAATCTTTTATACATAATAATACTAATATTGAATTAATATAAACCTTTAAAATATAAAAAATAAATACATTTTACAAGAGGAGGTAGAAAAGTTGAGCTAACATGAGCCGACTTGTTATGACTTAGGATTAAGGTCGGGATTGAACAACTCAGGCAAGACTAGGGTTAACCTCAACTCGACCTAAACCGGCTCGACTCAACCCATAGGTGACACCATTCCTATGAGTGCAAATGGATCAGATCATTATTTGGTCGAATTTAGATCATCCCAGTTCAAATCTTTGAATGAGATCGATAATAGGTTCCAATAAAAAATCAGGTCGAATTTGGATCACCCCTATCTGATCCAAGAAGATTCGATCCAATATATATGCTATATATTTATTTATATAAATATAATATATATATGTTATTTATTTATTTATAAACATATTATTTTGATTGTATTTTGTAAGTTTGTTACATTATTTATTTTTTTCAATAAAAATGTATACATATGATGAGAATAATTAAAACAATACTTGTATTGTTTTGTTTTTCTTTATTTAAATCGATATATTTTATTTTTTTCTTTTAATAATTTATTAATTTTTAAAGAGAATAAAGCGAATTGGATCAGTTCCGGATAACAAACACCCTGATTCGAATCCGATCCGATCCGATCCGTGCATCCCTACATCCCAACCACCAACATCATTTTGGAAACGTCGTATTAATACAAGGTACTTCGAGTTAACTCAACATCAACACGCCACACGTCAACCCCCACAGATATGATGAGACGCATGGCAACGAGACCGGATTTGCTCCTCACAGCTGACGCCTCACACGCACATCCTACTATACATCGGAAACATCTCTCGTAGTTAATTATTATTTACGGGAGATGCTCTCGATGCACGGTGGATATACATGTGAGGCGCCAGTTGTGAGAAGCAGATCCCGTCTCACAACGGCAACTTCCTGTTTTCCGGTGTATGACTCGGCGTCGTGGGACCCATGACATCATGCGGATCTTCTGCTGGCATCACTCTTTTGGTCCCACCGCACTCCATGAGACCATGAACATTGCTGAATTGCAGGGCAGCTCAAATTTTGGGTCCACCTGTTGTGGCCCACCGCCAGCTAGGGGAGTTCATCGGAATGTTAATCAGATATTTTTTTGGGTAAAAAAATGCTGATCAGATGGTTGGGGCCGTTGGGAGCCATGTTTTTCTTTTTTTAATTTTTTGGTTACTAAACAATTGCGGATTTAGTTAACGATTCTGAGACAATTGATGATATATTATGACGATGTCGTCGTTCAATCCCATTCGATTCCGCTCTCTTCCATTCTTTATTTCTTGGGTTAGTTTTTCATCATTTTATGTTTTTAAACTTATTATGCTTTTCGTCGCCGTCTCAGTGCACGGTGATGTTAATGGTGGCGCACGTTGCAAACCAGAAGCCAAAACGTATGCACCGTCTTCCCCTAGTAGAAAGAGGACTGGGGACGGGAAGCCGGGAAGCGGACTCGGGTTCTCTTTCTTTAAAATAGAAAGCAGGTCGCTAAAAGGGGTGGTGGGATTTGGGAAAGCGCTATCGCGCTCTCTCGGTGTCACTGTAGAACTGTAGAATAACAACTCCTCTACCATTGTCGTCTGCATCAAAGACCAAACTTAAAAGCAGTAGCAGAAAGAAAACCCGAAAATCATTTTTCCCTTTCAATTCTCTGAAACATAAAAACGAAAAAAATGGGTAATCAATCGTTCGTCTTTTTTTTTTAATTTTTAATCACACTATAAATATTATTATAATTTCTGGTCCGCACCCCGCATTTCGTAACCCCGCCAAAATCCCTGAAATCTCTCTCTCTCTCTCTCTCTCTCTCCCTCTGAGACTGTCAGACCACATACACATACACATCTACAGCTACTGATAAGTGACTATCGGTGTCTGAAAAAAAAGGAGGGAAGCCTTCGTATCTTATTCTCAGTCAGTTATTCTCTAAAACTCCTAGTCCGCTCGATAAATCCCTTCTCATTCTACTCATCCTTCTGAGATATAAATCAAGTGTTTCTTCGACGATAACGACTTCCATAGGAGATTTCTGGTCTTATTAGGATTTTTAATACATGGCCTCCGAGTAGATGGATTTGTTCCACCCCAGAGAATGGACAACGGATTGAATTCGCAAATGGTTTTCCAGGACGATGGTCTGCAGTTCAGCTGCGGTGCTCCCCAACGTCACGTTGCTGATCCCGGCCGCAAAACCAGGGAGGTCAGCGGCTTTGCAGACGAGAAGATGTTTCCCATCGTCCGAGACCGCTATGTCCGGACACCGGCTTCGGAATTCCGACGGAGCCTTTATGACAGCTCACCTGGTAGGCAAGATCGTCCTGAGAATCAGCAGAATTGGAATGGCAATGGAAGCGCTCGACCGCCCAGTGCCGATGGTTCGGAAGGAGAGGAAGATGACGACGAGGAGGAGGATGACGAAGTTGACGAAGGAGACCGGGAAGTTGAGGCTTTGGACCGTTTGGTTGCGGCCGATGACGGCAACAATAAGAATAACAATAGCAGCAGTAGTGTACATAGTAGCTCCGAGAAAATACGCAATGAAAAATCAAATTTACAGAAACACCCTTCTTTTGGTATGAAAATCTAGCTAATTTTTATTTCTCCTTTTTTTTTCTTTTCATTCTTGATCTTGGAATGCTTAGATCGAGTTCATTTTGACAGGCGGTTCAAGCAGGGGAGCATTGGAAAAGGATGTGAACGTTGTTCAGTCTGCAACTAGCATTAGAGGGAGTCCTAGCGAACAACAACATCAACAAGGTCGGATTACTCACTACGACAATGCAGTTACAATTGCAGAACCGGACATTTATTATTCGCAGTTTCTCCAAGGGACGGAGGGAACAACCCTTGTGCAGAAGGAAATGGGAGGGGACAATGGGTGTGGGTTTAGTGGGAGACGGGATGGATCTTTGTCAAATGAATCCGGAGAATCTCTAAGGGCAATTCTCTCAGATCCTCTGACGTAAGTCTCTCTGATCGTGTGCTGCTTCTTTTTTCATTCTCAATATTTTTCTTTGTCACAGAATATTTGCACTACAGAATTTGTGCTTTAAGTTAGTGAACCGATTTATTTCACTGGCCTGGGCCGCCTGGCAAAACTTTAAAACTAAAACTGCAAGGGATTTCCTTTGGATACATCTTGCCTACTCTCTTCCTTTTTCATAGATCTATTTCATTTGCATATTTCAATTACATATCCTGGCTTTTGGTTCTCCAGTACAATTAACTATGATTTGTACCCCGACTAGCTAAAGAATCCGCTAATCTATTGTCTGATTGGCGAATCCTGGAGAATGCTCCAGCTCCATAATTAGACCACTTACCTCCATTGAGTTCCTATGGTGCTAGGTTCCTAGTGCAGTGCATTAGTATGAAACCAACTTATGATCACATTCGAGTCTCCTACTGCAATGTCCCTCTAGTTTGGCTGTTTTCCCATTCTTAATCCTTGTAATATAGCTAATATTTCTGTGTTGGTTCAGTCTCCTTGAGTCCTTGACCTCCAGGTCCAGAGTATATAGCCGTTATGTGCCCTTGGTGATGTTTGAAAATATCTCCAATTCCCGACCTAACTGGATTTACCATGCTGCGCCCAACAAAGTTAATTTTTAATAGGGTGATGCAGTGGAGCCCAGCTCATTACTCTTTGCTGCGGGTTTCTTTAACCCGAACTGTATTTCTTGGTCACCTCTAATTAATGTTATGGATTTATTTATTTATTTTGATATGGTAAGGGAATTAAACAAGATGAGAAAAGGATCCTCCTAGCACATCTGCAAGGATAATGTAGTCTAGGTCACACGAACTGGCAGTGGAATCACTTATGGCTCCATGATGCCCTTTGTTCGCCAGTCAATCAGCAGACAGTTACCTTCTTTATGCACGTGGTGATAGCTTATCGAATGTTGTGGATTTATTTAATCCTAACTGTATTTTTTTCTAGTACCATAGGTGGAAAAATCATGTGGACATGCACTTGAGAAACAGTTTTTTTGGAGTATGTGGAAAGAAGGAATTCTAAAATATTCAACAAGGAGATTGAGGTCAGAACTATTATTGATATCATTGCCTTAAGGGTGGCCCATTGGGTCTCTATTAGAGAGGAGTTCAAGGGTAATTCTCTAGATTCCTTCCTGAGAGAACAGAGAAGGAATACTAATCAGGACTGGATAGGTTTTGTTCATGGGGTTATAAATTTAACTTTGATGGCCACTTGCTAGGAAACCATGGACCTTCCGGAGTAAGTGTCAACTTTAGAAGCCATCAAGGCAATACCTTGTTGAGTTTCTCAGAACCTGTTGGTGCAAACTCCCTTAGAGCTGATCTTCTTGCCCTTCTACAAGGGCTTAAATTATTTCATTCTTCATGTTGGAAGAGCCTTCTCGTATGAGGCAAGTGTCAGTGGTTGTTGATTGGATGAAGGGTATTGAAAAGGTCCTTGAACCCTCAGATTTTATTGGGAGTAAAATCTCTAGCTGCTCTTTTGAACATCTCACTGCTCATTCAGATAGATACTTTGGCCAACTAATTCTTTTGCTGATTCAATTCTCTTGTGAGAGGTGGAGTTGGGTGACGGGTTAACTCCACCTCCCACAGTCATTATTATTTCTCTTGTGAGAGGTTGTCGGTGCTGGCAGAATGCTGCCTGCGTGGACAACCTTATTTTAATATATAGATTCTTCGGCTATCTGAAGTGTTATAATAAAATATAGAAAAAAAATCATCTCGAAAGACCAAACAGTGCACAGATCAAGCAACATTACTAAACATGTAAAAGAGTAGGCACTGTTATATGGATTATATTTTTGTTTATATGCAAATTATAATGTTATTTAGTATTTTAAATATGTTTAAAGTTTCAACAAAATGAAATCTTTCTGGTTTTTGTTTTTTCTAAAGTTTTGGGGGAGACGGGGAGAATCCTTTTCTATTGTCTTTCAATACAAATATCTTCTATTTACTTCCTTCACCCCCCCCCCCCCCCTTTCAGTGAAAAGTTCACTGAAAAATAAAAATAGAAAGCTCTGCACTATTTAACTGGCAATTTGCATTTTTGTTCTATGAATGTAATGATGCAGTTGAAATAATTTATACTCACCTAACTTTAAATTACACTTCATAAGGTTTCTTATACATTTGGAAGAAGGGTTGGAGCGACAAGTCTATATCACATGGGCAGAAGCAGTGAAGAAGATGTGAGACATGGTTGTATGAGAAATCAGGCTCCTTCTCAGTGAAATCCTTTTTTAATGGCCTATCAAGGGAGGATACCTCTATCTTCCCAAGTAACAGGATCTGGATCAGGTCCGTACCATCAAAGCTAGCCTTCTTTGTTTGGACTGCAGTGCTGGATAAGGTTCCAACCAAGGAAAACTTAGTTCGAAGAGGCCTAGTGGTGGCGGATCTGGACTGCACCTTGTGTAATGGAAATGTGGAGACTGCTAGCCATCTATTACTGCACTGTGAGTCTGCGGCTTCACTTACTGGATTTGGGTAAGGTTGCTGGAGTTTTTTGGAGTTAAAATGTGCTTCCAGCTGATGTGGAGGGCTTCATAGAGGCCTGGTTCTTAGGAGGCCTCAGCAAGGTGGGTAAGGTAGCTTGGAGCATCATCCCCTCTGTTGTTTCCTGGGCAGTGTGGGGTGAAAGAAATAACAGATTTTTTTGAAGGGAGGCAGAAGTCAAAAGAAGAGGTGCTCAACAGGATTTTTGGGATGGTATTTTCGTGGCTGACAAATCACTCACTTTTTTAAAAACAGACACACTTGTTCTTTTTTGAGATTGATTTACTTTTTGTAAGAAACATATAGTGTTTTTTGGGCTTGATTGGGGGTTGACTTTGATGAGTTTTATTGTCTTTCCCACTGTACAGTTTTCTCATTGTACAGGGGCCTTATTGTATTTTGGCCTTTTGATATTAATGAAATGCTTTACATTACAGGCAAAAAAAACAAAATCTCTTGCAATGTGGTGGGTTTCTTATGGAGATATTTCAATTCCTTATTTATAGTTCAGTTTTTTCGGCCCTGCGATCTGGATGCAATCTTCTCTGTGTGGCTAAATATTCAAGGGAGAAAAAAAAGGCACATATTTTTTAGAGTTGTGTTCCATTGCAATAGGTTGGGGGCTTTGATGAGAAAGTATTAGGAGACTGTTCGAGGGTAGTAAAAGAGGTATGGGCAGATTATGTGCTGACATTGGAAATATGGTTGTATACTGGTTTTGGTGTTACCAGAATTTTAAGGGATGGACAGATCTTATAGTTTGGACTTTTAGGTTACTTTTGAACTGTCTTTTGATGTTGAAAATTGATTAATTGTTTGAGATGTTAGTCTCTGGTGATGTATTTCACTATGATGTTAGGTTCTAGCTCATCGCCCTAGATGCTATTTTACTCTTTATCTTTTATTATTATTATTTGTTAGGTGACATAACTTTGTTAAATAAAAAAGAATAAGTATATACAAGGCTTAGCTGCTTAGTTAGAGCCCAAAAGCTCCATATATAGGTTGGACTAGTCACTTATCCCAAAGCCTAGTATTATAGCCAAGCCCAAAACATTTGTTGCCTATAAATCCTAGTGATTTAAAAGGCGCGCCTCAGGTGCATAGGCGAGGCGTATTTTGGGGTATGCGCCTCGCCCAGGTCCTAGGCGCACCCCTTTCAAAAGGTGCGCGCCTAGTGCGCCTTGCGCCTCAGCCCAGGCATGCGCCTTTTTAAAATTTTGCGCTTTTTGTTTTTTTTTTTTTTTTAGTCTAACAGCTGGGCCGGGGGCTCCGCCCTCGGACCCCCGACCACACCCCTCGAGGCAAGCCCGAACAAGTCTATGTTAGGGTCTGAAATTCTTATTTGCTAATGTTGTTCATTATTCATTGCAATAAAATATCCTCTTAAAAGGCAATGAAAGTTATAAAACCATTGTTTTTTATGTGAGAAATAAGAAATTCAGACCCTAACATAGACTTGTTTGGGCTTGCCTTGAGGGGCGTGGTACAAAGGCGACTCATAGAATCAAGAATGCAATATGTTTTACATCACATTAACTACTTGAAGCAATGCATTTAAGGAAAAAAAGAGATTGTGGGCTTTACATGCTTGAAAATGCTTTATATGTTTGCTTTTATTTTTAAATTTTCATTTGAATACACTTTACGTGTTATTTTTATGTATTTTAATATTAGATAATAGGTTTTTTAAATCATTTATTTTAAAATTTAAGTTTATATTTTTTATTAACATTATGTTTAATATTTTTTGACATTTCTTAAAAAAATTTGGCATTTTTTTTTGAATTTTCTTTTTTTTTTGTGCCTTTCTTAAAAAGGCATGCATCTCGCCTTGTGCCTTGCGCTTTTAAAATACTGATAAACCCCTTGTTTAGTCAAAGCATCTCCCATTGCATTTGTTGATCTTTGTACCCATTGAGAAGGCTAGACCTGCTTCCCCGGCCAGCCAATTTATCTCCTTTATTGTACTCTTCTTTTTTTTTTTTAATGAAAAATTTCTTTCATTTACTATAAAACTGATGGTTGCTAATGTAGTAGTCATTGCTATTGTACTCTCTCTCTCTCTCTACACACACATGTATATAGGCATGCTTTTTATTGTATTGATTGGTTACTAATTATTTGGTGGAGAACATATTCATAATTAAATATTTAGGATTATAGTAATCAATTCAACAAGCCATTCAGTACTTCAGTCATTTTTTTTTGATGAATAATAATAAGTTTATTGATTCAGAAGCAAATTAGAGTGAGTTCATACATCATCCCAGTGAGAGGCGCGAGCTGCAGCCCCTCCTTGAAACTTACAAGTAAACTAGGAAAGAAAAACAAGAATCACAACTGAGCCCAAAATAATTCTTCCCTATTTACCCCTTGCTTAGCTAACACATCTGACAAGGTATTTGCTGATCTCCCCACCCACTGTACAGTGACCAACATATTCCTTGTCAACCAACTAAATTTCTTCATTTCATTCTTGTATCGCCACATAGCCTCTTCAGAATTTTTCAACCAACCCACCACCACTTTGGCATCCCCCTCGATTATTAGTTGTTGTACCCCCAGCTGGTTTGCAAATTGGACCCCTTGTACAACAGCTAAAAGTTCTGCCCTGATGGAATTCCCAATTCCCAAAGGACCTGAGTAGAGCAACAAAATCTCTCCCTTCTCATTTCTCAAAGTACCCCCCACTCCGGATAATCCTGGATTACCCATGCTGCTTCCATCAAAGTTCAACTTAATTGAGCCTTCGGGTGGAGGAGACCAGCTTGTAATTGATTTGGCCTTTAAAGATGAACACCTTGCTACTGCTGACCAATTTCTCCAAATGTCATTAAAGGAGAATTGATGAAAGATTTCCAAGGTCTTCAGCCAATGTATTGCCCTGTTTAACACACAGTCTTTCAAATCTTGGCTGTTCCTTTCCTTATCTTGAAAAATTCTGAGATTCCTCTCTTCCCAAAGAGTCCAAGTCAAGGCAGCACGAGCACATCTCCACATAATTCTCCCTATTTTTGTAGGCCAATAAAAGGTAGAATGGTTGAAGAGCATGTGAACTTCTGCTGATAGACTCCAACTACCCCCAAACAACGAAAGTAGCCAAGCCCAAAGGTCTGCAGAAAAGGGACAAGATACTAATAGATGGTAACAATCCTCACCGTGAGCTCTACAGAGGATACACCAATTAGGAGAAATACAGAGAAAAGGTCTTCTCTTTTGTAGGTTGTCTAAGTGTTTATTTTCCCATGGAAAACTTCCCAACAAAAAGCCATAATTTTTGGGGGGACTGGCTTACACCAAATTTCTTTTGACGGAAAGGGTTGGTGAGTAGAAAGTTGAGAGATGGACTTGAAAAAAGAAGCACAAGTGAAGGTTCCATTGGGTCTAGGAGTCCAAACCCTCTTATCTGGCTTGGAGGGATCCAAACAAACCTGATTAAGACACCCAAGCAAAAAAGAAAGACTCAATTTCAGTCAAAACCCACATAATGACTTGTTCACTAAAAGACAAAGCATTATATCATTCTGTTCAGCGATTATCAAATGACCCCCAAGTACTTTATCTGGCTGATACTTGTGCATTTCCTTGGCTGAATGTCTGATGAGTTATTATTCATGCATTAACTATTGAAATTACATCGTTTGTTTTCTGATCAGTTCCGCTATTTTCTATTGTGTTTTTATTAGAGGAACCCTCATGGACGATGCAATGATTTTGCCCTGTGGGCACTCTTTTGGAAGTGGTGGAATGCAGCATGTATTTAGAATGGTGGGTTTTCATCCTGTGTATTTCTTGGGATATTGATTTGTGATCATTCTCTTTATTATGTAGTGCTACTCTGTAAGAGTAATACATTTACATGTATGTCGGGAAAAAAGCTTCTGGCATAATGTTAAATGGTTAAAAAGGCAACTAACTTCTTTTATTACTTGGATAAGAAAAGATTCTACATTGTTTTGAATACTGACAGCTTTCACATTGAAGATCAGACATAGACCCGGACATAGAGAAAGCAGGAAACAGGACTGAAAAGAGTCAAAAGACTACCCAGACCCAGTCTAGAATGCCACAAATAGATGCTAGACTTATTTTGACTGTCTTGAAGACTGCAGGACAGAAGACTGAAATGAAGAACCCAGGAAGTAGAGACCACCAGATTCAAGCCAATGTCCAATCATCCTCCCTATTTCCAGATCCTGAAATATACAAAGAGCCAGGAATTAAATTTACTCTGCAATTAGAATTCTTAGTAATATGACTGACAGCAGGTAAATTTGTGGTCAATTGGGGAACATGAAGGACAGAAGATGATGTAAGATATAGGAAGAGTCAAATACCAGCCTAACAAAACAAACCTATTGTACATAACATCCATTCATTCCTCACAACTATTGAAGTTTATGGTTAACATTTTAACAATAAAAAATGATAAAGATACTTAATATGTTATACATCATAAATATTTTCCACATATGTGGACACACTTATTAAATTGTATATTTGTGTTTTTTTTATCAGAAAGAAGATGAATTTTATTAATAAATGACTGAAATAGGTTACAGAAAAACACAAACTATGCCCAACAACATATTACAAAACAGCCCAAAAAAGCCATTGCCTGTAGACCCATTGGCAGTCCTCCTAATCCAAGTAAAAGAGGCATTGAGCTCCAAATTTCTTAAATCAGCTTGTTTAGCAAGTTTTAGACCTTGTAGCAGCGCTAACAACTCAGCCTTTTGAGAGTCACCCACCCCCAAAGGACCTGAATACATTGCTAATACTTTGCTTGAAGTATCTCTAAAGACACCACCAATGCCTGCCAAACCCAGGTTTCCTATAGAGCTTTCATCAAAATTTAGCTTAATTTTGTTGGTACCTGGGGGCTACCATTCCATCACCTTTCTTTCTTCCAATTTGGAGGAGTGCGGTACTTCATTCCATGCCCTTACTATATCAGTAATTGAGAACATTTGAAAGAGCTCAAGAATTTTTACCCAATGTGCTACTCTAATCTTTATAATTTCCACAATTTCTTCCTTTGGCCTGTACTTCTACCTTGTGAAGTTGCAAAAAATCTGTCAAGTGTATGTACGTGTTTTTAAAACAAAACTGACAGGTAACATGGAAAACTTTGACCCCTAGGCGGTTTTCCAAAAAATCTGTTCAACTTCCTGACTTATGACTTGAACCATCCATGCATGTGGGTGTTAGAACCCCAAGGACCATTAAGTTACCAAGGTGACCACCTTTAAGAACAATGTCTATACTGTACAAGGTTAAAAGGGAAGTACCTGGTTAGGACTCTGTTTCAACTTCTGATCGCAATATTTTATGAGAGGTCAGTTAATACTTTGTATTTTGTGTGTATCCAAATGGATGGTACACCCCCATCCATCATAGTTCAATAGTAAAGAAGAAAAAGAGAAACCAAAAGAACAATGATATGGGTTTGAGTCATTTGACAGATTGCATGTTTATCAATATACCATACCTACACCTATTATTTGTTGCATTCCTTTTACTAGTACTGGTTTTAGACATTTCATTAATTTAGCTTCTATAATGGATCTTCAGAAGGCTTGCTGTATTTGTTCACAGTCAGTTTCAGAAGATTCAGTGGCACCAAATCTGAGTAAGTTTTAGTTTTCTATGTCAATTGCAGTCTAAATTTTCTCTCATCATATTTAACTGTTTCTTTTTCTTTTTGGTTTGGTAATATTTGAGAGTTTTTTGTTATAGTTTAGCTGCTTCCACTTCTATGTTATTTAAGATGATATTTTAGTTTGTTGATTACTTGAAGTATGATCCATCTGATTATTAAATAGTTCAGTTGTATTTTATTTCATTTATTCAGGTCATTTTTTTTGCTACTTCACAAGGTAGAATTTGGTTACTATTTAGCCATAAAATATATTTGACTTGATCTAAAATCAATATTTTAGTTAAGTTACTCAGCTTTAGGATATTCTGTTTCACAAAGTTGGACATAAAGTTTTTTTCCCTTTTTTGCTCAGTTGGACTAAAAGGTAGTTATTGCTGAGTCTGCATGCTCTATGATTACTTGCAAGTCTAAATTTTTAAAAATTAATTGATGGTACTACTGGCTTCTTATGTGTTATTGTTCAGTCATGCACCATCGCTTGTTCTGCATAAATTGATTTGATGCTACTGAGCTTTAGGATGTTCCATTTCACAAAGTTGGACTTAAAAGGTAGGGTTTTTTTTGGGGGGCCTCAGTTGGACTGAAAAGTAATTATTGCTGAGTCTGCATTACGTTTTTGGAGATTAATTGATGGTACTACTGGCTTCTTATGTGTTGTTGTTCAGTCATGCACCATTGCTTGTTCTGCATAAAGCAATTTGATGTCGAAACCATACTGAACTTTTTCACATCCTGTGACAGTTACCTTTTCCTTTACTAACTTTTTCACGTCTTGCACAAGTTATCTTTTCCTTTTAACTAACTTTTTCACATCCTGAAATAAACTCAAGAAACTTTCAGGCATGTGTAAATCCTGTATGCTTCTGTTCAAACTTATAAAAGGGCAACCATGACTCTGGTAGTAAATATTTTTTTCTCAAGATAATAAAGGCAGCGCCTAGTCATTCTGGCCTCTGCAGTTCAAATATTGACTACCTAGTTCCCAGACAAAAAAATAAAATAAAGGTAAAACTGTGAGAGGGTAGGTGAAATTGCTTCTTTTTGTTCTCTCAGTGCCTTTTAATCTCTACATTTAAGAAATCTAACTAGAATATAAAAATGTTAAATAACTCGTGCAAAAAGGGCATATGCTAAGACTTAAGAATACCACATATTAATGATTAAATAAATTGCTCACCTAGTTTGAGTAATGTTTTAGACCTAGTTGATTATTAGTTGCAATTAGTTGCAATTAGTTGTGCTGGCTCTTTAGGGTTTAAATCACTTGGTAAAGTTCTGAGAATTCCTAATCTTCATCGTGGACAATGACTACTTGACTCCTTAAGTTAACTGCATTTTTCTGAAGGACTGACACCATCTAAGTTCCGCTGGACAAATGTATTGCAGGCCTGCGGCTTCACTTGATTCGGTAGATGTGCCAATTCACCAATGGGAGTGTTTTCACCAAAAGGGTATCTATCCTTGCTTTTGTATGCTGTATGTAAGTGGCTGTGTTTTACAATCTGGCACTAGTTCATCTTTCAAATTTACCCATCATAATCAACTTACAGCCACAATGATGTAGCTGCATGAGAGGGTTTCTTTTCCATCCTTAGAAGTAAATTAAAAAAAGGAGGGAAGTAAAAATGTTCTGATCTGATCAAAAGAAGGGGACAAGTAAAATGGAGATGACCCAATATCCCCAACCCAATCAGTCATGAAAGATCATATTGAACAAAAATAAGTGCAAACAAAAGCAAGCCATGGGCTTAAGAAAGAACAAGTCAATGTAATGGAGGGTGTGATTAGAAATCATCTGGGTGTGGTGGTGGCACTCTTCTCAGGACCAATAGGTATTGGTGACTCAATACAGGCTGAATCTCTAGCCCTACTTCAAGGTCTAAAGTTGGCTGAGCAGATAGGAATAACAAACTTAGAAATAGAAGGAGACTCACTACTGGTCATTTCTTGGGCTAAAAACATCACATCAGTACCTTGGAAGCTCAAATTTATCTTCAGAGAAATTGACATACTTACAAGGAGGATCAACTCTCAGTTTGGTTGGATCAAATGGATTGCAAATGGGATGGCGGATACCCTAGCAAAACAGGGGGCAAATAGATCTACATTGTACTGGGCAGAACTGTAACTGATTGTATGTGAGTGCAGATTAGATTAATGCTTTTCTACTACCTATAACTTTTATAACTGATTGTAACTTTTGCTATGTTATTAATTAAAAATTTCTTGCTGATAAAAAAAAAAAAACTATGTAATGGAGGGCAAGTTTACTCAAGATGGGATTTTAGAGTTGGAAATAGGTTCAAGTAGGTAAGGATGAAATTGATGTGAATGGGTAGGATGGTTTTAGGTTGAAGGGTTTGGGGGCTCAATTGCGAGGGCACTGCAGATTTGTTCCAAAACTGTGAGAAGTTTCGAGCTGAAAGTAATAGGTTGGAGTTTGAAATTTTAATGAAAGATTATATGTAGGTTTTATACATAATATGTAGGACTGTTTGGTTGCTCCATTGCAACCTGGGTGGCCTAGGTAGGTTGGAGGGTGGGCCTTGGCACAACGGTTGGGTTTCTCCATTGCGACCTGGGTGACCAGGGTTCAAATCTTGGAAACAGCCTCTCTGTATGTGTAGTAGGGGTAAGGCTACTTACATCTGTCCCTCCCCAGACCCCGCATTGGTGTGAGCTCATGCACTGGGCTGCCCTTTTTTATGTAGGACTGTAGGAGCAACCAATTTTGGTAGGACTCTGAGTATGGCCTGCAAAATTCTGAATGCACAAAGAAAATTTGAGAAGTCTGAACACAGGCTTCTAAGTAAAGTTTTTGGATGGTTTGGTAGGATAAAGTGATCAAAACTTATCGAAGTGACCTAGTATAAAGGCATTATAAGGTTAAAAGACAAAAAATCTGGGCCCTAAGAGAATTAGGTGAAATTTTGGAAATTAGGGTTAGGCTTGGGATTTTCCAAAGCTGTTCTAGGGGATATTTACAAGGTTAAGGGATGGGATCAAATTGTGTTTTCACTCACCAAACCTAGAGTGAGATGATTTATGGATAAGAGTTACCATAGAGCATAGAAACTAGTGAAGGCCTCCATCATATCTTTAATGGTTGTAAGAGTGCTGAATTTGTGGAGTTATAATTCTGCTACTTTCTTGATCAGTAACACTGTAACACTTAAACTTGTATTAATAGAGGAAAGAAAGAAACCCCTGTACACTGGCCAATGGCAAGGAAACTATGCAATTGGGTAGAATGCAGCAGAGCACTGAGTAAAAGGAATACAATACAATCCGAAAATTAACTTTGTCGTTCCACCTCAAAGCCCGGTGCCTTGCATACAAGTTGTGGTCTAACTTGAATAAAAGAAACCAGAAACTGTTTGTTTTCTGATATGAATTCAGTAGGAAAAAGACGAGAAAAAAGGTCAAGAACAGAAGAGGAGAAGAGAGAAGAGGAGAAGAGGAGAAGAAGAAGAAGAGAAAAGTAGAGAAGAGAAGAGAAGAGAAGAGAAGAGAAAGGGTGCAGGTGCCTCATCAGTATGTTTGTAACTTAACATTAGTGGAGTTACACTAATACCCCTGCTGCCTACATAAGAAACATAAACAAATATATCTGGCCTAACTAGCATAACTACCACAAAATAACATTAAATTACATAAAGATATAAAGTGGGACCACACACTAACAACTATCTCTACACTCACCCTCAAGTTGGGAATAGATATTAGTCATTCCCAACTTGCATAAATCTATCTTCAACTTGGTCTTTGTACCCACCTTAGTGAAGAGATCAACTAGTTGCATGTCTGAGGCAATATAGGGAAGACACGCTTCTTGAGATGCAACTCTCTCTCTTAGATGATAAAGTGCCGGTCCACTTCAATGTGATTAGTTTTGTCATGCTGTATTGGATTGTGAGTAATGTTAATGATAGATTGATTATTGTAATACAATGTTAGAGGCTTTTCATATTCAACACCTAGTTCATCAAGTAAAGATCTCAACCATAACACTTCTGCCACCCCATTAGCCATAGACTTGTATTCAACTTCAGCATTGGAGCGAGCAACAATACCCAGAGGTAGATTTCCTGTCATCAACACAACCAGCCCAATCAGCATTCGTGTATGCTTCTATTTTTATGTGACCATTATTCTTGAAGAGTATGCCTCTCCCTAGGCATCTCTTTAGAGTTACCGTTGATATATAACTCTGTCTTCAAGTGGCTCTCCACTTTCTGCTTTTATCTTATGGTTCAACTCAATGGGTGTGTTGGTAGGTTTAACTCCTAACTTCCTAGTTTCTTTTAACAAATCAAGAACATACTTTCTTTGGGAGACAAAGATGCCATGCTTAGATCTGGCTACCTCAATTCTCAAGAAGTAACGTAGTTCCCCCATCTTTTACTTCAAACTCTTAGTGAAAAAGTTGCTTATGAGAGTCAATCTCACCAATATCACTTCTTGTCACTACAATATCATCTACATAGACAGCAAGCAGAGTCAAGAGTCTCTTTTTCTTAAAGAAGAGAGTGCGATCTGATTGAACTTGAATATAGCTAAATTGCTCCAAAGTGTTGAGACACAAATAAAGGGAATACAAGTGTACAAGAGAAGGCCACGCCAGCCTTTAAAGAATGTAACTAACAGCCAACCACTAGAACAAACTAAATAACAAACTAGACAAGTGGAGAGGCTGGTATAACAGAATTGTAACAGCAGTATATAAATAAGGAAAGGAGGTTAGGAGGGGATTATCGATTTGGGAATACAATCTCTCTCTCTCTCATTCAGGAGGCAGGCTCCCAGAGGTCGATTACTCCTTCTTGCCCGATTCAGTTTGTCTTCATGTAGTCGAGCTAATGCTGTTGCTTCAAGAACGGTGGTGGGCTGCATGGCTTTTACCTCCAGCCACATGTGATGTGTCTTCCTTGGTTGGCTTCTTTATATCCCCAGTCAGATAGACTAATTTGCCTCTACCTCCAATAGCCATAATAACTGATTGGGCCCAATCCAAGTAATTGGTTCCATCAAACCTAACAGTAGTAATCTGAAAAGAGCTCTCAGTCATGTTTCCAGCCCCTAAAATACCTTCCCCTTGAGTCTTTAACTCATTTCCAGCCTTCTCCGTTCTATATAAAATATTAACAGGTCACTCTTTCAAGAAGGAAACCCCTAAACTGCCTTTTCTATGCAGAAAACCCTAAACGATTGAAATCAGCCACCTAGAAATCACTCACAGTCAAAAATTATCACCGAGAAATCACTCACAGCCACGAATTATCACCCAGAAATCATCCACAGTCAAAATAACAAGCCTGGGAGCAAAGAACTGATCGTAGGGTTTGAAAACCCTAGAGAAAAGAACAGGGAAAGCAGAGAACTGTCAACCGCTGCTTGCAGAGTGGTTTAAACTGCTCTTATTCCAGGTCGATCTCAATAAAAAGAAGTATTTTCTCAGAAGAAAGTTGATTGTCACCTTCAATCTTCAGTTTAAACCCTAATCTTGGACTTACCTATTTTCTCCGATCCTTCCTGGTCACCGGGCATTCTCCAAAGGTCATGCAATCCCTTGGGCAGCAACCAAAGACTCCAGCAACCTCCAAGGATCAGGCGGTGATGCAGAGCTTCCAGTCCTAAGAAGTTTTCATGTAGCTGACTGGATCAGGCTCACATGAGAACCCTAATCTCTCCTAGGTTTGCTCTGATATCAACTTGAATAAAAGAAACCAGAAACTGTTTGTTTTCTGATATGAATTCAGTAGGAAAAAGAAGAGAAAAAAGGTCAAGAACAGAAGAGAAGAAGAAGAAGAAGAAGAAGAAGAAGAAGAAGAAGAGAAGAGAAAAGGGTGTGGGTTAAGTTATCTTGCTGCCCCTCGTGCCTTTCCACGGGATGCATAAACTCTTATTTGCTGGTCTAATAAAATTTCACTCATTTATCAACAAAAAAAGTTATCTTGCTGCCCCATCAGTCTATTATTTATATATTTGTAACTTAACATTAGTGGAGTTACACTAATACTCCTGTTGCCAACATAGGAAACAGAAATAAATATAAAACAAATATATCTAGCCTGACTACCATAAAATAACATGAAATAATATAAAGATATAAAGTGGGACCACACACTAACAACTATCTCTACAGTCTATCAACCCCACCTCTAGTTTATTATTACAATTCTGCCATTAATAACCATAGCCCATAGAAAACTAAATAGCTGCTAAGCAACTACAACTATATATGAGATCTAAAATATAAGCTAATTGCATTTAAAGAAAAAGATTAAAGGACTCCTTGGTTGGACCACAGCAGAAACATACTGAAATTACTAAAGTATTCCCTTCTATCAAATTCAGCCCAACTCCCAATCACCATTTGTGTGCTGTATCAGGGCATATTTCAAGTACATTTTTCCTCCTAGAAGTCTTAATAGGTGTTGTGCGCTCCTTATCACTAAGCCTATAAATGAGCTCTTCTATAAAAGATACGTAAGTACAAACTAGATCATTAAGAAGGGCCCCAGAAATAATCCGCTCCTTGTGTGAACAAAGATGTAGCTGATCCAGTAAACAGGAAATGAGAGGGTTTTGTTGCATCTATATTATTCTCTTTGTGGTTTTCCCTTTTTTTTTTTTGCTTTTGATGATGATAGGTTGGTGTCATGATGTGGACATAGGAAGGTAAGTGGGCGTCAAGATGGGATGGCTGCAGCAAGCCATCAAGTTTGAGGCATGCACTTTACGGAGTTGTTCTTGATCCATTGAGAGAGGTTTGGACTTTTTAGAAGAATCCTTCTTGAATCCACACATGAAAGCATGTTTTTTGAAGAGTAAAATTGGTGGGTCAGCAGAGTGGATTCGTATTCAGGTGAAAAGGCAAGGCCACCCTCCAACCTCAGTGTGTATTGTGGACAGAGAACTGTGGCTGGAGTTGTTGCCAGAGAAAAACATTTCAGCGGACTGGAGGGAGTTGGTGGTAGGTCATCATGATTGGATTCAGTTGTTGTTGGTAGGCCAGGACAGGGGGAGTTAGGACAAAGCTAAAGGGGAAGGAGATAGTGCAAGATTCTATTGGGGGGGACTGTTCGGATCTGGAGAAGACCTTGATGACACGACGGAAATCACAGCGGTGGGGAACCAGTGTGTGTAAGATGACGTTGATGTGGCAGTCATCCATACCTTGTGACCAAAGGAGCCTTTTACAACCGCAGCTCAACTTGCTTGTTAGTAAGGGAGGTTGGGATTCAGAAATTTCAAATTTTGAATGAAAAGGACTTTTTTGAAGGAGTGGTGTCTACATCTATTGAGAGATTGGGCCAGTTGGGTCTTCATCGAGAAAAGTTGGGGCAAATGGGAGGTGAATGCAGGGAAGTAGGTCCTTTGCAAAAAATGCTCATCAAATGATTGTGAGGAGACAAGAAGTCTTAATTGTAGGGTTGGGCATGACACAAGAAGGAACCACTACTACTCAATTGAGGGGGCCATTTGAGGTCATGCCACCTGTTAGCCCAACCCGTTTATCCAGTGAGCCAATCATGAACCCAACCTAGGGTCAAACAAGGTTTATAGGAACTGGCTTAAATCCTCTAGTAGAACCCCTTGTGTCAACGAGTTCATCAATCGAAAGGGCCTTGAGCTGGGGTTTTAGGAGGAAGGACAACTTCAAATGCAGTCGGTTGCTCCGGTTGATATCAATGAGTTCCCTTTGACTAGGTGTGATTAGCAAATATTAGAAGACCATGAGACTAATCCAATAGATGAAGAAGTTGAAGTGGCTCTCACTGTTTCAGAGCTGGTGGTGATTGGGCAAGGGGAGGACGAAGATTCATTGGAAGTTTTTGAGGTGATGCCTGGCTCAAGCCCTATTACTTCTTTACCAGCAGAGTGGCCGACAGTTGGTGAGGTCTCTGTCTCAACTACAAGGAAAACAAGTACGAACGAAGGGCCGGGGTGCTTCTTGAGGGTAGAATCTATGTCGAGGAACTTTCTACTTGGGTTCTTTCAAAATTTTTTGGATTTTGGGCTTTCTTGGGGTATCTTTAAAAGGTATAGAGGGGTTAACGAAGGCGTATCTAATGGAGGTAGAGAGGAGGATGCTAGAGGAGAAAGGAAGAATGGAGAGGAAAACAGAGAGGGAATTGTTCAGGCTCTCTTGGGTCTCAATGAAAAATTAAAAATGCAGGGGCAGCACGGTTAGGGTGGGAAAGGAAGGAAGAAAGGATAGGGATTGATGGGGGTGAAGCAAGGGCTAGGGTAGTGCACCAAAACCTTTATTCATTTAAATGAAGATAGTGTCTTGAAATATTAGAGGCCTAAAATCCGGCCGAAGGAGTATAGTAGTAGGATCCCACTTATGATCATGGAAACCAGATATTCTCTGTCTCCAAGAAACCAAAATGGAAGTAATGGAAACTCAAACAACAAGGACTGTATGGGGAGAGCACGATTGTAACTGCGAGTCTCTTACGGCTAAGGTTCTAAATATTGATACAGGCCAATACACTGGATGGGGCATATTGGCATGTATCTTTGGGCGCTTATATTTTTTTAGTTTTTAGGTCAGCCCCTGAAACTCAACCTTAAGTGCCGTATTAGTGACCCACCAATACAATATGTATTGGCTGATACAAGCTAATACATTGCGGAATTTCAATCCTTGCTTCTAGCTATTGGCACGGTAGGAGGCTTGGTGGTGATTTGGGACGTAAATATTAACAGATTTCTTGACTTTTTTTAAAGAAGATGTGCTCTAAATCCTATCAAACTTGGTCACTCTCTACAATTATCCATTCAAATCCTACCTACAAATTTCATTGAAATAGACTCATTTTTCTTAATCTGAAGCTTTTTGCAGATTTGGGATGAAAATGTAATTCTTGTAGTTCTGCCTCAAAAGACTTCTTAACCTAACCAATATATACTCTTATTCCTTTAATCACTATTAACTAGTGTTGCATAGACATGGACATGGAAGCCAGAATCTGATGTATGTTTACTGATAAAAAAAGAATCTGATGTATGTTCAAGAGTCCGACTCAACAAGATGGAAAAATATGAACTTGCAGATATGTCCATGGAAAGTTTATATTATTAAAATAGTTTATATATTTTGAATTCTAACATTATACACCTGCAAAAAAGGGGTCTACAATGTTGCCATTGTTACCAAGTAACATTTAATTTAAAAAATGGCATTCATCATATACATTAGTTATTCACTTATGTGAAATAAGCCAGGAAACAAAAAGGAAATGTGACGTAGAAATAATCCAAGTAGGTAGTCCTACATCAGTTGCTCTTAGAGCTGTCAATGCTACATTACTGATGAGGGACCTTGTTTTTATCTAACATTGTCCGGCATGTTTCATGATGTTTTCTGCATCTAGCTTGCTTTACCAGATTGTGCAGATGAAGTAGACAAGTAGTGATTCTAAGATGTTTGGTGGTTAGATACAACTTTTTAGTGTATTCATGTCTCCTAAAGCCCCATTAAGCATTTCTTATCAGTAAATCTAAATGAAACATTTGAACAGTTTTGTTGAAGTTGTAATTACTGACATCATCTTTAGTTAGTTGCCCTTGTACTGCTTTTGATTTTTTTTTTTGAAAGGTAAAATATAATATATTGATACCAAAAAATGCACAAAAGCCCTATTCTGTGCATCAACCATAGGGCTACCATGAGCCTCCAAAAAAGTCAATAGACAAAAAGGAATGGCTGAAATCCCCACAAAAGGCTCTATGAGCGGAGAGCCAACTCTTAATAAAACCAAAAGATGCATTAATAACAGCCTTGACAGGGTTTTTCTTTGGAAGGAAAACTCCTGCATTTTGCCCTAAACCATACTGCCCACATTACAGCCAAAGGAACCACATGCAATACTGTTTCTCTTCTTATTCATTCCTGGAACATTTCAGCCTCTGAGGAGCTTATTAACTGAAAGAGGAAAACATCCACACAATTGGTTTGCCTTCTGATAATGTGACCAGACCTTACTGGAGAAGTCACTGTGCAAAAATAAGTGATTAAAAGATTACTGCTGCTGCTCACATAATGGGCAAAGGCAGTTGTCAATATCCATTCCTCTCCTATCAAGGTTCTCCTTACACTGTTTTTTTATTGACAGATATTGGATAACACTTTGTTTCTATAACTTGATTCTATCAGATGTTTTCTCTTTATTATAATCCATAAAACGTGGACCAATAAAAAGTGATGAAAAAACAAAAAGGCGGTAACTAACTCTGGATATATTCTACTCTGCTTGCATAGCTCTGCGTGCTGCAGTTCAAGCATTTCGCAGGGAAGAAGAATTGCAGTCTTTTCGGGCATCAAAAAGAAGAAGAGAAAGGTTTGAACAGGTTTGTCTTCTCCATGACCTGTACTTTGCCATCTAAGCTCTACTTAGAACATTCCTAGATATTCCTTTTCCTTCTAAATATCTATTTCATCATTTTTGCAGGACAAGTATGGTTATGGTGATACATTTCCCATGGACATGTCAAGGGGTAGAGGTGTTCAATTTCCATTTTCAGTTAGTGACCGGGTTATCATAAGGGTAATATATAGTGCACACCCAAAGTTTAGTGTATTATATTTTTATTTTTCTTTGCTCAAACTTGGGAGGTAATACCTCAATGGAATATGAGCCAGGGTAATAAGAGGACACCACAACGCTTCATTGGACGTGAGGCTGTTATAACAACACAATGCTTGAATGGATGGTTAGTTATCTCTGTGTATTTGTTCCCATTCCATGTTTTTACAGTTCTATTATGATATGCCTTTTCTAGAGAAGAATGCTAGAAAGATGTGAAATATATTCATCAATTTTCTGTCCATCAATTATGCAAAATATAAAATGTGAAATTTATACCTCAATCTATTCCATTTACTATGACTTCTTTCACCATCACCCATGGGAACTCGTAATTAGTTCCTCGTATGTATCATGAAAGTGATCCACAAAATCTGTATGGATGTGTGAATGTGCTGCCAACCCTTGGATTAAATTCTGAGGAACATTTGGGGGAAAAGAGTTTTAGTGGGCGTGTGGGTTGTGGAATTTGTTCTGATAGATTTCAGTTTAGCTACTCTGCACAAACTTCTCGTTTCTTTTTTTTTTCAATCTTTTCTGATAGATTTTTACTATCATTTTTTAATATTTTCCTTTTTCTACAGGCTTTTTTCTAATTTGAATAATCTGTGATAATCCTGCTCCACCATTCCACTCTGTTAAGTACCATAACCATCGTTAAATAATGGGCCCTTAAAACCATTTCTCACTACTTCAACCCATGTCCTTTTAGTCTGCCCCTATCTCTTATAGACCCTTCAACTTACAAGTTACAATTAATCACATCTATCTTGGTACTGGTGCTTTAGATGGTCTTCTACACGTGACCAAACTATTGCAATCTTGTTTCACTCATTTTATCACCTATTGAAGCCACTCCTAGGTTCTTTCAACTAAATTTATTTCTGATCCTATCATTTCTAGTTTTCCCACTCATACATTTCAACATTCACATTACTAGTTTTCTATTACACTCATTATTGAACATGTTGTTTCTTGACTGTCCAGCACTCTATCCATATAACATTGTTGGCTTTATAGCATTGTTATAAAATTTTCCTTTGTGACATTCTCCTATTATGTAGGGACTCCATATGCATTCCTCCATTTTACCCATCTTGTTCTAATTCTATAGGCAACATCCTCCTCAATCTCTTCTTTGTTATGAATTATTTAACCAAAGTAATAAAAGAGGTCACATTGAGTTATCTCTTGGTCTCAAATCCTAAGTATACCTTGGTTTGCACTCCTATTATTGTTAAATTTATTTTGCATATATTCATTTTTTAATCCCAGTTATTTTAAAACTTAATTTTATATTGAATCCTTTGCTAATTTCATCAATTAATAATATGCTATCAGCAAACATCAGGCACCATGGGACTTCTTGAATACATAACCTTCATAGATTAGAAATAGGTGTCTGAGTGTAGGAAGAAGAAGAAAAATAGGGTGGGTTACTGTTCACACCAAAAACATTTCATTATATACTAAGATGGAAATTACAGTTATGCCCCTATAAGGGCGCCCAAAATACAAATAACAGAAAAGACAACAATACCCCCAAGTCAAATGCATATTCCTCGATAGAAATGTATAGAACTTGAAAGGAGAATTAAAGAATTTTTTTAGCTTTAGAGGGTGAGGGAACACATTCAATAAGCTCTCAAAGGAAAAACACTATCAGTCCATCATCTCTGCTAGAATGGACTTATGTACTCCCTAGGCTTTTCTTTTCTCACGCCCAAGAGAATTTTTGGCAACCTTAATCCCAACTATTTGGGGTGTAGACAAAATTCCCATGGCCCTAATGGAAATAATATTTTTGTGGATGTATTGAGTCGCTATTTTCCTTTCGTCTGAATGTGTGCGTAATTACAAATTTGTATGGTTCCTCGTTAATTTTGGATTTCAACAGGTACGTTGTAAAGACATTGGACAATGCAGAGAGTGTCAAATTGCAGTATCGTTCTTTGGCCAAGGTTTCTGATAATCCATTATCAAATCTTATGTCAGGCAAGACCACTCCAAACTGGCTTTAATCCTTGGATACCCACAATTGAAGCAACCATAGGACATCTAAATGCAGCAGCTTCTTGCATACTAAATTTGACAACAGTCTAAAAAAATAAAAAGTTTTGATTCCTTGGAACCATGCACTGTAATACTTCACAGTGAAAGTTATTACAGCGCCATTTGATTGACCTAAAAAATGATACGTTATTGAACATCTTGTAATCTTTTCTATGTGAAATATATCTAACAAGCAATCTCTCTCTCTCTCTCTCTCTCTCTCTCTCTCTCTCCATTTACCAGTTCCTGTTGAAGCGAGAAGCAGGCTCGTTATATTTAAAAAATTTGAGTGTATGTTGAGAACCAGACTTGTTATGTTTACAAAGTTAAAGTAAGCACAAAAAGCCAGAGGAAAACAATCATCTTCCTGTTTGACTTACTTTTGTTATTTGGCCTTAACTTACATTTAATCGATGGATCAGGAATTCAGATGAAGGATTGTTGATGGTAATGGAAGCATGATCGAGAAGCTTATTGTGGGGTGTCACTTGTGAAAATAGGCTTGCAGATTGAGAAGGCACGGTACGACTGTACGAGGAGCTAAAACTTATGGCTTGTTTAGCTGATAGTTTTACCTTGATACCGATAGTAAGCTCTTACCCTGATAAAGAGCATGCTTTTTATTGGTGATGGCTAAACCATTTGCCCAGAATGCTCGTTCATGGAGCAAATAATATGGGTGGTCATGAAAAACCAGAAAAACTGAAAAAATTGAACCACCAGTAATCTGAACTGAAAAGTCCAATTAACCAAAACGGTTGGTTCAATTTTGCTTTTTCTTTTTCAAAATTTCGGTTTTTTGGCTTGGTTTCATTTCTTATTAAAAAACGCGATTAACTGAAAAATCAAATCAGTCAACCAGAACCAGTTAATCAATTGATTTGGTTCAATTTTGGTTTGGATTTAAACAAAAAAAAAAAAGCAAATATTTACAAGTCTTGAAATTTGCGGGCCTTGGCCTAGGATCAAGTTTGTAATTACCGGGTCAAGTTGAAAATGATCACTCCTAGGGAGATAGGTCATGCAATCAAACATCCAAAGTCAACTCCAACGTTGAACAATATAATGCAGAATATATTTTTGGGGGGTAATTTGAGTTCAGTCCATCGTAGAATTCATAATGCGATCAAAATCACATCAGCACCCACAGACGCCTTACATGCACATCTTACCGTGCATTAGGAGCATCTCCCGTATTTGTTATTGGGAGATATTCTCGATATATGGCTGGTATGTGCTGTGGGGCGCTGTGAGACGTGTCCTATGGGGAGTTGATATGAATTCAATGCAATCAGTTTGGGTCAGTGTTAGGGGGAAGATTTCCAATTCACTGGGGGAGGGGTGCTGTGTATATAGGAAGTTGTGATTAATACATTTGGAGAATTAATTTCCCAATTCTGATTTTAAGGCGTGGTCTGAGAACATTTTTCAAAAAGATGATGTACCAAACAGCAGGTGTTTCCTCAGAAAACATATTTCTGATGTAGCATTAATGTTGTACCATTTTATGAGAAAATGGCATCGATCCCAAACACGTACTTAGTGTCACACATGGGAGACGAAAAGACGCAGGAAGCGGGAAGCCAGATACAATTGGAAAATTTCTTACGTTTTAAATTAATTTTTACTTCACTAAAATTATATAAAAATAGAAAATTTGCAATTTCCACCTTCGCACGTTGTGAGGGAATAGATTTGAGATGTCTCCCGAGGACAGACGATCCCAGATTCCCGATGCAAGTATGCATAAGCATCCGCAGGTACATCTTGGATCAAGCATTCATGACCTGACCTGTTAGCTGTATAGAGTTTCGGTCGAAGTTTTTAAGCGTGGGGCGTGGGCCAAAGAATAGCCACTTAGGGCTGTAAATACATCGGATTCGGATCGTATACACCATACAGTTGCATCCATGTCCAATGAAACTCCTAAACCCGCATTTGTATCATATGTAATTTTACATTAATGAATGACAACTATCGTGTTTAAAATGACTAAAAATTTAACAAAGTTTTTTAAAAAAAAAAGAAACTAATTATTTTACTTTTTTTAGTAAGGAATAAAGCATCTACTATTCAACAAGCATGAATGAAATCTGGTTCCATAAAGCGTAGATGGCTTGAACAGAACAAGCGAACCGTGCAATGCCATGTGCTACTCTGAAGATCTTTTGATGCGGACATACCAAAAGAGTTGACTAAACTTCTACAGGCATCAATGAGGAGGAGATGCATCAAGGCAAAATATCATTCGCCAACAGAAGTTTCACTCGTCGAAGACATTTAGACAATCACTCTCAACCTGAATCCGGGACAAGTTTAAAGTTTAAACCTCTCACAAATGGAAGGACATAGTAGGCTTCAGCTTCGTGGAGAAACAACTGACAACCGAATTGCTCTTCCAAATATAAATTGACCATGAGAGTTACTAATGACAATGCCGGTTACAGCTTCCCTGAGGTGGAGGTATACATCTCGAAGGGATAAGCTGAATATGACCATTGCCCTGAATAGTGAATATGACCATTGCATTCAAAAAAACCTGCTTGCAAAGTTGCAATGCGACTTCCATGATAAATGTAAGTATAATAAATGTATTGTAAGTTAATTTTTAACTTATATATAATAAATGTATATAAATATAAAATATTAAAATTTATCATTTATAAACTTTATATAATTATACATAATACTTATTTATATTACTATATACATAATTATACTACATATATACATAAAATAAATATTTTTTATCAAACTCTGATTTTAATTGAGTCAAATGGGGTTAAATCCACACCAAATCCAATTATTAATAGGATGCAAGTTCTAACATCCAAATCCAAGATAATCTGAGTCGAATTGGGTATTCAATCTTTTGGAATTCATTGACAATCCTAACAGCCAGATGGATGACAAAGTTTCAAAGCAAAAACTCATTCCACAAAATTAGAACATATACGAATAACTGGAACTTCATACTTTGATAATTCACATATTCCATAATCTTTTTTATTTGACAATTAAAATTCCAATAACACTGATAATCTCCCCGTGCTGGTCAATGCTGAAAATCTGACTTTCAATAAAACTCGAAACACAAATTATCAATTATAGCTTCTAATGTTACACCAAAGCAAACCTGAATCACTATTTCGTTGACTAATAATAAATGCACAATTGAAATTAGTGAGACTAATACTAGGAAATGATCCAATTAATTTAGAAATTAACCTGATTTGTGGAGGATTTGGATTTTGGACAAGTTTAGAAACAGGACACATTTTCTGTAGACATGACAAAGTTGCAAGTGGAGTAAATGGAAGCTGCTGCTGCCCTTATGGCTAATTCCCTCTCTGAGTAGTCTGCTTTTCTTAATCTGCAAAAGAAATTAGCAATTTGGTTGTGAAAACCTATTCGACTCCAAATGCAACAAAAACAGCTATGAAAAAGACTAGATTACCATGTCAAACCCACAATCTGTTGATGTAACGTCCAACTTAGGTGATGTGTCCCATATTTAAGTAGGGGCATAACAGTCTTTATATTCGACTCCAATGCATCATAAAAGAAACTATAATAATGTAAAATGTTAATGTTGAAAGAGATGGTTTTACCTAGATTCAATATCTGATCCACCGACTTGTGGCAAACCATTTGCTGTAAACCAGTTTACACATTGTAGACCCTGTTCACAATGCAATTGCATCTCTTTGACTTGATACAACCAGTGTTCCTGATTTATAAACCAAAAAACTAGTTATATGCCTACCAAAAACAAACAGAATGAATTAACATTTATTGACAGAACAAACTAAAATTCATTAACTCTTAAGTGAGCATATTAGATCTGGGGCCAGGAACCATAGAAGTATTGCATGGTTCTAGGATTGGGACTCACCACCAGTCCACCATATGGGTCCAGTTCTAACATTGGTCTTATAAAATCAACTTAGTTAGATGATCTTCAACCATCTGGTTTTCCATTTGTAAACATTTTATTTTACCTTAAAAACAAATTGTCCAATATCCAATCTACAGGGTGGGAACCTGGTGAATCTTAGTTTCCAAGACATGCAAGATATGGCAAGTCATTGTGTCCCCAGACACAAGATTAAGGCCAATTCTAATAAACAAGATACGTTTTGATGGGGGAATAACAAAAAAGGAGGAAGCACAAGGTACTTCTTGAGAAAAAACAGATGACTCAAACATCAACACATGGTAAACAACTAAGGACACAGTTTCCAACCACAAAGATCTTCTGGGTGAAAAAGATTTTCCTAATTGGATTTCTCATCATTTGATTCACTGTGTATATGGCTCCAGAAAATTTTGCTGTCTAGTCCAAAGGAATGTGAGAGCAGACTATTATGATAATCTGCTAGAGCTTCTGGGTACCTAAAAAAAATCTTCTAGTTGGGACCATCAAATGCATGATCCTAATGCTAAAGCAGGTGTACATACAGGAAATGGAGAGAAGTAAAGCTCAGATCTCCTGAAAATAGTACCTCTTGCAACTGTTTTTTTTTTTCAAAATCACAATAATGAGCCTGTAATCCAACTATTTTCTATTAGACTCACCAAATGTTTCCCCTCTTCAGCCAGTGCATTTTCCATTTGATCAAACAAGGCAGTCCACTTTGCTTGATGCATCTCTAGACTTGCAATGTTGGGATGTCCATCAGTGGATGACTGCCTCAAATATGGATCATTTTCATTGTTAGAAGAGAACTCTTTTGACATTAGAAAAGGCAGTTCTGTCTGAATCACAGCCCGAACTCTCTTCCTACTGCGCCGCAATGCTGCACATAAAAGAAGACAGCAACATAAATATGCTGCACTAAGGATATCTTTACTCATTGCCAATCTCCTATGCCTTCTACAAAAGCATAGAAATACCTGCTAGACGTCCTCTGATGTCTTGATAAAGAAGTTCCAACCACTGAGAAGCTACTGTGGCAGCTAAGAAACCAAGTAAACACCCAAATCAGCTTAAGGTGTTAACAACTATTTCTTTTTAAGTCATCCATTAAACTATGTTATGTGTAAAACTACCTTTCCTGTTAAATATGTAAGAATGACTTATATAACCACCAAAAAAAAAGACTTAAGGCCAGATCAATTTTCAACCGAGATAATCTCCCGGTGAGCCACTCTATGGACAACCAAGCTCCTAGTATTGCCAAACACCTCCCTGCAGGGGTGTCCTATTCATAAGGGAGCCAGTTGCTAACCATCACCCTTTTACATTTTGTATCTCTTCCCATCGTGAACTCAGAACACTGTGTAGGACTAGGCATGAATTACAAAGAGAATAATAATATGTTAAGAGATTTATGCCTAATATTAAAACTGACCTTTTACAGAAAGAGAAGAAACACTCGCTTGATTCACCGGCTCCTCATTAGACACAGAGCTGTTATCTTCTGATGCAACATTTGTAGCTGATGACAATTTAATTGTAAGAGCACTATCAGCACATTCAGAGGTGAAGTTCAAAGCACCTGAAATTTTGTCATGAATCTTTCTCTCCACTACATATGTTTCATCATGTCCAACTTTATGATCTGAACTCAAAGAAACAGTTTGTTTATCCAAGGATAAAGGAGGCTGCCTACTTCCTGATATGGTATTTGAAGGTTCATTTTCATGAGAATGATTAGGTTGACTAATTCCTGAATCATGAACATTTTCTGGGTCTTTCTTTCTATCATTTATTTCCTTTCCTCTTTTTAAATGGCTTTCTGATCTTCTTTGAATGTGACCATTTTCAAGCTTTTCAGATCTGACTAGGGCCTCAATTATAGAATGGACCTGTTTACTATTCCTCACATGGTTAATGATCCCAGGGTTCAATTCATTGAGTAACCCACTAGGGGCCGCAATCTTCGTGAATCTATTAACCTGTTCCCTCTTTGCAAGCTCCATTTTTTTCTTGAGCACATCATTTTTACTTTTCCTCCCACGCTGCTTAGGCACCGGTATGCCTCCATGTGAAGATGAGAGGAAACCATTTTGCTTCATCTCTTTCCACAATTTCAATGAGTCATTTTCCTCCAAAGGCCCGGTTGAGCTCCCACACTCTGAAGCCTCTCTGGATTTAACATGACCATAAATTTCATAAGGAAAAATTGATTCTTGATCAACTGAGCTGGAGACATCTGTTGCATTGAGATCCAACCCAGTGCCTCTTGAAGCTGTAAAATTACCACCATGATCTTTCTGGTGCTTTGCAAGCAAAGATGGCTTGCTAATATCATCAACATGTAGTAATGCTTCACCATGCATGGAGTTATTAGCAGCATGCGCTTTGGCATTGAGATCAAAAGAATTTGGAGCAACATTAACATTACCTAAACTCAAACGAGTGGCTTCCTCTAAGAAAGAATGCTCATTTCCTCCTGTTGTTATTGTCTGGAATGCATCTGAAATTGTGGTTGAAGGCTCTTGCGTGATTTGGGATGTCTCCTCTATGTCAAGGTGTAATCGGTCTGTGGTTTCTTTCCTTAAAAAAGATTCCTCCGCATAATGGTTTTCCTTAACTGCAAGATGAATTATAACTTAGAACCAGAAATTTCTAGTGTGTATAAGGAAATATACAGACAAATGAAATTGAAGATGGAAAATGTAGAGCGAGCTGAACAAATAAGCAAAGAGGATCCAAAGTTCCTCGCAAGACTTTTAGAATTACAACCAACCATGCATTAAATAAGCAGTTTGGAAGAAAATAGTAAGACGAGACCAAAAAATGGGTGTTTGACAAGATTTTCAATTGTGTTCCTGTGCTACAATTCAAAATGAAGTTCTCAATAAAACATGAAATCAAAAGTTAAAACCCTGTTGATTGAAAGTCATTGCAGAAATTTGAATAACCATACTTCATATACTAAGGAACGTTGAACCCAGCATAAAGATATACTTTTTAGAAAGGTAAAAGAGAAGGTAAAGAAGGGGAAAAAAAAGGAAAACAGTAATTCCAGAAACGTATCTTAGATAAACCATCATCTGACACAAGAATTTTAGATCATTGAAAATGAGAGAGCGAGAGAGAGAGAGAAGCCACATAAGAACGTGAGCTATAGGTGCTAAACTGCTAATATATCTTTAACAGAAAATATATCTACACAAAAAGAAACAATGAAACATACACGGAACGAGGACATACACGAAAACCAAATACCAATTTTAGTATTTACATTTCCAAGCATGGCAAATGATCAATTGTAAGCAATAAAATGTAAGCAAAGTCGAGCATTTCCAGGATAAAATCTTGCTTGGAGCCCAATCAAATGACGAAAAATAACAGCGGGAAAATGGAAACTCACTTGAATTTGCCCCGAAGCGATAAAGTGATTCGAGATGTCTCATTTTAATTCGCTTGGGAGCGAGCTCTGAGTTTCCTCCCAATTCTGTACAATCTCGCTTCTCCGCCAACGGCTAGAAAAGAAAAACAAGAAAAATAAGCACCGTAACCTGTAAAGAGTTAGATTCTCAGAAAAAATAATGAAACCTCCTCCGAGAAAAAAAAAAAAGGTAAAGAAAAACCTTTGGATCAGATCTAGGACTCACGAGTGGTGGACCCAATACAGATTCCGAACCAGACGGATCTTCCATGATGGTTTCCACTTCCGCGAAAGACAATTGAGAAAAATAAAAAGTGATTGAACCTATGGATGTTCAATTGTGAATTAAACGTCAGGTTGAGAAGACCAGATAACAGTCACGTCTCTTCGTGGAAACACAAACTGAGACGAATGCCCAGGCTCCATATTATCGCTCATTGTTCTCTGGTCAATAATTTAGCGAAAAAAAAAAAAGACGGAGAGGAGAAGATGATGGAGTGAGTGTTTGTAAATCTGTGCAGAGTCGGAGATGACAGGGAGAAAGGGGGAAGACCGAAAGAGAGAGAAGAGAGGGAAGAGGAATGGGAATAGTGTAAGCTTAGGGTTTATTAAGGTTGCGAATGTTTTCAAACTTCAAATCTGGTTTTGGTTTTTTGAAAATACGCAGGAGCGCGTTGACAAGCGTTATTCTGCTTATACTGCTGCTCCCTCTCTCTACTCTCTCAATGGATTGATGTTTTTTGGTGGTTCTTTTTCAAATTCAAATGTGATGCGGTGGGGACCGGCGCGGGAGGGCTTTGCGGCATTCCTCATTCATTTAAGAGTTGTGTCATGTGTGTGGTATGCATGCGGGCCGGGCGATAGAGAATTAGAGAGAGAGGGAATCTTCTTCTTTCTTCCTACTTGGCGGTTTCAATTTACCGCCCAAACGACCACGCCGCCGTAAAGAACTAATAATATATTCCGCTCCCACCATTATAATATGTGTCTCCTTGGTTGGAAACGTAATCATAACCACTAAAATAGGATTCTTTTTTCTAAAAGGGATAGATAGAATTGATGATTATATGCCCGTTTCCACTAATCAACCATCGAGTGCATGAATCTACGATGCTGCATGGACAGGAATTGAAGGTATAAAAATAGGGATCTCAATGGATCGGGGCCGACCCGGTGGGATTGGGCCGGTTTCTGATTCCATAATCTGTACCGATGGATCGATTTTGGTTCCCAATTTATCGTCCCAATTATTATCGGTTTTGGACAAACTGATTCAGGCCCCATCTGATGAGCCATAATATATAAAGGGTCTGGTTCAATTCGAGGACCTTGATATTTCTTGTCATGTCTATTCTTGTTCTACCCTATGCCAACTTAGACCTAACTCGTCGATACCCCTTATATAAAAAAGGTCAGGGGTTAAAGATGAAATTTGCTTTAAAAAGATTAAAAAAAAAAAAGAAGTCTATGATATAAAAAAGACAACAAAAATAAAGAAAATGTAAAAAATGGAAAATTAAGGGTGCAAGTTGAATGGGTTGGGGCAGGTTTAAGTTCAACCCAATCCCAATCTAAAAATTAGGCCTAAGGCCCGAGCATAGACCAAGTTTGAAGACAAGCCTGATCTATCCAACTCAGCCCAGCCCACACTAAAACTTGATGCTTTTGGGCTCAGGTTGGGTCTGTCCAGATTGCAACCCTTGGAGAAGTATTTCAAGCAATATCTCTAATATATTTAATGGGGTTCAACTATGATACCAGAAAAAAAAAAATATATATATATATATATATATATATATATATATATATTATGGACAATCAACCAGCACTATAAAAGATATTACCAAACAAGTGATCTTCGTCAAAATTCATGAGGTACTTACTAACCAAAACTCTTCCGGTTGAGCAAGGCTCAGACCTAGGTTATAGCCTTACAAAGCCCACTTGGCACAATCAACCATCACCCCTAACTATATTGGGAATATTTCTCATACTTATATGTTAAATTGATGGAGATATATTCCCTATGTACAGTTGGATGCTATGTTCTCAAGGTGTTATATGATTTTTTGTGTAATACAGTTTTTACTTAATTTATTTGATTAGTGGAATGGCGTGGTTAATGCTTCAATGTAGATGTAAATTCTATATGAACGATGTCCATACAGTAGTGGGAACTAGGAAGACAACGAAGGTTCATAACTAAGAATAGTAAATATAGTATGACACATATTTGAGATGCACGTTGTAGATTATGTTGGAAGTTATATGGGTAAGCAAATTTGTACTTTGGGATGTTATTTTAATTTGCACTGATGTAAAACTAGTGCAAATGATTTGAGTGTAAGCTTTGATTTATTTTTGTTTCAACTGTTCATTTCATCAGTTATCTGACACACATAATGTCATGGGTGTGATTGAAGACATTTTTAACTCCCAAAATTAGCATCGGGAAGAATCTACTATTCACTGTCTTTTTACTTTAAACTTATTGAGTAGCTAACGGTAACATCTTTTTCCTACTCTCTCTTTAGAAGCTGTGAATCAGAGCAATGCCATTTTCCAAAATTACTCTCTCATTTATAAATTTCTTGCATTCTGCATTGAAGGAATCTCTCTCACTAGTTGTGAATTCATGGAATATAAGAATGTATATCATTTGATAGCAACATAAAAGAATTATGAAAAAAACTACAAGCATTGTATTGAGTAATGTTATGATCCATTTGTCTCACGTTAGCAATATGGGATGCTAATGTGAGATATCTCACATCGGTAGTATGGGATGTTGTTATATAATATATATATGGATTCACTCCCTCTAACAACTAGCTTTTAGGGGTGAATTATCATTAGACACATATCAAGTAGCTTAATACAAAACCAAAACTACCTATTAATATAATATAATATAATACAAAACCAAAATTGCTTCATCTTCGATCACGCCCAGCTTTTCCTAAAACTTTTAAAGACATTTCCAGAATTCAAAAAGATTTAGAATCTTGGCTTATGCATGAATAACTTTATTGGAAGCGTGCCAATGTTGACTAGACCTTGCATGGTGATAGATGCACCACATATTTTCATATCTCTACAACCAACAAAAGGTGAAACAATAGAATTTAATGTCTTAAAAATTATGTTGGAAATTGGACCACCAATGATGATGAGATATCTCAGACCCTTGTTTCATATTTTAAAGATCTATTTACTTCTACTAGCCCAGATTTTTCAAATATCCAAGTTCCAAATTTAGACAGGTTTCTCTCCCCTGAAGATAATGATTTACTTTATCGTATTCCCCCCACTGAGGAAGTTAAGGCCATTTTATGTGGGATTGGACCTTGGAAATCACCTGGGCCGGATGGAATGCACGCAGGATTTTTACAGAATCAATGGTCCATTGTGGGTGTTGACATCACAGCTTGAGTACAACATATTTTCAAAAATCCCGAGGATATCAAACATGTGAACTTCACTTACCTCTGTTTGATCCCAAAAACTAAGAAAGTTGAAAGTGCAAAAGACTTCAGGCCCATCGGCTTAAGCAATGTTCTATACAAAATTGTAGCCAAGGTCATTTGCAATCGGCTGAAACCGATCCTCCCCAAACTGGTCTCCCCATTTCAAAGTGCTTTCACCCCTGGACAAAACATAACTAAAAACACAATTATCACTCAAGAGGTCCTTCATAACATGAATAAGCAAAAAGGTAGAGTTGGAAACTTTCTTCTTAAACTAGATCTTGCTAAAGTCTATGATAAAATGGAATGGTCTTTTTGCGCTTTGTTCTTCATCACTTCGGGTTCTCAAATGAACTATGCAACCTCATTTATCAATGCATTTCAACAACCCAATTTTCGGTGCTTTTAAATGGTAAACCTAGCACTTCTTTTTGTCCAAGTAGATGTTTGCGATAGGATTGTCCATTATCGCCCTACCTCTTTATTTTGTGTATGGAAATGTTGTCCATGCTCCTAGAATCCAAGCTTCAACTCAGGGGGATTCATGGCTTCAATTTCACCAAAACTGGCATCCATATTTCTCACTTGATGTTCGCATATGATCTTTTGCTATTTGGGAGATGCAGTTGTACTAAGGCAACCCGTATTCTTGATGTTCTGCATATTTTCTGTAACTAGTCTAGACAAGAGGTTAACTTTAATAAGTCATCCATTTTCTTTAGCACCAACACACATAGAAGAATACGAATTCGAATAGCTAGCAAGTTTGGAGTATCCTTTATGAAGTGATGGGATAAATATTTGGGTGGTCCTCTCTTCTTAGGTAGACCTAAAATTGTGGAATGGAATTATTTGGTGGATTGGTTGAAAACGAGATCGTCAAGTTGGAAAAAGAATACTCTCTCTCATGCTGGAAGAAGTGTTCTCATCACTACTATTTTTCAAGCTTTGCCACAATATATAAAACAAACTTATCTATTGTCGGCAACAATCTGTAATAAGTTGAACAGTGTTTGCTGTAACTTTTGGTGGTCAGACTCGAACTTCAATACTTTACATATTCAAACCTGGTAATCCTTTATGTTACCAAAGGATTTTGGTGGACTTGGCTTCCGTGATACAAATTTGAAGAATGTGGCTCTCATTATAAAATTAGATTGGCATTTCTTGAGCAATCCCAATTATTTGTGGGCAAAAATTTTCCATGCCAAATATATTAAGAACTCAAACTTTTGGCATGCCAAAATCAACAGTGGTTCATCATATATCTGGAAGGGCATTTTGAAATGCCAACCATACCTTCTAAAGGGTTGTCGATGGCTGGTGGCCAATGGTTCGCATATTAACATTACTGAAGGTCTGTGGTTACCTGTAGTTGTTCAACTAAATTATGTTCATCCCCAACATATGCCTTTAAAGGTTGCAAGCTTAATTGACCACTCTACAATGACTTGGCGGTTTGATCTAGTGAACCTATTCTTTGACACCACTGTAACTAACCATATATATAATACATCTCTCCCAATCTCAAATGAAGAAATAGAAGATATTTTGGCTTGGGCTCTAACACCACATGGAAACTATACAACTTCTGGGTACAAACTCCTACTAACAAAAAAAAACCCTTACATTCTTTGCCCATCTTTTCGGTGATGGTATCTCGTGGCATTATTTCTTGAGTTTAAAATTCATTCCACCTAAATTGCAGATTTTCATTTGGAGAATAATGTATGATGCTATTCCTATTAAAAGAAGATTGCAAGTGGTGCTTAAACAACATAAATACTTCTTGCCCTCTGTGTGAGGAAGATGATGAATCCCTTAAACATTTATTTCTCAAATGCCTATTGGCAAAGCAAGTTTGGTTTGGTGCAGACATTGCTATCCGTTCTGATGTAACCACTGACATGAGTATTGCTAATTGGCTCACAATCTGGATAAAGCTTTTAAAATCAAGGCTCATCATTGATATTGGTTTACTGAAAATCATATATTTTCTATGGCATATTTGGATTGCAATAAATGCTTTACTATTCAATAACAACCCATGGAATCCTCATATGATTATCCAGCACGCCACTGATTTTGCTCATCAGAACTTATTGGTCACTTCTAACCATCATGGTAGCAATATGGATCCTGCAAGAAACAAATTGATTCAGCCAGTGCACTGGACAAAGCCACCCAATGGCCATTTAAAAATTAACTTTGATGGAGCCAATTCCTCTTAGAAGTCAGGTGTGGCATTTGTAGCGAGGGACCACACAGGATCTCTCATTTTTGCACGAGCTATTCCTCTCAATCATTTGCTTCCAATTGTTTCTAAAACCACAACTCTATTGAAAAGTATAAAGTTTTTCCATTTCCATGGGATTCTCTCACACCATCTCTGAAGGTGATAATGAAATAGTTATTAAGCTCTTGTTGGAGGAAAACTCTCATCCTCCTTGGAGTATTTTTACTCTAATATCTAGTTGCAAGAGTCTCCTCAATCACCTTGATGGTTCCTCAGTTACTTTTACTCCAACATCTGGTAACTACATAGCTCACCACTTAGCTAAATTTGCTTTTACTTGTCAACTTCCTCAAACTTGGTCATATGCTCCTGAGTTTATCTCTTCTCTATTGAACAAGGATGTAACTGAGATTTGAAAGTTGAATGAAGGTACCTAAGGGCTTTCAAAAAAAAAAAAAACACACACACACAATGAAAGAAAATTGGTCATTGGTCATCCCCTTTCGGATCCCAACCACAAATAAAATAAAATTTTGTTTTCATTTTTTTCTCCCATAATCTTGCTTACCAACAATGGGGTGAAGCAAAATAGGATCACCAGGAATAAACCCTAGTCGTGATTCTGTAGGATTCAACATTCATGTTGATTCTACCTAAGTCTCTATTTGCAAGTGAGATAGAATTTGCTAAGAGTTATACAATTTCACATGGCCAAATCTTAGAAGAACTCACATTTTTTGAATGTGTCAATGTGATACTAATAATTTAGCCAATTGTACTAAGAAAGAATTGGATCACCTAAGTGCTTGGATGGTTCTATTCCACACCATTCAGATGATTTTTGAGTTTATGAGAAAAAAATTGTTGTAAAATGATAAGGGAATGGAATAACCCGAAGTGCAATAATGTTATATAACTTTTTTTGAAGATGTTGTGAATTAAGAAAATTGCAAATTTGGATAGTTTAGTCGTCCGACGTGGTGATGCCCACACCCACACCTTGACCCCTGACCCTTTCTTGTCTTTTGAATCTTGCCTCCAGAAACCAAAATCCCAATGAAATTGGATGAAAGGGAAAGAGAAAGACATCTACATGTCGTCGATTTTGTAGACTTTGGTGTTCATGTGAGATTTGACATTATTAATTGATTTCTCATCACTGAAATTTTTATTTGTTAGTGGCTATATAAGAAGAAAGGGAAAACAACAATTTGATAATTTTACTACCATACGACGTCCCTTGACCACAAGTTTGCATTTTGTATACCCATGGGTGCATTGGACAAGTGCACCCTCGAATGAGAGGCGAACACGTCATCTCATTCGTCTTAACCGTGAATTAATGGAAACTTTCTCCGTTACTAGTCATTAGACTGGTTGAACTGATAATTTTTGACTCTCCTCCACCGAACCCAAGCTTCCATCAACGACTCACTACACATCGGCATCGTGAATGCATAAGCCAACGATAGTGGAAAAAAAAAGCCACCGTCCCCCCGCTCTCCCTCCCCTTCATTATCTTGTCCGGTAGGAGATGTTGCCCCAGAGATTCGGTCCCATTTCCTCCCCAAAGATTTGGTCCCAACGATCTACTAGACAATGATGTGCCATTACTTCTGGAGCCCCATCACAACGGCCTGACCTTCAGCGACGATGACCACGAAGACGGTGTGGTTAAGATTAACAACGAGGCCAATCGATGCTATAGCAACGGTAGAGTTGTATTGGATTATAACAAGAAACTGAAGTATGCAACACTTGAAGCGGTGAACAAATCCCATGTGTCATACAATGGATGCCCATATGGGGTGGCTTTAATGGACACCGAACAAAAGGTCTACAAAGGGTCGTATGTGGAATTGGCGGTGCATAATCCAAGCTTGGGGCCAATTCAGGCGGCGCTGTGGCGTATGTGGCGGATGATAGTGGTGGCGGTGGCGGGTATGAGAAGATCGTGGTAGGGACATTGGCGGGGAAGAAATGAGCAATGGTAGGACATGAAGGCACGGCATGGTTGGTGCTGCAATTAATATCGCCGCAATGTGATTTTGTAGTATTCCACTGCAATTCGACTCCCTCCCTCAAAACATAAAAGCCTTGTTAATCTGTTATTGATCGATCTAAAGATGTTGTTAGCATTATTGGGTTGGAGGGGTGAAATCATTTCAGATCAATTATCCTCAAATGCTTCTTCGATTTGTTGTACCAAAGAAACTTATCTCTCCACTCAAGCAACATCTCCTCAATCTAAATGCTTAGGCTCTTCCCAAACTCTCTCTCTCTCTCTCTCTCTTTTAAACTTCTCCTTATGTGTTATTTCTAGTTAATACAATGAATATTCTGAATTGGAACAACTCTTGGCGAAAACCTGATGTAGTCTTTCAAAAGAATGGACGAGTATCGAACGGGATAATGGAGGGGAGGGAGAGTGGGGGGATAGTGGATTTTTTCTTACTGCCGATGGCTTATGCGTTCATGCCGCCACCGCGGCCGGTGTGCAATGAGTCACCGATGGATGCATGGGTTCGATGGAGGATAGTAAAAAATGGCTAGTTTAACCAACCGAACGACTAGTAAAGAGAAAGTTTCCGTTAATTCGTAGTTAAGATGGATGAGATGACGTGTTCACCTCTCATTCGAGGGTGCACTCGATGGATGCACAGAACATGGTCTCCTTAACCGCTATGTGCTGAAGTGCAATTTTTTAGAGAGAACTTTAAGATAATGTGGTGGTACATTTTAAAGTTGAGATACTAAAGTAAGACTGTTGCAAATTATAGGTAAATGGGTGCACAAGCGCATGTAGAAATTTTAAATTATAATAATAATAATTACTTATCATATTTATTTTTGTTTTGTATAATGAATTAGTCGAAACACAAGATATTTTTAGCCAAATTGCAAATTAGAGTTAATGGGCTTTTAAAGAGACATATATACTTATAAACACATTACCACAAAATTTTATTACAAATATCCCACATTTAATCCTTCATCACACTAAGATTTTAATTTGGGTTATCTCATTAACCAAGATATTCATTTCTTAAATTCCCTTAATCATATCATTTATGGACCAATCAAATCCACCAAATGATCCAAGAGACCAATACCTCTAGAAACCCCATTGTCAGCACTTGATTTTTGCCCAATTTGCCATCCAAACCCTAATTTACCTTGAACATTGAATTAGACCATTCGATCATTCTAAAGTACCTAAAAATCCATGAACACCATCATCAGACCTAGGACCTCCTGAAATATCTACCCCTGAAATTTCAACCCAAGATTCCCCTTCGTTTATTCTTTTATCAAACCAAGATTATCTTTTAAACCCTCTTGTTAGCGTAAAGCACCCATAACCCAAATCTCCTTTATCCTAACACCTTTGAATCAATTAGACCACACAATCGAACCCTAGATACACCAAAAACATCTGCCCATAAATTTTTAGCCTAAAATTCCCCCATTTGTCTCATCATCGAACGAATATTCCATTTATGATGCTCTTGTTGACCCAAATTTCCGTGATTTTGGCTCTCCAAAATCAGATGTTTCATAAGATCCTAGACACCCTAAAAACCCTACTTGCAAAAATTCAGCCCCAAAACCTTTGTTTGCCCCTCCATTACATCAAGATTCCATTTCAAAGCTTCGCATTGACCATATCAAGTCCTTTTTGAATCGGCCCGATCTCGACAAAATTGGGCTAATTTGACCATACCAATCAACCCATAATGCTCAAAAACACCACCATGCCAAATTTTAACAAAAAAATCCTTCATTTTCTCCTCTATCACACCAATATTTTGCTTCAAAGTTAATAAATTATTTGAATCACTACTCCTCTAGATCCGCCTAATCTGAGCCTATTTAGGCCAATATGACACCACCAATCGATTCAAAATGCCTACCACCTTGTAAAATTTCAGCCAAAAATATACTTATTTGCCCTCCAATATAAAAAGATTCTATTTTGGTCAATTTCATTGGCTTGTATACATAAAACCATTGTATATACTCAAATCCATCTTCACCCTTCATTTTCTTAACCCAAAATACCCACCATTAGATTATAATTTTGTTTTGGCCTCCTTAAACCCGAATTGACTAAAATACCCCACAAGCTTACAAACCAAAATATCTAAAATAATTAATTAAAAAATACCACAATTAATCATGATATTTTTTTAAAGATATTATTGTCATTAATTATGGTATTTATTTAATTATTTAATTAATAAACAATATTTATGAAAATACTATTGATTAATTAACGATATTTTGATATAATTAATTAGTAATTCATGAATTAACAATATTTTTATTAATTATGGTATTTAATTAATTAATAAATACAGTTAAATATTGCATTGCTAATACTGTTAATTAATTAAATAAATTAAATAATTCATTATGAGAGAGGGAGAAGGGAGTGATGAGGTGGCTTCATGAGGGAGCAAGAAAGGCTAAAATGAAGAGTGTTTGAGAGTTCTCGGTTGAAAATTTTCTATTAAATAACAAAATAAAATAGATTTATACATAAATATTGAAAATATATTTATCACAAAAATACAATAAATAGTTACTAAAAATATAATAAATATAAATTTTAGCATATATAAATATAGATTAAGATTTTAAAATTATTATTAATAAATATCAATTTTCTGAAAGTCATTTTCTAGATACATGCCTATTTTTTTTTTAATTTTCTATATTTTTATATTTTTATCTATATCTATTTTAAATTTCTATTATTTAGTTATGGCACCATTGGTTAACCCATATGACCTAAATGATGAATTTCTTACCCACCATCGGTCAAGAAATTTTTTCTTGTTAATTAACTTTTATACTATTAAAATTAATGTTATGGATTTAATTATGAGAATAATAATTAATACCTTATAAATGGAATTTAATGAGAGGGAATTGGGAAATGGTTTCACTTCTATTTGGTTTTAGATTTTATATTCCATTTCCATAATTAATAAAAATATTTTTTATTTATCATATATGTGCCCAAAAATTTCTATATATATTTTTTATTATGTATATTTTTGTATTTTATTTATTTTTAAATTTTTTGTTGTTTAATTATGACATCATGGTTTGGCTCATTTGATACAAAATGGTTGAACTTCTCACCACCACCTAGATGAAAACATGATTTTGTTTCCATGTAGATTTTAAAATTTAAAATTTTATATTATTAATTATTATGTATTGATTAATTAATAAAATTTAACGATGAATAATAAAAAATTTAATGAGAGAAAATAAGAATTAATATAAGACATAAAAGAAAATTGAATGAATACATTTTTTGAGTTCACAATAAAAAAGAACCCATATTAAAAAAAGGCATTTTAATAAAAAAATCTGGAAACAATTTACCCTTTTTAGCCGGTAATGGAAGAGGAAGACCACCAGTGTTACAGTGGGGCTAAAAAGCGCCTGGTGGCGCAGTCTATGGTGCTGTTGTCTAAACACGCGTTAGTAGGAGCCTGGAACAAGAGGTTGAAACTTCTAATTTTCCAAAGAGTTGGCTGTATCTTCAAAACTTCAAGTGTCATGCATGCATATTATGCATCCATGATCCATTTTGCATTTGCATGGACACGCTTCCATTGCCTCCCGGGACTCGTCCGCCGTTGCGAGCTCCCGGTGACGTTTGGTTGATTTGAAGAGCTCTCCGGTCGGGTTCTGGTTGAATTCATGCAGAACATAGAGAACCTGATGAGTATACGAGGAAGAAGTAAAGTGGGAGAGGAGCTTAGTTTTTCTTTTCCCCAGAGTTTTCAAGTGAAATTCACAACGGAGTTAGGGTTTTGATCAGTGGCTAGAGTCGTAACTCGTAACGCTTGCTGTCGTGGATATTTTGTAATGAAATAGGCATTTCTGTTGGGGTTTTATCTTCTCACGAGAGGTTTTCAGAGCAGAGGGGGATTCGCTGAATGGCGTCCAAGATTTGTATGAATGTCTCAAGCGGGGCCGACATCGTCGATCGAATGGAGAAAAGGGTGGGTTCTGCAATCTAGTGGATTTGCTAAATCTCTGCGATAAGTGCGGGTAGACTTATTTCTTTTGGAGTTGATTTTTCTTTCTCATCGTGGAAATTGAAATTTGCCCTATTTACGTACTTTTTTCGTGTTCAATTAATACTAGGATTTAATACTAGGTTTTCTGTTTTATCGTCTTCTGCATTCACTCCCCCCTCCAGGGCTTAGGGCGTTTATGGATTAGAATCGATCGTTTATTTATTTATGCTGTTTATTTTTAATTTGGTAAATGGGTTTCTGTTATATTGCTGCATTTGTTAACTTTATGCGATAACTTGGCGTAATATTCTATTTTCGATGTATTTCTTGCTTTCTACCGTAGGAGACGCTCACATGAACATTAAACAAGAATAACACTTTTACCATACACAATTTCCCTGTGAACACCCACATTGGCCACTACCTATCTCAATGTGTGTTTACACTACAACCCCTTTTCCTAGGGGATAGTCCCCTAAAATAATTGATTCCTATTTTCCCCTTGCATTGCCAAAGCATCAACCATACTGCAAGGTTATCTTTTGGGTCCAAATCCAAATGAAAGTGGCTCTCAGCTCCCTAGCTTAGGATTCAACTTCTCTCATCATATGCCCTGTGAAGCATTTTTTTTGCACCATTCGATCACCACCTTTGAGTTTTTTCTACTACTGAGTTTTGGAGTTTAAGGATTTTTCCAATCCCAATCCTTGTAATGTTGCTAATAGTTCAGCAGTTGTTGAATCCCCCTCTCCTATTGGTTCTAGTCAAGATTATGCTGTAGCAGTTCTTGAAAATTTCCATCAATCCCTGGAAAATTTGGGTTATACACCCATTGAAGTTTAAATTGATAAAATCAATGATTAAAGGAGACAAAAGTGGAGCCATATGAGTCCTAGACGAAGAGGATGAGGCTATAATCTGCCACCTTCTTAGGAGATCATCTGATAATAACACGCAAATAATGGTAATGCCTTTACACAAAAGGAGTATATGATTTCTATCCTAATTGAGGAGGTGACGTTTTTCCTGCCTGAACTGGGCACAGGAGAAAGGGAATAAAGAACACACCATTTGAAGGGTCAACTTCTTTTTGCAAAAATTAACCATTGGATATTCCTTTCTTATCCTCACTTTCATATAGAGTTCTGTATATTTATTTTTTTATCAATATAAATAATTCTATAGATAGAAATCATTTGTTTGAGACCTTCTTTGACCTTGGAGATCTCTGTGGTGATTCCTTTGACTGATGTGCCTTGAACCTCTTTTCCCTCGCACACATTCACTGAGCACAAATTTTTGCTTTCATCCTTGCTATCAAACAACTTAGGAGTTTGTACCCACAGGAAGATTGAGAGAAGTGAGGTGCCTATCACGGGAAATTGGTGTTACCTTCAAATGGGTTAGAAGGACTGCAAATGGTTTGGATGATACCTTACCCAAACAAGGGGTTTCTAGGGGAGATCTCTTTTGGGCTTTGTTGTAAGTTACTGAATTAAAGGGGCAACACCTCTTTTGGGGTGTGAGACAGACAACTGTACTTGTTTAGAGTTTAATTTGAACGAAAGTTATCTTTTCCAATAAAAAAAGTTTTTGGCTTTCATCCTTAAGAAAATTCATATCCAGTTCTACATGCTTGAAGGCTCATTAAAGCTTGAAAAAGTGACCCCCTTTTGCTCAGGGGTATAAGTGGATTCATGATTCTTCTGAAAACATTTTGCCAGACATTGAACTCTGATCGAACTTTCCAAAAACTGCAAACAAAAACTAAAAAGGAAGTAATAAGGAGCAATATTAAAATAAAAATAAGAATAACAACAAAAACAACAACAACAACAAGAAGTAATAAGTGATATAAGCAATTTTTTTATAAATTTGAAATAGTTTTTATTTATAAAGAGGGTCTCAGCCAAGAATGGTTTGGGTTGATGATCCAGACTTCTTCTGGAACTGGTTGATGGTCTGGAACTGTCCAACTATTAATGTCCAGTTTGATTTCCAAAGCATTGGATTATATCCACCTAATATTGCATTTACTGAGCTTGAGTTTCTAGGGCTTTTGGATCAATGGGCTCAGTGTGATAGGCTGATAGCTGCTCCAAGTGGCAAAGGTTGCCTGTGGATGTTCTCCCTCCAAAATGAACTTGTGTAGACAACGCTTGTATACAAATAGGTAACCAGTAGGATTTTCTCTGTTAAGGCATTCTCTGTGAGAGCAAGTAATTGAACCAAATCTATGTCTCTAGTGGTTTATGACATGCCTGTAGATTTTGGTGTTCTGCTCCAAATGAGATAAGCCTAAAGGAACTGGAAAATCTCCTTAGATTGAATATGGGTATAATGCAGCCTCTGTTTCCTTTTCAGATCCAGATTCCAGAAGTGAAAAAACAAAAAAGAATTTTAAGAATTATGAATCCATTCTTTTTGAGGTATTTTCTGCAGATTTTCTACTTCCTGACATTAGTAAGCAATGTTGTAGGTCTTGAACTAGACACAGAACTGGAAAGCTTGCTAGGTCACAGGTCTAACAGTGTTCGACTGTCAATCATAATAATATTAATAATAATTTTTGTGACATCATGTGTCTAAGAGGCAGCCAGATGGTTAAGGCTCTGTTTTTTGATACAACTGCCCAGGGTTGAACAAAAGGCGTGTTAGATTAATGATAGCATGTTAACACACACGAGCAAGAGGTTTCAAGTTCAAATCTTCTCATTTGTGATTTTAAAGTTTGTAACAATTTAGTGATCCCAGGCGAGTTGAAAAAACTGTCTGGATCATTGAAACTCGGCTGCTTTTCAACAGTTTACTAGATTTTGACCAATTTGACTGGTTTAACTGGGGCATTAGGCCTCTGGTAAATGGGTCTCACAGTCTGACTGGCCAGTCCGGTCTGAGTCTTACAACACGGGTAGTAAGTAGTCCTACAAAAATATTTTAGTTCAATATTAAATCTAATATGTTTTGTAAACCAGTGCATTTATATATATGATGTTCAAATATGTAACATGATGCTACCATGGAAAGCAAAAGAGAAGCCTTTAAAGGTTCTTTATTTATTTTCCAGATTTTCATGTAGATGTATCTCCTCTCTGAGATTGCTTAAGCCTTATTCTAAATCCTTGACCTGATACTCTGCTATTTCACATTGTCTAGGACCACATCCTCTGTTAACAGTGTTTGAGTCAAATAATGCCATGGTGAACAAATTAGTGGAATGGTGAAACCAAGGTGCGTGTCGGCCTGTATCAGTGTTTTTTTTATGTTTTATTTATTTTTTTCAAAACCGGTTCAGAGGGGTTGGTTTAAGTCCTGGCTACCCTCTGAACCATGGCCCGACCCGATACAACCCTTGTAGGGGTGTATCAGGAAGCCACCGGCACGATACGTATCGGCCCGTATCGGCCGATACGTATCGATACTTTGAAAGCTGACTAATTTGGTTGGGAGAAGGCTTTATTGAGTTGAACAACTTAATTAGGAATTAGGAATTAGGAATTAGGGTGCCAATGGCTTGGGTCCCAGCATGGATTTAGTTTAACCCGATTCTGACGTGTCTAAATGAAATGGAAATCTGAACCCAACACAACTCATTCCACAAGGAGCCTGGACCTGCTCAAAAAAAAAAAAACTGTTCCAACATGATCTGTGTCTGCACATCCAAGACATGGTGGGTCCCAGTTTTATGGTGAGATGTGCGGCACAGCATGTTGGGACAGTTTTTGTTGTGAGCAGATCCCGACGACTCCACAAGTAGCGCACATCTATACTCAATCAAGGGTATATTTACAAATATTACCATGATAGAATGTCAAGCAGGTAGGGTCTGGCACAGGGGCAGACACAACCCAAACCCAATTAAGGCTGATCATCCCTAACCCATTAAGGTCAGCTCAATGCGGGCTTACCACTTAATCTGACCCACTAGCATCCCTAACAGCAATGTCTTTAAAACTCAATCTGCACCACCGGTAAATATCAAGCAACTTGTCTACCCTACAACAGTTACCTTTCCCAAATCTAACTCTAGTTCCATCCCTCACCAAAAATTTTGTGCAACCAGAAAACTCGGTATGAAACCACATATTTCCTTTCCACACACATACCCCATAAAACGAGCTCACCAATCTGGAGTCCCACCCAAATCTTACCACCTCGTATTTACTAACAATCACCATTCTCCACAAAGATCTCCTTTATACGTACTTGCAGGATGTGCATAAATGTCTCATATAGGCAATTGTCATTTAAGAAAGATTGAGATGTATCACTGATGGGGCCTCATCTAAGAAAGTTTCTTAATAAACTGAAGGATCACATAATCTGATATTTTTTATCATCTTTTGTGTGGAACTTATTTGAAGCTTTAATAGGACTCTTGTATTGTTTTTTCTCTTTTTTTATTATCTGGCCTTCCAAATAAGTACAATGAAATTACATTCATATGACTAGTCATCTTGGTACTTGGGCCTATGTGATCTCTTTTGGTAGAATTTATTGTTTAGTGTCTTATTCCACTATAGTGAGATATGGCTGTGATTGTTGGAAAATTAGCTTTTCTCTTACAAAACCCAGTTTTGAACTTGTCCCACATTGGAAAATTATAAGCTTTGTTTTCAGTATTTTAATAGGAGCTGATTTATACTCCTTAGAAATAGTAGAGGAGAGTATGGGGGTTTGATACCGCGCAACGCGCGTGCACGCGTTTGCGCGGGTGTTTGCGGTGCAATGAGGCGCTTTAGAGGCGCACTTTGCTAACACTTCGTGCGCACCCGCATGGCTTGCGAAAGGCGGCTTTGGTTTTGGTGCGATGCTGACCGTTGATCACCGTTGGTGAGATCAACGGTCACGATTCGATCAGTGTGATCAAGAGGCATAATTCAAAGTTAACAGTCATTAACTGTTAGCTACTTTTTAAATAGTCACAATGTTTGAAATTGTGACTGTTCAAGATGCCTTCTCTGAACCAAGAGCATGAATCAGACTTAAAAAACACACATTCTTGAAATCCACTTTCTCTCTCTTTCTCAGTCCGGTCTGCTACAGTCTCACAGAAGGTTTCTTCGGAGATTCTTCAACTTTGCTGGTTGCAGATTCTCGCCCAAGGCTTTGTTGTATCCTGGAACGGATTTGCCTGTAACCCAACGGCAAATTCAGTGAAACTGAGTGGGGGCAAATAACGTTCTAAAGACAGTGTCTTCAGACGTGCCTCAGAGCTTCTCCTCCAAAGTTACAGTGACCATATTTCCCAACAATTTTAGAACGTTATTCTGCAATGGAGGCGGAAGCAAGCATGACTTCGATCAAGATGATGAACCAAGATCTTGTTCGACTAGACCATTTCGATGGAGCAAACTTCAGCCGATGATAAGACAAGATGATATTCTTTCTGACCACACTAAAATTATACTATCTGCTGAACTCGAATCTGCAATCACTTCCTGAACCCACTGACAAAGACTCAGAAAAACTAAAGAAGGAAAGAGCAAAACGAGATGATGACTGACTTCTGTGCTGAGGACACATACTGAATGTCTTAGCAGACCGGCTCTACAACTTCTACAAGGAACTTACATCTCCAAAAGAAATCCGGAAGGCCCGGGAATTCAAATACAAGGTGCAAAAAGTATGTATGAATAAGTATCTTATTGCAGAATACTTTGACCTCACCATGAACGACCATAAACCCATACTGGAGCAAGTTCATGAACTACAGGTGATAGTCAACAAAATTCGATCCCTTGACATCATCATTCTTTAATCTTTCCAAGTGGGAGCAATCATTGCCAAACTTCCACCCTCTTGGAAGGATTACAGGAAGAAGCTTCTGCACAAGGCTGAAGAATTTACCTTGGAGCAAATTCAGCAACACCTTCGTATTGAAGAAGAGTCTCGGATTAGAGACAGTAGGGATAAGACCCTGGCTGGTATGCTAAACTCTAAGGTCAATTTTGTGGAAAGCGGATTGAAGAAGACTAACTCTGCATTACAAGTAAAGAAGAAGGATGGGAACTTCAAAAAGAGCAACAATAAGAAATGATCCTGCTATGTTTGTGGAAAGAAGGGGCATTATGCCCGAGTCTGCCAACATCAGAAAGGAGGAACCAAGTTTGCAAACATGGTAGAAGACAATCTAGTGGCCATGATTACTGAAGTCAACATGGCAGAATCATCTTCTGGATGGTGGTTTGATTCAGGCGCCACAGTCCATGTTTGCAAAGACAAGTCCTTGTTCAAAAGCATATGAAGAAGTGACTGATGGTCAGGAGGTACAGATGGAAAACCAAACATGTGCCAAAGTTGCTGGAAGAGGCAGCGTAGAGTTGAACTTCACATTTGGAAAGACACCGACTCTCCTGAATGTTCTCTATGTTCTTGACATTAGAAAGAACTTGGTCTCAGTAAATCTTGTCTGTAAGAGGGGATTCAAAGTTGTCTTTGAATCCGATAGACTAATCCTATTCAAGAATGGGATGTTTGTTGGAAAGGGATATGACTGTAATGGTATGTTCAAATTAAGTATTAATGAAGGAAAATTTTCTGCTTATATTGTTGATTCTTTCTTTTTATGGCATGATAGATTATCACACTTGAATTTTAAATCCATAAAGAACATGAGCAAATTTGGTATAATTGCTTACAGTAATGAATCAACTGAAAAATGTAATATGTGTAAAATCTAAAATGGCTAAGAAACCTTTCCCTAATGTTGAGAGAAATTCTCAACTTCTAGAACTAATTCATTCTGACATTTGTGAACTCAATGGTGTATTAACTAGAGGAGGTAAGAGATACTTCATAACATTTATAGATGAATTTTCTAGGTATGTCTACCTTATGAGAACTAAGGATGAAGCCTTTGACATGTTTAAACTGTACAAGACTGAAGTTGAAAATCAACTAGAAAAGAAAATTAAAATCCTTAGAAGTGATAGGGATGCTGGATACTTTAAAAGTGAGTTTAATTTTTTCTGTTAAGAATTTGGAATAATACATCAGTGTTCTGCTCCCTATACCCCTCAACAGAATGGCCTGACCGAAAGGAAAAATAGAACACTTACAGAAATGATAAATTACATGTTAAAAGCTAATGCACCCTTAAACCTGTGGGGGGAAGTACTCCTAACAGCCTGCTATGTACATAATAGGATTGTTCTAGAGTTAATAACAAATGTCCATATGAACTATGGACAGAAAGAAAGCTTAATTTAGCATATCTAAAAGTGTGGGGGTACTTAGCATATTATAGAGTTCTAGATCCTAAAAGAATCAAGTTAGGACTTAGAGCTAAGAGAAGTATGTTTGTTGGATATGCAAAACATAGCAAGGCCTATAGGCCTCTAGACTTAGAGTCCAACATAATAATTGGAATTAGAAATGTTGAATTCTTTGAAAATAAACTATGTTTTGAATCTATAGAAAACGACAGAGAACCTGAAAGAGAAACTCAGATCTCAATGCCTGTTGATAATAATGAGATTGAAAGAAGAAATGACAAAACTGTAACACCTACAATAAGACCTAGAAGAAGTCAAAGACAAAGAACAGAGAAACACTTGGGTTCAGATTTTATCTCTACTCAGTCAATTGTATTTTTGGTTGAGGCTGATAGAGAGAAGATTTTAAATAAAATACCCATTGTCCTGAACATTGAAAATGATCCAAAAACCTATAGTGAGGCCATGACCTTTAGAGATGCTGCTTTTTGGAAGGAAGCTATAAATGATGAAATGGATTCAATAATGTCAAATAACACATGGGTATTAGTAGATCTACCTCCAGGATCAAAACCAATAAAATGTAAATGGGTGTTTAGAAGAAAATACAACACTGATGGAACTGTACAAACTTTTAAGGCTAGATTGGTAGCCAAAGGATTTAGTCAAAAGGAAGGGATTGATTACTTTGACACCTATGCACCAGTGGCTAGAACAACTTCTATTAGAACATTCATAGCATTAGCATCCATTTATCACTTATCTATTCATCAAATGGATGTTAAAACTGCTTTTTTAAATGGTGATTTAAATGAAGAAGTTTATATGGAACAAATAGAAGGATTTGTTCTTCCTGGAAATGAGAAGAAAGTCTGTAAACTAGTTAAATCATTATATGGATTAAAACAAACACCTAAACAGTGGCATGAGAAATTTGATTCATGCATTCTAGCTTTTGGTTTTAAACATAATAGTGCTGATAGATGCATCTACTAAAAATTCACTGAAAATTATGGAGTAATTGTATGTCTTTATGTTGATGATCTTATTGTGGGTACAAATATGGTTGACATAAATGAAATTAAAAACTATTTATCCTCTGTCTTCAAGATGAAAGATTTAGGAGAAGTAGATACCATATTGGGAATAAAAGTTAAAAAACATAGTAGGGGTTATGCATTAAGCCAATCACATTATATTGAGAAAGTACTTGAGAAATTTAAGCATTTAGGATTTAAAGAACATAGCACGCCATATGATTCTAGTATAAATCTAGTAGAAAATACTGGTAGAGCAATTGCACAACTTGAGTATGCTAGTGCAGTAGGAAGCTTGATGTATGCTATGCTTTGTACTAAATCTGATATTGCATTTGCAGTAAGTAAACTCAGTCGGTTTACAAGTAGTCCCGGTGTAGAGCACTGGAAGGCAATTGGGAGAGTTCTTGGGTATCTCAAGAGAACCTTGGAACTTGGCTTGTTTTACTGTGATTATCCAGTTGTACTAAAAGGGTACACTGATGCAAGTTGGATTACCGGTAATGGAGATAACAAGTCCACCTCTGGATGGATTTTCGTCCTTGGTGGGGGTGCGATCTCTTGGGCATCCAAGAGACAAACTTGTATATCTCACTCGACCATGGAATCCGAATTCATAGCCTTAGCGGTTGCTGGAAAAGGGGCTGAATGGATTAGGAATTTATTATTGGATATAAAACTTTGGCCTCATCCTATGCCTCCAATTTCCATTTACTGTGATAGTGAGGCAACTCTGTCAAGAACCTATAGTGGTACCTACAATGGTAAGTCCAGACATATAAGTCTAAGACATGAATTTGTTAGGCAACTGATTCAAGATGGAGTCATCACTATAACCTATGTGAGGTCAAGCAAAAACTTTGTTGATCCTCTTACCAAGGGCTTGGCCAGAGAATTGGTAAGAACGACAACCAAAGAGATGGGATTAAAACCCTTTACTTAGTCACCTATAATGGTAACCCAACCTGAACTGAAAAACCATTAGTATCAGGTTGGGTAACAACAAGTTACAACAATGTGACTGTTAGCTTAGCATTGACATTGAGAAATTTCCCATCACAACATAAACAGTGATGTCCGTTATGATGAGATGTTGAGTTAAACTCTTAATGAAGTTCTGAAATGTGTCAAATAACGGAACACATAGTGGAACTTCACCTATGTGAACATAGAAGTGGTGCCGCTTCTCATGAGAGTTTGGGTTTGTTCTTGGGATTGTTCATGAAACCAGGAAAGAAGCACATGGCCATAACAGTGTTGAGCAAAACTTGAAACTCTTGCAGAGACTGGACATTTTTGTGTGTATGGGTGTCTCCGGTCTGTCTTGAGAGTAATTGGTTTAAGGTCTTACCACCAGTAACTTTGACAAGGCTCTGAGATATCTATACTAACAAAAGGTTTAAGTTGATAAATACCTTTTGTATGCATAAATGTGTCATAGGTAGTTTGGATTGAGAGAGAACTATGTAATTGATCAATCAATGTGGGGGATTGTTGGATTTTAATCTCATAAGAGATTAAATCCAATGGGTTTGATTGGTCAATTACATGAGAAATTGCACCTGCACACTCTTGATTGAAAAATTAGCTTTTCTCTTACAAAACCCAGTTTTGAACTTGTCCTACATTGGAAAATTATAAGCTTTGTTTTTAGTATTTTAATAGGAGCTGATTTACACTCCTTAGAAATAGTAGAGGAGAGTATGGGGGCTTGATACCGCGCAACATGCGCGCACGCGTGTGTGCGACGCAATGAGGCGCTTTAGAGACGCACTTTGCTTGCACTTCGCGCGCACCCGCATGGCTCGCGAAGGGCGGCTTTGGTTTTGGTGCGATGCTGACCGTTGATCACCGTTGATGAGATCAACGGTCACGATTCGATCGGGTGTGATCAAGAGGCATAATTCAAAGTTAACAGTCATTAATTGTTAACCGCTTTTTAAATAGTCACAATGTTTGAAATTGTGACTGTTCAAGGTGCCTTCTCTGAACCACCACCTACCTTTTCTTCATACCTCTACATAAACTATTTAAGGAGCATGAATCAGACCTCAATTTCTCTTGGGCCCACAACCGTTCCCTTCTTTGAAGTTTGAAACCACAGACCTTAGCCCGAATGAAACACAACAACTTCAGCTGTTGCTCCAGGCTTACTCTGATGTTTTTAAAGAGCCCAATACCCTACCCGCTTTGAGAGCCCATGACCATAAAATACCCATTCAACCCGGGGCCCCGCCCGCCAATGTCAGGCCATACTGTTACCCCCATTACCAAAGGGCAGAAGTGGAACAAATGGTGAAGGAGTTGTTAGACAAGGGCTTTATCCGGCCCAGCAGCAGCCCATACTCATCACTTGTTATCTTAGTGAAGAAGAAGGATGGCAACTGGAGATTTTGTGTGGATTACAGGGCCTTGAACAACATCACAGTAAAGGACCGATACCCTATACCTTTCATTGAAGAGCTTTTTGACGAATTGGGTAAGGCTAAGTATTTCTCTAAACTAGATTTGCGGTCAGGTTATCATCAAATCCAAGAACATCCTGAGGACATTCACAAGACTGCATTTCGGACCTCGGATGGGCATTTCGAGTTCCTAGTGATGCCTTTTGGTTTAACCAATGCACCTTCTACATTCTTGAGACTCATGAATGAGATCTTCAAACCTTATTTACGGTTATTTTTGCTGGTATTCTCTGATGATATACTTGTTTACAGCCCAAATTGGGCCACTCACCTGGATCATTTACAGCGTACATTGGGCTTACTCTGCCACCATCAACTATTTGCTAAGCCTTCCAAGTGTTCCTTTAGGCAGACCCAAATTAGCTATCTCGGGCACATCATCTCCGGCGGGCAGGTGTACACTGATTCAGAGAAGATAGCTTGCATGGTCACATGGGCCAGGCCCACCACGCCACGAGCTCTCGAGGGATTCCTTGGGCTCACTGGTTACTACCGACGGTTCATAAAAAACTATGGAGTTCTAGCAGCACCCTTACTAGATTGTTGGAGAAGCATTCTTTTGAGTGGAACCCACAAGCTGAAGAAGCTTTTCAATTACTAAAGAAGGCAGTGACAACACCCCCCCACGTTGGCCCTTCCCGATTTCAGCCTGGAATTTGTGGTAGAGGCTGATGCCTCTGGGAGAGGAATTGACGCGGTCTTGATGCAGCAAGGTAGGCCGCTGGCCTTCTACAGTAAAGCCCTTTCCCCACAAGCCCAAGCCAAGTCGACGTACGAGAAGGAACTTAGGCCATTGCTCTCGCCATCCAAAAATGGGGAGCATACCTCCTGGGCCACAGGTTCGTTGTTAGGACAGACCATCGCAGCATCAAGCATCTATTGGAACAAAGAATTTTGGGCCCTGACCAACAAAAATGGGCCTACAAATTGTTGGGGTTCGATTTTAGCATTGAATATAAGCCGGGACCATCTAATGCCGTGGCTGATGCACTTTCCCGGATGGATGACCTTCACATAGTGGGAGTATCGCAGCCAACTTATTCACTGCTGGACCAACATTTGGCCCAGATACGGGCCCAGATCCTGGAAGGATCAGCTCTTACTTCAGGATACATTGTGAAAGGTGGTGTTCTTTTCTACAAAGGTAGGATGGTAATTTCTGACCGATCCAAGTACCACCAGGAATTGTTACAACTCTTTCATGACTCAGCCCAAGGGGGGCATTCCGGGGCTCTCCGTACCTACAAGTGCTTGGCCACTCATTATCATTGGAGGGGCATGAAACGAGTGGTGCAAGATTATGTTGCAAGGTGTGCCATGTGCCAATAGCAGAAGTATAGCACGCAGGCACCAGCTGGGCTCTTACAACCCCTACCCATACCAGAGAAGGTCTGGGAAGAAGTTACCATGGACTTCATAACAGGGCTCGCCACATCTCAAGGGAAGTCGGTTGTGCTGGTGGTGGTCAACCGGCTAAGTAAGTACACACACTTTATTGCACTCTCCAGGCCTACATACGGGAAGTGGCCAAACTCCACGGGACCTCCCTCTCCATTTTGATCGACCGGGATCATCTCTTCGTGAGCTCCTTTTGGCAAGCCTACTTCACAGCCCTGGGTGTACATCTACTTCACTCAACCAGTTATCATCCATAGATAGATGGACAGTCGGGAGTAGTTAATCGTTGCTTGGAAACTTACTTATGATGTTTTGTGGGAGATAAGCCCAGGCAGTGGGCTCGATGGTTACCATGGGCGGAGTTTTGGTATAATACCACATTCTAGGTTTTGGCAGGAACCACTCCTTTTAAGGTACTTTACGGGTGTGACCCTCCGCCTATTCTACCATACGAAAAGGGAACGTCATCAGTAGCTGAAGTTGAAGCCCAACTCTCGGAGAGAGACAAAATACTCAAGACCCTCAAGTACCACCTACAGCGGGCCCAACAGCGTATGAAGATTGCTTATGACAAGAAACACCGGGAGTTGGAGTTTTTAGTAGGGGATTGGGTCTATTTGAAATTCCAACCATATAGACAGGCGTCTCTGGCACGAAGATCATCTCAGAAACTGTCTCCCCATTACTTCGGCCCGTTTCAGGTGGTTGAACGAATTGGGGTCGTAGCCTACCGTCTCAACCTCCCTACAGAGTGCTAGTTTCATCCCATTTTCATGTTAGCCTTCTTAAGCCTTGTCTATCCCCCTCTGATATCACCAGCCCCACACTTCTTTCGTTCTCAGAAGTTGGCGAAGTGATGTTTGAACCACAACGGAATAGGGATGTTCGTTTGGTAAAAACTGGCAGCAAGGCCCACAACAGGTTTTAGTTGTGTGGAAGGGCCTGCCGGAGGAGGATGCCACCTGGGAGGACTACAACCAACTTCAGAAGCAGTTTCCCACTATCGACCTTGAGGACAAGGTCATTCTCGATGGGGAAGGGTGTGTTAAGACCCGTGTAGAAGCAAGCCCGGAAGGAGAGGTCCAGGCCCATGGCGCTCGAAGCCCAGCTTAGTATGCCCCACGAATCATGTGCACCATGCCTTGAGAGCATGACATGATTAAAAATCAATGCCTTGAGAGCATGACATCAGGAGAAGTGATCAGAGTTCGTTAGTCTGTTAGAAGACGTGATTCTTACTATAAATATCTGTAATGAGCTCTTGAGAGCATGACATGATTAAAAATCAATTAGCATCTTCTTCTCCCTTCTTTCTTCTGTCTCTGTCTCTGTCTCTCTCTCTCTCTCTCGCACATTTCAGGAGGGTGAGCTCCCTTGAACCAGCTACACCCATTCTCAGTTGCCCAGGAAGCAAGTCCATCAGTCTACTTACAGCTTTTCATTGGTACAGTTGGCATTTAATTTTGTTCTTAACTTTCTTGTCTGTAGAAGATAGTTTTGTTTTTGAATTTTTCTATGTATAGAAAATTGTTACCTGCAGCAGCTTTTTTCTGTAGATAAATGGCTCTTTTTCATGTTGAAATACTCCATTCTCTATTCAATATGGCACTTTTTTCTGTCCATCATTTTTCCTTTCTTTATTTTTCTTTCTTCCTATTCTTTTCTCTTTCTTCTTCTGTAGATAATTGTTACCTGCAACAGTATTTTTTCTTTCTTCTTTGTTTCTGTAGATAGATAATGGTTCGTTTTAATGTATCCTTGTGTTTACATTATACAGGGCCATCAATTAGATGACTTTGAACATATAGGCATGTGTTTTGGGTATTCCGAAATTGAACTGACAAAAATACTCGGTATCACTAAACTGCTTTGGAAATGTATGATAATCTTTCATTTTTCTTTATGTGTATTGCTGTAGTTTCTGGTGCGCGAAGCATGTAAAATGTATGGAATATATTACCCACATAAGGATTTTGGAAGAAGACGCTAGTTTTTGCATATGCCAATGTATTTTAATGTTCAGAATGCATATGTGGGTGAACAGAATTTTCAATTTCTACCACTCATGACTTATGTTCTGTAATTGTGACATAGATAAGAAAAAAGGGAGAGTTGTTGCAAACCATAAACCAGCCTTGGAGCGTGAACTTTCAGGCCTAGACACACTGGCCACTGCAACGGTCCTTGGAGACAAGGGAGGGGACCAGGGGCCACCTTGGGGAAAGGCTCAAAGCACAAGCCCACATGTACATGCAATATTTGCGTGACTGTGGAGCACCGTCTCAAAACACTCATGATGCGCAGGAAGAAATACTAGTTTGAGCGTGAAGCAGAAATTGCTCAGAGGAAGCGACATCTCTGGGGTCCCAGAGATGGAAGTTGAATTAGACAGAAACGTACAGAGGAGGTGTTTATTTATCGCAATTAGATCCTACGGAGAATGAGAACGAGCAAGAAATGAATCATGTTCTGGTGGAGGCTAGAGCAGAATCTTAACTAAGAAAGGGGGTGAGAGTAGCAAGCCGCAGATAGACCTGGACTCTCATCCTGACCGTGAAGACGACCTGCAAGGTGGGTTGACAAGTGGGCATGACGAGTCTTCTTCAATGTGGCTAATCTCCCATTGGAGACGTATTTGAAGGAGAATGGTGTCACGAGTGTGGTATGTAAACAACAAGCAATCTCAACTCTCAAGCTTCCGTACATGCTGTTCCACAGGCCACTTGGCGGGGGAGTGAAGGAAGACGGCCTGTGGAGAGCTGCTGAAGTGTGAGAATGCTGGCGATGAAGAATGTACCGAGCCTGATGAAGCCAGAATTGATGTCAACATTTGATAGCGTGGTTATTGTTTTATAATGAATCAAACAGGAGGATGTAGAACATTTGATATGCGTTCTTCTTTTTTTGTTGGTTTCCCCTTCTAAATGTAAATTATTTCTACTTGTTTTTATTGTTTGCTGTGGATGTATCAATACGTAGAGAGAGAATTGAAGACCAAAAATTGGACGACTGTTTGACGTTGTAAAAACTTTGCTTTTCCTTTGAAAACATAAATGAATGATCGATGGGATCAAGACAGTCTTTGTGTGAACATGGCAATTAGAAAAAGACAATGTGGGGAATTCATAATTTCATATTTCCGCCGCTGCTACTGTTGTTGGTGTTGCAATCGCCAAGATTTAGCGAGCTGTACATGTGCGCTTTCCCCAAAGCACTTGGTCCTCACCAGACAGAAGTGAGTGCAGAAGCCTATCGATGATGAGCACGACACTCGGCATGTCTTGAGGATGTAACAAGCCGGGGTGCAATCCTTGCCTCTACCTTGAACGAGGATTCCCCATATTTTTGTGCCGGAGCTGGAGCTTGTGCAGCCGCGGCTTCTTCGTTGTTCTTCCATCTGTTCACCGTCTTCGTTTTCGTCAAGCTCTTTCACCAGTATGATCCCATCCGGTGCCGAGCAGTCTCCTCTGTCTATCCATCTCTTCTTAACATGGGGCCACATATCGCCCGTCGACTTGACTCTCTCCAACCTCGTCGTCAATATCGTTCCCTTGTTATTGGCGCAGAAGACATGAAGCAAGAAAGGCGCCTCTCCAATATTCCTCACGATCTCCGGAATTGAATCTCTCATCCACTGATCGAGTTTCTCAGATGGGATTCCACCATCCTTTCCAGATTCCCTCCAGAAACCAGGCTTTAAGTAAACCTCAGGGCCAAGAATAGAATCATTGGCATTCCCAACTTGTTCACCATCCTCACGAATGCTGAGATTCGGAGTCAGACAGGCGCAAGCTCGAGCGACCAGCTGCTGCTGTTGCTTCTGCTTGGGAGGAAGATGTAGATAAGTGGAATTAAGGGACCCGTTGTTGGTTTTGGCATCGGTACTGGGGAAGGAGAGCAATCCGTTTCCACCGCAACGGAGGCCCAAGATCGCCATCTGTGCGTTTTTCTCTGAATCTGATTGATGACGAAAAAGGTACAAAAACAAAACAAAATTGGTCTTTGAGTCTCGTGCCCACCAACAGAATTACAGGATGAGGATGATGATGATCCGAGGTAATTAAAAACATACAATGAACACCACGGAAGACGGAGAGCCGGAGGGGCGGAAGAAGAAGGAGGTGAAGGCGAAGGCGAAGGCGAAGGCGGTATTATTGTCTTTCCCGTCACGCCTCACTTTCTCCCCCCCGACGCTTTGTCTGGACGGAGAAATCGTGTGGTGACTGGTGAGTTATATATAATATTCCCAACTCCCCCAACTTGTTGTTTTGTTTGAAACTGAAAGAAAAGGAGGGGAGGGGAAAGCAAAAATAATCGATTTGGTAATTGGGATTTGGGAAATGGGAAATGCAGATGAGAATATGAGATGATCCCCCATGACATATCACATGTACAATGTGTTTTGTTCTGGAAACCACACCACTCCACACTCTCGCCAATTTCCCACACCTTCCTACCACGAGTCTACACGGCATAGCCACGCGAACGTTACGAGTTTCTCCTCCTTATGTTAACCGGTGAACCCGCCAAACCGGTCACTAAATTCGTATTCAATATTCCTACTCTAGCTAGCTAGCAAGTAGCAATAAAAGGAGGAAACCATTTTCACCAAACTATTGTCTCAACCTTTTTCTTTTTTTTTTTTCCTAAACTCAACATTATTATGCCTCAAGCAGTCAAGCCGGCATAATTTATTTCCGAAATAACAAATAAATACACTAATAAAACAAAAAGAGATCTCGTTCCTCTCTTTTCCAAGTCCAAGATGTTTCCGTATACAAGATGAACACTCTCCTCGTTGAAATCCAACCGTAACCAATGTTTTAAAACTGATCTGAGGTTGAACCGTTCTTATCTCTGGGTTGTAAGTTATTGGTTCAGACCATATATGTATTATTTATCTATTTTATATTTTATATAAAATGCTAAAAATTAAAATTTGAGGCAAAAAAAAAAATTCTAATTGAACAAGTGCAAAGTTACGAATTCTAAAAATTTACATATATATATATATATATATATATATATATATGTAACATAGCAAGTAATTTGTGAACCAGTGACAATGGGTCAGCAAGGGTTGAATGCATTTGACCAAATCAACATTTTTTGGTTAAATCTCATATTTTATGAAAATTGAAATCCAAAATTGTAAGCAGGTAATGGTTCGAATGATATGATCATATGGATCAATCGTGGATTGAAAACATTGGTAGTAATCTTACAAATTTTTAGCATTTAATATCCTTTACTAATCCAAATTCCAATCTATTCAAGTAACCAACTCCAGAAAAATCACACAAATAAATCTATTTGCAATTGACTAAACAACTCTTCGTCTTCCAGAGCCAGTGTGTAGGAATTAGGATCAGGAATTCAAGATGCGATATTTTTAACGATGGAATAACATAACCGGTTTAATCGGTTATAGGACAATGATTAGGTTACGATTTCCACGTGCGGGGATCGTGGAATCATCGGGCGGGCTGGTGCTGTCATGCTGATGCTGTATGGTGATTCAGAATAACACTTTCTTTCTTGATTCTATCGGACGGTCCTTTTTATCCTAATCTGGCGGTTGATAGAAGAGGTAATAAACTAATTTGATGGAACACGTCTTCTCCTTGATTTGACCGGCCAAATCTCCAATAAGGAAACGCGGTTTTCGGTATCATCATCGGAGGTTTCCTCTCCAAATAATCGGAGTTTAGACTTTAGAGCGTCAACAGCCGATGACCGGTGAGATGGTCAGTCAAAGGGAAAATTTATGATACGGTAAAGACATGGTATCCAAAGACTTTTGACCGATTAAAGCACCCACTTTTATGATACACTTCGTCGGGCTCATAAATGTAGATTATAAAACATTATTTTATATGTATTTACATTCAATGTATTTGTATTTGCACTTTTTTCAAACTGAGCGTCTTTTTCAATCAAACACAGGTATGTGTATCAATCCAGTTCAAACCAGTTTACGAGCCAGAATAACCAAGGTTCCAAAGTGGAAAAAATAGTAAATTAGACTCAGATTAGTATTGTAGAATATTAATCTTAAACAAGGTTCAAAGTATCAACATCTATCGGTCTGTATCGGTTGATACGTATTGTTCGGGACCCTTCTAATACGCTCTTATAGTGGGTGTATCGGGGGTCTAACCGGTTCAGGGGGTGGAGGAGACCTAAACCGCCCCCCTTGAACCAGTTTTAGAAAAAAAATAAATAACAACTAAAAAAAAAATAGTATCGATTTGCCTAATACGCCCATACCAGTGTATCGGGCGTATCGATATTTTGAACCTTGATCTTAAATGGGGGTGAGGCAGAGACAGGGTGGGGATAAGAAAAATATTTTTGCCTTAAATTAGGGATGGAATTTGCATATAATTCCCGAACCCGATAGTAAATTAATAAAATATCCGTACATTTAATATTGTTTTTTAAAATATCTTTAAGTTTTCCTCATATTCATATAATCCTAGGATCCCATAATTTCATTTATAAAATACTCCCAAATTGTCATAATCCAATTCTTAAAATACCCCCAAATTTCTATGGTCCTATTTGTAAAATATCCATAAATTAGATTTTTTAGAGGGTTGCCTCAGGGTAGGGAAAATTTGGGGATTCCCCATTCCCGATAGGGGAATGGGTGCCTCGCCCCGAACCTACCCCAACTGGGATCGGGGCTGGAATGGAGTAGAGTGTTTTGACTTACGGGGGTGGGGGACATGGGGGGGTGCTCCATCCCGTGCATCGCACGGGCCCTCGCTAGTATATCCTAAAGTAGAATGATGGCACATCATGGCCTGAGCTTTCTCTATCAGCCCCTCTCATTTTAGCATTCCTTGCTCCCTCATGAAGCCACCTCATCACTCCTTTCCCCTTTTCTAATTTTGACATCTAAGCATGCTTGACCCATCCATATTTCCTCTATGTTTATCTCTTTGGATATTTCTTCCTAAAACTATTCCTAAATTCTCTCTCTACCAAAATATAATATAATCTAGCCAAGTGGCACCACTATCCCCCACTTTCTCCTAAATTATCTATAATTCCTATTTTCTCCTAAATTATCTCTAATTTAGTAAGTTTTTCTCCTAAATTATCTATAATTCCTATTTACCTTCTCCCCCATTTTTCATCCATATCCATCAAAAGAAAATTTAAATTAAAAATTTAAGAATGATTTAAATATTATAATAAAATTATGTAATAACTTTAAAGTATTTATTAAAAATACGAAAAATATCATAGATTTAATAATATTCAAATTATTAATAATTTTATACTTTTATGAAATTCATAACAAAATTATGTACTAACGATATAAATTATAATTTCAATAACTAAATATTATAAAGAACAAAATAAATAAAATTTAGACAATGAGAAATTTTAAATAAAAAAATATGTAATAAATTTTAACGAAATTATGTATAAATCTATATTTGTTGTATTTTTAGATAGATAGATATATAAATAGATAGATATACTAAAGTAAAAACATGCCATGTCATGGTTTGAGCTTTCTCCCTTACCGCAATCGAGAACTCTCTAACATTCTTCATTCTAGCCTTTCTTGCTCCCTCATGAAGCCACCTCATCACTCTCTTCTCCCTCTCTCATAATGAATTGTTTAATTTATTTAATTAATTATCAGTATTAATTAACGTTATTTTACGATTTTTCTTTAATTATTTAATTAATCTAATTAATTAACAATATTATCAATACATTATTTAATAGTATTTATGAATTAATTATGGTATTTGTTTAATTAAATACCATAATTAATACAAATACTATTATAGAAATACATATAATATTGTTAAATTATTAAATAAACACCATAATTAATAAAAATATTGTTAATTAATTAATAACTAATTAATTATATCAATGTATTTTCATAAATACTAATTATTAATTAAATAATTAAATAAATACCGTAAGTAATAACAAAAGTATCATTAAAAAATACCGTAATTAATTATGGTATTTATTTTAGTTATTTTGGTAAGCTCGGGGGGTATTTTAATTAATTTAGGTATAAGGAGGCTAAAACAAAATTCTAATCTAATGGTGGGTATTTTAGGTTAAAAAAATGAAGGGTGGAGATGGATTTGAGTATATACAGTAGTTTTGTGTGTACGAACCAATGAGAGATTTGCCAAAATATAATCTTTTTATATGGAGGGCAAACAAGGGTATTTTTGGCTTAAATTTTATAAGGTGGTAGGCATTTTGAATCGATTGATGGGGTCAGATTGGCCTAAATAGGATTGGATTTGGGAGATCTAAAGTGGTAGTGATTCAGTTAATTTATTAACTTTGAAATAGAGGGAATTTTTGTTGAAATTTGGCAAGGTGGTGTTTTTGAGCATTATGGGTTGATTGGTAGGGTTAGATTGGCTTAATTATGCCAAGATCAGGTAGATTCAGAAAAGGACTTGATACAGTCAATGCAAAGCTTTGAAATGGAATCTTGGTGTAACGGAGGGGCAAACAAAGGTTTTGGGGCTGAATTTTTGCGGGTAGGGTTTTTAGGGTGTCTAGGATCTTATGAAAACATCTGATTAATTTTGGAGGGCCAAAGTCACGGAAATTTGGGTCAACTATGGGTGCTTCAAGCTAACGAAAGAGTTTGAAAAGGAATCTTGGTTTGACAAAAGAATAAATAGAGGAGAATTTTGGGTTGAAATTTCAGGGGTAGATATTTTAGGAGGTCCTAGGTTTGATGACAGTGTTCAGGGATTTTTAGGTACTTCGGAAGGATGAGAATGGTCTGATCGGGTGTTTGGTGTAAATTGGGGTTTTGACGGTAAATTGAACAAAAATCAAGTAATGTCAATGGGGGTTTCTAGAGGTATTGGTCTCTTGGATCATTTGGTGGGGTTTGATTGGTCCATAAATGGTATGATCAAGGGCATTTACGAAATGAATATCTTGGCTATTAAGATAACCCAAATTAAAATCTTATTATGATAAAGGGTTAAATGGGGGATTTCTGTGATGAAATTTTGTGGTAAGGTGTTTATAAGTATCTAGGGCTCTTTAAAAGCCCATTAACTCTAATTTGCAATTCGGTTAAAAAAACCCCGTATGTCGCATGGGTTCCGACTAGTATTTAATTATATTTTTAGTTATTATAATATTTCATCCCCTTCTCATGAAAAAAAATCTTCATCCCCGACCCCAACAGCCTATGCTGTTGAGGGTGTTTATGGGCTAAATACGTTCACCCATTCACGCTCATATTTATCTTTTCTTTTTTGTCAAAAGTAAATGGGGGCGATTACTATTTTATCCCATTCTCATGGTAATTTGGCATTTCTAAGAATGTTCTGAATAGCATAGGCTGTTGGGAAAGTTTTTTTTTTTTTTTTTTTTTTGCATTTGGGGTGGATCTCTATAGGGATCAGAGAAATAGAAAAAAATTGTTATTTCCACCTACCAATATAAAAAAAAAACAGGAGGTTAAAGTCATAAAACCCAATTTCAATATTTGACCCAACATTAATGTTAGTTGCTAAATCATATTTTATAAGTTTTAGTTATTTAATTAATTTAAGAGTTCTATTATGATACCTGAAAAACTTATAATCAATCAACCAATATCTTAAGTGTGGATCAATAGATGGTATTCATCAAAATTCATCAGGTTTGGATGGGTCAAAGTTCTTCCGGTATCATATTTTTCCATCAACATAGATTTACCCTTAATTTAGTATTATTGGCATATAACATAGTGGGTTGTTTTCTTATGGCGGATCAATCTTAGGGTGAGATGTGCAGAAACATAATGTTGGAAGCATGTTGGGACATGTTTTGTTGGGGAGTAGATACCAACTCTTTACAACCTAGATTGCAGTTTAATGGGCTTCAGTTCTGAGATGGTTGTGACCATAAATCTAGTAACGATGGGCCATTCGCCAATTTGTTTTGTGGTTGTGGTCTTTCAATCTATCCAGAACTCTGAGTCTCTGATCTCTTATAATCTTTGGCATTCCCCACCACCTTCTATTAAGTTGAATGTTTTTGAAAAGGTTCCCCACCTCTGGTTTATCTCTTTTAGGGGGCGTTCTACAACATTAATATTTTCATTTGCTTTTGGAATTGTTAAAAACATTGTTTTTAAACTCTATTTTTATTTAAAAAAAAAAACAAGTTGATTTTGTATAAAAAAGAATACATGTTTTGGAACTAACAAAATATTGGCTTTTAAAACAACTTTTCTAGTATAGAAATTATATGATTTATGGAACATGGCGTTGAATAATCAAATGAAAACATATTTTAAAGCCAGATTCAAAAACATATTTTTAGTTTCAATTTTGAAAACACAAAACACAAACACAAACACAAACACAACCAATAACATGTTTCTGATGTTTTTATTTTAAGAAACACATTTATTTTCAAATAAAATGGTTTTAATTTGTTTTGAAACCAACAACAAGAAAAACAATTGATGTTGTAGAACGCTCCCATGTCCAATTTGTAAATCATTGATTGAATCACTTTTATTTCTGTTTTATGATTTTTTGGTAAGCATAAAATGTTAAGAAGATGCTCCTGACCTTCTTGGATGCAAATAAGATCCCTTGCCAAAATGTAGAGGGTAATTTGGTCTATAATCCTAGCTTATCCATACTTATATTATATATCGACTTATTCCATGTGGCATCTTTCTCCTCTTCAAATTTTGTTCTAAAATTCCCTTTGCTAATTTTTTAAAATTTTGACTTTTTTTTTTTTTTTTAATTTCACGTAATTGAACATGTTCGTTTTAAAGCTTCCCACCCTCAGCAAACAAATTCAAATTCGAGTTAGAATCAATTACGATTCTTTAAGTCTGATAACTTAGATTCTAAGTCGTCATACGTACAATTCATAGTGGAAATTCTTTGACTCGGGTTTTGTTGACATTCTTGACTCACACCAGGTAAGTTTTGCCACGAAGGTATGTTTTCCAATGTCCAAAAGACCTCAAAGGTTAAAAAACTCAGAAACAGGGGAGCATCTTACCTCAGACATTTATTTCTGATTTTTTAAATACAATAATTTACTAATTAATTAATAATTGCTTGCTAGGCATATTTTTTACAATAACAATAATAATAATAATAATAATAATAATAATAATAATAATCAGAAATTAGTTTCATATTGTTTTTAATATTCAATTTTGATTGCAATTTACTGTTATTTTCTTATTTTTAAACATTAATTATTGAAAATGATGAAAAATTAGTGTAATTTATTGTTATTTAATATTTAATTTTCATTGTATTTACTGTTATTTCCTTATTTTTAATCGTTAATTATTGAAATTTATCAGAAATTGGTGAAATTTATTGTTATTTAATATTAAGTTGTTTTATTGTAATTTACTGTTATTGTCTGATATTTAAACATTATTTTTTGAAAATTATAAAAAATTAGTATAAATTATTTAATATTTAATATTTAATATTTCACTGTATTGTACTATTATTTTCTTATTTTTAATCATTAATTATTGAAAATTATCAAAAGTTGGTGTAATTTATTATTATTATTTAATTTTTATTTTTTATTGTAATTTAATGTTATTTTGTGTGAAATAATAAAAAATAAGTGTAATTTATTATTACTTAATATTTAGTTTCTTAATGTAATTTACTCTTATTTTCTGATTTTAATAATTAAATGTTGAAAATTATCATAAATTAGTGTAAAATTATAACAAGTTATTGTCATTTATTGTTATTTAATATTTAATTAGTTATTGTAATTTACTGTTATTTTTTGAATTTTAATTATTAAATATTGCATATTATCACATGGCAACGTAAGAGACGCTTAATAGCAGCACCTCAGAGGCTCCCAGTGACAGCACGACCTGAGGTACCCCAAGGTCCCCAACAGCAGTTGAGCTACGACAAGCCCAAACTTGGTTACGTGTTTAAAGACACGTGTCCAACCAAGCATACCTTTGACGTCAAAGGCACACATCCGACTTCAACTTCACACATAACCGCTAATTGCCACTTGGCAGAACAGACACCCCACTTCCCCTCTTTGCGAGGAAGTGGGCCCCGAGCACTTTCCAAGCGTTCAGAACGCCGATCCACATAATCACCCCACCACCTATGGTGAACACGACTTCACATCTGCGCCCCACAATGTCCCACAGCGCATCTCCTCCGTCTATTGGAAACATCTCCCAATGAGTGTACCAGACCCGAGATGTTCCCAATACAAGGTGGGGATGCGCTGTGGAACGTTGTGGGGCACAGATCTGAACTCGGTGAATACCACTCCTTGCAATAATTTTGAAAGAAACAGATGGCACACGGGGATAGATTTTAGCTTTCCAAAATTTCACCAAAAGGCCCATTCCCCATAGGGTCCGAGTGTAGTAGGCACGTTAGGTAAGTACAATGAGTGAGCACGTAATAACTGTGTGACACATCTCTTAGTTAATGTGCATTTTATCCAAACGTTTTTGTTCAGTTAAACAGAAATTATCCATTATTGTATTATCTTTGTCAAAATAACTAAAAATAAAAAACAATGAAAAAGAAAAACATAAATAAGTCCCAACTCCTAACACGTTTAGGTTTTCTTTTACACTATTTTTATTTTTAATTATTTTGACAAAGATAATACAATAATGGATGATTTCTATTTAACAAAACAAAAAATCACTGTTTTCAAAACCGGACCAGACCGGATGGTTGGACCGGAAAAACCGGTTGCCGGTCACCTAACCGGTTCCGTTTTCCTTCAAAACCGCCTTTTTCTCCAAAATCGTTGATTTTGGTCAGCAAACCACTGAACCGGCTAGTTAACTGTTCGAACGATTTTGATCGTTTTCAAATTTTTAAAATTTTTTTGTTAGAACGGGTCAGCTGTTCGGGTCGAACGGTCAGACTATTCGAATTGATAACCGGACCCCTGACCGGTTCATTTTTAAAAACCATGAAAAATGTTTGGATGAAATGCACATTAACTGAGAGATGTATCATACAACTATTACGTGCTCACTCATTGTGTTTACCTAACGTGCCTACTACATAGGGACCCGTTCCACACCTCTAGAAAACCTTACATCACTAACATCATGTAGCAAGATATAAATAATAGTGAATTGTCCACCTCGTCCCTTCATCCAAAGCCACTCATCCCCCAGCATAGTCAGTCTAGAAATTCTCCATGTATGACTGCGACAAACGTGAATATCTTTTAGGAAAGAGAGCTTTCTAACAGGTCTTCATTCCACTCTCGAGTCGAGAGTGTGTAAGCAGTTCACTTACAAGTTTCACACCCAAATTCTCATTTCTTAGAGAGTTAGCGAGTGTAAATTCATGTACTTCAAGAATTCATGGGTCCCCCCAATACTAGATCTAAGTAGTCCTCCCTAGAACCAGGAAGAAGACTCCCTAACTGCTGGTGCTTTGAAGAAGGTGTTATGTTTACAGTATTTGGTTTTAAGCAATTATTGGACCCACGCCGCATCCTCCTCTGTAAGAATTCTCCACCCCACCTTACACAATAAAGCATCATTAACATATTTTAACCTGCGAAGTCCTAATCCTCCAGCATTCCTAGGGGAGCAAGCTTTCTTCCACACCAAATCCCTACCAAACGTATTATTTCCATGGAAAAAAAAAAAAATTCTTTCATTAATTTTCAATGCTTTCACAAGTAGCCACTGGTAATGAGTGAACGGACATGATGTAGGAAGGTAGAACCGAGACCACACTTTTAATAAATACAGTTGGGCCCATTTGGGACAGTGAGTTGGCTTTCGATCCACTTAATCTTGAATATTGAACTCGATCCACACCACCTCCTTATACACCATACGCTTATTTATTCCAACAAACATCGACATACCCAAATATTTCTCCTTGCTACCCAGTCTTTGCACTCTCAAACTCTTTGGCCTTTGCAATGTCTAGAAGAAATATTTTTGCTAAAATAAATACCTGATTTAGAACTCCTGAGTCCTGACCGGAGCAAGCCCCAAATTCCTCTAAAATCTTAACCACTGTATCTACCTCCCTCAAAGCTGTTGGACCGAACAAAAGTTTTTTAAGTCATCCGCGAAAAGCAAATGAGACACTGCCGGACAACCCCTCCCAACCCAGACTCCATGTAACTCCCCTTTTTCCACTTTCTTCTGTAACATCAAAGATAGTGGGTTTATCCCCAATATAAAAAGGAAGGGTGACAATGGGTCTCCTTGTCGCAGCCCAGGGCTAGGAGTGAATTGAATAGAATCTTCTCCATTGACACAATCACCGCAAACTGGGTTGTAGAGATACACATCTTCACTAGCTTTCTCGTTCATCAAATCCATTATCTTCCATCACCTCCATACGCCTTAGACATGTCTACCTATAGAGAAAACACACCATGCTTGCCTTTTTTTTCTTTTCATATAATGCAAACTTTCTCGTCCAACTATAACATGTCTACCTATGGAGAAATTAATTTATGAATCATCATTACGTAGGCTAATAGGCCTAAAATGAGCAACTGTTTCTGGACATTTAACCTTAGGAATAACAACTATATTTGTGAAATTAACTTCTGGTAACATCTCATCCCCAAAGAATAATGATTGAATAAAAGAAACCACATCTTGTTCAATAATCGACCAACATTTATGGAAAAATGATGCAGACATACCATCAGGTCCGGGAGCCTTTAACTCACCAATTTGAAATGCAACGTCACGTATCTCCTCTGTTGTAGGGACCCTAGTCAATGCCTCATTATCTTCGATAGAAATAAGTGACTGTAGCAGTTCTCTAATTGTAGGAGACATAATAGGTTGTAAACAGGAAAACAATTCTGAGAAATATTTCACAAATAATTCTTGCATCTCCTTTATATCCTCTGCTCCACCCCATCTTCCTTTTTTAAGCGTGTGATATTCAGTCTTCTTCTATTTACTATCGTGGAAAGATGAAAAAACTTCGTGTTGTGATCACCTTCCCGCAACCACAACCCCCTTGATTTTTGTTTCCAAAATGATTCCTCCCACGCCAACAATTCATCCATTTGCACTGGCAAGTTCTTTTGCTTTGTGCTAAACCTCCTCACTTGGGTAGAGTTGTTGAACTTCAGCCACCTTCCTATGTAACTCCTGGAAATTTATTTCCTCAAAATGTGCTTTTGGAAAAGGAAATCATTGATTAAGATATTTATATTGGAAAATAAAAGATTATCATTTTTGAAATTTTGGAAAAGGAAATTATTGATTAATATATTTTGAGAAATAAAAAGATAAATTAGTGTAATTTTGTCAATAGATTATTTGATAACAATTCAAAAATATATTTCAATGATATTTTTTGTAAACTATTTAAAAGGAAAATAAATTATTTAATAACATTTCAAAACTAAATTTCAAAATTACACAAATGTAATAAACTTTCCAAAGTTTTCATAAAATTACATTATGGAAAGTTAAAGATAATTTAGTGTACTTTTGGAAATTGAAAAATTTGTGTAATTTTCATTGTAAATTATTGAAAATAAATTTTGACATTTTCAGGAAATTATTTTGGAAAACTATAATTTGAACCAATAATTAAACAAACTATTTTTGGTACATAAATTAGTATATCCTTTTGATCATTTTTTTTCATCAATTTGGACATAGGATTTTCCCGGATCCCCACTAGTTTTGTATATATAACAGAATTTGTAAATAGGAGAAATTTGATCACTTGTATTGTAAAAAAGCCCATTTTTTTAATAATCAGGACTCGATCAATATATAAAATTAGGAAGAATATGATTATAGTTTATACTATACACGCAACAGAAGAAAAGAAAAGAATTCCCATCCTTTTATTGAATTATTACTTGATCCGAAATAATAATCATCACAAAATACACATTTCTGCTGAACCAAATTTAAAAAGAAAACTCCAACAGAATTAAAAATTTAAATTTAACCACCCTGTTCCCTCATTCATCAACACAACTTAATTAATTAATTAATTAATATTATTAATATTATTATTATTATATTATATAGAAGCAAAAAACGTTGATAACAGATGATAATGAAAATTCTGAATTTCCTTTTTCAGAAATTTGATTTGAATGGTGATTTATTAATTATTAGTGGTCTGGGTATAGAGGTGCATGGGCAAACGGGGCTTAGCAAACGCGCGTAGCGGTTTAGCCAGGAAAAGATCATTTGTGGATTCAGAGAGGTCGATTTGGGACAGCCCAGGCGGAACTTGCCAGCTGAACCCCTGAAGGAGCCTAGCCAACAGCATCACCGTCATGGCTGACCCGAGCGCCGCACCCATGCATCCACGCCTCCCCGTGCTAAATGAGATGAAGCGCAGATCCGGTTCAACCAATTCCACCTCTGCTGCTGTTGCTTCTGCTCTGCCATTGTCCAACTGCAAGTGGCGTTCGGGCTTGAACCGGAGTGGTTCATCCCAAACTTTAGGGTTTCGGCCCAGACCGATTCGACTCAGCAGCACGTGGCTACCCTTAGGGATGAAGTAACCGGCAACCGTGCTGTCGGCGTTAGACACGTGAGGCAGGTTAAAAGGGGCAATGGGGTGAAGACGGAAGGCTTCCCGAGCACATGCCTTGACGTAATTGAGGCGTGGGAAATCTGATTCTTGAACCAGTCTCAAGTTTCCAACCACACTATCGATTTCCTCAACAGCTTTCCTAAGAATCTCAGGTTGGTTGATCATCTCCGCCAACGCCCATTCCACTGCATTTGATGGATTGTCCACTGCCGCGTAGATCAAGTCCTGTAACACGTCATCAATTAATTACTATATCTCATTTACCATCATCCCTTTTTTTTTTTATCGTTAACTAATTAAACATACGTATGTTAAAATTTAAATACTCTAGCAGCTACCTCACAATATTAAAGAGAAGACAGAGTTTATACTTTATAGCGCAGCACTCATTTTCTTTCTGAGCCTAAGAAAATAAAAACAAAATTTTTTTTTTCTTAAAACATAAAAAAGAAGTGAAGAAATTGATGGGCCAACCCGAACCATGAGGTTGAGTAAGGATTAATTAATTTGGGGGGTTCACAAAACCTGAAATGGGTTAGGGAGGGTATGACCCCGATCTGAGCTAATTAATTGAGACCCGACTTGTACCTCTACTGGTAACTGGATCATGATAGATGATTTTTACAAATAAACACGGGGTTAGACAGAACGGTGGATTCATTAATTCCACACTTCATTAACAAGTAACAACGCAAGACCATTTTACAACCATCAAGGGGTTATGGAAGCCTACCAAATAATTGGCTTAAAAAAGTCTACCAAATGTACACTATTATTATATACACAGAAATAACAATAAAGATAAAAGAAAAAAAATTCAATTAATATAATTGTTTCCCTTAAACAATTCCCAAAGTTTATGTATTCAATTTTTATGATGAGTATTAATTTTGATTGGTAGACAAGACTCTTAGATGGTATTTTATAGTGGGTTTAGTTTTTTAGATGCCAAAGATATCTTCTCCTACCCAGGAAGATGAGGAAAAGAAACTAAAGGTGGGCGAGATTAGGGTTGAAGGTCATACCTATACAGCTTAGGCTTGTTCATGCCTAAACTCTTAGTTGGTCTCCAGACTGAGATCAGTTATTGGCGATTAGAAAGAAGAAAACATAAGCTCTAACCCAAAGAGTCAAGTTCGGTTTTGCTCGATCACCAAATTATGGGTTTTCTTTTAACATAATCGGCCAGCACATGGTTTCTAATTTCTATTAATTTTACCAAACACCTTGAAATTTTCATTTCATTCCAGAGTATTGAATTTAGAAAACTCTAGATTTCTTCCTGCTAAAATAATAATTTTGGACAAACTGGCAATTTGTTTTTGCTGAAATTTCAGTGCACATTCGGTACATATTTTAGCTCAAATTAATATACAAAAATACTTATTTTCAATATTTCTAAAAGAGTTTTTGGATAAAGTTTCAATTTTCTTTGCTGAATTTCCAGTGCAGTTCGGGTAAAATTTTTAGCTCATTAAATGAACAAAATATATAAGCATACTTAATTTAAATATATAAATATAAAGTGTTTTTTAATTGGAAAATACTAGATTTCATGCTGCTAAATGAATTCTTAATAATCATATTTCTTTGCAGACATTTCAGTGCAGTTAGGGGAAAAAATTTAGACCAAATTACTAAGAAAAATACAAACGTACTTATTTCTAAAAGGTTTCAAATAGAAATTAAACACTAGATTTTGCTGAATTTTCAGCACACATTCGGGAAAATTTTTACTCCAGTTAATAAAATAATGAAATGAAGATAAAATGTATAAACGCAACCGCTTTAAATATTTCTGAAGGATTTTTGCTGAAGTAAATGAATTATAAAAAGGTATAAATATTTTACTTATATATTAATATATAGCTTCATAATTAATGGAGTAATTATAATGACATACCAAAGAAAGCAAATATGTGTATGTATGTATACATTCAATTTTGCGGAAACAATTATAATTTTGGAAACTATGATCCGTTCATGCATCTTCAAAGCTAGCTAGGATTTTTAATCTTTTCAACTCTCACGCATGCATGCATGATTGCAATTTCATCTCAAGAATATATAACTAGGTTTGAACATTGAAGAATGAAAATTAAAAGATGAAGAGGATGGGGGTAACGGCTATATATATATTAAGTTAAAACACTAATATGTATATGTATCTTACCGCAGTCTGCGCTTTGATTTCTTCACTTGATAGCAATGGTTTTCCATCAGTGTCCTTGGCGGAAATGAGGACATCGAGGAGGTCTTGAGGTTCTTTCTTGGTGGCGGAAGAAAAAACATCTTTGCCACAACCTCTCCATTTCTTAATTCTGTCATCAATAATGGGGTCATGGTATTTGTTAACAATACGAATAGCCTTCTTCATGATCTTCTCATGGCCATTCAAATCCAACCATCTCAGGCAAGGCATGTAGTCTGATACACAAAACGCATAGAGAAGTGAAAGCACGGTGAAGAGAGCATCGACATGTTCTATTTCTTCGGCACCAGGACCTCCGTCCGGGCTTCCTTGGCCGAAATATCTCTTGTTGAACATCATCTTCCGAATGACATTCCCGCTATATTGTCGAACGGCAACCCTAACGTCGACGACTCCACCAGCAGCACGAGCAGCCATGGTACCGTTGAGCTTGGAGTTGGAGGAGTTGCATTGGTTAAAGATGTAGCGAATGAGATTATCGGCCTCCTCAACTCTCTTGTCGAGGAGCCAGCGGAGTCTGGCAGGAGTGATTACCTCAGAAGCCACCACCCTCCTCATCTTCTTCCATTGGTCGCCCCAGGGTGCAACGGCAATGGACAAGAAGCCACGGCTGGAGTACTGAGTTCCCATGGTGATGGGCCTGGATGCAAACAGTGCATCCTGTTTCTTCAAGAACTCTCGAGCAATCTCAGGGCAATTAACGGGGATTATATGAACATTACCCAGCCTAATGCAAGCGATATTTGCATTCAATTCCTTCATAAGACCTAATATCCATCTAAAGGAAGGCTTGTTGATGAACAACTCGGGAAGGTTGCCGACGATTGGCCAGGGTAGAGGGCCAGGAGGGAGTGGAGGGGCGGCAGCAGGGCTAAACTTCTTGTGGGTTTCAGATCGAAGTTGGAGGAGTAAGAAGAAGAGAGATGCCAAGAGTAAGAGTGCAGTGGTGGAAAGGGTGGTGGAGCCGAAGAGTATTCCGGAAAGGCCGGTAAAAGCCGCATCAGCGGCGTCGGTGCCCCATCGTAGAGCGAGTAGTGAGGATGTGGCGTTCGTCTTGGCTGTCATGGGGGGTGGGTGCGTGTAGAAATTGGGAAGTAGTCTGTGATAACTGATAGATAATTAAGATGGACGGAATTTAAGTGAGTAGTTGTAGACGACGAGGAGTGGAGTACTCAGTACTGGAGACTCTCTTTGTTGTCTTAACTCTTAAGAGGGAGTTGGTGGAACGTGGAATATATATACCACTCAACTCTAGGGGAGTTGAAGTAACGGAGAGATGGAGAAACGTACACGGACTTCACGTGAGAGAAAATATTGCATGTGAGGACCCCATATATACTGGATTCCTCTCCTAATTCATAGCTTTTGCTTTTATTTATTCTTTTCCTTCAGGGGTGCACGTGAGGCCCACCCACCAGCCATACCACGGAGAACCTGATGGTTTGATCAACTCTAACTCTCAAATTGACAACAACCATCACTACATTAGGACATGGGCGATTCTGCCCCGGGTAGAAAAGTTAATGGAGTGATGATTTGTTTTGGAATATTAAATCCGGTTTTTACCGTTTATACTTTATACAGCTTAATATTTCTACATATATATATATATATATACACACCGAGAGAGATGGCAGGGTATTATTGTTTTCAAAACATGAAAATTTGACTAATATCTTCTTTTTATTTTAAATAAAAAAAAAGGTTGGGAGTGGGGGAGGGGGTTTGGTCAGGTCATATCATTTGATGATGATGCATTTTCTCCAAAAACATTTGAAGGCCGGATTATTCCATGGGACTTCATATTTTGTTTGGCAGCGTCAGAGCTTTGCATGGCACTTGGCGCGTGAAATCCGTGGGGGGTTTCTACTTTCTATGGTGTGCTCTCTCGCGCTTTTGTCCAAATAAACATTTAACAATAGTATATATATATATATATATCCTCTTCTATTTATATATATATATATATATATATATATATATATATATATATATATATATGTTATTCTTTTCTTTTGATTTCTATCAGGGAAGAAACGAACTTTATCCTAAATTCTTAGGTAAGGTTTTAAATATCGATATATATGTTGGTAGAGATGTATTGGACAATATCATTATTGTTTTTTTTTTCTTTTTTCTTTTTTTTTTTTTTAATTCGATTTAGAGGGACTGACTTAAAGTTTTTTCACCCCTGAGCCGGTTAAAACTCTGATACACCTTTTGTAGGACCATATCCGAATGCTCTCGATATGATTATATCAACTGATATGTAACAAAATTTTGAACCTTCTTTTAAGGCATGCAGATACTATTATACTTTTGTCTATAGTAAAAATCTTTATACCAAAAACTAAAGAGTATATATATATAGATAGAGATAGAGAGAGAGAGAATTGGAGAAGATTAATCGGTGCCTGTGTCTTGATGTGTCAAATACTTGTTGTTGTTGCCCACAGACTTCGCGAGGGATTTTCTTTGTTTTTCATGGGATGATCGCAAATAAATAACGACATTATGAAACCGCTATTATATATCGTTCTTACCAAATATATGTCGGGATCTACTGCACTTATCCTTCACTCCATACAGTCTGTGTGATGGGCCTTAGAGACTCAGCCTGAATCTGATTTTCTTTTTTTTTTTTCTTTTCTTTTTTTAAGTAGACCCAACATTATCAAGTAAGCTAAGGGGGTGTTTTCCAACGCGAATCATTTTTCTTGTTACAAGTATCAAAAGTAAAATAAATTAAAATGAGTAATTAATTTTAAAATAAATAGAAAATATATGCTTAATTGGTTATATATATATATATGCTCTTTGTTTCTATTATTAAAACCAAAACATGTTATTGAATTTCTCGTTTAATTAAAATCATGTTTTCATTTGATTATTTAATATCATGTTTCATAAATTATAGAATTTTTCAAAGCAAAAAAAAAATCATATAATTTTTAATTTTCTATACTACAATATTTCTTATTGTTTAAAAAACCCTTATGTCACATTTTGCTTTTTCCAAATAAAAATCATAGTTGAAGAACACTTTTTTTTTCTGTTTTTCTTGCTAATGTCACATTTTCAAAAATAAAAGAAAACAAAAGCACTCAAACCCTTATACAAGGGGGTGTTCCACAACATACAAAAACAACTGCTATATAAGCAAAAGCAATACAAATTTGCTGATGTGATAGTTGTTTTTGTTTTCAGAAAAACAAGACTAACATGTTGTCAAACACTCTCTAAATTTACAAATACATGCACAAATATACACTATCATAACATCTGGAAAAATATAATTGCAGGTATAATAGGGTTCGGGTTGTAATTTTCCAACCCCAACTCAATTTAGCTTTCTTAGCCCAACCCAAGTTGCACCTTTATGTTTTTGGTTCATATGAATAGAATGAAACTACTTATAAGTTATAACTAAGTGACTTCCCTCTCAACCTTCTCTTTCTCTCTCATTTTCTATCAAACCAAACACAGCCTCTATCAAACCAAACACAGCCTGCCTAGGTAAGATTGCTCTGATTGTAGCTGAGATTTGAGTTAAAATCCCACCTGCACATCCCCAGCCGTGTAGCTTCATCGAGCCAAAAAAAAAAAAAAAGAAAAAGAAAAAGAAAAAGGAAGAAGAAAAGAAATGACAGGAAAATTTAAGAACAGTATAATTGAAAAAAAAAAGTCATTGTCTTAGATGGTTTATCGAGTCAAAATTTTCCAAACCTGGTTGTCAAGGTTGAAAACTTAATTTGAACAAGTTTGGTAGAGTAATGCATGCTATTTTTGTACACAATTCTAAGAAAAACATTTTAAAGTTGGATGCCATTTTTCTGTTTTCTATTTTTTTAAGTGATTAGAGTGCATCCAATTTATATGTTTTTTTGTGTTATTTTATTGACCTATTGTACATAATATACTCTTATTATGTATAGAAAAATAGGGAAAATCTATGATACCGGAAACACATCATATACCAAAAAAGCTTTGATCAATCACAGGCCCATAAATTTTGGTGAAAATCCACCTGATTGGTTCCTACTTTATATTACCGGTTGCAAGTTTTTTAAGGTATCATGTCTTTCTAGCATCATAGCCGAACCATGAAAAATCAAGACTCAGAAATTCATGATCATTGCATGTGTGTATATCAGAGAGAAGATGCTGATTTTATGTTGCGCATTTCAATTTCCAATTCCTAGAAGATAATTCTCTGTGTTTGGTCGGATTGTCATGGTCATGGATGGCCACAATTCGATAATCTGATCAAGACATCTTGATTGTCATCCATCAACGAGGAGGTTTCTCTTTTGTTTTCTTGCCAAGGAATCAAGCTTAAGGGGGTGATGATAACAAGCTGCGTGATTTTGTATTTGTACTCCTTCCAAACTGAGCTTTAAAATTTGTACTACCAATGATTACATATAAGATTTAAAAAGAAATGAAAATTTTGTATCAGATAAGAATACAAATAACGAATGAATGCAAAACTGAATCTGATGCAAAATGTCTATCTGATTCAGATTTGGAATACAAGCAAATTAAACGGAGCCCAAGAGGATAGAACCGAGGTTGGAATTTAACTAATCTGTACTCAAAAACCTACATTTTATAGCTAACATGCCTTTGAAACCAACTTTGACATGTAAGGGATCCTCTTTTTATTTTTTTTTCCTGATAATTTTTACTAAAACCCACACTATACTTTGGGTTTTACTACAACCACCATGGGAGTGGGAGCCCATGCCCTTAAACACTTTCTACTGGATTTATTTCTAAATGACAATACAAACGGTTTTTAACGGAAAATCGATTAAATAAATCAGTTGCAATGTAAATAGCTTATTTTAGTAAAATGCAAAAACTATAAGATAATTTTTAGTAAATCTAAAAATAAATGGTGTTTTAGTAAATGACCTTTTTTTTTATCTTTTTGATTATTGAACAATAAAGATTGCTTAGGTAATAAAAAGTTTGTGGCCACACTTCAGTTAGATATTCAATGCTTATAAACAGCACAATAAGCAATTAGGAACAAGCATCCCCACTACTAGGGGTGTCAATGGACCAGTTTTGGATTGGACCTCATCCAAACCAAAATCAATTTAGATGGATTGGATGGACCAACAAGATATTGAATTGGACCAGTCCAGATCTAATGGTCTAAAGTCAAACTCTAAAGTATTTATTGGATTGGACCTGGTCCGTCCATAATAAATTTGTATTGGATTGAGTCAATATCTGGTCCATTGATAAAAGATAAGAATATAGGTGTCAATGGACCAGGTTTGGATTAGAATTAATTTATATTAAAACAAATTTGAATATATTAAATAGTCCAAAATATCCATTGAATTGGATTGGACCTGGTCCATTTGTAATGGACTCACATCAGATTGGACCGAATCCAGTCCAATTAACAGTCCTACCCACCAGGCCACCAGTCCGCCAAGACTCAGTCAAATTGATCCAGTTTTGAAATGGGATTGCTAGTTGCTACGGGTGTGCGTGGACGTCATTTGGATTGGGTCAAATGAAGTTTAGGTTCCACTTATTATATAATGGCCTCCACAAACAATTTTAAATTTGGCTCATGGGCCTTAGTGATGAGCCCTATCTCAACCTTAAGGATTTCCCTGAAACCCAGGCCCAGTTTATTAAGATTTAGGACTGATCCTCCTTGCATGGTTACATTACATAACCATCGCTGTTGGCTTTGGCAGGTTAAGGACCATAGCAGCAAGCCGGCAAGCCAAAACGCTGATATTCTTTAGTTTTTTAGATTATGTTTGGTTTGAAGGAAAAGGTAAGAAAAGAAAAGAAACGGCAGAGAAATCTGTACAAGTTTCATAAAGGTTTTTTTAATTTTCTTTTCCTTTCCCTACCTTTTCCTTCAAACCAAACACAGCCTGAGGGTAAAATACGTATACTTACGATGTTTCTAACAAATGCTTAAACCTTCCTGACTTTTATCAGCTGCAAAAACCTCCCTGATTCTTTGGGGTAAAGTATACTTACTGACCCCTTCCTTCCGTTAATTCCAGTTGGCATAGAGAGTAAAAATTCCCAAGTACCCTTTTTTATCTGACAGAAGAGTTAAAACGTTTTAGTACCAAAGTTGCCCTTCTTTGATTATTTTTCCATTTCTTCTAAAACCACTCTTACCTACATGTAGATGGAATGAGCATTAAAAAAGATAGTGGGAAGGGTCTAATTCTAAGAATCCACCCAAACCGGTTCTAAGGCGTAGGGGTTTATCCTACCTGAATCAGCCCAGAAAATCGGCCTTGGTGGAACTGGAATTATAATCAAACTTGTCTTGAAATAAATCTCAAAATATATTAAGGATGTGAAGATTTGAACCTAAGCACTCATGGTTACAAAGATCATGGTCTCAATTGATCATTAATTCACTTAAGTTATTTGATCATTTTTCTTTAACTTGATATTTGAATTTGTATAACAAGTAATGTAAAAGGTAATATTTACAAAATTTAAACCATAATGATAAATTTTGAACTATATATTAATATATTATTATAATATTGAAATTAAATTACTCAATTTATTATTATTATTATTATTATTATTATTATTATTATTATTATTATTATTATTATTATTATTATTATTATTATTATTATTATTATTATTATTATTATTATTATCCTTAGAACCAATCTTAAAAGGATAGGTTCCGATTCCAAGAACCTAGAACTGACAGATTCTAGGTTCTACCTTGAAATTGAACCAAACCAACCCATGCCCACCCCAAAATGGTATGGCTTTCCGAGAGATTGAGTATAAGAGGATCCAAATTTGATCGTCATTTACTGAATCATTTTATGAAACTCTTTTTAGGGTTAGGCTTTGAACTCATGAGTAAGTAGAGGTGTAAATGGGGCCACCATGCTCTGGCGGGCTGTGTCAGGCCATGCTTGCTTCCTCTAGGATACTTCAGATGTCAGGCCTGGCACGAGCCCAGGTGGGCCTGCGCTATGCTGAGCCTTGAGCCAAGCCATGGGAGGCACATTTAAAAAAATTGAAAAAATACTAAAAATTTTAAAATAAATTAACAAATTAGACAAACAATAAAAAAAATCTTAAAATTTTATTTTATATGAATTTTGATGTACACAATTATTTATATATAAAATAATAAAATAAAAAAATTACAATACAATTGAAATAAAATAGTATAAAAAACTATATATATAAGTTATTTGTGTAAAATCAATGGCATTTCCAATTGGGGCCTTAATGTTATGTGGCAGGCGGCTGAATTTAATATTTCATAACTGATTAACATATTAATTAATTAACTAGTAGGGACCCGTGCGATGCACGAGATTTATTAAGTGAAAGTTAAATAATAGAAATGATCATCTACTAAAATATCCCTTATATTTCATGGATTTACTAAAATCTACCCTATAATTAAAATTTTACTAAAACATCACTTATAATTTGCAATGGATTTAATCAATCTTCCATTAGATGACAGTGGAAAATGACAATGTTGACCCTAGTGTTCATTTAAATAAATTTAGTCAAAAGAAACTAAAAATAAAAATACCATTTTGGCCATTTATAAGACACGGTCAACCACTCTATTGGCTATATTTGGTTAATTTTGTTTTCTGTACAAAAAGTGTTAAGGGTATTTTTGGAATAAAAAATCATGGGCCTAATGGAAAAATAAACACTCCTTAATGAAAGGTTGGTTAAGTAAATAAGTTGTAAAATATATGAGATGTTTTAATAAAATGAAAACTATAAGGTAGGTTTAAGTAAATATGTAAAACTATAAGATGTGTTCTAGTAAATAACCCTAATAGAATCACATAAGAGTATACAATTGTTTTATATTTTTAATTTTTTAAATAATTAATAATTGTTCATATTTTATATAATACTTTTAATAATTTTTTTATAATACAGAAGTAACAATAATTAATTTCAGTTAGGTTTATTCATCAAACTGATGAAACCGGCCAACTCGATCAACTCAACCCAAGTTGGTCGGTTTTCTAATATTTTAGGTTGGTTTTGTTTAAAAAATTTCCCACTTCAACCAAGTTGGATCAATTTCACTTTGGCCATTTGTAAACCAACCAAAATTGAATGACCTAACCATGGATATAAATATACTTTTTAATATAAAAAAATAGAAAACTTTCCATATTTCTTAGTCCAAAATGTTTTATATCATAAATCTAATTTTTAAATTTATTTTTTAATAATTGCACTATAGTTTTTAAAATTAAATTAAATTTTTAAGTTTAAATCTTTTGAACTGACTGACTAAACCAAAAAATCGACCCAAACCGATACAACTTGAGTGGGTCGATTTTCACAAAAGGTCAGTTTTGGTTTCAGTTAACGATCTCCCTAACCTAACCAGGTCAATTTGGTTGGCCAAATAGCCTACGACCTAACCGAACCAACTCATGAACACTCATAATTTCAGCTAAATTAATAGTCTCATCTCTGACAAATAACAATAGTTTAATCTCCAATAATTATTGAAAATTTATAGCAAAAATACACAATTATTAAAAATATACTGATAATGAAAAAAAAATACAATAAGTACTAAAAGTATATTAACTTAGTCAATAAATAGTATAATCTCAAATAATAGTTTGATCTCTAATAAATATTAATCAATAAGTTATAACAAAAATACAATAAATTAAATTTAAAAATTCCACTAATAGTAGTTTAATCTCCAATAACTATTGAAAGTTTTCTATTAAATAATAAAACAAAATAAATTTATACATAATCATTGAAAATACATTTATCACAAAAATAATAAATAATTACTGAAATACAATAAATATTAATTTTAGTATATATAATTATATAATAAATACAGATTAAGAGTTTAAAATTATTATTAATAAACATTAATTTTTTTTGAAAGTTATTTTCTCGAATTATTACTTGATATAAGTGAAATTAGTTATTTACAATATTATGTAAAAATATTAAATTATTATTATTTTCAATATTATGTTATAATTATTTTTCTACTTTTTAGATTTTTTTTAAATTTATTACATAATTTCTTTATTTTAACTATTTAAAATCTAGTTATATTAAATATTTTGTTATTTAAAATACCCAGTTATTTAAATACTTAAAAAATTATAAACTATTTAAGTTTTAAAAATATTATTTATGGAATTTAATTATCCATAAAATCATATTTGTATTATTATTACATAATTTCATTATTAATTTTGTAATATATTAAATTATTATTAATTTCAATATTATGTTATAATTATTTTTCTGCTTTAAAGATTTTTTTTATTTATTACATAATTTCGTTATTTTAACTATTTAAAATTTAGTTATGATAAATATCTAGTTATTTAAATATTTTAATAATCTATAAAATATTTAATTTTTTTTATTTGAATTTTATTTATTTAAAGCTATTACATATTATTAAATATTTGAAAAACATTTAAATTTATGATCCGGAAAAACGTAATTTAATTTGTTAGTACATAATTTCGTGATATATTTTGTAAAAATATAAAATTATTTATTAGATAATTTCGTTATTTTAACTATTTAAAATATAGTTATGATAAATATTTAGTTATTTAAATATTTAAATAATCTATAAAATATTTAATTTTTTTTTGTTATTTGAATTTTATTTATTTAAAGCTATTACATATTATTAAATATTTGAAAAGCATTTAAATTGATAATCCGGAAAAACATAATTTAAATTGTTAGTATGTGATTTTGTGATATATTTTGTAAAAACATAAAATTATTTTTTGTATTTTTAATAAATATTTTAAAGTTATTACATAATTTTGTTAGAATATTTAAATAATTCTTAAATTTTTTAATCGAAACTTTCTTTAGATAGATATAGATAAAAAGTAGGGGAGATGATACATAGGAATTAGAGATAATTTAGGAGATAAACTCTCTACTAAATTAGAGATAATTGTCGAGATAAATAGGAATTAAAGATAATTCTGGAGAAAGTGGGGGAGTTAGTTTAGGATAAATTTTTGGAGAAAAGATTATTTAGGTTATTGGGAAAGTGCATCTCATTGGTTGTTTCAAAAATGACATGGAATAAAAAAGTAAAAAATTCAAAAAAAGGAAAAAAAAATTGATCGTTTTGTTTTAATATATATATATATATATTCTTGACATGGAATAAATTTAACATTCTAGATCATATAACCCAATTAGCATTCTACAACTTGGGTCCAACCCCTATTGTGTGTATATATATATTTTTTGATAGTCATCTGGTGTTGTACAAGCCCAATTGTATTACTATTTGCAACTTGCAATTTGCCAGGGGATTTGGATGGGAAGGCTACATTGACTACACACAGACACAGTCCAAAGCTTTGGCAACCGTTTGGTGATTGGAGCTAGAAAATATCAAAGTACTAGTAGTAACCAAAACATATACTGTTTGGATCAGAACAATTTCGTCAATTTTCCAAAGTCTGTACCCCCATGCCACATCCCACTAGATTGGGCCGTCTTCTTGGAATTTAGGGGCAAAGACGAGTAAGCTTCTGCTTCTCAGTTCTCCCTTGACCCTTCCACATTGTCTCTTCCCCCATATATTTTCTTTTATTAGGCCTTTTATGGTGTTACCCTCGTTGAAATTCAACGGCCGAATGCGTCATGTCTTCATCAATAGCAAGATTGATTGTTTAGACTTTTTGACTCCAGAAAGAGTTATATTATTTTCTTTATTAAATCTTAATAACTGGCATAGTCGACAAGGACCCGAGTCTGTTCATCCTCCCTGGCCACCGGTGGCAGTGCTCTGGTTCAGTTTAGCCAACGGTCGACACACTACAGGCTTTAGAGGTTAGGTCCAGTAATCACCCATGCCATGAGTGTAGAGCGCATATAGAGAAAAATACCATCTTCCTCTCTGCCTTTCTTTGACTCGATTCCATGTTAAGAAAATTTGTGAACTTTCCCTCAACTTTTCTGTTACTCTGATTTTCTGTCAAATCAAACATAACAAGGAAAAGGTAGGGGAACCTTTACAAACTTTGCATAGATTTCTCTACTTTCCTTTCCTTTTCTTTCCCTATCTTTTCCTTCAAACCAAACATGGCCTTAGGGAAAGAAGAAAAGACACGAGTTATTGGTTGGAGTATGAAATAGACAAAGCTGATTGAATCCATATAAAACAGGCTTGCAGTTGCACTCTTCTTTATCTACAAATAGCATTCTCTCTTTTCATCTTTCTCAAGCAATAGAAAGGTGGAAAAACCACATCTTTATCTTTCTATATACCATGTTAAATCACAATACAACGGTTAAAAATGAAAAAAAGAAAGAAGAAAAATATATATACTATTAACAATCAAAACCCTTCAACTCCAGCCCTTCGAATTGTTGAGGAGGCTGATTTCCGACTTTCCTGTACCCCATTTTCCTCCAATGAAATCACAGATGAACATGACCGCGGTGGGAGTGACATGGGCACTGAGGGTGGCCTTGTTGGAGAAACAGATAGCCCCGTTCTTGAAGGTGGAGAAGGTGAGAAACTTAATCTGGGGGCTGGGGTAACGGTACCATTGAGACTTGGTGACCTTAACATCTGTTTTCCAGATATAGTAGCAGGCTCCTGGAGTGGAAACCGACAAGCATACTTCATGTCTTGGATGTTTTTCAGAGACTCAACTATAGTTCTCATTGTGGGTCTTTCAGATGGATCCTTCTGGAGACATCTTAATGCAATGTCAGCCACAGTTCGAGCTGCTTTAGCTGGAAAGCGGCCTTTTAGCCGTGGGTCCATGATCAAGGATAATCGGCAATCATCAGCCAGGAAAGGTCTGCTCCACTTAACTAAGTTCATTTCTTCCTTGGGGTGGCGGCTGTCAAGATTCCTCCGCCCTGTGAGTAATTCAAGAAGAACAATTCCAAAGCTCCAAACATTGCTTTTTGGAGTGAGTAATCCTCTCTCCAACGTCTCTACTGAAAGATTTGCCAGTGCCTGAAGGGTTGAAAGGGATCCATCCAAACACAGGAGCAAGATTCATCAAGATATGATTGACAACTCAGAAAATCCAACAAAAATTAACCCATGCATCAGACAGCCATATAAATTTCAAACCATTATATTCCCAGAACAAAAATTGTTTGGATTTTTACTGCTCAGAAGAAATATTTTAATTTTCCCATCACTTGGTCACTAAACAAATATTATGTAAACAGCATCTTTTTGGTAATCAACATGTTTAAAGCAGCATTGATACTTCCTACAATACACAATGAATATCATCCACCCCAAATTAGAATAAGCAGGAGCCCCCCTGCTTCAGAAATCAGAATTGATAACAGTAGCAACATTCAAGTGTTGAGTACAGAAAACATACCGTTGAAGAATTGGATATCTCTGCCTCTGGATTATGGCTGACACAACCATAACCTGAGAGCTTTGCACTGAAATCTTTGTCGATCTGTATATTGGCAGTTGAGAATTCATTGTACATTGCCTGCCAAAATAACAAGCATAAGGTGAACCTGAATTGATAAAATAACAGGTTTAATGCATACAAAGAGGAATGCCTCAAACTCAAGTATCCTTCTCAATCTCTGGCCACACGACAGACTTGACAAATGTAAAGGTCTACAATCCACCATCCAAAGGGTCCAGCCTTGGATATTTTTAAAGGTTAAACCAACCCAGTTATATGATTATAACCAGCATGGGGACTCATGAGTTGATGTGTGTCCACAAGTTGACCCTTGCCTGACTCTCCAAATGCCCACTGACTCAACTCTTCAAAACTATGAATCTCACTTTAAATACCTCTATGCAACAGTTCTCCAACCATTTAAACTGTACAAGGGGACTCTACTATTTTTATTTTCCCAATTTACACATAACTTATGACCTATTGTTTATTGGATCTTTTCCAATTAACATTGAAATTAAGAATCATCATCATCATCATCCAAACCTTGTCCCAACTATATGGGGCCAGCTAAATGAATCCTGTTTTGCTATACTGTTCTGTTTAATGCCATAGCCATTGTAAAATTATTGGCGCTTAAATCATTTCTTACTACTTCTACTCATGTCCTTTTTACTTGTCAATTATAAATAGTAATTTAACTATTTAGGTTGTTTTATCTATATAGTTTATGAATTTTATGAATAATATTAAAAACCAGAATATCTAATATGTACAATAGAATATTGTTTATGTGAGATACGCTCAAGAATCCCAATTTTTTGGGTTCACTGTGTCAGACTCTTGTAAACATGTGTAAGATTGTAATTCCCATGTCCATGTCCATACAGCAATGGTTCTGATCAACCAACAACCCACCATCAAGAAGAATGTGTGATGTGGTCCATGTGGATCACAGTGACCAGTCCTACTCTTAACCTAAAAGATCTACAAGGTGGAAAATATGGGATAATTAGTTTAGGCATGAGTAGATTGGGCTGAAATTACAAGATTCTACTCTTTCTCATGATTGTTTACATCCTCATCAATAGGAAATGCATGGCCAAAAAAAATGAAATCTCATTAAAACTTCAATTAAATTCAGCCCTGAATGATATTCTAGATGGAAGGGTGAATATACCTGAAAAGGCCCTTCTTCATGCAGAAAAGCAAGACCTTGTGCTGAACAAAGAGCCACTTTCATCCTTGTATACCAGTCAATTGGGGGCCCATCAGACCTGCCATAAAGCAGCTTGTCTAAGCTTCCATGGTATAGCCTTTCATAGACCAACATCCGCTGTTCTGAACCCTCACGTGCATGGTAACCAAGCAATTTACAGAGCTGTGGATGTTGCAATGATGCAAGTGTATTAACCTCATTGATAAATTCTTTGAACCCCTGCAAGACACAAACATGTTGAGACCACACCATAAAAAAAAATATGATACTCAAACTCTGAAAGTATCAACAAACAAATGAAAAGAACTTTCACATGCACCCACGTCAAAACTAGTAACTCAACATGCTTGTATAAAATTATAAATAAAATAACCAGGATACACACTTTAAAGTTTTCTCAGTGCATCAGTGACAATACATAGCATGTATACTTTGCTTTCCAATACTTATGGTGTGAATCAAATAGATTTATACAATTGTCAACCATGTGCCTCTATGCCTATCTCATTGTTTTGTTTACCAGACCATCCTTACTCCATTTTATCAGTTGATGACTGTGGCCTTTATAAGACCATGTTAGTGGGCTATGTGCTGAATTTTTTGTTATATTTGACATCCTCCTTATAGTTCAGTTGAAAAGACATCCTTTTCAAGTAAAATAACCTTCACACCATTTGACTTGATGTGTATTCATAGTTGATAGTCATGGCCTTTATATGATCATGGGAAAAATAGCACCATAAACAAGAATCTCAGATAACAGTTAAAAGATCAAAGACAGAAGTCACAGTACAGAGTGCACTCAAGAACACCCAAAGGTACAAATGGGTTCGTTACTAGTTCTTCAGATGTATCTCACTCTAAGATTAGCAAATACTGAAAAGGACAGGTGAAACTAAATCATCATCATCATCATTTAACCCTTTATCCCAACTATATGGGGTTGGCTACATGAATCCTGTTTTGCCATTCTATTCTGTAGTGCCATATAAGAGGTGAAACTTAATAATAGATTAAAAAAACCCATGTAGTGGCAACCTAGGAGGGCTGTGAATTATAATTTACCTGATTGGATGGAAGAAGGCGAGTTACTGTGGCTTCAACCCTCTTGGAACCTGATGAATCTTCTCCAAAAGAAGCTTTATAAATTACAGAAGAAAGACTTCCTGACATGCAACGTTCAGGAGAAAATTGTTGGCAAGCAGCCGCAATCTCTTCATATGAAAAGTTTCGGAGTCCTCCCAAAGGAGGCAGAGGCAAGGGGCCAGAAGCAGAGATAGAACTGCCAGCATTCGCTGCCTTGAAGCTTCCCATATTTTTCAAAACAGCAGTGCTTTGAGGTGATGGCAGAGGAAGTGGTTGTGGGCTTGGAGCATGATGTTCCCTTGTGAACCCTGCTCGGGTCTTCAATTCTTCATGTTCATCATATTCAATTGATGAGAGTGCATCTCTTTCTGCCACATTTAAGCTTGAAGGAGCGGATAAAGCACGGATTCTACTATTAGTGAGGTAAGTAACTGGTTGGGCAGGTTTGGCTCTTGTTCTGAAGCTTGGAGGGGCAGACTGCAGTGAGCGACCATTTGTTTGTGGTTCAGGGAGCATGGTGGGTGTATTCTCCCGAGGCTTCATCTGTTTGATGTAGTTGGACTGCTCAGACTTCTTCTTCTTACTTTTTAATACCGTGAAACATCCCATTTTAGGCCCTAAACCTTTCAGAGATTTGTTCCTACACAAGGGAAGACAGAGGTTACTGGCTGCCTCATTGCTTAATGGGGTCTGAGAAGATGGGTGCACCCAACTCTGGATACCAAGTGAAAAAAGGTATAGTAATTAAGAATTTCTCCATGTATAGACTGTATAGTTGCAGAAACAAACCTATATATATTAATACTTAGCGGTTAACCTAAATAGTAAGTTCTAGTGCTTTTACCAATCCTTATTCACCCCAAAACCCCAATAATAAGTTGTTAAGTGCTCTTAATGGCCATCACATGAAATAATAGAGAAACTTCCCGGAGAAACTGCACAGTCGTTAAACTCCATTAAAGAAAGGCTCGGAGCAAGCAAAAGATAAAAGAAGAAAAAAAAAAAAACTCAACAAAGAAAAGGAAATTAAAAATTACCAAAACTTAACATTCCGAACAGGTCAAGAAAGCCGGTAAAACCCATGAAAATGCCATACATCGGCATCTTCATCTACGTATGAAATGCAAATTAAACCATTAAGTATCAATTCTTTTCTCCTAACTGGACATAAATCAATGGCCATGGAACCCTAAAGTTCCACATAAAAGGGAAAAAAATAACATCTTTAAAGCCAACCTGAAAACAGAAACCAAACTAATCACTCAAATTCGTCATGCAAAAACCGAAATTCAACTTCCACAATACAAATTCCGCCAAGAACCACCACAAACGGCAGCCCAAATCCAACGATAAAATTACTCGTTAAGTAACTTAAATGATTTCAATTCTTACCGAGACCAAACTTAAAAATAATTAAAAGAAGGATGGAATGATTTAAAAAACAAGGAACTCCATCTTTCCACAAAGAAACTGTTTCCGATGACGCGTTCTCTGATTATGAAATTCCAAAATAAACAAAAGCAAATTAAGTAAAGATATGCGAATGAAACCTGAGAACAGAACCAGTGAAGACCAAAGATCAGCAGCTCTCTAGCAACTGTAGATTAGAGATCCGAACGAGAAAATGGAAAGATGTGATTTGCTTTCGTTAGATCGAATAAAGTGAATGCCGAGATAGAAAGAAGGGAGGAGAGACACTAAAAAGCGAAACCCTAAGAAGTCAAATGAAAGCATGGGGTGATTGCGAAAAAGAAAATAAAGAAGCAAAAGTGGGGAGCTTGAAGCCTGAAGGAAAGGATTGTGGAGAGAGAGAGAGAGAGAGCAAAACAAACAGCAGCAGTCAAACCTCCTAAAAGAAATCGATTTTAAAATCATTTTATTTGCTGCAAAATTGAATTGAATTGCTATTATCAATACCAACAGAAACCGTTTTCTTTCTTATTCCATTTGCATTCCCATAAATGCCCCTCTGCTCCATTTGACATCCAGAAACACCGTCATCATCTCCCCAAATTTTATTCCAACCAGCCTTTTCTAATTTCTAATTTTCTTCTTCTCTTCTCTTGCCTCATCCACTCCGGTAACAATAATCTCTACCAACTTTTTTTTTTTTTTTTTTCTTTTCCTATTCTTTTTTCTTTCTGGGTCTAATCAGCCCAACCCAAACCCGCTCGCTCTTTTCTCTGCTGCTTAGACCCTTCTTTTTTTAGTCGATTGAGTTAGTTCAACACAGTTTCCAGACGATGTAAAAAATTGAACTCAACCCGGTTTTAAAATAGCCCAGATTCAGTTGGAGCAGCACTTTTGCCAAATGTCAACCGATCACACCTATAAATCATCTAGACGAGAGGGAGAGAGAAAGAGAAGAAAAAATTGTAAGAGAAAGTCTATGGACTATGGAGTAGATGATCGGGATCAACCTAAGAAAGCTGTTAAAATTTGACCAACTTATTTATATAATCCAGTCGGACCAGTCCACCTATTTTGGGTGGGTCTGGGTCATATCCGTTCCGTATGTGAAACGTATTGGTACGTTTTGTAAATATAGTAAAGATAGAGTGTATGTCGGTTGCCTCGATCTCGAATAAGGTCATCGATTGGAGTGACGCCTGGTCAAAGATGGAAAATGCCTGGTGCTCGTAAAATCTGTTTTCAATGTAGTCAAACAGACGAATCATGACCGATTTATTGACTGAATCCAACCCGTCAGATTCTCCGACGTCGCACATATCGACGGACAGTTTCACCGTTCAAAACAATTGCATGACCCACCAACAATTAGGGGTGTCAATTGTAGTAGATTTGGTCCAATTCGATGCAGATCAATGTGAGTCCATTATAAATGGACCATCCAATAAACATTTTGGACCGGTCCAATTCAATATTTGGACCGTCCAATCTGTTCAAATTTGTTTTAATTTATATTGGTTTTAACTCAAATTTGTCACAGGGTTAGGTTTAACAGCAAAAGAAACCTATGTGGCATCCAAGCCATGTGCAGCTAGGACAAGCCTTTTGTGTTGTAAGGGCTATGTGTCAACCTGTTGATGGTTTCACCAATTGTGGTGCATGGTGGGGGTTCTAATGTTGGCTCTTGCTGGTCCACGGGAGGTGCCTCTTATGTGCCAAAGGGAGAATATGCCGATAATATGTGTAGGCAACCACTGAGTCGTGAACACACCTGTGCGTTGTGAGCAACAAGGTAGCTCGATTAGCTTAGGCTCAGTTTGGTAAGAGTACAATACAAATAGATATAAAATAATACAAAATACAAGGTTTTGCATTCTACATATTTACTCCTTCCAAATGGAGCCTTAAATACAAGACTAGTGAGGTGTAGGGGCATGTCACATGCAAAGGCCAGGCCCACATGCAAAGCCTTTCTTTCATATGTGTTGCGCAGTGTCAATCCCTACACAGTCCCCATGAGTGTGTGCATGCCCATGAGGAACCTCGGTAGCCATGTTAGCCATTAACTAGGATGCCCCGCAAGGAATGCTGGTCTATGGAGTGCCAAGGTTAGGCACTCGTGGAGGTCGACCACCCCTCCTCAAAGAGTATGTTAAATTTTTGGTGGTTTTCTAGAAGGATACATGATTTTTTTGAAAAAACATATTGGTAATATTTATGATAATGCCACTTAACATAAGCCCATCAAGTGTAGGTAAGGCTAAGCCTGTGTTAAACTGTGACATGGTGCTCATAAAAACAATTTAAGTGTAGTCAAATAGATGTATCATGACCAATTTATTGATTGAATCCAACCTGTTAGATTCTTCAACGTTGCACATATTGATGGATTGTTTCACCATTAAAAACAATTGTGTGACCCAGAACAACTTGGGGTGTCAATTGGACTAGATTTGGTCCAATTCGATCAAGTCCAATGTGAATGCATTACAAAAGGAGCAGGTCCAATCCAATGAATATTTTGGATCGGTCTAATTCAATGTTTGGACCATCCAATCTATTCAAATTTATTTTAATTTAGATTGGTTTTAACTCAAAGCTGGTCCATTGGCACCTATATTCTTTTCTTCTATCAATAGACCAGATATTGGTGGAGTAGGGATGGGGATGTGGATTATTTTGGTGGGGCGGGGATGGGGATTGAGGTCCCCGCCCCACCCCGACCCCAATTATATATTTATATATATATGTATATTTAAATGTAATTTATATTAAATATATATTATACTATTTATATTATATATATCAAAACATTGTTTATAATTTAAAAATTTTATTTATTTTAAGTAAATTCATTTTAAAAAAATACTACTATCTAGACCTGTTCATGGGTCGGGTGGCCCCTCGGACGGGCTTGAACATGTTTATAGGCTCGCGGGCTTAAACTCGGGCAAAAAATCTTGGCCCGCAATAAATTCGAACCAAACTTGTGTTTTGTCAAAATAGCCCGGCCCGACCTAAAATTAGACTTAAAATGGGTTATGTGATTATGTCCATTTGAATAAATTTTTTGATTTAAGAATGTAAAACTGTGTTTTAAAACCTTAAAGAAAAGGAAAAAAACTATCTTGTAGGCCCATTGTTCATTTAAATAGGAAAAAAAAACCATATGAATTTTTAATTCTAATTTGAATAGGGAAAATTGTAATTTTTTTATTAGGTTGGGCTTCGGGCTCGGGCTCGGGCTTCGGGCTTTTTATCAAGGCTGGGCTCGGGCCCAAGTTATAGACCCATTGGTCGGGCTAGGCTCGGGCTCGGGCCTAGCATATTTCCATTAATGATGAGTAAAAGCCCGGCCCAGCCCATGAACAGGTCTACTACTATCTAAAAAACTTTTGGGGATTTGGGTCCCAGCGGGGAACCCATCCTCATCGGGGATCGGAGATGGAGGAAAAGTTTTATCCCCAACAAGGATTGGGGACGAGGATGGGGTTAATTTTATAATTGAGGGCGAGGACGGGAAATATGATCCCTGCCCCGTTGCCATTCCTACTAGGGGTTAATCGACCCGTGGGGTATTTTTTCAAACCAAACCGACTCGATTGGTTTTTTAAATATCCAAACCAAAACCGAACCGATGCAATCGGTTAACTAGTTCACCGGTTAATGGCGATTCGGTTTTTTGGTTTTTTTATGCACTTAAAATAAAAAAAAACTAAAATTGTTGGTGATTCGGTGATTGCTGCCGGTGTCAGATTTTTCATGAAGATGGTGGTTGTTGTCGGTGCTGGCACTGGTTGGTGCCGGTGGTTGCTGTCGAAAGTCTGGCGAAGACGCAAAGAGGAGAGGTGAGAGAGAGAGAAGAGAGACGGAAGTCTGTTCGACGGGCTTGGTGCTGCCGTTGGTACTTGCTTACCGGCGAGGTGGCGACCGGCGTTGCTACTTGGTGCTGCGGATGCTACTGTGCTGGTGGTTGGTGCAGGTCGCATGGGCGTCTGGAGTGAGGATTGGAGAATACGAAGAGTAGAAGCTCTGCATCTGCATTCTCCCATCCCTATACGACCTGGATCTGTAACCGTCCAAGAATACACAAAAAGACCCAAAGATTGGAGCGTTGAACTATGGAGGCGATACTAGGGAGAAGATAAGGAAGTCAAGGAAGAGAAAATTAGAAGAAAAAGAAGAGGTAGGAGTGGCTTCTCTGTGTATTGTTTCATGGGGGAATACAAAGAGTAAAGACGAGTAAACTGATGGGCGATGGAGACTATCAGACTAGCAGTCTGACATTATTGAACTTTCAATGAAAGTTTCAAACTGGCAATGCCGAACTGTTAGACACTTAGACCGGCAGTCGGACATATATATATATATATTGGTCGATTCGATTAACAGACGGTTTTTTTAAATGGTTAACTGAAACTATCAATTTTTTAAGAATATTGAACCAGAACCGAACATCGGTTCGGTTAACTTCAGGTTAACCGAAGTTAACCTTCAGGTTAGGTTAGTATTGACCCTTTAGGCGACGCCCTAATCCTAAAGAAAATTTAAAAAGATAATATTGGTGATTTTCATGCTATAATTTTATCATTTTAGCCTTATTCGTTTTTCAAAATGTCATTTACCCCAATAAATATTTTGTGGAAAATACTTATGAACTTTTAATTCTCAAGTAAGTTATATAATAACTTTTTTTATCTATAAAAATTCAATTTTAAAAGGGACAAACTAATCCCATTATATTTTCAAGGGTAATACCAAACAAATATACCACGCCAATTCAATTCCTTTTCCTTATGTCATGTAAATCGAAAGTTTAACGACGAACAAAACATTTGAACCAGGACTTTTTTCTCTTTTGATAGTTAATCCGTTTAATTATCAAAAAAAGCATATCGTGCCTAGTTGCCTATCAATACTTTGAACCTTTAAGTATTTGTTTGGCATCGATGTGTGTGGGTTGAAAAGAAAACGGTGTCTTTTTTTTTTTTGGAAACATTGCTGCCAGGTAGAATGTTTTCTGGAACAACAATAACAATTTTTATTTGGTACCAGTGTTCTATGTCTGTTTTCAGCACTAGTATCCATTATAGGAAGTTCACATCTCTGTCACATCACATCCTCGTTGGCAAAAACGAGCTGCAATTTGAGAAAATGCCAAATCTGGCATTGCTCCAAACCACGTCTTCTCAATTTCCAAAGCGTGACTTAGAATACCATTTTTTATGGAAAAAAAGTTCCAAACAATAGGCATTTTCTGGAGCACCGTTTTTTCCGATGTGGTGCTGATGTGTCACCATTTTCGGGAGCAACGACATCGATGCCAAACAGATGCAAAATCAACCAAAAAGGTAAGTGGGCATTTAATAATGTAGTATATGGAGCTTACCTAATTAGTGAGTTAAGAACTATAAATTCTTTTATTAAAATAAATTGAACTAAAGGGCCATTTGGTAACAGTCAATTGGGTTGTATTTAAGTAGTCCGGATCAGATAGGCACAATGTTGTAAGCACGTCCAATGAATACTTAGAAAATTTTTTGACATTGTCCCTTAAAATACCCCAGCCTACCCTTAAAAAAAGATTAAAAATCATTTATGACAATTGTCAGAATATTTATCAAATGCTCATTGAACATGCTTACTATATTGTGCTTATTAAATCCTGTCCCATATTTAAGTTCAACCTAGACCCAACTCTAACAGTTAGGCTTAAAACCCTAACTATCATGAACTAAATTTTACAAGACTTAGTTAGGTTCAAGCCCAACAAGGCTCAAGTTGATCACTGAAGCTTAGCCAGCCCTATTGGGCCTAATGCGTTAAAATGGGTTTGAATATTGTATATATGTATCAATGTATGTAAATATGTATGTATGCGTGAATACATATATGTAAGATTGAGTTTTGATTTGAGTTGAGCTTAAATTGTCTTAAGTTGGGGGCCTGGCTAAGATTAAGATTACCCAAAGGACTAAGATTATGCCTGCCTCAATGACCAAAAATCCAAATCCAGCTTATGTAAAACTTCAGGTTGTATTGTTTTGGGCTTAGGTTGTGCCTGTCTAAATTGCATTCGTAACACGAAGTTGAGGTCAACCCTAACCCCAATTCGTTTGATCTTAAAACCTTGACCTACCTTTAACCTTGGGTTTGTTTTTGTACCTAATTTTTTCACCTTTTTTTAAAAAAATGATAATTTCAGTAGATAAGAGGGAATGCCGAATGCAATCAATTAGGGGTGTATAGTTGGATCATGCTGAGGTGGTGAGGTTGCCTTTGATAGGAAAGAGGCAATAGGAGAAAAAGCTTACATGACAGAAGTGTTAATGTTAGAGGAAAGTAGGTTTTTAAATTTTAATGGTGTATGTGGCGGTAAAGTGTTCACATGTGATTATTAATAGTGTATGTGGTGAAAGTATGTGTTTAATGGGTTAGATCGGTTGATGACTTTAATGGAAGTATCAATGTACATGATTTGTAATGTGATGATTAATCCAAAGTTATTTGTTTTAATGATCACTTCTTTATTAAAATATTAAAATACAAAATTATCCCTTTGAAATTTATAGATGAAGGGCAATTTATGTCCAACAAAAATTTCAGAAAAAGAGACCCCACTCACACTTTTATAAGTAGTATAGATAGATAGATGTGTTATTTTTAAGCTAACAAGGCTAACTAGTTTTTGTAACATACTTATTGCACTTAAAAGATTTTGCCTTCAAACTTAAAATTGCTGATAAGCCTGCCAATATAAAGATACATTGGTACTTTGGCTGGATTAGGTTTTCCAAAGCATTAACCCCAATATGATAACTAGGTGTGACGGTGGGAGCGTCCCTCAAATTATGCTCTGATTGTCCAAATTCATGTTGGATATTATAAAGGGTGATCCAAATTCAATCCATTTATAATTAGATCAAATATGGATTCATGCCTATCCAATTTGATACAATATGGTTGGGTTTCAATTTTAATTTGGATGTTGTAGTTTTACTAAACTGTCATAGGTTTAAGTTTCATACAAGTAATTTTCAATTCATTTTGTTCATGAAACACAATATTAAAATCATTTTTAGTTCATTTTATTAATAATGCATAACATTTTGATAGTTTTATGTTTGACTTATTTATATATTGCAAATCAAATTCCATTTGAATATTATATATCCAATAGATAACATCCTGTTCAATTTTGAATATAAAATGAATCAAATTTGGGTCTACTTATATCATAATAAAGCTCAGTTAGGAAGGAGTACAAATACAAATATGTAGAGTGAAAAACCTTATATTTTGTATGTATTTCTACTCCTTCCAAATTACCAAATGGAGCCTTTTAGGCTGTTTTTGGTTGAAAGGCAAATAAATTTGTATTGATGCAAAACTATAATAGTACAAATGATTTGAGTGTAAATTTTAACTTATTTTTGTTTAAAAATTTAACCTATTGTTTGATTGTAAATTACAAATGAAGTAAATTAAGAAATGAAGCAAAATAAAATAAAACCCAAAACAAAATTAAATGAAAAATTACATTTTTTTCATTTACACTCCCATGCATTTGTATTAGTATAAATAAAATTGCACTACAAGCAAATACAGCCTTAGGCTCAGTTTGGAAAGAGTACAAATGCAAATATATACAATACAAATACATACAAAATATAAGGTTTTGCACTCTACATATTTGTATTTTATCCTCCTTTCAAACTAAGCCTTAAGAACAAATTATGAGCTCACATTACTACTGAATTGAAGCATGTTGCACCCTAAGTCACTGAAATGATCACCTTGGCCGTTTGAAAAAGAAAAAAAAACAGCTTGGCTGTTTTTGGAGCCTCTCTACATGTAAACTCAGGTCCTCATTTATTTATTTTTTACCCACATGAATACATGTCATTCACAGCAGGCTACCAAAACAGCCCAATATGTTTTTTTTTTGTTTTTCAAAACAGCCATAGTTTTTCCATTCAAACACGCAATTAAGATATTTCCAATACATCACATCTCTGTGAGGACCAAAACCGAATTTCATGCCATCAGTCCTCCACCCCCCAAGTTGCTTTGGAAAATGAAACAACGCCAGAATAAATGTTGAGCTTCACATAATAAACATTGCTGATGATCAATTTTGCCTTCAAGAACTCTGTCCACCATTTACGATCAAAACTACTAAGAGCATGAAAGAAAAAAAAATACTAAGAGTCTGCTGCATGATTAATGAAGTTTTGATATATATCTTGAGTTTTTTTAATTGACTTAAATGTGTTCTGAGTTTTTTTAAAAAAGATTTAAAGAAATTTTGTAATTCTTTTATCTTTCGTTTTTCTTTTAAATTTTCAAAATATACCCTGAATTCTCTGCACAGTATAACTTCCGCAATTTCTGATATATTCTATGATCGTAATAACTTCACCAATTTTTTTATCTATGATCTTGGTTTTATGCCAAATTAATTAAAGCTTGGCTATGAAACTAGGTAACATCTAGGTGTATAGCTTCCTCAATACTGAAATTCAAAGAAAAAAAAAAAAAACTAATTAAAGCTTGGTGTGTGTGCTCTTGGTTTTCCGCCAAGCTTTTTTTAAGGTATAAGAACTTTGAAAGCATTGCAAGTTTTATAATCTTTCACGAATCTATGATTTCTGTTATATATAGATTTTATGTTTCATGTGCTGGATTGAGGTAAAACAAACGTTGACCTAATAGATTTCTGGTTTCAATCCATTTTTCAGCTTTACTAAGCACTTTTTACTATGTTTTCTTTATTTTTGCAAGTTTTTTTTTTTTCTGTACCTTATTTCTATTTTACTCTAGAAAAGTAGAAATGACCTAATTTTCTTCTTCTTCAGGGTAAAATAGGATTTTAAAATTTTAAAATTGATTATTTTATTGATGAATGATATATTTAAGTCAATGGAGTCAGCCCATAAAACATATTTAAGTCTACTTGAAAAACTCAGGACACATTTAAGTCAATTTATAAAAATCCAGGGTATGTTTAAGTCTTTTACCCTATTTTAAAATTATAAAATTGCTTTTAAATGCAAGTAATAACTTCAAATTCATTTGTTAAATGACTATTAACCCACCCCCCTTCTGAATGCTTTAGAATGTCTAAATTAAACTTTAACTATTGTTAATACTTTAAAATGATTAAATTGTCCCAAATGCTTTCAAAACCCAGGGTCATACTTTAAAATTAACCTGATAATTTTTATAATTATAACATATTATAATTCTTTCTTGCAATAAAAATCATTTATAACATATATATATATATATATTTTTTAATTTCTACCTTTTAGGTGCAGGGTGTTGTCTATGTGTATTATTATTATTGGTAAACAGATTTCATTAATAAAAAACAGAGAAGCAGGCAAACAAGAACAGAAACGGGAAAAGAACTCAACAAGAAAAGAAAGACGCGGCCAGCTTGTGGGCTGATCTATTGAATTCACGAGGAACCCAGGAGAATCTTACTGATCTGTCTTCACCAAGGCTTGGGTGCAGGAGCCGTTGCAGCTGAACCAAGGTGAAGGCCCTCACCCTAAGTGCGAGCTTCTTGGCCTAGCTGCTATGATCACCCCAACACAACTACTTAGGTATTTAGAAAATGTATTAGTTTTCAAAATTATGGACTAAATTAAATCGTGGCCCTGCTATGATCGCCCAGAACACAATTGCTATAAATAATCATCATTCACAAGAGTGGATTATCTGGAATGATCAAGCATCCAATGAGTTGCTGCACTTCCCATTACAAGTCTAGAACAGGTGTCTTAATAAATCATGTTCACTATAATGGGACATTTGTGGCGGATTGAATGTCAACTGCAAAAAGAAGAAGAAGAAGTAGATCTTTATTTCAATATAGGATTTGCTGGTTGCACTAACTGTTTCAGTAGGCCGTGGAACCAAGTATAACACTCCACATCAGTCATAAAATACATAAGACCCACAACCACTCAAGATTCAGCCACTCATTAGCTAAGTTGAATTTCTGCACTCCATATAGTTCTATCACTCTACATTGGAAGATCGCAGGGGAGCTGGATGTAAGGGTGTCAATTGGACTGAATTTGGTCCAATCAGATCCAGTCCAATATGAGTCTATTATACATGGATTAGGTCCAATCCAGTCCAATGAACATTTTGGACTATGTTGGACCAGGTCCAAACCTGATTCATTGGCACCTATATTCTTATCTTATGTCAAGGGACCAGCTATTGGCTTAATCCAATCTAAAAGATATTAATCCAATATATATTGTTGGTCCATCCAATCCATCCAAAATTGATTTAGACTGAATGGGGTCCTGACACCCTTACCTGTATACCATTGGGCAACTGTTTGACCATACAAGAACGAAAATATCAATACACATGAGATGATCCTCAGTATCGATGCATATCAATATAATTTATAAACACTTAAGGATCAATACATTCATTCATATCTAGATGCATGTGCTGCATATCAATATTTTAATCGTTTAGCCATAAATATTAAATACAAAAGTGGCCCTCCCCTGTTCACCCGCTCAACCGTTTGGTTTGATTCATCAATTTTCTATAATTTACTTTTTATTTACAATCAAACCAAACACAGTCTAAGTGGATAAAGGTTGTGTGGTACTGCAGACCCGTGAATTATTCCCGCCTGCCTTCATGAGGATAACTGGAGGAACGAGTAACTCGTCGCGTTGTGTACGTGTGTAGTGCCATCTGTTTCAATTCTCAAATAGCTAGAGAAAAGGAAACTGAAGAGAGGGCATGCAGACCAGTATAAACTCCCAAGCCTCCATAGAAACCCCAACAAGCAATAATAGTGTAGGTGTAGGTCGGTCAGTAGGTGTAAATGTAAATAGCTGAACGAACCAAGGATGAAACACGTGGTTAGGTGATTGGCCACAAAACGCACAATACTGTACAATAACATAAATGACCCTCCTTTCTATGCAAAATAACCAAAATGTTTTGGTCACCCTTTAGTAGCACAATTTTTTCACCTGCCTATTCTTTTGGCTATTCGATATTGCTTAATTTTGATACAATAACAAATTGACCGAATATACATCTTTGCTTAATTTATACATTCACTTCAAAAAGTTTGAAGTAAAAAGCACATATTTTATTATTGTATTTAATTATATGTAGTTATGCATATAATGTGTTAAATATATGTATATGTAAAATATAACAAATTAAAAATTCTCATATTTGCTTCCATAATTTTGAAAATATGGGCAATTTGTGTATTGCATGTTTTTGTTGAATTATTCACCTATTTCATGTATTTTTTAGATAACAATTCAAGACATTTTCTTAAAAAAATGTCTATACGAGTATAACTCACATAATGTATGATTTAAAATAAAATATGATATTTAGGATAGAATGATGGCTTTTAAAACAAAACAAAACAAAAAAAAAATGTTGGAATACAAATACTGTATGATTCAGGAAAGATGATTAGATATATTGTATGATTTAAAAATAAAAGCATTTTTTTCAAATCAGAGATTCAAGAATACATTTATTTTGTTTCAAAATTTGAAACCAAAAAAAAAAAAAAACGCATTTACAACCAATAATATTTTTTTAATACCCCTAAGTCTACTCTAGGTGGAGGGTAGCCATCTAAAAATTTTATTAACCAATAAGAGGTAAATCAAAACAAGGGAGCACAAAACCCAACAACAGAATACACAACCTCACCCTCTCATCCCAGTCCAATACAAGGCTCAAAAAATAGAAAAATAAAAATCAATCATGAACTATTAAGGCCATTAACCTACATGAAGAGATGGAATACCAAAATAATCTTCTTTAAGCATTAACATTACTTCCCTTGGAACCTCATTGATGGAATTGTAAATTGATACTATTGGCAAACAAGTCAATACATTTGTTGTCTCTCTTAATGTATGAGAAAAAGAAAGACGCACAACAACACTTATTTTCTTTATTTTACAAAGGATACATGTTAGATGTCAAGGGTGGAGGATTTTATCAAGGAGGATATATATCGGCCAAACATTGATTATCACTCTCAATCTTTACTTTCAAAATGTTGTGAGATGGGCAAATGAGCAAATCTGAAGGTCATCATATAGAGCATTAAATTCAGCACTAATAGAGGTGCCCTTGTCAAAATAATTGTGGAAATCAAAGCAAAAGAAGCCTCATATAAACTTTCTCACTACACCACCTCCTCCACTGGTTATACGGCTCTCACAACATTGACCATCAACATTTTATTTATAAGAAAATGTTTGAGGCATTGTTTTTGAACTGTCGTTGACCTGGATGGTCAGACTGTTTGACCCGTGAATCATCCAGGCAGCCAGTTCCATTTTACCCAAACTAGGTTTCTTGTCAAAAACCGTTGAATCAATTAATGGCTTATTGATCCAGGTGGTCGAATTGTCAACCCGTTCAATGATTTTTGGTCATTTTTTCAATTTTTTTTATTTTTAATTTATTTTGTTAGAATAGGTTGTCCATTGATTTGAGGCATTTTCTAAAAACTAGTGGCCAAAACAGTTCCGATTTTGGGTCATTTTTTAAAACATTGGTTTGAGGCATTTTCTAGGTGATTCATCTTTTTTTTTCCTTCCTTTTTTGGATAAATAAGAATGTTGAGAATATAAAACACCAGAGAATTGCCATTGTAAAAGCATTTATTCTCGTTGGCAATACTAATCTTCCTTAACCATTTGTTTATCTTAATAATAAGAGTAGAATATGGAAATTAATTTCTTACCTTCACAAGAGAATTACCAATAACTTGTTTTTAAGAAACAATTTGTTTTCAAAAATATGGTTTTGATTTATTTTTGAAACTAACAACAAAAATAATTTGCACCAAAGAATATATACCCTCTTAAAATATATGAATCTTATTATTCGAAACCACTGTATATATGATAAGCATATTTACAAATTTGTACAATAATCATATCATATGCACATATACATATGCTGGGATATTTAGGCTGTATTTGGTTTGAAGAAAAAAGGGTAGGAAAAACCATAATTATATGCTGAAGTTGTGGTTGCTCGACCTAACTACCAGCCTCAAGCTCCAAAAAGACCACAACTTTTTTGAAATTTTAAGATCGAATAAGGGTAATATGGGAATAAAAAATTACCAGTCAAAATAGAAGAAAATGAGATAAATCGCAACTTCCTGCACTAGCTACCTACCACCAGCACCAGGGCACTGGAGAGGGCAGGCAGGAGAGTGTGTTAGTTGGAACACATTAAATATCTTCCTCAACCCAGCAACCCTCCAGAGAACTGGCCTTCCATTCTATCTCTATTTCCATTTACCTTTACTCCTCTTTCGCCCAAAACTCCAAACAAAGAACCGACAAGAAGAAATAACAATCTTCTTCAACAGCAACAAGTAAGTCTCTCTCTCTCTCGCCCAAAGCTCCAAACTCCAAAGAAAGAAAAGAAGAAATAACCATCTCTCTCGCGTGGGCACGTTGAAGATGGGATGGAATGTGGTCGGACACGGCAGCCTCCGTCCCGTCATCGACGCCATCTTCAATCTTGATTGATTAATTAGTGCAGCAGTAGTAATCACTAATCACGCTCACGCCTGTCCAATGTCACAGTCTTATACTCTCACACTCTGATCACTTGCTGAGCTAATGAGATGAAATCTGTATATTTTGTATTTGTTATTCTTCTTTTCTCACGGGCTTTGCTTGAATTCATCCTGTATATATGCAGTGGGCACTGAAACCGTGATGGTTGATGATATACCATTTCTACCCGAGATCTCGACATCCAAGCCACTCTCTCTGCTGGGTCACGGTAAGTAATCCACTCTACACCAGAATTTGTCGCTTCTCCTGCTACTAATTAATTCTTACAACCATCAAAATCAGACGGACCAGGTGAAACCCAAATCGGCTTTCTACGGATTTATTGCAGAAAGTAGAAAGTAGAAAGTAGAAACACAAGAGAAACATCCAATTGAAAGATCATATCAGTACCAGAAAATAATCTGAACCCACTTTTTTTGGAACTTCACACCATCGTCATTTTTTTTTGGAGAAATCACAACATCAGCATTCAGAATGGATTTTTTCTTTTTTTTTTTTAAGATTCAGAATAGATTTTGGGAAACGAAGGATACTATTCAATTGGAGGCTTAACATGAAGTTGATTTTTAAGACACATCAGAGAATTAGTGGATCCAAATTTTAAAATAACTTTATAATTAGTCAGCATCCGTATGGTCTTTATTTTATAAGCAAAATTGAGGATCGAGCTCTATGACATTTCCAATTAAGCGAATTGTTTAAATCCAATTTAAGTATTATTTTTTGGGTTATATTTATTTTATCACACTAAAATTAATTTGCGCTCTAGGGAGAGTGTCCAGTCTTCTATGTTCTAGGTAAATTTGTATTATTTTTTATTTCTTAATATTAATATTTTATTAGTTTTTATTGGGCATTTGTTATTTTTGTATTATGTTTAGGTAAAATTATAAAAAGCATCGTATTAGGCCTTTGTGTTTTGATCCTAACTAGACCTCCCATATAGATTAAAAAAAAGTACAAATACCTCATTTCCCTTAGCCTTTTAATAACAAAGACATTGAATTTGCCAAAATACCCTTATCATTGTTAAGGCATTATCATATACAATTTAAAGTTTCAAATTTACCCTCCACTAATTTATTTTGCCAAACAACTTTCAAAAAGTATCCTACATAGCTTTTGGAGGATTTAACTTTGTGCTCGATTATTTGATTGGAAATGATCTTTTTATTTTTATTTTGGATAACTTATTGTGATCTTTGTAGTCCCACTATATAAGAAAAACCTCAACTGTTGGCCTCAGATTTCAATTTTTGGCTCTTATATTTATAAAAAATTAAAAACAGATAGTGTTTATATTCTATATATATAGATGAATGATGTGTCACAATTTGACTTGTCCAACCTAGACTATTCTACAAATAGTCCTTTTATTTGTTAGGTGAAGTAAATAATATTTATTCTAAAATGCAAATTACTTTATTAATTAACTATATTTTGAATTGAAGTGGATTATTTAGCCTAATAATATATCATTGAATATCTCAGTGTCAATATAACAAATCTTTATTAATAGTTACAACTTAATGTAAATATATCTAATGTATAAAAAAATAAGCATTAGATATAGATAAAATTAATGAATTTTAATAATTTAATGGAGTAATGGAAAGGAGAGAGAGAGAGAGGGAGGGAGGGAGTATGAGAAGAGTTAAAAGTCTTAAAGGTGATTGGCCACTTGAATTATTTTATTAAATTTTAAAATAAAAATAAATAAATAAACCATAAAATAGATAAATGCCTTTGAGAAGAAACTAGAAAGCAAACATTCCATTTTAATATATGGATATAGATTGACTCATGTCAAACAGGTAAAAAGCTTTACTCTTTTTCTTTTGCAAAAAGAAATGGTCCTATGCATGATAAGGCCACACCCTTAATTTTTTTTTTTTTGTATTTTTAAATGACATGGCCACTCCAGATCTCCTCCACAATACAAGGCAATAGTTTCTTGTAGGGGTGCAAATGGATCGGATCATGATCCGGTCCGATCCTATTTGGTCGAATTCATATCACCCCTATTCAGATATTCAGATTGGATCAGATAATAGGATCCGATTGGAAATTGGACTGGATTCAGATCGCCACTATCTGATCTGAGAAGATCCAATCCGATATATGTTTATATTTATTTATATAAATATATATAATACATATATATGTTATTTATTTATTTATAAATATATTATTTATATTGTATTTTTATAAATTTGTTATATTATTTATTTTTTATAAAAACATGTATATATGATGAAAATAATTAAAAAAATATTTATCTATTAAATCTGATCAAATCGAATCTATCATGAACAGTGTCGGATTGGATTCAGATATACCCTTATTCGAATCTGATCCGATCTAATTGCATCTCTATTCTTGTGGATAGATTTACAGCAAAAAAAAAAAAGAAAAAAAAAGACGAGAAAAAAGTTTTCTTACGGGTAGAGACGTGAAAACAATTTGTGGGTAGGTCGGATATGCTGATCACAAATCCACAACATATTGGTAGCCCACGTTCACCCAGACCTAGTGGCACATTAGGAACATTGGTTGTAATTGTATTTTACATAACTGATATTCCCGATGTGCAGTTTGCAAGTAAAAAAGAAGTTTTTGTTTAAAAAACATATGTTTTATGAAATCATCCCGAAATAGTTTTTAAAATTATGTATATCCAATTTGTTTTCGAAAACAACTATTCTTTTTTAGAAACTTGCAATAAGAGAACTCTCTCTTGATATAACTTATACAAGCCTACAAGTAAGGGTGTCAATGGACCGGTTTTGGATTGGATTCTGTCCAGTTCAAAATTAATTTGAACGGGTTGAATGGAACAAAAAGACATAGTGGATTAGATCGATCTGGTCCAAAATATTTATTAGATTGGATTGGACCTGGTCCGTTTGTAATAAATTTATATTGGAATTGGTTGGATTAAGCCAATATCCGGCCCATTGATATAAGATAAGAATATAGGTGTCAATGGACCGGATTTGAGTTGAAACCAATCTAAAAGAAAATGAATTTGAACAAATTGGATGGTCCAAACATTGAATTGGACTGGTCCAAAATGGTCTAAATCATGGGTTTCAAAACAAGATCGGACCGGATAGTCAGATTGGAAAAGCCGAGAATTGGTCAGGTGACCGGTTCTATTTTCCCCAAAAACCGGATTTCCCCCCCAAAACCGTTGATTTTGGTTAGCGAACCGCCGAACTGGGCGGTTAATTGTTCAAACGGTTTTGACCGTTTTTATTTTATTTTTATTATTTATTATTTATTTTTTTGTTAAAATGGGCCAAGCGTTCAAATCTGAAAAATGAATATCACTTAATGAATATCACTTAATGGGATAAATAATATTCAGGAAAATAAATTTTTCCTAACTTCCACACAAATCTGAAAACTGTTTAGGTGGAACTGGTCTCTCGCCCCCACCCCTTACCCTTTGCTTTGCATTTCTATAATAATAATAATAATGATAATAGTGCTACGACCATTTTTAACATTTTAGAGTGCAGTTTAGAGAATAGAGGGCGTTAGGTATCCCAAACAGGTTGGTTTGAACTTGATGGGTTTACACTTTAATTACAAAAGTTGGGCGTTTTGGTTTGTGGTTGTGGGTGGCAGGCATTACGGACATTGAGATACATTTCCTTCAAATCAAGTTTACTGCAATTGGGGTTTATTTGGAACCCGAGGTTGTGGCTCATTTACAGCAATGGAAGGGCAAATCAGGAAATGAACTCGCCCAGGACGATGACTTCTTTGAAGCCCTGATTTCAGGTAAGTGCAGTGGGGATTTCTGGTTATATTATATTATATTATTTCCATTATTAACCCATAGGATGGATCATGGGGATGCATTTGCAGCTCCGGTGGAGAAAATTGTGAGAGTAGTGGTAATCAAGGAGATCAAGGGATCACAGTACGGGGTGCAGATAGAGAGTGCTGTGAGGGATCGATTAGCAGCGGTTGACAAGTACGAGGAAGAAGAGGAGGAAGCTCTTGAAAACATCATCCAATTCTTCCAATCCAAATATTTCAAGAAACACTCTGTTATCACTTACACTTTTCCTTCTGCTTCCCCTTCTACTGGTACTGCTGAGGTAACTATTCAATAATTATCCATCTCCATACGCCCATACTAATGACTCATCAGCTTAGCTTAGAGGATCTCATCAATCATCTAATACTCTCCAACCATTAATGCTTTTAATAAGGGCGTTTTCGTCTTTACACATGAAGTTGGTTTGGTAATGAATTAAAAATTATTTAAAACACTAGCTATGTTTTTGAATTGCAGTTGATCTCCGTTTTACTCTAAACCTAGTGGTTGACTAAAAATCATTGAATTAATCATCCGGGCAGTCGAATTATCGATCTGATCAATGTTTTTTAACCATTTTTTAGATTTTAATTATTTTTATTTTTTTAAGTTAGAATTGACCACTCGTTCGAACCATCGACCCAAAAACTGATGGCCAGAACAGGTTCTACATCAGTTATTAAAACCATGATATAGATGAGACACATATGCGAATTCAATTACCAGAGAGAGTATGTTTGGCATTCGTTATATAAATGCTACTAACGCACAGCTTCGTGTATGCATGACAGATATCGTTTTCAACAGAAGGAAAAGAGGAGGCGAAGATCAAAGTGGAGAACGGCAATGTTGTGGAGATGATCAAGAAATGGTATCTGGGTGGGAGCAGTGGAGTGTCTCCTACCACCGTCGCATCCTTAGCCAACAATCTCTCCGCGCTGTTATCCAAGTGAAAAGAATATGCTTCTATTTTGTGTCCCATATAGTTAGAGGCTGAGCTGTCTGTTTTGTTCCTCAGTCCATAGAATCATATCTATGTTTGCTTTGCTTGTTACTTTCTTCTTCTTAGTTCTGCCTACGCCCACGTAAGTTCGTTTGTATTAGGTACACACACATAGAGCCCATCTGTTCTGATTTGGACTGTTAACTAATTATAATTAAGATGTGTCGTTGTGCTTAGACATAAGACACCAACTTTTTTCTTCACTCAACTGTTCCCTCTTCCATCTGCACTTAATTTGTGCCCTTCCATCATCACTAATTAGTAATTATCACACGTGGAGACCCATTACAATTTTCTTTTTTGGACATATATGTTGGTTGGGTTGGACTCACTTCTACTGGTGAAGAAGCCCACCTGCCGTAGAAGTAAGTCATCATCAGATTGAATGAGATGGAATTACAGGAAATATTTGTGAACGGCAATTGAAATATTGAATTATTGGAAAATAATAGATCCTACTTCATCCGGATACATTGTCACATGACAAGAGATATTTCTCCATCCTTTTGGATTAATCCCGATTTGATTCTCGTAAAATTTGTCCTTACATCAATTCAAGCTCAGATAATTGTTGCGAGAATAACGTTCCGGACTCCCTCTAAAATTCTTTTACATCAATCAATCAGTCAATGAAATAAAAAAATGACATATATATATATACAAACTCAAAAATCACACTCCCCAAAATAATTCAAACCGTGCAAGAATTTAGGCTTCGGTTTCAAATTTACGATTCCATTAATAAAATATTAAATCCATCTGAAATCCGATTGCATTTTGGAATTTCAAGTCATATTCCAATCACTCAGATCATATTCAGATGCAATGAAATAAACTTAAACCAATTAAAATAATAATTTTTTAAACTTATATTTAATAAATTAAATATTAAATATAGACATGGGGCTTATATTTCTGCTGCTCATGTTTTAGCCTGAAAAATATCAGATTTTCCCGTTGTTGGGCTAAAACCATGGTTTTCAAAATTGAACCGGACCGCACGGTCAGACCAAAAAAACTGGGAACCAATCACTTTATCAGTTTCGTTTTTCCCAAAAACCGAATTTCCCCTAAAATTGTTGATTTTGGACAATAAACCACCGAACCGGGTGGTTAACTGTTCGAACCATTCAAATGGTTTTAACTATTTTTTTAATTTTCTATTAGACTGAACCGGTAATCGGACCTCTGATCGGTTCGGTTTTAAAAACCATGGCTAAAACCGTTGATCAAGGTCCTTATTGTATTGTTGCAGGCCCACCTTAATCGAATGAAATGACGTTAAAATGAGCCCACACACCACATCAAATATCGAAGTAGGGGTGCAAGTCGGGCGGGTTGGGTCGGGTTTATGGTCAACTCAGGCCTGGCCCTAAAATTTGGGCAAGGCCTGAGCCTGAGGTCAAGCCCATTTTTTCCAATTAGAGCCAACCTGCCCTATAGTTTGATGCATTTGGGTTGGGCTCGGGCCCAGGCCCGGGACGGGCTCGAATTGGTCAATGAATCCACTCTAAAATTATACATATATAAATGTATTTATGCAAATATATATACATATATTTATGTATATATGTATGCAAAATATTTATACAAATATGTATGTATATATATGTAAATATGTATGCAATATTTACACACACACACACATATATATATATATATATATATATATATATATATATATATATATAATTCGATATGTGTGTGTATATAAATGTATATAATTGGGCCACACTCGGGCTGAGTTCGGGTTACCTAAGGGTTAGGCCCGAGCCTGACCCAAAAAATAAGAAAGCTCGACTTCTTGGGCCTGAACCCAACCCGAGGACCGAAAATCCAAACCCAACCCATATAAAATTTCAGGTTGGGCCGATTTAGGCTCAGGCTGAACCCGTCCAAGTTGCACCCCTATATCGAAGGCCATGATGTTACACTTTTAGCCTAAGGATGTGCCGTCGGCCTGGCCATATGATCGGCCGGACCCACCTATTGTAGGTTGTGGCCCGTTTTTGGGGACACGGTTTCCTCCGTTTCAAGTTGGATTCCACACAGAATTTATAAAAGTTGTATTTGATGAAAATCGAGAAAACCAATATTAACGTTCCAAACACAAGATACATGATTGTAAAACTGAAACAATTCCAAGTAATTTATTCAAACATGAGCGCTCAACGACCAGACATGCAACTCACCTCAATGCACAAGCTGTCCAAAACGGGCTTAACTCTTATGGGCTTCATATTGGGTTTGAATTTAAACAAACTCGAAAAAGAATAAATTTAAGGGTAAAATACAAAAATCTCCCACATTTAGTTTTTCACAATCACAAAAACCTTTCGTCATTGGCCCTAGCAAAAACTTTCCTTGAACTTTTAAAAGATTCAACAAAAGCCTCCCTTTCGTCATTGGCCTTAATGGAAAACGTTTAATAGATGCATATATCCTTTCTAAATACCCCATTTTATCCTTTTATAAAATGCGTACTTAAATAACTGATGAAAGAACAAATTACGCTGATAAATAACAGCTGCCGAAAAACGGACATTATATATATTTTAGGGCAAGTGGCCAAACTGAGCCCCATTACAGATATAGACCAATATGTCCCTCACTTTCGTTTCGTGCTTGGGGTTGGTCATATGGAGAAGATCATCATAGGTGTTGATCTCCATTGTCTTGTTGAGATAAACAGCAACAGTCGTGCTCACAAACAATTGGATGCAATCACCTATGAGCTTTTTGCACTTATCGCTGCAAAACCACACTAACCCATCTTAGGAGGGAGGTGGTCAGTGGAATCATATCTAAGATGGGAAACACTCCTGTATGTTTGGAGGCGAACCTCCCAAAAATTGACAATCAGAGAAGAAAGCCAAGACCGAGCTCCTTGCAAAGCTACCAACAACAACAGAGAAGCAAAACACGACCTAGCCGTAGTGAAAAGGTTGTCCATAACCCGGTTGGAGAAACTAGAAGTGGACTGTGCTCCATTATCATCTTTGCTTCAGAATGATAACCTTGCAAAATTCCCATTGTCAGAGCTTCTGTGACCCTTATTGGCGACTTTGAGAACTCTTTTTTTTTTTGAGAAAGTTCTCATGTATAGATCATTAGTCTAATGGAGAAACCAAGTACTTAATTGATACTCTGATAGCATTTCACTTAGGGGGCATTCTTTTTTCGAATTTTGAGATAGGGGAAGTTGGTCAATGGGATTTTGGTTCCCATTGACCAAGAATCCCATGTTCTTTTTTCATATTTATGTGGGGACCAGGGAAAGTTTATTTTTCTAGGTATCACTTACCCGGGTAAATGATACTCATCTCCTAGGTGGGTAAATAACTTTCCCACCTAGGGGGAAAATTGCCGACACTTGAATGGGACAAAATGTCCCTTTCAATAATGAATTTTTATGCCTAAAATGGTCATTGCCTTATTTACATAAGAAATAAAAGAATATGGGTAAATGCACTTACCCAGGTAAGTATTTTCCAGGAAATTATTGAAAAATG